>NC_134725.1:7032939-8282939 GCF_049634645.1 Pelodiscus sinensis
TTTAGACTGTACATGAGCCAGTTGAGGGGATGATGGCGCCCAAAACAGATATTCACAGCAATCCTTCCAAACTGAGTCTGGAACACAGGATGCCCTGTGTTGCCCTCCATATAGTAAGTAGACTAGGAAAAAAACACAAGCAGGTATCTTCAGGCACTGTCTCCATGTTTATCCATCCTTCAGAACCAGAACCTATAACCAGCCTTTAAAATTCATTAGATTTCTGGGGCCCAACAGTATGTTGTCAGCCCCTCAGCCACTACATATCTGCACTGTATGTACAGATCCAACAGAAATGGCTGTCTTGAGGGACAGAGATCAAACCCTAGACCATTTTTACTTCTCTTTACTCACTGTTTGACAAAAGGGCTGTGCCACATGGCTTTTTCACATACTCCTATAGCAATATGACATTCTCCATAGACTTTTTGACCTTATTGCCCCACCCACCATGCCAAAATGGTAAAAGCAAAAATTATAGCTGCTGCAATTGAAGGCAAGGGAGATGAGTTATGATGGTACAAAGAAGGAAGAGTACTCAGAATGGAGAGTTGGATAAAAGTCACATGAGCTTCCTTTCCCACTGGCTCACGTTACATTGCCATCAATGCCAACAGGAAGTAAAAACACTCAACTTTGTTTGGTTCAACAGACAAGTAAGTAGGAGGTCATGCACTTGATAGCTTCTGCAGGCCAAGTTTATTGTACACAAGGAACCCCTTGCATTTTCTCCATTCTACCCCGCAAGCTCCCTGAGTGCCATGGTCCCATCCTCAATATTTCAGGAACTCTTTGGACCAGACTGAAGAAGTTCTGTGAAGCATGAAAGATCTTGCAAATAAGGTTTCATCCTACAAAACAGCTAATATCACATCTAGTTCTTGCAACTTCTGACTCAAAAGAGAACTCTACCAAATAGCAAAGATCTGGCCTTAATGCAATACAATTTACCATGTATTAATTAGTCACAAAGGAATTAAAAAATCATTAAGTTCAGAGTTATAGATATCTACAACACTAAAAAAATTCGGTTAAAAATCTTTTTTTTCTTACCTTAAACCATTAACACCTATATAAACTTGTTTGAAATGTAATCATGCAAATGAACTGGTGCACACATGCACCATGTGCAGTCTGCTTCCCCTTAAGTCCTTTCCAAGAGAACTCTAATGGTACTAAAAGAAGTCCCCCCTCCCTTAACTGCCTAAGATAACAGCCGCTTTTGCGCAAAATCTTGCCATCTGTCTACACTAGCAGCCTGAATTTGCGCAAGAGCACTGACGTTCTAATGTAAGAATTCAATGCTTCTTGCGCAAATACTTTGACGCTCCCACTCAGGGATAAGCCCTCTTGTGCAAGAATACTTGTGCAAGAGGGCCAGAGTAGACAGGCACCTTAATTTTTTGTGCAAGAAAGCCCAATGGCTAAAATGGCCATCTGAGCTTTCTTGCACAAAAGCGCGTCTATACTGGGCACGGATGCTTTCGCGGAAAAGCACTTTTTGCGCAAAAGCATCCGTGCCAATCTAGACGCTCTTTTGCAGAAATACTTTTAATGGAAAAAATTTTCCGTTAAAAGTATTTCCGCAAAATCATGACAGTCTAGACGCAGCCGTAGACTGTAGCAGTCCTGTTTCCTGCAGCCAGGGAGGAAGCTCTCCCTATGAACTATGAACAGTTTAAAAGTGTCTCGATTCCTCCAGAGAGAGGTTGTCACCTATCTATGGAGACAGGCTAACACATGACTACATGTTTTGTTAGTCTTTAAGGTGCTGCTAGACTATTTGTTATTCTTTAAAGTGTTTACAGAAAGCTGGATGTTGTGAAGAGAATCTAAAAAAGTGGGCCTTCTTAAATCCAGATCCAGGGAATGGAATGCCCTAGGGAAAAATCAGACATGCATATAGTGTGCTTAATTTTTTTTTAAGATAAGGACTTAAGAGAAAACTCTGGTTCTAAATAAATAAAATTTTATTTAAGGATGTAGCTTGATCACTGCATTTGCCACTATCATTATATTGAGCTGGAACAGAACTACATGGTCCGTGCCTATCTGAGATAATCATGGGTAGCATCAAAGGACAGTAATCTCCGGCCTGGTCTGAGAATAAAGGAATCACATGATTTAACCACAAATTTGACCGTAAGAGCCACTCATTACCAGCTATCCAAAAGCCCTCTGCTCTGTAAACTCCTGTCAGCCCTAACACACTCACTATATTTAACATCTTCAGAGGGGCAGCCGTGTTTGTTTATAACAGGAAAATCTTTAAAAACAACAAATAGTCTAGTAGTACCTTAAAGACTAACAACACATATAGATAGTTGCTCTTGCAGTATTCATATGTAAAGAGTGTAATGTGAATTATCAAATGAAAGCTGGTGAGATGCCAATCATTAATGTCACCATATGATGTATGTTAAAACGATGTGAAGAGTCATGTGTGTGCTGGAAACATGTCCCTAAAATGCTTTGGGATAGAGTTTATCAAGCAAGTTTATCCTCAAAAAAGGAATGTTGATTTGCCTGTATACATAATGTACATGATGCACAGTGATACCAGAAGCAATAAACATTTCATTTGCATCTGAGGTAAACACTAGTTATCAAATAAGAAAACAGCATGCTGCCAGTCCATCAGAGGGAATACAGTCTGAACCACAAGTAAGCATCTTCATTCTGGAAACAGAATGTAATGAACTTGTGTAATATAAAAAACAGCAAACAGGCATCGAGGGAATACAGATGTCAACACTCTTTGCATCTATGTAAAGCCAGTCCCAAATATGTGGGCTGGTAATTCAAACCAGCTGAGGTGAGCAAACTGCTTTAGACAAAGGTTGGAACCTACAGAGGTTATATTAATCTCTCAGAAGCCTGTTATACTTTTGTTTTCTTTGTAACCATTTTCTGCTCTGCTTGGTATCACTTTAATCTGTTTTAATTAATAAAATTCATGGACAGTCCATGACCAAAGGTCACAATATGACAGAGGTCTATAAAATCATGAATGGTGCGGAGAAAGTAAATACAGAAGTATTATTTACCTCTTACTTACATAACACACAAACTAGGGTTCAACACGATAAAATTAATAGGCAGCAGGTTTAAAACAACTGTAAGGAAGTATTTCTTCACACATGCACAATGAATTTGTGGAATTCATTGCCAGGGGATGCTGTGAAGATAAAAAATGTAACTGGGTTCAAAAAAGCATTAGATAAGTTGCTGTATGATAGTTCCATCAATGGCTATTAGCCCAGATCAGTAGGAATACAACCTAATGCTCCAGACAACCTAAAACTCTGACTGCCAGAAGCCAAGAGTGGAAAATCTGGGATATTTTTCCCAAATTCCTCTTCAAGCTCTAGTACTAGCCACTAGAGCTGTGTCTAGATTACATTCCTTTTCTCAAAAAATGGATGTAAATTAGACACTTCGAAATTGCAAATGAAGCTGGGATTTAAATTTCCCGCACTTCATTTGCATAATGGTGGCTGTGTTTTTTTTTCGAAACTGGGCTTTTTGAAAGAAAAATGGCCATTTAGACGGGGATCGTTCGAAAATAAAACTTTTTTTTAAAAGATCCTGTACTTCCTCAGGGTATTATTTTTGATCAATTCCTATCTAAACAGCTGTTTTTCTTTCGAAAAGCCCCATTTTGAAAAAAACCACAGCCACCATTATGCAAATGAAGCACAGGAAATTTAAATACCGGCTTCATTTGCAATTTTGAAGTGTTTAATTTATATCCCTTTTTTGAGAAAGTGTAGTTTAGAGACAGTCTAACAGAGACAGGAAACTGGATTAGATGAACTGTTGGTCTGACTCAACATGGCAGTTATGTTTTAATAAATAATAATATTTCAAAACAGTTCTGCCTATGTTATAACTTTTTAATTTATTTTTATTTCTCAGTCCACAGTTTTTTCCACTAACATAAGAGAAGAAAAGCTTGTTATTGCTTGGGGGAATTCATCTGCTCTTGCTCTTTATTCCTCACTAGAGGTCATAATCATCTCCACAGCAACTAACTGATGCCTCAAGGAGGATTGATTTTTGTTTATTTATACACCCTCCTACACACAGCTGAAAAGGTTAGAAACCAATCCTTCTCCCCTTTACATTTAGCTCTCATTGATTCACCATGGATGATTACAAGCTGGCATCTTTCCCAGCTTTCTCTACATATAGACAATCCTCCCAATCTGAGAAGTCTAACTCACGGCCCTGGTTCTGTTTTTTCCCCTTTATTGTAGTTTTCTCTGTTAATAAAGATCAAATCATCCTTCCCCCCCCTTGTGTGAGCTGTTCAGCCTTCAACCAAGGTCTGTCTCTCTCTCTTTTCATAGAGCCATGCCCACCTCTTTTATATCTAGGCAAGGTAACATGTTACCAGTAGAAAATGTAACCTCTTCCAAGCAGGATCAACACCTGCTAACAGAGTGATGTATTTTAGGCAAACACTACTGGATATTATAGTGAAACATATACAGTAGGAATTGTCAAAACGGTTAAATAAGTTAATAGATTGTTTTAATGCTTCTCCTGCCATTCATGATCACATAGACCACCTCTCACTGGTGATCACATTACATCCCTGTGGCAACTGTTGAAACTGCATACACACAAAAGTGAAAGTACTTATACACAGAACCCTATGCAGATACCAAAATGTGTATCCGCATCCATATCTGCAGAAATAAGCCATGGATATAAAGCAGATATCTACAGATTTCCAGGGCTCTACTTATCTATAGTTTAGCTACCTTTCATTGCAATTTCCCAACTGGAAATGAAACATGCATCTAGCTAATTCGGCACAGACTATAGAGACATCTGCAACACAGGGTTCTAGGTCCTTATCAAGGTTCTCTCTAAGATGCGTGGCAGCACAGCCCCACAGCTGCTTACTGAGCCCCATGCTCAGGCTCAAGGCTACCATGCATGGAGCTGCCTGGCTGGAGGAGGGGCACTTCTATCTCCGCTACAGCAGCAGTACCTGTAAACAGAAAAGGTTACTTACCTCATAACTGTTGTTAGAATCATAGAATCATAGAACTGGAAGAGACCTCAGAAAGTCATCAAGTCCAGCCCCCTGCTCTAGGCAGGACCAATTCTAGCTAAATCAACCCAGCCAGGGCTTTGTCAAGCCGAGACTTAAACACCTCTAGGGATGGAGACTCCACTACTTCCCTAGGTAAACCATTCCAGTGCTTCCCCACCCTCCTAGTGAAATAGTTTTTCCTAATATCCAACCTGGACCTCTCCCACCACAACTTGAGACCATTGCTCCTTGTTCTGCCATCTGTCACTAATGAGAACAGCCTCTCTCCATCCTCTTTGGAACCTCCCTTCAGGAAGTTGAAGGCTGCTATCAAATCCCCCCTCACTCTTCACTTCTGCAGACTAAACAGACCCAAGTCCCTCAGCCTCTCCTCATAAGTCATATGCTCCAGCCCCCTAATCATTTTGGTTGCCCTCTGCTGGACCCTCTCCAATGCGTCCACATCCTTTTTATAGTGGGGGGCTGTTCTTCAAGATGTGTTGTTCATGTCCATTCCAGATAGGTGTGTGCACGCCGCATGCATGGATTCGGGAGCTTTTTCGCCTTAGTAGTATCCGGTGGGCCAGCCAGGGAGCCCCCTGGAGTGGCACCGTTATACTGGTGCATATATACACTGCTGGCCCTCCACCCCCTCAGTTCCTTCTTGCCAGATACTTCTGATGAGGGAAGGCAAGTGGGATTTGGAATGGACATGAACAACACATCTTGAAGAACAACAGTTACAAGGTAAGTAACCCTTTTTTCTTTGAGTGCTTGCTCATATCCATTCCAGTTAGGTGGACTCCCAAACAATGCCTCAGGAGGTGGGGTCGGAAACCTAATCTGCAAGGGACTGCAACACAGCCCTGCCAACTGCTGCATCATCCCTAGCCTGCTAAGCAATAGCGTAATGGGTTGTAAATGTGTGAATGGAGGACCATGTGGCTGCTCTACAAATCTTGAGAATGGACATCTGTGCTACAAACACCATTGACGAGGCCTGTAACCTCATGGAATGAGCCGTGAGTGGGGGTGCCTCTCACCCCACCATCTCATAACAGGTGATCCACGAGGACAAGCATTGGGCCGATACAGGAAGATCCCTCATCTTCTCTGTTATAGAAATAAAGAGTTGTGGTGACCTTCTAAATTCTCTTGTCCTATTGAAGTAGAATGCTAAGGCCCTCCTCACGTCTATGGAGTCAGGGATTGCTCTCTTGAAGTTGCATGCGGCTTGGGGAAGAAAACTAGGAGATAGATATCCTGAGACATGTGAAAATATGACACTACTTTGGGTAGGAATGATGGGTGGGGCCGAAGCCTAACCCTGTCCTTGAAGATTACGTATAAAAGGGCTCGGAAGTGAGGTCCCTGAGCTCTGACACTCTCCTGGCTGAAGTGATGGCCACTAAGAACACTAACTTCCACGAAAGGTGTTTCAAGGAGCAGGTGGCCATGGATTTGAACGGGGGGCTCATGAGCCTCGTAAGGACCCACTTGCGTCAGGGCTGTCTTATATATGGGTAAAGCCTATCTATACCCTTGAGGAATCGCTTAACTAGCACATTCACAAACACTGATCTGCCCCCTTCACCCAGGTGGAACGCTGCAATGGCGGCTAGGTGGATCCGAAGGGATGAGGTTGATAAGCCTTGCTGTCGAAAGTGAAGGAGATATTCCAGAATGAGGGGAATAGGGGCACTCAGTAGGTCAACTCCTGCCCCATTTACACATAGTGAGAAACGCTTCCATTTGGCCTTGTCCATCTTATGCCGCCCTTATCGAGGGTTTTCTGCTCTCTATCAGAGCCCTCCTGATCGCATTCAAACAGAGTTGTTCTTGACCCGCTAACCATAAAAGTTCCACGCTGCCTGGTAGAGGGATGGCAGGTTTGAGTGGCACAGCCTCCCCTCTCCCAGGTCCTGAGTGATCAGGTTCACGATTGGCGGCAAGGGACTCCTCCACCACCAGATCCAGGAGCATGGCATACCAGTGTTGGCGTTACCATCAGGAGTACCTTGTGCAGTAGGGGGAAGGATGGGAACTCATAAAGGAGGTGCTTGGGCCACCATACTAGCAGGGCGTCCTCTAGTGACTCCATTCCTTGCCCCAGGTATGAGCGGTAGCTCGGGCACTTGGAATTTCCCTGGGAAGTGAACAGGTCGAGAAGGGGATAACCCCACCTCTGGGACAACCTCCAAGACGTCCTCTCTGATGGATCATTCGTGGGCCTTGAATGATCTGCTGAGACTGTCTGCTAGAACATTCCAATTCCCCAGGAGGTAGGACGCCTCCAGGTGAATCCCGTGCACAATACACAAGTCCCACAGGAGGAAAGCCTCCTTGCAGAAGGGAGAAGAACAAGCTCCACCCTGTTTGTTGATATAATGCATGGCTGTAGTATTATCCATTAGTACTGACACTACCGTTCCCTCCAGGTGGGGCAAGAACACTAGGCAGGCCAGCCTGATTGCCCTGAGCTCTTTGACATTTATATGCGTAGCACACCTTCGCTGAAGAACCACATACCTTGAGTTCTGAGGTTCAGTAGGTGGGCTCCCCATCCGGTATCTGACGCGTCTGTCACCAGCTGCACTGACAGGGTGCGCCTGGCAAATGGGGACTCCATGACTCACAACCCACTCTTGCAACCACCAGTCTAGAGACCGGAGAACATCGTCCAGCACCGTGAGGACAGCATCCAGTCGTCTGGGTTGTGGGCTGAAGCCAGCCAAGCTTGAAGGTGCCGCAAGTGCAGCCTGGCATGTTGTACCACAAAGGTACAGGCCGCCATGTGACCTAAGAGTCTTATACAGGTGCAGGCCATCGTGAGAGGCGCAGCTCTGAGACCCTCTATTATCGCTCTGATGGCCAGGAACCTGGGAAGGGATGCCCTCACTACTGTAGAGTACAGGTGCGCCCCAACAAAGTCTATCGTTTGGGTGGGGTTGAGCATGGATTTCTCCTGGTTTACAAGGAGACCCAGTTTGTGAAAAAGGGTCCTGATGAAGTCTATGTGCCTTAGGAACTGATCTCTGGATGACCCTTTGATCAGCCAGCTGTCAAGGTAAGGGAACATCTGGATCCAGTGCTGCCTCAGGAATGCAGTTACAGCAACCATACATTTGGTAAAGATCCTCGGAGCCATGGAAAAGCTGAACAGTAGGACTATGAACTGGAAATAGTGCCTGCCTACTAAGAACCTAAGGAATTTCGTGTGGACCGGGATTATCAATATCTGAAAATATGCATCCTTCAGGTCGAGGGAAGAGTACCAGTCTCCTTTCTCTAGGGACAGGATGATGGAGGCAAGGGTGACCATTTTGAACCTTGCATTCTTCACAAACGAGTTTAGATTCCTTAGGTCCAGAATAGGACGAAGACCTCCCTTGGACTTGGGAATAAGGAAGTAACAGGAGTAAAAGCCCCTCCCCTCAAGACCCATTGGAATGGGCTCAACTGCCCCTAATGTCAGGAGGGCAGATACCTCCTGCTTCAGCAATAACTCATGAGAGGGGTCCCTGAAGAAGGATGGGGAGGAAGGGAGGGTGGATGGGACAGGAAAGGGATAGCATATCCTTTTTCCACCAGATTGAGTAAACAATGATCCGAAGTAATCTCAGACCAGGCAAGGAAGAAATGGGAGAGCCCGGACCCAAAGGGTTGGGTTATAATGGAGGCTGGAACACTGTCCTCAAGCTTATTTTCAAAATGACGCCTTCGGCTGTTGGTTAGGGGGCTGAGTTGATTCCCTTTCTGAGTCAGACCTAGACTCCCTATGCCTATTCCTATTGTTGCTACCATTGTAACTATGGCCCCTCCTGCTATCTCAGTCAGGCTTAAATGACTGTTAGAAAGTTTTTGGAGCGACTCTAGGGTGCAGGGGCCTTTGCTGAGGGTCCAGGGTATGGATTCCCAGTGATTTCAGTGTTGCTCTGGAGTCCTTCAAGCTATGCAACCCTGAGTCAGTTTGTTCAGAAAATAACCCAGTGCCCTCAAAAGGCAGGTCTTGTAAAGTGTTTTGGACTTCAGGTAGGATCCCCATCACCTGAAGCCAAGCACTGTGCCTCATGACCACCACGTAGCCTTAGTGCAGGCCATGGAGTCAGCTGCGTCCAATGCATCCTGAAAAGCCGAATGTGAGACCACCCTGCCTTCATCTAACAAGGCCCCAAACTCATCTCTTCTCTTAAGAGAGACTCCTTGAATTTGTCTATTGTAGACAGCATATTATAGGTGTAACTGCTTAACATGACTTGTTAGTTCACGATACAGAGCTGGAGCTCCCCTGTTGCTAGGTCTTTCTGCCCCAAAGATCCAATTTCTTTGGTTTCCTGCTCTTGGGAATGGGCCCCAGGGGTCCTTGCTCTCTTTCTGACCTGCCGCTTGGACTACCAGCAAGCCTGGTAGTGGATGGGAGTATAGATGTTCATGTCCAGCCTGAAGGATGAAATAGTACCTCACTACCTCCTTCTGGGTGGGTGCAGTGGAGGAAGGAGCATGCCACAGAGTCTTGGCTAGCTTGGATACAGTCTTATTAAGTAGTAGTGTGACCTTGGCTGGAGTGTCTACTGTCAGAACGTCTACCATGGGGTCCAGGTCCTCAGACACCTCCTTCGCCTGTACCCCTAAGTTTGCTGCCAGCCGGCGGAGCAGGTTCTGGTGCACCCTGGCATCCATGGCTGGCATAGAAGGGGCTGGGTTGGCAAATGCTTTGTCTAGTGAAGACAAGAACTCCCTCAGCGGAGGGAGTGCCCGTTGTTGCTCTATGGCTTGGGGCGGTGGAACCGGCAGGCCACAGGGTGGCACTCCACACCCTGCTCTTCTGCGCCCGGTCTGGTTGCCTCTCTGTAAGAGGAATGTCCTGCCTCTGAAATAGGTGCCCTGGTCAAACGGGTTGCAGAGGGAGTGCTCCTGGACTCAGCCGTCACAGAGGAGTGCCTGGATGGCTGTGGCACCTGGGCCTATTGGTATGTACAGGGAATGCAAAAGGGACACTGCTGGTGAGGCTGCCATTGTGGAGTGAGTAGTCAGGCTCAGTTGGCACAAATGGTATCTAGACCAAGACCAGTGCCATGACCTGGATCTATAGGATGAGATCCAGGAACATGCTGAGTCAACGTCTGACTCTGAGAAGTCTGAGGCCGACCAGGGCGGTGCCAGTGACAGCACCGGGGATCAACGAGATGACATGTGTCTGGCTATCGCTATTGGCTTCTCTCTATGAGTCGGTGCCAGTACCAGGACCAGCAGTGCTGGTGGCGGCATTGGGTCTGGGTATTGACCCTGCATCATTGGTACTGCAGAATAGGTTAGCTCCATCATAGTTGGTACCAGGGTGTGCGGTGCCACAGGAGGCGATGCTGATGTCAGCAGTGTCCTTGAGTCCGACAGGCCCAGTTCCGGTGGTACAGGTGGTCCCTTGGTTATAGGTAACGTGGGCTGGTACAGTACCAGAATTGGTACTGGTATCGGCATCAGAGTTGGTGCAGGCCCCAAGCCCGGGGTATGGCCCGGAAATCTTGGTTGCACTGGACTCTGATGCCAAAGGGGGAGTGTTGGTGATCGTCATCCATAATCACGACTGACTCCAGAGATGAGGTGAGCTCCATAAGCTCATGTGCTCCATCAAAGTTCTGGCATCAAGGGATGCTGAACTGCCTCAATATTTGCCTCCAGTACAGAGCTCTCTGCATGTGCCATGGTGAACCGGTGCTGTCGGGATCTGGAAGCCTGCTGGCGAGCACCATTGGCTGGATGCCCATCTTTGTGGTACACCTTAAGGCCATCTCTCGTTGGGGATCTCCTCCTATGTTGCCTCATCCTTGAGTGCGCCAGGGATTGAGACCAGTGCCTTGACGATGAGGATTTCGCCAATGCCACATGCTTCGGTGCCGCAGACGGTTCTCTAATAGAAGCCGGTGCACCGTGTACACTCAGTGCCGCTTCTGGTGCCACCAGTTGAAGTACAGACTCCATTAAGAGAAGCTTCTGCCGGGAATTATGCTCCCACTTTGTCCTCGGCTTGAAGCTCCTGCAGTTTTGGCAGCTGTTGGCGCGGTAGCCTTCTCCTAGGCACTTTAGACAGGAGTCATGTGGATCACCGGAGGGCATAGGTTTGGAGCACCTTACACATGGTTTGAAGCCCTGAGACCCAGGCATCCCCTCCCCAGGAGAGCAGATAAGCGGAGAAGACTCCCCGATAAGAACAATAAACCTAACAACTGTCTACACTAGAAACTATCTAACTTCAAACACTTAACTATGAACTGTAAAGCACTAAGGGATAGATTGACTATGAAGTGCTCCAGCTACCATCACTGGTGGTAAGAAGGAACTGAGGGGGTGGAGGGCCAGCAGGGATATATATGCACCAGTACACTGGCACCACTCCAGGGGGGTCCTTGGCTGGCCTGACGAATACTGCTAAGAGAAAAATCTCCAGAATCTGTACACGCAGCGCGTGCACACCTATCTGGAATGGACATGAGCAAGCACTCGAAGAAGAAACAAAAGCTTTGTTGCTCAATTGCCTGTCTAGACAAAGCCTGAGGGAGGCAGGGGATGAAGCCCAATGCTTTAGGTGTGCCTAAGTTAAGCAGAATCCATAGACTCATAGACTTTAAGGTCAGAAGGGACCATTATGATCATCTAGTCTGACCCCCTGCCAATCTACCCTGGAGGAAAATTCCTTCCCGACCCCAAATATGGCGATCAGCTAAACCCTGATCATGTGGGCAAGTTACTCACCAGCCAGACACCCAGAAAGTTCTCTATAGTAACTCCTATCATCCCTCCATTGATCTATTTCCCACTAATAATGAATGGTCAATTAGTTACCAAGATCATGTTATTTCACCCAACCATCCCCTTATCATAGAATCATAGAACTGGAAGAGACCTCAGAAGGTCGTCAAGTCCAGCCCCCCGCTCTAGGCAGGACCAATCCCATCTAAATCAACCCGGCCAGGGCTTTGTCAAGCCGAGACTTAAACACCTCTAGGGATGGAGACTCCACTACTTCCCTCCTCTCCAATGCGTCCACATCCTTTTTGTAGTGGGGGGCCCAGAACTGGACACAATACTCCAGATGTGGCCTCACCAATGCCGAATAAAGGGGAATAATGACATCTCTGGATCTGCTGGCAATGCTCCTCTTAATGCACCCTAATATGCCATTAGCCTTCTTGGCTACAAGGGCACACTGTTGACTCATATCCAGCTTCTCATCCACTGTAACCCCCAGGTCCTTTTCTGCAGAACTACTACTTAACTGGTTGGTCCCCAGCTTGTAACTATGCTTGGGATTCTTCCGTCCCAAGTGCAGGACTCTACATTTGTCCTTGTTGAACCTCAACAGATTTCTTGTGGCCCAATCCTCCAATTTGTCTAAGTCACTCTGGACCCTATCTCTGCCCTCCAGCGTATCTACCTCTCCCCCTAGCTTAGTGTCATCTGCAAACTTGCTGAGGGTGCAATCCATCCCCTCATCCAGGTCATTAATAAAGATACTGAACAAAACCGGTCCTAGAACTGAACCTTGGGGCACTCCGCTAGAAACCGACCACCATCCTGACATTGAGCCGTTGATCACTACCCGCTGGGCCCAGCCTTCTATCCATCTTTCTATCCATCTTACTGTCCATTTATCCAATCCACATTCCCTTAACTTGCTGGCAAGAATATTGTGGGAGACCGTATCAAAAGCCTTGCTAAAGTCAAGGTATATAACATCCACTGACTTCCCCATGTCCACCAAGCCAGTAACCTCATCATAGAAGCTAATCAGATTGGTCAGGCACGACTTGCCCTTTGTGAATCCATGCTGACTATTCCTAATCACTTCTCTCTCATCCAAGTGTCTCAAAATGGATTCCTTAAGGATCCCTTCCATGATTTTTCCAGGAACCGAGGTAAGACTCACTGGCCTATAGTTCCCTGGATCGTCCTTCTTCACTTTTTTGAAGATGGGCACTACATTTGCCTTTTTCCAATCATCCGGGATTTCTCCCGATCTCCACGACTTTTCAAAAATAATGGCCAAAGGCTCCTCAATGACAGTGGCAACTCCCTCAGTAACCTCGGATGCATTAAGTCCGGACCCATGGATTTGTGTACGTTTAGCTTTTCTAAATAGTTCCTAACCTGTTCTTTACCCATCACGGGCTGTCCATCTTCATCCCATCTTGCATCACTTAGTGCAGAAGTCCAGGAGCCGACCTTGTCCGTGAATACAGAGGCAAAGAACGCATTGAGTACTTCAGATTTCCCCACATCATCTGTCACTAGGTTACCTCCTTCATCTATTAGGGGCTGCATACCCTCTCTGATCACAGGGAGGAAAGGTTAGGTTTAAACAGGGAGGAAAGGTTAGGTTTAGGTAAGATACTACACATTTGGGCATATGTTATTTTTAACCCTTTTCTCCCTACTTGGGATGTTCCCTACAGACAAATAAATTATACTTTGTTTTGAATGAGCTCTTCTCTGTCATTGCATTTACCAGCTGGTCATAGCTACCCAAGGGAATTTTGGGTCAGGGGTCAAACCAGTTGAGATGGTTCTGCTGGAGATAATATGCTTTGTAAATAAAGGTGCTGTAAATTGATAGTCCAGTGAAAAGTGGGATGAATTGTAGGATTCTAGAGTAGTACAGGTATAGGCTTGTCAGATGAAAAAAGTTCCCAGGGAAATACAAAAAGAGCACAAGCACAGTTCATCCCTAACCACGTCACACAAGGCTTGTCAGCTTACAAGAAATTCACCATGAGTTTGACTTTATCAGAGTCCCACAAGTGGCACACCAGTGACACCCTAGCTATGGATTACACAATTTTTAGAAAAGTTCCTGAATGTTTTCATGAAGTTGAGAGGACCAAATTATTTTGGGGAAATACTATAAAACAAATAAAATAACTCAAAATAAATCAAAGCTACAACAGCAACTTGAAGATTCTGGTGTAATCATATTCCAGGCTTATGATTTATGAGCGCAGCAGAAATCCCTTAATGGCATCATGGCCACACAATTCTCCCTTGACAAAATGAACAAGATATCGATGGAGCTATGCTTTCCAACATTCTACAATACAGAGATAAACAAGAGCTACAAAGTAGTGCAATTTATTAAAAGAAATGCTGCCTCTTACCTCATTGAAATCTCCAATCCTTGGAATGTGATTTTTCCTGCTCTTCCCAAGGACTGATCCAGAGTTTGAAATCACCACTGCAGTGTTCCACAAAGTTCCTCCATGTACATCATCTCTCTCCAGAATTGGAGACACCACAACCATATTGTGTTTCTTTGCCAGCTATAGAAATGAAAAAAAACCCTCTATTTATGAAAAGCCTTCTATCATTAACAATGTTTCTATTTTCCCCCTCAAAAGTGTAATATAGAAGAGGTTTTAAATTTTTCTTGTTCAAGGAGGCATGTCTCAGTGAAAACTTTCCAGTCTGAATCCTTCCAGCAGAAGCATCAAGGTGCAGTTAGATGAGTTCTACCATAGTAGCAGTCCTTAACCTGTTGGCCATTCCCACCTACACCCAAAAGGGGCATATGGAGCTGAGAAATAAGTGTGTGAGTTGGGGGGAAGGGGAGAATGTAATCCTGCTCTCATTCCTTCATTCTGGTACACTACTTAGTAGATTTGCTTAACAAAGGGTGGTTGGAAAAGGTTAAAAAAAATCATGGGACATGCTTAAAAAATGTTTTCTTTTATTTTCTGAAATATAATCATTGGTTTTTCAATGTAGAAACAAAAGCAGAAAACTTACTTATTTTCAGTTTTTGTTTTATTCTCACTTTCCAGTGATAATTTTTTCAAGAACATTCTCATTTCAAATAGCCATTTTCCTTTGAAAAAAATGTTTCTACTCAAAATTTTAGACCAACTCTAACTTAACATCTGGTGTCTGACCCTTACTTCTAAAGCTTCCTATAAATCCTTGAGCTGATTGATTCCTGATGCCTTCTACAAAGACCTGCAGGAACCAGAGTGAAAGATTAATGAATGCATTGTCTAAGAATCTCTTGCCAGTGCCTGACATATGAAGTCACAGCATACTGGTGAACAACTCTTTGCCATTTATTAAATCAGTCTGGACCTACTAATCATTTTTATTCTCTTTGCAAAGCATCTCATGTTTGGCTGTTACCTATGGGATAAACATTCAGCTTCTCTTCAGCAGCAATACAGACGCACATGACACTGAACTCCAACAATTGGAAACAAAAGGATTCAGGCAAGGCAGTCTTCCAAGGATGTCTCAGGACTCGATCTCTCCAACTAACCCAGATTCTACTTGCTGCTTAACAGTTAGGCATTATTTGTCCTTTTATTCTTTCTTCCGTTAAATGTAGTGTTAGGAACACAACAGAAAGATTGTTATGCAATTTGATGATCCCCAATTATGTTAGGCAAAGAACCACGACACTGTTCACTAGGGATGTAAGCGACTAGTTGACTAATCAACTACCCGATAAAAATATGCAGGAGCCAGTGATGCGGGGAGCGCCCTATCCCAGACGCATGGCAGGAAGTGACACAGACTTGGGACACCACTTCCTGAAGCTTCCATTGCCGGAAACGGTGATCCATGGCCAATGAGAGGTGTGATTGCCGATACCTCCAGAGGTGCAGGTAAATACAATAGCAGCGACCCATCAGCAATTTATCCTGGCAGGCCACCGACTTTTTATTGCCCATCCTCACCTTAGGCCATTAACTCAACATAGGGAAGTGCTCCACATGTGAGGTATGTCAGATTGAAGATGTAAGGTGATTACAAATCTGTGATTAGTAGCCCAGTTCACATATGGCATTTCAAAGCAGCAGCGCCACACAGCTATGCCTGGGATCAGCTATGCACCGCTGCTCCTTTGAAATGCTGCCTTGGAGTTTCAAAGTGGCAGCACCGCGCAGAGCCCAGGGTGAGCTCGGGAGTCTGTAATTGATCCCAGATTCCGCTGAAATGCTGCACGGAGCCCAGGATCAGCTTGGGAGTCCCCAGCTGACCCCGGGCTCCACGTGGCATTTCAAATTGGCAGCTCAGCATGGAACCTGGGGTCAGCAGGGGGACTCTGAGACCCTCACTGATCCCAGGCTCCATGAGGGTGCTTCCACTTTGAAATGCACAAGAGCTCCTGCTTGGGCCTCTTGTACATTCCAAAGTTGGCCCCCTTGCAGCCTGGAGTCAGTAGGACTTCCCGCTGGCCCTGGGCTACATGTGGAGCTCTGCATTCCTCTTTTGAAATGTACAAGAGCCCCAATGGAATGCGGAAGTGCATATCAACTAGTCGAGTAGCCGATGGAAATTCCATTGACTACTAAACTAGTAAATTAACCATTAGTTAACATCATAAGTTGTGAAGCTTATTTTCTTCTTGTAAAAATATGGGAAAGTCAGGATAGGAAATCTCACGTATACAACAGAGTAAAAAGCTATATATAAATGTAAAGCTATATATAAATTATAAACTTTTAAAACTGTTTCATATTGCATGTGTGCTGTCCATTTGCATTTTCACTAGCTGTCATAATACATCCTTTAATATGCTGGAAAATTATTTTTGGTTCTCTGATTTTTATAACGTACAAGACTGATATACAAGAAGTGATTATAGAATGGTACGAATTCAATTTTCTACCTTCTGGCAGAACCTTGTTGTCAGACCAGCCTCTGCTGATTCAGCAAATTCAGTCCATGGTAGCTTCTCTCTTGTACAGAATGCAAAGGGCATAGCTAGACAAACACGAACATGAGAGGTCAATAAAAAGATTTAGGTTGCTGAACAGTTATGGGGTGAGCTCTGCTTTATTTATATAAACACAGGTCAATCAAATGTGTTCAGAAGCTGCTTTCGTGGACACCAAGAAATAATTTCCACATTTGAGTATGATGCTGCTGTCACCTTCCTGCTCAAAGGACTTTAGTTCTTAAAAATGTAGGATAGGGATCTTAAAAACATTTATTTTTGTAAACATGTAACTGCTGAAAAATTACATGTTTACACGCAGGAGGCAGGTGAAGCCGGTGCTTGTGGGGACCCAGTTGTTAAGGTAGAAAGGCAGCTCCACAAGAGCTGATATGCATACGGAAATGGCATGAAAGCTGGCTTCCTGCATGTACTGACTCCTGTCTGCCCCCTTTCTCCACTGCACTGCTGCCTCTCTATTAGCAAATGTGTGGGAGCTGATGCTTATGGGGAGCTGGCTTTTAAGCTAGATCTCAATGAGCACCGGCTCCCATTTCCCCCCAGCCGCACTGCTGCCTCTGTGGGAGGCAGCGGGGGGGCAAGATGACTACATGGGAGCTGGCACATGCAGAGAGCTAGATTAAAAGCTGGATCTCCATGCATAGTGGCTCCTGCCTGCTGCCCCTACCCCAAGTGCTGCTGTCCCTCTATCAGAGGTAGCAGGACAGGAGGGCACGGGGCTTCTTGGGAGCCAATGCTCATAGGGAGCCAGCTTTTCAGCCAGTTCTCCATTGGCACCAGTTCCCGCTTCTCCCCCACCTTTCTACCTCTGATACTTAGGAAACAAGGTGGGGGGGTGGGGAGGAGAAGAGGGGCGAGTGTAACCATTAGGATTAACCAATGAGCCCAGACTTATTGGTTAATCATGTAAATGGGTACATGCTAACATCACTAATTTAGGAGTTTCTAAAGTTTAGATTTTCTAGGCTGCATTCTCACAGAGACAGCATAAGACTAGTTATATGCAGCAGACCAGGATCTAATTTTCGCGTACTCCTCAAGTAGGAATTTAATTTCTTAGGAAAAGGAGTGTCACTCAGGCATTCAGCACTATGAAGCAAAGACCCTTGTAATGAAGCAACATTCATTCAATTAAGAAACCACGCTGAATACCTGGTAGTTTGAAATGACAGGTGTGACTGGCCAGAAGACAAGTGGTTATGATTAGAGATCAGGTAGTATAGTAGGGTGAAATGAAAAGTAAAGATTACCCTCTATCACACAAGGGGCAGAGGATCCCCTAAAGGTATCTGCTCCTTTCATGACAATAAAGAGAGAAGAAAAGAAAAAAGTTTCTCATAGAGTGGAAGCTTTTTGTCCCCAAAACTGGGTGTTTTTCCCAACAAAAGTCACATTGTCATGTGTACCCTTTATTTTGACACCAAAAAGCTGGACATGCCCTAAGACAGGGCTACTCAACTTTGAAAGCCTCAGGGGCCACAATGATACTCACAGCACATACCAAGGACCACAACTTAAGTGTGGTGGCACATACATGCAAATATATACGCAAATATATGCAGATAGCTTCTTTCACACTGACGGGCATGAATACAAACATTTAAAGTCAGACTACACAACATGCAGGCCCCATTTTAGTCAGTTCTGCTGCAAAATGCAATATTGACCCAATTTCCACCCATATGACAGCACTTTTAACGAGTAATGACAGTACAGGAATTTAACCACTAAAACGCATAACAGCAGAAGACCATTATATTTACTCCTTTTTTGTTTTGGCTTCACAATTTTAACAAATCAAACAAAAACTGTCAGTACAGTACTGGAATTTACTGAAGTATAAGTACAATCAATGTGAAGATTGTGTCTGAAAACTTTTCACCAGCTGTTTCACATCAGGCTTGTATTCTGTTGTAGCAGCACAGAGACAGTTGGTCAGATGACTGTCAGTAAGTGATGTGTGCAGTTTTGACTTGATTCCCATGGAGGAGAATGAACTTTCACAGACATATGCAGACCCAAAGTAAATTAGTACTTTTTTGGCACATTTCAGTAATGCAGGGTACGTGTCTTCCTGTACATAGATCATCCAAAATGTTTCAGTGTCCTCTTCCTAATGCCTAGCTTTTAAAATACTATTGCTTTGCAGTTCTGTCATTTCTTCTTCAAACATGGCCCTCTCAACACCAAATCTCACTGCTGAAGGTGAGACTGCCTTTACCTCGACTGAAAATGGATTTTCAGTAAATTCAAGGACGGTCTTCAGGCATTTGACATCTAGAAAATGAGAAGAAAATTTGGTTCTCAGCTCTGAGATGTACTCTATAAAAAAGATGCATGTTCACTGAGCTGTGTCACTTGCAAGTTGAGGATGGGAAAGTGAGTTAAGTATTTCTCAAGAAGCTGATCAGCTAAAAGAGCCAATTTTGTTTTAAATGCAGAAACAACCCACATCAAAGAAGGCAAGTTCTTTTCTTTGCCTTGAAGTTTAAGATTGAGTGCATTTAAATGGCGTGTCATATCAGTGAGAAAAGCCATGTTTAGCAGGAATGTCTCTTCATCTAAATCCTGGCGATCCTTTGCCTTCAAAAACACTCATACAGGAGACTGATCTAACACTTTGCCTTGACTCAGACATCTAACTTCTGCAAGCATTGCCAAGTCACCATACTGTGTTTTGTACTCAATTAAAGCTCAAAATTGTCTATGTTTCAAGGCATTTGCAACAATGAAGTTAGATGATTTTTGTGACTCTATGCATTGTGCTTTTGAGAAATCATCTCTTCAGTTTACTGCATAAAACTGTTCTTGGTGCAGAATGCAATGGTATGAAAAGAAATCTGGAAACTGTGTATTTTTCTTCAGCAATTAGCCCCTTCTCTTTTCCAATCATGGAGGGAGTGCCATCAGTTGTTACCAAAGTAAGATTCTCCAAATCAATGCATTTTCCTGGACCTTCCAAAAATGCCATCAGCGCAGAATAAACATACTTTCTCCTAGTTTGACCCATCAAAGGTAGTAAACAGTTCTTCGACATACTTTTTACCATTGAAAAAACACACTCAGATTATGAACTGAGATATGTCTGAATGATCAGTAGATTCATCCATTGCCAGACTGAAATACTCAGTGCTTTCAATATCTTTTAGCAATTTGGAAAACAGATCGCCTGCATTGCTTTCAATTTGTCTTACTGCAGTTGAATCAGGGACTTGCAGTTTTGATATTTGCTTACCTATATCCTATTTGTTTTTAAATTCTACAAAAAGTGATTTGCTGCACTCGAAGAAGCACTGCTTCATCAATTCATCTTGGGTAAAAGGTCTTTTTGAGTTAGCTATGGGCAAAGCCATTTTGAAGTAGGCTTCTGTAACGGCATCACTGTCTTTAACTAGCGAACAGAACATATCTTGTTGAGTATGAAAATCTCCCAGTAAGGAATGTATCTTAGTTTTTCTTAAACTGCTGTCAAGTGGATACAAGTCTTTGAATTCAGGGTGACAAGATGCATGGTGCCATTGCAGGTTTTCTTCAACGCCACGATACTCTTTTGACAAAGAAGACATATTGGTTTTCCATTTATCTCTGCAAAAGTAAATTCCATCTCCCAAACAGGGTTCAAAATCCTGTGTTTATCCAACAAGTGTCTCTTGTTGCCATTTTAATGCTTCTTATTAAAAAGAAAATTGTATACCAGTATTTCGGGTGTTTAGCTTGAAGCTTCAGGTTGTGTGTTTCTTGGAGTGATTTTACTGTAAAAAGAAGTTTCCAAGACAAAGTGCTCCAACCTGCGGCAGGTGGGGAGCTAGTAAAGTGAGGCCAGACACAAGAGGCAAAAAAGGACAAGTGCCCGGGAGCGCCATCCTGGATTCCCAGCAGGACTGAAATTCTACAAGGGAGTCCATTGCTCCGTGCAGGATGGAGGTAGGGCTGCCCGGCCGTGGTGCCAGATTCAAACATGGCCAGTATGAGCCAGTCAGCACCACTCAAGCTCTGCCTACAAGGCTAAGCGGCTGGCACTTCCCACAATGCCCCAGCAACTCCTCCCTGGGGGCTAGAAACGCAAACATCCTGTACCCATCTGTTCCAGCCAGCCCATCCGCTTGCATCTTTCAATACTCATCCTGCCTGGGAGACACCTCGCCATTGTGGAACATGTTCCCAGTGGAGGCCATGTTCAAAGGATCCCCCCCATAGGCCACGTGTTGAGTAGCCCTGCCCTAAGTCATATTTTCCACAATAATAACCCAGAAAGTCCTTCAATTTTGGTTTTGGTCAGTTCTAAACCCACACATCCTCCATTTTTATTAAATGCTACTTTTCTGCTGTTGAGAATCTTCCTAAATGAAAGAAAACTTCCAAGGAAGAAAAAAGAGATTAGGTGAAAGAAAACAAACAGAAAGTATAACTAAAAGCATTGCTGAGATGAGGGCCTGGCCTTTGCAGACTTACATGGGACCTACACACACAACTCTGACAACACAGAGACTTTTAAGATTCTTCTGAAAATAAAGATTAAGATCAATGGGCAGTACCTTGGAATTTGTTTCATGGTTGCCGCAGAACATTTTTTTTAGATAGGGTATTTGTTAAAGTGGAGAGGAATCAACTAGTTCCATACATTTAAGAATTTTAAAGGCAGAGAATCTGGACTCAAAGAAGCTACAGAAAATACTCACTCCAGGCCTCTTGAAAGCAGATTACATTCACCCCACACATTGCAGCCACCTCCACAATCTCCTCTATTCGTCCATGCAATGCAGCCACCTAGTTGCAAGAAATTTGTCTCTATAAAACTCATACATCATAATTCACTTGTAACATTAAGATTTTGGTTCTGCCATTTTGTTCATATTAAGTAATACCTTGGTTGGCACTTTGTCACATTAATTTCAGTAAGAATACTTGTATGGTAACTTACTGCTCAGCACTAACAGTGGTTCTAGAATAAGGCCCTGAAGAGTTAGGGTATTTTTAAAAAGGCCTTTAGGTGTCTAAACATGCAGGTAGGTGGCTTGTGGGATTTTTAAAAACATGTATCTTCATCTTTAGATGTCTAAATAACTTTTTTAAAAACTGGCCTATAGTCCCTACACGTGCAATAGAGAGACCTACAAACCTTACAACAACCCCTCTCCCCAAAAAACCCATCCCTTTCTGAAGCTGTTTTGATATGTGACACTTAGCAATATCACGTGAATAAGTAAGCACAATATCACCATTGGTTGGGCCAATCTACTGAATAGATATTTGTGCAGCATGCTAGTACATGTAAATTCCGGGACTTCCCCTGAAATATCCAGCCAGAGCTGGTAGTATTTGGGAACTGACAAAATGCTTGTTAGAGCAGTATGTTGCATCACTAATGGGCAGCATATCCTTGACAACTTTGAGCAGGTTTAGAAGGCCATCATCCCTACAGCTAATCAGTGGGACTGTTTCTCATGTTTGGATAAATGAATCATGGGATGATCAAAAGGTGGGAATGGCCATAGACTGGCTACTTCTGAAATGCAGACAAGCCCCTTTCATTCTATGCTCTGGGCCTAAGGAGAGAAGCTTGTGCTAGTCTAAGAAATGCAAAACACAAACACATAAGAACATAAGAACGGCCGTACTGGGTCAGACCAAAGGTCCATCTAGCCCAGTATCCTGTCTACCGACAGTGGCCAGCACCAGGTGCCTCAGAGAGGGTGGAGTTATTTTTCCCGATGTGCATTAATTTACACTTATCCACATTAAATTTCATTTGCCATTTTGTTGCCCAATCACTCAGTTTGGTGAGATCTTCAGAGTCCCTCACAGTCTGCTTCTGTCTTGACTATCCTAAACAGTTTTGTATCATCTGCAAACTTTACTACCTCACTGCTTACCCCTTTCTCCAGATCATTTATGAATAAGTTGAAAAGGATTGGTCCCAGGACTGACCCTTGGGGTACACCACTAGTTACCCCTCTCCAATCTGAAAATTTACCATTTATTCCTACCCTTTGTTTCCTGTCTTTTAACCAGTTCTCAATCCAAGAAAGGACCTTCCCTCTTATCCCATGGCCTTGTAATTTACACACACAACACACACACAGTTAGTAAACATGTTTCAATCAGTATAAGACATTAACCCTCAAAACATGTTTTAGTGCATCCCTTATAAGAAGCAACCAGTATATCAGTGATGGACAGTTTTTTTTTTAATTAGTTAAAAATCTTTACACGGGAACTCTTCTCACTGGAGAACTCTAGTTAAAAACAGCCAAGGGGCACTTTCAATAAGATTTGGACCCATTCATGTATGTATCCATCTCAAACCCCACCCAGATCAATACTGACCAGACAGATCTAATAGCTGTGTAGCACCATTTAAAATGATTTGGTCTTAGGCCAGTTTCTAATGGACAAGTGTCCACATGACAAAGCGCAGCAATTGGCTTTTTTTTTTTGGCTGAGAAAGCAAGAACTTGACTAACAAAAAATGAACTACTCTCTCTGTGAGAAGTAATCCCTCCAAACACAGTATCTGGAAAAAAAAACTTTCTGCCCTATTTATAAACAGACTCATCTGTCCAGAATATTTCAAAAATATGAAATCTGCCTTCATTTTGCTTAAAAAAAAGACTTTCAGATGCAAGTTGTATAAAAATCTGCAAAGTGTGCACCTTGTATCACAGAAAGATGTCATTCATCTGGCAAAAGACTTCCCTAAGACCTTTGACTTACTGCTTTATAAAGAATTTGAGAGTATTTAATTTATATAAATCAACAACCCTGCATTTGAAATCATCAACTTTCTGTTCTCTGATCATGAGACTTTTCTTGTTCATCTGACAGCTTTTAGCTTAGAAAGCTAGCAACTATTTAGCTTCATTAAAATTACAAATAGCTTAGCCAGGTCAATAGGTAAACAATACACAGAAGATGTAATCTAGACCTCAGAACTGTTAGCAGACAACACAAGAATGCAGAACTGATGTGATATGTGAAACACAAGGTGGGTGAGGTAATATCTTTTATTGGAAAAATTTCTGTTGCAGAACAAGACACATTTTTGAGATACGCAGAGCTCTTCTTCAGGTCTGGGAAAGGTACCCAGGGCTTGTCCTCACAAGCAATAACGCAGCTGTGATACTGTAAGGCTGTGTCTACATTGGCACCCCTTTCCGGAAAAGGAATGCTAATGTAGCACTTTGGAATAGGCAAATCCGCGGGGGATTTAAATATCCCCCGCGGCATTTGCATTAACATGGCTGCCGCTTTTTTCCGGCTTGGAGATAAGCTGGAGAAAAGCGCCAGTCTAGACGTGATGCTCTGGAAAATAAGCCTTTTCTGGAGGATCTCTTATTCCTACTTGAAAGTAGGAATAAGAGATCCTCCGGAAAAGGCTTTATTTTCCGGAGAATCACGTCTAGACTGGCACTTTTCTCCAGCAAAAACCCCGAGCCGGAAAAAAGCGGCAGCCATGTTAATGCAAATGCCGCGGGGGATATTTAAATCCCCCGCGGATTTGCCTATTCCAAAGTCTACATTAGCATCCCTTTTCCGGAAGGGATGCTAGTGTAGACACAGCCCTCGGGTCTAGTGAGGATGCTCCCATGCTGACCAGAGAATGAGGTTGTTAATCCACCCTCCTTGAGAAGCTCTCCCATCTACGCAGTGCTCTCTACACCAGAAGAGGGGAACCAAAGGTCAGTAGTACAAAGGGGAATGGATTTATCATGCTCCTGGGCAATGTAATTATACTGATATACAGGGCTTGCCAGCTGCGCAGTTCGGCGTGCTGCGCATGCGCCGACCGCACCACGCAGCTGTGCCAGCTTGTAATCTACTCGCCATGGGCGAGTAGATTACATTAATTGTCAAGCCCTGCTGATATAGATCTGTAATGTAGACTGGGCTCAGTGTCACAGCTCAGCCCAAGATGGAACAGATTGCTAAATATGAGGTGCAAACATCTGATGCAAGAGGCCATTAGAACCTCTACAGTCACAGGACAAAGCAACCGTAAGGGGGCTGCGGATTTGTGAGGTGACACAAGCCCAGCCTAAGGTCTCCTCTGCACTCCTGTTCCAGTCAATGTAGTTCAGAGGGCTCGAGGGGGTGATGCTCTCCGCCCCCTGAGGTGAGTGGTTCCCCGGATGAGAGCACTGCCCCTCAGCCTGAGCCAGGTCTCCACTCGCTGGGGGAGGGACGCGCTGGCAATCCCGGGGTCTAGGGAAGACCCCCTCGCTGAATGCTCAGGGTCTCCCACCAGCCTCGCTCTGTGGGGCGGCCCCGGGGATGGGTGCAAGGGTCACGGACTCCAGCCACACAATCCTCCCGGCTGGCGCTGGGTCTCCCTGGCCCGAGCGGGTCTCCAGCTGAGGCGCTGCAGGCCCGCGGGGAGGGCGGCTCCAGCGGCGGGGTGTGCTGCCGTCCGTACCTGTTCCGCCACGGGGGCCTCTGTGGGGAGGGGGAGTTTATTCTGGACCAGGCCCAGGCGGACCAGGCGCGGCTGCCGCAGCTGCTCGGGCGCCGCCCCGAAGCCCCAGCCCCGCAGCTCGAAGTCCCGCTGGGCCGCGGCCGCCTCCGCCGCCGCCGGCAGGTCCACTTTCCTGAAACGGCAACGGGAATCAAGGAGCGCGCGCCCGCGCGTGGCTTCCCCCCTCCCCGGCCCGCAGCGCGAGCTTCGCGCCTGCCAACCGCCAGGCCCGCGCGCGCCCAACGGCACCCCGCCCGGCGCGAGCTCAGCCGCCGCTCCCTCCCGCCCGGGGGCATCCCCGGCCTCCGCCCCGCAGGGGCCGCTGGGAGCTGTAGTCCGGCCCGCACCTGCCCAGGCTCCCGTAGAGGAGCCGCTTCACCTCGTCGCGCTCCTCGCGGGGCAGGCGCTGCTCCAGGCATCGCTCCAGCGAGTCCAGGCCCCCCGCCATGGCGGCTCCGAGGACGAGGCGACGGCGGCCGCCAGCGGACTGCCCCGGCCCGGCCAGGCTGAGTGACCGTTACCCCCTGAGCGCCGGCCAGGCCACGCCCCCCCGACATGGGACCCGAGGGGACACGCCCCCCCCCCCCCCCCCCGGCTTGTGGCGCCAGGCTGCCTCTGAGGAGAGCCCGTGCCCCCTCCCCCCCCAGCCTGGATTGGAACCAGCGCCCCGCGCGGCAGCCCCTCCCCCCGGGATGCTTGCCCAAAAAGGGAGGGGGGGGGTTCTGCAGCCCTGTTACAAGCCCGAGCAGGCCCCCTATGGCCCCCGGCTCCGTGACCCTGCCCCGGGCGCTCCGACTCCACGCACCCAGGCTGTGTCTAGACGGGCCATTTTTTCCGGAATATCAGCCACTTTTGCGGAAAAACTTGCCCTCTGTCTACACCGGCCACTTGAATTTCCACAAAAGCACTGACTTCCTACTGTAAGAAATCAGTGCTTCTTGCGCAAATACTATGCTGCTCCCGTTCGGGCAAAAGTCCCTTTTGCGCAAAGCTTTTGCACAAAAGGGCCAGTGTAGACAGCTCAGATTTGTTTTGTGCAAAAAAGCCCCGATCGCGAAAATGGCGATCAGGGCTTTTTTTTGCACAAAAGCGCGTCTAGATTGGCCACGGACACTTTTCCGCAAAAAGTGCTTTTACGGAAAAGCACCCGTGCCAATCTAGACGCTCTGTTCCGCAAATGCTTTTAACGGAAAACTTTTCCGTTAAAAGCATTTCCGGAAAATCATGCCACTCTAGATGTAGCCCTAGGGCCTCACATCAGTGGTGAGGGATGCAGAACGAGGCGCAATGGTCTCACGCTGCCGTGGGGGAGGTCTAGGTTGGAGGTTAGAAAAAACTATTTCCCCAGGTGGAGGGGGAAGCACTGGGATGGGTTCCCTAGGAAGGGGGTGGAATCTCTGTCCATGGAGGTTTTGAAGTCTCAGCTTGACCAAGCCCTGGCCAGGCTGATTGAGTTGGGGTTGGTCTTGGTCTTGCTTTGGGCGGGGAGCTGGATTTGATGCCTCCTGAGGTCTTTGCCAGCCTTAGGATTCTAGAATCCTCACAGCAGGCCAAGGCTTCTGTAAGGACTCTGCCTGGTTGTGTCTACATTGGCCTGATCTTGTGCAAAAAAAAAAAAAAAAAACTTGCTACCTGTCTACACTGGCCCCGAGTTCTTGCACAAGTACATTGACATTCTAATGTATGAAATCAGGGCTTCTTGCACAAGAACTATGATGCTCCCGCTCAGGAATAAGCCCTTTTGCACAACTGTTCTTGCACAAGAGGCCAGTGTAGACAGGCAACATGAATTTCTTGCGCAAGAAAGCCCTATGGTTAAAATGGCCATCAGAGCTTTTTTGCACAAGAGAGCATCTATACTGGCATGGATGCTCTTGCACAAAAGCACTTCTCTTGCCAGTGGAGACGCTCTCTTCTGGAAGAGTTTTTGCACAGAACTCTCCACAAAAGAGTTCTTGTGCAAAATCATGCCAGTGTAGACTTAGCCCCTGTGTTTCCCAACCCCTCCAGCTGGCTGGTGTGCTCTCCCTCCCCACCCCACCCCCATCACCCAGCCCCACTTACCACCCTCTGGGAATTTAATACCCACTGAGGGCCCCTCACCATTCGCTGTGCAGCAGGGCTAGAGTAGTGGCTTCCTTCTGCTACCTCTCTCTTGTTACTAGCCAGTTGTGACTGAGTAGATTATGATTCTTTGTTGATGCATGTCAGCGTTAGAAGAGAAGTCCAGCCTTCTTTTTCTTTTTAAAGAAAGACTATAGGCCTGATGGTTTTTGGAGAAAAGCTAGAAAACGTACCCCAAGGTCAGACAAAGACCTCAAACACCAGATGCCAAATAAAAAGATTCCCAAGCGTATTTTTATCTGCAGTTACAAGAAGCTATTCTCCTTTATGGGGTAAGAAGGTTGACAATACAGTACATATAAATTGATAGCTTTCCCCCCCCCCCCGCCCCATCTCCAGTAACCCAGACAGAAACCAGGATCCTGGAATTGAATCCTCCCCCTGTGCCCTCGTGCTGGAATGCCCTTCTTCCCCTCTAACATCTACACCCTCACATTAGAATCCCACCTGGCCCCCCCACTAACATCTGTGTCCTTGTGCAGGAATCCCACCTGCCCACCCCCACTGGGGGTAATC
This sequence comes from Pelodiscus sinensis, assembly GCF_049634645.1. Lineage (NCBI taxonomy): Eukaryota > Metazoa > Chordata > Testudines > Trionychidae > Pelodiscus > Pelodiscus sinensis. Next base: position 7,060,798 of record NC_134725.1, read on the forward strand.
GAAAGTGAAACCCACCAGCCCCGCTCTACTGGCTTCAGAAGCACATCTGCTCTGGCAGCTCCCTGGCCAGCATGGTTCACATCGAGAAGGAGGCAGCCAGCACGGCTTCTCAGACCAAGCGGCAGGATTATGTGGGAGCTAGGTTCCTGGGAGCTACTGGGAGCTGTTTGCGAGGGCGAGTCCCTGTGTGCCACCTACCCACCCCTGGGCTGGCAGCTGCACAGGCCAGATTAAATATATTTTTCAAAATATTTACAGGCCCGACTGGGTAAGTGCTTAGGCCCCAGACGACCCTCCAGGCTAAGAGTTTGAGACCCCTGCTCTAATCCCTCTTTTGGCTACCATAGCACCAGCACCACACACTATTAATACTTTTTGCTAAAATGCCCAGTAATCTAAGCCACTGTGTGGGCAGGGGAAGGAAGGAGTTTACAGAAAATGTCATGCATCTCATGATGTCTAGCTGGTGCTTGGCCCTACCTTGAGTGTAGGGTACTGGACTTCATGACCTCTTGTGGTTTATTCCAGTTCTGTTATTCTGTGTGTATCATTAATAGCAAAGAGACACTATACAGGAGACAGACATTGTAATGATTAACTTAGTTCTCAGTTTGGCTTTGAGACCTAAGTTATCACTGGAAAATCATCACAGATCTAGAGAGAATTAATCTATCATACAAAGGACAGCTCAAACAAAGTAAGGAGGTAATATACCAAACCCCATCTAAACACCAATCTGCAACTAAGAACAGTGGGTGTGACTAAAGGATAGTTCCTTTAGTATGTACTAAGAGGCCATCCTGTTTAAACCTCATTATTCCCACCAGAGTCAGTTACTTCTGGCCATGCTTTCTGCTTCTAGGTGTTATTATGAAATGAATAATGTGTAAGCCTTTGGTTCCCATGAGAAGACTGGAGATAGAGTCAAGGGACTGTTACATATGTCTTAATAGATTAAAACTATGACAGTCTTTTCTTTACATGTCTCCTACAAAACATGGCAACACACAGCACTTGAAAAATCTGACAATAGCAAATGTTAATGTAAGTTAAATATTAAACCTCTTAAATATTTGCCTTTGAAGAGTAACTAATGTTAATTTTTAATCTAAACAAAAGAATCCAGGGATCATCTGAGTTCCCAGCAGCATTTGGAAATACCAACTTTGCAGACTCCTGTTCCCTCACCTGCTCTCCTGTGATGCTTCCCAGAGGTACCCAAGGGGTCATGAGGCCCCTCACCACTTTCTGATCTGGGTCAGGCCCTAAAATCACCTGCCATTAGCAGCAACATACTACTTTCCAGGCCTTGCTCTCTCTGGACACACATCAATCCCTGCATATTCAATCAATTCCCTGCAGCATTCAGCCCCCTTATCTGCTGCAAATTCACACAATTACCAGGTAGTCTGTTCCTAAAGAAACAGTATGCTCCAACTTATAAGATTCAAAAGCTTCAGAGGGGTACCCAAGTTAGTCTGTAACAGGAAAAACTTAAACAAAGGGTTTTTTGTAAGATTCAGTTTAGGACTATCACTTTGCTTCGTTAAATTTATTCTTGTTTTCACTATAAATATATTATCAAAACAGAGAGTCAGATAATACTGAGTAAGAATATAGGAAACTAATGGCTAAATCACGTAAAGCAAAATAACTTGCTTTCTAGAGACAAAAGTTGCTTTGCAGTTTAACCTCTAAAGTAGTTTCTCTCACCCAAAGTTGTCTTTAATGTTTTCAACCATGGCTGGCTGAGACCCCGTTTTCATGAAGAAAACTGCTGTCCTTTTACTTTCTTAGTGAAGGCAGCCTGAGTGTCTTCTCTATGGTGCCAATATACCAAGATCTGGCAGATCTTTGTTCTGTAGCACCAGATAAGATTCTCTCCCTCCTCCCCACTGTTTTTCTCTGTTAGTTTCTTTCTGATGTCCCACAACCCTTTACAGGCAGTCCCCGACTTACGAACGGGGCTCTCGCCCCGGAGGTCGAGGTAGCGGATTGCTACCTGCGAGCTCCGGGGCGAGAAAGCCCCGTTCGTAAGCTGCTCCGGTGCCCCTGGTCTGCTGGAGACCGTCTCCAGCAGACCTGGGGCACCGGGCGGGTTCCCGCGCTTCTGAGGCTTTGCCAGGCTTTGCCGCCGCTGCTGCCGCTTGAGACCAGGTGCCTGTGGTCTGCTGGGGACCGTCCCCAGCAGACCACAGGCTCCGGGACTCAAGCGGCAGCAGCGGGCGGGTTCCCGCGCTTCTGAGGCTTTGCCAGAGCAAAGCCTCAGAAGCGCGGGATCTGCCGCTTGAGACCGGGTGCCTGTGGTCTGCTGGGGACCGTCCCCAGCAGACCACAGGCTCCGGGACTCAAGCGGCAGCAGCGGGCGGGTTCCCGCGCTTCTGAGGCTTTGCCAGAGCAAAGCCTCAGAAGCGCGGGATCCGCCGCTGCTGCCGCTTGAGACCGGGTGCCTGTGGTCTGCTGGGGACGGTCCCCAGCAGACCACAGGCACCAGGACTGAAGCCGCAGCCGCGGGGGGGGGAGGGTCCCGCGCCTGAGACTTTGCCAGAGCAAAGCCTCAGAGGCGCGGCACCCCGCTGCCGCTGCTGCTCTGCTCCCCGTGTCCTTGGTCTGCTGGGGGGGGGGAGGGGGGCGCGGATAGTGTGCCCCCCCCCCCCAGCAGACCAGGCTTTTGTTTTGGACCCTGGAGCAGAGCAGCTGGGGCGCTGCGGATTGGTCCTGCAGCACCCGCTCTGGGCACTACGGGACCAACCCTGCAGCACCCCAGCTGCTCTGCCCCAGGCGTCCTGATTCAGCCACTGCTGGTCAGTTTCAGCAGTGGCTGAATCAGGACGCCTGGGGCAGAGCAGCTGGGGTGCTGCTGGGTTGGTCCAGTAGTGCCGAGGAGCGGTGCTACTGGAGCAACCCAGCAGCACCCCAGCTGCTCTGCCCCAGGCGTCCCAAGTCAGCCGCTGCTGAAACTGACCAGCGCTGACTACAGGAAGCCCGAGGCAGAGTTGCTCTGCCCCAGGCTTCCTGGAATCAGCGCTGATCAGTTTCAGCAGCAGCTGACTTGGGGAAGCTTGGGGTTCTTAAGTTGAATCTGTATGTAAGTCAGAACTGGCGGTCAGTTTCAGCAGCGGCTGAATCTGGACGCCAGTTCCGACTTACATACAGATTCAACTTAAGAACAAACCTACAGTCCCTATCTTGTATGTAACCCGGGGACTGCCTGTATTTGCATTCAGTTCAAACTAGTAATGGAAGACCCATTGTCAATAAGACAATACTAATTTCACATGAAAACAGGTTCTTAAATACATAGCGCTCCTCTGACAGGAAGGCTGTTTATTTACCTTTGCTTGTGATTAACTCCCCTCTTCCCCCTTAGACTGTAATAACTTTTTTTCTGTATTTATACATAACTCCTTATATAGTATCTGTACATACATTTCACACTTTTATTTATGGCCTGTGTGACACTGGCTTTCATTTGAGTCCTCACAACACTTTTTGGTGAACACAGAACAATGATTTTCAAAGTTTTTTTTTCCCTCAAGACCCAGTTGAAGAAAATTGTTGATGCTCGCAACCCAACATAATTTGATTAGAGTGTGGGCTCTGGGAGGGGCTGAGGATGAAAGCTTTGGGCTGTGAGGGGCTCCAGGTTTGGGGGAGTGCAGGTCAGGGCTGGAGCAGGAGAGGCCTACTCAAAATAGCTCCCAGTCAGTGGTGCAGTGGGAGTGCTAAGGTAGGCTTTGTGCCTCTCCTGGCACCACAGACCGTGCTGTAGCCCAGAAGCAGTCAGCAGCAGGTTCCCAGCCAGTGCTCAAGGCAGAGGCAGTGCACTTAGCCCTGTGCACTTTCTCCCCCCTCCAACCTCCATCTAGGAGTCAGGCCTGCTGCACAGTCCATGGTGCTAGGACAGGCAAGTAGCCTGCCTTAGCTCTTCCACTGGTCACCTGATCCCTCTGCAGCAATGAGACCCAGTGCCTGACATTTCACAACCCACTACTGAGTCATGACCCATAGTTTAAAAACCACTGACATAGAATGTATGTCAGACCCAAGAGACACCTATAAGCTCTGCATACTCATTCCAATTTGTATTGAGATTCCTGGGTCACAGCTCCTTTGTCCAAAAAAAAAAAAATAGCAATAAATATGTGCAAATGTAGCAAAGGAATGACACTGGCTTAATGAAATTGGTTAAAAATTAGACAGAAGTTTGCACAATATGTTTTATCTAATTCTTCCTATTACACTCATCAGTGCAGTCCTATCTGAATGTCCAGGACCAAGAGTCTGGAGAATTAGTTTTCGAGGAAATATTTGTTTCCCCAGTGCTTTATACAGTTGATAATAATGACTGATGTGTATATAAAGACTCACTCCATCTGCATCTTGGGCAGAAGGTTGCAGGTATTTAACAATGCACAATGGAAAATCAGTGTTGTATCTAGCTCATTTTCATCTCAATACCCAGAATGGTATGAACTGGGAAAACATTTCCTAACTGTGCTATTGCTGGAGCCCTGGGAACAAATTGAAGAGCTCTAGCTTTGTTTTGGATTTAAGCAAGTTCTTTTCTGTGTGTGTTGCAAACTGTAGGGAAAAACATAGCAGCAAGTCTGTGCCATATCCAATTCCTGAATAAGGTCACATAGTTGAACTGTTCTCTTCAAGTTTCTTTTCTAATCATAGCATGAACTTGCAGCAACTTCTCTTTTGGTGGCTTGTTTGTTTGTAATTTAGCCTTGTTTAAAGTGTACTACGTGTAGGAAATGGACTTTAGAGCAATAAAGTTGAAGCCTCTGAAAAGAATATTATTGAATGGAAGAGACCTGAAAAAACATACATTTCCTGTGCAGCAGACTAATCACCCAGCATTAATACAGCAAAGACTTAGTAGCAATGAATAGGAAATGACAAAACTAGAAGTAACGAGTAGTCCTGTGGCACTTTAGAGACTAACAAAAATATGTATAGTATCATGAGCTTTGTGGGCAAAAACTTCTTCAAGTGAGATGATCTTGAGAAGTAGGTTCTGCCCATGAAAGCTCATGATTTGTGTGTGTGAGTGTGAGTGATACGGTGTCACAGGACTATGTGTTGTTTTTAAAGTTACAAACCAACACTGCTACCTCTGTGAGACTTTAAAACTAGAAGCAGTACTAAGGATAGAGGGAAGAGCAGACTACTTCTCTGGAACTGGGTATGGGTAAAAGAATAGAATGGTAAGCAAAATAAACGTCCAAAACATCAAATATTAAAATTCAGTAGGAAGGCAGCCTAATATAGGAACATGATTTCTGTTCCTCCAAGTGATGGCATATCAAATACAGATAGAGGTTGGATACATATTTGAACATCCCAGCTCAAGCCCTAAAATAGATCAGTTATAAAGCTTAAGAACAGCTCTGAGATCTGTTCCACAACTTCCTGAAAGTTCTGAAAGAAGTTTGCATCCAGTGTTCTGGATTATCTGGACCATCTAATATAGTCTGCAAAATAACAAAACACTCTGATATGAATGAATGGAGGTTGCTCTGGTAGTCAGCTCAGATGGAGGTAGTTGACCAAAAGGATAGTTTAATTCCTGTAAAACAAATTCTAAAGGGTGCACATACTTACAGTTGAACCTCTCTACTCCAGCACTCTCTGGTCTGGCAATATCTGTAGTCTATCAGTTTTAGTTAGCTGTATTTCCACTTGTTATGGGTGTTGCCAAGTTTGTTTACAGCCACTAGTCCTGGCTCTCAGTGTTCTGTTATTTAGCTCTAATTTACCCCTAAATGTCTTCTAACAGTCCAGCAAATAGTGGAAGGGTTGATAATGCTGCTAGACCATATTCAGCTTTTGAGATTTAGCAAATTCTCTGGTTTGTGGCCAGGTCCCGAGGGTGCCAGATTAAAGAGGTTCAACCTGTATTTTCTATCAATATGACATTTTTACTAAATAGTTGGATGTCAGGGATGTATGGGACAGGACTGGTCGAGAAGTAAATCCCAGTGATGCTAGGTTCCAGAGTAAAAAACTGGGTGCCATCTATCTAGAAACAGTTCTTCACCTGCACCCCAGTTTGAAGTCCTAATTTGGGCAAATAGCATTCCAATACTAAAACTGGAGTCTGATTAAAGTGATCCAGATTATTTTTGCTGCAAAATTGTCCTGCCAGAATTTGCCTATAGCTAGGAGTCATCAACAATGCTGACTATTCCCCACAAGCTCCAGGTTAATGTTCCTGGCATTCCTAAGGGACATTCACAGGCCTGTACACAGGCATTTCTGGGGAAGAGGGTGGTTATTTTTTTTAAATGTGGACCACCAGAGTGCGAATGCATCCCCCTCATGTTCCCCCAAGTAAGTGTGCTCCGGCCAACCAGAGGAAGGCAGGAGTGGCGCATTGCCCAACCCTTCCTCCCCCATGCTCCAGCTGGCTGGGAGATGTCTGAGGCTGATTCCCCACCCTTCACCAGGAGTGAGGCCCAGCCCTGTCCCTGTTCCTGGGGGAAGAGGGAAATCAGCCCCACCCTTACCCCAGCTGGCACACTTACTTGGGGAACCATAATGGGGAGTGCATTTGCACACCCCCAGCATACAGGCCTGGCATGGCAGGCCCATGTGGGCTGGAGCGGTCCCCCTACCTGTGGCATGAGCGCTCTGGCCAGGCCAGGCCCAGCCCACTGTAGGTTAGGACTGCTCAGGCTGGGCTGATCAATAGGGTTGCCAGGTGTCTGGTATTTTCACCCCCTGTCTGATAAAAAAATTCAGAAAATAACAGACACCTAAAATGTCCAGTATTTTCTGTTTTTCTTTCCCCTGCCAGGAGGCGAAAATACCGGACACCTGGCAACCCTACAACACACTCAGCAACCGGGCCCAGCACCCTGCCACCCCTCCCAGATATCCCCCCACCCTCCGCTTATCTGGTTCCGCAGGGGCTTGTCTTGTGGCTGGAACAGAAAAACAAGATGGCCACTGGCAAAAAAGCCTCTTCTTAAACAGACCATGCTGATTATTTATTTATTTATTTATTTTGCTTAATAACTGCTGTCGGGGTCCTTTTTTTTTCCCTTGCTTTTTCTTCAGAAACTTTGGTCTCTCCCCCTATTTTTTTCCTCAACAGAATTTTTTCCCAGTGGTTTTTTTTTTTTTTTGTGGGGGAGGGATGTGTTCGGTATTTTTGGTTACACCATCTGGCAACCCTACTGGTTACAGATCACTGCAGGCAGGGGACTGCTCCAGCCAGGTCAGAGCATCTCCCAGTGTGTTGCGCAGTAGATCCAGCTGGGCTGGAGCAGCCCCACCACCTACAGCACAACCTGCTCTAGGCCAAGTTTGCTGCAGGTGAGGAGTGCAAGAGCTGGGATGGTCACAGCACTCCATGGGCAGGGGGCTGCTCTAGTCAGGCCTGAATTACCTGAGCATGCAGAGCAGTTGGCTCAGCCTGGCTGGAACAGCTCCCCTGCCCAGGTCGGGGAGGGGAGGAGCTGCTCCAGTCCAGCCAGGACAGTGGTTAACTGGGAAGCTTCACACAGTAAGATGCTTACCGGTTAACCAGTTACACCCCTAAACTTAAACTAACCCACCAATTTGTGTCCTTTTGCTTGCTTAGGGCACGTAAAGCCTGAAAAGGCTTTTTGTTTTATATATTTATTACCTTAAAAGTACAAGAGAATGTCAAGTCAGGGTCTTTGCTTCTTTCGCTGGACTACTTGTTAGGGGTCCCCAGAGGCATATACTGATTTTCCTGGGAGCTTTCCATGCCCCGTGCAATCCCTTCTTTCACGCTGTAGTTAATTAGGTGTTGGAAAAGGTTATAGTGAGAAATGAGAGTTATTAATTGTGATGCCATCATCCTTCCCCTCCTGCCTGCCTTCCATGCAGACATCCAGGGCACCCCTGAATTTCTAAGCACAAATGGGGAAAACAACCCTTACAAAGCAGACGCCCTTGTTATTCTGAAGTCCCCTTTCACTTGGTGAAGCAGCCCATCCCCGAAGCATCAACGCACAAGGTGCAACCATAGGCAGCTCTGCAAATGACCAGACCTCTCCTGTGGTGAGCGCAACAGGGTGGGGCTGGGAGGGGGTCACCACTGTTCCAGGCTCTGGCAGAGCGAGGCTGCATATGACTCGTTCCCATACTGGCTGTGAGTGATGTGGCAGCTGCCACACACTCCCGCTAAATTGACAGGCAGCCAGGGAGGGATATGCAGCTAGCCAACTGCCACCCTTCACACCACATGGAAATGGAGACCCTTGCTAGCCTGGAGGTCCTGACAACGACTTTAGCCCGGGTGCTCCTCAAGCCAGTACTCACCACAGAGCTGGTACCAAACAGCCATTCAAACTCCCACCTCACACCGAAAACTGCCACTCCCCAGAGAGGCTCAGAGAGTGGAGCACAGCATGAGCTCTGGCCCTCTCTGAAGAGGAATCACTGGATGGATTCACACACCCCCAGGAATGAGGGGGCAGAGCTGACCCTCACTCCTGGAAGGGGAGATGGAATCAGCCCCAAACCTTCCCCCAGCTGGCCGGAATATGAGAGAGTGAGGCTGAGCCAACACACCACCTCTGCTTTCCCACAGCTGGCCAGAATCAGCCCCATGATGGACCCTCCTCCCCTATGTATGGGCCTGATTCAGAGCCTTGAGTCCCCAAAAGGAATTAAGAGCCAAGAAAACCTAGGAGCCAGGCCAGGACTGGGAAAAAAACAAGAACTAATTCAAACAAACAGTTTTTCCACTGTAACTTAAATCAGAAGCAGAAGACAACCATGTCAGAGCCAGCAGATAGGATTATATTTATAAAGTAGAATCTCTGCCTCTCCTTTTGCATAATTGAGCTACGTCTACACTGAAGGCTTTTTGCACGAGAACAACCGTTCTTGCACAAAAAATTGCAGAGTGTCTACACTGCACGTGCGATCTTGCACAAGTAACTTTATTGTAAAGCATCGGAACAGAGGGCTTCTTGCGCAAGAGTTATTCCTCTCCCCACGAGGAATAAGCCCTCTTGGGCAAGAGCTCTTTTGCAAGAAGGTAGTGTGGATGGGCAATGGGCTTCTTGCGCAAGAAACCCTATGGCTAAAATGGCCATCAGATCTTTCTTGTGAAAAAGAGCGTCCACATTGCCATGGATGCTCTTGCACAAAAGCACATCTCTTGCGCAAAGGTACATGGCAGTGTGGACACACTTTTGCGTAAGACTTTTTGTGCAAGAACGCTTGCGCAGAACAGTTCTTGTGCAAGAAGCCTGCAGTGTAGACATAGCCTTGGTGTTTACATTCATTCCCTCCATAATGCTTGTGTTCCTTCCATGACTCTGTTGCTTTCACCTAGATCACGTTTCCTAACCATTTATCTCACCATCATTCCCTGAAACAGACAGAAAGATCTTGCTAAAGGGACTAGAATGCTAACAACTGGTATCCTTGACCCAGTGTTACTCTCTTACCTTCCAAAAGGTCATGCTGCTTTTTATTAATATCAGCAAAAGGATTTCAATGCACGTGAGAGCAGCAGAAATTGGTGGTCATCTAAGATATGTCAACCCTGCTTTCTATGTTATGTTGCCATTTCCCTTATCATCTGAAAAAAAATAAATTACTGTGACAGGCAGGATCCTCTCCTAATGCAAATATGAAAAAAAAAATCTCTCACATGATATTTCTGAGCCAAATAATTCCATAAATTTAAACAAAATTATGGTAGGCAGAAAATGAGCAAAGGTTTTTATCAGAGGCCTGACAGCTATAAAATAACATGGGGAGGAGAAAAGGATTAGCTGCATTAGATTTGCCCAAGTTCAACCAGCACCAACTAGCTTCCTTCCTGCCCTTTTTTGGTTCACAAATCAGTCTAGAGGACTTCTATGGGCAGTTGTGGTGTGGGGAAGTTCTCTTTAGCTGGTTTTAAACTGTCCCCTTTTCAATATAGCTTCTTGTCAATATCGCTGGTTTTTTTGATACAGTAAGTTGAATAGGTCTCTTTCTATTTCTGCCTTATTCAAATGTAAGTAGTAGCAGTGTCAAATTTAGAGATTAAATTTGGGTTTATAGTGGTTATTTCAAAATCTGAAACAATTCAGAGTTTTACAGATAGCCCTTATCTTTATAATGGTCCAAACTAAAGCATGAGATCTATTCACTCCTGGGTTTTGGGAAGCCCTGTGTATCAGTAGCCTGATATAGTCAGCTTTATGTCATCTATTCTTGACCTTCTGTTAGAGTAGGAGGTATGCTGGAGGTCAAAAGAGGAGTGGCTGAAGCCCCTTGGAAGGCGTTACTGTTGGCATAAAATTTAAGCTGTTCTAAATCATGCTCAGTGCCAATCCAACTCCCATCCAGTCCTCGTGTTGGGAAATTAAAAGCGATTTCAGGCCACATTCCCTTCCTCCACATGCGTGCAGATTAGCTAGATGTGAGAATGCTACAAACAGACTTCATAGTGGGTAGTGAAGCTAGATTTGCCAATCTGGCTTCTCGGAGATCCTTCTGAATGCAGCATTTGCATGTCTCCATCTAGAAAAACATTCCGATTTAACTAGAATGAGAGGTTCTGTGGGATAATGGTCTGAACATGAAGCTAGAGATTAGAAGCTAGTTGTAATTGCATTTCTCACATTGACTTACTGTATGGCTTTGATGTGGTCACAAGTTAATTTCCGTTTGTTTTCCCATCAATAAAATGGGGCTAATATTACAATTCATAGAGGTTCTATAAGAATTAATTAGCTCATGTTTGTAAAGCACTGTGAAGACAAAGGAAGATAGTAATTATCAGCTGCAGCATTGTTTTTAGCAATTTGGATAAAAGTTCTTTTCTCCTGTACTTAAACCAAATATTTAAAGAGTAACATTTTTTTGCTGACTAAAGATATATAGAAAACATTTTACAAGCTGGTAGGTTTAGCAATGTGGTCACCAGTAGAGGGCTCTCCAATACCCATTGTAATTAACTGCAGTTTCACATTCAGTTGAGCAGAGTTTAGAACAGGTAAAATTAGGTCTTTTCTCTATCATAGGAACTTTCAGAAAGCTGCTTTTAGTAACATCGGTGCTTGCTTCTTTTTATCATCCTCTGTTGGTGAGAAAGACAAAGACTTTAAAATCCTAGCTTATCCTGTTTACTACTGACCATTCTGGAGTAGAGATGTAAGCAACTAGTCGACTATCCGATAAGCAAAAGCTTATCGGATAGTCAAAGGACTAGTCAACTAGTCTCTTTCCCCCACCTTGCTGCCTCTGGAGAGCCAGCTTAAAAGCCCCCCCAGCACTGTCTCCATGGGGGGGCAGTGGAGGTAGGGGGTTAGCGGGGACTGTGTGAGAGTCCGGAATCATCTGATTCCTGGCTTGTGCCTAGTCCCAGACATGCCTCTGCTTTTTAAATATATTAAGAGCTGATAGACCCTTAGTCCATTTAAAAGGCTAAAGGGCAGCAGGGGCTATGTAGCGCGAGCCGGGACATCTGATTATTGGTTCATGCAGGGTCCCCAATAGGCTCTTAATCCATTTAAAAGGCAGAGCCGCAGCAGGGTTAGCTCCCGGGCCAGGATCTAACCCTGCTGCAGCTCCCTGCTTATTGACTAATTGACTAGTCGATAGAAAATCCATTGAGTAGTCAATTAGTTGATTAAACTAAATTTAACATCCCTATTCTGGAGATAGTCAGAAATCAATATAACTTATGGGTTTAATTCCTAAGCACTTACTTGCTCTTCAGTTCTGTGATACAGTTCTGAGTATGTGGCTGCATGTATTTGTTGACTAGTAATGAGAAATAAAGGGTGATACCTAGCTACATTAGTATTAGATAGATGGGGTTGGAGATTTCCTCCTATGCTACCCACTCCCCTTCTCTGTCCAACTAGCTGTCCACCTGCTTGTGTTATTTCTTTCTTCAAAAGGATGTCAATCATCTGTTGCAGGCATCCTGCAGTGATGCATAGCCCATAATCCTGGAATGATGCAAAGAAGATTGGAGGTAGCCATTAATCCCAGCTGTTTTTATATAATTTTCTCATTGCTCAGTTCAAGGGAGAAGCTTTTGTTTCATCTCTAGACTACACCTCTGCTGGCAAGATTTCCAATGAGCATATGACCTGGAACTGCTCAAAGGAGAATGTTGACTTTCACTGTTACTTTTATTACTGTGATTAGGTCCTAGTGTAAGAGGATTAGGTATCAGTGTACAAGTGTGGTGGTGTAACAGGATAAACTTCAGGAACCACTTAATTCTGAAGCTCCCCACATCTCACCTTTGGACCATGGTATATAGCATTTGGACCATGGTATATAGCAATTAGGAATGTTAAATATCATATAATTGAATAGTCGTGTACCCACATGAAATCTTAACAGTTACACAACTGTTTGCTAGTCTCTGGGGGGGCGGTAGCAGCCATTTTGCTCCCAGAGAGCTCCCTGGCACTCTGCACTGCTGCCTCTGATACAGCTCAGAGTCTCTGCAGAGAGGGGACAAGCGCTGCCGCCGTGGAGCAGCACTGGGTGGCAGGCGGGAGCTGGTCCACCAGGGGAGCCAGTTTAAAAAACAGTTCCTCATGCTGCTTCCCGTGATACAAAGACAGCAGCACAGGGTGGCAGCAGCCACTGTCTGCAGGGAACTCAGAGCCCCCATGAACAGGAGCATCTGCCACAGACCAACCTCTGTCCACAGGGGGCCCAGGTTCACCGCAGACAAAGGCTGCTCCATGGGATGTGGAGCATCCTCTCTTCACAAGGAGCTCAGACCCCCGCACGGACCTCTGTAGGAATCAGCAAGGGTTGGGGGCAGGCAGGGCCACAGAGCCAGCATGCATGGGGAGCTGGCTTGAAAGCCTGCTTCCCATGTGCATCAGCTCTAGCCTGCCCCCCTCACCTTCTGCGCTGCTGCCTCCCTATCAGAAGCAGCAGCACGGTGGTAGGGGCAGGCAGATCCAGTGCTCGTGGGGCACCTGTTTAAAGCCAGCTCCTCATGGGCACTGGCTCCCGCTCTCCCACCATTGGCCACCATCACAGATTACATGAACCTGCAGTAAAATGTAACATTTTGCAGATTCAGCTCAGTCTCCTAGACCAGTGTTTCTCCACCATTTTTTTTTACAAAGTACCCCTTTTTAAAAAAATTTTTAAGTACCCCCAATACCTACAGTTTTCAGACGCACTCAAAAATTTTCTATCATTGCAACACATTTGTTTAAACAACTTAATCATAGCTGGGTGGGCGATGAAATTTTTGGGTGTAAAAAGTACAAAAATAATAAAGTGCTGTAAAACTTAAAACAAAATTTCAGTTTTCTCCAAATTTCAGTTGTGTTGATGTACCTCCCCTCCCCCCCCCGACTTCTCTCAAGTACTCCTAAAGGTTGAGAAACACCGTCCTAGATTAACACACCTCCAAAGCGTCATCCACTCTCACCTGCTCAACTCTTATGAGCCTCTCAAAACCTATGGAGTTGAAGTCCACAACTGCCTCCCAGTTTCCTGGCTATGACCACTAGACCATACCGTCTCTCATGTTAAAAGACATGGAAGAAACACTGAGTGGGATATCTTTTTTAATAGCAGTTCCCATGCGAGGGACGTTAGCTAACCTAACTTACATTTTCCTTTGACTGCTTATGGCCAATATTGCTGGCTCCACACTAATGCATGGAATTGAACGGGCAGATTGAATTCTGAAAACAAACAGTAGTAACCTAAGCCTGACTTTGTAAATGATTCTTAATGCTTATTGAACTCATATCCTGATGAAAAGACTAGGTGCTGGCAATATGGTACAAGGAAGACAAAATAGAAGCTTAATTAACTTAACAGGAAAGCAAAAAGCTTTTAGATAAAAGGGAGAGAGCCATTCCTCTGCCAAGAGTTTAGAGGGTTCTCAAACCTTCTAAGGCCAAATAATAATATATGTGTAATGCCGACTTCCTTCCAACTCTCTCAGTGCCAGAAATAACTTCAGCAGAGTGAATTCTATCAATTTATCTTTTACCCAAAGAGGATTCCTCAAATGAAAGCAGCACACACTGCTAAATAAAAAAGGTAAATGAGGAACAGGAAAGGAAACTCCCTTTGTGAATGTGAAGAACAGTCCCCCCTGCTCACACCCACATGCTTCTGCCCTAGCACATGAGAACAACTGCCAATTTATAAAGACATGAGCTAACCTGAGGGGGAGAGAGGCAGAAATGAAACCCAGAGGAATAAGCTTGTAACAACAGGCAGCATGGAAAGAGGAAAAGGGTGAGATTGGCTTCTCTGTGATCCTGAGTAGGCATACATTGGCATCTTGTCACTAGCGTTGTCCTTAATCTCTTGTCATCGTTCCAGATTGTAGTCTCAATTACAGAGGTGTAAATTTAGAGTTATTTAATATGTATGCCGTGTAGTTGAGATTGGAATCTGGCCAGTCAGAGCAGTAAGCTAAAAGAAGTTACAGTCACCACTCAGGAGCCGGCATATTATCTGAAGGAACCATATGTGGGGCCCTGGGCTGAAAAAAACCACAAGAGACTCATATTTTCCAAAGGGTCAAGCATTCTGACATCAGCTCTCTGTGGCTTGCAGGACCTCATCTTTCATTTAAAGAGAAAAGTTTCTAGCCCTCTTGGTTTCGAAGACAACCTTCCAAATACAGCCAGTCCCCGAGTTGTGAACCGTCAACTTATGACCATTCTCAGTTACGATCAAAGCTGTTGTAAATGGCAGACCCAGAGTTACGAACGTGATCCACACTTACGAACACCGCGGTCACGTGTAACGCTAAGGGGTCTGATTTACAAACAAATCGAGTTACGACCAATTGCTTGGTCCGTAACCGGTTCGTAAATTGGGAGGAGGCTGTAATGACCCAACTGTAATTGAGGCAGTGCTGTCTGCTTTGGTCCATAGACAACCTGAAATATATCCTCTGGGCAGAGTGAATTCTCTAACCCAGAAATCTCACCAGCCTGCTAGCCCTAAAAGCTAATGATGAGACTTTCAAATGCCAGCATTAATTACTTCATTGTTAAAAGGAAGCCTGTGGGCACAGGAACTGGGACTAGCTGCAGAAGAAAGAAAAGAGTGCACTAAAAAAGATTAAGAGAAATAGAAGCACAGAAAAGAGAATGGGGACAGAGAGAAACAAAAGGCCAGAGATAGCACTGGCCATAAAGAGGAGGATATTTTCAAATGATACTTTAGATGTCATTTCTGAACAAATGATTAAGGATGCTAACAACTAAAGGTTTGCTAACTAAATTCTACCCTTGATCTTTGTGCAGACCTCCCATTGCTATCAGTGGGAATTCTGTTGTAGGCCCAAAGGAAAATATAGCTCTAAATTTATAGCTCCCCTAAGGTCAACATTAAAGTTGGAATTTGGTCTTCTCCACAGAATGAGTTTATCATCCTTGATATGGTGGAATAGAATAGGTTTTATCCTTTATATACAAATCATCCCCCCTCTCCTTATGCACTGAACTGCTTCCTGAGACATTTAAAAATTGTTTTTCTTTGGTTATTTGTGGTTTTAGCAACCAGCTGGCCTGTCTCAATGCTGAAATGCTGTACATATTATTCCATTATCCCATTAGGTTGAACATGTCCTTCCTCCCTCAAGAGCTGTTAAGATATCAATCGTACTGGAGAGAGACAGCCCTCATCATAGACAAAGATAGCTCTGGCTATGTCTACACTACAGAGTATTTGCGGGAAAACAGCTGTTTTTCCTCAAAAACTCACGAAGCATCTACACCTCAAGCGTGTTTTTGCGCAAGTAAATTGAAAGATCAGAAGAGTTTTTGCGGAATTGGTAATCCTCATTCTACAAGGAAGAATGCCTTTTTGCACTAGAGCTCTTGCGCAAAAAGGTGTGTGCAGAGGGGGAAAAGGGTTTTTTTGTGCAAGAAGAGGGAAGAAGAAAAGCACAGGTACCTTGGTCGCCATTCTTTCCACAGCAATCAAAGCTTACTTGCGAGAGAGCCTCCAGGCAGTCTGGACGCTATCTTTCACAAAAGCGCATCGCATTTTTGATGCTCTTTTGCAATGTGGATGCTCTCTTGCACAAAAAGTTTTTGTGGACAATTTCTTCCGACAAAAGCTTCTTGCGTAAAAAGCCTGCAGTCTAGACATAGCCTCTGTGTCCAACAGACACAGCCACTCCTTTCCCTTTCTCCTTGGGGAAGAACCACTGCCTGTAGACAACTAGGTGACTTCTCTCTCCATGCCAATGTCTTATGCTCATGCTTTAAGAAATGATTCTCTGATTCAGCAGGTTACATTTATGTTATTTCTCATATACATATAAAATCTTATGGATAATACTAGTTGGCTTGAATGCTCTGGTAGGGACATCTGCTGCTCCTTTATCTTTTCAGATGGACATTTGCTAATACTGCATTATTTCTAGATCTCTCATCCTATCCCTCCCATCAGGATTGGAAATTATATCCCAGGCTATGTATACACTGCAGAGTTTTTGTGCAAAACCTCGCAGACCATCCACACCTCAAGTGAGAAAATTTGCAGTGAATCGACAGAACAGAGGGGCATTTGCGGTATAGGTATTCCTCTTTCTACAAGGAATAGGTCCTTTTTTCACAAGAACTCTTGCACGAAAAGGTGTGTGTGGGCGGGAAACGGAGGGGTTGTGCAAAAACAGCCTATTGAAAGAAGCACAGGTGCCCTGGTGGTCATTCTGTGAATGGCCATCAGAGCTTTCTTGCGAGAGAGTCTCCATGCAGGCTGGATGCTTTCTTTCACAAAAGCACATCACTTTTCCAATGCACTTTTGGGCCGTGTCCAGACTCAGGGTTTTTTTCGGGAAAAGTAGCCTTTTCCCGAAAAAACTTCCCCTGCGTCCAGACTCAAGCCGCGTTCTTTCGAAATTATTTTGAAAGAACGCGGCTTTTCTTTCAATGGCGGTAAACCTCATTTCACGAGGAAGAACGCCTTCCTTCGAAAGTTCCTCTTTTGAAGGAAGGCGTTCTTCAATGTAAAGAGGCCGTCTTCGAAAGAGAGCATCCAGACTCGCTGGGTGCTCTCTTTCGAAAAAGCGGATTTCCTCTATCGAAAGATCCGCCTGCAGTCTAGACGCGATCTTTCGAAAGTTGCTCTTTCGAAAGATGCTTTCGAAAGAGCATCTTTCGAAAGAAGCCTGCAGTCTAGACATAGCCTTGCAGTGTGAACGCGCTTTTGTGCAAGAAGTTTTTGCGGAAGTTCTCGTCCGCAAAAGCTTCTTGCACAAGAAGTCTGCAGTGTAAACGTAGCCCCAAAGCTGCTGCCTCCATTGCGCAGAATCCTGGAAAACAGCCCTAACTCAGGGCAATGACAAACTGGGGTAACTGTCATCTTTATTTGCCCTCTGAACACACACTGTTCCCCTGGGTGGTGCGAGAGAGAACATTGCTGGTTGGCTTCCCTGACCCTGAAGCTGGGCTTGACAGATTAATTCCTTGTTTGTGGAGTTCTCTTTCCCTCTGCACCAAATGAGAATGATGAAACTGGTGTCAGTAGAGGAGATCATTTAGACCCATGGTCACCAACTGGTCGATCACGAGACCTCAACCAGTCGATCGCGAGGCATTCACACCTCCCACCCCCTATTTCCCCCCCACCTTCGAGAAACCCCACTACCTACCTTCTACGTAGTGCCGGCTTCCCGCGGGGTGGACGGAAGTCCTGCCTGCAGCTTCATGCCACTTCCGGGGGTTCCAGAAGTGCGCTGGCTGCTCCCCTCCCACAGCTCTGTGGTGTTCTGGGCGCACTGCAGGAGGGGGCACCAGCCCCGGAGGAGGAGTGCGGTGGCTTCCCTGCATCGCAGGAGGGGTGAGTCGAGCATAGGGCTTTCCCTGCGCCTTGGGAGCGGGGACCAGCCCCGGGGTTTGGCCCCAGGGCAGGCACGCACAGGGGTTTGGCTGCACCACAGGAGGGGGAGTTGGCCCCGGAGGAGGCACACACCGTCTTCCCTCTGGGGAGGAAATCCTGGGAGGAGGTGGGTGCAGGGGACTTTCTGCCCCCACTGGCTCCCTGTTCCCTCTCTCCTGCCCCCTGTTCCCTCTCCCCACTCCCCAGCCTCAGAAGCCTGTCCCCTGCCTTCCTGGCACCCTGTTCCCTCTCCCCTGTCCCCAGCTGCAGAACTCTGTCCCCACTGGCACCCTGTCCCCTGCCAAAGCACCCACTAGCACCCTTCCTCAGTACTATGTCCCCTGCTCCCACCAACACAGTTGGGGCCACAGTGAAGCTTAGGGGGGCGGGGTTGGAGGAGGGTTTTTTTGCATCTCACTTGTGTGGCCCCAACTGACTTTTCTGTGGGTCAGTGACCCCTGACTCAAAACAGATTCCCTGCCCTTCTCAGAAATAAAGACAATGCAGAAACTTTTTGTGTTTGACACAGTATTTTATTTAAAAATGAAGCCTGACCAACAAACCCCCAATGGGGGACAAGCCCCCATCAGGCCACAGCATCATAATACTCCTTCACTCCCCGTTCCCCCAGACCCTACATCTGAGCCTATCCTACACTGGAACCCCCTGCCCTAAGACCCTCACATACCCCAACCCAAATTCCTGCACCCTCACATCCAGAAGTCTGTGGCTTGCTTAGTACTCTAACCCTACATCTGACCCCAACACTGCCCAGCCTGGAGCCCCCTCTCTGAACCAGCGTCCCCTTATCCACCTCCTCCTGAATCCAGATTTCCTCCCAGAGCTTGCACCTCTCACCCCTTCCCATACCCAAATCCCTCATTCCCACCCCAGAGCCCTACACATCCTGTCTCAACCCAGCAAGGATATGGCTAGACTGCAGGAGTTTTTCAGGATTCTGGAGATATCCCAGAAAAACTCATCCGCATCTAGGGATGCGTTTGTTCTTCCACTTCTTTTAGTGGAAGAGTAAACATGATCTTTCAGTGTAGCCAGAGAGACCGCCCCCCCCCCCATCTCATCCATCTTATTTGCCTCTCTGAGGTTCCTGAAGCATACAGGACAGAGAAGGAGCAATAATATCAGCATAGTCTATGCTGGCTCATCTGATCCTGAGGAGCTGAAAACAGATATGTGGAGAGAGAGAGAGCGATTAAGTCAGTAAGCTGGCCTCGAGGCTGCAAGAACTGCCCCGGCTGGCACCCATGTTGATTCGAACACACACAGTCCCTGGGAGAGGAATTTCCCACTGAGAAAAGAATCCCCCAGTAATTCCAATTTAGTTATCTCTCTTACAAGTGTAAATTAAGTTCACAACTCCCTTGTAAGAACTGGTCTCACAAAAGGCAGACCAGCACTATTTGGCATCACAGATAAGAAAGAGAAATACGTGACCCAAAATGGGTATAAAAGATGGGTCCAGCACACACTCACTTTGAGTGTCATTCTACCCTCTACCTGCTGGTTGGGTTAGGTGTTTGACCTCCCGAGGTTATATGGGGACGCCCACCTCGTATTTTCGTCTTTCCTAGGAATTGAGGGACCGGCCCTGGCCTGACATGCTGGAGTCGAGAGGCACAGAAGGGGGTAAAAATTGTACCTGGATGTGGTCCTCTGTCTTAAGTGTACACATAGAAAGAGTAAGCTGTTACTTGGTACCATTATTTCTATTTTTCTATCTTTATCTTCTTTGTAACCATTTTTAAGATCTATATTTTGCTAGTAGTTAAGAAATAGAGCAATAGCCATTGCAACCATATGATTTATAAGCTTCCTCAATAAACCTGTAACTGTTTAAGTTTTAACCTGACTCCTTCAGTTGCTGTAACAGAACCAGGCACAATTTAAAAAAGAACTTCAGCCGGTCATTAGGGACAGTATAGGAAGAGCTTGGGCATTTGGATTTGTGTCACACCCAGGTGGCAAAATCCATTGGGGCACTTCTCAGACTCCCCGAGGCTGCCCGCTGCGAAGGAATCACAGATTCTAGCAGCTAAAATCTGAAGTGTAATAAGCTCTTCCTATAAGCTTGGGGCATCTGAGAGCCTGTTGGCTGCCCTCTGCGATGGGACCCCGGTCCTAGCAGTAAAGTCACAGACATTAAACTATTTTTTGGGGCGCCCTCCAGCCTCCTAGGCTGCCCACTGCAACGAGACTTTGTGTCTCAGCAGTTGAAGACTTGGGTGTAACACACACGCACACACTGCCTTGACCGTCGGCTGACATTCAGTCACCCCTATATTCCTCTTTCCACAAGGAATAAGGGGTCTTCCAAAAGAAGGGATTTTTCTGACATTTGGTCCAGTCAAGACAGGCCAAATGTTGGAAAAACTTCTTCCTACAGAAGAATTGGGGGAAAAAAACAGCAGTATAAGGGTTGGGGATAGCAAGTGATAGAGAGGAGGAGAATAGAGAGGGCGGGGCTTCAAGGAAGGGGCGGGGTTTCAAGGAAGGGGCGGGGCGGTAGATCTTGGCTTGTTCTGTCATTTAAAAAGTGATCTTGAGTGTAAAAAGGTTGAAGACAACTGATTTATACAAAGCCACTTACCCATGTAGGTGTTTCTGTCCTCCTAGCTACGCTCTCTTATCCTGCCTTCCACATTAGAGAACTGGCAGTTATCCACATCTCCATCCACAAACACACTGACATTAAAATAAACTCTTTGTGGCCCCGGCATAATGAGAACTAGCAGCATCAGCTCAGCTACAGCCAACTGAGTAACATAAATCATCTTCCTGATGCTTCCATGAAGCCAGGCTGTGCTTGCAGGCAGGGAGAGCCCTTTTCTGACATAATTAGACAACCATCGAAGGATAAAAACAATCCCTCTCCATAAAAGCCCCCTTCTCCACCTCACCCCAACTATCAGTTCACTAGCAGAGCACCATTTGATGCTCAGAGCCAGGAGGTGGGAGTGGTGAAGCAAGACACATGCACACAACACGGCTTCTGCCAAGAGGACCAAGAGGTTGGAATGTCCCAAGAGGACTGAACTGCTGGTCTGTGCTGCTGGACTCACTCCAGCTGGAGTTTTTCATTGCCCTGACAGGCAGAGTATTGTATGGTTCCCCCAGAGAAGTGGGATGTGATGGGTAAAAGTTAACAAATGTGCATCTAACAGGTAAGCATGGGAAGTTAATGAATTAGCTGAAAGAATTGGAGAGGGAAAGAGAAGCTAATGGATCATCATTTACAGATGATGCCATAGCTGGCTCTGTCTAGGGCTATGTCTAGACTGCAAGCCTCTTTCGAAAGAGAGCGTCTAGACTGCACGCGGAACTTTCGAAAGAGCAAGCCACTTTTTCGAAAGAAAGCCACTTTTTCGAAAGAAAGCACACTGGATGCTCTCTTTCGAAGAAGCCCTATTTACATTCAAGAACGCCTTCTTTCGAAAGAAGCACTTTCGAAAGAAGGCGTTCTTCCTCGTGAAATGAGGTTTACCACCGTCGAAAGAAAAGCCGCGTTCTTTCGATTTAATTTCGAAAGAACGCGGCTGCAGTCTAGACGCAGGTGAAGTTTTTTCGGAAAAAGGCTACTTTTCCCAAAAAAAACCCCTGAGTCTGGACACAGCCTAGGAATCCAGCTTTGGTACAGCCAAGATATTTTACATCAGTCTCCAACCTTTTTAACCACTGCTCCTGCTCCACCCCTTCTCTGAAGCCTCACCTTGCTCACTCCATCCCCCTTCTTCCCCAAATCTCATTCACTTTCACCAGGCTGGGGTAGGGGATTGGGGTGCAGGCTCTGGTCTTGGGCCAAGGGGTTCAGAGTGTGGGAGGGGACACCCTAATGATAAGGAGGTGGGGTGGGTTCTGGTGTGGAGTAGGGGATTTGCCTGGGGAGTGCAGGGCAGTGGGTTCAAGTCCTGCCCCCTTCTGCACACCCTGGGAGTGGCCAGACAGCCAACACATGATAAGGGACCCTCTAAAGGTTGGGGGGGGGGGGGGGGGTTGGAGTAGCTTAGGAATAAGGCATTTGCCTAGGGAGTGCAGGGTTGGGGGCTTGTGTCCCACCCCCTTCAACTACCCTTGAAGTGGCCAGACAGCCAACATAGGCTACCCCAGGAATGGAACTGGCTCCCATATTAGGAAGGCAGGATAAAGGACCAGCTGCAGGTGGGGTGGGTTCTGGAGTGGCTTAGGTGAATTGGGCATTCACCTGGGGTGTACAGAGGGGTGGATTCAAGTCCTGTCCCCTCTGAGCAGTTCAAGTCCCACCCACCCCTCTGCCTACCCTGGGAGTGACCAGACAGCCAACACAGGATAAGGGACCCTCTGAAGGAAGTGAGGTGGTGTGGGTTCTTGAATGGACTAGGGGACATGGCATTTGCTGGGGAGCACAGGGTTAGGAGCTTGAGTCCCTCCATCCATCCAGGCAGCAGCTGAGTAGCCAATACTGGCTGCCCCAGAGGTGGAGCTGGATCCCATATTAGGAAGCAGGATAAGGGACCCTCCGGAGGTGGGGTGAGTTCTGGAGTGGTTTAAGGGATGGGGCATTTGCCTGGGGAATTCAGGGTGGTGGGCTCAATGAGAGAGATGAAAGTTATGAAATGCACAGACCACCTAAAACTAAAACTAACCCACTTTGCAAGCAGTAAAAGCAAAAACCTCCCCCTGCCCCAGGCACGTGTTGGGTCAGGAGATGAGAGTGAAGGATAGTGTGTGCTTGTGAGAATGACAGACACACACAGTGTATGAGAATGACAGAGATTTGCATTGTCAAGCTCCTTCCATCCACTTTTCTCTGAGTTGAGACACGGTACAGGAGTGGGGGGGAGGATGAACACCCTGACATCAGCCCCCCCTTCTTCCTCCCACACCCTGCAAGCAGGAGGCTCCCAGGGGGGCAGCTCCAAGGCAGAGGGCAGGAGCAGCATGACAGTGGGTGAAGGGGCAGCTGAAGTGCCGGCTCTTGATAGCTTCCCAGCCAAACCACTCAGGATCACCTGTCAGAGGCTCCAAGATCGATCGGTAGATCCCGATCGACTGGCTAGGAACCGCTGTTTTACACTGAGCAGCCACTGTTGGTAGTGGTGTCATTAGAGGATGCCAGACTGCATCTCTCTCAGTGTCTGCAATGTGGCTCATCCAAGCCTGAGTGCTAGTAATTATAGGTGCTATTTTTTCCTCTCCATCATTGTTAGGCTCCCATCATAGAAGCACAAGGTTGGAAGAGACCAACCCCCTGGCCAATCCCAACTCAATCATCCCAGCCAGTGCTTTGTCAAGCTGGGACTTCATTACTGTGAATTTAGATTCAGGCCTTGAAGGAAAGAAAATTATAACACTTTAAATATTCCTTTGTCCCTTTCATGTTTTTAACTGGGCCCACATTTTCTAGGCTGTAGGATATTTTTCATAACAAAGGACTGGTCAATACTAGACAATTACATCATGTTGATCATGAGGAATTTTGGCAACTAAAAAAGGGTGAACTATGATTTAGTTTTCATTTTAGATGAGAATGGTCAGATTTAACATTATGTCAACAGGCCATGAATAACTCTATAGTCTTGTTTAACATGTTATCACAGTACCTCAAGGTTGCTTTCTAACACAATTGAATTTTCCAGTATAAGCAAGCCCTTTACAGTAGTAGTTTAAAAAAACTATAGCTTTCTTTGCATGATACTTAAGTTTTAAGTTCAGAAATGTGCCTTACCCAATCTTGAAGCAAAAAAGCCTTATATAATTCAGAGGGATGAACTTCTGGCTTTCTAAAACAAAGCACATTTCTAGCCCCGATTAATCACAAGATATTAGACTTTGGATTAATGGATCAAGACCAAAAATTGCCCATCCTACACTTCAGCCCCATGCAATGTTTTAGATTAGGTAGAAATACACTGCTGGGAGAGAAAGAAGAAAACATTTACTCAGACCCTTTAATTCATTTTAAAATAGCATCTGTTTTAATCTGGTCAGAAAGTTTTGGATTGTTAGAATAAATTCCAGAGGAGATGGATTAAAGGAAGGGAGGAAGTCAAAGGTGCCTGTAAATTCTGTGTACTACGTGGCAGTGAATTTTATCACAACTGTCAGCACCATATATTGGAATATCGTATGTGTGTGTTTGCAAGTGCATGTGCAATTTACTGTTTGCATCAAATGCATTGATCAGGTAGTATTGAGCTTTAGGGTATGGGGAACGTTTGGTTACAATAGTAAATATACCCTCACCTTTCTACAGGATATCTCCTGTAGAAAGCTGCAACATCATCAGGATGGCAGAGCCTCTTATTGCTGGGCTTCTTATGCATTAGCAACCTATGAAATCCTCGTGACAAAGCAATGCAGGGGAGATGACAGTGATGGATTTTCAAAAGTACTCACTGTTGGCCTAACATTGCTTCTATTGAAATCAACACGTGTTTTATTATGGACATCAGTGGGAACAGAGTTAGGCAAAGAATGGGCCTTTTTAATGACTTCAACCTAGGTCTCTTCATTGGATCACTTTCTTTCAGTGAATCAAGCACAAATTTGTCCCTACTTTCAGTGCCCTTCACAGTTTAGCTCTGACTCATCTTCCCATCTCACCGCAAAGCTGATTCCTGCCTTTGCTCCTTCAATGCTGCCAGCTTCAAATTACTTCTTTAGTTGCTTCACTCACAAACTCTTTTGCACTTGTTCCCATACTCCCAGTAAAAATTCACAAGGCCACCACTTTAGCCTCCCCCAAGCTTCTTCCATAGTGCATACAGGGAATTAGAGCTCATGACTGGCTATGAACTATACACAGTTAATCTGAGCTAAAACTTGTTACCTATACTGTCCCATCCCTCCTCCTATTTGTCCATCTTAACAATCATGACTTGTCTCTATATTGTAAGTGCTTTTACAGAGTGGTTATGCCACACCTGGGATTATGAGAATCCAGATTGCTGAAGCTTTGAGGTAATACCACAATACAAATGTTTAATGAATTCCCTTCCCTTCTTATACACACAGCTTGGATTAAACAGTAAAGGCTCTCTCCCATTATCAGTTCAGCAACAAGCAATGAGATGAAAGAATCCAGGGGCATTTTTCTCAATCCCCTATACAGGACTGGAATCTGACATTTTCTGTTTATTTACTAGTCTGTATTGTAATAACACCTTGCCCAGTCCATGACAAAGGATGGGAAGAGGTAGTGACAGCCATCCAGTATCAGAGTTATTATGATGATTTCCCCCATTTAATAATCAGTATTTTGGGTTTGTTGAGCCTCCAGGTAAAAATAGCACAACTTTTGTATGTTTTGACATGTTAGCAACTGGACTGAGATGAAGAAAATGGCACCTTTATGAGTTGCAAGGTACATGAGCAGAGTCATATCAGGCATCCGGAAGCTGTAGAGAAGTCCTTTTGGTTCTGAGTGCTATTATTGCAGAGATCCAGCCTAAGTGAAAAATATTTAAATGTGTTATAGGAGAAATTGGAAATTTTCACTGATCATGCGCTGGAGTCCTGCCTTGCCAGAAAAAAATCCAGAAAAACTGTCCAGGACTGAGACCAGAATGAAGGTGGAACCTCTCTCCGCTACCTCAAAGAGAAATGATGCACTGGCCTTCCCAAGGAAAAGAAGGAAAATGGCCTACTCATTTAAGATAATGTAAGTGCCACTGGGAGAGGCTATTAGAGGGAGCTTTTTCTAAAATTTCAGGTAAACCCAGACAAGTGAGGCCATGATGACTGTCTAGAAATCTTGAAGGACCCAATATTCAGAGTAAAGTGGGGCATTAGCTTTTCAAAAGTGCTTATGCCAAAGGGAGTGGGCACAGGGGGGAGAGGAGGGCTGGTGGAGGGGGGCAGGTCTCAGGAGGGCTGAGG
The DNA here is from genome assembly GCF_049634645.1 of Pelodiscus sinensis. Taxonomy (NCBI): domain Eukaryota; kingdom Metazoa; phylum Chordata; order Testudines; family Trionychidae; genus Pelodiscus; species Pelodiscus sinensis. The sequence continues at coordinate 7,086,508 of NC_134725.1, forward strand.
GCAGTGAGAAGGGCAGGAGTTCAAGTCAGGACAGCAGAGGAGGGTGAGGGGCTGGGGGGCAGCAGGCACCAGGGGAGCTGATGGAGCAAGGGGAGGAGACATGGCAGCAGAGGGAAAAGGTAAAGGTTTAAAAATATTTATTAATAACTTGGGTGGAACATCCAAACAAGCCACATGAACTCAGTACTGGTGCACAACATCAAATTCATTCTGCTCATGGGAGGAAACTCTTAAAGGGAACACTTCCCCCAGCCTCTCTGCCCCCGAGTTAATGTCACACACCTTGGCTGTGTCTACATTGGCATCCCTTTCCGGAAAAGGGATGCTAATGAGATACTTCGGAATTGCAAATCCGCGGGGGATTTAAATATCCCCCGCGGCATTTGCATTTACATGGCTGCCGCTTTTTTCCGGCTCGGGGTTTTTGCCGGAGAAAAGCGCCAGTGTAGACGCGATTCTCCGGAAAATAAGCCCTTTTCTGGAAGATCCCTTATTAATAATAAGGGATTTTTTAATAAGGGATCTTCCAGAAAAGGGCTTATTTTCCGGAGAATCGCGTCTACACTGGCGCTTTTCTACGGCAAAAACCCCGAGCCGGAAAAAAGCGGCAGCCATGTAAATGCAAATGCCGCGGGGGATATTTAAATCCCCCGCGGATTTGCAATTCCGAAGTGTCTCATTAGCATCCCTTTTCCGGAAAGAGATGCCAATGTAGACACAGCCCTTGGGTTAATGCAATTGCAGGATAGTTGCATGAGGAGGTTTGGTGGGGGCCAAACTAATCCCTATTCGTAGGAGGATGGTGAGAAAAGTCCTTAGAGGGGTCACATGACACCTTTTACTTCTGGTCATGTGTCCATCTTGCCCAGACCATGTTACCTACAGAGGCTTGGCCATTGGGAGTCAGGGGGTGTGGCTAATGGGGGTTAGGGGTGTGGTTAACGGGTTAGGAGTGGTGTGGTTAATGGGGGTCAAAGAGTCCTTTTTTTTTAAATTCTTTGATGTGAAAAAGTGGGCAATTCTTTAAAAAAAAAAAACTTTTTTTGAAAGAACCCTTACTCATTTTTTCAGGACTACAGGTTCTTTCAAAAAAGGGTTTTTTTCCCCGAAGGAACCGCGTCTAGACTGCAGTTTCACTTCCAAAACACCCTTTTTCGAAACAGCAATCGAATGTGAACATGCAAATGAAGCACAGGATATTTAAATCCGTGCTTCATTTGCACTTTTGATCGGGCTCATTTACATCCCTCTTTCGACAGAGGAATGTAGTCTAGACATAGCCTAAGTCCCATTCCACTCTCACATTCATATTCATTCATGTTTAGGGTCATATTTTCAAACAAGGATCTATTGATGGTATTATGTGCTGTGGAGACATGCACAGCTGTGCTGTGAGCAGCTGGAAGGGAACACAGAGATGACAACTGGTAGACAACCTTGAAGGAGCAAGTAAGAATGATGCCATGGAGAGGAGAGGATATGGCAGCAGGCATGTAAAAAGGAACATTTAGGCAGAGACAGACAAATCTAAAAAAAGTGTCTGAGGAGCAGGGTGAGTGTCCTGGGAGAAATTCAAGAAAGATGGTATGGAGAGGGGAAGTTATAGGGTTTTCTGAATCTGGAATTTAAAATGAAGTGTGGGTTGAAGGAAAGAGAATGGACAGGAAAACAGACCTGTGAATGCAGAGAATGTGGGTGGAATGTTGGGGACTATTGGATTTTGAACATTAAAGATGTAAGAGGAACACAGCTAGGCTGTGCTTAAAGAACAAGATTATGAATCAGGTGCTCTTCATGTTATGTCCATCTCTGCCACAACGGTGACAGTTCTGTCTCAGAGGCATAGCCAGTCATAGTTGTCTATAAAACATACTGAGCAATTTAGATGGAACACATCTTTCTAGCACAAAGCAAATGGTGGTAACCAAGTCAAACCCTGACATTTGACCTCAGCTGGGATGAATTAGAAAGCACAAAACATCAAGCAGAACACTAAAGAAGAAAAAGTGTACCCAGAGGGGTCTGACTAAAAGGCTCCAGGCAAACATGCATGTACTTGGCAAACATGCGCTCTGGCAACTAGTTTCTGCACTAATTTCCACAGTGAATAGCCTCCTGGAGCCAGTGGGGTTCCCCTTAGATTATATAAGGCTACTAGAGGGACATGTTCCCTCAGAATTATCAGCAGGCCCTGAAACACAGATGTTTACCGACAAGATGGCATCCTCCCTGCCCGTGCTCCCTGTTCTCATTCTCCCAGCTTTCCATTTAGATCTGTTTGTGACTCCATTTCTCTCCATTCAGGTTTCTTCTCTTTCACTGGGAGTAGGGGGGAACAACATGGGAGGGGAAGTTGCAGGCCACATGCTTATTCACTGCAAACATGTTGCTGAGTTTGTAGGTAAGACCATCCATCTTCCTACCCTTCTCCGACTGTGGTCCTTAAGGGATATAAGCAGTGGAGTCAGCTCACACATCCAAGAGGAAGGTTCTAGCAGCACCTGTCTACTTCAAGCTTCTCTTCTCTGCACAGCCCAGCCTTGGGCAGCCTCCACAGACACGCTCACTGCTCATAGCATGAAGCTTTCTGTCAAGTGGAAGAATGGGGAGAGGGAAAAGGACAAAAGGCAGCAAAACACAATATAAACAGGATGAGAGAAGAAGAAAAGAAAAGAAAAAAAAACAGGAGAAGAAAAGGACAGAGAAAAGAGTGTTAGCAGCTGCTATCAGAATTTGGTATAAGGGGACAACACACACCTGTCCAGTAATTTATGCCAAAATTTAGTTCTTTCTCCCTCTTATTCCCTTTCATGCAGATTCCCCAAGGTCTCTTCTTCCCCTGCCATGCCATCCCCACCCGCCTGACTTCACATTCAATTAGCTTCAGGAACATTTGCTACAGGAAGATGCTCAGAATGTATCAAATTAACGCATTATGAAAATACAGTCAGGAAATGTCCATCTGATCCTTATTCAGTTAACAGGAGATGATAGAGTATGGATGCCAAGCTGGAGGCAAGGGACAGTGTTCTACCTAGATTCATGCTTTGTGGGCCACTGTGTCTTCTCATCTTCTAAACGCTGCTGCTACCAATCTCCATCACCTCTTTCTGCTTTCACCCTTGTTTTATACCCTCAAAAAGGGGATATGAGAAAGAAGAGACAGTGAAAATTCCCTTCCCTATTACTCTTAAAGGCTTGTTCTTGGTCACTTTAAGTCTGTATTTGGTGGCCATGTGACAAGGCCAGCATAGCTCAATAACATTTTTTTTCCTCCAGCATAACTACACATGGCCTATGGCTCCTATTACATTCCTTTCCTTTCCTAGATGTTCTCATAGTGACCCATTCCTTTGCTGATATTTTCCCACTGTCTGAGAGCGTTCTGGGATCCCAAGGAGATAGGCCAAAAGTTACATACTGTAGAAAGGTGGATTAGTTAGTATGAATTAAGAGCTAGATTTTCAAAACTGACTAATGATTTTGGGTGCCTAACTTGAGACCTCTCAAAAGTACCTGATTTCCTGAGGGCGAGTGACTCACATGTCCTAAAAATCATCTCTCTTTCTGATGTCCATTTGCACCCTCAAAAATCCGGGCACTTGAAACGGATTTTCATTGTTGAAAAATTTAGTCCTTAGGCGTTGTTTCTGTTCATGAATGGATCCTAACATTCAAGAGCACAGTCATTATTTGTAAATATTCCCCAGATCATTTGGAGGACAGTTTTCAGATCACTAACACCCTTTGCTAATCTCTGTATTCACATACTGTTATTTCTGGTCCTTGATTAGTTGATAAATGCTTTAAACTAGAGAATAACAAATACTTCATTTTCTGCAATTAAGCATTTTAAACAACACCTTGTGCTAAAACCTAAGCAACTTTGAGGATCTGTGAACATTTTCACAAGTCCCCACCCACTGCTTTTCCCAGATACGTGCAAATAATGAGCACTGATACTAATTTAACTGTCTAAAACCATGCCCGTGCTGTCACTGAAAACACATTAGCATTACAGGCCACTAACACTATGTTCCTAGCTGATGTACATGAAGTTTTCATCCTGAGATCCATGCTGCAGTCTAACCCCATTGTCTTACAGGTAGGATGTAGCTTAGTCTAATATTGTAGAGTATCCTGTAAGGTGGCGGAAGGGACCCACCACAACAGTCCATGCTGCACAGAGAAAGTAGAGCTGGAATGTGCTCACAGCAGCTGTGCGCAAACAGGATTGTTCAATGTGTCAGCTGTGGTGTGAATAGGCCCTAATAGAGATGGAGTCCTTGATTCCAACAAGGGCTGAATGTGCTTCAGACAGTCAGCTGCACATCACCTAGCTCCCCACTCTTCAGTAGAGAACCTCTGAGATTCCACTGCAAGCCAGGGAAGAAAAGTAGCTCATTGAGCCTGCTTAGATCTATTTTTTTATTCCTTCTCCATCTGTTCCTCTCCACAGGTGGCAAAGCATGGGATTACAGTGTTAGATCTTCATAACAAAAGCTTTCTTATGAACTTTGGGGCACTCCTCTCTCCCCACCCTATTTGGTTGCTGGGGTAATCTATTCTGGGACACACAAACGGAATGCCCATCTTCTCACTGAACATCTGAGAAAAACAAGCAAACACTAGCCAGTGACAAATCCTTAGCCAAATACAACATCAAGAGTCTGACAGACCCACAGAGCTCGGGGAAGGAGTTCATGGCTTGGGCTGATACACAGATCTCATGAAGGGGAATGGAGTTCATGAGTGACTGGTCAGTTTTCATTAATTATAAAGGCTCTTGAAGGGTATAAAGACAGCAAAGAGCTCCATGCCATCAAACCTTCATAGCAGAGAGCTGTATGTCTAAGCCTCTACCCTGTCTATTGCTTGATTGTGTTGATACTATGTCTTGTGATTATTTTTCTTGTGCAAATATCTAAGCTTTTGGGGGCAGAGGTTCAGATTTGACCTGATAGAAAGCCACTGAATGCCTAAGTGCAACGGTGAACAAAATTCAGCAAAGCAACTGCATGAGGCAGCTTTTGCTTACCTTATTGGTGCTGTTACAGACTTAACCCAGCAGCCTGCCACACTCTGGTGGAAGACAGGTATAGAGGGCACTGGATAAGTGGTTTTCTCTTTCCAAAAGAAACTACCAGACCCTGCTGCAATAAAATTAGGGCAGGAACACACCTGAGGCTAATTAACAAGATTCTTCCATTAGGTAAGTCACTCAACACCTACCGCCAGTTACAACTAGTGGAGTTGCTTTAAAAGGCCTCCCCTAGGTAAGGAGAGGGGAAAGACAAAGAGTGAATGACTGGAAGAAGAAAGGAAGGAAAAAGAAGTAGTTTTCATTTGAAAATGAAGTGTTCATCAAAAAAATTAGACAGATGGTGCCTAGACAGCACTGCTGTGTGGAGCATTTCTGCATGTAGCTAAGAAGTTGACCAGTTTTTCTCCATGTTTTCTGTTGCAATTTCCACTAACACTGTAAATCCACACTTTAGGAAAACATAAGTTCTTCTTCGAGGAGTCCCTTCGTCGTGGGTGCTCCACCAAAGGTGCTGGGCTTGCCCCGGCGCCACAGAAATGGAGACTTTTCTTGCTGTAGTTGTACCTGGCCGGACTGCGCATACACGGTGGCGTCTCGCGGCATTCGCGCCACTCTGAGTGCGTGTGCAGTCCGACTCCTGCCAGTTCCTCTCAACCGCCTCAGGCTGCAGACGGAGCAAACTGCGTCTCTCCACTTCTGTTCTTTGCGTGAGATCCCCAAAGACTCATATATACATAGTTTTTATAATTCCCCGTTCTCTTTCATTTTTCGTCACGATCCTTGTCTCCTAGTTTAAAAAAAATTTTTTTTCCCTTACTTCACAGTTTGTTCCCTTCCCTTGCATACCCGGTTTCTCTATCACAGCCCTTTCTTCATTGTATATAGTTCTAGTATAGTTGGTTAGTTCATTTCTTTTCACTCACCCCCAGCTCAACTCCTTTGTAGTCAGTGCGGCCCACCACAGACTAAAGACACCCCAATACAGACATCTCTACCAATTGAGACTCTAAGGGTACGTCTACACTACAGCGCTAGTTCGAACTAACTTAGTTCGAATTAGTTAATTCGAACTAAGCTAGTTCGAACTAACGCATCTAGAACTAAAAACTAGTTCGAACTAGCGTTTTGCTAGTTCGAACTAGTAAGTCCACATTGAGTGGACTCTGAACAGGGCTTAAGGATGGCCGGAAGCAGTGCCGGCAGGGCATAAAAGGAGGACTTAGAGCGTGGAGATGCTGTCTCAGGCTAGCCGAGGGCTGCGCTTAAAGGGTCCCGACCCCCACCCCGGACACACAGTTCTAAGGGGTGCCCCGCTTGCAAAGAAGTTCTGGCTTGGAGTGCCCTGAGTGCCCACACTGGGCACATCACACCACTCGGCCATCAGCCCGGCTGCACTTGCCGCAGGCTGCCATCTGCGGAGAGGGAGTAATTGGGGGGCTGCAGGAGAGCTTCCACCCCCAGAAGCCCGCAGAGCCAGCCCAGTCCTCCCCATCGGGGGCTCGTACCCCATTCCTCCCTCACCTCCTTCCACTTACCCTTCCTTAGCCCCCCTTCTTATTGATGTACAAAATAAAGATAACGTTTCTTCCAACATTGACTCTGTCTTTATTGAAAAAAAACTGGGGGAGACTGGGAAAAGGAGGTGGGAGAGGGGAAGAGAAAGGCTGGGAGAGGGGAGGGCAACTAACATGATCAGGGGTTGGGAACAGGTCCCATATGAAGAGAGGCTACAGAGACTGGGACTTCTCAGCTTAGAAAAGAGGAGACGGAGGGGGGACAGGATAGAGGGCTCTAAAAGCAGGAGTTGGGTGGAGAGGGTGCATACAGAAAAGCTCTTCATTAGTTCCCATAAAGAAGGACTAGAGGACACCAAAGGAAAGGAATGGGTAGCAGGCTTGAAACTAGTAAGAGAAAGTTGTTGTTGTTGTTGTTGTTGACAAAGCAAATAGTTAACCTGTGGAACTCCTTGCTGCAGGAGGCTGTGAAGGCTACAACTAGAACAGAGTTTAAAGGGAAGTGAGATAAAGTGATGGAGGTTGGGTCCATGGAGTCCTATTAGCCAGAGGGTAGGAGTGGTGTCCCTGCCCAAAGTTTGTGGAAGGCTGGAGAGGGATGGCACGAGACAAATGGCTTGGTCATTGTCTTCGGTCCATCCCCTCCAGGGTCCCTAGGGTTGGCCGCTGTTGGCAGACAGGCTACTGGGCTAGATGGACCTTTGGTCTGACCCAGTACGGCCATTGTAAGCTCAGGGCTCAGGGTCGGGGGTCTCAGTGGACCCCCTTGATTTTCATGCACACCTGGTCCTGGGTGGCCAGGCTGGCAGCTCTCCTGCCCTAGACGGCCACTTTCCTGTGCCTAGTGAGGAGATTGTGGACGAGGTCCACGATGTCCGCACTAGCCCAGGAAGGTGCCCGCCTCTTGCGGTCCAGGGCAAGCTCCCGGGAGCCACCAGCCTGGTCCCGGCAAGAGGGGGTGGGCTGGGGGGCATCGGGTGGGTGGCTCTGTGCCGTGCCAGGTGCAGGGTCTGCTAGCTGGGTGCTGGCAGGCTTGCACCTGGCACGGGCACCGTAGCCAGCCCGTGCCCCTTTAAGGGGTCCGGGGCCGGGAGGGGGGCATAGAGTTTTCCTGGTGTTGGCCAGAGTGGCCACCAGGGAAACCTGGGGAGGGCTAGCCTCCCACTAGTTCGAACTAAAGGGCTACACAGCCCTTAGTTCGAACTAGCTAGTTCGAACTAGGCGTTAGTCCTCGTAAAATGAGGTTTTCCTAGTTCGAACTAAGCGCTCCGCTAGTTCGATTCAAATTCGAACTAGCGGAGCGCTAGTGTAGCGCCTATTAAAGTTAGTTCGAACTAACGTCCGTTAGTTCGAACTAACTTTGTAGTGTAGACATACCCTAAGAGACTAGACACACTGGGGAGAAAATTATATACATCTGCCACGCTTATGTTGAGAATTGCTAACTACTCGGCACGTCTCCAACCACGTATTCGACACTTTCTCGCAACTCACACCACTGATGGACCATTTGCCAGAATCTAAAAGGCCGATACTAAAGTCCATGGTGCAGGAGAGCTGTACCTCCACAAGAACGGCCCTGCAAATGGCTATCAATGTAGCAGACACAGCAGCCCACTCCACAGCCACTGCAGTAATTATGCACCAAGCATGCTACCTGCAGGCAGCTGCAGTCCCAAAAGACCTCTAAAGTAAAGTCAAGGACCTATCCTTTAATAGAGACAGACTATTTTCTGAAAAGACGGACACTGTGCTGCATTCATCAAAAGATTCATGCACAACCCTTGGCACGTTGGGCATGTATGCGCCTCCATACAGAAGGCGCCAGTACATATCCTTCCAAGGCTGATATGACTATCCTTACATACAGCAACTATGGCAGCAGCATCACCAGCACCAGCAACAAAACTTTGAACAGCAACGCCCACGCCAGAGACCACAAAGGTGTGAAACTTCAGCAACCGAACGCAAAACCCTTTGAACAACAAGCAGCAGGTTTGATGTTCTGGTCAAGGGTACACAAACAACTGTTTCCGACAGCAGCAACCTCCATATTCTCACCTTCCATCACCGTCTCAGCCGATTTTACCACCACTGGGCCTCAATCACGACAGACGGATGAGTGTTAGAAATTGTTCACTCAGGCTATTCCATCCCATTCCTGACCATCCCTCCCACTACCCCGTCTTCCCCGACCCACTTCAGGGACCCATCTCACGAGGCCCTGCTATAGGCCAAGGTTGCACATCTGCAATCATTGGGAGCAATCTAATCAGTTCCCAACGACTTCAAGGGCCGAGGTTTCTACTCCCACTATTTCCTCACGCAGAAAAAGTCAGGAGGATGGCGACTAATATTAGACCTGCGATGGCTGAACAAATTTCTTTGAAAACAACAACTCAAAATGTTAACACTTGCTGCTATAATCCTGGCTTTAGAACACAATGATTGGTTTGCTGCCCTCGACCTCCAGGACATGTATTTCCATGTAGCAATCCACCAGCCTACAGAAGATTTTTGAGATTCACAGTCGGCGAACATCACTATCAGTACAAAGCCCTGCCGTTTGGACTTTCATCTGCCCCCAGGGTATTCTCAAAAATCCTAGCGGTGGTTGCGGCGCATTTACGCTGCCAAGGAGTTATCATATTCCCATACTTGGACGATTGCCTAATCGAAGGCCGGACTCATACCGAGGTGTTCAGAATGGTTGACGTGGTCAGATACACCTTCCACACCCTGGGGATTCTCATCAACGACCAAAAATCCACTTTTCTTCCAACTAAGGCTTGGACTTCATCGGTGCCTGTCTGAACGCAATTTCAGCGAGGGCATTCTTATCCCTCCAAAGGTTCCACGCCATTCAGGAGCTTATAGGAGTCGTCTGGGAAAGCACAGCCATTCAGATTATTACATGCCTACGGCTTATAGGCCATATGGCCACCACCACTTACACGGTATGCCACGCCAGGCTACATTTCCGCAGCCTTCAACACTGGCTGGCACAAGTACACAACCATACCAAGCACGATTTACACAGGTTAGTAACTCCTCCACAACCCGTCCTCAGATCGCTCACATAGTGGATGACCCCAAAAATCTCCTCACTGGCGTGCCCTTTCACCAACAGCAACCTTCGCACCACATCACTACCAATGCCTCCCTCCTCAGATGGGGTGCACACATGGGGGCTATGTCCGTACAAGGCCGATGGACGCCAGCCGAATCATGCCTCCATATAAATCTCCTCGAGCTCCAAGCAATATACAATTCCTGCAAACATTTTCACGAGCATATCCGCGACACTACAGTGAGGATTCTCAGAGACAACATTGCCGCCATGTACTACGTGAACCACTAGGGGGGAGCTCGATCCCACTCCCTTTGCTCAGAGGCAATCCAGTTTTGGCATTGGTGCATTCACCATGCAATAACACCTGTGGCATCTTACTTACCTGGAACTACAAATGCCACGGCGGATTTTCTCAGCAGACATTTCACCCAGGATCACGAGTGGGAACTGCATGACGGAGTCCTCCATCTTCTGTTCCGTCGATGGGGCACTCTCATAATAGATCTTTTCGCCACTTGCCGCAACAAGAAATGCAGAAAGTATTGCTACAGGGCAGGACTCAGTCCAGGCTCTCTAGGTGATGCATTCCTCATCAGCTGGGATGGGCCTCTCCTGTACACCTTCCAACCAACCCCACTAATCCCCAGAGTTCTACAGAAGGTGAAATCAGACAGGGCCAAGGTCATTTTCATAGCCCCAGTGTGGGCACGTCAACATTGGTTTCCCTTCTTCCAATGTATGTCACCAATGCCACCGTTCCCACTTCCAACCTTTTCAGACCTTCTCATCCAGAACAAAGGGTTGCTACAATACTCCCAGATTCACACGTTGAATCTTACTGCGTGGCTCCTACTTGGCTGAATTCCTCAGAAGCTCTCTGCTCCTCGCAAGTCAAAAAGATTCTCATTCATAGTAGACAACAAACAACTAGAAACACTTACCTGTCGAAGTGGCATAGGTTCATCTCCTAGTGCACAGCACAGGATAAACACCCGGAATCAACCCCTCTACATGTCATCCTCGATTACTTACTCCACCTAAAATAAACAGGGTTAGCACTGGCATCCCTTAAGGCCAACCTAGCGGCTATCTCCACCTTCAGACAACCTATTGAGGGCATCTCCCTCTTCGCACACCCAACCACAAAGAGATTCATCAAAGGCCTTATAAATCTAAGCCCTCCTCGAAAACCCACTCCCTGCCTCTAGAGCCTAGACATCGTGCTCGAAGCTTTAATTACTCCGCCATTCAAGCCACTGGCTATGGTGCCGCTCCAAACATTAACCATGAAGATGGTCTTCCTCCTTGCAATTACTTTGGCACGCAGAGTGAGTGAACTCTCGGCTCTCATGGCGACACCTCCTTATATGATATTTAGTAAGGACAGTGTAGTATTACGACTTCACTCAGTGTTCATCCCTAAAGTATCATTGAGCTTCCATGTGAACGAACCAATCGTCCTTCCTTCCTTTCATCCAAAACCACACACCTCCCCATGAGAGGTGGCCTTGCATACTCTCGATGTTAGGAAAGCCCTAGCATTCTACATAGATCGGACTAAACCTTTCAGGAAAACAGATAGGCTGATCATGTCCATGGCCGACAGATCTAAGGGGTTGCCGTTATTGTCTCAGTGAATTTCCAAAATCATCATCACCTGTATAACTGAGGCCTACACTTCGAGATGTATTCCACTCCCTATTCAGCCTCGAGCCCATTTTACAAGGGCGGTGGCAACCTCAATGGCCTTTCTTAAGGGTGTCCCCTTGAAGGACATATGCAGAGCCGCAACCTGGTTCTCCCATGATACTTTCATTAAACACTACGCTATACACCAGGCTAGGGTCTCAGATGCCACGGTGGCGTCAGCGGTGCTATCTTTAGCAGACAAATAGAGACTCCGTTAAATTTTTCCCTCCTTCCTGCTGATGAGTTACTACTACTCAGTCACCTTTGGTAGAGCACCCACAGAGACTTCTCAAAGAAGAAAGTGAAGTTACTCAACCTGTGCAGTAACTGTCGTTCTTTAAGATGGTCCCCGTGGGTGCTCCACTACCCGCCCTCCTCCCCACTTCAGAGTCCGTTTTGTCTCATTATATCTTCCAGAGTTCTAGGTGGCCTCAAAGAACTGGCAGGAGCCGAACCGCGCACGTTCTCAGAGTGGCACAAACACCGCAAGACACCACCGCACATGCGCGGTCCGGCCAGGTACTGCTACAGCAACAAAAGTCTCAATTTCTGTGGCGCCAGGGCAAGCCCAGCACCCATGAGGACCATCTTGAAGAACGACAGTTACTGCACAGGGTGAGTAACTTCACTATCAATTTCCAACAGCAAGCATTTCTGTCTAGGTTCATGTTCCCAGGGTCACCCGAGTGACCAAGAGCCTCATCCAAGTTTGCTTCTGATTCACAGTGCTGGTTCAAACTATTCAGTTCTGCCAGGATAATCTATGGACTTTACATATTATTTATTCTGTGCATAAAACCAGGAAGTATCTCACTAGGACAAGTGGTATGAAGATCTATGTCTTCATGAGCTAGCTGCAATCACCACGTAACTCTTCTTTTTTGGCTTTAGTTGTACTGCAAGTACACACAACAGTGTACAGGTTCCCTTATGGCTTAAAAGGGATAATACGCAATTGGCATCAAGAAATTGCTCTAGTATTTCATTTTATGATTTCTCCTTATAAAAAGATCCAGGTGCATCATCATAACCCTAGCCACCATGCCTAAGACCAGACAGATTAGGCACTCTTACTGATGCCAATATTTAACAGAAAGTGAAATGTGGCAGGAATTCAAAGGCTAGCAAGTCTCAAAGCTACAATTTATACTGCTTGCTGTAAGCCAAGTTTTCCAAATGACTGAGTGACTTAGTATTCACAGTGTTGATTGTGCAGTAACGGAATGGTTCTTTGGAAGGAATGAAGGCAGGCAATAATGGTGGACTTGGTTTAATCCTCAGAGCTGCTGAGCACCTGTGACTTTCAATAATTTTGAAGACTAGACTCAGCCCTGGGAGTTGGAGGGTTCTCCTCTTCTTTCCCCCACTTTCAGACCCCTGGAAAAACAATTGGTTTGTTCATTTGTTTTTGGCTCAATTTTAAAGGCAGAATCAGGAGAGACTAAGCAACCTTTGTCATTCAGGATCAGCTGCAGCAGACACATACACACAGCAGATGCAGTGCGTTTGTTCTACAGAAGGTGGCTTCAGCCCCTACCACAGTTCAGCCCTTTCACATGTTTCTGAAATAAGTATTTAAAACTAAACAGAATACATTGCTAAGCAGAACATTCTGCTGAATCCTGCCACCAGGACTGCATGTTATAGGGCACTTGCTAACTCCTCAGTCAATTTTATTTAATACACTCTAGGAAAGGTCACAATGAATCTCAAAAGATAATATCTGTGTCTGTTAGTCTGCCTTCTTTATTTTCATTGGCCCAGACTTCTGCGTTCCACACTAACAATAACAGGACACGGGTTCAAGAGGCACCATCAATGCAGCTCACACTTAAATGGTCTGGGTTTGTTTTTCATTCCTTGTATAACTGATCCTTACTGCTCAATTCTCTGTTCATTAGATTTTTCTTGGATACGATTACCACATATATGTAAGAGACTGACGCCACCCTAAAATCCAGATACAGACACATTAGACATTTGCAGGCCAGGCAGTTCCGGGTTTCTTCTAAGGGTATAGCTGCAAGTCCTTAACCCAGATTTAAACTCACCCTGAATTTTAGAGTACCTGTCTGAGGCAGTCTCAGCTTCCACAGGGGGCATTTTGCACTGCAGTTCCCATGTCCATACTTTTCTGAAGATGCTGGACAATTTTACTGTCTTTATCGCTTGCCCTCCTATCCCTCAGAACCACCCTTACCAGTACCAACCACTCCACTTGGCCAACAGTACCTTCTCTTACAAGCAAAATGCAGGACAACGTAGCACTTTAAAGACTAACAAGATGGTTTATTAGATGATGAGCTTTCGTGGGCCAGACCCACTTCCTCAGATCAAATAGTGGAAGAAAATAGTCACAACCATATATACCAAAGGATACAATTAAAAAAAAGTGAACACATATGAAAAGGACAAATCACATTTCAGAACAGGAGGGGGACGCGGGGGGGGGGGGGAAGGAAGGAAGGTAAGTGTCTGTGAATTGATGATATTAGAGGTGGGGAGAGTGGGATGTTTGTGAGCTAATGGTATTAGAGGTGATAATTGGGGAAGCTATCTTGGTAATGGGTAAGATAGTTTGAGTGTTTGTTCATTCCTTCTCGGAGAGTGTCGAATTTTAACATGAATGACAGTTCAGAGGATTCCCTTTCAAGTGCAGATGTAAAAGGTCTTTGTAGCAGAATGCAGGTGGTTAAGTCATTGAGAGCGTGTCCTTTCTGGTTAAAATGGCAAGAAACTGTTTTTTCTTTGTGATCTTGTCTGATATCTGTTTTGTGGGCATTAATCCTTTGGCGAAATGTCTGAGATGTTTGTCCAATGTACATAGCAGACAGACACTTTCGGCACATGATAGCATAAATTATATTTCTGGATGTGCAGGAATATGTGTTCTTGATCTTATAACTAACTTGGTTAGGTCCAATAATGGTATCAGCAGAATGAATATGTGGACAAAGCTGGCAACGGGGTTTGTTGCAAGGGAAGGTACCAGGGTTGGTATTAGTGTGGTATGTCCTGTGGTTGTTGATAAGAATCATCTTGAGGTTAGGTGGTTGTCTAGAGGAGACTATGGGTCTGTCTCCCAGAGCCTCTTGGAGTATGGTATCCTGTTCCAGTATAGGCTGTAGTTTATTGATAATGTGTTGGACAGGTTTAAGTTGGGGGTTGTAGGTGATGACAAGTGGTGTTCTATTGTTGGTTTTCTTGGGTCTGTCTTGAAGTAGATGGTTTCTAGGTATTCGTTTGGCTCTTTCAATTTGCTTTTTTATTTCTCCGGGTGGGTAGTTGAGGTTTATAAATGCTTGGTAGAGATCCTGAAGCTTCTGGTCTCTGTCAGTGGGATTAGAGCAGATGCGGTTGTATCGAAGGGCTTGGCTATAGACGATGGATCGTGTGGTGTATTCTGGATGGGAACTGGAAGCATGTAGGTAACTGTATGAGTCGGTGGGTTTTCTGTAGAGAGTGGTGTCTAATTTTCCATTGTTGATTTGCACTGTGGTGTCCAGGAAGTGGATCTCTCGTGTAGAATGGTCCAGGCTGAGGTTGATGGTGGGGTGCAGGTTGTTGAAATTTCTGTGGAATATCTCCAGTGTTTCTTGGCCATGCGTCCAGATCATAAAGATGTCATCGATGTACCGTAGGTAGAGAAGGGGTGAAAAGGGACGGGAGTTGAGGAAATTTTGTTCTAGGTTAGCCATAAAGATATTAGCATACTGTGGGGCCATGCGTGTACCCATGGCTGTGCCGCTGATCTGGAGGTATAAGTTGTTCTCAAACTGGAAATAATTGTGGGTGAGAACAAAGTTACATAGGTCTGCTATCAGGTTGGCAGTAGTGTTATTATTTTCTTCCACTATTTGATCTGAGGAAGTGGGTCTGGCCCACGAAAGCTCATCATCTAATAAACCATCTTGTTAGTCTTTAAAGTGCTACATTGTCCTGCATTTTGCTTCAGCTACCCCAGACTAACACGGCTACATTTCTATCACTTCTCTTGCAAGATGATAGGGTGATGTTGTATCTGAAATCATCTTTGGAATGCTCACCTGGACTCTGAACAGAAGCTTTCTGCATGATCTTACCAGTGACCATTCCTACTCTGTGGTACCAACTTGCAACCCCCTGATCCCACCCTGCTCAAGGCATGGATCTCAAACTCTGCCCATCTGTCATAGCTTTAAAAAGGGAGAGCTGCTTCCTTGTATCATCCAAGTGCTGAGCTTACTTCATTTACAGACTTTCTCATCCGCTACATATTTAAACTGGGATTTTCAAAGAAGCATAAAGGCATTAGGCATGAAGGTAAATAGGAGTAGTATGTGCCTAATACTCGTAGGTTCTCCTTTGAAAACCTTACCCACCATTTTATGAGGGGAGAACATTAAAAAACAGTTACTTATCTCTTGTAACTGTTGTTCTTCGTGATGTGTTGCTCATGTCCATTCCATGTAGGTGTGTAGGTATTGTTAGAAAATTTTCCCCTTAATGATACCCATTGGGCCAGCAAAGGAGCCCCACGGAGTGGCACCACTATATAGGCTCATATGTACCCCTGCTGGCCCTCCACTCCCTCAGTTCCTTCTCACTGGACTATTCCAACAAGAGGGAGGCAGGTGGGATTTGGAATGGAAATGAGCAACACAGCTCAAAGAACAACAATTACGAGAGATAAGTAACAATTTTTTCTTCTTCAAGTGATTGCTCATGTCCATTCCAGTCAGGTGACTCCAAAGCAGAAACCCCTGGAGGCAGGGCGGGATTCCTAACCTTCAACGGAACAGAGAACTGCCCTACCAAGAACTGTGTTCTCCCTACTCTGGTGAGCCAACGCATAATGGTTGGCAAAAGCGAGGTCCGAATACCAGGTGACTTTGCAGATGCCCAGGAAAGGCACCAGAGCCACAAAGACTGTGGAGGAGGCCTGGGCCATGGTGAATGGGCTGGCTTCCTGGCCAGGTCATAGCCCGCCCTGATACAGGAAATGATCCTCGAAGAGATCCTTTGGGACGAGGCTTGGTGACCTTTCACCCTCTCAGCAATTGCAGTGAACAGTTGCAGGGAATTACAGAAGGCTTTTGTCCTATCTAAAAAAAGGCTAAGGCCCTCCTAACATCCAACGTGTGTAAGGCCTGTTCTTTACCAGAGGCGTGAGGTTTGGGGTAAAACTCTGGGAGAAAAATGTTCTTGGAAATGTGAAATTGGGGCACTACCTCTGGCAGAAAGGCTGAGTGTGGGCAGAGCATGGCCTTATCTTTGAAAAAGACCATATACTGCGTGCTTAGAGGTAAGAGCCCTAAGCTTGACAGCCATCACGTCAGTTATGCGGGTATCAAAAAGGACACCTTCCAAGAAAGGTGAAGTAGCAAACACATTGCCAGGGGCTCAAAGGGGGGGACCAGTAAGCTTGGCCGTGGCCAAGTTGAGATTCCATGGAGGGACAGGTTGGTGGACATGTGGATAGAGCCTTTCCAGGCCTTTTAGAAACTGGTGAACCATGGGATTCGCAAAAAGCGTCTTACCCTCGGAACCCGAATGAAAAGTAGAGACAGCCACTAGGTGAACCCTGATGGAAGAGGAGGACAACCCCTGAATCCTGAGGTCAAGGAGATAGTCCAGGACCAAGGGGATTGGGGCATCCATAGGAAAAATGTCCCTCTGAGCACTTCCACTTGCCCAAATATATGGCTCTAGTGGAGGGCTTCCTACTCCTCTAAAGACTCCTTCCTGCTTAAAGCACTGCCCCAATGCTGTCAACCACAAAGCTTCCAGGCCTTGAGGGGTAGGGACTTCAGGTTCAGATGGAAAAGCCTGCTGAACTCCTGCATTATCAGTTCTGGGTACGAGAGACTCAGCAGCGATGTGAACCAATGCTGCCTTGCCCATGCCGGTGCTATGATCATGTGGGAAGACCTGAACTCCCTGGTTCTTAGGATCACCTTGTGCACAGAAAGAATGGGGGGAATGTATGCAGCTGATCCTCAGGCCAAGGAATGAGGAGGGCATCCCCCAGAGATCCCTGGCTATGGCCTATGAAGTGCAGAATCAGGGACACTTTCTGTTCTGGCGGGTCACAAACAGGCCCAGATGTGAGTCTCCCCACTTGTGGAAGATGTGAAGGACCACATCCACCCTGAGGGACCACTCATGACTCACCAAGGACCTGCTGAGCTGGCCTGCCTGGGTGTTCTGAGTACTCGAGAAGCCATCGGGTCAATAGCCTGCCAGATAGAGCTCCCAGAGCCGAAGGGCTTCGAAACACAGGAGAGGGGAATGAACACTATCTGCCTGTTTGTGTAAAAAACCATAGCCATGTTCTCAGACAGCATGAGAACCAGCCTGCCCCTTACTGGGAAGGAATGCCTGCCATGTGAGGCGGAATGCATGCAGCTCCTGGACATTTATGTGGACCGACAGTTCCTCCTGGGACCACATACCTTGTGTCCTCTGGTCTCCAATGTGGGCTCCCCATCCAGTGTTGGGCATGTTCGTCACAAGCCGGAGCAATGGCAGAGGCCAAGAAAATGCAACTTTTGCACAGACCTCTTCCTCCTGGAGCCACCAGTCCAGGGAGACCAGGATGTTTGGAGGAACTAGCACTACCATGTTGCATGGGGGGAAGGCTGGGTCGTGCATCCAAGCCAGCCATAGCTGTGGTGGGTGAAGGCAAAGCCTAGCATGCTGTGCCACGTACATACAGGTGGCCATGAGCCTGAGGAGTCTCGTGCAGTTTTTGGACGTGGTCATGGGGGAGGTCTGCAGGCTCAGGATAGTCCCCCTGATGACTAGGAATCTGGTCTGGGACAGAGAGGCTGTGGCTACTGCAGAGTCCAGGCAGGTACCCACAAACTCTGTCAGGTGGACATGGCCACATTCAGAAGGAGACCCAGGTCTCAAAATAGCTCCCAAACCAGGGAAATATGGGACAGCACCTGGGCCAGCAACAAGCCCTGAACCAGTCAGTTGCCCAGGTAGGGGTACACCTGGACAACCTGCTGCCACAGGAAGGTAGCCACTATGGCCATGCACTTTGTGAAGACCCATGGCACTATAGAAAGACCAAAAGGAAAGGCTGTAAACTGGTGCTGGTCCTGGCCCACAGTAAAGCACAGGAACCTCTGTGGCGTGGGGTAATGGAGATGTGGAATATGCGTTCATTAAGTTGAGGGCACCATACCAGTCTCCGAGATTGAGGGAGGGAACGATGGACACCAATGTCACCATTTTGAACCTGGCTTAGGTGATGAAGGTTTTGAGGTCCCTGAGTTCCAGGATGGAGTGGAAACCATACTTGGCCGTGGGAACCAGGAAATATCCCTTGCCCCTGAACTCTGAAGGAAACACTTCCACTGCTCCTAGAGCTGCTGCACCTCTTCATGCAAGAGATGCTTGTGAAGGGGTCCCTGAGGAAGGATGTGCAGGGGAATGGGAAGGGGAGGGGATGAGAATGGGATAGTATATCTGCTTTCCATCATGTCAAGAGCCCAGCAGTCTGAAATTATCGATGCCCAGGCACTGTGGAAAGCAGATGGGTGGTTCAGGAAGGGGCATGTCACAGCTGGTACACTGTCCTCGGGCACATCTTCAGAACCCCTGGCGAGAACCCTGAGGTTTGTTTGAGGGGCCTGCCCCCGATCTGACAAGGAGAGGGAATGGAACCTGTTGTTCCTGCCACCTGCGTTCCTGCCCAGACATCTAGAAAAGTCAGCCCGGGGATTTGGCTGGGAAATTGGCAGAGGGTTTCTGGCAGAGGAACCTCTTTGCGGAGCAAGGGTGTGAATCCTGAGGGACTTCAGGGTGGTCCTTGAGTCTTTAAGCCCATAGAGACACTGGTCAGTCTGCTCAAAGAACAGCCCAGGTCCTAGATCACTATCTGGAGCTTGGGAGGCACTTCAGAGACTTGCAGCCAGGAGCTGCAGTGGAGTACAAGGCCAATAGCCATGGTGCAGCAGCCTGCAGGACCGCCCTGGAAACAACCCTGCTTGCCTCCAGAAGGGCCTTAAATCCAGAGCGGGAGGCCTGGGATTTAGGGGACAGAATTTGTCCATAGCAGCCCAGGCGTTGTACACAGAGCGGCTGAGGATTGCCTGCTGATGACTATGTGGAACTGCAGAGCCCCGGAGGAATAGGCCTTCCTGCCCTGAAGGTCCATCTTTTTTGCCTCCCTATTTCTGAGGGTAGGACCCAGCTGACCCTGCCTCTCTCGATGGTTCGCCCACCTGCACTACTAGTGAGCCAGGCAGGGGTGGGAAAATAAATGCTTGTGTCCCTCCTGGGGCACAATCTACTGTCACTCAACCCTTTATCTGTAGGCAGGATGGAGGCCAGGGTCTGCCAGAGTGACTTGGTGATTTTAATCCCTGTCTTGTACAAAGGGAGGATCACTCTAGTAGGGGTGTCAGCATTCAAGATGTCCACAATGGGGTCTGAGTCCTCTGATACCCTCTTGACCTGAACACCCAGGCTCAGATATTTTAAGTGCCCATCATTGCATGCATACTGTCCTCGGGGGGGGGGGGGGGGGGGGAGTCACAGAAGGGAATGGGGGAAATACAGTCCTCTAACTACCCATTATAGATATGTCTAACAGTATTCCCTCTAATTTTTTCCGCCCTGAGCCGAATGAATTTTCTTACATGCACCAATACGGAGGTGACGTGCCACACAGAGTGACTGTGCGACATTTCACCTTCATATTAGTGCACATAACAAAACTATGAGGCAGAGGTGGGGCCCAGGGGTCTTTTGAGTGTGGGAGGAGGTTCAGACCTGGGGCAGAGGATTGCCATGTAGGAGTGTGAGGTCTCTGCATGGGGTGTGAACTCTAGGGAGGGGCTGGAGTTGAGGGATTTAAGACTGGGACAGAGGGGTGGGGTGCAAGTTCTATAGTGGAACTGGGCATGAGAGGTTTGGGGTGCAGGAGTAAGGGCTCCAGGTTTGGGGGAGGTTTGGGCTGAAAATTGGGGTGCAGGAGAGAGTACAGGCTTTGGGCTGGAAGTGTAGGCTTTGGGGAGAGATTGGGGTGCAGGATGGTGTTCAGGCTGGAGGGATCCAGGTAGGGTAAGGGGTTTGGGGCTCAGGCTTACCTGAGTGACGTGTGTCGGGGTCAGCAGTAAGGGGCTCCCCTCCACCAGCCCCAGCAACATCAGGGCTTGTGGAGAAATCGCTCCCTGCTGCAGTCTTAAGCTCTTCCATGGGGCTTAATGGGAATCTGCATGGCTGGGCAACTTAGGGGCAACTATTGTCTATACCACAGATTAAGTTGTAATTGAGGATGCTTTCATCTCACTAGCATAATAATAGCAGTGAAGAGACAGTGATATGGCTTGTGACACAGGTCAACCACTCACATACAGACCCAGGTTTACTCCTTACTTTAGAAAAGGGACTTGAACTCAAGAGCTTCCCCTGTTTGAGTGAGCAGGCTGCAGGGTATTAAAACCTTTACCTCCCACGTGGCTGGCAGGTGCCGTAACCCCAAGTTTCCAAAAGGAATACAGACACATGTGGTTTGATGGCCTGGAAAAAATTTGTCCCATCCAAAACTAAATTAGGTCAAACTCATGAATAGTTTCAGGTCAACTGAACCAGCATTTTTCAGCAATTAAGCTACATAACTGAAAACTTTCATCCACTTCTAGTGCTGAACCCCTGCACTGCCACATACTTCAGTCTGAAATCAATGGGAGCTGAGGGGCTCTCTACTTTATGGGGTAAGTCGCTAAGAGAACCACCAATGGGCTTCGATAGAAGGGGAGAGTCAAGCAGAGAAATTGCATTAGCAATAGCTTTAGGATGCTGATTGTTGGTGATTAACAGCACCCCTACTTTGGGCAGCTAGACGTTGGAGATGGAAAACATCTCAAGAGATCATCTTGTCTCCCCATTCAAAGGCTAGGTCATTCCCTCTCACAAAGCATGCAGCATATATCACTCTGTTACTAGGATAGATCTCAGACTGGGACTGCAGTGAAAGCACTGTGAAGTCCCTTTTGAATTCTGCCTTTGCGTGTGATGCTTTGGATGAATGAGCCAAGCTGTGGGTCTTGCAGTTTAGATTCTCTGAGCAGGCCAATTGCATTTTAAACTGGCTGCATTTTGTTTTCCCAAGGACTCAGCTTTCTTCCTGCAGGACCAATTCTGACATTGTTCCTCCAGGTACTCCCACTGTTCTTGGGCCAGCTCCCATTGTTCCTCCAGATACTCCCACTGTAGTTGGTCCTGCTCCCATTGTTCCTCCAGGTACTCCCACTGTACTTGGTCCTGCTCCCATTGTTCCTCCAGGTACTCCCACTGTACTTGGGCCAGCTCCCATTGTTCCTCCAAGCTCTTTCTCTTTGATGATTCAAAACAAAACAGTGTTTGTGAAAAATATTTTCAATGTCACCCTGCACTGTGCACTTCAGGCCTTGCTTACTCTGAGTCCATGGGGACAGGAGCTCACTTCTTCATCTCTTGCTCTCTGTTATGGATCGTATTCACTTTCACTAAGCCCTCCTCCCCCTTCCTGGCTGTCAGCATAGGGAAGGAAGATGCAGTTCTTTCTGCAGCCTGTCAACACTGTCATGCCAGCCTGAGAGGCAGAACAGTGGTCACTCTCTCCCTAGAATTCCTAGCATTAGCAAAGGGCCAGGACTGGAAGGGCAAGGATGGTGCAGATCAGGACTGAGGTGCATTGCCAAAGCCAAACAGTGATCCAGCAATGGAACAGCAATGTCCCTGCATGTAGGAGGTTTGAAGTGTACTGATAAAGCACTGAGGTGCACTGGGAAAGCGGGGCATCCAAGCAGATGAGAAGTGAGTGCTAAAGTCACAGCCATGGTGCAAGTGTATTCCCCGCTCAGGTGCCTGACTACCCAACAGCTTGCCACATGGACTTGTACATTGGCCAAATCATAGTACACTAGCAATCATCATGCAGAGCAATGTACAGCTGTATTCAGCACATCAGTGTTATTCCTCCCAGTGCCAGGATAATAGAACCCAGCAAACCAGGGATGCAAAGAGTTTCTGTCTGGGACTGTCATCTTGGGTCATGCTAATTCTTTCAGGCAAGGTATAATAGATAATAGGAGTGCTGACCAGCACCCTTAGTAAGGGATTAAACTCAGCTAGCAAGGGGGTTGGCAGGAGGAGCCAGGAGTACCAATTGAGATAAGGTGCTGGAATTTGAATTGGATATAGACACTTTGCCTGCTTTTTCTTTGTGAGGGAGAGTTAAACCAGGAGTTGAGACACAGAGAATAATTTAAACCCGTGCAGGACTACCATGCCTACAAGGAATTTTAGGCATGGAAGTGGACTGAACCAAGAGAAGACCAGGAATAGGTAAAGGAAAATAAAGGAAAATAGGGGAAATTAATCTAGTCAGGATCAAGGTATTTTTATTTTGTGGTTTGGTTTGAACTGCTCTGTGTGAATCTATGCCTTCCCTCCCCGCTTTACCATTTAAGAATTGTTCCCAGGGTTTTAATTTGTTTTCTTTAATTGCTCTGTAACATCTAGCAGACAAGTATGCTCTCTCAAGAATATCTTTTATTTTGTAATAAAAATCACGTTTTAAGGTGTTGATTTGATTCTTGTGTCCTGGAGAGTAACAGGGGTCTGTCTGTGTGCATCTGTTTGCCTCAGACTCGGAGGTCAGTTATCAGAGACTGCAGTTTGTTTTTCTCTTTTCTTTTTTCAAGTTATTTTGGGGCAAAAGAGCTTGGGGGTATACCTGGGGGAGAATAAGTGTTTGGCCCCAGTTTTAGGGATAAATATCATTTGATGTTAGCAGCCACCCCCCCCCCCCCCCAAGTCAGTGAATCTGTGATTCTGGGGGAGTTTTTGTAACCAGAGCCTGTAGTGGCAAGGTATATTTCATGTCTTTGCAGGCCCTCACCTTCTGCACCTGAACTGCCAGAGTAGGAAACAGCCCTGACACAAGGTCTAACAGAAGGAGCCAAAATGTGAAGAGGGTAAACAAACCCAGTGAACAGCCCAGCTTCTGCAGCCCCAGAATACAAAAGCACTCACACTCCTTTAGAAATATATTTTATTATTTTAATGCTCATTTAAAAAAACATAACCAAGACATTACACTCAGCAGCACCACCAGCAGTGGACCCCTTAGTGCCCAGCTGTCTGATGACTTATCACATTCTAAACCATTGGTCAATGCACTTAAAATATAATTGCATGCACAGAATCCACCCCCTCTTCTGCCACACCACTCCAACACCTAAGTGACAGATGATGACAGAGGGAAAGGTGAAGCAGCCAATGTATCATTTATAAAACATTTAAATTAAAAAGGTAAGAAATACCATGTAGGCAGGAGGGTATTTGGGTCCTTTTGCCCCACGGGACATCTTGTAATACAAGATGGGGATGATGGCTTTGAAGAACAGAGGAAAGGGAGGAAAATCTGTGAGTGGAAAGGAGGTTAATTATGGGTTGAACTAATCTACCTTCCAAAATAAGGCTGAGAGGTCCAAGGAACAGACTCTCACCTGATTCCCACATTCTAGATATTTGGGTCCAGATTGTCTTCTCACACTGATTTCCCACTGATGAAATTTCATTTGTTACTCCTGATTCATGCTGGCGTAAGGAAGATAAAAAAATCAGGCTTTTGACCTCTTCCGCTCAGCATTGGTGTGAGGTGTCAGGGCAGATTCCCGTGCCTATGGTAACTATGGAGAGGACTGATCTTTAGGCAGCATCCCTATCAACGAATACTGTAGTATTTTACAGCTCTGGCATGACACCCTGCTTAGAAGCATGGCTGCTGTGTGACTAGCCATCCTTGTAGATGGAGGACCCCCTCCAAAATCCATTTTTCCTCAGCCACATAACCACCAAATGGGAACCATCAGCTTGGGAAAAGTCAGCATAAATATGGGAAACATGGGTTATTCAGAATAGCCGTGCCACTTGTGTGCCTTCCTAAAGCCCCAAGCGCTCCCTTCCCAAATTTTCCAGCATATTTCTGCCCCTTGAATATCCCACAGTCCTCTTTCACACTTCTCCCCCCAACCCCAAAGCTATCCAAAATCCTCCCTATTTTTTCCAAACTCCCCAGCACAAGTGTTCTCTTACTGACCAGCACAAATTACATTCATTTGTAAAAACCTCATTGTCTGAAATAGCCTTTCCTATTTCTTTCCACCAATTTTCAAATGTCATCTACCATTCAGCCATCTTAGTCTTGTTGATACATAGCTTTCTGCTATTTAACTCTGAACCTGCACAGGATTTCGGAACCAGTCCGTCTGAACCATGCCATACAGAATAAAGTTGTGATGTGTTGCACAGACATAGTCAGATAGCATGCCATCAAACAAAAGGTCCTAAGAATGGCTCTTAATAAAGTGAATCCTGGCAACCAGCCAAAACCTCTTCTAAAACAGTGCAAGGCAAATAAACCCCGGAATTTACTAGTCTGCTGGGAATGCTGAAATTCATGGAATTTCCTCACACAGAGTCAGACAGTAGATAGCTTTCTCTGAAGCGATAGGGCCATTTTTAAAAGAATAGTTTCACTGAACTGGAACAGACTCCCTCTAACTACTACCTCCTGCCCATTGGACCAGTTCCCCGCAACTTGGCTTCCATAAGAGTTATTCTCCTCCTGCTCCTAATATCCACCGCCCTGCCAGCCCCCTTATGCAGGCTCCTTCTCTTCTTCAGAACAGCTGTATTTCATCAGCTAGCCATTCTCCACTGCAAAGGAAGGGAGGAGGACATGAGGCAGTAAGGGGGAAAACTACATCGCCTTTCACCTTTTCACGGACCACTGATCCTTGTAGTTGAGAGGAGAGTATAACAGTAGATAGCTGAAAAAGTCAGAGAGGATAGGCAGTAGGAAAACAAGTGCTTTGCACAGAGCTCCCTGTTTCTCTTCAGACCCTCTGCCAATCACAATCAGACAATGAGTCTCACACCATGCGACAAGGTTTGCTACAGCCCCAGCTCTGGGAGCCACGTTCTCACATTCAAATCCATACTCCTGGTTCACAAAGATGGAGTCAAACCTGAAAGCGGGAATCCTAAAAAAAGCTCAAAAAGAGGAAGGCGAATAAACAGAACCTGAATGCTCTGCTATTTAAAATCTCGTGGTGTTTGGGAGGTGGACTGATGGTTTTTCAATGCTGGGGGTTGGTAGTACCTTGACAGGGAGTTCAATACTGCATCTGTGTCATCTGCTGTCAGTGTCACTATGCAATAACAATGCTAGCTGCTAACGCTATAGATTCTTTGTAGACCATCTCTGTGCTGGTAGTAAGCAAGCTACATATCGGCTGTGAGGAAGCTTGGGGAGTAGTGGAAGGCATACAATCTAAGTTGGCTCTTGTAAAGTTTGATGTAATATAGCATCAGACAGATCCCATGTGTGACAGCCACCAGAACATGTCAGCACATACTTGCTGCACTTCTGTGTGTTCCAGCACATGAGCAATGCTGGTATTTTCCCATACTTCTTTCCCCACTCAGGTTCTGTGTGGACCTAATTGTTAAGACATGAAGGCAGGATGTCATCTTATGTTATTCTTAGCACTATTTCAATACCTAACCAAGTTCTGGAAAGATCAGAACCTCTTTTCCCTTTATGTATGTCTCTGCTTCTGGAAGGTTACAGAAGGCTGGAGATGCATAATCCCCCACGTTTCACCAGGAAAGATCAAGAGTAATAAAATACCCAAAGCAAACGACAGCAGGACTAACAATGATGTAAGGGAACAGGGAAATGACCTAATGCGTGTTGCTAGTGCCTGCCTGATAGTCTAATCTCAGAGGAATGAGCTATTTGGAAGACTCATGCCAAAAAGGAACTGATTCAACTGGACTGTGATGTGTCTATTGTTATAATATTTGCCTTGTCATTTCACTGAGATCTTTGCTGGCAAAAGAAACTTTCTGCTTGTCTGACAGATATACTTGCTAAAAGCCATGTAGTGGCCTGGGAGCGCCACTGCTAACCTCTCTCCTGAAGTTGAAGACCAGCCTCTGCACCCCTTTTCACTCAGAGAACACAACAGAAAGGAAATTCCCTTTATATAGCTTGTCAATAAGCCATGAATAAGAATAAGCACTGTGTTTCCTTTTCTAGATCACGAATTTCAGACTCCCTCCCCTCAAAAAAGAATCACTTGATCTGATGTCTATCCCTGTAGTTTCAGTGAGGTTTGAAGTGGTCCTAGTATGCAACATATTCAGAACTGTGATTCTGTAGGTAGCCATGGCTTTACTACAGTATTATTAATCCCATTGTGACTGAATTGAGAGGCAGTATCTAAATGCTTCAGGGTCAAAGAATGAATCACGAAAAGGAAGATTCCTAGTTTTCCTATGGGACAGAGGCACCTGCCTCTAGTCCCAGAAGACTCTGTGATATCAGATTTATTTCCAGATCAGTGTTTTAGCAATAGCCAGTCCTTCCTTTGCATTAAAAAAAAAAATGCTGGTACTAGGGTTGCCAGATGGTTTCAAAACAAAACAAAACCTGGAGATCTGGGAGGTCGGGGCCGAAATGCGGTCACAGTGGCCCCTTTAATTGCCACATGTCCCAGCAGCAGGTTTCCGTCATACTAGTGCATATCAGCACAGAAAAAGCACTGGAAATAGCTATTTTGGAGTAATTTGGAATAGGTGTGGGGGGAGGGGGGTTGGTAACATGCATGTTTCATGCAGAGTATAAGCTAGTGGGGCTGGGATAAAGATTTTATTGACCCACATGTAGGATGATTAGCTTCACCAGCCACAAGTAATGAGGCCCTCTCACCGAATGTAAAAACCCTTCATAATACACCACATTACTATGCACCCTGTGACTGATGAGATCATGGTCTATCAGACAAGCAGGCCAAGCTAATGCACTGTCTGCACAACTCAGGGAGGCTGCACTGGTGGTGGTTTTCTAGTTTTCTGAAACACAAATGTTCTTCTCAAACCACACTCCCATGCCCCACTTCTACTGGTGTACACATACACACAGTCACGCGTTCACAGTACATACCCACACACTACAGAAAAGCAAGGCTTCACAATTAACCTGATTCTAGAAGTGGTTTGAAACAAGACAGGAAAAAAATGAACTTGGGTTCATTTGAATTCCAGACCTTAAAACAAACTTCAGTGTTAAAAGTTAACAGATGAGAAATGAAAGTTCACCAAAATGAGAAAATGTAGATAAAACACAATTAAGGCTATGAAGTGAATGGGCATTCTTTGTACACAGGCAGAGAGATATGAAGACAGAGGAAAGAACCAGCTACAAAGACATTGCAAACATGGACCTAGAACCAGCCTAGGTTCTATCATTCCTCCCATCACATCAGCTAGCTGTTCACAAAACCTGCCATCACCACCCGATCAGCCCTCCCTACAGTAGACCTGCCGCTACCCTGTTTTTGCCCACTCATGCAGACACCTACTGGTATTCCTTTGGCTAATAAAACTATCAAATCATCATATATAGTCTTTGTTCTTTCAGTGAAGTGGAAGGGTCAGAAATTTGGTTTATTTCATTTATTTCAGCATGCCAGGACATAGCTGGGATGCCATAGGCTCAGGGGTTGGGTAGAGCCACCTTCTCTTGTACACATTCATAAATGACAATGAAATAGCGACTTATGTATAAGTAGCTTCTCAGCACACCCTCTCTATGGAACACAGGGGAGGTAAGACCTTCTGTGGATATTCCAGCTCATTATAATGTAGTGTACTGTAGTGATCTAACAGTGAGTGGGAAAATCATGAAATTGGTGGCTCTGCTAAGCTTTGAAAACTGATTTTAAAACAGAATCTCACAGTCGAAGGCACTGAAAGTTCCCACCAGGTGAATCCCTTCACTCTCTAGGTAGTATAAGCATCATTCCTAGCCAGTAGGCATTGCTATACCTTCTACTTTTGTTAGAAGCCAGTGTTAAAAGCCCCATCCCCTCTTCCTCATGAAGAAGTAAATATTTTAGCCACATCTTTATTACTGTTGGTAAAAACACTGTACTGATGAACAACCACGGACACAGGACAGCATAATGTCACAACACATCCTGCTTGACCAGAGAATCTCCCACTGCTAAAATTGTCAGATTTAGCCTTTGCTCGGTTTCTCTGAGTTGGACCTTTGACACCTCTAGTGACCCTCCGCTTCCTTTGTCCAAAATAGTGCCTCTCAGACTTTCTCCAGTCTAACTCTTAAGATCTTCCCACAAATCCAGAGCAGGACCTCCCTGCCCAGTAGTTACCCGGAGTCACTCCTCTCTTCCACTCACCCTCCCTTTCTGTTATAGCAGAAACAGCCAATAGAAAAAAGAAAAAACAAAGGAACAGATTTCATCCAGTGGGAAGACACTGCAAGAATTATCAGGAAATGTCAGCTGCTTCCAAGGTTGAATTCTCCAGTTCAGAGTAAGAGACATGCATGCCAATTAGCTCTTCACTAAGAAGCTCCATGTTCCTGCATCCACCTGACAGGTCCCCATTTTTGCAGGAGTGTGGGAGATGCCCATTTATCTCCATATCTAGTGAATTCCCATTGGGGTGCCATTCCAAACCTGCCTTGCATTTACTCAAGTCCTGCTTGTCAGTATCTTTGTGGATAGCACCCAACTCCCCATTGTTGTATATGTTCAGAGCATACTCACTGATCCTAATGCTGGTATTCTCTCCATCCCCACCATAAGTGGAAGTCCTAGTACTGGCAGTACCAGTCTTGAACTGCTTCCTGCCTATAATATGTTGCCTGAGAATTTTACGAAAGGTGAACCGGAATTCCCTGATCCGGTAGGCATAGATCAATGGGTTCACCACGGAGTTGGCATGAGACAGAATAATGGCCAGGTACATCAGCCAGAGAGGAGGACGCACACAACTTGGGCAAAAGAGGGTGAAACAATTTATAATGTGGAGTGGAAGCCAACAGACGGCAAACAACCCAACAATGATGGCCAAGGACTTGGCCGCATGGACTTCCTTCTGCAAAGTAGAGCGTGAGCGTTCCCCATGTACCATCTTGTTCTCCATTTGCTTGAGCTGCCGTCTGGCTGCCAGGAAGATTTTTAAGTAGATGCCAAACATAAGGAGGAGGGGCACCAGCACACAGGCAAAGAAATTGTAGTAGACCATATACTCCATGGTGACCACAGTTTCAAAGAGACAAGCAATCATGTTTTCACTGCAGTTGTTGGACAAGGAGTTATTGGTATACTGAGCTTCCCTTTGGGAACATTTGTTCCAGCCCAGCATGGGCGTCAGGCCGATTATGAAGGATAAGACCCAACAGATGGCAATTATACCTTTGGCTCGCGAGCTGGTCACCAAACCATTGTACCTGGAAGACAGAGGAGAGGAGAATTACAACAGTGTAACTGGTACAAGCACCTGATGCTAAGAGGCTTCCCAAGGGCTCATCTCCTTGGAACGACCGGGGGATGTAAAGCCTTTCGTGAAATACGCCAGCTCGTTGCAATGTGCTGATCAGAAGCATCACTGATGTTGAAACTGAACAAGGGGCTCTTCTAGCCTATTCCATCCATTTTTGGGTATTCAGCAGCCCAGGTCAGTTCTAAACAAATAAAGCCAATTGGCATTTACCTTCTCTGCCCTACAAACACTCACTAGTGGTTATGAGCCTGCATATCAAAGGATAGAGGAAACGGTAGTCCTGCTCTGCCCCTCAGGAACTGAAACACCCAAAGCTGCAGCTCTAATTTTATCTGTGCACACTACCAAACACAGAAATAGCTACTCGCTGGCCGTGCAGCACAGTGTTGCTTGCTCCCTATCTGAGTGCAGGTAGGGTCCCAGGAGGACAGTCCAAATATCACAAAGCTAGTAGCCCACTTTTGTAGAGCTGAGCTGAGAGTCTCGGAGAAAGGGTGCCATTAGTTCAGTATCCAGGCCCAAGGTAGTAGAACTCTGATGGCAGTCACAGGGAATTCAGTATTGCCAACCCAACGCTGATCCACAGAATCCATAACCAACCTCTACCCGCTGACAGCTGCATCTTTCACAAAATAACCAAATCAGCATGCTGGCTGCCTTAGCTGAAGAAAGATTAAGGATTCTGATGAACAGGACATACTATGGTCTGCCAGAGTTCTATGGTCCATGTACCCCTCTGGCCAGTGCTTCCATCAATAAATCCACCCCACTGTCTTGGGAGAGAAAACAGAAGCATGGTATGAACCTGGCCCACCACCAAAAGACAGTTGTTTGTTTCAAGTATTAGCTGATCTGTGGGGCTGCAGTCAGTCCTCAGCTGAATGTGCTAGCGTTGTGCTTTGAAAACATAAGTCATAGTAATGCGTCACATCTGAGTACAATTTCTTTTCCCCTCGTAGCACTTCACATACAAGGGGAATGGCAGAGTTCCCACATTGTCCAGTGCTGGGTCCCACACTATTTGACCCTGTGCGTGCATGATCTGACTATGGGCTGCTCCCATTTCCTCCAGTAGCTGCACTCCTCTTTTCCCCATGTCGGATTCTTTTAACAAACAAAGTTAAAAAAAATCTAAGAACAATCACTCTCTCTCACTGAATCTGTTCTTCCCACACATGCTCTGCTCCTAAAGCGAACTAAAGCCCCACAGGGAAGGGGCCCAAGATGCTGCCTGTGTCTCTCAGCTAGAACACAGAACTGGGAACTGGGTTCTTGGTGCTTGGAAAATACAGTCAGGCATGAGCCAGGAGTGCACACTGATCATTCATTCATTCCTTAATTGCATTGCAAAAGCATAAAAGGTGGGGGACTGAGCAAAAAACAGAAGCATGACACAACTCTCCTCTCGACAAGCTGGCGAGAGGACTCAGTCCAGATCTAGAAGACAGAGGTGAGGTACTGTATTATTTGGAACCAACTTCTGTAGGTGAAAGAGACAAGCTCTTGAGCTTACACTGAGCTCTCGTCACTTTCACCAACAGAAGTTGGTCCAAGAAAAGATTTCATCTCCAGGGTGGCTACAACAACTCCACAAACAACAAGGGAAGAAATCCTTTTATTCATCATGCTCCATCGTCAACTATAATAACACGCCAACCATCAAATCTCGCTTCCCACGCTGATTTGCTCCCAGACAACTTAGATGTGCAAGTTTCTTAGGACTGCGGAGGCTCACTTGGAAGTTCTCTCAGGTGTCCCTTCTAGTTAAGGCTGAATTTGAAGCAATGAGCTCATATTGGAATGAAGCTCATTTTCCAACAGCACAGATTGAAATTAATTGGATTCAGAGAGCCTGCTTGAAACCTGAGATGCTGAAAAGTTTTCTTAAATGCCCGCTTTAGTTGCCCTATTGCTAATCTTGGAGCTCAGATGTGGAACAGTAGCTTACACTTGATAATGTAACCCTCTCCAAATAAAGCAGCTGCAGAAATGGCTGGTTTTTCTGCTTTAAATCCCATGTTTTGCACATGGGCAGTCAGATGTGCTCTTAGACACCCCTCAGTTTATGGCCTTTTTTCTGTCCGTTTTTTGTAAAGCCTTCCCTTCCAAGGTAACCTATTTTGAGGCAGATTTGTTTTCTACACCCTTGCTTCTGCTGGTGTAGAATTAAACATGGCCCTACCAGGAAGGAGCATGGTTTATTTCCTCATGTGCACGCTAACATGTTAGTTACCTGCTGCTTGAGAAGCACCAGAAGAGCTCCCTGTCACAAGACTTTGGGCAGTCTGGAAGTGTCACTTCCTACCAGACTCGCTACTTATTACCCACGAATCGTCCCCCTGAAATCAATGGGGTGACTCCTCGCCGTGACTGTTGCTAGGATCAGTCTCTTCTGATAACTTCTTAAGGCCAGAATCTGACTTTTTACACGCTCAGACCCTGTGCCATCTTGGCTGCTATTTTCAGGCCTGCCAAGCGAGATGAACAAAGGAGGCAACTGCCTGAGGGCCCAGGGGTTTAAAGGGGCCCAGGTCTCCCAGCTACTGTAGCAAAGGCAGCAGCTGGGGCCAGGCCCTTTACATTGCTGTTCGGAGTCCTGAGTGGCATGCTCCAGGATGTGCTAAGTGATGTCTGGGGGGTGGGGCACAGCGTGGTTTGGGCATCCCTGCCCCTTCCTGGGGCACAGAGTGCCCTCCCCCCACCTCACACTGTCGCCCCAGCTACATTAATGGCTTTACTTCTGTTTCTTTAAAAATTCGTGTTTGGTTCCCATCTCTAAGGCCCCTGACTGGGCTACAGCAGTAAATCCACACTGTGTAACCCTTCAAACACTACAGAGCCACGGTCACCTTCTTAGGTTACAGGTGTGGTGAGGTTTGTCACCATGGTCTGACCCTTCCAGAGCTGGGCTGAGCTTGTTTGTAGATAAAGCAGACTTGTCAAGGAGGGGGGGGGACAATAACATTACTTCTCGTGGCATGGTGAGGCTCACCTCACACCTCTTGGAGATCCCTGAATTAGTTCTATGCTGATTAATTCTACTGCCAGATCAGTACTGCAGGGAAGTACAGCTAGGAGACTGCTTGGGTTAAAAGCTATTTCATAAGCCTGTTGCATGGAAATCCCCAGAGGGTAAGAGCGCAGGGAGGCAGGAGGTCGCTGGAGCTGCAATAAATGTATTTTTAGTGTCAGGGAAGGGACCTCTCCAGCCGTGGGATAACAGCTGTACAATTTCAAAATTCTTCCTGAGAAAGATGCAGCCAATTCGGGGGTGGAGGATGGGAACTTTGGGTACCATCTGCCAATTTCTTGCTCCCCCTTTGTGATTTTAAGTATGCATTTTGTGGCACAGATATAACTCCTCTCGTGGCAGTTAAATCTGAAGTTAAGATTAACTCCTCTTCTTTCTTCCTGAGACTTTCTGAGGATTCACACAATTGTCACCAGTTTCTAGAGAAAATGACAAGAGGGACAACGTGCTGGAAAAATGGAAATTTGACACACAGACAGCAAGTTCGATGGGCCCATGGTGCCCAAGCACAAGCAATATTCCCAGCCTAGGGCTTGACGCTACCATTGTCCAGGACCAGATGCACCCACCACACCACTCCCTGCAGCCCCAAAGGAATGTGATTCTCCATTGTGGCCAATGGGAGCTGCAGGGGGGAGGGTTGTGCCTGTGGGCAGCAGTGCGTGGGGAGACACCCCTCACCTTGGCACCAGAAAGGGGTGCTCCAGGTAAGCACCCTCCTACACCCTCCAGAGCCTGCAGCCCCCAATCCCTGCCCCAGCCAGAGCCTGCACCCCAAATTCTCTCCCACACCCACATTCCCTTCCGGAGCCTGACCCCTGCACCCTTTCCTGCACCCAAACGTCTTTCCAGGGCCTGCACCTCCTCTTGCACCCAGCATCCAAACTCCCTCCCAGAGCCTTAGGCAGGGGGAAAGGAGGGAGTTTGGGTGGCGGAGGAGTGAGGGTTCTATGCATTTAGAGTGCTATCAAAATTACTAGAAGTCTTGTGGCACCTTATGGACTAACAGATTTATCGGAACATGAGGGCAAAGACCCACTTCGTCAGATGCACGTCAGATTAGGTGGGTCTTTGCCCACGAAAGCTCATGCTCCAATACATCGGTTAGTCTATAAGGTGCCACAGTCTATAAAGTGCCACAGGACTCCTTGTTGTTTATGCAGATTCAGAGTCCCACAGCGACCCCTCTGAGACTTGTCAAAATTACTGCAAATGGCATTAGTCTGCCTGGCCCAGGAACACGGGCAACCCAGCCACAGCCAGAGATAGCTGCAGAGCCCCAGGCTGAGGCCAGAAGCAGAGCTCCCACTGGTGGCAGGACCCCAAGCAGCAGTGGCCTGGATGTAGGGGAGAGTGGGACTATCGGAGCATGTGGGCTCCTGGGGATGGCGAGGCCAGTGGGATACCAGAGGGGTCACCCAGTGGCCGAGACCAAGGGCTGGCAGGGCAGGTGGTGGTTCTGCAGTGGGGCTGGCTTCTGGAGATAGGAAAGCCGGGTGCAAAATATTGGGGTGCTGCAGCACCCCCAGCACCACTGCTTCCCACACA
Source organism: Pelodiscus sinensis (assembly GCF_049634645.1). Classification (NCBI taxonomy): domain Eukaryota; kingdom Metazoa; phylum Chordata; order Testudines; family Trionychidae; genus Pelodiscus; species Pelodiscus sinensis. Next base: position 7,120,773 of record NC_134725.1, read on the forward strand.
TAGGCTCTGAGCCACACATGCTCTTGGCCAAAAACTTTACCCTGGAATTAAGAAGAACACCACTTTTGTTGCACCGAGGGCCTCGTCTGAACAGTACATCTGGCATATTAGGGACATGAACTACTACTTATCCCAAACCATTCAACAGCTAGTGCTTCTCCCTACCTCAGCCGTGTCCTAATGCCACTTCCGGGCTGCGGAACTCATATTCATGCATGACAAACTTTGTAGCATAGTCCGAAATCCCTTGAAGAATTAGCTAATCATTTTGACAATTTTTTCTAAAAGTTTTGCCTTTTTGCACCATTTTCTATCCACTTTTTTTTAATAAAGTTTAGAAATTGTGGGATATTTTTAAGTATAACTGGCTTTCCTCCAACTATTTGTCAAGTATTTGAGTTACTTACGTGCTAAAAAATGACATTTTGAGCAGACTGAATATCACTTCCTCTTTCCATAACCAGGTTTCACTTTATCATGTCTGAGATCAGAAATCTATTAAGGTATCTATTCATTGATAGATTGTTCCAGGGGAAATAGAGTTGACAAAATCTACCACTAGTACTATAAAAGTCAAACAGAAAGGGGCTCACATAGGCCCTTTTGCATACCAAGCTACAGGTTTTTGTAATGATTCAGTGATGTTGCTTTGGGGTATGATTTATTATCAAAATGGTTAAACTAGAGTAGCCTCCTTGTGTAGGTCCAGTTATACTGGTATAAAGATGCCGATACTAATGTATCTTATTTCAATAATGTAATAGGGTACAGCTTACACACTCTAACTGCGCACAAACTATGCCTGCTGTAATGTAATTTCCTCAATTTTCAAAGCTATTTTCTAAAAGATATACAGTAGACTTCCAATAATCTGGAACCTATGGGACCTAGATGGTGCCGGATTATCAGATATGCCGGACTATAAGGAGGTACTATAAGATGGTTTTATATATATGCTGTATACATTATATACTGTATATAAAGTGTTCCTAGCCCTTTTTATTGTACATACTATATACAGTATACTGTAATGTTTTAGTTTAAGCCTTTTTTACCCTTTTTGCTCAGTTCAGCTGCTGCTGCTGTTACCTTGTGACTCATTTTTTGCCGAAGCTCACTCACTAGGTTCTTGCCATTTTGATGCCGGACTATCAGGAGTGCCGGACTATTGGAGTTTTACTGTAGTGATATAAAAGGCTGGATAGACCAGCCTTCAAGTGAAGAGCGCTGCATTAGTTCCCATTACAGAGAATGCCTTCAGAATGATAATGGACAGAAGACTATTTTTTTAAGGGTGATTTTATTAATCCATAGGAGTTCTGGATGACCAGGGTGCTCATAAGTGTCAAAGCTGCAGCTAAGCCATACAAGTCACCTCAAATGATCCACACTCAGAGGTGACATGCAGCTGACGAAGTGGGTCTTTGCCCACGAAAGCTTATGCTCCAATAAATCTGTTCGGCTATAAGGTGCCACAGGATTTCTCGTTGTTTATGCAGATTCAGACGAACACGGCGACCCCTCTGATACTCAGAAGTGGTGGTTTTAAAAGCCTCTAAGTGACTCTGGTGCACAAAACCCTTCAAAAGCCAAATTTATCGTATCACCATGGAATTGTTACATACCACACTAACAAGGGGGGTGCGGATACATTTGAGAGATGGTAAGCCTTATGGCTGCAGTCCTACAAACGTTTACATACATGATACATTTTAAGCATGTGGATAGTCCTAAGGGACTACTCACATACTTAACTTTAAGCCTGATATTATTTTAGTATCCTTCCTGTAACAGGCCAGGTTCCCTTAGCACCATGAGTCCCACTGTGAAGACCTCAAAGGAAAAGAAAAACAGCTTTCCCAGACATAAAAATTAGGCTTAGCGGGATTTGATTTTCATTGATAAATGTTGGTAAATGTTTATTTCACACACCTCCCCAATGAAAACATATTTCCATTTATAATCACTGGCCTTAACCAACAGGCAAAATTAGAAATATCATGCTTGAGAATTCAGAGTTTGATTTACGTATAATTATTTTGTGTGGCTTGACAATTTGTGTTTTAACAATGATAAAGCTTTAACAATTTGAATCTCAGTATTTGCCCTTAATTATTTACTCCCTGAATTTCCTGCAATAATAAAAATTTAAATCAATCAAAAAAATTTAAAATGCTTAAAAATTAGACAAACACAAAAATATAATTCTTGCAACCTATTAATAACGATGTGATTGTTAAGGCCTAACTTTTAGGAGCTTTTACGAGTGTCAGAAGCAAGAGTTGAGCATCCTTTTTAAACCTTAGGAATCTCTTTTTTGAGTGATAAAACGTCCCTTCCATTTCTAGCCCTTATAGATCACAAGGTGATAAACCTTAAATCAGTTATTTATACAAGGTTGAATATTTACCACTTCTGTGTCTTGTGCAAACATGATTTGGGCAATGAGATACCAATAAATATCGTGTGGCTTGGCCCGGCCTGCTGTTGTCTGTCATCCCTACTTATACATTGTCCTACGTATTTTGCATTCTTGTGATTTTCATAAAGCATCCAGGAGTCTCAGACTTTCCACTAATTTTACGTTTGGCTATAAGGATAATTAGCTACTTCCACCAGCTACATGAAACTGTACATTTTTTTAATTAAAAATAGGGGTAGCAGAATTATATTTTGATGGAAAATATCAATATTTATTTGTAAGCATTTTAAAATTCTTATTGGTTTAAAGTTTCACAGTTGTGGAAAATGATGAGCATGTATCTCAGGTAAAAATTATTAGATAACAGCGGACTTTGAGATTTTAAAATGTAAAGCTTTGTAACCTATTAACACAAATTGTCAACATTCCACGTTAATATATACCAAGTAAATATCCTTAAATCAAACTCAGTAAGTTCTCATGCAACATTTTTCTGATTATTATACACAGAAATATTTGATCAATAGTTTGTGTGGACAGTGAAATCAACATTTCCTGATAAATATTTAATCCTTCTAAGCCTTCTGCTCCTCAGCAAATATGCTCAAATCATCTGATATACTAATAATAGATATGAGAATAATTTAGGCTTGTTTCTCTCTGTGACATTTCCCCGGAATACAACACTTGAAAGAGTGCAGTTCAAATGAAATTAGTCATTCTGCAGCCTACTTGGCTGATTGTTCTAAGAAATCAGAACCCTGATGCTAAGTTGTGCAGCCAGAATAGACAGCAGGCTTATCCGTCCCCACCTTTGGACTGGGTTTACACTATGAAGTTAGATCGACTCAACTATGTAGCTCCTGTAGTGTCAAAAATCCACACCCCCGAGAGACAGAGTTAAGCCAATCCAACTTGGAGTGGAGACTGTGCTAGGTGGATGGAAAAATTCTTCTGTCGACCTGGGTACCACCTCTCAGGGAGAGGTGATTACCAACACCAATGGAAGAACACCATTGCCGTAGCGATCATCTCCCAGAAGTGCTACAGAGCCTTAGAGAGTACAGCTTCCTGTGTGTTTAGCTAGGTCTGCTGGCTGGTGCTGTAGCAGAGGCTGGGGAAACTGTCTCCTCCACGCTCCCTTTGGTCTCGCAAACACTCGCAGGGACACTGGGCGAGAACAATCAAAGTGATATCAACTATCAGTTGCTCCTGCTGTAGGCCCTCCACTGTGCACCTCGTCAGGAAGCAGCCAGCAACTGGCCCTTGAGGGTTTCCTTATTGCTAGAAAGGTATAATACCTGGAAATGGCTTTATCTTGTTATTTGCTTTGGGGTATAAGTCGAAGAATTACCAAGCGGGCAGCAAATTGCTTCAATTCATCAAATAGTCAATTAGCTGCAATACTGAACGTGGTTCCCCCCAGGGTTCTCACCATCTCTCCCCACTGCCAAGCTGGTTCCTTCGTCATTCCACCAGGATGCTTTCATGCCAGGGGAGGGGGAGAGAGGGCAAGAGTGCAGTCCTGATGCACTGAGCTGGACGAGGCTACTGTCACTGCCACAGGAGTGTCCAGGTGGCAATTGAAAAGCCTTTACAATTTTCCTCTGCAGACGCGGCAGTCTCTCAAAATGAGGGCATCAGAATGAGCTGGTGGCGGGTGCAGGGGTCAGAGGAACAACAGAAGGGGAAAGAGAGAATACTACATAGGAATGAAGAGGAAAATCAGAGGTATCAGCGTCACAGCCAGGTCTGTGCCGGTCCAGGTTGCCCTTGCTGGAGAATGGAGGGTGTTGTTCATTTACAAGCTTCCTCTGTGTCTTAAATGACTGAGAAATAACTCAGAGGCATAGTCAGTTAACTGCTGCACATAGCTCCCCACTTTTTAATAGACCCTGATGACCACACAATGTTTGAGCTGCACCAGGTGACAATCAAGCCCTAGCCTGGCAGCATGCCTCTGTTGGGCTGCGATGATCAGAGAGCGGCAGTTCCCACACACAAGGTAAAATATTTCCCTAGGCCACAAGAATCCAGTCGCTTGTCCACAGAGCAGCAGCCGTTCTGTTTCAGTTTGCAAATGCTATTTCTGAAGGTCCTTTTCTTTCCCCAAAGGCTCAGTGTGCAGCTTTGCCCACTTGTGCAATCGACTTGGGACGGGACCCGGCCAAATAGCTTTGCCAAATAGCTTTCTCTGTTGGCGATGCTGCATCTGATTTATTCTGGAGCCTCTGGCTCACGGTGAACAAAAAGCATGCTCAGGGTGAAAGCACCTCCTCCCCCAGAGAATGCCTCCCACTCCCGTCCGCAAGTTCTCCTTCGAAAATCCCATTGTAATAGCGGATCTCCACCTCCCAGACAGAGCCCCTGCTGTCCACAATGGGGCGATACAAAGGACCTCCCTTTTGTGCCCTGCTTTCCTATAGTGATCTTTCTGCTTCAACGCAGAATGCAAAGCCTTACAGTGAACTCCGTGCCAGAGGATGTGGTGAAGGACAGGACCTTAGCAGGGTTCAAAAAAGAGCTAGATAGATTCCTGGAGGTTAGGTCCATCAATGTCTATTAGCCAGGATGGGTAAGAATGGTGTCCCCAGCCTCTGTTTGTCTGGAAATGGGGAGGAATCTCGTGAGGATTCCCTGTTGTGTTCCCTCCCTCTGGGGCATCTGTATTGGCCACTGTCGGAGACAGGACACTGGGCCGGATGGACCGTTGGTCTGATCCAGTACGGCCGTGCTTATGAAGCTATGAATCTCAGTGCAGAACATTAGCCCCCTAGGCAGGGTGCAGGTAATCCCATGGGCATATACTTATGAGAGATGAGGAGGAGCTAGCGATAGATGTGCAAACATCCAAGAAATCCAGCAGGCAGGGACAAGTTTGGAGGCCTAAGAAGTATTTTCAGATTGCAGTGAGAGTGGAGTTGTTCCCTTCAGCTCTCTCTCTTCCTCCTGGATTACAGCACCTAGGGCACCCTGGCAATGCCCACTGCACCTGTGCTCCCGCCCGCTCTGGGCTTACCTGAGAGGTATCCTGATAGCAATGATTCTGTCAATGGCAATAGCCAGGAGACTGAAGATGGAACTCTGGGTCAGAACCAGGACGAAGCAGGCGATGAAGAGGCAGCCATAGAAGAAGGCACAGAAGCCAGTGCTGATGGTGATGGCAAAGGGGATTGCCAGCACGCCCACCGCAATGTCGGCCGCAGCCAGCGACACCACAAAGAAGTTGGTGACATTTTGCAGGTTGCTGTTGAGATAGACTGCCCAGCAGACCAGGGTGTTCCCCAGAATGGCCAGTACTGCAATGACCAGTTCCAGGATGATGTAAACTACATTCAAAAGGAAGTCTTCGTTCCCACTCACTAGCATGGTGAGGTCGACCAGGCCAACGCAAGAAGGTGCCACAGAAGCTCAGTGTCCATATCTGCAGTGCCCCAGATCTGCCTGGGGTCTGGAGAGCACTTGGCTGCCAGCTGTTGGCCGGAGCCGTACCTTGTCCCCTTCTCCTTTCGGCCGAGTTAGTCTACTACAGTGGGCACAGAAGGATAGAGTATAGAGAGGGGCCAGCAGGCAGGATAACCTTGCCGATTCCCAGCGTGTCCAGAATAAAGCAGAAACACGGCAGTGGTCCACCACGCTCTGACAGATACGGCCCCAGGAAAAGCCTTGTGTGAACAAACCCTTTCCACTCCGACTCAGAAAGCCCTGCAGATGTTGCGTGTGCTTGAAGTGTGCTGCCCAGGATAGTCATGTGTAGTGAGGCTCTTGGATTTCCTGTTGACAATCACAATTCCCAGGAACATCCTCTCATGCTCCCTTTTTTCCCCTTTTGCTGAATGCTCTAGGACTCAGGGAATCTTTCTGACAGCTGCTGCAAACGTTCAACTTCTTCACTTGCTTCCTTAAAAAAAAAAATACAGAAATAACCATACTAAGTAATCAGCTCCAGTGATGAGATGGGACAAGCCAACTCTCAGGTAAGCGGCATATCAACATGAGAGAAATAAGTCAGACCTATGTGGACATCACAGGCAAAAAGCTTATATTTCCTTCCCTCCCCCCCCCCAAAAAGCTGCATGGTTATGATGCGAAACACAAAGGTTGTTTTTGTCTCTGAGGCTACCAACTGAGCTAGCAATTCAGCAGCTGCTTAATAGTCTGCCATGAAACATGACACCCCAGCTAATTATGCCTTAGACAGCTTTGTGCCTGGACTGGAGAAAGGTGGGAACTTACACACATACACCTGTCTCCATGCTATCACAAAACCAGGACTTGTTACCTGCGCTAACACACAAGTGTATTTCAGCACCGCAAAAATGCTGCATGCATTTGCACAGGAATGCCACCATGTGATCACATAGCAAACCACATGGTCCAACATAAGGATGTTTGCATATGTGATTGTTCTGACATTTCCTTCCTCCGTTTGTAGCTCTGGGTGTAGGGAAATGCCAAGCACCATTGACAACCCCAAAGAGCTCAGGCTGTAACACCTTTCAATACTTTCCTACCCAGAAGAAATAGACACATACACTGCTCCAAGGTCCCACATGCAGCGCAGACTCCCATGCTCTCGCACAGAGGAACACAATCCCTCACACTATAAGCAAACCTATAATACCTAGTGCTGATACACTGCTCTTCATTCATAGATCTCCAAGCACTTTACAAAGCAAGTCAGTATCATAATGTATCATTACAACCAGTGATACACACATATTTACACAGTTGTGGATTTACACACACTCCCCCTGCAGAAAGGTATATATACATGCACACATACAAACTCACACTGACACGGACACAATATCATACCCACCCACCTTGGCAAACAGCAGCAAGCTTGGCCCCAAAGATCCATATTTCCATGCACGGAGAAGCTCTTAATGCCATACATACAAACATATCAAGGTGTATTCCTGGACACACGTACTTACCCTCCTCCAATCAGATCCTTCATGGTGCAGAGACACATGCACGTCAGCAGCCAGCCAGACACTCTGACCAAATTGTCAGGATCAAGAATGAGTCTTGCTGAGCTTAATTTAAGTCTCCTGTCCTTTGCAGTCCATCACTGACTGGGTAAGTGACTACAGGACACTATGCTTTGGCTCCTCTGTGCTGAGTTTTAAATCTCATTTGCTATGAAAGATTGCTGGCATTTGGTTTAAGAGAAGAGTATAGAGATGTCAGACAAATACAAGTAGGAATGGGAAAGAGAGGGGCTTTGGTGTCAGTAGCTGTATCACAGTAGGGTTCCCTTTCAAAAATGTAGGTAAGATTCCCCACTTGAATGTTTCAGTGCTGTAACCACAGATGACCCCAACCACCAGCCGATTTTCACAGCTCCACAAAAGGCAAGCTGATCTGAAGTCCAACACAGAATTTCTCAAAACAAAATACAGGAGTCAAGATAGTGATAATGCAATTAACTTGTGGTTCGCATTTGATCTCAACTAGGGGATAATCTAATCTTGTGCCTTACATTGTCTTAAATCTTTACTCTAGTACTGTGTTTGAAAGGGGAGTGAATGGCACTTTTTGGTTTGGAAATGCTAAAAATGTACATTTCCATCAACTCCTGAAATCCCTTTTGGTTTATATGTATATTTTGGGTTTGTGCAGGGGAAGTCAGTAGGGGAAATGATCCTGCAATGCAGCCAGTAAGAGGCAGATAAAGATCTTCCATTTTACCAGTCATCTGAGAGGCAGTTTCTATTTTTCTCTATTCAGTCCCTCTAAAAGCTCTTCTATCAACTGTATGTCAATACAGTTAAAAGTACAGCCCCATTTTACCTTTCTAAATGTCATTATCCATTTCAAATCGTGCCTCAAACACACTGGAGGACCAACCCCTGCCAAAATGCATTCCAGACTAAAATCCAGCCCCAACTCATATTTACAGTAAGACAGAAAGGCAGGAAAGAGAGCAGAAAAGTGAGATGACAGAAAGAGGCAAAGAAAAAGCAGCAGAGATGGCAGAGTGAAAAAGAAAAGAAGAAAAACAGGGGAAACAAATGACAGCTTTTATGGACAGAGAAAAAAATTCTCAAGGAGCTATGACATGTATTGGAGTTCTGTGAAAAGGTTAGCCATTTGAATTAAATGTCCCCAGTTAGAACCCACAAACGAGGCTCCTGAAGTGAGGAAGAGGAGAGGAAAACAATTCCTAACTCACATTGGTATCTGCACAACACATGCATTTGATGAAACTCAAGCTTAAGTACCAGCTCCCTGTCAAATAAAGATTTTTGTGAAATCTAACAGCTGGATCTGGAGAAGCTCAGACAAAATCTCTGACCCATAAAAAAGCCAACTTTAAAAAGAACAGATCTTCGGCATGAAGCTACCACAGCTATAAAAACAGGCAACCTCAAAAAGCACTAGCCATTGAAGTAATCAAGTTAAACAGGATGAGGATAACAATAAAAGTGCCAGCTACCACTTAAAGCACTTCACAAAGGATGTCAGTCATTAGTCCCATTTTACAGAAGGGGAAACAGGAATAATAGGATATCTTTTCCCAAATCAGCACTTCCTTGTGTTGGACGACGAACCCATCTGAATACTAACTGTGTCTTATTTAATTTGACTCCTTCAGCAGCTCATCTGTGTCCAACATGGCTATTTTTAACCAGATGAGGAACGAGTTACAAAGGTTTTATTGGATTTCATCATTCCAATTAAGGCCCACCTAGTTCAAATGAATGCCGGGGAGATGGACTTTTCTGCAGTTGAGCACATCCTCCTAGGAAAAGATGCTGTAATTTAAAATTTAATGACTGTCTTTAATTGTCTTATGTTAGGAGAGCTCTTGTACATTCTACTTCACCCAGTTGCATCACTGACTGATTTCCTTCTTATAATTTAGTCTCTGGAGGCACTGAATTTGGCTCATGCTTCGTTCTCTGGTTCCATTTGCACATTGTGGTCTTATTTTTCCATCACACGCTTTGCTGTTCACTTCAGTGTTGTGTCCAGAAAGAGAACAACCGGTTCTTATGCTCTGCTACACTCTGCTTTTTCCTGGGACAGAAAATGTAAGAACTGGGCCCAGCTGACAATCTCAGAAGACGAATAACGAGAGTTGAGCAAACTGTCCGGCCACTACATGCCAGCACTGCCTCCTCTTCACAGCACCAGTATTTCCGTAGTAGAACTGGCATTCATACAGTGTTTGAATTTACAACATACAACTTCCGCACACTGGTTGCAATGGTCTCTAAGGTGTTATGTGCCATACACACATTCATTCTCCTGTCTCCTTCATTTCATCATGCTGGGGATGAGGGTTAGGTTGTGGGGAAGGATTTACCTTCATCCCACTTGCAGTCTGACCCTTTCACTGCAGGGGAATTTGAAGCTTGATTTCATTCCAAAATTATCTGGCAAACCAGGCCCCAGTTTGTTTAGTTCATACTGCTAGAACTTACTGAGCCAGAATGAAAACCATATAAAGAGGACGTAAAGGGGAAGATGTGTGTTTTGTGGGTCCACTGATTTCTCTAAGCAGTCCCTATTTCCCTGTATGACAACAGTTCAGCAGCCTACACTGTTGAGTTTAATCACAAACCTGCTTTACTTACAAAGGTATTGGGTGCGGTATATTTAACGTTTCATTTACATCCTCAAGGGATCAATATTGTGAACTTCTTGTGAATTGGGAAAAAAATAACCTGTTCCATGCAGCCTGCTGGAGAGCTACAATTAATATTGTTTCTCCAACTCATGTCTTGTTCTTTTAATTGGATCAATCCCTTCTTGTTACCCTAGGCGGTGTTCCTGCCATTCTCCCATTATTAAATAAACCTTCTTTGCCACTCACAAGCCCCCTAAGCTGTTCCCCTGTTCATTTCTCATGACTTGGAACACTCTGTTCTAGCTCAGATTTTCAGCCCCAGTGAAAAGTTGTCTCCTGAAAATTGAATAAAGTCCCTGAACAGCATGTTCCAATGAAGCCCTTCACATCTGGAGGCAGAACAAGCTTTTGTTTTGAGCTCTCCCAATTGACTGTGGACTGAGGTGCTGCCATGGCAGTCTCCTGAGCAGTTTGGGGTTTTTTATCTTATCTGAATCCTCAGAGAGTGTTGATTCAAGCATTCCTCAAAGAAATTCCTTTCCAGCCACTGTCCCCTTGAGGCTTCGTTTAGACCTCTTGATGTTGGACACACATGCCTACAGAATGCATCATCATGCTGGCGATGAATGGACATGTTCTTCTCACGGCTCAGCCCTCCTCATTCATGAAGATTTTATTTCCAGCTGTGGAGGGACCAGTCTGACAATACCCACAACTCTTCAATTTGAGAACCAATCTTAGGGGCATTGGCCATGCCCCACAACAAGGGCCAGGGTTTATCAGTTTCTGATCCTCCAGCTATCAGAACACAACACGCTGCCACACCCCCCCCCCCCCACACACACACACACTCTCTCCAGGGGCCCAAAATCTCTCAATCCATTGCCTTTGTAGCCAGAGTGCAGGACCAAGCAACCAGAGGCAGCGTGTGAAATGGCCAGGCCAAGGTACATGCTGCAATGAATCTCAGCACAAGGGAACCTTCTTAGCAGTGCGACGCAGCAGGAAAACACGTGAATTTCTAAGACACTGGAGCGACTGTGACCAAGCACTGTGTAGACTGAGGTGGAATTAAAACCAAAGCCACAAACCTTTCACCACCATATTGTTCCGTTAAACCCCCAGCGTGCTCTTATAGGCTGAGTGCATCACTACCGATCCTACCTCCTCGCCTGGAGCCTCTCTGGACTCTGAGGGTATGTCTACACTACCCTCCTAATTTGAACTAGGAGGGTAATGTAGGCATACCGCACTTGCAAATGAAGCCCGGGATTTGAATTTCCCGGGCTTCATTTGCATGAAGCCGGCCGGCGCCATTTTTAAATGCCAGCAGTTCGAACCCCGTGCCACGCGGCTACACGCAGCACATAGTAGCTAGTTCGGATTAGGCTTCCTAATCCGAACTAGCTGTACTCCTCATTCCACAAGGAGTACAGCTAGTTCGGATTAGGAAGCCTAATCCAAACTAGCTACTATGTGCCGCGTGTAGCCGCGCGGCACGGGGTTCGAACTGCTGACATTTAAAAATGGCGCCGGCCGGCTTCATGCAAATGAAGCCAGGGAAATTCAAATCCCGGGCTTCATTTGCAAGTGCAGTATGCCTACATTACTCTCCTAGTTCGAATTAGGAGGGTAGTGTAGACATACCCTGACTGGTCTTCCCCACTCCATCCTGCTCTCTGGACTGCACTGGGTTCTCCCTGCTAGTTCCAGACCAGGGAAAACCAGCCCTAGGGAGAGGGGAGCAGATAACACAGGGAAGGAAGAAGGTGTGTCCCTGCCAAGAGACACCACCATCACTGGGACTCACTCCCCAGACAAGTCTGGAGCTGGCCCCAAAGTCCCTCCTTACCAGCACAATGCCTCCTAGTGCATCCTTTGAAAATGACAGTCCCTGGGGCTACCCACCTACGGATTATCTAGTTTCCTAAGGGCAAAACCCTTATTTCCACCCTACTTCTGAAATTTAGCCAACGGGTTGGTGCTGTGAGCAAGCCCCTATGTTTCCTGCTTTCAGAACTCCGAAAGGAAACTGTCGGCCACTTGGCAACATTCGCCCCCCTTTGAAGATATTTTAATGTCGGGGAAGATTCCATATCCTTTAAACTGACTGAAACGTCACAGGCTCTATTGCCTTACGTTGTCTATTTAGAGCAGCATCTATCACGCAAACTTCAGCTCTAGCAAGAAACATTTTAGGCAATGAACCTATTGAAAAATCTGCATTTTGTTCCTTGTGAATTGGCTTCTACATGCTGCTCGCTGATTCGTTTCCTGCATTTGTACACCAAAGCTTGAGATGCCTTATTTACAGTTGTGTCCCAAGTTCCCCATCTACGTCATGCCACACAGCACTGGCCAGAGAGTGGTTGGAAAGCAGCTTCTGTCTACCCAAGCTAGCACAGAGGTGACGGGGTGAGCAGGCAGGCGGAAGAGTTACACTCTCTCAGCAGGATGTGGCTCTTCTGGTTTCCTTATTGGCTTTTTATTGGTTAAATTTTAATTGATCTTCTAGTCATCTGCTTCCAGTAACCAGAGGAAATTAAATATTAATAATAGACTATTTCCCTTGTGACCATTCGTCATTAACGGAGGATGAAAATAAAACAAATCAGGCAAGAATACAACAGCCCATTATTAGCCTAAATTTAAGGTGCAGTGAACACCTGCAGCTCCCAGCACTTTCAACTTGGCCTGCTTGAAAATGCGGTGCTACTTTTCTATCTACTTTTCTGTCTCTCTGCACACAAAAAGACTTAAACAACCAATAAGCTAGCAGCACCTTAAAGACTAACAAAACATGCAGATGGTTCATGAGCTTTCATGGGAAAAACCCACTTCCTCAGATGACTGCACCAACAAAATCTTATGACACCATCTATATTTTGCATTAGTTTTTAAAGTGCTGCTAGGCTATTAGTTGTTCAAGTGTTTCCTGTTACAGACTAACTTGGCCATCCCTCTGAAGTGTCTCTGCACCCAGTATGTGCACCTAGATAAACTCTGACCCTGGAGGGGTTAGTCAACACCCACCGGAGACCTGGAGAGAACTTTTCTTCCTTCTTTTTATCTCAAAGATCTTCGGCATCCTCCTCTTCTGGCTAAAAAGAACATAAATAAGAACCCTTGCCAGCCCATCCTGCTGTCCCTTGGTCAGCCAGAAGAGGAGTGTTCATCTCCCACTGACTAGGTCTGAGCATCTTGCCCTCCGCAGCATTCCCAACCTCTTCCAATCCTGGGGAATAGGAGCCTGGGATTTAGACTCCCGCCTGGGTTTCCTGAGGCTTAGCAGCACACATGCCCAGGCTACCATTTCATCTATGCATGAAGTCCTTCTTCGGTGAAGCAATGCAGAAACTCCCATCTGGGCAACCAAGTTCCTTTAAGGCAGGCGCGGGCGGATCACTGCAAGAATTTAGTAAGTGGTTGAGGTATTACTGAAAGAGGAGTGGGGTCAGGGATGGAGACTGGGGGCAGAAGGGAGCTCGGGGTAGAGACTGGGGTGCAGGATGGGGATGTGGCAGCAGGAACAGGTGCAGAGGAGGGATAGAGGAAGGATGCAAGGTCTGGGAGGGGGCTGTGACCAGCTGCAGAGGTGCAAGGGTGTGGGTTGTGACCTAGGACAGGAGGTGGTTGTCATGTTGGGGTGCAGGGCCTGGGAGGGGCATGGATGCAGGAGCAGGGGTGCAGAGGGTTTGGGTTGTGATCAGGGCAGAGGAGTATGGGGAGGAGGGGAGGTGTGACCAAGGGGTGGGGTGTCAAGTGCAGGCTCTGACTGGGAGGTGCTAACCTTAGAGGGTTCCCAGCCAGGAGCCCAGCAGGACCCTCAAACAGGCTCCTTGCCTGCTATGGCCCTCCCTCCCCAAGCCACTCAAAGCAGCTGGCTGCAGGAGCCATCTGGTCTATGTGCCATGCACTAGGGAAGGCCTCCATGGCCCAGGCAGCTCCCATTGGCCGGTTTCTGGCCAGTGTGAGTGTGAGATTGTACTGGGTGGGGGGCAGCACTTGAAGCCCCTCCCTGGGACACTTAGGCTATGTCTACACTACTAGGTTATTTCGAAATAGCAGCTCTTGAAACAACTATTTCGAAATAGCGTGTCCACACTACAGGAAGGCTTCAAAATGAGTCCAGAGCAGGCTCCCTTCATGTGGATGTGCTATACCTCAACAGAGCACCAGGAAGCACTGGGGAGTAGTTATCTCACCCCAACTCCTGCCCACAGCAGGCCACAGCAGTCCAGAACCTCTGGCTGAGCTGCTGAAGTTCTGAAGCCACCTGAACTTACAGACTTCAAGTTCCAGAGAATCCACCACATACACTAGTTTAAACCTGCTAGCAGCCTGAGCCTCATCCTGTGGAGGGTGGGATCATCCCTCCCCTATCCCAGGGTATCTGCTCTACTTTCCTCTAAAGTAAAAATCATCATTTAAGAAAGGCAGGAGGGATACACCATGCCAGGTGCCAGCCTGAGAGCAAAGCCCTCAATGCAGATCAACCCAGAGCCGGTGCTAGCCCATTGTGGGCTCTCAGGAGGAATATTCCCCCCCCCCACACACACACACACACACACTAATAATTAATAAGGGGCCCCCTTGAGCTGCTCATGGCCCTAAGCAATTGCTTAGTCTCTGTATGCCTACCACCAGCTTTGGATGGACCAGCCCACAGGAATGATTAATCTGAACCTTTGTTTTGGGCTTAGGGCTGCATCTGACAAGAGCTAGAAGTGGATTCATCTTTACCACTTCACTGGAAGAGGGGTTGGAACAGAGAACAGCTGAGCCTGGTTTTCTAAGTAGATCCTGTAAACGTGGAACAAAATAAACAAAACCAAACTTCCCCACGACAACTCCTCCAACTGCAACGTGAATGGAACCGATTGGTGCCAGTAAAGGTACAGGAGGGACACAGGAGGCAACTAAGAGCACACGATTTAGATTTAAAAAACAAAGCACAAAAAACCAGGCTCCTTGGGGTCTACGTTAGCTGAGGCTCCGTAACTGCAGTAGGCAGCAAGAACTCTGCACTGTCCGGTTTAGTAACAGGAGGAGGATCCTGAACAGAGCCCTCAGATCAAGAGTAGACAAAATATTGAATACCCCTCCAAGGTCAATTTTAAAAAGTGAATGGCTAGACAGCTTCACCCAAGAGGAAGAAAAATGTTGAAGAGAATCCTAATGAATATGGGAAAAGAGAGCCCTGGTTCAAAGACACTGCCCTTCTCACTACAGGCAGTCCCCGGGTTACGTACAAGATAGGGACTGTAGGTTTGTTCTTAAGTTGAATTTGTATGTAAGTCGGAAATGGTACATATTGTAGGGGAAACTCTAGCCAAACATTTCTCCAGGGCTCAGTTTTATTCTCCCACACCTCACTTCCCTCAGTCCTTTATTCTCAAGCTGAGGTGTCTGCTGAGAAAAGCCGCTCCGCGTCTCCCTGGTCTGCTGGGGAGGGGCGCTAGCTTCGCGTCTCCCTGGTCTGCTGGGGGGGGCGCTAGCTTCGCGTCTCCCTAGTCTGCTGGGGGGGGCGCTAGCTTTGCATTTCCCTGGTCTGCTGGGGGGGGGCAGCTAGTGCAGGGTTACCTCACCCTGTTTGTAAGTAGGGATCCGATGTAAGTTGGATCCATGTAACCCGGGGACTGCCTGTAGTAACATCTCCAGTCTGAGACAGAGAAACATGTGGTCTCTAGCGGGAAGGGCAGGGCTTTTGATTTATTTTTTTCCTTCATATGAGGAAAAAGGTCTGAGTGCTAGTTCTATTGGTCAAACTTCCTTTTTCTTGCTGCATCCAGCTAGACAGTTATGGACGGCTCCACTGCAGAGAGCTTGAAGAGCAAAGTCAAAAACAGGGTTTCAAGTAATTCATGAAGAACGAGGCGTGTTTAGGAACGAGGGAGGTAAACTCCCGTTTAATCAGTTAATCGGTTAAACGTTATGATTAACCGGTTTACCACTGACACCAAGGCAGGCGGGGGCCGGCTGGGCCCCAACAGCATGGCTCCTCTGACCACACTGGGACCCGCCATGGCTGGGGGCTGCTCCTGTCATGTCGGGCCCTCTGTGGGCGGGGCTGCTCCAGCCGGTTAATCCTTTGCATCCCTATTAGAAATTTTCTCTAAAAAATTGCCAGATTGATGAAAGGCATCTGTTTGTCAGTGTACCTTTTGGGGACAGAACTGACCTCTCTGTGGATGTCCCTTCACCTCGTTAGGCTGCTCAGGATCTCTCGCATTCAGAGCAGGCTCTGCCAGGCCATTCCTCTGCCCACCCACATTTTTCTTTCCCGATTTATTTTTTGTCGAGTTGCTCCCCGAACTCATTTTGCTCTTAGGTCCTTTTGTCCCTGAAGTGTCACCCAAAAAGAATGCCCTCCCACCGGCCCGACTCTCACTTGTTTTCTTCCAGAACGCATCTGGGATGCCAACAGAGCAAAAGCCTTCAGATGACTATGAAAGTTTTCTGCTGGGCACAGT
This sequence comes from Pelodiscus sinensis, assembly GCF_049634645.1. Classification (NCBI taxonomy): domain Eukaryota; kingdom Metazoa; phylum Chordata; order Testudines; family Trionychidae; genus Pelodiscus; species Pelodiscus sinensis. Next base: position 7,137,250 of record NC_134725.1, read on the forward strand.
CAGGGTGGAAAGGGACACGTCAGCATCCAGTGTCGCACCAGCTAAACCTGCGATTGTTTCCTCCATTGTGGGGAGAATACACCAAACCCCCTTTATTTCACTGAGCCTTTTTAGGTCCATGCACAGTAGGTGTGATCCTCCCTGGGCAGGATTAAGAAAGGGACTTTAGGGGCTGCAGCACATGGTCCCAGGCTAAGGGGGCTGCAGAAAGTTTTCCAGGCTGCTAAAAAGGCAAATCTGCAAAGCGCCTTAGCCTGGGGCTGCAGGCTGCTGCCCCTAAAGCCCCTGCATGTTATCTGGCCCAGAGCACTGGGAGGGAGTTAGAAGCATAGGGTGCTGGCGAGGGCTCAAGGATGGGGCTCACAGTTGGGCGGTGAAGTCTGACCTAGACCCCACACCCCATCCCGGAGCCTGCTTCACCCCAACTCCCACCCAGATGCTGCACTGCTAACCCCACCCTGCTGTCCCAAGTCCCCTCCTGCACGCCAAACACCATGGCCCCCGCCTGGACCCCCAACCTGAACCCTCAAGGCCTTAGCCCCAACCCAGAGCCCACGCCCCCTCCCGCAACCACCTTCCAGCCTCCCATCTATACGGGGCCACACAAAATCTAATAGCCCTGGGCCCCCTGGCTTTGGCCCCTCCCAGCCATGATGGGCACCATCAGGGCACAGAAATCTGCTGGGTCAGGAACATTCAGCATTTGCCTTAACTTGTCCTGCTCTTCCTTCAATTTGGGAAACAGGGACTGGCCCCCTTCAGGCTAGACTGAGAGCATGGAGCTTGGCCCCTCTCAACAGTGTCCATCCGGTTTTCTTTAAAGTGGAGGAACATCCCGTATCTGCCTTCTCGGTGTGTTCCATGAGGCTCTGTTTGGTGTAGGCTGGGACGGCCAATAGGGTCTTCACGGGCCAGATCCAGCCCGCCAAACAAGTTTATCCAGCCGTGGAGGTCCTGCTGCTTCCCCCACACCCAGGCCAATCAGGACCGGGGGGCAGCACACAGTGTATCTTCTTGTCCTACGCCTGCCCTGCAAGGAGTGCGCAGCGCTTAAAAGTGCCCCGTGGTCCTGGCAGGGTGGGAGGAGACTTTGTGTGCTTCCCCTGCCCCCAGCCCAATCAGGCAGTGAGATGTGCTCCCACGTACACTGTAATTGATATGGGTCCAAACCAACCTCCTCCCCCAGACCAGACACCCTCAAGCTCCAGACAGGATTGAATTCAGGAATGCTGAGACCCCTTGGTTGTACCAACTCTTGTAAAGAGAAGGGGAAGCCAAAAACGCAACCTATATAAAAAAAATGGAAGAAACCCATGAGTGGTCCTGTGCTACCTTAGAGACTAACAAGAATATATAAATATAGTGTCATGAGCTTTCAGGAGCACAACCCACTTCCTCACATGAGCGGAGCAAGAGGCACAGAGAAGCAGCAGATGAGAACCACAAAATATAAAGCAGAAAAAGAGGGGAGGAGGGAAACTGTCAAACAGTGACCGTGCTAAACGAGGCTTATAGAGTAGGCTGTAATTGTTCGATATTTAGCTTTTGATGTCATTTGGATGTTTCATATAACTGTCCATCCAAACGTCTTTGTTCAATCCAATATAATTGACTGTTGGGGGGGGGGGTCTTTCTCCCCTCACCTCTCTTTTTCTGCTTTATGTTTTGGGGCTGCCTGTCTGTGCCTCTTGCTCTGGTCATCTGAAGAAGTGGGTGGTGCCCACAAAAGCTCATGAAACCATCTATATATGTTTTCAGAGGAGTAGCCACGTTAGTCTGTAATCGGGAAAAAAAACAACGCTAAAAAAAATTATGAATAGTCTTGCAGTACGTTGGAGACTATGTTTTGTTAGTCTCTAAGGTGCTACAGGACCACTCTCTTTTTTTAAGATTTTTAAGTTGCAGACTAATGCAGCTATCCCCTCTGAGACTTTTAAACAAGCTATGCAGTTAGGCTGTAATATGAGTGCATAGGAGAAGTCACTGGTCCCCTGAGGAGAACTGGGACTCTTCCCCTTCTCAGGGTAGGTAGGGAGAAACAAACAGCAAAATGAACAGTAGCAAGGGGGCAATTCTGTTAATACCACCTCAGCTTATTCCATCAGCCACTGACACCCTACTGCCCAGCCATGCTCTAGGACTCATCTACGCTTTTAAGGGACAGTGATTTGGGGCACCTTTGTATTTGGATGCCAGCCTAACAGCGGAAAGTGTCCTGATTTTCAGGAAGGGGACAAATCTTTGGCAAATCAGGTCCCTTTAAGTGTCTCAAGCAAGAAATCATTTTTAACAACTTGAGCCATGGGACTTTACATGAGGATTGGATGGGTGAACTTTCCAAAGCCCCCTACACTGTGCAATACTAGAGCCATCCTGGCCTTTCCCAAAGCCAAACTGGCCAAATGCTCTTTAGACCAGGGCTACTCAACACATGGCCCATAGGCAGCATGCAGCCCATGGCCTGTTTGTTTACAGCCCACAGCGTGGTTTGGATTTATGTGGGTCTCAAAACCTGGTTCACGGGTGGGAGCCACAAAAAAGGCAGTCAATGTAACGGTGTTCTGTTGATATGTGTGATAGTAGTTAAATTCCTGGACTGTCATTGCTCATTAAAAGTGCTGCCACATGGGTAGAAACAGGGTAAATAGTGCATGTTATTAATATCAGCAGAATTGACGTAAATGGGGCCTGTGTGTTGTGTAGTTTTGCCTTAATCTTTGCATTCTTGCCTGTCAGTGTGAAAAAAACTATTTGCATAAATTTGCATATATATTTGCATGTATATGCAACCACACTTACGTTATGTATCAGAGGGGTCGCCGTGTTAGTCTGGAACTGCAAAAGCAACAAGGAGTCCTGTGGCACCTTATAGACTAACAGATGTATTGGAGCATGAGCTTTCGTGGGCAAAGACCCACTTCGTCAGATGCATGTCAGATTAGATGGGTCTTTGCCCACGAAAGTTTATGCTCCAATACATCTGTTAGTCTGTAAGGTGCCACAGGACTCCTCGTCGCTTTTGCGCACTTATGTTGAAGCTCTTGGCACGTGCTGTATCATCGTAGCCCCCGAGGCTTCCAAAGTTGAGTAGCCCTGCTCTAGACGCTGCCTGGCAAGATTATTTTCTAGAGCACTGTAGAGGATGGAGATTGCTCTATCGACTAACTACATAAGAACATTACAACTCATAGAAGGTTGCATTGAAAAAAAGAATCACTCACCTCATGGAGACCTTTTATTCATGTGAGCGTTTCCTGCTGCAAGTTTCAGAATTCCTCCCAAGATGCCTGAGTGCACTCATCTCAAAGTGAAAATCAAGTTTTTATTACCATGCAATATACATGTTATTCACCCACTTCCCACGCCTTGTCAGCCTCAGGGACTGATTTGTGTCTGGACTTACTTAACACTCAGTTTTCTGGAAATTTGAGCAGCTAGTTAAGAGTTTCCCAAATAAGTCCCAGAGGATGAAGCAGTCTCCTCCCAGAAGGTCAACAGTTCTGGTAATGGTAAGAAGAGAATAAACATTTACAAATTCACACCTCCTCTCAACCCATCATCTGGGGACACATGAACTACAAAATGAAGTGGGCACACGGGTTAAACCCCAGCTCTCCTTCCATGCTACCACTGCAATATCTATTCAGATACACAGACAGGAGACACCTTCACTTGGGAAACACGTGTACCCTTCACTATGCTGACAGTAAAAAAAGGGGAGAGAGAGGGAGGGCATAGTAACGTCGCAGCCTCGCAGAAGCTGGGGGGACAAACTAGGAGGTCCAGACACGGGCTGAGGCAAGAGACCGAGTGCCATGTGACCGTCCCAAACGTGAGAACAAGGCCACTCCTTTAGGGAGGGAAACATTCAGGAAACAGAAAGACGCCTGAATCATCATGTGCCCTGCTCAGCTTTTCTGCCTTATTCACGTGAACGTACGATACACCAAGTGTGCCCTCCGGCTGAGCACTGCTCCTGGAACTGCTTGCTGCCTAAGGATCACGAGAGTCCCAGCTGGGTGTGGCTGGGAGCACATGCAAATGCCGGCACCGAACTCAGGACTCGGCGAGGACAGCGCTAGAGTCGAGTGACAAGCTGGCAGAGCCAAGAAGCCTGATCCTGCAAGGCGAGAGAATGCTTCCAAGAAGATCCTGAGCACCTTGCATGCCACTGACTCCAGTGTTGTAGGAGAACACTCAGCACCCTGCAGAAAATGGCCCAGCATGTCATTTCCCACATCATCAAATTTCTCTTGAACCCCCCCCACCGCCGGCCATTTTCCTCCATCTGACCTGACAGGCCAGTCCAAGCCTTTGAACTAGTAGGAGCTCAGCCTCCACCTGTGCTATCCAGTCCCTGCTCAGAGCTCACTGCAAATTGTTCCATTGTCTCAATTTCATTGTTAGTAAAATGTTCCCTAAACAGCTCTACACAAAATGTTCCCTTCATGTTTCTGGGTTTGTTACATCAGCCTGCAACACCTGGAATCGTTCCTCCCTGACGGTGCTTCGTTTGCAATGAAAGAGGGACTGGGGGCTCTGGAAAGTTTGCCGTTTTCAAAACTGACAGAGCACAGAGATGCCGGGGGCAATGGACTGCAGAGGTCAGCGGTGCAGGTGGTAGGAACTGCACCCTGGCCTTTATCTTACTGCCTTTCAAATGTTTAAAGCTGCTACTAAGACACCGGCCCAAGATGAACGGAGTCACTTCACAACCTCCCCTATCCAGCACATGTGCCAATTTAGTTACTCCCTTTTGGGATTGGCAATGCCCTTCTACCTTGTCAGTGTATTGTCTGTATTAATAATAGGTGTCTAGTGCTATTAGCAGAATGTGCAGCGTGGCCCTTACTAGGGATGTGAAAGGTTAACCAGTTAGCATCTCCCTGAATGGGTGAGGCTTACTGGTTCCAGTTAACCAGTAATTGGTGGGGACTGGAGCAGCTCCCCACTTGCTTCAGCCCTGCAGGGAGCGCACCACAAACAGGGGTTGCTCTCGTCCCTGCAGGCTGGGGCTGTTCCAGCGAGGGCTGGGATCCAAGACTGGGAGCTGGCAAAGCCAGCCCCCGCCCCAGCATGGAAGCTGAGCCAGCAGCTAGCCCCACCGTGGCATTAGGGACGGGAGCCCCGTGGGCTGGGAATTGTGCCAGCCACACTGGAGTGGTCGCCAGCTCAGATCCCAGCTTTAGTTGGTTAACTGGTTAAACGTTAGGCGAACCTAACTTTTAACTGGTTACCTGATTAACTGGGATTTTATATCACTCGGCCTCGCCTTACCAGAACAGCACAGGAGGGGGCTGCTGTTGCGGCTTCATTGTTTTATATCTGCTCCCCCTGGCGAATATTGCAACAGAATGTTCATGTTTTGTACAACATCATCAGCCCAAACGGAGACGCCCGGCTTATTTGTTGTACTGCACCATCCCTCGCTTGTTTGCTGCATTACTGTTCTCTCACCCACCCAGAGAAGGCCCTGTGAGAAAAGCACCGGTGTTCGGCACAGCGCTGAAGCACATGCTTACAGTGAAGTCCTTTTCTAAATCCCATCCATAGGTTTTGCCCAATGAGAGTAGTTCCCAAGTTTGCCTTTCCAACAACCTAATTCAACATCATTGTTTGCCCATTTCTCTAAATTCTCAAGATCATTCTGTCTGTGGCTCCATTTGATAGCTTCATCACATCATGTTTATCTAAAAATTTCAACTTTTCAATGTTCCGGGGCCTACAAAAGACCTCTATTAAATATCATGTCACCAAGTTCCCATGTCGGCTAACGTTGTAATCATATCAGAGTATGCTACTGGAGTGATTTTATATTTGTTTTTTAAAGAATTCATGCTATCTATTGCTAGTCGGGTTATCTGCTATGGACTCATCTATCCAACCCTTATCATTCTCTCATATTTCTGAAATATATAGGTTGAAATCTTTATAAGTGATTAAGCAGTTCTACAGTTTTCTTTTCCTTTAATGACTGAGGACCTATGGATATATCATTTGACCATGATGATCTTACACATGCCTAGTCACAGGTAGCCCAATGACTTAAAAAAGGAAGGGAAAAGGGTATTCACCACCCCCAGAAAAACATCCAAAAAAGACGTTAGAACCAGTAGTAAAGATTCTTGCACTGCCCTAAACCAATGGGTTTTTTTCTGGAGGCTGTCAGGGGGTTTGAGTGGGTGAAAATCCAAAACAAAAGTCTTCCCCAAAGCTCTCATATTTGACTGCATTTTTTTCTCTGCTTGTTTTTAATCAGGGTTTAATCATAGAGTCCAATCTAAATCTCATTATAAGAGATTAGACTAAACAATAAGAATGGCTGTTAAAAGCTGATTATATTAAAATGTGGGAGCAAGCAGTGGCTGTTACAGAAAACTATTAAAATATCAGCAATAAAAGATGTAAATAATGACATTTTGACAACAATACTCAGTTAGGATCTATACTTTCCTCCCCACCTGTTCTGACCGCTGGATACAGTCTGGCTATCTCCCACAGGGCAGAAGTGCTGGAACAATTTTCATAGTGGGGTGCACTATGGCCCTGCCTGCCAGCTCTTTTGGAACACCAGGAAGGGTGGGGCTCCGGTGTTAGAGGCACATGGGGGAGGGCAGCAGACAGGGAGGCTGTCGGGTCATAGTAGGAACCTCAGTGGGGCTATAGGTTGCTGCAACCCATTGAGGTGAAGGAGGGCCCATTTTTGGCTGCCCATTGCTGATCTAATGCATTTCATCACTAGCAGGAAGGTACAATCCCTTTATCGTTACTGTGGAATGGGGAGCCTGATATTTGTGTGTGTATTACGAGTCTATCCCACTGAAAGGGATGAAAGAGTCTCCCCCCACCTGCGTTCCACGAACCCATGCCACCTGGCATACATCATTTTCATTTTCTATACTCACTGATGCATGCAAGTAGCCACATGCTTTTCATATACATTTGGGGGGTTCCGAGCTGTGATTGTGAATGTACAGTTTGAGCTACCTGCCACATCAGAAAGAGTTTCTTTTTACTTTCATATTATTCATGTACTGTGAGTATTTAATCACATTTTTCCTCGTGTAATCTTTTTTTTTTTTTTAATTGTGGTTCAGTATCAGTAACTTCTTCCACGAATCTAATCCAATTTGAGGATTTCCCATTTCCCTGCTCGTCATTCTACCTAACCCTTCGGTAGGCAGCTGGGACAAACTGGTAGTTTTCCATTTTAGAGACAAAACAGAAAGGACTGTGCCCCCTGCCTGACTGCATGTCTCCATTGCATGCAGGAGGTTGAATTTATCAATTACCACAGTTCTTCAATTACCGCAAGGCTGGGACTTAAAAGCCTGAAAACAAACATGTTCAAAGACAGAGTTACCTAATAGATGACCATCTGCTCACTACCATAATTTTGCTTTAAATAGTTAATAAAAGTTGCCTTAATTACTATTTACCCAAATGACTCACACTAGCCTTTCTAAGTTAACCCCTTCTGTTTCCTCTTTGTGTCACACCATGACACACCAGAAAGACTCTGTTAAGCACCCTCTTCACAATTATGGTGTGTGTGTCTTATTACAAACATAATTGCGCATTACACATGTGGCTTATACCAATGTTTGTATGGCACAATGTTCAAAAAGCAGCATTAGAGCAACTATGATGCTTTATAGTGTGATATTTGAACATCACCTTTCAGCCTCTGCATGTGCCACAGTCTGTCTCCTTACAAAAAGGATGGGCTGAAAAAATTCACCCATCACCTGGCTTCTCAGAGCCTTTGTATCATCATACCCTCGTCTATCCAGGACCTTGGATGCCTTTGTACCCTCTTTTCCTTACACACCAGACCAGAAGGATGAACTGAAGATGTGGCCCTGTTGCTGATAACTACAGAACAACCATAACTTGGTTCTCACCCCAGTCGTGATCTTCTCTCACTTGCAGAGTTACTGAACCCATCTACCGACAGCTTCACTAACATTTCCATGTGCGGAAGCTCAAAGCACTCTACCTTCAACAGCTAAAGATGTTGTTGAAATGCTGGACAGCATTGAGCCTACTGTAAATATCACCTAGGAAAAATGAACCACCTCATTTATTTCAGGTTAAGTTGTTTACTTAGTCGCACTGTTTGATTTTCAAAGTTAAATGCCTGAAACTCCACAGCATTAAGTGCTGCATGCACATTTCCTCCTATCTGATACTCCTGGGGAAACGGTTGTTTCCACATACATTCAAAGAGTCGGCAGCAGTGCTGAGTTTCGGGGGAGCAATGTTAATGGCTAGAAGTCTGAGGAATATGGGGAGACAAAGGCTGAGAATCTGAGCCTTGGGTAGCTGTGGAAGTCAGATGGCTGGTGGGTGGAGGGGGGGCAGAAGCGGAGAAGAAGGGCTTACAATCCAAACTAAAGAGAAATTGAGAGCAGTAGGAATCAAAAGTTGTGGAGTTCTAGGAATTCTGATCCAGAATCGTCCCAATCTCAGCTGAGAGAAAAATGGGAGTGGGCTGTTTGCTCTGTCCCCAATGTCTACAGGTTGACAAAGGAAAGGCATGCCCAACTCTATTGCTAACCCAGGAGGGAACAGGGAGATATTCAGTTTGCACCGTCTCTGAAGCCTTCATGCAAACTCTGCCAGCATCCCTCAGAGATTAAAGTAAAAGTTGGATCTACATCAGCAGCTGCTGCCTGTGAGAAAAGGGGGAGCAGGGAGGGCAATGCAGAGGAACAGAGAGAGGGCATGAGGGAGCACCCCATTTAGCAGGGGCACTGGGAGCAGTGCTACCCCAAGCCACCTAGCACTAAGACCCCCAATTCCAACACCCACAAAGAGAAGCGGAGGTACTCCTACTTCACCAGAAGTTCCAGGTGCACCTCAGCACGAGTGCTGCAAAACCACAGATGCTGCACTTGGAACTACCAGAGTCCAACTTCCCTCCCTTTCCCTCCAGATTCCATGAACAGAGAACAAGGGGAACTGCTCTGTCCCCTCCCAACTTGAACTCCTTGCAGTGCCCAAGTCACACAAAATCCTAGATCCAACTGCTGGATCTTGGCAGGTTTTGGTTCAAAAGCCCAACTTGTACAAAAGACAAATTTAGCGCTCCCCCCCCCCATTTCTCAACAAACAGACTGCGGTTGCATTGCTGCCTACAGAACCTGACAATGCATAACTAGCTCCAATATCCTATTTTGGTCTGGGCAATTTTCAACCCCAATCCCCCAAATATAGAAGAAAAAGCCCAGCCACTCCATGCTCACCAAAAGGTCCAGACCTTGCTACAACCTTGCACAGAACAACAAAAATGCCGAAAAGGCATTTTTTGGCACCTGGGTCCTTGTGTACGCAGTGAGCTTTTTATAGCAAAGCCCAAACTTCAGCTAGCTAAATAGACAAGCGCAGCTACTTCATTTCCACTGCAAAACCCCCAAACCCAACACAACCCTGCTCACCAGCATCCAAGGCACATTTGACACCAGGACTCTGCCAGAGTTTGTATTTTTGTATCCTCCCTTCCTTCCCCCCAGTTGAGTTGTTGAAATAAAAAAGGTGCCGCTACAACTTGAACCAGAAAAATCCCAGCCTGTAACTTAAGAGCACGTTTTGGTTTGGGGGCAAAAAAGGCACTCAGCCGGCTGGACCCCACCGCCAGGTCAGATGAAGGGCTTTCCGGCACTTCCACACTGGGAAGCATCCGAGTCCGGAATGTTCCTAAGGTTACACTTTTGTCCGCGCTCCAAGGGCCAGGCTAAAGCTTGGTTGGACCTGGCCGGATCCAGGTCTGGTTTTTAGGGCGCTTGTCTCAGAGTCCAGATGGTTTTGAGCTGGGGGGGGGGGGGAGAGGCTGGCTGGATCCAGGTTGCTGGGGGCTGCACGTGTTCTCTGTGGTACAGTTTGAGGGTTAAACACTCTCAGGACTTTTAGAGCCAGTTTCTCTCTCTCTCCCGGCCCAGGCATCCGCAGGCTCCTCTCTCTGCAAACCCCCAGCGCCTGGGGACTGGGGGGGGGAGTCCCTGAGGGACGAGGCCCCCCTCCCGCGGGGAAAAGACCCGGGGAGAGCCGGGGGGCAACGAAAGGGGAAACTTCTCCCCTGCCCGGCGCGCCCAAGCGCATCACCCACCTGTGCTGGGGGGGGTCTCCTCCGCCCGCCCCCACGCGCTGCAAACAGGCTCGCCCGGGGGCGCCCGCCTTGCGGGGCTCGCCACCCCGGCTCCGAGCTCCTGCGCGGTCCGCTGCGGGGCTGGCCCGAAAGTTCCCCTGGAGCCGCGCACGAGTTGGCCGCGCAGCCCGGCCGCCCGCTCCCGGCTGCTGAAATTCACACGCCCGGACTGAGCCCGGCGGCCGCGGGGCTGGGAGACTCAGGCTCGGACACCAGGGCGCCCCCTAGAGCCCAGCGCGGGCCCCGGCCGGCGAGCCCGGCGAGGCTCGCCCGGGCGCCGAGCCAGACTCCTTGGGGAGCGCCCGCTGAGCCACACCCGCGCCGGGGGGCGGAATCGTGCGGACAGCGGGGAAAGGAGAAGGATGGAGCCCCCCCTGCTCCGAGGAAGCGGAGCCCGCCTGCTTTCCAGCACTCAAAGCGAGCTCGCTTGTGCTCCTGATCCCCCTCCGGGGCAGGGGAACCCCCCACCCGGCCCCTGGAAAGGGCACGCTTCTCTCGAGCTCCACTGGTCTCTCCCCAGCGCAAGGCACAGCGCCCGTCCCCTTTCTCAGGAATCTTCCACCGCCCGCCTGCAACGTGGAGCTGCCTAACAGCCCCACAAGCCTGGTGGGAAAGTTAAAATCCCCCCCCCCCGTGTGAGCCAGGTCACCCCTCTCTTTTCTCAGCCCTTCCTGCTGCCATGCCCCTCCTCCGCTCCCGGGGACGCAAGAGCAGAGCGCGTGTTTTAATAAACTACCTGCACCTTAGCACCGGCAGGAGATAAGCTGTCAAGGCAGACAGAGCACTTACAACCCCGCTGATGGGAGAGCTGAAGGAGGCCTAGTCAGTGGGCTACTTCAACAGCCTCCTCTCTTCTATTCAGCCACCCCAGGCCGATATTTTGCTAATGAGGCAATTTGATTATATAGGTACTAAAAGCAAGGGAAATCGATTTCCTCCAGAGATCATTAATAGAATGTCAATAGTAACCAAATGAATGGCAGAGAATGGGGGGTTACAACAGGCTTAAAGGGAACCCGCAGAGAGTTCAACCCTTGTCTCCTCCTTTAGGGGCGCTTAAGAACAGTTGCTCTGCTCACCCTACCCGAACCATAAGCTGGAGGTGGGTCTAAATTTTAGATCAGGGCTACTCAACTTTGGAAGCCCCGGGGGCCACACTGATACTCACTGCACATGCCAAGGGCTGCAACTTAAGGGTGGCTGCATATTCATGCAAATAACTTTTCACACTGACCAGCCTGAATACAGAGATTAAGGCCAGGCTACACAATACGCAGGCCCTATTTAAGTCAGTTCTGCAGATATTAATAAAATGCAACATTTACCCTGTTTGCACCCAGATGACAGCACTTTTGATGAGCAACCACAGTCCAGGAATTTAACTACTAAACACAGATCAACAGAAGACCATTATGTTGACGACTTTTTTGTTTTGGCTCCCATCCACGGGCCACATGTTGAGCCCCATGTAAACCCAAACCCCACTGGGGGCCACATGTGGTGCACAGGCCACCTGTTGAGTAGCCCTGTTTTAGATCAAGCCTCAGTTCCCTCACTTTCAAGCCAATGTGGCTGAGGATTTTGAAAGCGGGGGATAGAGCATGGGACCCACACTGGACTACATCGCCTCAACGAGCCACAGTAACCGTAGACAATGTTCCCTCTAATTTTTCCACTCAAGGGGGGAATCAATTTTATTATGTGCACCAAAGCAAGTAAAGCTGTGCACCACCAATATAGCAGCTAGCAGCTGTGGGGGCTCTGCTCATCAGCTGAGGGGTAACTGAATTATTCCTGGCTGATTGCCCAAGGGCTCAGCTTACAGGGTACGCTGACCCTAGGGTAAATAACTGCTCTTGCCTCCTGGAAGACGTGTTAATGGGGATTCTGTTACAGGACAGTGGCAACCTTTCTCTCCTCCAGCTGGAGGCGACAAAGAGTTCCATTGCATCAGTTGAGCACTGATTATAACTCTGCTTTCTCAGACTTGGCCGTGGCCTTGGGGGTTCAGTTCAGAGCACATTGATGGCCTAAGGTCAGGGGCTGCAGCTGTTCGCCACCAACACATTCCTGAGGCTACTTCAAGAGGATGCCACTTGAGCTGTATGACGCACTCTGCTTCTGCTGGAGAAGAAGGATAGACCAGCCCACTGATAACCCAGCAAGGTACAGTGTCACCCACTTCTACCGCTGGAGAATAGGTTCCCTATGCGGAGATGGCCTGGCCATGTGCCAGAATACATGTGGAGACAATCAGAACACTTTGGCTCTGTCAGGGTATTGAAGCCAACATAAGAATGGCCATCTAGCCCAGTATCCTGTCTGCTGACTGTGACCACTGCCAGATGCCCCAGAGGGAGGGAACACAACAGGGAATCCTCATGTGATCCCTCCCCTGTCACCCACCTCCAGACAAACAGAGGCTAGGGATACCACTTCTACCCATCCTGGCTAATAGCCATTGATGGACCTATTTTTTGAACCCTGTTAAAGTTCTAGCCTTCACTGCATCCTCTGGCAAGGAGTTCCACAGGTTGATTACGCACCGAGTGAAGAAAAACTTCCTTTTGTTTGTTTTAAACCTGTTGCCTATTAATTTAATTAGTTCTTATATTGTAGGAATAAGTAAATAACTTTTCCTTATGGAAAAAGTGAATAAGCCAAGTCATAGTCACATCTAGCAGGTGCTGTTCTTTTTCCCTGGTGCGCAATGTGGTTTCCAGAGGATGACACACTGACTGGTTTAGATGGAACTCAGTCTTGCGGGTGACTCTTAGCACCACCATGTCCATATGGCATATTTCAGCTTTGTCATGGGCACTGTAGCAACATCAGTGTCATGTTTCTCATCCCCGGTAGTTCTCCAGTTCTGATCAAGGACTTGGAGTCTCTCTTCTTGTTGGAGTGGTGTTGTGTGTGTCTTGCTTTTGGGACTTTGTTCCTGTTTGGAGCTATGCTGGGACTCCCTTTGGCTCAGTGATTTGATATCCCCTTTACATGCGGGCACTAGTGCCAGCTTTACTGATTAGAGTGCCAAGATAGCTGGTGTAGGGGTGGAAGACTTCAGCACCAAGGTTTTTGGCAGTGGGATCGTCACTGACATTGAGAGGCTGGTATCAAAGTCACTGGTGCTGGCTCTGCTGGTGTTCTCCATCTTCTTTCCACTTCCAGACTCAGGCTACGTCTACACTCGCGGCTTCTTGCACAAGAACATCTTGTGCAAGGGTTCTTGTGCAAGAAGCCTTACACAAGAAAACATCCACACTGCCACGTGCGAGCTGCGCTTTTGTGCAAGAGTGCCCATGGCGATGTGGACGCTCTCTTGCGTAAGAAAGTGCTGAGGGACATTTTAGCCATAAGGCTTTCTTGCGCAAGAAATCCCTGCTGAGCATCCACACTGCCTGCTTGCGCAAGAGCTCCTGTGCAAGAGGGCTTACACCTGTTAAAAAAGAGCATAGCTCTTGTGCAAGAAGCCCTCTCTTACCACGCTGTACTGTAAATTTCCTTATGCAAGAGCGAGCGGGCGGGCAGTGTGGATGCTCTGCAGCTTCTTGCGCAAGAATAGCCGTACTTGCGCAAGCAGCCGTGAGTGTAGACATAGCCTCAATATTCAGTGACACACAGGCAAATGTGGCATCTCTTTGGTAGTGCTTCCATTTTATGTTTGTACAAGGAGACCCTGGTTGGGACCTCTGGCCATAATGGCCGTGCAAAAAAAACATCCCTCCCTTCACAATCATATGGGAACATCCACAGAAGCAAGAAAGTCCTCTCAAGGAACCATTCAGGTTTTACAGTAAGCCCAAAGTTTGTTTGAACCATGCCCTTTTAGCAAGCTATTTTGTAAGACTTTTGAGTGATGCAGACTCCACTGCACTCCTCTAAATTGTTTCAGTGGCTGATTACCGTCAGGGACAATAACGTGTCTTAGTTCTAGTCTGAATTTCTCTAGCTCCAGCTTCCAGCTACTGGATCCTAAGCCTTTTGCAACTCCGTTAAAGAGCTGCCAATGCTTGGAGCTCTTTAATCCCGCACCCCTGTAAAATGGTATACCAGATTAACGATTTTGCTGGGTCACAGTGAGTGCTGCAGGGTGTAGGCATTAGAGGATGGGATGCTTACTTGCCCCCATACTGCCGGGGGTACGTGGATCCGCATCCCCTGCTCCTTCCAGGCAGGGAAGAACGGCAGGGGACGCAGCTCTGTTACCTTTCCCCCGGCTGGGGAAGTGGGGAGTAGCAGTGCACAGACCTGCTTCCTCCTCTGTACCACAGGTGTTCCCAAACTGGGGACAGCTGGGGTACAAAGATGCAAACATATTAGAAATCTCTTCTCTGTACAGTATGTGTAGACCATGATTGGGTCACCTCACTTTGTGTGGATAAACTGAATAGCCTGAGCTTAAGTCTCTCACAAGCGAACATGTTTTCCAGACCACAAATGGTTCTTGTTGATCCCCTTCCAACTTTAACATCCTTTTGGAGTTTGGAGACTGGAACTGGACCCCGTATCCCTGGAATAGCCTCAATAACGCCATGAAGGGGTAATGCCATTTCCCTTATTCTATTTGACACGATTCCCAGTGATATACTGAGAGACTGTGTTCATTATCTGAACTACAACATCACACAGGGGGTGGGGAGGGGGGCTCATATTCAACTCTATGGATAAGGATCTTGAACAGTGTTAAGAAAATGTCCCTTGGGGGACTACATTATATTAGATCACTGTTTCCCATTTATAACTGCTTTTTGTGATCTAGCTACAGTATATCCACTTCCTAGTGGCTACAATAATTTGTGTTATTTAACATCAGAATCTCAGGCACAACTAAGGTAAATGCCTTTCAGAAATCAAAGTATATTAGGTCAACACAATTACCTGTAGTAAGCAAGCCTGTGATCTCAAGAACCAAAAATAAATTTGTTTCACAAAATCTATATTGCCTAAAACCATGTTGATTTCTATTAATTACGCTACATCTTTAATTATTTACTGATTGCATCCCATAATGACCTTTAATTAGGATTGATCTTAAACTAACCAGTCTACAGGTGGTTACATCATCTTCTTTATCCCTTCTTAAATAGTGAGCCAGTTGCTTTTTTCCAGATCTTTGGAACTTTTCCAGGGTTGCAATTTTTATTAAAAAGCGACATTAATGGTTCAGCTATCACCTCATTCAATTCTTGTAGTACTCTTGGGTACAAGTCATCTAGATCCAAAGATATTTAACAGTTGCTGCTTGACATTCTCTCAGTTATTGCTGGAATAGAAAGTATTTCATTCTCACTAAGATTATCTTGCTTCTTTCTGAATACAGAAGGAATATTTGCTGAATACTTCTTTTTCTACAATTGTTAATGTTACCTTTGTCTAGACCAATCCCATTGTTAAATATATTGAGAACAAACAATGTTAAGGACTTCTTTAAACTCTACCAGACATGAACTTCCTTTATAAAGTGTCTGCATTTCCTAACTGAGGATCTGTATTCATTGCTATCTGCTTCCCCATCTTCCATTGTAATTTTTATATTGTTTGCTCTACTTGCCTTCCTAAACCAGGATAGCTTTTAAAGCAAACCAGCCTTCTTCGGTGACTACAGAATTATGATTTCCTGAGCATCTAATAAAGCATTTTTTTGTTTAAATATTCCTCTCCCTTAGTTTTGCCTGTCATTGTTTTAAACTTTTCCGACTGAACATGGCTTGTGATCTAAATCAATTTGCAATTACACCATTTTTTAGTTCAAGATACTCTTCCCTCTAAAACTAAAAGAGTAATAACTAAAAACCCTTACACCATCTCCCTTTCATACGTGTTAGACTAAAATGTTACTAATAATTTACACACTGCTCTTAAATCACAAGATAGACCTTTCGGTCAAAACTGAACTATTAAAGTCTGGAGGAAACCAGTGTAACATGAATTCCAAAGAAGTTCCCCTCCAAGACAGCACAGACCTGTATATAAAGAAACATTTGCCATTAAAATATGCCATGCAAACTACCCTCTATGGTCTATTCTCTGCTTAGATGACTTTGCATCATTAAAAAGGTCTTGCTTGGGTAAATCATTGGAAAAAGAAATAGTACAAAAAAGACTATAATCAGAAAGAAAACAGCTACTTCCGGCCAAAGTTTCATCACTCCAGATACTCTGGTTGCAAAGGCCAAAAAAACCCCCACACACTTCGAGCTGTTTTCAAAACACTGAAGCTGTGAAATGAGAGTGAGCGCACAGACTCTGATTGGAAGAGTTAACAGTCAGCTCATTTTGAACAGGAAAGTGCTTTTTGTAGAGAATAGACTTGCACTGGTGGATGCACAGAGAGTTGTAGCATTGCTGTACACTTGCATTTGTGCTTTAAGCAAAGGTGAAAGTCAGTGGGTGTGCCCTGGTGTGCAGCTCCTGCAAGAGCTGGCTGAGCTGCGGCAAAAGCCAGCAGGGAACTATTTAAAGAGCCATCAGGGACCTGGGTTGCAATAGGACAGTACCTGTAAAAAAATTTAAGTTACATTCACCTCTGGCCTTAACACAGCTTAGATAACTAGCAACTCCTAAAGGTTATCTAGCAGTTAGAGGTATCAGTTAACACAGGAAATGAATCACACCTACTCTGCTAATTCAACCACTAAGCTAACTTAGCGCTGTTTAGTTGGCCTGGCATCCAGCTTCAAATGGAGAGATATTCATATCACAATTGCAAGGCTCAGCAATGGCAAAAGATTGACTGGTCATGGTTTGTGTCACATACAACTTGTACATGGTAGGTTGCAGAGATTCTGCTAGGAGATCAGACTTCAGTATCAGCTATGGACTGATCAGAGCTAACATCCCAGAGAGATGCCCATTAGAGGTGTTGAGTATGAGATCCTTCTTTGCTCTGCCAGGTATGGCTAGGTTAGATAAAATAAAGGTGTGACACAGCTCCAAGTACCACCTAGTGGCCGACTGCATAATGCAGTTCTATTCCATCTTCCTCTTCACGGTCTTCATTTCTACCATTTACCAAATTTATACGATTCTGCTGTCTTTGAAGTTCAGTACTGTTCAGTCTGCTGTGTCCCTTTCTTCATGGCTGAGCTGTGTAACAGAGTTTAGTCTCCAGCCTGCAATGAATGCTAATTACATCATGATCAAACAGGCTTCACTGTTATCATGCTGGGACAGACACAGGACTAGGATGTTTGAAAGTTGGTTCGTGATAGAAGTCTCTGTAAACCTGACAAGCCATGCAAAACGGGCTACATTTTCTTCTAGTTTTTTTTCCCCACTCCTTTCATCAGACATATTCCCCAGCATGTGGCTCTCCTTTTCATTCTCTACTCACATGGGACCTTCTTGCATTTTGGCTGACAACATCCAAGCCATGACCTTAGTTGTGATGCATCAAGTGGATGCATGTATAACGCCCACACTGTAAGGTTACGTCTACACTGGCATGATTTTCCGAAAATGCTTTTAACTGAAAAGTTTTCCGTTAAAAGCGTTTTCTGAAAAGCATGTCTTGATTGGCAGGATGCTTTTCCGCAAAAGCATTTTTTCCGGAAAAGCATCCGTGACCAATCTAGATGTGGTTTTCCGCAAAAAAGCTCCAATTGCCATTTTCGCGATTGGGGCTTTTTTGCGGAAAACAGTACTATGCTGTCTACATTGGCCCTTTTACGCAAAAGACTTTTGGAAAAAGATTTTTGCCCGAACGGGTGCAGCATAGTATTTCCGGAAAAGCACTGACGATCTTACAGGAGATCGTCAGTGCTTTTCCGGAAATTCAAGTGGCCAGTGTAGACAGCTGGCAAGTTTTTCCGCAAAAACAGTTGATTTTGCAGAAAAACTTGCCAGTCTAGACACAGCCTAAGTGTGTATAGTATGCATATCTTAAATGTACTTATTAGTATTTCATATGTATACAAAACCCCATTCTGAGATCTAAATAATTAATTCCTTCCTGAACGGCCTCAAAAAGTAGTAATAGGCATTTCTTTAAATATGGCAGGAGTAGTGAATTTTGTAAGTAAATTCATTTAAGGGATAATGAACTAGGATAGAGACCAGAAAGTATTTGGAATATGACATTTAAAAACCTCATCACTTAATGAGTTTCGGGGAGAGGGGGTATTTGACACAAAGTCCCCACAAAAATTCTGTGATTGAGAAGTGAAATCTTGAATTTTCAGAGGGATTGGTTTGGTTTTAGGGAAGCCTGAGAGATGTACTTTCTTCAAAAGGGAAGGTAAAAATCTAAGTCTGAATCAATGTTTTGAAACTTTCTGCACTCCTCTGTAGGGTGAGTAGCAATTGGCAATGACCTTCCAGTAAGCTCTCTCTGCCCCCTACTGACAAAGGTGGCCCTGGACCTACCCTGAGCTTCTCCCCCACTTCTAGGATATGTCTACACTAAGGAGTTCTTTTGGAAAAAAATTTAAATTACATCCACACTGCAATCGTGTTTTTGAAAAGAAAAATCGAAAGAACAGAGGGAGTTTTCCGACATTGGTACAAGGAAGAAGCCTTTTTCCAAAAGAGCTCTTTCGGACAAAGGCACATGTGGATGGGGAAGAAGGAGTTTTCACAAGAAGAGGAAAAAGCACAGGTGCCCTGGTGGTCACTCTGTCCATAGTAATCACAGCTTAAATGCGAGACAGTGTCCATTCAGTATGGACGCTATCTTTTGAAAAAGCAGATCGTTTTTTCGATGTGCTTTGGCAGTGTGGACGCTCTTTCGGCAGAAGTTTCTTTGGAAGATCTCTTCTGAAAAAAACTTCTTCCGAAAGAAGCCTGCAGTCTAGACATAGCCTCAGTCTCTTCTCTGCACAAACATTCTGCTTTTTGTCCATACAGTACTCCCCCCATCTTCCTTTTGTTAGGTTTGCATTATTCTATCATTCAAGATACACCCATCTGCTTTTGGTTGCCTACTGTACTCCCCAATATGTCCTCCAGCACTCAGCCTGTCAGTATGCCTGATGAGTTGCTGACAGCCTCCGCATCAGGGAAAAGGTCCTCACATCAGTCAGGAGAAAGCTGCATTTTAAAATATAGCAGAATAAAAAAAAGTTAGAAGATGCAGGGATTTTGTTTTTTTGTTTCCGATATTCAGGATTTAAACATTAAACGCTTGTCAGTAATGTTAGGTCAGCTGTTTAAAAATTTAAGTTAGACCATCAAATTTGCAGGTCCTTAAGAAAAGTTACATATACAAAATGCTAGGAGGTGTGTTTAACACAGACTCTTGTGTTGCACAACATGGCTACAGTGACAAGTAACCCACAGGAAATGGCCCAAGTTTAAAGACTTAGTTGTCTCATAGAAGCCTTTAAGATAAAAGATTACACAGTATTTACATAAACCATGGGGAACATAAAGAATGTAAGCCAGGGTCAAGAAGAACTTCAGATATTTGTTGCAGATGTTCTCAAACTAAAATGTCTAATTCCTGAGTCCTCTCGTGTTGTCTAGCCTTCTGTATACATCATGGCCTGGCACTACTGAGATTTGTAACGCTCCTAAATTATGCAGGCATTCTTGAAAAATCCCATGCCTGGTATTAAGGTTTCTTCTCAGTTGTGTTAGTTTTTCCTACTGACCAGCTGGCGCAGACTATCATGGCGAGATGTAACTCAACAGTAAGTTCAAATGCTGTTTGTGTACTATTAATAGAAAACTAGTTTGAAGCATGAATTAGCACATGCATGTCATGGAGCAATAATCCTTTGTGCTCGCACAGGATGCAGGATTCACCTCTGCACAATAACAGAAGTGTGGAAGTTGCAGTACCCCAGCCGGAGGATGTCAGCAGGATCAAATGATTTTTTCCCTTCACACTACTTTCCTTTTTGTTTAAGAGAATTGAGAGGGCACCATTTATTAACCCAGATAAATTCAACATTATGACAGGAGCTTGGCAACACAAGTTGTAGATAAGACGAGAAAACAAAGTCAGCCCCTTAACTACTGACCCTGTATTCCGCTAGGGGTGATTGTAGTTTCCAACTACAGGGAATGTTGATACAAGATGATGAATATTTATTGGCTCAAAGTGTTAGTGTCTGGGTAGCTTGTTCCAACATATTATCCTCCCCCTTTGCCAGTAACAACACTGCCTTAGACCACCCCCAATGTGGTGGGGGGTTTTGGGTCTGTGACTCTGCTTTCACCATTTCTAAAAAAAGGACAGCTTGATTTTCAGAAACTCTGCATGCAACACTTTTGACTCAAGTTAATTGGCACCGTGGGAGCTCAGCACCTCAGAACTAGATTTTACAGTTATATGTGGCGGGACGTGCCTGGCCTTTTGTCACCCCCCGTTGGAAGCCCTGCAGTCCTCCTACATTTTACCCCAGAAAACAGCTGCGCAGGGTAGCCTTCCAGATCTGGCTAATTCCACTGTGGGCATTCAAAGCCCTGCTTGTGCAGCTAAGAGGAATTACAGGAGACCAGAGAGATGGAAAATGGTTCTCTGCTCCTGGAAGAGAGAGGAACTGAGAAGTGTAACTGGAACAAGCAGTAGCTACCCAGGGAAAACAATAGCAATTAATTCAAAGGCAACATGTGCCTGCTGTGGAAAAGATCCCTGGGCTGGAACTGGGACTCGCAACTCGGCCCACATTCCTTCAATGGCAAGGGATTCTTTGGGAAGCCCAGTCTAAGGGGAGAGTTTACAGGACCTGGGATAGAGAAGAGTACTGTGATGAGGGCAGACAGATGGTTGAATTATTTTTTTAGCTCAGAAGGCTGGCTTGTTTGTTTACTATGAAAATTTGGGAACCAAACTTGCAGTTAAGATGGGTTCCACCAAACCCCTAAACAGGGTGTCCAGGTATGAACCGGACAGTCCGGTATTTGAGCTCTCTGTCCGGGAAACAAATTGAGAAAATACCAGACATAGAAATGTCCAGTATTTTCTAATTAAGTTTTATTATGATCATGAGTATCAGTACATACTTGCGTACTGCCTGGCTGATAGACACGCTCATGCTGCGTGAGCGTCTACCAGCGAGCCAGTATTCAATTACACAGTAGAGAGAAGGGAGTTGGGAAGGTTGGAATCATCCAGGCACCCTGCCAGGACTGTGTGGGGGATGGGCAGCACCCCAGGATCTGCATGCACCCAGGCCAGCTTTGCTCCCTGCCAGCCAGTTTCCCCCATCGTGCCAGCCCTGCTCCTCCAACCCGTCTCCCGGCCAGCTTTGCTCCCCGCCAGCTGGTTCCCCCCTCCCGATCTCCTTCAGCCAGCCCCGCTCTTCCTGACCCTCTCCCAGCCAGCCCTGCTCCTCGCTGCTGGTTCCCTCCCAGCCAGCCCCGCTCCCTCCAACCCCCTCCCTACCATCTGGTACTCCTCTTCCCTCCCCCCAGATTTTCCCGGCCAGCCTCCCTCCCCCCAACCCTCTTCCAGCCAGCCCAGCTCCTCGCTGCCCAGTTCCCCTCCCCCGATTTCCCTCAGCCAGCCCTGCTCCCCCCAGTCAGCGTCGCTCCCCTTCTGGCCGATCTCCCTCTCCCGCCCCACAATCTGAGATCAAGTGTGTCCAGTATTTTTTTTGAAAGTATCTGGTAACCCTACCCCTCAATCCCAGCACCCACCAACCTTGGAACAGTTGAGTCAAACTTCAGCAGTTTATACACAGTTCTCTTCCAGTTCTAGTGCTCTATGATTCTATCTATGAATATATTAGAAGCAAGAGGAAGACCAAGGACAGGGCAGGCCCATAGCTCAGTGAGGAGGGAGAAAGAGTAACTGGAAATCTGGAAGTGGCAGAGAAACTTAATGACTTTTGTTTCAGTCTTCACCAAGAAGTCTGATGAAGGAATGCCTAACAGTGAATACTAGTGGGAACGGGATAGGGTTAGAAGATTAAAAAAGGAACAAGTTAAAAATCACTTAGAAAAGTTAGATGTCTGCAAGTCTCCAGGGCCTGATGAAATGCATTCTAGAATACTCAAGGAGCTGATAGAGGTGGTATCTGAGCCTTTATCTAACATCTTTGAAAAGTCATGGAAGACTGGAGAGATTCCAGAAGACTGGAAAAGGGCAAATCTAGTGCCCATCTATAAAAGGGAAATAAGAACAACCCAGGAAACTTCAGACCAGTCAGCTTAACTTCTGTGCCAGGAAAGATAACGAAGCAAGCAGTGCTGGTTTTTTTTTTTTTTTTTTTTGCTCAAACAACTTTTCCCTGGAGTAATGGCACTTTAAAAAAAAAATACTACTGGGAGCAAGTAATTAAGGAATTCATCTGCAAAACACCTGGAAGATAAGAGGGTGATAGATAACCAGTATTGATTTGTAAAGAATAAATCATGTCAAACCAATCTGATAGCTTCCTTTGATAAGATAACAGTCTTGTGGATAAGGGAGATGTGGAAAATGTGGTATACCTAGATTTAAGGTATTTGATACTGTCTCACATGATCTTCTTATCAATAAACTAGGCAAATACAACTTACATGGGGCTACTGTAAGGTGAGTGCATAACTGGCTGGATAACTACTCTCTGAGAATAGTTATTAACTGTTTCCAATCCTGCTGGAAGGGCATAACAAATGGAGTTCCACAGGGGTTTGTTTTGGTACCGGGTCTGTTCAATATTTTCATCAATGATTTAGATATTGGCATAGAGAGTATGCTTAAGTTTGCAGATGATACCAAGTTGGAAGGGGTTGCAAGTGCTTTAGAGGAGAGGGTCATAACTGAAAATGATCTGGACAAACTGGGGAAGTGGTCTAAGGTAAATAGGATGAAGTTTAATAAGGATAAATGCAAAGTGCTCCACTTAGGAACTGTGCTTTTTTTATGATGGTACTGCCCAGGAAGCAGTACTAGCACCTCAAGTCAGAACTCAACAACTTTTCCCCTGGAGTACTGGCACTTTTTTTTTTTAAACAAAAAAAGCACCAGGAAGGAACAATCCATTTCACACGTATAGAATGGGAAACAGCTGTCTAGGAAGGAGTTCTGCAGAAACGGATCTAGGGATCATAGTGGACCACAAGCTAAATGAGTCAATAGTGTGACGCTGATGCAAAAAAAGCAAACATGATTCTGAGATGCATTAACAGGAATGTTGAGAGCAAGACATGAGAAGTCATTCTTCCGTTCTACTCTGAGCTGATCAGGCCTCAACTGGAGTATTGTGTCCAGTTCTGGGAACCACATTCCAAGAAAGATATGGAGAAATTGGAGAAGGTCCAGAGAAGAGCAACAAGAATGATTAAAGGTCTAGAGAACATGACCTATGAAGAAAGTCAAAGAATTGGGCTTTAGTTTGGAAAGGAGAAGACAGAGGGGACAAGATAGCGGTTTTCAAGTATCTAAAAGGGTGTTACAAGGAGGAGGGAGAAAAATTGTTCTCCATGGCCTCAGAGGATAGGCCAAGAAGCAATGGGCTTAAACTGAAGAAAGGGAGGTTTAGGCTGGACATTAGGAAAAAAACTTCCTGTCAGGGAGGTTAAACACTGGAATAAACTGTCTATGGAGATTGTGGAATCTCCATCTCTAGATCTATTTAAGAGCAGGTTAGACCGAAATCTATCATGGATGGTCCTGCCAGGAGGGCAGGGGACTGAATTCGATGACCTCTCGAGGTCCCTTCCAGTTCTAGTGTTCACGCCAGCTATCAGCTAGTATGAATCTGACCTAATCATGTTCCAGACTATGGTTTCAAATGGAGTGAGTTAGCTTTGGCATATACTGGAACATGATTTTTTTAGTGTAGCTCTAACAGTTTGGTTCCTTCACAGGCACCATCTATTTACACTTGTGTCATTTAAACACCTGATCTTATGATCACTGCTGCTGAATGGCCCCTATGCTAGTCTGCTTATCTGTCTCATTCACTGATATTAGCTCTAATTACTGGACGATCTTGCAGATAGGAATCATCATCGTCATCTATGTTTGTACAGGGCCCAACAGAACTGGTTTAGTCCTTTTGTGCTCCATAATATAAACATTTAATATAAAACAAGCCAATCTTTAAAAAACTGACCTCAGTTCTGGTATGAAAATGTAAGCAGGGAGAAAAGAATGCCTACAGTTCAACAAAAATGCCGAAACATGGTTAATCTTCCATTGCAGAAACTGAATTTTATTTTTCCCCTCTAGAAAAACAAATCTGGGGACTTGGACAAACTGATTTCTATTTTGTTTTAATCCATTTTAAAGTTTGCAGATGATACCAAACTGGGTGGGATTGCAACTTCTTTGGAGGATAGGGACATAATTCAAAATGACCTTAGCAAGTTAGAGAAATGGTCAGAGGTAAACAGGATGAAGTTTAATAAAGAGAGATGCAAAGTGCTCTACTTAGGAAGGAACAATCAGTTCCGTACATACAAGATGGGAAGCGACTGTCTAGGAAGGAGCATGGAGGAAAGGGATCTAGGGGTCATAGTGGACCACAGGTTGAATATGTGTTTTTGCGGAAAAGCGTCCGTGCCAATCTAGACGCTCTGTTCCGAAAATGCTTTTAACGGAAAACTTTTCCGTTAAAAGCATTTCCGGAAAATCATGCCAGTCTAGACGTAGCCCAAGAGTAGAAATGTATAATAGGCCATAAACAAGAAAACCCCCCAAGCAATTCCATCCTCTATTAACTGAACAGTCAAGACCAGAACAATTCAATGTAAGGACAATACATCAAGTATACAACTATCAAATAATGAAGAATACCCATCACTATAGTACCTAAACCCTTCAGAGCAGCTACTTTAACTCAGGGGTCTCCAACCTTTTTAAGCACAAGATCGCCTTTTGAATTTAAGTGCAATCCAAGATCTACCTCAAATATAAATACCCTTGCCCCGCCGGCTTCCCATCCCTTCTCCGAGGCTCCGCTCCTGCTCACTCCATCCTTCCTCTCTTGCCCATCCTCACTCATTTTCATCAGGCTGGAGCAGAGGGTTGGGGTGCAGGCTCTGGTCTTGGATTAAGGGATCTGGAGTGTGAAAGGGGCTCTGAGCTGCTCTTGGGGCAGGCAGCTGGGATGTAGGAGAGGGTTCTAGGTGCAGGGGTGCTCGGGGATGGGGTGCTCACCCCTGCCCTGGCCTTCTCCCTAAAGCAACCAGCAAACTCCATCCCAAGTCCTGTTGTGACCCCTCTGCTCTCTGAAGAAAGGATAAAAAGTGGGAGGGGGCACCTTGGACATCAGCCCCCTTCTCTTCCTCCCCTGACCTGCACAGCAAGCAGGAGGCTCCCCAGGGGGAAGGGCAGCTCCAAGGCAAAGGGCAGGAGATGAGCAGCAGTGAAGGGAGGGGCAGTTGAAGTGCTGAGCTTGATAGCTTCTTGGCCAAGCCACTCAGGATCATCTACCAGAGGCTTCAAGATCCACTAGTAGATCCCAATCTACTACTAGTGACCACTGCTTTAAATTGCGCTGCTAGTGCTAAAACTGAAATAATTTCACATAAAATATCAGGAATTAGTTCTACCTTCCCATACGGCATATATTCCAAACATGTCCCACACGCTTCTAGAACATATGCCTTATGAATATTATTCTGAAAACCAGTAATAGTGACAGTGGTACTAAACGGTAACTGAATATCAGTTTGCACGATGGCCCACCTCAGTCAAAACAATACACATTTTAATATCTGTAAATCTTTATTTCACAAAATTGAGAAGAAAACATGGCAAACTGAAGGCATAGAAACTAAATACAAAATGCAGAGTAGATTGTTTTGCATGAAGTAAATGCCTTTAGTGGAACTTGCAAAACCTCAAAGCATACTTCCTACAAAGGCTTTAACTTAAAATCAGATTGGCCACCTCTGAAGGTCCAATGATTGTGGATTTTTGCCTATCAGACGGGAACCAGGTTGCAATGTAATGGAAATATTTTGGATTCCTCCTCTTTGCTTCCAAATCTCACATCCAACTGGAAGAGAAGGGAATGAAAGATACTGTTTTTCCCTTGCTTACACTTTAAGGTCAAATCTAGGACACAACTATGCACTTAAAGCTCAGACATTTCTTGAAGCCTTTTCAGATGCATCAACAGAATGTGTGTGTAAGTAAGAAGGAAAAAACACTTTTTGCATAGAACTAGAACGGCTACCCTCATGCCACCCAAGAACTGCTAGGGTGATTCGCATGTTCTAATGCACACAGATAAATAAAAATGAGGAAGAATGTATGGGAAGGCCTTTATGCTATCACTTTTCTGTCTGTAGGAGTAGTAAAAGCAATGGAACATTCCAATTCTCTTTGTTGTGCCAACTGATAGTACTGGAGTAGCATCATTATTAAAATTGTGGGCCACTTTGTAAGCAAATAACACAACATAGGGGGTGGAAGACAAGTTTCCCCACACTGCTCTGCCAGTTCTCTCAAAGTGGAACTGAAAGTTCCACTTTCCAGACTCATTCATCCCTTTGGGCAGGGCCAATTAGCGTTATTCTGTGACTTCCTGATTGTATTCCCAATTGGTTTCATCTTCACCAAACAACCTTCACACAGCCACTACTGGCTTAAACTGGATTTGAACTGAATCTAGAGGGGAAATGCTCCATATTCCAATTAGCAGTCTCATGCTTTTCATTTATATTATCCAATGGGAAAACAAAGGCTTTGTTTTTCTTCAAGCAAACTAACGGATGAAACATGGAAGAAGTGCAGTTTTAAAAGTAAATCTATGTTAAACTAGTAAGAACCAGGTTGTAAGAAACTGAATATTTAATGATACGCATTTTAAAATATTTTGGAAAACACTATTAAAACATTATGTAATTTTACATGTATAAGTTATATGCATGCACACATATCAAGGTGTCTCCCATTTCCTGAAATTCACCTTAATTGTAAATACATAGGATCCTGAAAAAAGTAATTTTTGTGAAGGGGAATTTTAACAATTTTAGCCATTCCTTTGTTGCCAATACAGCATATGCTTTAAATCTTGGTTCATGAACTATTTATATGGTAAATTATAGGGGCTCTTTTGCAGCAAAAACTGTCTATTGTGGCATTCTAACTGACACACACACACACACGATTAAAACTATGCATATTATTCACTGGAGAGAGGAGGCAAATGTAACATGTTGCTTGTCTACACTGGAGCAGTCTAAAATTTTTTCCTCCAAAAACCTATTCTAGCACTATCCCCAAATTCTCAGTTTTAAAATTCAAAGGCATTAGAAAAGTACAAAAATTCTAACACTGGCATTTTCTTTGGTTCCCATAAGCATGTGCCCCAGGAGAGATTTTATATACCAAGTTTCAGCCTGGATAGAGTGATTTTGACCACACTGCAAACTTCTGAAGATGGAGATGACAATGGGAAATAAATCACAATAAGGCTGCTACAAAACATCCTGTAAAGGACTTATCCTACTATTGTTCTGCACTCAAAACTCTCACTGAAGTCACTAGGAAATCTGCATGCAACTCAATAGCAGACTATAGCCCTGTATCAATAAGGGCCAGGAACCTTAAACATGAAAAATAAAACACTTTACACAAGAGAAAAATGCAAAGGCGTCTGGCTTTCATAGCTAAACATTATTCAAAGTTTGTGAGGGAAACAATTTCTAATGGAAGGAAAAAAATTACATCTCTAATTCATTCCCACATATCAGGAGGAGCGTAATCTTGTCAAGATGAATCATTAGATCTTTCAACTGTAAAAGCTGGCAATTATGGAACACAAGAAATAATAGATCCACTTCAAAACAGATCCACTGCTTAATGGGCAAGCCCTTCATATACAATTACATATAAAAATGTTTTAAACCATTTGGTCATCAGAATGATAATCAAATGTTTAAGCCCCTGACACCTTCTGAGTTACCAAATGTACTCAAATTCTGACTTGGTTATTATAGGATAACATTAAGAACAGACAAAGGTGAATTCTTAGAAATGCCCAGCAAACCCAATTGAACCCTGTCAATAGATTTTATTTTAAATTAAATATAGCAGTTCATAACCCTTTCTACTACACCAAACATCCTTTCAGCAAAGAAACTTCTTACTGAGACACAAGCAAAAAACCTGGAGGGGCACACTCAGAATTAGATGGGGACAAGCAATTTGCGCAGATATATTACAACTATAAAGCCCTTTTCCACAGGTAGCCTATCTGGGGCTGGGTCTTGAATCAGGGCAGAAATGTCATTGTGACATTCATGGAGCAAGCTGTGAAAGGGATGCCAGCTTGCCAGTGGACAGGGAAGCAGTGCTCAGAAGACAACATGTACAACACAGCTGGTAAACGAAAATACTGGAAAAGCTCATGTTCTTATCTGTTATTTTAAAGGAGAATTTTGGTTAGAAGAATTTACACATTTGTCAGAACTGCACAAAAACTAGAGATGCAGAAAGAAGACACTATTCTACCTTCCACACTAGCAACAAAATTGCTGTCACTACCAGGTCCTTTGGTCGATCATGCTATAGGTAGAAAGGCTGCGGTGGGGAAGATGAGATTTAATGTTGAGGTCATTGACAGGCACCCTGTAGAGATTTTGCTGTCACTGACAACTCCTGACAAAATATTCGGCTCTGTTCATAGGTGTAAAACAGTAGTCACTACTAAAGGCAGTGGGGATTATATGAATTTACACCAGTGTAACAGGTGACTATGATTACATTACCCAGGCAAGTTAGAGAACTCTCATTGCAGGTTAGTTGTCTTTTCAGGAGCACAGAAAGGTAGGGATGACATTAAATTAGAGACACATCAGCCTCTGATAGATGCTTTATGTACCTGGCAAAAATAATGTTTAATAAGGTAAAGAATGATGTTTTATTATTTAACCAAGATATCATATAATTAATACACCATTCTGGGTTGCATCTCTCTGGGTGAATTTTCAATTGGAGGCTTTTGCTTAGAATTTCTAGCAGGTGTTGCTGTAGTAAATATTCAAGAGGTCCACTGAGTTACAAGGCCAAAACTAATGGATAAATGTTTGCAGTTAAAAATATTAAATACCTGAAAACTCAATCAGCTGAGTCATCAATTCTGAAGTCAGATCACCTTTATTATTATTATAATGGACATTAAAAAACTCAGAACCCCATCCATTTTAACATTAAAAAATACCTTATTCCTCCCTTTGATGCTACCTGAAGGTAAAGAAAAAGCTTCAGTTGTTCATTCCGTTTACCACTGATGTACCATGCACATTAAACAAATTTGACATGCCCGACTGGGTAGACATCTTTACATTCAGTGGAATGTGTTTTACTTAATATTATCCAGACAGCAACAGATCCAAATCTGCATAAATACGTCCAAGCAGTTTTCGGTATGTGCACCTCTTACCAAGATGGACATGAATAACACTGACCTACCAAAACACAGGCATTTGCAAGGCACACACTAAAATACAGTAAAAATCTACAAGATATTGTTTGGCATATTGAATACATTTAGATATATTAAACAGAACAAAAAAAATCAAGTCAATCAGCAAGAAGCTTGTGCTCTACAATGTGTAACAGAACTGTTCACCTTTCAGGGTGAAGTATGAGTTGGAACCATACTAAGTGTATTATTCTTATCCAGACTGGTTACGCAAGTCATTCTTCCAATTAGCAAAAGGATAGATTTGTTGTTTCCGCCTCTGAACATTCCGTTACTGTGTACTAAGGTTCAGTTTGTTTTATTTCTTGCATCCCTTTCTTGAATATCCTTTCATTGTGTCAGAAAAACAGTGTTTTTTGTAAAGGATCAGATGGGTCTTTAGGAAGTTTCTTTATGGAGCCACATGCCTCTTTCCAGATGTGACTCCAGTAGTTGTGTACCATCAACAAGTACAACTTCAGACCAAAAAACCAGAAAGAATCCATAAAGACAGACCGATCGCACCAAGTAGTAATCTGTAGATTTCTTAATTTCTAATAAAGATCTGTATTTATCATTTTAAAAATTCCATCTCTACAGATTCATAATTCTTCTGTCATGTTGCCTAATGGGATATATTTGAAGAAACCAGAGTTCCCTTTTAATGATGTTTACATGAGCAATATTACTACAATTAATGACTTACAGAAAAGTAAAGTTCAGGCACCACTTCGCAGAAAAATAGCTAAATATAGCCTTGAGATCAGTTATGCGAAATAAAAAGATTTTTTGGGAATTTAGACTTGAGTGCTTTTTGATTAGAAACAATATTTTTCTTCAACCTTCATGTAATAAATAAAATGACAACTAAATAGACAACTTAAATTTATAAGTAAAAGAGAAGCATGTAGCATAAATATGCAGAAATGGGAATTTAACTGTTTGTGAAAGCTATAGCATACATTCCTAATTTCTTTCTACTCAAAGCTTATGAAGATTTTTTTTATTTGAAGATTCTTCTGTGATCATTTTCTCTTGGTTGCCACAGATCATCAAGCCTGTTTACTCACAGCTTGAGAATTTTTAACTACCTGTGGGGCTGCCTACCATTAGCCTCCCAACCTCTAGCTATTCTGACTAGCTATATAGTTTTGACCTGAATCAGTGTTCTCATTCCTGATGATACTTCATAGTTGCCAAGCACAATTTCATTCACTGAGCTGTTAACATCTATTCATTCAAACTGTTCATAAGAGTTATAGGCACACAATAGGAATAACAGAATCATTGTTTCTAACAGGGCTGTTGGCAGGTTAAGTGAAAGGTTGTCATTAAATGAAAGTTTCAGCTCAATATTAGAGGGGGGGGGGTGTCTCTTTCCTGTGGCTTAACTGTTGCTAACTATGTAAGAGGAGGCAAGAACACAATGGTAGGGTGAAGGCTTTCCCTTGGTTTGATAAGTAAAGGATTACAAAATCATTTTGAAACAGTAGACATCAGTTTGCCACTAGAAATCCTTTTGAGCTCCTAATTTTCTGCACAAAGCCATGAGGAGGATCCAGGGTCTACCAACTCAAAGATATTTTAAGGCACTTGCTTGACCTCTTTTGCCCAGAGAGTTGCCACATGAACTGAGGTGCATTTTCAGAGAATACAATCGGAGCAGACCAAAGCTTTTCCTTCTTTCCTTGGAAGCATTTGTCTTTGAGATACAATATTCCAGTACAGTATCACATAATTAATCTTACTGCAGATACCCATTACTGACAATTATCTCCTCTGTAAGGAAGACAGCACACAAACATAATTCTACCATTGAAATCATAGCTATTGTATGCTTGTATTGCTGTAAAGGAAAGCTCAACATTTCTGTGTGCTATGCAGGCAAACGAAGGAGAGGATAGAGAAGTTTTACATGGATGCTTTTTGATTAATCTAATTATGGAAGCACAGAAAATTATATGAAAATTCCATGTAAATACAGCATACAATTCCTGGCTTGAAGAGTATGTGCTAGTCCTTATTCATTATATAAAGTTGGAAGCCACATAACTGTGCAACAGAGGTAGGCTTAAACAGAGCTTTACACTGAAGAGTTCTTCTGCACCAGGTTTGTCCAGGTGCTGAGAACACTCCAGTCAAATAAGCATGACAGAATAAAAGCTCCTTTCCCTTGAATATTGTGCACTTTAAAGGAGAAAAACTAATTAAGGCAGTAACTTCTGTTACTATTAAGAATTTGGGGTGCAGTGTACATAGGGATACAATATTCACACAGACTGTGTGGTCTGTGATAGTAGAGAAAATTCATGATGTTTCATCCTTTCCCTTCTCATAGTTTTAGCTGTACATTCAAATTTGTATGTTACTGCATTCTCAGTCTTTCAAGAAAACATGAAAACTTCAGGAAGTCTAGTTGTAAATGCAGTTCTTAGAAGGCCAGTCTTATTAGGCTACATATGAATTTGGATAACTTAATAAAAGGGACACGCCAAGCATACTGGTAACACATTCTTGCTTATAACCTATGTCCCAAAGTTTGTTGGCGGAAGCAGTTAAGAGACAATCCATGATAGTGTCACTGCAGGTTGAGGGACATGAATGTTGCCAGATTTCAATGAATCTAGGATTAGCATTTCAGTCATGTTTCTGTCTGGCAGCTAGTGTTGATTCTACCCTGCAAATATTTTGAATTAACAAGGTTTCAGGTTTCAAAGTATTTGTAAATTGCAGTAACATAGAGCATGACATTCTGCCAGTCTGGACGTTCAGTTCGCACCATTTCATTGATGTCCTGTCACAAAAAGAAGATCAAAATTAAAAATTATCACCTTGCATGTTCATGTTAACATAGTACTCAACAAAGCTGTAAAGCTCCCACTATGAGAAAGGCTTAAGGAAAGATCTCCATTTGGTCAGTATATCATTTTCAAAGTTCAGATAGTGAAAGATTGCTCATCACTTTAAAGTTTAAAACAATTACTTCTGGGCCATCTGGTAAGGCCTACCTCTTCTAATTGAAAAGGAACATTGATATACTCTGATATTGGATTCACGTACAGGAGGTCACAAAATTAATGTTTCTTCTCTAACTTTTTCCATCCATAAGCAGAATAAATTATGTGCACCAAGACAGGTACAGATGTGCACCACCAATAGAAACGCATGCTGCTGGCAGAGGGCACTTTGCTAATCAGCTGGGCAGCCTTTGAATCTCTCCTGGGTGGCCACCCAAGTGCTCAGCTTATAGGGAGCACTGGAATATACTTGTTTTCTTCTAATTTAATACTGCTAACAAAAAATACTCATGTTTTTAAATACTAGAGTCCCAGTGTTGTGGTTAATGGCACATAGACATTCACATGGGCACTTTGAACTGCAGGATCAAGTCCTAGTTATTAACTACATAAACGTGTTTTCTAACATTAAACCTTATTACTAGATCTTGTCAAGTGTCACTTTACAATAGTGTTGTTATTCCCAAAGTGGATTTTTAACTAGGAAAAAAAATGAGCTTTACCAAAATTAGTAAAATATATATTCTGAAGGAGAGGAAAAAGGTGAGGCATTAAAAACTACCTAACAAACTTATGAATTCATCTAAAAACTATTCTAATAATTCATATTATTCATAATATTCTAATAATTCATTTCATAATAATTTATATTATTCATATTGCACCATAAGTGTGCAAATGGATTTACAAAGTAAGATGCATGCATCGTATTCCACAATCTACCTATAGAACCTATACACAAAGGAAGAGAAAGAATTCAATGCAAATTTTTAAAACCTCACTTTTTTTTCAATATTCTTATATTAATTTTCTACAGCTTTTAAACAAATAGCAATTATTGTGTTAAGTGATCAGTCTATGGAAAAGAACTGTGAGAAATACATTCCTCTAAACTAAAGATACCCTCTCAAATTTATATACACAATGACCATTTATTACACACACAGTAAATATGCTGCATACACTAACAATAATTGCTTATGAAATATAAGATTTCCTTTTATAAGATTTAATTCAATTTGGATATACTTGAGCCTATAAAAGCGTCTGCATGTGTAGGGATTATATTTTTAACTCAGTTTTTCATCAGCCAGTTCCAGATATCTTGTCAAATCTATTTTCTAGTACCATTATGTACTGTAATATCATGGGAGACAAAATTGCCATTGTACTGCAGCTAACGGCATGTGGACATTTCTACATTTGCTCTCAATAGTCTATTTTTACATTTGGTAAAAAACTTCACTTTTCAAAATCATTCACTTCTGGGGTATTAAAAATACTCAGCAGTTGCATCTCCATTGTGAACAAGCACAATGGCTGGGCAGAGGTTTTGATAAGAATCAAGGAAATTGTTATTTTTAAATGTCTGAACTATAAAGCATTATGAGTTGCTTACTTGATGGCAGCTTTCTTAGAATTCAAGTTACACAAAACCTAATGAGTTATTTAAATCATTTTTTTCTGGTTCTGGTGATTCTAGCTGCACTGCTGGACACACACACCAAGGCTTGGGTTTCTTTCAATTCCCTGGCTTCAGTAAAGTCTCTCTTGTCCGATAATTATTTTCGTAACAATTAGCAATTCTTTTAAACTCTGCTCAGGAGTTTCTTCGTGTAGGAATCAAAACCTTAACTATTGTTAGAGAAACATTCACACAGTTTTTTGGGGTTTTATTTTTTTAAACCTTCCACTCATTACAGACCTAGTGTCAAATTTTTTCTTAAATGATGGCAGTGCTCAATTATGAAGACAAATGAAGCCTCTCTACCCAAAAATATTTTGGATAATTTGCTGGTATAATAGATGGATTAAAAAATCATAACCTTCACACTTTATTGAACAATAAACCAACTTTAATAGGTTTGATTTTTTAGCTTCCGAATTCTAATAAATTCAAACAGTTTGAAATGTAAACGTAAATCTAGAATGTAGTGTGTACTCAGTTCAAGCCACCAGCAGACTCATACCAGGTGTTCTACCTGCAGACTTTCTAGGCCAGAATATCTGAACAGTTAACCTGTATTCTAGTTCTGCTTGGCTGTATTGTTTTGAATATTAATGGTTTCTTGATATGTTATAGTTTGTCATAAGGCAACATATCTGCCCCATCAAAATAGTAGTCAAAAAAGACAACAAAACAGTGAAGAGAACAGCTATGTCTACATGGAGAAGCAGCCTTCATAAAGAATATACATTTTTCAAGTCACTCTTGGGCAAGTGAATGGTCACCATTACATTGTTTCTGGCCCAAAACACAGTAATGTTTTGTATGAGAACTTCATAGAATCATAGAACTGGAAGGGACCTCGAGAGGTCATCGAGTCCAGCCCCCCGCCCTCAAGGCAGGACCAAGCTCCGTATACACCATCCCTGACAGATGTCTATCTAACCTGTTCTTAAATATCTCCAGAGAGGGAGATTCCACCACCTCCCTTGGCAATTTATTCCAATATTTGACCACCCTGACAGTTAGGAATTTTTTCCTAATGTCCAATCTAAACCTCCCTTGCTGCACTTTAAGCCCATTACTCCTTGTCCTGTCCTCAGAAACCAAGAGGAACAAATTTTCTCCTTCCTCCCTGTGACACCCTTTTAGATATTTGAAAACCGCTATCATGTCCCCCCTTAATCTTCTTTTTTCCCCAAACTAAACAAGCCCAGTTCATGAAGCCTGGCTTCATAGGTCATGTTCTCTAGATCTTTAATCATTCTTGTCGCTCTTCTCTGTACCCTTTCCAATTTCTCCACATCTTTCTTGAAATGTGGTGCCCAGAACTGGACACAGTACTCCAGCTGAGGCCTAACTAGTGCAGAGTAGAGCGGCAGAATGACTTCACGAGTTTTGCTTACAACACACCTGTTGATACAACCTAGAATCATATTTGCTTTTTTTGCAACAGCGTCACACTGTTGACTCATATTCAACTTGTGGTCCACTATGACCCCTAGATCCCTTTCCGCCATGCTCCTTCCTAGACAGTCCCTTCCCATCTTGTATGTACGGAACTGATTGTTCCTTCCTAAGTGGAGCACTTTGCATTTCTCTTTATTAAACTTCATCCTGTTTACCTCTGACCATTTCTCTAACTTGCTAAGGTCATTTTGAATTATGTCCCTATCCTCCAAAGAAGTTGTAACCCCACCCAGTTTGGTATCATCTGCAAACTTAATAAGCGTACTCTCTATCCCAATATCTACATCATTGATGAAGATATTGAACAGTACGGGTCCCAAAACAGACCCTTGAGGAACTCCACTTGTTATCCCTTTCCAGCAGGATTTAGTACCGTTAACAACAACTCCTCTCGGACTACGGTTATCCAGCCAATTATGCACCCACCTTATCGTGGCCCTATCTAAGTTATATTTGCCTAGTTTATCAATAAGAATATCATGCGAGACCGTATCAAATGCCTTACTAAAGTCTAGGTATATGACATCCACCACTTCTCCCTTATCCACAAGGCTCGTTATCCTATCAAAGAAAGCTATCAGATTAGTTTGGCATGACTTGTTCTTCACAAACCCATGCTGGCTATTTCCTATCACTTTTTTACCTTCCAAGTGTTTGCATATGATTTCCTTAATTACCTGCTCCATTATCTTCCCTGGGACAGACATTAAACTGACCGGTCTGTAATTTCCTGGGTTGTTCTTATTCCCCTTTTTATAGATGGGCACAATATTTGCCCTTTTCCAGTCTTCTGGTATCTCCCCTGTCTTCCATGATTTTTCAAAGATCATAGCTAAAGGCTCAGATACCTCCTCTATC
Source organism: Pelodiscus sinensis (assembly GCF_049634645.1). Classification (NCBI taxonomy): domain Eukaryota; kingdom Metazoa; phylum Chordata; order Testudines; family Trionychidae; genus Pelodiscus; species Pelodiscus sinensis. The sequence goes on from NC_134725.1 coordinate 7,173,484, forward strand.
AGCTCCTTGAGTATCCTGGGATGCATTTCATCAGGACCTGGTGACTTGCTGACATCTAACTTTCCTAAGTGATTTTTAACTTGTTCTTTGTGTATTCTATCTTCTAAACTTCCCCTCTCTCTGCTTGTATTCACTATGTTAGGCACACCTCCAGACTTCTCGGTGAAGACTGAAACAAAGGAGTCATTGAGCATCTCTGCCATTTCCAAGTTTCCTGTTACTGCTTCTCCCTCCTCACTAAGCAGTGGGCCTACCCTGTCCTTTGTCTTCCTCTTGCTTTTAATGTATTTATAAAAGGTGTTCTTGTTTCCCTTTATGCCTGTAGCTAGTTTGATCTCATTTTGTGCCTTTGCCTTTCTAATCTTGCCCCTGCATTCCTGTGTTGCTTGCCTATATTCATCCTTTGTTATTTGTCCTAGTTTCCATTTTTTATATGACTCCTTTTTTATTTTGAGATCATGCAAGATCTCCTTGTTAAGCCAAGCTGGTCTTTTGCCATATTTTCTATCTTTCCTACGCAACAGAATTGTTTGCTTTTGGGCCCTTAACAACGTTCCTTTGAAATACTTCCAACTCTCCTCAGTTGTTTTTCCCTTCAGTCTTGCTTCCCCATGGGACCTTACCTACAAGTTCTCTAAGCTTATCAAAATCTGCCTTCCTGAAATCCATTACCTCAATTGTGCTGGTCTGCCTTCTACCTTTCCTTAAGATCATGAACTCTGTTATTTCATGATCACTGTCCCCCATACTGTCTTCCACTTTCAAGTTCTCAACTAGTTCCTCCCTATTTGTTAAAATCAAATCTAGAACAGCTTCTCCTCTGGTAGCTTTTTCAACCTTCTGAAACAGAAAGTTGTCTCCAATGCAGTCCAGAAACTTATTGGATAGCCTGTGCCCTGCTGAGTTAGTTTCCCAACATATGTCTGGATAATTGAAGTCCCCCATCACCACCAAACCTTGGGATTTGGATAGTTTTGTTAATTGTTTAAAAAAGGCCTCATCCACCTCTTCCACCTGGCTAGGTGGCTTCAATATATAAGTATAAAAAACGTTTTATAAACAGCACATTATATATTTAACACTTACCAGAGTGGATTTGATGCCAACACTTTCAGCTGCTTGAAAGGCCAATGTGAAGTTTCTTCTCTGTAAATTCAATGCAAAATTTATATAAAAATAGAAGGAAAACTACTTAAAATTTAATACTTACTCCTTGAAAACATTTCCAATAAAAAAATCTGTATTGACTGCAACTAGGGTTTATACCTAAACCACATTTTAAGTGGGTCACAGACTTCGCTTGTGTATCCCTACTACAGAATGTTTATAGGAAGTGTTTACTACCTGCTGGATTGGAATAAAACATTTTCAACAATGCTAGAATTAAAATTAGTATCTGGGGACTTTATATCTTATAAAAACATGTGGCAAATTAGAGAAAGATGCAGCTAAAAGAGATTGTATTTTAAATGGTATCAAATAAAGAGAATAAATGAATTTTAAACTAAATTTAATAGTAAGTTTAGTAAGATTCTGAACTTCACCCATTAGAGGAATTGTTCAAATAATAGGTAAACATAATTTTTAAAACTTCATTTGATAAAAGTACAATAGAATGATTAGCAATGGCAAGAGGTCCTAGAGATAGAAATGTGGTCACTTTAATAGAGCTGGCACTCAGGGGACATGTATACCTTTATTAATCTAGTCTAGGTAGTTATAGAGCACTCCTCAGCATAGTAACAGATAACACGTAAAATAAATCTTCATGCCAAAGTCCAGTGTACCTCAAGGAAGATTCTTCTCTTAGCTCTTACCAGCTTTACTGTTTATGTAAAACCAAAGATATAACTACAATATCAGTATGATGTGATAAATTAAATAGTATTGAACTATATTTTACTTGAAAATCAGAAGGAGTAACAAGGGAAAACATAAGATATACAAAGATATTACTAGAAGACCAAGGACAGGGTAGACCCATTGCTCAGTGAGAAGGGAGAAACAAGAACAGGCAGGGGTCTGTTTTGGGACTGGTTCTGTTCGATATCTTCATCAATGATTTATATGACGGCAGAGAACGTACACTTTTTATGTTTGCAGATGATACCTAGCTGGGAGGGATTGCAAGTGCTCTGGAGGATAGGGTCATAATTAAAAATGATCTGGACACACTGGAGAAATGGTCAGAGGAAAATAGGAGGAAGTTTAATGGGGACAAAAACAAAGTACAGGCAGTCCCCAAGTTACGCGGATCCGACTTATGTCGGATCCACACTTACGAACAGGGCTTTCTCGCCCCGGGGGCTCGCAGGCAGCGGGACTGCCCAGAGTGCAGCGGTCCCGCCACCTCGACCTCCGGGGTGAGAAAAGCTGCTCCGGGTGCCCCTGGTCTGCTGGGGACTGTCTCCAGCAGACCAGGGACACCTGGAGCAAAGCCGGGGAGGCAGAGGGGTCCCGCGCCTCTGAGGCTTTGCTCTGGCAAAGCCGGGGAGGCGCGGGACTCCGCCGCCGCTGCAGCTTTGCTCCCCATGTCCCTGGTCTGCTGGAGACAGTCCCCGGCAGACCAGAGGCACCAGGAGCAAAGCTGCAGCGGCGGCGGGGTCCCGCGCCTCCCCGGCTTTGCCACAGCAAAGCCTCAGAGGCGCGGGACCCCTCCACCTCCCCGGCTTTGCTCCGGGTGTCCCTGGTCTGCTGGGGACCATCTCCAGCAGACCAGGGACATGGGGAGCAAAGCCGCAGCGGCGGCGGGGTCCCGTGCCTCCGAGGCTTTGCCAGAGCAAAGCCTCAGAGGCGCGGGACCCCTCTGCCTCCCCGGCTTTGCTCCCCATGTCCCTGGTCTGCTGGGAGGGGGGGGCCCAGCTAGATGGCAACTAGTGCGCCCCCTCTTCCCCCCCTAGCAAACCAGGCTTTTGTTGTGGACCCTGGTATAGAGCAGCTGGGGTGCTGCTGGATTGATCCTGCAGTGACCTACCTGGCAGCCCAGCTGTTCTGTCCCAGGCTCGAGATTCAGCCGCTGGTGAAACTGATCAGTGGCTGATTCTGGAAGCTGGGGGCAGAGCAATTCTGCCTTCAGCTTCCTGTAGTCAGCCCCTGGTCAGTTTCAGCAGCAGCAGCTGAATCTGGAGCCAGTTACGACTTACATACAAATTCAACTTAAGAACAAACCTATAGTCCCTATCTTGTACGTAACCCGGGGACTGCCTGTACTCCACTTAGCAAGGAACAACCTGTTTCACACATACAGAATGGGAAGTGACTGTCTAGCAAGGAGTACTGGAGAAAGGGCTCCAGAGGTCCTAGTAGACTACAAGCTAAATAAGAGTTAACAGTGTGACACTGTTTTTAAAAAAAGCAAACATTATTCTGGGATGCATTAACAGGAGTGTTGAGAGAGACAAGAAGTCATTCTTTCATTCTACTGTGCACTGATTAGGCCTCAGTTGGAGTAATGTGTCCAGCTCTGGGCACCGCATTTCAAGAAAGATGGAGAAATTGGAGACTGTCCAGAGAAGAGCAGCAAAAATGATTAAAGGTCTAGAAAACATGAGCTATGAGGCAAGGCTGAAGGAATTGGGCTTGTTTAGTTTGGAAAAGAAGACAGAGGGGATAATGGTTTCAGGTATCTGAAAGGGGAGGCTTGGGAAGAGGGAGAAAATTGTTCTCCTTGGCCTCTGATGATAGGACAAGAAGCAATGGGCTTAAACTGCACCAAGGGAGGTTTAGGTTGGACATTAGGAAAAAGTTCCCAACTGTCAGGGTGGTGAAACACTGGAGAATAAATTACCTAGGGAGGTTGTGGAATCTCCATCTCTGGAAATATTTAAGAGCAGGTTAGACAGACATCTCAGGGATTATCTAGATGGTGCTTGGTCCTGCTGTGAGGGCAGGGGACTAGACTTGAGGACCTCTGAGGTCCTTCCAGTTCTAGTGTTTTATGATTAAGAAAGGATGATTATTTAATATATACCAGTGGTCCCCAACACGGTGACCATGGGTGCCATGGTGCCCGCGGGGCCATCTGTGTGCGCCTGCCAAGTGCTTGGGGCCGGCTCCGGCACGGGTGCATGCATCACCCGGGCCGGCTCCGGCACAGGTGCATGGTAAGCGCCGGCCCCGGGAGCGCCGCGAATTGGCTGCTCGTGCCCCGGGAGCGCGGCGCTTGGGGGAGGAGGGGGCGCTGGCCCCCGGCACTTGCAGAGGGGGGCCTTCGCCCCCCGAGCATGTGGCTATGGGGGGGGCCGCCCGCCCCCGGGCATGCATGTGTCCCCGCCCTCTGGTGCCCGGCAGGCAAACAGCCATGCCCCCTGGCGCCCGGCAACCTCTAAAGGTTGGGGACCACTGATATATACCAATGGACTAAAGGAGAATCAGGGGATCCAAAATTAGTCATTTGTCTATAAAATGGCAAAAATAATATATTCTCTTTCAGTATGCTAAGAATTTACACATTTGTTAAGGATATTAACAATACTTCTGTAGAAGACAAGGAATCTTTGGGGACTAATTACACTGGAAGAAATTAAATTTACTCTTTCCCCTAAGTTATCTTAAATGTTTTAAAGGATAAAAAATTAACTTCAAAAATTTTGCTCTGGAGAAAAGCAATACACCCTAAGCAACATGGATTGGAAGCATACGCAATCACAACAAATCCACCTACCACCCCAAAAGGGTAATAAGACACACAAGTTGCTGAATGTCAGACTTAATATTTAAAGACAAGAATATTTTGGGTGAAGAAATACTGAATGCTATCACCTCAAATGAACGTCCTTTCCACCCACTCTATTTAGTGTTACCTCTTCAACTTAAATTTATGTTCTCTCATAAATTTACATTTATCCAAAAGTTCTATTATGCCCAATAGTCTCAAATAATTGATAACTCAATCTGATAACCCCCATTAACTAAATTAAATACTATGCTTCTTTTTAATTTAATACAAGGAAGTAATCCCAATTCTGCATCTCTCCTGTTGCATGCTCTTCTATCCTATGCATTTATTTGCCCAAAGTGGTTTTTTTAGGTTAACTATATTTTCAGTTGACATAGGCTAAACTGGATATTATCATACTGTACCTTGTCCTGGCTGTTCAGTTCTTGATATGGAATGTGAGCTGGGAGATAAGTATGGAGGACTGCACAGAAGGCCAACCCATCATTCCAACTGCTACTGAAGTTCGTGATGTCAATATTCTTTAAGAGAAAAAAAAAATCTATAAATGATCGTAGATATCCATTTAATACTGCTTTAGAATTTGATCTAAGTCATTAGAAAATCTGAAGTGGGTTGTGCCCATGAAAGCATCTACATTTTTTGTTAAGTCTCAAAGGTGCACAGGACCATTTGTTGTATAAGTTCTCAGTTATAGACTAACACGGCTACCCCTTTGAGATGGATTAGAAAAATTACTTGTGTTGTGCCATTTACCACAAGAACACTAAAGCACTTTAGAAATGGAGATGCAATCAAAAACCACCTCAGCGCCAGGGCTAAAATTGTAAGAGACCAGAATCCAACATTACTGAGAGTGAGAAACAGACCAGCATGGGAAAGATAGATTAGTTCTGGAACTTAATTTGCCTTACTCGCTACAAAAAATGCACAATGCATATTAGTATGTGTTTGTGTTCCTTTGACACAGTAACATTTCAGAGAAAAACATGTCAAGACACAAGCAAAACCAAGTTAGATACAAATACCTGGCCTCCTTTTGCAACCCCCAAAATACATCAGGCTGCTATGATGTATTGTCAAAGCATGGGGAAGATCCGATTCCTCCTCTCCCTCTCCCACCCCCGCAACATTCTATTGTATTACCAATCAGGCAAAAGGACTAATCAATGAACACCGATATTTCCTGACTGTATAAGGTAATCATTTCAATGACAGGTAGCAGATAAATGATTCAAACATTATGTAAACTCATTACTAATTGTAGTTCAAAGATGATCCACTGGAACACCTAGCCATGAAATATGGTGGAGAAATAGTTCTTTGAATAAGACACAGAAGTAAAATTCCTAATTTTTCCACTCTGCTAACCCCATTCCCCCAACTTTCTGTCCCAATCATAAGCTAACTGGAACAGTTAAACCGTTCCCTTTATTCAACAAGGAATTGTACAGAATGTTGTTTAAAAGAGTCTATGACCTCTGCCAAAGGAAGTTGGTCACTCAGGCATTTTGTTCCTTTTCTAAATCACTGTACACTTGGCTGCTATCAGGAAAATAATGGAAAAGAGGTTACTGTCACCCAAAAGCATTGCAAGGAGTTTAGATTTTTATTTAAGAACCAGTTACAAACTATATCCTTATTTGAAATCCACATGGAGAAATGTAAATGTTCTGTCAAATCTACCCTTCGCTTAATTGGGCTTACAAAGTCACTAGACAGCTTTGCTATTGCTTTATATTTGGTGTTACACTAAAACTGAAACAATCTGCAGTCAAAGAATCAGTAGATAAATCAACTCTCTCCCCTTAAAACAGCAATACCAATTACACTTCTTCAGGAAAGGCTAATTTTAATCATGTCTCTTGTTTAATCTCCATCAGAAAAGATTCTACAATATGAAGCAGGATAAAAACTAAAAACAATGCAACTTAAATTATGTGACTCAAGTTTCTTGTCAAGCCAATGAAGATTTAGGATTGCAAATGGAAAGCAACAAATGCTGCTACTCTGCTCCGCTGACCCCCTGAATCTTCACTTCCTATCCAGTGTCAGCTTTTTTATACAAATGCCACAAAACACAAGTTCAAACTATGGTGATGTAAGAGTACGTGCTTGGACTCACAATGCCTGCAGGCAACAGCCTATGCTTTGCTTTGCAATCCAACAGCCTGCTTCCAAAAGGAAATAGCTTTGTTTGAGCCCCCCAGTGCTGTGGGAATATGTTCTTTACATAGTCTCAACTTCCTCAAGACACAGAATTGAAAAAAAGCTCTCCGTCCTTGCCATTCAAACCACCAGGAAGCTGGAGACCAACTGAATTAATGCGATTCCAGTAATTTTCTAATGTCAAAACTAGTTAAACACTACTTGCATTAAGGGAGAAGGAGAATCTTTTCAATTTCAGAAAAAAAAAACTGAGCAAATTTTATAAAACAGCACCGAAGTTCAAAACAGCTAACAGCCAGAGTGAATACATAAACCTTACCATCTATTTATTCTAAGCTTCTCTATGATGCTATGTCCCTGCCCCTCCCCCCAGCCTCTCGTCCCCACCACATTACATGTACACCCTGTGACTCTTTCCCCATTACATGTACGCAGCCAACGAAGATGAAGCTATACAGAAGGACCCTCCCTATCAAAATGCTTGTAGTAGCCTAGCTTTAAAATGATTTTTCTGTCATTCCAGAACATAAGGACTCTCAGTGATGCCTTCCATCTTTGCCAGTCTCCTGCTGCAATCTTGGCTTCTTGAACTGTCTGACAGCTTCTGTTGCTCATTTCCAGGTTAACCTCAATTTACCTTGTTGCCTCTTGCTCTTAGGATTCCAGTCTAATGCCTGTCTTCTCATGTTGTTTGGGTGTTTCCTCCATATCTGTTTTAGTCACCACCATTTTTATTCTGTAACATCCTGCCCTATCAGCTCCTGTTTCATCCTTCTCTAGAATTCTTTGATTTTTCTGGCATCCGATATTGAAGATTTGTCTAAGTCAACTGTTTATGAAAACTTGATTTAGCAAGGTCTTAAATCTCCAAAATTCGGAACCACAGAGTAAGACCAACTTTACAATGGTATTATCCAAAGTTTAACTTAGAGGGCAAATTTCTGTTTTCCAGATTAGCTTTATTATTACAAATGCATGTCTGGCTTTCACTAGTCTGTCTTTAACGTTGTCATCTGCTCCCTCTGTTGCATTTGTAATGCTGCCAAGTTACGTGAAATATCAGGCCCCTTATTTAAATTCCAGAAAGCATTATTGGTGCTTCTTGTGTGTTAAAATGTATGGTTTTAGTATGCTCACTGTTGATTTCCAACTGTACTAATTGTCAGAGACCGGGAGATCATTTCTTTTGGCTCGCATGTAACTTGCGGGTATAGGATAGCTGGCTGATGATATCTGCAAAGTCAAGGTCTTCCAACTTCTCTGTGAAAGTTCTTTTATTGCTTCTTGATCAGGGTGGGGCACCTTCTGCTCAGGGGCCAGATCTGTCTCCTGGATTGCCTAGATCTGGCCCGAGACTTGGGGCTGCCCCACAAGCATCAGAGAGCAGGCACTAGCGCTCCAGCCCTAAGATTCCCCTGCAATTCCCTCCTCTGGGCTGGAGCACCTGCTTCCCACATCGTGGGCGGGTGGGGGAGTCCCCCATGCTTCATTTGGCTGAATCAGGCAAGCTGCAGCTGGATCTGACCCATGGGCTATATGTGGCAAGGGGAGAAAGTGGCTCCATGTGCTGCCGCTCCCCCTCCCGAGAAACAGCAGCTCAAACCTAAGGCTTTTCTTATAATCTCTTCTACATTCCTACTGCACACCAAGCACACTTAAATGGCAAATAGGAATAGTGACATTGGGAAATTTCTCCAGAAACCATTTTGAAGGTGTAACAATTGATCTATAATGTGTTCAAAGGAAAGTTAACTGTATATCCTTATGTTTCATATCTTAAGATAGTCTAATTAGAGATTAGAATGTGACAATATACAGGAACTGGTGGGTTAGATTATTCCACATCTGCCTATTGTGGGCTTCCTGTTAGGGAAGTGAATGGCTAATTGGCTTGCAGTAGAAGATGGAGAAGCTCCTCTGTGGGCAAACAGCTGTCCAGCATCACGGGCCCACCAGAGAATCCTCTGTCTGTGGCGGGCCTTGCTTGGCCCTCCAGCTGCAGGCAGGGGCTGCTCCAATTCGCCTGCTGCAGGCACCACTCCAGTCCAGTGAGGTTTGAGTGCTCCCACCCCCTCTAACTAGTTAACCCAGGGATCAGCAACCTTTCAGAAGTGGCTTGCCAAGATTTAACTTATTCACCTCTATTTACAGGTCTGAGTGCAATGGATACTTTTTAAAGTCAATAATAGTCCTATTTGCAATCCCTGGCCTTGCTCTCCCTTGCAGAGTTCTCCATCTTGGGATAGTAGTTTGATATTTTAAGCGGCACACAAGCCTCTTGTCTCCAGCACCCTCCGTCAGTGATGATGGCAGAAGAATGGAAGCCTGATCCCCCCCACTGCAGCAACAGCCACCGCCACAGAAGTTCCCTGGCACTCCCATGCCACACCGCAGCCCCAGGTCCAGCCACAGCAACCTGCTCCAGGAGCAGCTACAATATGGCCTTAACCCAGCTCCAGCCCTTCGGCAGTCCTGGGTGCTGTGTGGCAACCCCAGAGGTACTGCTGCCGCAGCCACGCAAACCAGCCTCAGAGGAGCCGCTTCATCAGCCCCAGCCACCTCAGTCCCAGCAAAGCTTCCTCCCACCACCGCTGGGCGCAGTGCAGGCTAACCTGCTGCCAGGGAAGAGAAGGGCTCCAGCAGCAGTGCACGCTCCCCACTGCGTGAGGGGGAGGCCCTAGCTCCCTGCATCCCGCTCAATTGGCTTGCATGCCACATGTGCCATAGGTTGCCAACCCTTGGGTTAACCAGTTAAACAACGTTTAACTGGTTGACCAATTAAACAGGGCTTTATATCTCTCATTGATACTTTTTAAAGTCAATACTTTTTAAAGTCCACTGTCCCACTGCATGCTGGCTACCATCACAGATAGGATACTGGACTGGATGAAACTCTGGTCTGTTTTAGATGGCAATAGCCATGTTCCCAATTGCATCACTAGGTGAATAAGATTTGTACTTTAGGTTGGACAGTAGAGACAATTTTCCTAATGTTACTCAAAGGTGTCAGCCAAAAGAAAACAATTGTTAGCTTGCTCTACTCAAGTAGAAAAAAAATGAAATCAGATAGTGACATGAAAACAGAGCAGTGAAGAGACTCAAATTACACGATGGATGTACCAGCTGTATCAGATTTTGGAAAAGTCTTAATACCACTATTTAGAGTTTTTTATTATTTATCCTTTTATTAGCATACACTTGCCTGTTTCTCACCTACAGAAAAGGTTTTGTGAAGCAATTCACTTCACTAGTCTGCCTACAAATTGACTGGCATAGTGCAGTTTTTGAAACTCCCTTGGAAGAACTCTGAACTTACAGCTGGTGGCACAAATTGTTGCTGTAGTAGGATAGTATGATTATAGTTTATGCTCAGCCACCATTCTGACTCATAGGCACCATTTCCTTACAACAGTTCTTGTCATAGCTAACTTTGATAAGCAGATAAAATATATAGGCACTTGTGTCATGCTGGTACTTCTGTTCTGTGTTCAACCAACTGTGGCCCAGAGAATATGAGTGACTCCGATGACAATGAACTTTTTCCTCTACCATAATGTCCACAAAGTCCCACTGAGCTGAATTATTAGTGATAGACAGCCTAATTAACTAGGGTGTCTTCACTCAGAAGCAGAATATACTTTCTTGCTCCATTTTCATTGATAAAGTGGACCACTTTTGGACCAGAGCAGCTCTTTCCTGATTAACTTTCAGTTAATTTAACTTGCTGTAGTTCTGGAGGTACCAAGGGAATGTCAGTCTAAAAATCGGTGAATTAATGATCCAAGTAGTTATTGGATCTTTCATGTTGTCCCCAAGACAGACAGCCTCCTACTAAATCAGTTCTTGTTAGACTGCAGTCTTCCTCAAGCACACATTTCCCTGCCCTGATTATTTTTTGGGGGAAGATACATACAGTAACTCCTAGCTTAATGTTGTAGTTATGTTCCTGAAGAATGATACTTAATATAGTTTTGCTTAAATTGTATCCAATTTCCCCAAAACAATTAACATAAATAGAACGTTTAGGTTCCAGCTTTATTTTCATCAGAAGAGGCAGTGTGTGTGTGTGTATACACAGCAATTACAACTGTGAAGCTTTGGTAGAGATGATGGAATAAGAGGGTGGAACATCCCAGGGAATATCTTGTTACTAAACAATGAACTAGCATTTGGCTGAGCCCTCTAGGATTAACAGGTTACTGTACCCTCAAAATTTAGAGGCAGCATGGACCGAGGCAAGAGGGAGAGATCAAGAGTGCACAAGAGTGGCTGCAAACACTTCCCTGCAAAAACAGAACATGATGAACCCACGCAGTCCCACTGGAGTGTATACACAACTGCATACTGCCAAAGGTGTTGTGTGTGAGAGACAGAGAGATGGGCACATTGTGTCAGACATACAGCCAGACATGCCCCCACTGTGGTTGTGTGAGTTTGTGAGAGACAGAGAGAAAGAGAGAGAGAGAGACAGACAGACATTCATTGTCCCTTTAAAGACCCTGGCCCGCCTTCAAATATATTGTACTTGTAATTAGACCAAGAAGACTATGTGGCTGTGATATCCTACTTTGTGGATGCAAGGGCAGTAGCAACAGGGTAGTGGGATGAGGGGCAGTTGAACTGTAGCTGCCCAGTCACATACCTTACAGGGAACTTGGGGAGTTGGAGGGGCTGCCAGCCCACCCTGGTTCCAAATCTCCACAAGGGTAAGCTGCTTTTCCAGAAAGTCCTGAAAGTAACGGATAAAGCAAGCAGCCAAAACAACCTTATATGTGAGCACTGCACAACTTTAAATGAGCATGTGATCTAATGATAAGCAACATAACTAAAAAACATTAACTGGACAACATTAAGTGGGAGTTACTGTGTTGAATGTGAAGAGGTTCATCTTTTCTGAAATCTTTGACTCCCTTCTCAGTCTGAGTTTGGGCCTGAATACAGAATGAAAAGTCTTTAGAAAACTGTCTTCTAGAAATGGATGGTCAGTTTTCCATACTTTAAAAAAGCTCTCTCAACAATCATATGCTGCTGAACTCCAATTATGATAGATGTGTTGCTGGAGCGGTTCATTCTTTCCATCTACCTGGTAATGGAGACAAGCCGTAAATTCTAGAAGAATAAAGAAGGTGGCAAGGCCCTCAATATACTACCTGAAACAGCACATCAGAAACCAAGTTTGATTACCTTCAGATTACCTAGCACAGTTCCCCTGTTCATTTGGGGTTTTGAGAGACTGTGATCCAGAAGGGTTCTATGAAAGCATATTAACAAAATTCCAGCTTGTCAGATAAGCACATTATCATAATCAGAAAATAGTCTTGAGAAGTATCATATGGATAGCTGAAGAAACAGGATCCAGATCCTATTCCCATAACTTGAGTTGAAATTGATGTTATCAGTGTTTTCTACAATGTGTATGCTATATTTTCCTATGAATATGAATCAACTTTTTATCAATTAATAAAAATGAAACCTTAACAGAAAAAACAATCAATATTTTCCCGTTTTCAAGGGCAACATGCATACAACACCTGGTCTTTATATATTTACAAAAGCACCAGGTTAATTTGAAGAGAGACTATGCATTATTTTTATGCACACTGGGCAAGAAGCCAAAAATAATTTATGAAGCCACAATTAAGATTTATGGACAGATTTTTTTGCCTTAATTTTTATTGCCTCTCTGCACCGTCTAGTAATTATAAATATACTTAGAGCAATGCACACAGTCTCAAATTCAGGATGATTAAACGGTCAATTAAACGGTCAACAGAATACATTTTAAAATAGAAGCAGCTTTCTAATACCATGGTTTCCCAGAGAATAAATGTAAATGTAATTTATTTAAATATGCGTATCAATAAAGAAATATTTGGCACATACAATATATTCATCTTTTGCATTTTTGTGAGGACAAACTGTATCCCCATTCTACAGTTTGTAAAAACTGAGGCAGAAGTTAAATTTATTCACAACCATAAAATGCAACTTACGTAAGGATGTAAAGGTTAACTGGTTAACGGCTAACCATCACCCTTATCACAGGTGATGCTTATGGGTAACCAAGAAAACAAAGAGATAACTTTGCTTATGTGAACGCAAACCAGATAACTGAATGTACCAGAATCCAAATCAGCGATGAGTTATTAAATGCTTTTTCATCGAGGAAAGGAGGAATAAATAACACCTACTTTGGCTGTCTAAGGGATGTAACACTCAATTTGAAGTCTAGTGAATTTCAAACTGTAAAGTTAGAATTAGGGTACGTCTAGACTACAGGGTTTTTTTGACAGAAGTTTTGTCAACAGTATCTGTCGACAAAGAGCGTCTAGACTACATTCAGTTCTGTCGACAAAGCAAGCTGCTTTGTCGACAAAACCCTGTAGTCTGGACACAACCCTAGATGCAATTACACCTTCTGTCGACAGAACTCTGTCGACAAAAGGTGTTATGCCTCGTAAAATGAGGTTTACCAGCGTCGACAAAACTGCTGAGTTCTGTCGACATAATGTCCACTTTTGTCGACAAAACTCTGTAGTCTAGACACACCCTTAGTTTCAGATCCTACACCTGTCAATCTCTCTGGGTTTGTCTACACTACAAAGTTAATTCGAACTAACAGACGTTAGTTCGAATTAACTTTAATAGGCGCTATACATACAAACCGCTAGTTCGAACTTAATTTGAACTAGCGGAGCGCTTAATTCGAACTAGGTAAACCTTATTCTACGAGGACTAACGCCTAGTTCGAATTAAGTAGTTCGAATTAAGGGCTGTGTAGCCCCTTAATTCGAACTAGTGGGAGGCTAGCCCTCCCCAGCTTTCCCTGGTGGCCACTCTGGCCAACACCAGGGAAACTCTTCTGCCCCCCTCCTGGCCCCGGAGCCCTTAAAGGGGCACAGTCTGGCTACCGTGCCCATGCCAGGTGCAAGCCTGCCAGCACCCAGCCAGCAGACCCTGCACCTGGCACGACATGAGCCAGCCACCCACTGCCACCCAACCCTCCGTCTCTTCCCGGGACCGGGCTGGCGGCTCCCAGGAGCCTGCCTGGGGCCGCAAGAGGTGGGCGCTCGCCTGGTCTAGTGCGGACATCGTGGACCTCATCGAGGTTTGGGGGGAAGCCTCCAACGTCCAGGACCTCCGCACTAGGCACAGGAAAGTGGCCGTCTAGGGCAGGATAGCTGCCAGCCTGGCCACCCAGAAGCAGGTTTGCATGAAAATCAACGTGGTCCAGTGAGACCCCCAACCCTGAGCTTAGAACATAAGAATGGCAGTACTGGGTCAGACCAAAGGTCCATCTAGCCCAGTAGCCTGTCTGCCGATAGCGGCCAACACTAGGTATCCTGCAGGGGATGGACCGAAGACAATGACCAAGCCATTTGTCTCGTGCCATCCATCTCCAGCCTTCCACAAACAGAGGGCAGGGACATCTACTCCCTGGCTAATACCACTCCATGGACCCAACCTCCATGAATGTATCTAACTTCTCTTTAAACTCTGTTCTAGTTCTAGCCTTCACAGCCTCCTGCAGCAAGGAGTTCCACAGGTTGACTCTTTGCTTTATGAAGAAGAACTTTCTGTTGTTAGTTTGAAGCCTGCTACCCATTCATTTCATTTGGGGTCCTCTAGTCCTTCTATTATGGGAACTAATGAAGAACTTTTCTGTATGCACCCTCTCCACACCACTCGTGCTTTTATAGACCTCTATCATATCCCCCCTCAGTCTCCTCTTTTCTAAGCTGAAAAGTTCCAGTCTCTTTAGCCTCTCTTCATATGGGACCTGTTCCAAACCCCTGATCATTTTAGTTGCCCTCCCCTCTCCCACCCTCTCTTCTCTTCTCCCACCTCCTTTTCCCAGTCTCCCCCAGTTTTGTTCAATAAAGAGAGTTTCTATTTTTGACCATATGTGTCCTTTATTTTGTACATCAGGAAGGGGGGCTAGGGAGGGGTAAGTGGAAGGATGTGAGGGAGGAATGGGGTACGAGCCCCTGATGAAGAGGACTGGGGTGGATCTGTGGGCTCCTCGGGGTAGAAACTCTCCTATAGCCCCCCGATTGACCCCCACCCCGGATGGCAGCCTGCTTTGCAAGCGGAAAACCCCTGAGAACTGTCTGTCGGGGGTGGGGGTCGGGTCCCTTTAAGCACAGCCCTCGGCTAGCCTGAGGCAGCAGCTCCACGCTATAAGTCCTAATCTGATGCCCTGCCGGCACTGCTTCCGGCCATCCTTAGCCTCGGTTCAGGGTCCACTCAATGTGGACATGCTAGTTCGAATTAGCAAAATGCTAATTCGAACTAGTTTTTAGGTCTAGATGCACTAGTTCGAATTAGCTTAGTTCGAATTAACTAATTTGAATTAAGTTAGTTTGAATTAGTGCTGTAGTGTAGACATACCCTCTGAATGCTTTTAGGGTTTTATAATTACATTTTTCCTCCTCTTTCAAGTACCTTTTCCTATTTCTTCTTATTCTGAGAAAAAGGGGAAAAACTGACTACATGAAAAGCACTACCAGAAGTGCAAATAAAACTGAAAAAAGTGGAGAAAGCTATTTTTCCCTTTAGTATTTCAGTTACAATAAACTTGTTAATTTTAACTATGGTATGTAAAATTTGTCAGATGTGAACTTTAAGATGACAGCTTTACTTCAACACACCACAACTTTGAGCCAGAGAATGTTTCACTCTTTTACAGAGAAAGTTTGAATTATAAGTCAATCTAAAAGTAACTATTTCCAAAAGCTCTTTGCAGGAGTAAGACCAATGTTCTTAAAAAAAAAAAAAAAAAAAAAAACCCACCCCACACACACCACACAAAGCAATCCTCATAGGGCTCTCATCTAGACTACACAGAAAGCTCTGCTTTCGAAAGTGCAATTGGAAGAAGATATGCACAGAATTTGCATATCCTCTTTCGACTGTTCTGCGTAGTCTAGATGAGCCCATATTGCTAAACCATTATCGTCAGTTCCAGCCTTTCAAATAGCACAGAAACAAATCCATCTTCCAAGAATGTTAACAGAGCCAGAAAAACCAAATGGAAGGGGAAAAAAGACAATGGAAGGAAACAATTAAGGAGATTTACCAACTGCTTTGGATGTTATGGATGATTTTTATTACATTTAATTAATAGGAAAGAGACAAGTTATTGTTTGAATGAAAATCTTTGTCCACACCAAATATATCAATTTATATTTTCAGGAAGCATGAATAGAAACTGGCAAATTTAAAGGCAGCAGAATTTTTTAAAAATTGCTACTCTGAGTTTATCATACCTAAGATTCTTCAACAAAACTTTATTTAATCTACTTTAATTATATATAGTCTTCTATTAACTTGCATTAGACTATTAATCAGGAAATCAATAACTAGCAGAATAATGGAACTTTAGAGGGTAGCTGAGTTAGTCTGTACAGGAAAAAAACAACAAATGATCTGGTAGCGCTTTATAGACTAACAAAATATGTAGAATGGTATCATGAGCTTTCGTGGGCAATAATGTCAATCTAAGATGTCCAACAAAACTTCTCATTGTTCTAGATTTGTATCATTAGCTAAACTAAGAAGTCCTTTTCCACTGAAATCCAACCCAGAACTTTTCTGGATGCTGTCAGATCATACAGAGTTAAAGCAATAAGTACAAAAAACAGGGTTTCAAGGAAGCTGTCAATCAAGAAATAAGCCTTTTCAAGGAAAGTCAGGGATACTTACAGCACATGCCATGGTCCACAACTTAAGTGTGGTTGCATATACGTGCAAATATATGTGCAAATAGCTTTTCACACTGACAGGTGTGAATGTAAAGATTAAGCCTTAAGCTGCGGTGCCAGATCCAAACGTGGCCAGTGTGAGCCAGTCAGCACCTCTTAGGCACTGCCTACAAGGCTAAACAACCATCACTTTCCACAATGCCTCGGCATTCCTGGTACCTCCTCCCTGGGGCTAGAAATGCTGACACGCTGTAACCATCTGTTCCAGCCAGCCCATCCGCTTGTGTCTTTCAGTGCTCACTCTGCCTGGGAGACACCTCGTCATTGTGGACCATGTTCCCAGTGGAGACCATGTTCAAAGGATCCCATCCACAGGCTGTGTGTTGAGTCTAGTGCAAACCCAAAGTGTACCACAGGCTGCAAATAAATGGGCTGGGTGTTGAGTAGCCCTGCTGTAGAATGACCATAGGGGCTAGGCATGGAAAAAGGGACAGCTATCTACTATATATTTCAGGGGTTTGTCTGTTTGCATGTATGTCTGTCCCCCAATCAGGGGACAAACACCCCTTTTCCAGTCTGTGCCTGCTGCAGTGGCTATGGACCCTGGTCTCCAGCTGCTGTGTTGAGAGGGGGAAGGCTTGGGTTGTCCTCTTTCGCAGGGCAACCTGCATACTGAACCCCAAGCCCCACCTCCACACAAGAACAATGATTTAAATTAAGAAAAACAAAACTTCAGGTAAGAACCCTAGCAATGCTGGGTAAATATTCCAGTAACAAAGTCAAGCAGTAGCATCTGACATTACCTATCTGTGCTTATACTGCTCTTCCCATCTATACGAGATTCAGACAACCTCAGGTTAAACTCATCTATGGAAGTACAGAGCAATATTTAAAAATTAACCTGTCAAATCCCATATCCTCTGAATGGCATCAAAGCTATTGATTTTCTGGTTTCAAGTGAGTGATAAAAACAATAAGGAAAAGACTCGCCTATGTACAAAAAAAAAAAGAATGTGTGATGGACGAAAAAGATTGTATAGAAAATGACAATATTTGACAACTTAAGTATTCTGCTTTTGTCAAAGTTAAATGCACAAACTATCATTCTTTCTTCCGTAGTACTACATACAGTTAAAAGTAGATCCCTTTGGGCATCTCCTGATTCTATACCACAAAATCTACTGGCTTAGATATCTACAAATCTGTAGAAAACAGGTCCTGATTTTAGGACTATTTAAAAAAAACCAACAACAAAAACCCCCAAATTTTTAAGCCAAACACATCAGTAAGGTGTAGTACATATTAGCAACTCATCTGATTATATTCAACAGAATTACTATCTGAAATCCAAAAACTATGGAATTAATAATGCATCTCACACCAGATTCCTTTAAACAAAAAACAAACCCACAACCCACAACAAATGGTCTGGTAGCATTTTAATAGACTAACGAAACATGTAGATAGTATCATGAGCTTTCATGGGCACAGCCCACTTCTTCAGATGGCTGTGCCCATGAAAGCTCATGATACCATCTACATGTTTCGTTAGTCTGTTACAGGAAAAAAACAAGTGGTTTGGTAGCACTTTACAGACTAACTTGGCTACCCCGTAAAGCACCAGATTCCAAAACTATTTCAACTGCCCCTGCAGTAGTGCCCTTAGTCAGAATTTTATGCTATTTTATCTAGCCACATCTTCATTTTATCATTGACCACAAAACCTAGAATGCCTTAATTTTAACAGCACCGTGATAGAATTGAATTGCTCTATGGCCTTTTTTACAGTCCACACAATACACAAAATTTTACAATATCTTTATTAGACAAAAAGCTTACTGAAGGAAATCATTCCTAAAACCCTATTAAGGGCCCAAACCTATGAGGTACACATGGCACCCAACATCATTTTGCAGTCAATTATCCAACTGTCAATAACCAAAATTAGCATTACTATAAACAAATTTCATGAAGCATGGATTTAGAGCTTTAGTACAAAAAAGATCAAAGGTTACAGTGGCAAAGCAGCACACTTTGGACTAACACACAAAGGAAGTTTTATGATTATGGAATACATCTTAAAATTACACAGTAAAAAAGGGAAGACAGCAGGTATCTGTACTGGGGCAATTTAAATAAGTCTGCGTACCTTGTTTGAATACAGTACTAACTATAGTTTCCTGGGTTTATATTTGTTATTTAACTAAAGTTATTGGAAGACAATATGCATTTAAATCGCTTGTGTGCACATGTACAATAATATATGGTAATAATAAATATCTATACTTGTGGAGCCTAAACATTAAAATTCGATTGCTTATATAGATGGGGAACTTGCTACGGAAAGTAGTAAGAGCTAAGCATACAATCAATCAGAAAGAATATCCATTTCTTTATTTTTTTGCTGAACTGCATAATTTCACATTGACACACGCAGTGCTTTTAGCAAAGTTAAAAATTTGGAATAGTTAGTATAGCATGTAAATGCAAGAGCACAGCTCCTTTCACAATGTAGCAGAAAAGAACCAGCAACAAATGCTAATTAGCACGTGCTTTAAAATGCCAAAGAGTGACCAACTGAAAGCAAATTGTAAATATATTAGCCTTCTGAGAATAGATATAAAATCCTGCTCTCAAATTTTGAGACCATAAATTCACTGGAAAGCTTATGACAAGAATCTGGGAAAGCGTTTTAGCAAGCTGCTATGTTAAGCATAAAAACTATTTCAAACAGGAAATAGTTTGTTCACTGCATTATAACATCCAACTAGCTTTGTTAATTCTACTTGTGAGTCCTACCGCCTGACCAAGACAAACAGTATCTTGATGAGAAAGCACATGTTTTCTTCTTACATGCAAGTCACAGAAACTGGAGGGTGGAAAATTGTTTGCCTTTCTATGGATATTTTAAAACAGAAATAAAGGAATGTTAATGACTGCCATCTTCTATCTGCAACAGGGCTCCCTTGGTCATAAAGGGATACTGAAGAATCCAGACAAAATTATTTTCTATACCCCAGAACTAGTAGTGGCAGGGACGAATGTACACAAGGTCCAAGATATCGCAGAGTGCTGATCATCTACTTTGTGTTTAAAGCTGTTTATAATCTCTTTCTGGATTACAGGGTTTGTGTTTTAGTTTCCACAGGAAATTGTTCGAGAAGGTTACTCACCCTGTGCAGTAACCGAAGTTCTTCGAGATGATTGTCTCTGTGGGTGCTCCACCTTTTGAGATTTACAATAGCAGTGTCCTCCAGTAGGCTGTGCACACGAGGGAGACGGCACAAGTGGTAATGCTAACACACATGCACAGCCAACCGTCCTTCAGTTCCTTCTCTGCCCCGGAAGAAGAAATCAATATGTCCGAAGCAGAGAGGAGGAAGGGCAGGTGGTGGAGCACCCATTGGGACAACCATCTTGAAGAACCTCCGTTACTTTTCTTCTTCTTTGAGGAATGTCCCTGTGGGTGCTCCAACTTAGGTGGCTATCTAGCAGTACCTATAATGAGAAGGCAGGTGCTTTGGCTAAATGCTCTGTTGGACCTTGGTCAGGACCATATGTCTGAATTCAGTGCTCTGTTTCAGGTAAGTGCTGAGGGCATAATGTCTGGCAAAGGTGTGTGCAGAAGACAAAGTTGCCGTTCTGCAAATGTCGAGAGGAATGCTATTAAGGTAAGCTGTAGAGATTGCCATGGGCCTTGTGGAGTGTGCCCACAAGTGAAGTGGAGACTCCTGGTTAAAACTGGCATAGACTGTAGACTGCATCCGCCTGGTTTATCTGGATAATCGCTGAGTAGAGAGTTGCATGCCCAGGGATCTTTCAGCCATGGAGATGAAAAGCCTGTTTTACGAACTGTGATAGAGATGGAGCCATGTTAGTCTGGTGTTGCTGAAACAAAAGACAGAACTATGTAGCACTTTAAAGACTAACAAGATGGTTTATTAGGTGATGAACTTTCGTGGGCCAGACCCACTTCCTCAGATCGTAATAAGATGGGGAACTATCAGGACATGCCATGGAGTTCTCATGGACACATAGAGCAGGTAAGTCTACCAGGTTTGTCATGGCCATGCTGGAAATATATCTATTACTGACACGACACCTGCTCTTGTTGTCCACTTGGTGAAGTGGGATTGGAGGAAATGCATAGAGAAGGGATGCATTCCAAGATATTGTAAAGGAGTCTCCCAGGGGGTGTAGCCCAATGTCCGCATGAGAACAATAGCGTGGACACTTAGTGGACTGGTTTGCAACCAATGCCAACAATGGGGAATCACCAGCATTTGAAGATCATATGTAATATGTTGTCCATCTCCCATTCGTGGTTACAGTTGAACTTCCTGCTGAGGGTGTCTGCTGTAAGATTGTTCTTGCCCTGGAGGTAAGAAGCTTGTATGCAGACATTGTGATATATTCACCATGACCATAGGTGAACTGCCTCTCTGCATAATCAGTGAGATCTGGCTCTACCCTGCCTGTCTATATGTAACACATTGTGGCTTGATTGTCTGAAAATCTGCATGGTGTTGCTACGTACCAGGTGGAGGAAGTGCTGGCATGCACAGAGTACTGCTCTGATTTCTAACACATTGATGTGCAGGAAATGTTCAAGTGGATCCCACTGGTCCTGGATTTTGAGAGAACTAGAATGTGCCCCCCTCACCGTATGAAGGAGGCATCCGTCATGATCGGGATTGTCGAGGGACATCTGTGGAAGCATACCCCAGTGCACAAATTTTTTGGATCTGTCCACCAGTTTAGTGATTGTTTGATTTTGGTTGGCATTGTAATCAGTTTGTTGATACTGTTGGAATGAGGACTGTATACCAATCTTAGCCAGTGCTGCATCAGTCTCATGTGTAATCTGGCGTAGGCCACCACTGATGTGGCTGCTGCCACGTGGCCTAGTAAATGAGGGCAGGTTCTGGCCTGGACTTGTGAGCTGGCTTGGAGCAACTCGATAAGGTGGTTGGATAGACTGGAATTTCTGTTGCGGGAGGGAGGCTATTGCCTGGGTGCAGTGGAGATAAGCCCCAATAAATTCCATTGTCTGAGATGGTTGGAGCTCGCATTTGGAAAGATTTATTTATAGCCCCAGAGACTGGAAGAGACATGGCTAAATAGACTTCTTTGTGGTTGCTCTTATCAGGCAATCGAGATAAGTGGTACACAACCACCACTGCGATGATCTTTGAGAAGACCTTTGGGGCTGTGGAGAGTCCAAAAGGTAGCACTGTGTATTGGAAAGGTGCACTGTAGAGTACAAATCTTAGGTACTTACAATGTGCTGGTGAATGGATACATGAAAATAGGCATCCTGAAGGTTGGGAGTTGATAGCCAATCCCGTTCACTTAGGGCTGGTATTTTGTAGCCAGCATCACCATGTTGAAGCACTGATGCTGTATGTGTCGGCTGAGCCTTTTGAGATTGAGAATTGGTCTCCACCCTCCTGACTTCTTTGCTGTGTGGAAATAATGGGAGTAGAAACCCCTGACCTTGTATTGCTGGGGTATGGGTTCTATGGCCCCTAGGTGAAGGTGTTTGATCTCTTGGAGTAGCATGTTTTTGTGAAATGGGTCCCTGAAGGAGGAGGGGGAGAATGGGTGGGAAGAAGGGTAGTAGAAAACAGAATGTAGTATCTGTCCTTCAGGAAACCCAACACCCACTTGTCGGTCATGACAGTGGACCAGTTGGGGTAAAAAGACAGAAGGGTAGTAGGAGGTGATGGAAAAGCAGATGGTTTTAAGGTTGCTCTAGATGAGATGATGTTATCGGACTCTGGACTTGATCTTAAAAATGCTTGTCTTGAGGTTGACAGTTGTGACATTGCAAGTAGGTAAGGGGCCTGTCTGCATAGAACATAAGAATGGCCATACTGGGTCAGACCAAAGGTCCATCTAGCCCAGTAGCCTGTCTGCCAACAGTGGCCAGCACCAGGTGTCCTAGAGGGAGTGGACTGAAGACAATCATAGAATCATAGGACTGCAAGGGACCTCGAGAGGTCATCGAGTCCAGCCCCCCGCCCTCAAGGCAGGACCAAGCTCCGTCTACACCATCCCTGACAGATGTCTATCTAACCTGTTCTTAAATATCTCCAGAGAGGGAGATTCCACCACCTCCCTTGGCAATTTATTCCAATATTTGACCACCCTGACAGTTAGGAATTTTTTCCTAATGTCCAATCTAAACCTCCCCTGCTGCACTTTAAGCCCATTACTCCTTGTCCTGTCCTCAGAAACCAAGAGGAACAAATTTTCTCCTTCCTCCTTGTGACATCCTTTTAGATATTTGAAAACCGCTATCATGTCCCCCCTTAATCTTCTTTTTTCCAAACTAAACAAGCCCAGTTCATGAAGCCTGGCTTCATAGGTCATGTTCTCTAAACCTTTAATCATTCTTGTCGCTCTTCTCTGTACCCTTTCCAATTTCTCCACATCTTTCTTGAAATGTGGCGCCCAGAACTGGACACAGTACTCCAGCTGAGGCCTAACTAGTGCAGAGTAGAGCGGCAGAATGACTTCACGAGTTTTGCTTACAACACACCTGTTGATACAACCTAGAATCATATTTGCTTTTTTGCAACAGCATCACACTGTTGACTCATATTCAACTTGTGGTCCACTATGACCCCTAGATCCCTTTCCGCCATGCTCCTTCCTAGACAGTCGCTTCCCATCTTGTTCCTTCCTAAGTGGAGCACTTTGCATTTCTCTTTATTAAACCTCATCCTGTTTACCTCTGACCATTTCTCTAACTTGCTAAGGTCATTTTGAATTATGTCCCTATCCTCCAAAGAAGTTGCAACCCCACCCAGTTTGGTATCATCTGCAAACTTAATAAGTGTACTCTCTATCCCAGTATCTACATCGTTGATGAAGATATTGAACAGTACGGGTCCCAAAACAGACCCTTGCGGAACTCCACTTGTTATCCCTTTGAGACAATGATCAAGTGATTTGTCTCCTGCCATCCTTCTCCAGCCTCTGACAAACAGAGGCCAGGGACACCATTTCTATCCCCTGGCTAATAGCCTTTTATGGACCTAACCTCCATAAAATTATCTAGCTTCTCTTTAAACTCTGTTATAGTCCTAGCCTTCACAGCCTCCTCTGGCAAGGAGTTCCACAGGTTGACTATGTTCTGTGTGAAGAACTTTCTTTTATTAGTTTTCATCTAGTTTGTTGTTGCCTCCTCCTATTGTCAAAATGCCTCTGAGCTGGATTAAAGGGTGAAGATTAGAACAGATTTTAATCAGATACAGTAGCTGTTTCATGGTATGTACATGTATACCAAAAGTTTTCAGCACTGCCCTGGAATCTTTAAGTGAATGGAGGTACACCTACATGGTGTCTGCAAACAGCTTTGATCCTAGGAAGAAGCGATCCTCTACTGTGGTCTGTACCTCCTGGGGAAAATCTGACAAGTGGAGCCAGGAAGACCTACTCATAACATTGGTGGTCATAACTGATCATGATGCTGTACTGCATGTGTCCAGGGCGGCTTGTAGGACCGTACAGGATCTCAGCATGCTCTTGTTTATGTTGGCTGTAAATTATTCTCAATTTAAGATAAATTGTCAAAGAGTGAGAGCTGTTCAACAATATGGTGGGTATATTTTGCCAACACTGCTATGTAGTTTGAGATGCAAATCTGAAGGGAGGCCGAGGAATAAGCCTCTCTACCCATGAGGTCTAGGTATGTGATGGTACGTGTGGCGCTGATTGCCCCTCTGATTAACGGCATTTACAACCTATGGAGTTAGGGGATGGGTGGGAAAAGAGAAAGTTTGCACTCTGCGGGGACATGTAGTATTTACGGTCAGATCTTTTGCAAACCAGTGGTATCATGGCTGGTATCTGCCACATGACCCTGCTGGGGTCCATAAACGCAGGGTCCATAGGTAAGGCCAGTCTGGAGACAGTCGAGACATGGAGTTTGTGCTGAGTTTCAGGAAGGGTGACCAGGGAGACCTGAAGGACCTCTGCAATCTGCCTATCGAGTTCCTGGAAAGAATGGAAGTCATTCCCATCCATGGGGGAGAGGTGGGGAAGAATGGAGGCATCACGAGAAGGAGGGGGATGTGTGAATTGAGAAATGGGAGGAAGACAGAAGACTCCTTGTCACTAGATGCTGGTTCCTTCTCTGATAGGGTGACCTGTACAGTGCTGGCAAGGATGCTGCTCTAGACGAAGGTGCTATAGTTATGTGGGTTGCACCTACAGTGAAAGTTGGGCTTGATATGCTGCCCATGGGTCCCAATAGGGCCAGTTGAAAGGGAGGAGCATGAGAGGAGGCAACCACTTCCATGGCTGCCGTTGCACTGCTATGTGCTGTTGCTGTGGCTGGGGTTGCTTCAGAGAGGAATGCCTCCGAGTATGGGTGCTGACCAAGGGCTCCTTGTCACTAGACAACCAGACTCAGCTGCTAAGGTGCCATCGGTGCCAAACCGAGGAGTTGTGAGTGCTGAAGATACCCTGAGGTCCTCTGTGGTGGATAATGGGACCGGAACCTGAATCTGTGGTGCCAATAGCAACTGAGCTGTGACTATTGCAGTGTTGAATGGGAGACTGACGGTGCCGAGTGCTTATACCTCTTCAGCGTCAGCATAGGTGCCAATGGTGCCACGTGAGGCTTAGACTTCTTTGGTGCCACCAGTGCCTTAGCCAAAGATGGCTTGGTTTTATCTTTCTTCAGCACTGATGTATGTGCCAGTGTTGCTGAGTGTCAATTTAGACTTGGCTTTGCCTGGCACCTTGGTACTCAGCTTTGGTAGGTCCTTGGACCCTCAGGAACCGTTGATGCCAGATGGGCCCGGAACTTCCCTGTCCGAAGCCATAGTACGGGTTACTTTGGGTGCTTGCTCCTTTGAGGGAGAATCACTTTCCTCGAGGAATGAGAGCTCTTCCTGGATTATTCAGAGGAAGAGTCTCGAGGTAGAGCTGGCAGACGTGGCCCTTTTTGGCAATGCTGGAACTGTGTGGGTAGCACGTGCCTACCCCAAACACTGGGATGGGGATAAATAGCCTGCAAGAAAGTCAATATTTGAATCCCGAGGAACCAGGCATGCTAAGTAGTAAAAATGTGCAAGGCCGAAGAATTGGCAGCCATTGTAACAGGAGAAAAAGTTTTTTTTAAATCTGAAGATAAAACTTGAACTATAACTAGAACGAATTGTAACACTTCCTTGTTACTCAGTTAATTTTTTAAAAAATTTCAAAGTTGTTTAAAGAAAAAATTGGAGAGCAACTGCAGTTCCGACCGATGCCAGAGGTAGCAGAAAGGAACTGAAGGAATTGTTGGCTGTGCATGCATGGTAGCGTCACCGTGTATGTTGTCTGCCTCACACATCCAGCCTACTGGAAGGCACAGTTACTGTAAATCTCTGACTCAGAGTACAGGGACCTAAGACCTAAGGTGGAGCACGCACCCACAGGGACACTCCTCATAGAAGAATACATTTATATGTTTTTAAAAAACATCAAATCAAGAAAGGTGGAAGTTAAAGTCTTCATTGTAATATTAACTTATGCTCACCACATAACTAATTTTTTACCTCCTTACAAATACTTCTGAACTTGTGGACCTCAGCTGCTATCCTATATCTTATTTGCCCAAATTAAGCAGTAGGGTTACATTTATAGAATTTAGATGCGACAGGAAAAAGGCGTGCTATCAAGGCTCCACGTAATCTGAGGCTACAGATCAATCCAGAGCTGTGCTCCAGAATCTAGGCTTTCATTAAAAAAATTACGTTTCTGTCCCTTATAATTGAAGATTTTAAAAGTTGACTAAATTGTAAGATGGACCTTGGTCTTCTAAAGTCTTTAGGCAGCCTAGGACAACATGTGTCAGATGTAAAATGCTCCCATTCCTTCACAGGACTGTTAATTCTGAGACCTAATTATCAATATTTAAGCATAACAATTAAGTATTTTATTGATCACATGAGAAGAAACATCCTGAACATTACACTGGAATCACTTCCATTAATCACATCCACCAGCTCTGGAGTAAACTATGAACCCCTAAAAATACTGCAAACAGGAAAAAAAAAAAATCTCTTCTAACCAAAACTGATTGGGGAGGGGGGTAAGTAAGGAGTATGGATAAACAAAATCCACTTATTAGAGCTGGAATTTTCATGTAAACGGTATTTGCTAAAGCCAGAGAGACTCTTGACAAGTATCAGAAGAGTAGCTGTGTCAGCTGGTATCTACAAAAATGAGAAAACACTCAAGCAGCACACTTGTAGGAATCTAGTGGCTGCATTTTTTGTATTACATTTCTGGAGGTAAATTCTTTAATCTCCAAAAACATAAGGACAGTGAAAAATGGATTCAAATTCTATTTTGGACAATAAAACAGACCATCACCCCCAGGTGAAGAACCTCTGTAACCTGTCTAGCATCTAGAATCTTACATCCTGGTTTGGATTTTGTGTTGTCCATCTACTTTCAATGTACATCAGTTAGCTACTTAAAATGAAAACAGTTTTGTTCAAGATAGTGTCAATGAAGTAAACTACTCCACAATAGCTGGAGTGGATGGTTTTACACTTGGAACTTACCTAGATTTCACAGGGGCGGGAGTGAGGGAGGGAGGAAGGGCGGGAGAAAGGGGTAGGAGAAGGTTTTGTTTCCCAGAGAGTGCCTAACATTTATAAGGTATTGATAATTAGGCGATATGTCAAAAATCTGGATAATCTCTATCCATAATGCGCACAATACAGGGTACATTTATAGCATTAATAAAAGCATAGCAGCAACACAAATGTTCACCAGAATTGAATTTCAGGGGGATCTTGAAAAACAAATTTAATACACTACAACAATTTAAAGAAAAATGATAAATGTTGACGTCAGAACAAAATACATTCTTCTGCAATAGCTAACTTAATATATTCCAATAGGACTTCTCTGTCTCCTTCAGAAAGAGGCGCATATATAGCTCAGAGAGAGGAGATGATATCATCCAGCAATAGCAGTGCATGCAGAGTGTCACGTAATAGCTGTCAGGCAAATATGAAGTGTGAACCCCCCCGCCTCTCGTTACTAGTTACAAGGGTCCTTGTAGACTGACTATAAACTAGCTGCTTACGGCTTATAGATAGCAGCTGGTTGATATGAACAAGAAGATGGCCTGAGCACAGCCAGAGGAGGAAAGGTTTTGAGTATTGTATAGTGTTGTCCAGATAAAACTAAGGAAGCTGTCAGACGTATCTTTCATTTAAAGATAACAAGCTTTAGATACTTTCCCATTTAGACTTGCAGGCTTTTAAGATCCAACATCCTGCCTTTATAAAAAAAGTGAGGAAGGACCACTTCCATGAAGAAACTTACACTCAGAGATAGCACAATTTGGTATCACTAACATGCCACAGGAAGCAGGAGAAGAGCAGCTTGGATTTATAGCACAAGACTCTATTGTACTGAAAGCTGACTACTTCTATGGATGGTCAACCATCCTGTTCCATGGCTTTCAGCTTCTTCCTGTGTTGCGAGTGTCAAATTACTGAAAGAGTGAAGTTTTTAAACTGAGGCCTGTGCTGGGAATTCAAAACACATTTCAATACAACGTAACCAAACAAATACATTATGGCTAGACTCTTAATATTTTGGTTCAGTTTGCTGAAGGCTCAATTGTTTTGAAAATACGTAATCATAGTTCCCTAAATTTTTCCATCATGTTAGTTTTCTGGATGAGACAACATTAGGACTACTTGAAAAGAAGGCTGAAAATGCAATAGAAAGCCAAATATGCTGTATATACAAAACAATGCAACCTCCAAAAAACAAGTAACATCTGTCACTAAACAGTGATGTTAAATGAAAGATACTGAAAAATCCATCCTAGGCCAGTCTAACAGTTTGAAAAGTCCACACTCCCAAAAGGTTGTTAAGCCAACCCAAAACCCCATGTAAACAGCGCTAGTCTGACAGAAGAATCCTTCTGTTCAAGTAACTGTTGCCTCTCACAGCAACGGAGATCACTCACAGCAACGGAGAACTTTTTCCATAAGCATAGGTAATGTCTACAATGAAGTACTACAGCAGCATGTAGACAAGCCCTTAAAACCTTACTCAGTTTACTTTTAAACTAAAAAAGTGTTACTCTAGATTTGTATTTGACATGCAGCTAATGTGAACTCTGAAATCTGGATATTCAAGTCCATATCACTTTGAAATTATTATTCCTCTGAGTTTCAAAAGTGTAATATGAATGATTGTTGTTTTACAAGAGTCTTAATGGAAGTTCAGATGGCTAAGGGGAAAAAAATTACAATGTGCAGAAAAGTAACTAATTAACTATTCATGCTAGCTGGGTTAGGACATGTAGCATATGTTCCTGCAAGAAAGTACAGCACATGCCAGTTTCATTGCGATCTATGCAGTGAACTGTGGAGCATTCAAGTTTGTGCTTTTGGCAGATCTTCATGTGTTGAAGTTAAGATTGTGCAGTATTAAACAGCTGTGCAGTTACCTGATATCCTTCAGTTTTCTTCTGACACCATTTCAGCAAGGCATTTCTTTTGGATCCTCCATATTCTCGTGCAAGAGCAGATAAAGGGTCTTTCCTTTCTTCCCTGAGAATAAAGGAAAAACAGTAAGGTTTTGACATCCTGACATAACTTAGCAAAGTGAGTATCCATCCCAGTGAAAAGAAGATAAAAAATGTTAATTGAAGGAGGGAATACACTCAGTTAAATCTGAAACATTTTCCCTGATAAGTGAGATCAAATCAATAGTTCCATTGACAATTGCTATACATACTGATCAGACAAAAGCCATTGATTGCAACAATAAGGTATTTTGGCATTTCCACCACTGGTATTACTCAGTTACCATTTACTTTATTTTAAAGCCTCCTTTCTGGACCTTTATTACACACAGAGTTTTTCTAAGTTCATAATACTAAACTATTGTGCTAAATTACATCACTACCAACACACTGAACTAAGTGCCAATTTAAACAACTTTATTTTGTGTTTTAAAACAATAAACTGATGGTATCTCTTTTGCATCTCATGGCTGATGAGGACTGTAACCTTGAAATAGACGGTTTGTCCAAAAATCTGGAGCTTTCAATAAGAGGGACAAGCTCAAAAGACATCTTTACATATAAAATAGAATGGTAAGATAAATGTTTTTTATTTTACTTTACTTGGAATGGTGTCCAATTCCCAATAATAGCTATTACTGTATACATATATGCCCATTTTTAAAAAAAACAAAACAAACACAATTTTGGGTCTATTTATGAATAAGACAAAAAAGGATACCAAAAGCCTTGAATAATTGAGTTTGCCCATTTGCCCAGGTAGAGGGAGAGGTTTTTTGGGGGGAGGGGAGGAAAAGGAAATACTTGGTTTTTTGCCTTATGATAAAGGTCCAAAGGAAAAACTGTATCTTGGCTGATATTTATAATTCAAAATTGTCATGAAAACATATCAAGTTTTATTAAGCTAAATCATTTTTCTCAAAAGAAGAACTCCTACATTATAGTGTTATTACTATAATTAAACATTTCTGTAGTTTCAGTAAGTCCTTCTATAATAAAGGGTCTCTCGTGCAGCTAAAAGGGCTAGGTATTATACATCTTAATTAGCTTAACCAGCAGAGGGATATTTCAGAAGATTTTGCAGTTATCCTAATGTTCCTTATTTAGAAGAAAAATAAGGCTATGGCTAGCTAGTACTGTGCATGGTAAAGGAGAATTATTTTAAAATAATTCTCTGTACATTTAAGAAAGATTCTCAGGTCCTCATGCCAATACCACAAAAACCTATCCCTTAGACACCTGCCTTTCAAACAGACAGCTTATACTGATCATGTGTTCTTTTGCTGGATAGCCCATTTCAACCCTAGCAGGAAATAAGTGTTCCAGTGGAGCTGCTTCAGACATTGGCCTGGTTTACACTAGAATGTTACATTGGTAGTTATCTCTCTCAAGCGGTGTGAAAAATCCATGTTCCTAAGAAGTAGCTAGAGAGGTTAGACGTCCCTGGTCCAGCACCCTCAGGGCATAATGGTCCCAAATCAGGGAATTTGCCAGACCAAGGAAGGTCCCCTGCCACTAACCTGATCCTTGGCGCTGCTAGTTCTGTTGCCCTAGCTGGCTCCCTTGCCTCTAGCCCCCACTATCCATGATCCTGGCTGGGCTGCCTGCCAGGTTGGTGTCGCTTGTGCTGCTGGCTCTGGCCAGACTGCCTCCTGGGCTGTCGCCAGCCCAGAGGGCCCCATGACTGCAAACTGCCAGGGCCTGCCATTGGTCCCAGTCCCAGTGCTGCAAGCTACCAGGGGTTGGAGGTTGCTGCCAGCTCTGGACTGGTCCTGCTACCGCAGGCTGCCAATAACTAGGGCTCTGGCTTTGCTTCTGAGGCAGCTTGCAGGCAGTCACTGGGCTGATCCTGAGCTGCCAGGGGCTACTACTGACCCTGGTCTCAGTGCCACATGCTGCCGGAGGCTGCTGCCAGCTCTGGCCATGCCCCATTATTGTTGGGGGCTGCCACGAGCTCCAGCCCCTGTCTTTGTCCTGCTGCTGTAGGCTGCCAAGGGACTGGCACAAGCTTTGGCTCAACTCTGCTCCTTTGGCTCAGCCCCTCTCGGCTACCGGGACTCTCTGATCCAGGAATCTTTGTGGTCCTGCCATACTAGATATTGCTGGGACCAGAGACTGTCACTTTTGGGAGGTGCAACCTGTATTGGCCTGGTGTAGATAACATGAGGTAGGCAGACATTCTTTCATCGACCTAGCTTCCTCCTCTTAGGTAAGTGGATTAACAACTATGACGGGAGAAGTCCTCTAGTCAGTACAGACAGTACCTACACAAACAGCTACAGAAAGGTATAGCACTTCAGAGTAGGCAAGTTCTGAAATCCATCAATTTCACAAGCTTTGCTGAAGAAAAAAAAAGTATTGAAATATGAATTTCACAGAGCTTCACATGTGCATTGATATCTCACTATAAAAAGGACTATTTTCTACATGACAATAATTAAATTATTTTCTTAATTTAATTTCAAATGCCATGTACTTGTTAATGTGCTTAATGAATGGTCTTTGGATGAAACAAGATAATGTTCCAGGGTCAAATTAAATATTTAAGAAAAATCAGAGTTTCTTATAATAGTTCCAATGGTAACATTGCAAATTTGTTCAGAAATGGGCAACTTAAGTGACAGACATCGGTATTTAAGCGAG
The DNA here is from genome assembly GCF_049634645.1 of Pelodiscus sinensis. Taxonomy (NCBI): domain Eukaryota; kingdom Metazoa; phylum Chordata; order Testudines; family Trionychidae; genus Pelodiscus; species Pelodiscus sinensis. Next base: position 7,205,237 of record NC_134725.1, read on the forward strand.
ATAATACATTGGACCAACTTCTGTTGGTGAGGAAACAATCTTTCAAACTTACACAGAGCTTTTCTTCAGATCTGGGAAAGATGCTCTGTCACAGCTTAAGACAAGATGGAACAGACTGTTTAGCATAAGTAGTCAACATATTTCAAGGGACTAAGACCAGAGGCTAAGGGATTTGGGCTTATTTAGTCTACAAAAGAGACGAGTGAGGGGGGATTTGACAGCAGACTTCAACTTCCTGAAGGGATGTTCCAAAGAGGATGGAGAGAGGCTGTTCTCAGTGGAGGCAGATAGCAGAACAAGGAGCAATGGGCTCAAATTACAGTGGGAGAGGTCTAGATTGGATATTAGGAAAAACTATTTCAGCAGGAGAGTGGTGAAGTACTGGAATGGGTTACCTAGGAGAGGTGGAATCTCCATCCCTAGAGGTTTAAGTCTTGGCTTGACAAAGCCCTGGCTGGGATGCTTGAATTGGGATTGGTCCTGCTTTGGGCAGGGGGTTGGACTTGGTGACCTCCTGAGGTCTCTTTCAGCCCTATGATTCTATGACTATTCAAGGTAAAGTGGCTCCTTGAAAAGTGAACTGTGTCTTGAAATGCGTTAGCTAGCTACTTCTGCTAAACAGGAAAATATTTATATTTAGACATAAATGCCAATTTCATGGAGAGTTATACTAAAGAAATCAGTTCTCTTACATACACGGCATTTATTTTAGAACTAAAACAGAATCACAGAATCAAATTACTGGATCATGTTTAATTTGATAGGCACCAAACTAGGGAAATGTGGTCTAGTTGAATTTCTGTAAAATGCATGTTCAACTGGCTGAAGGACCATACTCAAAAGACCAATTATCAATGCTTCACTGTCAAATGAGGATGATGTATCTAGTGGCATGTTACTGAGATCAATCCTCAGTCTGGTACTATTCGATATTTTCACTAATGACTTGGATAAGAGTGAAAAATATGCTTATAAAACTTGTAAATGACATTAAGCGGGGTGGAGCTGCAGGCACTTTAAAGGACAGGATTAGAATGCAAAGCCACCTGGACCAATTGGAGGATTGGTCTGAAATCAGCAAGATGAAACTCAATAAAGATAGTGTAAAGTACTTCACTAAGGAAGGAAATATGCAATGCCCAAATACAAGATGAGGAATATTGGCTGGATGGTAATACTGGGTGTTATAATGGATCACAAATAGAATACAAGTCTGCAATGTGCCAGTTGAAAAGAAAAAATACATGCTATTGATGCTCTTTTTTTAACAGAAGTGTTGAGTATAAGAAATAGGAAGTAATTGCCTCATTCTCTTCTTCACTGATGAGGCCTAGTGAGAGTACTATGTCTAATTCTGGGAGTCATACTTTAGGAAAGATAGTGATAGAAATGTAGCCGTGTTAGTCTGGGGTAGTTGAAGCAAAATGCAGGACAATGTAGCACTTTAAAGACTAACAAGATGGTTTATTAGATGATGAGCTTTCGTGGGCCAGACCCACTTCCTCAGATCAAATAGTGGAAGAAAGTAGTCACAACCATATATACCAAAGGATACAATTAAAAAAAATGAACAAATATGAAAAGGACAAATCACATTGCAGAACAGAAGGGGGATGCGGGGGGGTGGGAAGGGGGAGGAAGGAAGGTAAGTGTCTGTGAATTGCTGATATTAAAGGTAGGGAGAGTGGGATGTTTGTGAGTTAATGGTACCATTAACTCACAAACATCCCACTCTCCCTACCTTTAATATCAGCAATTCACAGACACTTACCTTCCTTCCTCCCCCTTCCCACCCCCCCGCATCCCCCTTCTGTTCTGCAATGTGATTTGTCCTTTTCATATTTGTTCATTTTTTTAATTGTATCCTTTGGTATATATGGTTGTGACTACTTTCTTCCACTATTTGATCTGAGGAAGTGGGTCTGGCCCACGAAAGCTCATCATCTAATAAACCATCTTGTTAGTCTTTAAAGTGCTACATTGTCCTGCATTTTGCTTTAGGAAAGATGTGGACATACTGAAGGAGTCCAGAGGAGAGCAACAAAAATGTAAAAGGTCTAGAAAACTGGACTTATGAGGTATGGTTAAACAATTGGGGATGTTGAGTGTTGAGAGAAACGGAGTGAGGTGGGACCTACTAATAGTCTTCAAATATGTTGAGGGGTGATCAGTAGTTTTCTATGTCCACTGGAAGTGAGATAAGTAGTAAAGAACTTGCTCTACAGCAAAGGAGATTCAGGTCAGATGTTAGGAAAATCTTTCTAAATAGCAGAGTAATTAAGCTCTGGAATAGGTTTTCAGGGGAGACTATGGAATCATCATTACTGGAGGTCTTTATGAACAAGCAGAGAGTCTAGGTTTATTTGGTCCTGTCTCAGAGGAAGCAGGGGACTAGGTTTTACTTCAAGGTCTCTCCCAGCCCTAGATTTAGATCACTATACTGCTAGACTGGGGCCTTAAGGATTTAACTTTACTCTTATATCTAGATCAGCACATGCGTTAGCAACCTAGATTCTAGCTTTAATTTGGAATTTGTGTTTTCACACTAGAATAAAGATTAAGTAGTGCCACTCTATATTTTAAGAATAGAGATAACTCACTACAGATATAAGAAAACTGATTCAAAATGGTCTTTTTCTATTAAACATGCTGGGTAGCTGTGAAGGAACTGGACAGCCTGGTCCCAAATTCCAGTAAGGCACATGGTTTATATCAGGTTCTTACTATTATGAAAACAGTGCGGAAGGAAACAAATTAAAATGTATTGTAAGGAGACAATGAGAAATGGTTTGAGATAGATATAAATCTTAAAATGAGTATCTTAGGCCAACTATGTTCCAAATCAAAGAAGTGATTTATGGTTTCAAGTTGGGAGACATAGGTATGCCCACAGTTCACGTATATTTTCAAAGATTTGTTTTCTTAAATAAATCCTTATTTTACATCCTACAACAACATTTTGCAAGCTACACAATGTATTAAAACCAAGAGTAGTTCCCTTCCAAAGACAATACCCATGGACAATTATATTTGTCCTCCACTGCTCTAACAGGAGCAGGCTTTCTTCTTAGTGGGCTTAGCACCCTAGCACAACTGCTCTGTGCAAGTGTGAAGTACTGTGATGGCCTATCTCCAAATATTCCTTGTTCATAACTACATGCTTTCATTGAAATCTTTGATCTGCAAACAGTGCAGATGTAAATCTTTGAAGTTTAAGATTTGTCACTAGCATTTTTATACATTTTTACTCAAAATCTAAATGTGCAAATGCCAATAAACTGACTGTTTCTTTAGTGTAATTTGTAAATTACCTGTTAATTAAATGGGCAAGTACACAGATATAGAACATCAAACAATGAGTACCTGGTAGAATACAAAAGTATGCCTCAAGTAATCTCTGAAGACACTGCTCTGGACATTATCCAGATCTCCAAACCATTTCTTAATGTCACAAAGCATTTATCAAATGTCTAGATGGTTCCATGAATCTACATTTTTATTTATACATATATAGAGAGTATGTTAAGTAGTGAGTAAGTGACTGTGTAGATGATTAGTTGATAAGGGGCCACTGCAGCTCTGTAGTTTAAATGCAGTAGGAGCCAGGCGTATAGGCATCCCGGCTCCTACTACATTTAAACTACAGAGCTGAAGCGGTGGTAGTTCCAGGATCCAGGCAGCTCTTACTACATTTAAAAGGCAGAACAACTGCACTTCTTCATCCCAGACTCCACTCCCACACTGCGGAGATGGTGCTGGGGGGAACTGGCTTTTAAGACAGCTAATTGTCTACTCTTTTAAATCCTTTTATTTTATATATTTTGCATAAATTACTGTCAGGTGTTCTTGAGAAAGACATTTAGCCTCTGTGGACCAGTTTCCCAACCTGTGAAATGTACTTAGCTCACACGTGTGTAATACGACTTCGTATTTATAAAATATTCTGAGTCCTTATATAGAAGACACGACAAAAGTGAAGAATATTTTCCCCTACGATATCCCATATAAAAGAAGAGTGCTATTCTTTCTAACATCAGAATATCAGCATCAGGATGAATTATACCTTTGGCACAGGCTCTGTGTGAAGCTAGTGCTTAAATTAATTCAAAACTGAGGCTGGTTCAGAATGTTACAGCTCAATTATTAAATGTAGTTTCTCATTACAAACATGTCTGTTGGTTTCCTAGTTAAGTTTAAAGTGTTGGTATTAACCTATTAAGCCATAAGTAACCTGAGATCTGCCTACCCAAGACAGTATACTTTATGGTGCTACAAAGAGTGTATGCAAAGTTCCAGAGATTCCTGAAGAGCATGACTAAAAGTATGTCTGTCAAATATTGGTGTTTAATGATAGAACAAACTATATACTTGCATAGTATAGTATTTCACAGCTGTGAAGTTAATATTGGTTTAAAAACCATACTATGTAATAATGGATTGTACCTTATTCGACTTCGTGTTGTAGGGGTAACAGATGCTGTAGGAGAAGAGGAGAGAGAGAGCTGTGGTGAGGTGGTTCCCATTGCCATGAGAGAGGCTGGAGATGCTCCATCTGGTGCACTAATATCCCGTTTGATTTCTTCATTACTTCGTCTAGACACTAAATGAGGGAAAATTCAAAAGCTCTAGAAACAAATAAATCATATAAAGCAAGAAATATGCAAACCTATATTATTTAATTCCTGATATTTCACCCTTACTGAAAAGGGTTTAAGAAAGGCATCCTGGACAGAGCAGCCCTGTCCAGCTCCCACTGGTTAACCTTGATCAGTAAACCTCACCCATTAAGGAGGAGGTTTACTGGTGAAACCTTCACATTCCTACTGTGTATTAGCATGTTCTTCTTCTATACAGAATAGTTTCTAGTTAAATAAAAATAGGTAAGCTGTTTTGCTTTCAAATCCTGAAAGCAAGCTACTGATTGCATTTGTGCAAGACAAATACAAAATGTTCCAAATACTTCCAGATTGATTTAATTTCTTTTGCTTTCAGGGACCAAGCTAACATATAAATACCTTACATAGTAAATTAAGAAGACCATAAAATAAAAAAGGTATAAAATACCATTCTTGAATGTTTAAAATGCACATCTGAAAATCCGGTTTTAAAATGCAAATTCTTACTTATGTCACTAGGAATGAAAACCTTAAAAAACACAATTTACTATTTATTTGCTTTTTAAAAATTCTCTAAATTTGGGTGGTAAAAACATATGCAGATCCACTTTTTGATCGTATTCAGAAGTACTTTCAGGTTTGCAGTGCCATAACATATTGCATGGGAAGGTTTGTTTAAAAGCATCCATTGGAATTAAAGAGTTATATGGTTTCATATTGTACTTAGGCTCAATAAAGGTCTTTAATAAATCCATGGGTTTTTTTTAATTTCAAATTAGCATGACTTGTATTCGCTTTCCCTGGTGGTTAGCAAAAATTGTCAAGTGGCATCTTAAAGAGTATGTTTAAATACTTTATAGTAACCATTTTATTTATTAATGTATCATGGTATGTCCCACAAAATCCAGCAGTCTCATATTTAAAACATATAAGCTAGATGGAATTCTTTGCAGTAGAAGGCCTATATAACTGAAAGAATAATGAAAGACATTAAATTATTGTATTAAATAAACTAGATAAGACAGGAGTCTGCCATTGTGTTATCACTTTAAAAACCTGTATCAAAAACACAAATAATTCTGTGTACATTGCAAATCGAAATTCTGTGCAACATTAGGAAGAAATGCAATAGAGGAATAGTCATTTCCTGGATGGCTGAAGAGAAGTCATGTGTGAATCTTGGTTCTAGTAGATACATACATTTGCAATACGTCGTAGGAGTAAACTGTTCCAAAGAGTTAAGCTGCCCAGTTCTATATGATCTAATACGTTTTATCACGAGCTTTTACAGTTTTTCTTTAAGTGTATAGACAAGATTAGATATTTAAAAGTAAACAATTCCAAACAAATGTGATACTCGCATATATGTATTGATAAGTGACTGCAGATTCAGCTGGAAGACAGAACTTCTCCTTTAAACAGAATACTGGGCATGTAACTACAGCACCGACAACAGAAGGTTTCTGATTAATATAGATATCTACCATTACCGGAAATAGATTTGGCACTTTCCATGGCAGGTACTCTTGGCAATGAGGCTGGTCTGCTAGTAGAGGAAGTTCTCAACAAATGTTCTGCTCAGAGAAAAAAAAATAGATGCATCACTAATGCAGATTTCAGTTATAGGAATGCGATCAGTGGGGACACTCTGCTCACACTTATGAATTATAAAATCTGTTCACCTAACTTAATATGAGAGAAAACTGGTTATGTCTGCCGAGAAGGAGGACACAGGTTTGTCCACTCCCATAAAAATCATGTGATGAAACTTGTGAGCAAAACGCTGGGCAAGAAACTCCCTCTTAGCTCTCACACCAAAAATACACCATAAATCAGGCAGTAGGAGATGCTAGTAGATTGCTGTCAACCTCTATGAAATTCAAATCCATCATTGTAACAAAACATTTTCTTTCCATGAATAATAAGGAACTGTTTCAAATGCTAAAATGAGGAAAGATTTGTTCGGCCCATTTGTAGTTAAAAAATTAATTTAAAAAAAGTATTTTGTATAAACTCAGACCAATTTTGAGCTAACTTTTAGATTAAAACTAATTTTAAATCAATATTTTTTTAAATATGCAGAAGTTACCTGTTTGAAAATGTATGCTGCACTACATAGTTAATAAAAGTTCTTCATTAACAGAACATATTGATAGACAAGCACCATACATAGAGGTAAATATAATATATACATTTAAAAGTAAACAGATTTCTTACCTATCATGCCTACTGTTCAAAATACTGTCTCAGGTAAAGTTGATTATATTAAACACAAAATAATGTATGCAGCTGCCTTTGAGCACTTAACCTTAATATATTAACTCTTGCAAGAGAAAACAACTCTGAACAGGTGCTGACAAGCAACAAGCTTTTCGGCTTACTTTGAGAATGTATACTTTCTAATGCTTATGTCTACTCATGCATTCTGTTGCAATAATTTAAGATGCTAAATTATTTGCTTGGTAAGGCATTTCCATTTTAAATTAAAAAAATTTTTTTTTCTAAAATTAAAACCCCCACTTCACTGAGCAAATAACCCCAATATGCATTCTACACAAGTGTAGAAAGGAGTCTGTCACATACAGACATCATTACAGGGGAATATAGTACTTGGAATGATGATATGGGAATTATCTTGATAAAACATCTACAAAATATGCTCCCAAAGAGGCATAAATCAGACAGCTACACCCACCATACGAAAACAATTCATTCTTAGAGGAAGGGCACATTGTGAACAGAATCTGACAGACAAAACAAAGTTACCAGAACAGGGAACAATTAGGAAATGGAGATATCAACACTTGTTAACTTAATTCATTTTCTGTCTCACTGTCAAAGTACCATTACTTACATATTAATAGCCTAGCAAAGAATATATAATTCATTTACATATAATAGCGTACATAAGGCTCATAAAAGATCTACATAGTCATGAGTTAGGTTTGAAAAAGTTACATGTAAAACTAGCAAGTGTCAGTATATGTTCATTCTGCACAAACCAATTTGCTGTTATTTACACAGTGCTTATAGAAAAATAATTTTAATGTTAAATTAATAAAGAGTAAATGAACTATGACTATTTGTATTTATGAATGTTTTAATTTTATTTTTAAGAAAACAATATTTAATTAAAAACACTCAAACAGGAAACTACTGAAATCCATATAAACAAAAAATGAGTCCTTTCAAAGATTTTTATAAGGGGTAATAAAATATTCCACTGCTCAGGATTCCATCAACTCTTTAAACTGAGATTATCTATGGAATATGATTAATAAGCTTTGGTGGCAATTTTTTAAAGCACAGATTAGCTGTGCAGACAACCACTATGTTCAGAAAAGTAACAGGAATTATTTGCTTTTGGATAGCAATCCTCAACACCTGTGAAAAAAATGTGTATTTTATTAGAATTTCTCTCTCATAAATGAATGCATTTTTTATAAGACATGTATACTGAAATGCACCAAGATTTTGTGTTTCAGCCTGCATCTGAAGTTCCTTGTGTTTGTGGGTCTAAGTCACACTTGGTATTTATATTTTTTCCCCCGCAATTAAGAAAAGGGTTGAAAGCACAACTACCCAATAAAAATACAGTTACTAGCCAATGGTATTGCAATTTTTACATTAAGTAAAGTTAATGAAGCAGAACACATACCTTGAACAGGGATTTCTGCATAGCTTGATCTTTTATCTGACAAAGGTGCAAGAGGTTTGGAGGTTGATATTGGTCCACTTATAGAATGCCTCTGAAATAGCAGGATAATGTCACAACATATTTAATATGAAGATAAAGAGGAACCATCAAAATGGACTGTAAAGCAAATAACATGTAGCTTGAATTTGATGAGCTAGTAATAACTGTATAAAGTCAGCTTCATAAAAACAACTAGTACACTTTTAGTAGTGTTGTAGTGTCAGTATGTGGCATAAATACATTCGGGTTGGTATAAAGCAGCCTGCAAATAGAGTTCATGCCTATTTTTGCTTCTGAGATGTATAAAGAAGGCCCGTTTGTTACTTTTTTTCTGAGAAAAGTTGCACCAGTTTAATCAATGCTGGGCTACGTCTACACTGGCCCCTTTTCCGAAAGGGGCATGCTAATTTTAAACTTCAGAATAGGGAAATCCGTGGGGGATTTAAATATCCGCCACGGGATTTAAATAAAGATGTCCGCCGCTTTTTTCCGGCTTGTAGATAAGCCGGAAAAAAGCGTCTAGACTGGCCCGATCCTCCGGAATAAAGCCCTATTCCGGAGGATCTCTTATTCCTACTTTACAAGCCAGAAAAAAAGAGGCGGACATCTTTATTTAAATCCCGCAGGGGATATTTAAATCCCCCGCGGATTTCCCTATTCTGAAGTTTAAAATTAGCATGCCCCTTTCGGAAAAGGGGCCAGTGTAGACATAGCCCTGCAGTATTCAACCAATGCAGCAATGTGCATAAAATACACAAAGTCCACAGACAAAGCTGCACTGGTTTTAATATTGCAACTTTAGTTAAATCAGTGCAATTTGTGTACACACAAGCCCTAAAACTCACTATTTATGCACTTACATTAGTCACAATAATGTCTTATTTACAAAACCTCCTTCTTCTGAAAGATTATGCACAATGGAATGGTAGCATAGGCTGAATTTCTAAAACTGTTAATCTCTTGTCTAGCAACATCTGTGGCCCAATGGGATCACGGATGCTCTTGAACCAGAGGTAGGAAGGCCAGTGGCTCTGGGAGGCAGTGTCTAGTACAGGGGTGGGCAATAATTTTTACCAAGGGTAAATTTTTGAAGTGGCCCCAGGCCACCCTGGCACGGGCAGGGCCTAAATGACCCCCAGACCATGACATGTCTGGGGGAGCACCTTTTCCCCCTTCCCACTAAGCACCCATGCCCTGGAAGAGGCTTGGCATGCTCCCCCACTCCTAGGCCAATTAGGGCCTGGGGGCCGGGAGCCTCCTCCCGCCCTGCAAGGAGCGCATGGCACTTTGAAGTGCCACGGGCTACTCTCAGGGCAGGGGTAGGGAGAAGGAAGCTTCACGCAGCTCCTACCCAGGCCCTAATTGGCCTTGGGTCAGGGGAGCAGCAGGGCCTCCCGCAGGCTGGATTGAGCCCGCGGAGGCCCTTTTGCCCACTCTTGGTCTAGGAGATCTGCTGGGTAGATGGCAGTGGGACCAATAGCCAGGAGTCCTGCTGGGCTAGTGATAGTAGGGCCAGCAGCCGGCAACCCTGCCAGAGCAAGGGGCAGGCGCTGATCTCCCCTTGTCCAACAAATTCCCTTGTTTGGGACCAGTTATATCCCAAGAGTGCTGGATCAGGAAGATCCAACTGGTAGGTCTGAACTTATAGGCACCAAGGAATTGAAATCTGAATAAAAATGTGATTTTTTTTTTTATACAGAATGATAGTTTGGTTGTGTTAACACTTATTTAATTGAATCACTCTACAAAGAGCTGAAAACATACATCTTTCAGAAACATTTATCTTTATAATATCAATCTAATTATTTTTCGGTATGAAGGTCCTCTGAATTGCAGTTCTACTCTGAAGTGTTACTATGTAAAAATCAGCACAATTTTAACAGATTTTTGACCAATGTACATTTAATGTCCCATACTGTTAGTGATACAGGTCTTCACTGCTCTTTGAATAGTCTACTCAAACTTTTTATTTGTTCTTATTCAACGGAATTATTTACAAAGTTCCTACCAGCTACACTTGTGGAGACCTAGGCTACGTCTAGACTATAGGCTTCTTTCGGAAGAAGCTTTTTTTGGAAGAGATCTTCCAAAAAAGTGTTTCCAAAAGAGCATCCAGACTGAATTGATGCTCTCTCACGTGTAAGCTGTGATTGCTATGGATGGAATGGCCACCAAGACCTGTGATTTTTCTTCTTCTTCCAAAAGAACTCCCTCTTCCCCATCCACATACACCTTTTTGTAAAAGCTCTTTTGCAAAAAGGCTTTTTCTTCAAAGAATGATTACCAATGCCAGAAAAACCCCTCTGTTCTTTTGACTGCAGAAGAACACAATTGCAGTATGGATGTTCCTCAAGATGTCAGAAAAACATACGTTTTTCCGACAAAACTCTGTAGTATAGCCATACCCCCACTGAAAAAAGCGGAATGCAAAAACTCCATTTCTACAATTACTTTCAGAGTAGAACTTCACTTTACTGTTTTTTTTTTTAAATATGTTCACTCCTCTGTCAAATATATACACCAAACCTTTTCAAAGTGTGACCCACATATGGTCTTTGGGAGACCTACTCTCCCACTCACAACTGGATATCATCACTGGAACTGCAGCAACTACTTTCCTACTATTTTTAAAGCATCTGTAATATTTATAGCTGTAATGAATCTTTACTATTTGAAAAGGAAGACAGCCAGCATTGTTTGACCTGACAGTGTTTCACAGATCATGTGCAAATTATATGTGGACTACTGTTTTGGAACCACTATGCTATATTGCGGAAATACATATTTGTTCTGAAATCTGGATTTTGCAAACAGCATGCTGCCATTCTGCCACTACAAGTCTGTTTCTGTCTTGTTTCCAGAAGAGTAGTATTTTCCAATAAAGTCAATCATACCTACCGGATACATATACTATTCTTTCTGTGTTGAATAAACTGTGCAGTTTGATAGTCATTTTCAATATTCACTGAGACCAGCAGTTCATTTATAGAAGGAATCAGGAAAGATTATTGACATTATTTCCTGGAAAATATGTGGTTTCAAAATATCTAATGCAAGTTATAGTATTCTTTCATTATTTATGTACTTTGTCCCTTCCATCACATTTCTACATTCAACTACCTGACCAGCCACTGAAGAGTTTCAAATCAACATCCTGTTAGCTACCCACTTAGACTATGATGAGATGTCTAAAGGAGCTGCCTCCCTTATCTTCAAGAGATAAAAGGCTCAAGTGCATCTCATGCCAAGTCAATCTCAAAGATATAATAGAAAATTTAAACCTTAAGTATATAGTTCGCAAAATGTCTTTGCAATCACACGACATTACCATGCTACTTACTCTAGCATGGCTTTTTTGCACTGGAAACAAAATAAGAAAATTGCTAATGTCCAAGAATCTAACCATCATAATACAGCAAGAGGAGCTGTATTTCATCACTGCTTTATCAGATTAGCTATGGAATCCTAAATGAATGCTATGAAGATGGATATATGTTTAAACATGCTGTCAGCTTCAAATCGAGTAAGCCCTGGGAGAGTTAGTTCTAATTTCTGTATAAAATTGCTTCTAATAGCTAATTTTAAAAGCAAATGTTTTCCATTTATTCAGAAACTTTAACCTTCATGTCTGAGTGAATTTCACTATTTTACAAAAGAAGAGAAAGTAACTAGAACAAAGAAAAGGATAAAATCCAAAGAGGACTAAATACATTGTATTTTAGCAAGGCACTGTTTACTAACAACTCAAAGTTTCCCATTGATATCCTGGGGGCTTTACCAACATATGCCGCTCTCAAATACTAAACATAGATGTGCCTGACCTGCCAAAATTGAAAAGTCAATATTGTTGGGGGATATAATAGTAAGGGTTGGAAGATTTAAACCTAAACATGTCTCCACCCCACACTTATTTTAAAATAAGTCTAAGGGTTTCTCTTTAAACATTTTCCTCTACCAAGGTTCATCAGGTAGTCCCTCCTGTACTGCCTATCTTTGGGCTAGCCCAGCGAGTACTCCAGCCCAGCAATGATTTTCATACTTAGGCATGTGTGCTCCTGTAAGGGAGTTGTGACAAAAATCCTGTAATGACAGACAAGAATTGGCAATCTACTCTCAGGCATATTATGACCCCACTTCGATGGGGGCTGTGTTAGACTGTATTATTTGGAAAAGGGCACAGAATTTAAAAAGTCTGAAAACCACTGGCAGAGGAAGAAGGAAGAACTCCCTTTCCAAGGATAGGTCTATAGTAAAAGAGAACATTGGATCAAGATATGCAACTCCAGCTATGGTATTTACATAGCTGGAATCATCAGTTTGTTTCAAGTTTTCCTTCTGCCCCCACAGTGGGAGGCTGGCAGGAGGAAAAACTCCTGCCAGCTTCCTTTACTCCTCACAGAAGCAGTAGTACTAGCAGCAGTGGGAGCTAAATCAAACTCAGAGGGAGCAAGTCTTAGTCTCACTAAATCAAACTCTAGGGCTATGTCTACACTGGCACGATCTTGCGCCAGAAGTATGCAAATGAGGCTAAGCGTGGAATATTGCTGAGCCTCATTTGCATATCCAATGAGCCGCCATTTTTGTGGAAGAGGCTCTTGTGCCAGAAGGAGCTGTCTACACTGCCCCTTCTTGCGCAAGAAAAACCCTCTTGCACAATGCCGTTATTCCTGAAAATAATCAGCATAACGGCATTGCGCAAGACGGTTTTTCTTGCGCGAGAAGGGGCAGTGTAGACAGCTCCTTCTGGCCCAAGAGCCTCTTTCTCAAAAATGGCGGCTCATTGGATATGCAAATGTGGCTCGGCAATATTCCAGGCTTAGCCAAAACTAAAATGCCTAGAAAAACACTAACACTAGAGGTGAAAAGTATTATTGATGCTTACTTCCAAATATAAACAGACTATTTTATCCTGGAGTATAGATGAATATGGCGCAATATGTTTAAACAACAAAAGTGTTCTCAGAATTATAGATACAGTTTACAATGCTGGATCAGCGAGTGCACAATCCCACTGACAATAACAATGTAGCGTCAGTTACTGTTTTCTCACTGACATTTTCAGGCTGAAGGCAAAAGTTCTGCTAGCCAGTAAAAATCTCTTAGTTACTATCTGATAGAATAAATTAACTTAAACAGCTTCACACATGAAAGATCTAATTTTAAATGTTACAGCTTTGGTACTTTTAGGTTAATACAGAAATCCATCATGCAGAAAATGAATCTGATTAAATTAAGGCTTCCTAGAAATCCCAATGGCTAGAACAATGGAGTGAATAACAGATTCAAAAGAGAAATAAAACCATACATTTTTCTTTAAAAAGAAGTAAGCTGCATATGCATAGGTTTTTCAATTGTAGAGGCAGAAAGCTGATGGAATGAGTTACACCATAAACATCCAAAGATTTAATTTCAAATGTCTGGTGAACACTAGCAAAAAATCACTAACTCATAATCCTGAGTACCTGAGGTTACCTGTGAAATGCGGGGAAGCCCGCAAACATTACCAATACGTCTGCTTATCTGTAAGTAATATTTATATTACAGCAGAATCTAACAGAGAGCCTAATCAGGACTAAATCCCTCTTTACTAGGTTCTGTAGAAACTGACACAGACATGGTCCCTTCAATGTAGAGCTTTGACTCTAAAACTCTAATGCTATTAAGTCCAGGTTCATGAGAATTAAATGTACATTTTTTAAATAGTGTTTTCCTGGAAGAAAAACAGGAAATCTATGTTGTGATGTGACCAGCTCCACCATGGACATGAATATATACATAACTCAAAAGTGCTTTTAGCAGATTATTTCATGTAACCTATCAATCTTCAGGTCATGATCCACTGATTATCTTACTTTAGGTGGGTGTGTGTATCATTCTTGTGTGTAAATTAGACAGAGTAGGGAATACTTCATGATTTTTAAATGTGTGAAAGTCATCAAGGGAGGCCTCAGTATCTGGGCAATCAAACAAATAGCCTTTTATCCTTAATTCCCTATCACAGTGTTTCCCAATTGGTGCTCCGCAGAACCCTGGAGTTCTATGAAGCAAAAGCAAGGGTTCTGTGAAGAGGCAGCACTCCCCAGCCCCCTCTTAAAGAAACTGCTGCAGTATGAATTGCAGCGTTGCTTCTCCCCACCCCCCTGAACATAACGCGGCCCTAGGGGTTCTGTGGCCAATTAAAACTGGGAAACACTGATAGGGAATTCTTTAAAAAGAAAAGGAAGGTAGGTGTCTTGTCTTTGGCTGGGCTGCACCTCAGGGAAGAAGCCAAAGACCAAAGGGTGTGGAGACAGCCCTGGTTTGGAGGGGTAGCTGGAAAAGAGGTTTTAGTGTATGTTTGAAAAAGTTTGTACTGAGGTTTCAGTGCAGAATTTAGCTAAGCATTTCTTTTGATTTGTAATCTACTTTGCTCCACTATTACCACTTTATTACAAACAAGCAGTAGGATTTAAGTCACTTATTTTCTATCAAACCCAGTGTAAATAATTGTTACCTGGAGAGGTAAACAGTGTGTACATTTTCCCTTTCGAAATGAAAGGGAACTTATCCAGGTAATTCACATTGGGGGATTTGAGCCCATTTGGGGAGTAGTATCCCAGGAGGCTGGGTCCAAAACTGCACTCTCCTTGGACCTGAAGAGATTCAGTATCTGTACTGCATCTCTGGAGACAGGGATCTCAGCTTGGGGCCTCTGCTAGGGGAGACCAGCGGAGCAAAGCTCCTGTTATAGTAACACATTCCTTTTTCAGGGAGTTACTTCCACTCCAAAGAACATCTCACTACTGACATTCTGCTTGAGTATCAGAAGTGCAATTCAGGAAGAAAACTTCCACACAGTGTGCAGTGGCGGTCAAAAAGGCAAATAGGATGCTAGGAATTAAGAAAGGGATAGAAAATAAGACAGAATATCTTACTGCCCCTGTATAAAACTATGGTACGCCCACATCTTGAATACAGTAAGGAGACCACATCTGTACACCTCAAAAAAGATATTTTGGCCTTGGAAAGGGTTCAGAAAAGGGCAACTAAAATGATTAGGGGTTTGGAACGGTTCCATATGAGGACAGGTTAAAGCGACTGGGACTCTTCAGTTTAGAAAAGAGGAGACTGAGGGGGGATATGATAGAGGTATATAAAATCATGAGTGGTGTGGAGAGGGCGGATAAAGAAAAGTTATTTATTAGCTCCCATAATAGAAGAACTAGAGGACATCAAATGAAATTAATGGGGAGCAGGTTTAAAACTAATAAAAGAAAGTTCTTCTTCACACAGCGTGTAGTCTACCTGTGGAACTCCTTGCCAGAGGAGGCTGTGAAGGCTAGGACTATAATAGAGTTTAAAGAGAAGCTAGATAATTTCATGGAGGTTAGGTCCATAAAAGGTTATTAGCCAGGGGATAAAATGGTGTCCTTCGCCTCTGTTTGTCAAAGGCTGGAGAAGGATGGCAGGAGACAAATTGCTTAATCATTGTCTTCGGTCCACCCTCTCTGGGGCATCTGGTGCTGGCCACTGTCGGCAGACAGGCTACTGGGCTAGATGGACCTTTGGTATGACCCAGTACTGCCGTTCTTATGTTCTTATGATTCAAATAGTGGCAAATAGAGAACCTAAAATGAACAGTAGCAAGCATCATGTGCTAGCTCCCTACTAGTTTAAGATGTTACTTTGGTTACAAAAAACCCTGAAATTTATGGTTAATTTGTGAATACATAAAACAAGCAAACCTCAGGCTATGGTCAAGTCTTTGTGCTGCCAAACATCTAGTCTAGCCTTTTGGAATGTGAGATGAAGTGCACATTTCATGAACAAAAATAAAAATATCAAAGCAGATCAATGGTGACTGAACCCCCAGATGACAAAACATACGAGATCCAGCTGCCTTCTGAAATCCACTTTTACTGCTCACTGAACCACAGAAAACCACATTTTCTGACAAAAACATCTAATTATTCCACTTTTGTTTTGAGCTGTTCACTTTCTGAAAGAGTCTTGGTGCAAAGAGATAGAGCTTATCAGTATTTGCACTTAAAAAATCCTGCTACGTCTAGACAGATTTCAAACATTATTCCTTCAATTCTATAAGCTGAAACTCAAAAAAGTGTTAGCACAATTTTACAATAGTGGACATGAAAGTTATCACAATGGTATTTCTGACCTTCAAAGCTCTGAATCTAATATGAAAACTACTGATAATAAGTGAGCATATGCACTGAAGGAAATAAGCTTGCCAATTCCTCAAGATGCTCCATCCCGCCAACTGGTACCTTTACTCTATTTGTTCCAAGCCTAACCTTGTTGGCTTTCATCTACATCTCCACTTTATTCCACCACAGAAAACAAAAACGGTTGTGCCCAGATTCATAGAAAGCAAGACTGAGCAATATGCACAGAATACTGCTATTAATGAAATCCTGTGATATTGAATGTTCTCCTCTAGCAGTTGAACAAAGGAACAGAAGGCTGGAAAGAGGACAGAACCTGGGGTACCTCAATGCATTGAACATAAATCTGGATTTCTATAATATGAATTATAATAGCCAATTTATGTCTATTAACCCTCTAATACAGGGCTACTCAACTTTGGAAGCCCCAGGGGCCACAATGATACTCACAGCACCTGTCGAGAGCCACAACTTAAGTGTGGTTGCATATATATGCAAATATATGCAAACAGCTTTTCAAACTAACAGGCATGAATACAATGATTAAGGCAAGACAACACAACATGCAGGCCCCATTTAAGTCAGTTCTGCTGATATTAATAAAACGCAATAGTTACCCGATTTCCAGTCATATGACAGCACTTTTAATGAGCAATGACAGTTCAGGAATTTAACTACTAAAACCCATCTCCACAGAAGACCGTTATATTGGCTACTTTTGTGTTTTGGATCTCATCTGCGCAATTTGGGAGCCAAAACAAACTGCACCACAGGCCACAAACAAATGGGCCATACGCCACATGTGAGCAGCCCTGCTCTAATACAAGTTCTACAGAGCAGCCCACAAAATTAATAAAATTACATCACAGGCTACGATCGACCCTGTACAGATATGCCCAAAGGAGACCATACTATTTTTGTGACAAAGGCCTAGAAACTTCTTCTTGATAGGTTCAAGAAGATTGACGTTAGCCTTGCAGAATACAAGAATATCAATTCTCTGTAGTTTAGTATCGGACTACACAGTTTCATTTTTCTCTGCGCAATGCATCTCGTAGTGGATCACATCTTGTATCTGGGAGTGCTACGAGGGTGCAGGAAAACCAGCGCCATGAGAGCACAGGCTGCCTCAGCAGCGTTCCTGGCATATATGCCAATATTGGAAATCGGTAGAGCAGCCACGTGGTCATCGGTGCACACATTCACAGAGAAGATGCAGCAGTAGTTGCGGCAGTACTGAGGTCTGCAGAAGTATAGTCAGGAGTCACCTTCTGACCCCCACCTCTAAGGGAACGACTAGGGATTCACCTAATCAGAATGGACATGAGCAAGCACTCGAAGAGGTTACTAACCTCGTAACTATTGTTCTTCGAGATGTGTTGCTCATGTCCATTCTACATCCCACCTACCTCCCCTTGTCGGAAGGAGCCGGCAAGAAGGAACAGAGGGGGTGGAGGAGCCATCAGGGGTATATATGCACTGGTATACTGGAGCCACTCCAGGGGTATCCCTGCCTGGCCCTATGGATACTACTAGGGGGAAAAAAGCTCTGGAATCTGTGCACACAGCGCATGTACACCTAATCAGAATGGACATGAGCAGGCACTCAAAGAAGAACCAATTATACTGGATTTTACATCTCTAGTCCTGACAACCTCTTTGGAAACATGGAGGGAAGAGAGACAGACTGCCTCTGTATCAAAGGCAAGATATGGGGAGAGGTTATTCCATGCTAACAGAATTGGGCTTTAAGGAAAATATATTTTTTTTAAGTACCATTAGACAAAAAGTGATTTTGTCCAGCTTTACATTTCAGACAATGGAGACAATATTTTATTACTATTGCCCACAAAAATCAACCCGTGTCTATGGAATAAAGGTGGACCCCATTGGTCTGGCATTCTTGGGACCTAACTGTTCCAAATGAGGGGATTTGGCAGACCAGGGTAGGTGCCTGTTCTCCTGACATGGGCTGCCACATGTTAGGATGCCAGCCTGCACCCAGCTGTCGCTCCAGGGTTGGGGCTCCCTGTTATACTGCCCATTCCCCCTAAACACATTCGGGAACTCAGCAGAATTGCTAGTGTCCCCTACAGCACTCCTGCATCACTGCCAGATGTCCCTGTTCCTGGGCTCTGTGGTCCAGGAACATCTGTGGTTGGTGTTGGACCAAGAAGTCCCGATTAAGGGAGGTACAACCTGTACCATGATGACTTTATGCACAATTCCTTTGACAAATACCATCACAAGCACTTACCTGCATAGGAGACACAGCAGCTGCTGGGGGTGTTTTCATGGGGCTTGGACCAAGAGGAGTGCGAGGAATTGCGGCTGTGGCAGGGCTTGGAACTATTGAAAAAATAAAAAGAAAGCCATCCCAAACATGGCATGGTTATCAGTCAAATGTAGAAGTGGTCATGTAACCACATATCAAGAAAATTAAGGACAGAACCTGACAAGTGTTCTGTTTGCTCATATTGTGCAGTGCTCATCTTTAGGAAAGCAACTTTCAAGTTTCAAAAGTGGGCCATTGGCTGTGTGCCCCCCTCATTCTCTCCTAACCTCCATATCTGGTCCCCCATTTTCCATCATAATGGTACCCTAATTCTCTCCCCCCACATGGTAGAAGCTCTCTGAACACACATTTTACCCACCTTGGCATATATTCCAACTCCACCATTCTAACTGGGTATCAGCATTTTCACACACTATTGGGAAGGGTAGAGCTAAGGTAAAAGGTATTATGTTGGAAGATGCTAACTACTGCCACCAACCAGTTATTTGATCTATAGACAATCACAGAGGTAATTGTGGGTCTGCTAACCAGATGCAAGGAAGTGAGTCTCCCCTTCATCTCCCCCCTCCATTTTCCCAAATTTCCGACAGAAGTGCCATCAACTTGTGTGTAAACCTGGTTTTGCTCAGCCAGTCAGCAGATTCCTTATTACATGACTAGCAAATGATGTGAATTTCTTACCAGAAGAACAGTATTTATTTATTTAATCAACACAATTTGTCTGAGCAATCAACTTTATCCAAAGCTACAGATGAGTAAGTTTTCTGCTGATTTACTCATGTTACTTCTTCCTTTTACTAGAATTTGTTGCACAACTATTATGAACAAAATCACTACCCGACCTCAACTTAGAACTGAGGAGACTGAAAGCAACGAAGACTAACACCTAACAGGGAGAACACAAATGTAGAAATAGGACTATCTACAGAATCTCCATATGACATAGATTATACTGAATCATATGAAAGGTTTTCAGGTAGCGAGTATGAAAGTGAATTGCCATTTACATTACATCTGTTTATATCACTCTGATAGTGCTAAGAGACCTTAAAGTGCATATAAAAGTAATTTAAAATGGAATTTACAACCACATTAAGGTCACTTACACTATCAGAGCAATTTAAACCAGTCTTAATATAAATGAGACTTAGGCCTTGTTTACATGGAGAGAGATAAGATCAAATTTATTAAGATTGATTTTCTAGTACTTGATTTTGGAAAGTCAAAAGTGTAGGTCTCCACTGCACACAAGAATTTGATATAATTCAACGTAGTGCATCCCCAGTCAGATGGCTACTGTCAACTTTGAGAGATGCAGTTCCTACATCCCCTTTGCATTCTGGGCTATGCTCCCCCTGCATGCTGGGTCCACAACTGTGCTGGGTGGTAAATATTGTCTGCATCCCATAATGCATTGGTCTCTCCCCCTCCCCCTTTGAAAGTAATGGCAAACAGTGTTTCTAAATCCTTTTTTCCCCCCCAATGCAGATGCCATAGCAGAATAAGGATGGAACCCATTCAGCCGTAAAGTATTATGGGAATCATATTAACCACAGTGTGCCTTATGCTGGAGTATATCCAGAGTGTATCCACGGCCAGCCAGAATGAAGACAAATCTCGGGAGGCCACAAACATACTCTTCTGCAAAGCACTTGAATTCAGCAACTGGCAAATGGGACTGGCATTTGATCCTCTCTACACTTGTTTTAGTGTCAAACAGACTGGTGGGATTGCAGAGTGATGCAGCTATGAGATGATTAGCAGTGACTGCAAAACTTTCACATGCATAAGGCCACTTTTTTCCCCTAGGCTGAAGCACAAGAATACCAGAATGAGACCCCCTCTGAGAAATGAGAAGCAAATGGCAATAGCTCTGCAATGCCAGAAAGCTACCCGTCAGCTGGGAACCTATTCTGAGTGGGAAATCTACAGTAGGAGGTGTTGTGATCCAAGTAGCCAAGGCAATCAATAACCTGTGTTATGGAGAGTAATGACTCTGGGAAACGTGCAGGACACAGTGGAGGACTGTGTCACAATGGAGATCCCTAACTGCGGTAGAGCAATAGATGAGATATACATCTTATCTTGGCACTCAACCACCTTGCTGAAGAATAAACTGCAAGGGGTACTTCTGATGCTGCTGCAGGCACTGATGACTCACAAGGGGCCATTTCACTGACACAGAATAATAGAATACTAGGACTGGAAGGGATCTCGAGAGGTCATAGAGTCCAGTACCCTGCCCTCATGGCAGGACCAAATACTGTCTAGATCAGTGGTCTCCAACCTTTTTACACCCAAGATCACTTTTAAAAATCTCAGAACAAGCAAAGATCTACCGCCCCATCCTTCCCCCACGACCCCACCCCTTCCTTGAAGCACCACACTCTTTATTCTCCTCCTCTCCATCACTAGCAATCCCCAGCCCTTATACACTCTACACTGCCACTTCCCCCCCCCCCCCCAATTCTTCTGTAGAAAGAGGTTTTTCCAACATTTGGCCTTTCTAGACTGGACCAAATGTTAGAAAAACCCCTTCTTTTGGAATCCCCCTTATTCCTTGTGGAAAGAGGAATATAGGGGTGACCAAAAGAACTTGTTTGCTCTTCTACTAAAAAAAGCAGAACAACAAATGCATCCTTGGATGCGGAAGAGTTTTTCTGGGATATCTCCGGAATCCTGAAAAACTCCTGCAGTCTAGCCATAACCTTGCTGGGTTGAGACAGGATGTGTGGGCTCTGGGGTGGGAATGAGGGATTTGGGTGTGGGAAGGGGTGAGAAGAGCAAGCTCTGGGAGAAAATCTGGATGAAGGAGGAGGTGAAGAAGAGGACACTGGCTCAGGGAGGAGGTTCCAGGCTAGGGAGTGTTGGGGTCAGATGGAGGGCTGTGGTACTAAGCAAGCCACAGGCTTGTGGCTGTGAGGGTGCAGGAATTTGGGTTGGGGTATATGAAGGGCTCAGGACAAGTATATGATAGGCTCAGATCTAGGGTGTGTGAGGAGGTGCAGGAGTGTTATGATGCTGTGGCCAGATGGGGGCTTGACCCCAATTGGGGGTTTGTTGGACAGGTTTCATTTTTAAATAAAATACTGTGTCAAACACAAAAAGTTTCTACATTGTCTTTATTTCTGAGAAGGGCAGGGAACTTATTTTGAGTCAGGGGGTCACTGACCCACAGAAAAGTCAGCTGGGGCCACACAAGGGAGATGAAAAAAACATCCTCTCAAAAAACCCCACAAGCCCCACTAATGTGGCCCGAACTCTGCTGGTGGGAGCAGAGGACATGCTACTGGGGAAGGGTGCTAGTGGGTGCTGGAGTAGAGGCAGAGTGCTGCGGTGGGGGCAGGGTTCTGCAGCAGGGCACAGGGGAAAGGGTACCAGTGGGAGCAGGGGCAGGGTGCTGGGGTGGGGACAAGGTTCTGCAGAAGGAACTCTCAGAAGTGGCGCGCAGCTGCAGGACTTCTGTCCACCCCGCAAGAAGCCGGCACTACCTCCATTTTCGCTGGAGGTAAGTAGTGGGGCTTCTTGGGGTGGAGAGAAATGGGCCTCATAATCGACTGGTTGAGCCCTCGCAACTGACCACTCGATCGTGATTGACTGGTTGGTGACCACGGGTCTAGACCATCCCTGATAGACATTTATCTAACCTACTCTTAAATATCTCCAGAGACAGAGATTCCACAACCACCCTAAGATGGTTGAGAAAGGTGCATGATGCATGTCTCTAAGAAATCCAGTCTCTTCAGAAAGCTGCAAGCTGGAACCTGATGTGCAGGGAGGATTCCTACTGGTCTCAAGACACATTAACAAGCTGTTCCAGGGAACCCCTGCTGTATAGGCACAATGGCTGCCAGAGATCACACCCGATATCCTTAACCCACTTGTTGCATGATTAAAAATGTGAACTCACCAGAAGTGACCTCCCCGACATCAGGGCCTGACTAAGACAGTCTAGGATGAGGGGATTGTCTGCCAAGTCATAAAAAGGTCCTGGCTGTCAGTGAGATCAGACACTCAGCTCACCTAATGACCATTTTTCTCCTCCTACTTATCCACTCTGTTCTCCATGCTGCTGCCCAAGGAATCCACGGACTGGCTAGGAAAGCTGATTAGGTCCTCCCTTCGGATAACATGCAGTTCATAAAAGCAGCACATTTGGGGTAATGACCCAGATCATTGTTTGCCTCCTTTGTCTTCTCATATGCCTGCCCATGCTCCATTATTTTATGAGACACTGCTGGGTTTCCCTAGCTTTATTTCTCATGAAAAGCAGGAGTTTTGAAATGGAATTTAATGGCCCTCAAAGTTGACAGAATGAGCTTGGTAGTGTGGACAAAGTATTTAAAAAAAAAATGACCTAAAAATTGTGGCTACATTAGCCTTAAACTTACTGTGTCGATCACCTGTTTACAACTGTGGCAATATGCTCACAGGGGATATAATTTCTGAAGCACAGTTATGTGTGATGCATTAATCAGTCTATGTAGACTCTACTCAATTTAATGTGCTATTTTAAGCACTGGTATAGTGCACTAGGAAACTTTTAGCACATACCAGATCAGAAGATGCATTATTTCACCACATAGACAAGCCCTATATTAACAACTCATTCTATGCACACACAAAAAATATCGTTAAAGTAAACACTAAGCATTTGTGACTTTTTGCTGTCCCATGTAAACTACATTCATCTTTGAAGGAGAATAAAGGCTATAACCCAAGTCCAAATTTTCAGAACCAAGACTTTAAAGTCAGTCTCTAAATTTAAAATGTCTCACTTCCTAAAGTGCCAAGTGCCCAATAGTTGCCACTGACATAGATGAGAGAGGTAGGGATGACACGCTTTTTTGGAAAAAAAAAATGGTTCTAGTCATTATATAGCTTCTAGGATGCTCATTTGCAGGCATTTATGTCAGTGCCTTAAAGGAAGTACTGAATATATCCCTAAGCTGGGGACACAGCTGAGTGTACAATTGGTATTCTATTCTTGCTGAGTGAGTGTGCTGAACAAAACCATCTAATGTTCAAATCACTAGGTAAGTGACAGTGAGGGATAGAGAACTTTCAACTCCTGGGGTTGGGGAAAGAGGATGAAGAGAAAGGGCAGTTACTTAACAATAATGTATTACCAGTAATGTAATTCAGTGTACGTGGTTTTGTTTCAGACAGCATCTGTAGGTTGCTATAGAGGTGTCACACAGCTGAATTTTGAAACAGCTAGAACATCTGCTGCGTACACATCAACATACAGAATCCCCAAACATTGTACAGCTGTAACACTGGCTGAAAATAATTACCTTGTGAGGCACTGTCGAAAGATTTGATTAGTGTTTTTACAGTGGGAGTTGGCTCCGAAGAAGTGGATGACCTGCGACTCAGCCCCATTCCTTGTCTCAGAGCTGCCAAATCCCTCTCTACAGCATTCATGTAATTGTATACACGGCCACGTTCCTCTTCCTGCCTGTAAACAAAAGCTAAGCCACCTTAGATACATCAGAAAAATATTTTATTTATGTCAAAAAGCACAGGCATTTAGCTTATAACTAACTTGTTATATTAACTACTTTTTGTTGTAATTTAGGTTTAGATTAATAATCAAATTAATTTAAATACTGACAACAGGAAGCCCGAAGTGAATAAAAAGCATTCATCTATCAAGAGTCAAGGTTAACTTTCTGGAAAACACGGGACCCTAGTCTATGGCAAATCTAAAGTTTAAAAACCAATCAGTTGGAAAATAAACACACCCTGTTACACCTATTTTTGAAGGGAACAGTTTTTTATGCCTGCATAAGTAAAAAAGTTCACTGCATTTTTTTTAGGGGTGGCAGTGTGTATGTTAAAGTTCACCACAGAATTGAGACTGAACTCTAGCTGCAAGCCAAAGGGACACTAAGGTTTTAGAAGGCAAGGGCCCTTTCAACCTATGTTTATGTTGATTATGACATTCACTGTCACTGTGATGGAGGATCGTTCTGTCTGGCAAAAGTACCTCCGCATGCCCATGTGGATCTGAGATGTTATTCATTGTCTCAGTTTCAGATCAAATACCATGCTAGCTACATTTTCCAACAGCAGCTACACAGTTACACTTCTTTTGGAATCTTAAAAGATTTTAAATAATCAATTTCAGCTATCTTTGACTTTTCTGATTTTAGGAAATAAATTACTAGTAGATTATTTTATTACGCTCTGCAAGTAACATGGATTTAGGAAGCACTTCTGAAATCAGTATCTGAGAATGTGATGTCAGCTTGTTTTCAAGTTAACATTTAGTAGAGGATTCGGTTACAATTGTAAACACTGATTCCAAGGGGGAAAAAAATCAGTTCTAGAGGACTTGCAGCTATAGCTTGGAACCTCTTTAGTCTGCAACTCTCAGGATCTGACCAGTGATAAACTACAGAATTTTCCAAACCACGAGAAGCAATATTGTCTAGCACCATTACCAACATTTCCACTTCTTAGAAGACATTTAGGGGTAAATTAGAGCTAAATGATAGAACACAGAGCCAGGACTGGTGGCTGTAAACAAACTTTATGGGACTTTGGAAAGCTTGGCCACTAGAGATCTACTTATCAGGTAGTCAACTACTCACTTCTTTCTCCCTTGCTTCCCTCCATCAGAGGCAGCAGGAGATAAGGAGGGGGAGAAGAGAGGCAGGAGCCAGGGCTTGGGGGGACCGGATTGGGGGAAGGGAGGGAAGAGCTGCAGTGTCCTGGAGCCAGCATGAGCAGGGACTGTTCAGTCCTGGCTTGCATCGGGCCCGGGAGATAACTGAGCTGCAGCTCTGCATTTTAAACGTAGTAAGAGCCCTCCTACATTTAAAATGCAGAGCCACAGTGGGGATAGTGAGCACTCCCCCCCTCCCCCCCATCAGCTCATTGAACAGCTGATGGAAATTCCATCCACTACTCTACTAGCTGATTAATTGCAATTAACATCCCTATTAGCCACATACGTTAACATCTAGCTAACTAAAATCATGCCAGGCCACAAATGTTCCCAGAACAGAGTGGCAGATTAGAGTGGTTTAACCTATAATACTTTTATTCTTCCAATATATTTTACCCACCAGGGTAGTGAGCTGATACCTACCTACCAACCAACCACCACCCGCAGTTAGTCTGATTCATTTCAACTTAATGAACAGATTTTCTACAGAAACCAGAGACTTGTCATGCAAAGTATAAATTACAAGCTTCCTATTTTGAACATGCAAAGATTAGGTTAGAAATATCTATCAAAAGTGGATGCTATAATATTTTGGGTTAAGGCATTAATCTCCTTATATTCCTGGTATGAGTATCTTCTAGGTCAGTAGTAATTGGGAGTTTTACTACCTGACAGACTATTCAAATTGGTAGCTTCTCTTGAAATTAAAGTGATTTGTCATCACCATCTAAGTCATCTCTTATTTTCAATTATATCCTTCTCCAATCTGCTTTCTACATCTTACATATATGCAGTACATATAAAATTCCACTACAAAAATTATTTTTTCTGACCCAGCTGTGGTGTTCAAATGTTCTTTGCTTATCAGTGTTAATTTGTGTGACACTTTAAACAAGGTTTTAATCATGGGAACATGTATAAACATCACAAACATAACTAACTGCTGATTTGTCCTTTTGATTCAGACTAGAGACTAACAGTTATGCAGACCAAACAACTAAGAATCATTAAATACAAAAATAGGAAGGGAACAAGAGGTGATCAAGTCCAGTCCCCTGCCCTCACAGCACGATCAAGCACTATCTAACCTGGTTTTCAGTACCTCCAATGATGGAAATTCCACATCCTCTTTATGCAATTTATTCAAGTGTTTAACCACCCTGACAGTTAGGAAGCTTTTCCTAATGTCTAACTTAAATCTTCTTTGCTGCAATTTGAGCACATTGCTTTTTGGCTTCAACACAGAGAGAAATAATGGTCAGGGTTCAGGTCGGGTATTATGTTTGAGCTATATGCGCTACTGATTCTTTGAATTTTGTGCTTTTTGAAAGATGCCGGAACAACATAATTAGGGTCACTGAAAAATTACTACTATAAAAAACTCTGCACTAGTTGACGAGGTAAAGGTTTATTACTGAGGAAAACGGACAGTAACTTCAGAAAATCCAAATTACTTGTTTCCAAAATGCTACAATTCCATTTTAGATAAGCATACTATATTACTTCTGTTCAATACACAAAAAAAGTCATTTTTTAAACAGCTCACTGTTGGAAGTTCATGGACTGATCTATGCAGTGATATCAGATTATTTTCTGATAGTGTAATTATTTTTTCCAAAAAATACCAAGTATTGGAGTAGCAACTATAACACTATGCTATACTGACAGTATAAAGTTAGCAAAAAAGATTATCCCATAGTCCAAAGAAACTGAACACTACATGTATGACTGGACAATCTCCTCTTCTTCTGAAACTGTCATTTGTAATATTCTAGTCTCAAATAAATCAATGCCATAACTAGAAATCAAATACCAGATGTGAGAATACCTAAGTTTTAAGCAGGTTGGTATGCCTATAATATTCCAAGGTTCACACTACCAGCCTATACAGGTTATCTAAAAGTAACCCTCTCTTGTAGAACTTCAAAGGATTTCTCTCTCAATTCAAGCTACAAGTTAGATTTTAACATCTTTTATATGATTAGTCTATGGTCAAAAAACAAACCTTTTCGTTTCTAATTAAGATACACTTGTGTTTTGCTCCTCTAAGAAAAACAAATTTTCAATAGCACAGAAAAGACAAACTGCTTGCTTTCCCTGCCCTCTTCAGGGAGGCTAAGCTCAATTCATGGACTCTTAAAACAGACTAAACTATCTTTTGTGTGTGTGTGCCAAAGTGTCAGAACTGCTATATATCCTCCACTGCAGAAAAGTAGTCAAGGAAAATAAACAACCCCCCAGAAAACATCTTTCAAAATTGTTCCTAGAAACATACCAAGAGATCTTAGGCTGAAATTATCTTGCCTCAAAAGGATAGTCTTGTTTTGACTTTCAACAGTGACAGCTAAGAAATTAACATCTCTAATCATGTAAAAGCAATATAAAAAACACAACTTCCAGTATTCATTAACATACTTGCGTGACTTTATTTCTTCCAGCTCTTTAGTGAGCTTTTCATTTTTCTCCTGAGACTCATGCAGTCTACGCTTTAGGTCTCCTATCTCCTCTTGGGCCTCAGATTTTATATCATTTGCTATGACCACTGCAGTCTGTAGATCAGCTTGGAACTGACGCCATTCTGCAGACTCCTCCTATAAATAACCAAAACTTTAAAACAGCAGCAACAAGGATGCTCAAATTAAAGAATTATCCTGATGCAAAGTTACATTGAACTCGGAGTAAAAAAATTGAAGTGGGTGATAACAGTACTCGACAGTCCAAAAGTAACACACTAAAGCAGGCATGTCCAAAGTCCGGCCCGCAGGCCAATTGCGGCCGGCGGTCGGATTTAATACGGCCCCCACTCCTCCCGGCTCCCCAGTGCTCCTTTCAACTGGCGCGCGCAGTGCAGCGCGCCGCTTTGGGCTGCGCTGCCGCCACCGCCGTGGTCCTAGACCCTGCCCTGTAGGGCACGTCCGCAGCCCCGCTCCCCCGCTTGGCTGCGGGTTCGCCCTGCCCCCGGGCCGCCGTGAGGCCAGCGTGCCCTGCGCTCTCCGATCCCACGGGACCTCCGCTTTGGGGCTGAGAGTGCGGGGACAGCCCCCGCTTCCTCCCCCTCTCCTGGCTCCCTGGCGCTCCTCTGAACTGGCGCGCACAGTGCGCCGCTTCCGCTGCGCCGCCGCCGTCCATGGCGGCCGCTGCGGTCCTAAAGCCTGCCATGTAGGGCACGTCCGCAACCCCGCTCCCCCACTTGGCTGCGGGTTCGTCCTGCCCCCATGCCGCCGTGAGGCCAGCGTGCCCTGCGCTCTCCTGTGCTGCAGTCCAGATCTCAGTTTCACCCTTCACATTAGTGTAGGCAAGTTTTTTTTTTTCAATTGAGATGAATACATTGTAAAATCTCAGTTAATGTCAGTTGGTCTAAATCAGTTATAAATATATTTGGACACAACATGTATAGTTGGTGTTATGTTCCTGTTCATATTTTTTCAACTTAAAAGTTGATAATATGTAATGTACTTTACAATGTTCCTGACATATATTTCAGCTTCCTGGATTTTTTTTCATCTGGCCTTCAGATATGAAAGGCAGAGTGATTTAACACCTGTTTAGATTTGTCATCCATGTGACGAAACGAAAAGTATGCCGTTTGCAATAAACTTTGCATAAAATAGTTAATTTGCATTTAATTTTAATGGTTCAAAGAATGTCAGGCAAAATGGTCAGCCCTCACGCATGTTCACTTCTTCAAATCTGGCCCTCTTTGAAAAAAGTTTGGACACCCCTGCACTAAAGCAACAAAGCTTAAATATGAAGATAATTTCACCAGTAATCCACTGTGGGGTTTTGGAGCAGGAGAACTGAGGTGGTCCTAAATTTTTTTTAAAAAAGAAAAGTAAAAGAAAAGATATCTATTAAGTAGTAACTGTATTAACAAGACATGAAAATGTAAATCTGTCCAAATACAGTTTAATTTTATAGTTAATTCTTTAATGATTTAAGTAAACTTAACCCAACATTACATATTTAAGTCCATCCTTGAGCTGAGGCACCTCTCCCCAGAATTCTAACTGCTTTTAAACACACAAATATTCACTTCCCCCAATTAGTAAAAGTGATCAGCCCTGTGGCACCTTGGAGACTCGTAAAATATATCATCATGAGCTTTTGAGGATAAAGCCCACTTCAGATGAGTTGGAGTAGAAATAACCGAAACTAAAGGGGGGGAGAGAAAAAGGGATGTGTGCGCGTGTGTGTGCATGCAATGAACCATCCTTATGGTGTCCCACCCACCTCTTATGGGAATTGCACACTGGATCATAGGTGTTGACCTACCCGGAGCCTCCGGTGAAGAGTCTTTATTTCTCTTTCCATGTCATGCTTTTGGTCCTGAAGTTTTTTAACTGTATCTGGAAAGACAAGTCAAATCCACTTTAAGATAACACATTACTCAGTGATTTGTCTATGAGCTACTGAAGCCACGTACGCATTTAAGACTTCCTCGTGAAAATGCCACTTTTATATTTTTCATAATTAAAATAGTTTGATTATGAAAGATATAAATTATCAGAGGGGTAGCCGCGTTAGTCTGAATCTGCAAAAGCGACAAGGAGTCCTGTGGCACCTTATAGACTAACTGAAGTGTAGGAGCATAAGCTTTCGTGGGCAAAGACCCACTTCGTCAGATGCATCAATAAATTATTAATGAATGCCTATGCATGAAGTTAATAAAATATGCATTCCTAAAAATGGGTAGTTAGTGTAACCTAGCTTGATAGGATTATTATTCTAATCTGTCTGACAATGCAAAACATTTAAAAAAATACAGCCACTAAAATGTTACCTGCAAGGAAAGCACAATGACATGGGAGGATGCTGAATATTTTGATGCCATTAACCTTTACAATGGGCTGGTATGCAAAAATGAAAATAAAACCTGTGTTACCTTCAATACTATGGGGACTAATTTAGCTACAACTATTCAAGAGAGATCTTGGAGTAACTGTGATAGTTTGCTAAAAACATCCACTCAGAGTGCAGCGGTAGTAAAAACAAAACAAGGAACCAGGATGTTAGGAATCATTAAAAAGGGACAGAGAATAACACAGATATCTTATTGCCTCTATATAAAACCATGGGATGCTCACATCTTGAATCCTATCCTTTTGAGGCATATATGAGTACAGATGTGGTCACCTCATCTCAGAACAGATATATTGGCACTGGAAATTGTTCAGACAAGGGCAACAAAAATTAGGGGTTTGGAATGAGTCCCATATGAAAAGATTTAAACAAGATTTGGACTTTTTCACTTAGAAAAGAGGAGACGGGGGGGGGGGGGGGGAGAATGGAATACAATAGGTCTATAAAATCATGACTTCTGTGAAAAAAGTGAAGAAAAGTTATTTACTTATTCACACAATATAAGAACTAGGGGGTCACCAAATGAAGTTAATAGGCAACAGGTTTATATAAACAAAAGGAAGTTTTTCTTCACTTAGCACAGTCAACCTGTGGAACTCCGTGCCAAAGGATGTTGTGAAGACTAGGACTTTAACAGGGTTCACAAAAGAGCTAGACAGATTCATGGAGGTTAGGTCCATCAATGGTTAGCAGCTAAGATGGGCAGGAATGGTGTCCCTAGACTCTGAAAATGGATGACAGGAGAGGCATCATGTGATGGTTACCTGTTGTGTTCCCTCCCTCTGGGGCATCTGTATTGGCCACTGTCGGCAGACAGGATACTGGGCTAGATGGACCTTTGGTCTGACCCAGTATGGCCATTCTTATGTTACCACACCTACAGATTCACACTTCAATTTCCTGCTGCAAGACAGCTGCAATCAGAAGGGACTCCCTTGTTATTTCAAGAGGAATCAAAAAACTCCAATTCTTGTTTGAGAGAAGCATGAGGGGCAAACATAACAGTATATTCAATGAGATCATAAGATGCTCACTCAAATATGTCAGCAACTACACAAAGGGTATGTAGTTTGACCACCACTAATTCCTAATCTGGCGTCTGACAGACTGACTGCTGTGATTATTATTCATTTGTTGCTTTATTCAATGCACAAGAGAACAGCATGATTGATTATTCCATTCTTATAATTGAGTAACTGATGAAGAAAGACATGGAATACATTTCTCATTCACTACCACTTCACTGATCCTTGAATCTTGGGTGCACATTATTTCTGTGGTATTGTATGCATATGCAAAGATGCAGAGCCCCTTGATTTGTAGGACCACCATGATAGATCATGATTTTAAATTCAGGTTTATTATACCAAGAGCAGTTATGAAGCAAATATCTTGCATTTATATTGACAGTGCTCTTCCTAATGAAGGGTGCAGACATCCAATGCAGTGGTTTCCAAACTTTTTTATACTGTGGACCAGCAAACCCATTCACAAATAAATATGCAATTATCAAATAAAATGTTGCTTGTCTAACACGTGGTGGGCAGCTGCCACGGCAGAAGCAACTGTTTAGAGCAGCTTTGGGAGCCAAGGTACACCCTGGCCCCTCTCAGCCCCCTAGTGCCAGCCCTAATCCCTAAAGTCCCCTACCCCTCGACTCCCCACCCAGCACCAGCTACTGATCCCAGAGTCCTCTGCAGTCAACCCCCACCCCAGTGCCAGCCTCCCATCCTCAGAGCCCCCCAGTACCAGCCTCCCCCCACCATCCTAAAGCCTCAGCGCCAGTCCCAGGTCCCTTATAGTCCCTCACCACAAGACCCCCAAGTGCCAGCTCCTGTTTCCAAAGCTCCACTGCACCCAACTCCTCCAGAACCCTCTCCCAGGGCCAGCCCTACCCCCATAATCCCGCACTACTAGCCCTGCTCCCAGAGCCAGTGCCCCACCCCAGATGCCCCTTCAATATCAGTCCCCATACCTTTTAGAGTCCAAACCTCTTACAGCTCCCCAATACTAACACCACCCCCAGATTCCCCTCCAAGCACTAGCCTCATTCTCAGAAACCCCCAGTGCCTGCCCCCCTCCCAGCTGAGCACTTCTGCCCAGGTCACAGCTGCTCTAAGGCTACCATGTCAGGCTTCGCACAGCCCTCCTACTGTGCAGCGAAATGCTCTTCCATGTCTGAGAGGAGACCCCACCCCCGACTAGTGCTGGTTGGCTGAAAGGTGGGGCAGGACAAATCTATTCCAAAAGTGGCAGTGGGAGGGGAAGTGATAAGCAGTGTACCCCAGCCCTGGCCCCCAGAACCGCTGCAGCCTGGCAGCCGGCAATTTGTAGTCCAGCACCGG
This sequence comes from Pelodiscus sinensis, assembly GCF_049634645.1. Lineage (NCBI taxonomy): Eukaryota > Metazoa > Chordata > Testudines > Trionychidae > Pelodiscus > Pelodiscus sinensis. The sequence continues at coordinate 7,237,889 of NC_134725.1, forward strand.
TCTGCAGACTGGCAGTTGGGAACCACTGATCCAATGCATTAAGCTGTTTAAATTCCAAGACCTTGGCAAAAATTTCAGAGTAGTAGGCACAAGCCTTCTGATAATTTACAATAAATATAAATTTAAACTAAATTAACAAAATGTAAAGTGCGATTCTTGTTCTGTTGTGAAAAATCTGAACTTCCCAACAGGTTTATTTGGTTATCAGTTCCAATTCGTTTCAAGGGTAATTATGCAACACAGGATTCTTTTTAGATCCTTACATTCTAGTAGTGTTCTTGCCTGCTTCCCCCATTTTTAAAACTAAGCTCTCTACTTGGGCACCCTAAACAACCCTCTTGGTGGAGAGCTTTTTTTAGTATTACAAGAAATTTTAAAAACAGCATATGGTAAACTAAATAAAAAATGCTAAGCAAAAACAGTCACATGAGGCTATTCCATGTCACATCATTTAAACCCGATATTAATTTGGAGACACTATTTGGGCAAAGGTAGATTGATCTTCTGGAGGCTGACAACTTTGGATTCAGAAGCTGTGTGTCATGTCAATAGTACTAACTACAGACCCTTTTGATGCCACTGGTATTTTCTTTGTAAGAACGATATAATCCCCCAAGGGACTCAGAAAAATCCCCAACATTTCAGGCTTGGAATAGTTCAAACACTTCAGACACACAGAATATATAGTTCTGTAAAATAGCTCTAGATGCTAAAGTTGCACATCTAGCTGACCTTTCAACATTGGACGTGGAAAGCTAATTAACTCAAATCACACAGTACCATATTGTTTAAACATCAAAAAAAATTGGGAAACTTTGCTAGGCTTCGTACAAAAGGAGGAATTAGCACTGATAGCTTCAGCCTAATCAAAAAGTTAACTTGCAGGGTTGCCTCTTTTAGGTTAAAAGTGACAAAGTCCAATAAAGATCTGAGAATAGGGTTTTCAAGATTACATAAAGTCTACAATTTCTTCAATATTGAAAACTCTACCAAACTTCTCATACTTGCTTGCAAAAGATTATCAGGAGTGTGGAACTTCAGTGCTGGGGTGGGGGAGGCAATTTCAGACAATTCAAGGGGAATTTTTTTTTTTAAACAATTGACTTTTTTCACTCCTAAAAAAAATGAGTCATAAGTGGTCTAAAAATAAACAAAAAATAGAAAAATAAACACCATGAACCGGAAAACCTAAATGTGTTCTAGAGTTAAGAATGGGTGATGCCATTGTTTTAAGCTGTTTGTGAGATATGAGACACACACCATTAAATTTTAGTACATTTGTGCTTTGAAGTTCAATACAATAGCCTGAATATTCTCCAGCAACTATAAACAGTGCAATTTTACAGTAATTGTTTAGTTTCTTCTAAATTGTATTAAGAGATGGGAGAAGAATATAGCACTGCCAACACCAAGAAATGAAAAATCATGAGCACTCTAAAAATTCATGCAACTTTAAAAAAGAAATTCACATTTTTCTTTTTTGTATTCCCCCCATTGCCATCCCAAATGCATGCACATAATTTAAATACATAGAATATATAAGTGCCAACTTCCCTGTATACCTACTGTGGGTTAACCCCCGACTGTCTGAATTCACTGTGTCAAGACCCTTCCCAGGATCCCAATGAGCTCCATTTGAGAGAGTGAGGCTGCTGCCACTGCCAAGCTCAAAAAAAGATACAACTGCAACATACAAACCTTGTGATAATGCAGCTATAGCTTCTAGAGATAGAACAGGGAAACTGTAGGTATATCAGTCAAACTTCCTGAGCTGCATGAATATTTCTATTTTTCAATAATTTTTTTTTAAGAGCAAGTCAGTCAGTTGTATGAGGATACAACGTAGCTGGAAATAAGTGTTATTGCAATATTAGATTACAATTTGTAATTAATTAGGTTATGCATGTAGGTTTTTTAAATTGACTTGTTTCAGTGATTATTTCACTTGAATTATACAAAACTGTTAAAGGTAAAGAACAAAATATTGAAAAATAGTGAATTGTATTTTTATGTACCCAAATTGGCAAATATCTGACACTACAAGACAAAGTTTAATATTAAACACCCTGATTTCAATACTTTAATACATTTTAAATTAGTTAAAAATGTTAGTGTTAAGACATCTGTATTATTTCATATTATAAACATAAGTTACAATCTTTGCTCAACAATCATAATTCAGTTACAATTGAGTCCACTTATACAGATTCGCTGAGGATATTTTTCAAGACTTTTTGAATTAAGATGCTGAAAAAACTAGTTCTGAAGTCTTATCAGTTTGCATGCAGTGTTCTATGTTTGAATGCACCAGGCCATATAATGGAAACAATCATTCTACAACAGTGGTCTCCAACCTTTTTAAGTACAATATCACTTTTTGAATTTAAGTCAGTTCAGGATCTACCTGAAACCCAAATACCCCTGCCCACCCCTTTGCCAAAGCCCCATCTTCCTCATTCTGAGACGATGGGGTACAGGGGAGGGAGTCAGAGTGACATGAGCACCCGTGGCCTCTGTCTCCCTGCACAACAAGCAGGCAGTTCCCAGACTGCCGCTCTGAGCAGGAGCAGCAGGGCAGTGTGGGAAGGGGCAGCTGAAGTGCTAGCACTTGATAGCCTCCCAGCCAAACCACTCAGAATCACCTGTCAGACGCTCCAAGATCTACTGGTTGGTGTCCACTGTTCTACAACTACTGCCATGATCAGTGCTGTGCCTTCTCCCATAACATTTTTCAGATTTACACTACTAGATTTTCTGGTATTTCATTGAAGAACAAGCTTTTGAAATAGGGGAAGCAAAGCTTGCAACTGAATTATTGAAGACAGAAACCCCCACTTTTAACAAACTTCTGCATATTGAAGAATGAGTACTGATTCCTCTGTTGTGAGTAAACACTAGCATATGATGACTGATCAATTAGATGCTGGAAAACAACATGGTACAAAAGACAAGCAATGCTTTTTCAGCATAAGTTTTGAGATCGTCTAACTATAATTTCAAATACAGTTGGGGTTTTCACACTTTTTTTAAGTCATCAGAAATAAAGGCCATTTCACTGGTTTTGATATTTGGAACAATACTCAAGAAGCTTCTTCTAACTAGTATTTGTCATTGTCTAGCAAACCATGGAGTCTATATGTTGTGTATATGAATCAAAGATTCTTAGTCCCTTGGGCCAATCTAAAATAAAATCTTATAGGCAATCAGCAAAAGGATTCCATCTTTCTTCATGGGTAGTATTTGCCTCTTTTCAAGTAATCTGACAATTTTAAAATAAGTGCAGTCAGGCGTTCTTATTTGCTTGCAAAACTTCACTCATCTTAGCCATACTGGATGCATTGTTTGTAACAGAATAAACCACATGGCATTTGCATCCTCTCACTGAGAAACACTAGAACCCGTAGAATATTCAAATGAGTATGATATGAAGAAAAATGCTTGTCCCACAAGAAAATATTATTTCTCCCAATAGCTACTGTAACAGTGGAACCTCAACCTTACAAACACCGGAGTTATGAACTAACCAGGGAACCACACACCTCACATGGAACCAGAAGTATACAATCAGGCGGCAACTCAGACAAAAAGAAAGCAAATAGTATAGTACTGTAAAAAACACCTCCCAAAAAAAGGGAAAGCAGAATTTCTCTTCAGCATAAGTTTCAAAGCTGTATTAAGTCAATGTTCAAATATTCATTCAGTATTTATTGCCTGGGTTTTAGAGAGATAATTTGTTTTTTGTTTGTTTTTTATATTAAGAGAATGGCTACTAGACTTTATTTTGCATATTTATTTTAACAAGGCTTTCGGTTCATTTTATTTAGTTTTTCGAAGCCAATATCCAAAACCAGAGTAAAAACGCCATCTAGTGTGGTTTCTAAAAAACACAGGCGAAGCGCTACTGGGAATTTTTGCACCTACTATAAAAAACATCCACACAATAATTCTGGCATTTGTTACTTTTTCATGCATGACCTGATACACTTAATTTTCTTTTATAGTAATTTTCATGCTTATACAATAGGGAAAAAAATTAACAAGTTAAAGGGAAAGTCTGTCACAAAGATTAAACACAGTTTTTAAAGAGCTACTCGCATGGAACATTTTCCCTGTTCTCACTTTCTTCTGTGATAACTTTGGTATTCTCAAACATGTACTGGTTGATAAGAACCTATAGTAAGAATCTTTTCCAATAATGATTTCACAGTTACTGCTCATAGTGATTAGATAGTTTCATGAGGAATGCAATTGTAGATAAAACTAAACAAAGTTTGAAATTCATGCTCAGATTGTTGTAATACATTTCTTGAAGTACTCCTAGTTCCATCTTTTTAGGTTCTGGAACGGGGGTCGGCAACCTTTCTAAATCAAAGAGCCAAACTACATCAAAATTCAGAACAAGTGATCAACAAAGATCTGTGTAAGAATGCCCATTTTCATGACTGAAAATATACAACTTATTATTGATAATTGATATGATTAATAATAGCACAATGTTTTACTTAAATCACAGACTATTTAATGGGACTTATGCTGCTGCTTCTTTTCGTACAGTTCATTCACATTTACATCATATTGTCAAATCCAGCTTCATGCACACATTCATACTGTCTTCTGTCAATCGTATGGCAGGAAGCTAGGGATGTAGGGGTGCAGGAGTCTGGGTTGAGGTGAATGACGGGCTCAGGAAGGGGATTTGGAAGTGTTATGGCAGGGGACTAGCGGTGTGGAACTGCAGAAGTTTGGGGATGTGGACATAGGATGTGCTCAGGGCAGGAGGTTTAGTTTGATGGACTCAGGGCAAGGGGTTGGGACATATGGGGGGTGCGGGAGTGTTATGGCAAGGGATTGGGGATAGGGGTGCAGAAGTTTGGGGATATGGGACTATGAGGGGTTCAGGACAGGGTGTTCAGGTTTATGATGGGCTCAGGATTGGTGTGGGGGGGGGGGGGGTGCAGGAGTGTTATGATACCGTGGCCAGAAAGGGGCTAGGCCAGGCTTCATTTTTAAAATAAAGTAAATTATGTTCAAACACAAAAGGTTTCAATATTGTCTTTACTTATGGCAGGATTGGGGAAAACTTTTTTGGGTTGGGAACCACTAACGCACGGGGGGGGGGGGGGGGGGAAATCAGTCAGGAACCATACAAGTGAGAAGCAAGCAAGCAAGCAAGCAAGCAAACAAACAAAAAACCAAACCACGCCCCTCCAAAACCCCCCCCAACCCTCAGGGAGGACCAATTTACTCTTTTGGGATTCCAGGGTTAGTGGATATTGTGGGACTGCCTAAGCTCTAGGGTGGGGGCCAAAAATGAGGGGTTAAGTGTGCAGGACAGGGCTGCAGGTGAATAGGATGAAGCAGGACTACTCAACCTTGGAAATCCAGGGGGAAGGGGGCAGGGCATAATGATACTCAAAGCACACGCCAAGGGCCGCAAGTTAAGTATGGTCGCATATACATGAGGATAGCTTTTTTCACACTGACGGGCATCAAAACAAAGATTACGGCAAGACTACACAAAACACAGGCCCTATTTAAGTCAGTTCTGCTGATATTAATAAAATGCACTATTAACCGATTTCCATCCATATGGCAGCACTTTCAATGAGCAATGACAGTCCAAGAATTTAACTTCTAAAACATGTATCAACAGAAGACCATTATGTTGACTACTTTTTGTTTTGGCTCCCATCCAGGAGCCGCATGTTGAGCCCCATGTAAACCCAAACTGCACCGTAGTCCCCAAACAGACAGGTTATGGGCCACATGCAGCTTGTAGGCTGCATGCTAAATAGCCCTGGAACAGAGGTTAAGGATAAGGATGTTAAGGACTAGTTGACTATCCGATAAGCAAATGCCTGCGTGTAGCCTGGAGTCAGCGGGACTTCCCGCTGGCCCCAGGGTGCATGTGGAGTTCTGCATTCCTCCTTTGAAAGGTACAACAGTACCAGTAGGAGGAATGCAGAAGTGCCTATCAACCAGTCAATGGAAATTCCACTGACTACTTGACTAGTAAATTACTCCATAGTTTACATCCTTAATTCAGGACCTGGGAGTGAGGTGGGGTGTAGGAGAGGCTGAGGGTACAAGATCTGGCCAGGGGAGGGAGTAGGAGCAAGCAGGGGGGGGATGGTAAGTGAGGGAGATGTGGGGTCTGAGCATGAGGTGTGGGGGGGAGGGCACTTACTGCTTTCATACCACATAACACGGCCTCCCGCCTCTCCCACTTGCCAGGAGAAATTTTCCAGGAAGGAGCTGCAGGGGAAGCATCCAGGACGTGTCCTGGGAAAGAAAAATGGCAGCACGCACGGAGCCATTTTTGGTTCCACCTTTTTCCTTCATGCCGGAGGAGGGCAGGTGGGGGGGGGGGGGGCAAGGGGGAAGAGAAATGGAAGTGCATGGAGCCATTTTTCACTCTGCTTGTTCCTCACATGCTGGATTGGGTGGGGAGTCTTGGGGCTTTTTCTCTGCCCTCCCCCTCAGGAAGCCAGGGCTGGCATTCCAATCTTGTAGGGGGCCATATGTTGCGGCTCCAGAAGAGCTGTATCTGACTCTGCAGTGAGCCATAGGTTGCTGACCCCTGTTCTAGAAGCTATTCAGAGCAAGACACTGAACTTCAGCACTTAAGCTTCTCAAGTCAGTCCATTATTTATTTCTGCTGCTCATTAAGTTGAATTCATTTCAAAATCTTATTCCAATTTCAGTTATGAAGTACAACCTCCTACCTTTATGGACTCGTGTCTATGAACTCTCCAATTGTTCATTAATATTCTGCCTCTATTTATAGCTTTGCACAACAACCCCCTCATTTACATTTAGCTAGGAGGAGAAAATGTGCTGAATGCTGAGCTACAACAGTCACTCTATTCCAGTGGCTCCCAACCTCTGAGCATACGGACCCCTTTTCAATCCATTAAAATTTTACAGACCTCCGAAACAATACAGTTTTCAAACATTCCATTACTTGATGACATGTATACTATTTCATGTTATACAAATGAATAATAGTGAGATATACAGGGAGTCTACATTGAAATGTAACAACTTTGAGGAGCCACATATTTTTATTGAATAATTCAAACAGAAGAATATGTACATAACTCATAATTAACATGCTTAAGTTACATTAGGTATATGGGTACACATTAGGGTCACATTCAACATGTGCACCATTCGTAGCACAGACTGTCACACCGATGCTGTTTCCCGCCACACATTGTCTAACATCGCAGGTGTCAATCTGAAACATGGAAGAACATAAGGATAGAAACTTAGATATACAATGTGGTATCTGTGCAAAATTCAACACTCATGTTCATACATAAAAATTAATGCTTCAAGTTGTTACATTTCAGTGTGGACACCCAGTATTTTACTTACTTAATGAGGTGGCTGGTGCTGTAGAGTGGATCACAGAACACAGGTGTCTGGTTGCATTGATGACAGTCTCAGCCTTACATCCAATTCCATGTTGAGTTGCCTCCAGTACTTCTATTTTAATGCAACCAGCACAGAAAAATCCAGTCTCACAAATATAAGTTGTTGGAAAAGGCATCAAGTATTTTGCAGCCTTGTAAGAAAATTCTGGATACTCAGTAACAACTTGTAGCCAAAAGTCAGTCAGGGGCTTTTGTCTGAAGACAAGCTTCAATGAGTTGCCATAGTATAGTTCAGTGAGACTGTCCTGTTTTTGGGATGTCAAACTTGTGTTTATGGCGTTAGCAAGGTCCACAAATGGATTTCTGATCCAATCGTTCTTGTCAATAATAGGAAAGGACTCATGGTGCTGTACTTTGAGATTTTGGCAAGTGTTCTGACTTTACATCATCTGTGAGTAGCATTTCTGAGCTGGCGAAAAAGTTGGACAGATTTGGGAAAGAATCATAGCTGGACTGATCAAGTTGAGATGTCCACAGGCCCAACTTCTTGATCACAGCAGCAATTTGTCATGGATATGGAAGATGGTCAGAGCTTTTCCATGAAGACTTAGATTAAGCCCATTTAGGTAGTTGAAGATATCGCGTAAGTAAGCCAACTTAGCTAGCCAAGGAAACTCAATGAGGTAATGAGAAAACCCAAATGAAGGTCCAGCAAAAAATCCTCACTTCGTCATGCAATTCAAACAGGCACGAGAGAACTCTTCCTCTCGAAAGCCAGAGAATTTGTGTGAAGTTGGTTGTGATCACTGCCCACCTTATCACACAAAGCAGCAAATAGATGGGCCTTGATTAAATTGACAATCTTCACCGACTCTTCTAAAACCATTCTTAGGTCAGCAGGCTTTTTTTTTTTTTAAACTGTGAGCACTTCCCTGTGAGTGATTCAGTGAATGAATGCAGCTAAGGGTGTTACTGCTTTAACTAGAGTAACTACTCTGTTGTATTGGCAGGTCATTGCACGAGCCCCATCAGTGCTGATCTACACACATTTTGGCAGTCTATATGATACTCCCTCATGAAATCACTCAACACAATCAAAAACTGCCCACACATGCACTGGCGAGGCTGAGATTTGCAAAAGAGAAAGTCCTCTTGGACCTCTCTGTTGTGTTTATCTCTGACAACTAACAGGAGGTTTGAATGGTATGTGATACCTTTTGACTCCATTTGCAAAGAACAGAAAGTGACTTTTCCCACACATTCTCAGTCAGTTGTTTCTTAACATTGGACCTTTTTGTCAATTATGCGCCAAACTTAGAGAAATTAAACCGATTTTTGCCAGCCTTGTCTCAGCTTTGCACTCAGCATCTCCTCTGCTGCAGGTAATATCAATTCCTCTCCAATGGTGTGTAGCTTTCTTGCCCCGGCTATGAGTTGAGCCACCTGATAAGAGACTTCCACTGCCTTAGCATTGTCACTGCCTGTGGCTATGTGATAAATTTCTTACTTGCCTTAAATTCTTTGAGTTTGTTCTCAAAAAAGTCAGTTGGCTTAGAAACATTTGCCATATTTCATTTCAATGCGATGCTGAAGATTAGCTGGTTTTAAGCTCTCATTTAACACCTTCTTACAGAGTAAGCATAATGGATGTGGTTTAGATTTATTGCTAGTTCATGTAAACCTTAACTCCAAGTATACACTGCTATATTTTCGTGTTTTCCATTTACTTTGTGTTTGTTTTGAAGTGGAATTTGACATTGCACAATGGTCTCCGGGTTCTTTTCTTTTCAGAGTCCCTGTTTTGATTTACTGATCCATTTTTGCTTGCCCAACTAAACTCTTCCCATTACTCTAATTGTACTAGAACTGTTAGAGCAGGGTGATGTATTCATGTTACATGATCACAGAACTAAGTATTTAATATATTTATCATTACGCAACATATGAATATTAACTAACGTGTTTTTATATACTATACATTTATTTTAATTTCTATTTTAAACTTTCCATGGACCCCCTGAAGTACCATCACAAGGGACAGGGATAGTTCAGTGGTTTGAGCAATGGCCTGCTGAACCCTGAGTTCAATCCTTGGAGGGGGCCATTTAAGGATCTGGGGCAAATCTGTCAGTAACAGTACAGTAAAACTGATGGTCCGGCACCATCAGGAACCCAGAAGTGCTCTGGGCAGCCGGACCATTGGAGCTGCTCTGCCCCCGGCTTCCCCGATTCAGCCGCTGCTAAAACTGACCAGCGGCTGAATCGGGGAAGCCGGGGGCAGAGCAGCTGGAGTGCTGCCAGGTAGGTCCCATAGCGCTGCCCCTTGGGGCTGCAGGACCAACCCGGCAGCACCTCAGCTGTCCCCGATGCAGCCACCGCTGAAACTGACCAGGGGCTGACTCCAGGAAGCCCAAGGCAGAGCATCTCTTGCCCCAGGCTTCCTGGCATCAGCCCCTGATCAGTTTCAGCAGCAGCTACTTGGGTACAGCTGACTTGGGTACACCTGGGACAGAGCAGCTAGGGTGCTGCCGGGTTGGTCTGGCAGTGCCAAGGCTTGGCGCTACCAGACAGCACCAGCTGCTCTGTCCCAGGTGTCCCCGATTCAGCCGCTGCTGAAACTGACCAGTAGCAACTGAATCAGGGACGCTTGGGGCAGAGCCGGACTATCGGAAGGGGGAGCTATGAGGGGTCTGGGGTGGCATCCCTCCCCACCCTAGACCCCTTATAGCCCCCCCTTCCGATAGTCTGGCAAATCTGATAATACAGCACCCCCTGGGTCCTAAAGGTGCCGGATTATCAGAAGTTTACTGTACTTGGTCCTGCTGTGAGGGCAGGGGACTGGACTCAATAACCTTTAAACGTCCCTTCCAGTTCTGAGATAAGATAGAGCAGTGGTTACAAGCAGGACTTCAAGACCTATTTTTTAAATCTAAACCAAGAACTCTGCTTTCGTATTACTCTACCCTAAGGCTTAGTTGTTTCAAATGTGAAGAACAAAACTTCTCTGAAGTGCTATGTACAGAAACATGTAACAGAATTCTCTACATTTAAAAAGCCATTAACATGGACATACACTTCACATTAATTCAGAGCAAAAGGAATTGATTAAATTATTAATATTAGAGAATTTGTTGCTGTGATATGTTTCTATCACTTTGATGCTACCATCATTTCTTGCTCATCATTCATTCCTAGGTTCTAGAGCCGTGGTCCCCAACACGGTGCTCGAGGGCGCCATGGCGCCCGCGGGGACATTTCTCGGCGCCCGCCAAGTGCTCAGGGCTGGCCTGGCCCTGGGCACGTGGCGCATGCGCGGTGCCGGAGCCGGCCCCGGGCGCATGGCGCACTGTGAGTGCCGGCCCTGGGGGCGCCGCGGATTCACCCCCCGCGGCGCATGGGGGGGGAGAAAGCGCTAGTGCCGGCCCTGGGCGCGCGGCGCTTGGGGGAGAGAGCGCTGGCCTCGGGTGCGCGGCGCTTGGGGGAGGGGGGGGAAGAGAGCGCCAGCGCCAGCCCTGGGTGCGCGGCGCTTGGGGGAGAGAGCGCTGGCCTCGGGCGCATGGCACTTGGGGTGGGGGGGGGGGGGGGGAGGGGGCGGGAGAGCGCCAGTGCCGGCCCCGGGCGCACGGCGCTTGGGGGAGAGAGCGCCAGCCCCGGAATGCAGCTATGGGGGGGCCCAGCCCCCCCCCCCCGGGCGCCCGGCGACACCCCCTGAGCCCGGCAACCCCAAATGGTTGGGGACCACTGTTCTAGAGCATTATTCCCCAAAAAGATTTGCCCCTCTTCAAAATGTTCCTTTCCACCCACCCAGTCCCCTAATGGGAAGCAGTGATATCAAAGAACTAATGCACAAATTTTAGATTTGAGGATATAACAAATTGAGTGTTTTAAAAGGTACAGATTTATGAGATTAAAACTGAGTTTTCTATTAATTACATTATTCTTTAGTTACCATGTTTTACAGCTACTTCAGTGTGTCTCTCCTTCCTGCCTATTATACCAGATTACTAGCCATAAAATTCAACTACAACACATAAGACAAAAGATATGGATTTTCTCATGGAGCTGAGCCTAGCAAGATATAGGTTTGTTAACTGACTGAATTGAGTATACTGCCTCAGATCTGTGTGATAGACTTGGAACTGTTTGGTAATATTTTATGGATATTACATGTCTGATTATTGGGATGTTCACTATACAATTGTTTAATATGGGATCATAAAGGCAAAACAAGGGAAAGAAAGTTCCCACAAAAGCAAATACCTGAATGATTTTAAGTGACAACAATAGAGTCACTGGCTATGAGAACTCTGGCATGATCTTCTGCTAAACTTTGTGGACTAAATCAGTTCAGTAAAATCAAAGCCCAAGAACACAGAAGAATAAGAGACAATAGCAGTTCAGGGAAAGTAGACTGGACACGGATCATCTAAAGATATGCCTACTGAAATTAAAATTTCCTGAATACAAGTCTTCAGTTAGACCAAGATGCATGTAGAATGTTGTTTTAGAAGCACAATTTTGATTGTAAGGATGTTTTGTCACAGTCAGATATTAGTCACAGACTCCCAAAGGGAAGAATTGAAGGTCTCTGAACTTAGATGTGCTGGGTAAACATCGTTAATCCACAAGGTACTGGAAAACCAAAGGCTTTGGCTCCAAGTGGGACAAATGCAGACTTCCATACCAAGATATGTAAAAGGCATGAAGCCTCACACTTGTGGCAATACACTGAGGAAGGCCAGAAGACAGACCAGAAGAGGTGTGCAGGTAGCTCTATAACCACGCGAGTCTACATTCAGATTTTCCATCTGATACACTGCCCACTGAGCTAGGCAAGACTGACACACTATTCAGGAAATGGACACTAAGAACAAGAAAAAGTTCAAGCAGGTTGGGAAAAACGTTGTTCCATAACTGCTAAATTCATTTTCATTTTCACAGTTTGAGCAGTACACATGGATGAAACCACAAAAATTCTTTAGGGTCCCTGTCCAATTTCCCCACTAAAAATACATTTCCTTCAGAGAGGATTTTCTTGGTGTAGGAATAACCAAACTATCCATAGATTTATATAAACTTCCAAAAGTTAACTGTATACAACAAACAAAAACTTTGCTACAATGGAGAGATAAGATTAACTTGGGTTCTCCCAGACAGAATTAAATCTACAATCAAACACCCAAATACAGAGATATGCCATAATATGAATCAATATTCTCATTGATAAGTGATTCAATATGGCATTGAGACTTATTTCTCAATTGCCAGTTCATATTTTCCTCAATTTACACATATGCATCCCCATCCTCATCTACTAATCACGCAAGCCCAAAGTCAAGTTGAGTTCATTATAAGATTCATTCTACAAGTTATATTTGAAATCCAAATCAAACATATGCAAATCATACTTTAAAGCGCTTTTATTATCCTGTTCATCTGTTTTGAAGTTTAAAATATGACGTATCTAGTAGAGATGTTAAATACTGGTTAATTGAATAATCGATTAACCTCATGAATTTTTATCAGTTAGTCGACTTCTCTATACTCTCCAGGGTGGAGGCCAACAGCCACTGCACTCCAGCCCCACTCCTTGGGAGTGCCCTCCACCTCGTGTTTCTGCCTCTATCAGAGGCACAAGCGCTGGGTGCCAGGCAGGAGCTAGTCCATGAGGGGAGCCAATTTAAAAACTCCACCCATGGACCAGCTGCCTGCTTGATACAGGGGCAGCAGCCCAGGGTGGCAGCAGCCCCTGCCCAGGGGTAGAGAAGGGTGTGGTGGTGGTGGTTACTCACACTGGGAGAATGCATGTAGTCTATAGCATTAACTATAAGCTTTTGATTATTGGTTAATAGACTACACTATTACATCCCTAGTATCAAAAAGAATTCATATCACTTACTCTCCAAGTCAGATATGATGAGGTTGTCATGAAGTTTCACAGCACGATGCTGCTCTACTTCATCTTCCAATTCAAAGATGGTTTCTTTCATGTCACTTCGTTCAGTCTCTTTTTCTTCCAGCTCTGCCCGAAGCTTTTCTAGAGTCACATTAAGATCCTCAATTTGCTTCTTGGCTTCTTCTTGGAAGACTCTGTATTCATCTTCAACCTGAAGAAAAACGATTAGGAGAACCTAATTAATTCAGAACAAAGATTAACTCAAAATAAAAATGGACAGCATTTTCCTGCCACAGCCACCACCCTTAAAATACTTTTCAAAGTCACGTAAGAACTAAATTTTATATCAAGAAGCATTATGTTAATTGAGAAGCTGTATGTGAATGTTAGGAGTTGCTGTATCTGGACGAAGGTACGATGTGTGACATGCAACTTTTTCCTGAACTGCAACTAGCAGTTCGCACCACTTTCATAGTTAAGGTCTTATTTCTGAGCTGAATATATTTCAGAATCTACCACACATATAAGTGAAGCATTAACAGAACAGCACTGATTCTCAAACTAAAATGAGAAGCAACCAGGAAAAAGAGTAACATGCCCTGCACAAACACACCCGATTCCAAAAAACAAAGTTTAAGCCCTGAGACATTTTTTATTTTCTGCCAGTAATTGATAAGGAGCATTAAGTAATTTGGCTGTTATTTACCCCTGCTTAAGGAGGTGTCCCACAATGGTAATATTTAAAAACTATTTGCTTAATTCCAGCTAAGGTTTTATACATTTATTTTCCCCCTTAAGAGAACACATTTATGAGTAATCCAGTGCAAGTGAGCTTCAGTGTAAAAGATTCTTAAAAAGGACACAAGATCCATTGGAAATTTTTTTGAAAATAAGCACATTCTGGCAAAGCTCTAATTAGTCACATACAGCCAAGAACAAATTGAAAAACTAACGGCAGAGGGAGGCTTATACATGTAAGAAACCGAATTAAATAGTTTAATCACTACCTTAGCAATAGCATCCTGCAATCGATTGGCATCATTGCGAGTTAGAGCCAGCTCTTCTTGCAGACTGTTGGCCAAAGTCTCTGCCTTTTCCTTGTCCAGCCTGACATTCTCCAGCAAATCTTGTATATCTGATTTATCTCCAGAGTTGTGTATAGAGTACAGCTCAGCCACTTTTTGCTTTTCATGCTCCAGCTGAGCTTTTAGCCTGTTCATCTCAATCTGGTCACTGGCTACTGTGGCTTTGTACTCCTCTAAGGTGGCTGCTAGTGCTGCCTTACTTTTTTGCTCTGACTCAATAATTCTTTCCATATGGTGATTACGTTCTTTTAGTGCTCCTATCATTTCTTGGGCCTCTTTGTTATCTTGCTCTGCCATCTTCAAGGTGTTGCTCAGATGCTGCTGGACACCTAGCAGTTGCTCTCGTTCAAAACGAGCATTCTCAGCAAGGTCCATATAACGTTGCTCTAACTCCATATACCTCCCACTTTTCATATCTTCATCAATAACATATGAGATGTGATGGTCATCTAAAAGGGAACGGAAATATTCAATCTGTCGGCTGTAGTGTTCTAACTTGTCACTCTGCTGGCACAAGGATTCCATAAGAATTACTTTTTCCTCTCCAAGTCTTTCATTCTCACTGTTCAGTTCTTGAGTTATTTGTTGTAAATCTGCAAGTTCCTGAAGTGTTGCTTGAAGCTCTTCAGCTGTACTATGCTGGTTCTCTTCCATCTGATGTATCCTTTCTGTCAGACAAGCTACAGAAACTTCACTTGCATTGCCACTACTTCCTTTCCTAGATCTTTCTATACTTGGTACTCCTTCAGACTCTGAAGACGATGGAGCATCTAAAGCATCATCACTTGATGTAAGTGGCTGATAAACTTCACTGCACTCACTGTCTAAATTATCCATGGAGTTACTATGTTGATTGTCCATCAAGGTGTTTTCATCCTGACTCAACAAATCTTCCATTGAACCAGGAGCAGAACCTTCCACTGAAGATGTAAGAGTGCCACCACCATCACTATGGCTACCAGTTGTGATCTCAGGGCTCAAAGACTGGTAGTCAAAGAGCTTCTCCGAGTTGTCTAGCCTTTGTTCCAAAGAAAAACCCAATGCATTTAATCTGTCCTTCAACATTCGATTCTCATTCTTCAATTGGTTGAGTTCCTCTCGGATGGCAGTGTTTTGCTCTTGTAACTGCAATAGTGTAGACTCTACATCAGTTGGCTGCTGAACAATGGCCTCTTTTTCCTCAGATTTCTCATCACCCTCAGACTGATCTTCATTAAGGCCCAGCTGAGCACGCATATCTCTGAGTTCATTCCGCAAGTGTAAAATCTCCACATCCTTAGTTTTTGCTAAAGTCAGAAGATCTTTCACTTTAGCTTCCAAAGCAGCTTTGTCACTGATTTGATTGTCCGATTTGGACTTGCTCATCCGAACATCTGATTCTGGATTAGTACGACTACGGGAACGTTTTGCCAAAACGGTATCATTTGCTCCTTGTCCGGTCAAGGGCAGTTTTTTGCTTTGGTTCAGACGGGAACGATCGCGTATTCTTTCCCTAGAAGAGCTAGATTCTTTATTTCCAGATGAAGTGCTACGCTTGGCTGCGGAGCTCATACCTGTATGTTAAATGAGTTAAAATTAATTTTTTTAAACAAATCAGCAGCATAAGCACATATATGAAGTTACACATAAAACGATATGTTAGGATTATAAAATGGCTGACATTCTAAGCCACACTTTTGCAAATGAAGTATGTATAGTCTATGTGAGTCTCAAATAAGGCTTAAATATTCTTTACAATATCTGACAAGCTCCCTTCAAAAGAAAGAACCTACTGCTTGCAAGAGGAAAAGAGATTCTTCCTCAAAGTTGTTTTTTTTTATTATTTAAGGAAAAAATAACTATATGTAAGATACAGGTTGAACCTCTTTAGTCCAGAAACATCCATCATCTAGAATGATTTTAATCAGATGGCCACTTTTCATGGGCACAGCTAGGGATGTAGAAGTGTAGTCGATTAACCGATAAATTAAAAAAAGCTTATAGGTTAATGTTACAGACTACACACAATTTCCCAGTACATTTTTTTAGCAGAATGGCCAGCTGCCTGGCTCAGTCCTGGCTTGCAACAGATCTAGGACCTACCCCCACTGCAGCTCTTCATTTAAAGCATATTAGAAGCCAGGGAGGACAGGCAGCCCAGCTTGCATTGGGTGTGGGAGCTAAGACCACCCCCTAAACAGGGGCTGCCGCCACCCCGTTGCCTCTTTATCAGAGGCAGCAGCACAGGGTGACAGGTAGCCAGTCCACAAAACCACAGCCTAGTTAAGCCAGCTCCCCTCCCACCTGTCAGGGAGCTCCTCAGGAGTGAGGCTGGAGCACACTGGCTGCCAGCCCCACCTCCAGGGACTATAGAATAGTCAACTAACCAATAAGGTTACTCAGGAGATTACTTGACTATTCAGTTAACTGATATTTAACATCTGTAGGAATGGCCAAGTTTCCAGCAATCCTATAAAGTTTGTTTACAGTCACCAGGGCTCTCCATGTTCTGTGTTATTTAGCTCTAATTTACCTCTAAATGTCCTCTAACAACCCACTAAGCAGTGAGTGTTCGTAATGCTGCTACACAATATTGACCTCGCATGGTCCAGAACATTCTCTCGTTTGAAAACAGGCAGGTCCCAAGGGTGCTGGACTAAAAAGGTTCAACCGGTACTGAATATTCTCTTGACTTATAGATCATACACCCCTCATCACTTAGGTGCTGGAACACAACTCCCTTTTCAGAACTTCTATATTCTGATCCAAGAACAAAGTAAGTATTTAAAGTCTCACCAGCAGTACTTAAAAATACTGAACCAGAAAGCAGTAGTATCACTTTTTTACTGTAAGGTAACATACTTTGATTAACCTCATTGACCCCAAAACAAAAACATACATATGTCTACTAATAGTGTTGTGATAAACTACAGAAAGTCATACCTGTATGATGGGTTTACAAAATTCTTCATCCTTAATTACACACACACACACACACGAATTTTCTAGCCTAACACCGCACCTGGTATTGAAAATATTCATCCCCTATCTAAACCCAATAATGCCCACAATGGAGATTTTTCCAGAAGCATGAATTTATGCAAGCCATTGGTTCAGAGAATACCACTACTGAAAAAGATAAAATAACCAATAATAAAAAAAGTATAAGTAAGGTTTTACAGGTAAACATTTTATCAATACGAATGGGGTGAGAATGGTCATGAGTAGTGTGTTCTATTTGGATCTGCTTTTTCTGAGCTCTTTGTTATGTATTTTGGACACTGTCTATGGAAGAGTCACAATGGTTTCATAACAGAACAACAAAAAAAATCAGGAAACAACCCTTTGAGGTCAATATCTCCTTGTACCTGCAATAGTCTTGGGTTTATTCTCAGGGTTGTTCATGGTGGTCCCTGAAGCTGAAGATGCTGTGGATGCGCAGGTGCTCTTCTTTGTCTTGACACCATTGGTCACAGTCACTCCACCACCAGCCATCCCTGCTAAAAGGTCATCATTACTTTTAGTCTGAAAGGGAAAGAGACATTAACATAACTAGATATGAAGTGCAGGACTTGAAATTTTAACTCAAAGCTGTTATTATAAGTGAATTTTAAAAACATTTTAAGATCTTAAAAAAAAACCACAACACATTCATCATTATATCACTGCTTAAATAGTCACTATTAGTCAATCCACTATTCTGAGACACAAAGTTCATTTATGGACCAGCTTCTGTTGGTGAGAACATAACAGCCACACCAAAAGTTCATCTAGCCAAGTAGCCTGTCTTCTGACAGCGGCCAATGCCAGGTGCACCAAAGGGAATGAACAGAACAGGTAATCAAGTGATCATCCTCTATTGCCCATTCCCAGCATCTGGCAAACAAAGTCTAGAGACATCATCCTGCCCATCATGGCTAATAGTCATTGATAGGGCCCTACCAATTTATGACCATGGAAAATGAGTCATGGATTGTGAAATCTGGTCTTTTGCATGTTTTTACCCCAAATTTACAGATTACACAGAAGAAATGAGCATTTCTCAAATTGGGAATCCTGATCCAAAAAGAGGGAGCAGAGAAGTTGCAACGTTTTTGGGGGCTGCAGTATTGCCACCCTTATTCCTGCACTGCTGTTGGCGGTGGCCCTGCCTTCAGAGCTGAGCTCCCAACCAGCAGCCACTGTTCTCTAGCTGCCTAGCTCTGATGGCAGTGCTGATGCCAGCAGTAGCACAGAAGGGTAGCAATATCGTAACTTCATCCCATAATAACCTTGCAACCCACCCCCACAAGCACACACAACTCCTTTTTGGGTCAGGACCCCTATAATTACAATATCGTGACATTTCAGGTTTAAATAGGTGAAATCATTTTAAAAATCATATAATCGTGAAATTGACCAAAATGAAGAGTGAATTTATCCTTCATGAACTTAGCTTGTTTTTAAAACCTTGTTTGAGGCTTAACCTTCACGACATCCTCTGGCAAGGAGTTCTATTGATAGACTACACATCATGTGGAAAAAAAATACTTCTTTTGTTTTAAGCCTGCTGCCTATTAATTTTATTTGGTGACCCTTTGTTCTCATAACACAAGAACAAGTAAACACTTCCCCATTAACTTTCTCCACACAAGTCATGATTTTATAAATCTCTAATAGATCCTTCCCTTAGTCATTCTTTCCCAAGCTGAAAAGTCCCAATCTTATTAATCTTTCCACATAGGGAAGCCGTTTCATACCCTTAATCTTTTTTTTTTTTACCTTTACTGAAGTTTTTCCAATTCTAACGCATCTGAACACCGTATTGAAGATGAGAGAGTAGGACAGATTTATACAGCCATTTTCTGTTTTGTCATAAGTTCTCTAAGCTCAAGGCTGTACAGCTGCTTATGAAGCCCCAGACCTGCAGTTGCACCCCTGGACCTGCTGTGGCTGGGGAAGGGCACTGACTCCCTTCTCCAAATACAGCCCCAGACATATCTGAAGTGGCTGGGTAAAGGAACCAGTGCTCAACCAGTGCCCAATCCAGCTCCAGCCTGGACATGCTGCAGCTGGGGAAATGGACTGGTGTCCCAGCCCTGATCCAGTGCATGCCTAGACTTGCTGCTACCAGGGGACAAAAGACCCCCTTCTGGCCCTGGTCCAGCCCATCCCAACCCTGCTACTGCTGTGGACAGGAATCCTTCCCCCAGTCCTAGCCCAGCACTGCTGATGTTGCCGTGGCTGGAGAGAGGTATTTTTGGGAAGAGAGGGCTTGGGGGGGGGGGTCCAGCTAGATTCACTTCTTGCACAGGATCTGGTGTTCCACCTAGGACTAAATCTAGAATTGCCTCTCCTCTGTGGGTTCCAGGATTAGCTGTTCCAAGGAGCAGTCATTTAAGGTCTCAAACTCTCTGAAACTCCTTCTGAAATGTACCTAGTCAATATGAGGATAGTTGAACATTATTTTCGAGTTTTTTATTGCTTCTCTAATCTCCCTGAGCATTTCACAATCATTATCAACATCCTGGTCATGTAGTCAATCTCTCACTGTTAAATTCTTAGAGTTTGGAATCTCTCAAATGTTAACTTCCATCCTGTCCTCTTACCAGACGGAGAGAATCTCCGTTAATAGATCCTCCCCTTAGGGATCTCTCTGTCTAAACCATGAGCTCCTCCACACCTGTCAGCTTTCCCGCAGCCCTTGATATTTAAAAGGTTGTAGAGCAGTTTTTAAACTAAGTGACAGCAAACTGATTTTACTTTGGCTTAGTAAGAGCCCCTCCTTCCTTGCATAGGCTCCTCCTTTCCCAAAGAATTCCCTAGTTCCTAATAAATCCAAATCCCTCCTTCCTACACTATTGTCTTAGGCAGGACTGCAGGGTCTAAATGAGTGGCTAATTGGCCCTGTGAGTTGAACTAAAAACATTTCAGAGAATGGAGGTCCTGGGCTTCAATCTCTCTTACCTTGCTGCCCAACTTTGGCCCCCAAGATCTCTCTTCTATCCTTCTCTGCATGGTTACCTAATTAATTATCCTACATGTGCCATAACAACAGGATCCTCCCCAGCACTACACAAGCCTATCTAGATGCCTCGACAGATCCACAACCTTTATTCCAGGCCAGCAAATTATCATGCATTTCTCCCAGCCATCATAAACGTAGGTATCTAGGTCTCTATTGATTAAATCAACCATGACTACTATTTCTAATAACTGGAGTTCCCTCCCCTGAGAGGATACCCCAACATCATGTGGAAGGACTGTCTCAACTATGGGATCGTTTTCCTCTTCTCTAGTTAGATGTTCTCCTTCACTTCAACTTTCATCCTCCTCAACAACATCATTCTACTGTGTTCCAGAAACTCTCATCCATGGTAACTGTCTTCTGTAGCTCCTCCAGTTGAGCCACTCTGATATCCAAATCCATACATGATCTCAGATGGCTAGATGCTCCATAAATTGTACATGCTGCACTGGGTGAAATTAACTGGATAACTCCCATTCTGTTCCTGGACTTCTGCATGCATTCTCTTTTTACTCACTGTTTTGTCACTGGGGGATGTTTTTGGCTTTAAATGCATTTAGTTCTAGTTCCAGCCTCCAACTACCTCGCAAAACTCCTGTTATCCGCTCCTACACCCTACCTCCTCTGATTGCTTAGGAGCTGGCTCTTTAAAGCCCTGGTCTTGTTGAGTAGCCCTACTCTCAGGGAAAAGTGAGAGCTTCTTAAGGAGGTTTTGTTCCCAAAGCTCTTTAGTACAGGAAACCCCTGAGTTCTGACTGCCCAAGTTCCAATCCCCTGCACTTACAACTATTTTTTAAAGTGTGAAAGGGGCCATAAGCCCCCAACTTACGGCCTCGGCCTTCATTTGACATGGCGCACGGTGCCTATCATCAATGAGGATTCAAGTTATAACACCCCTGTCTTGTGACACTTCCCCAGGAACCAAACGCATTGCAATTCGGGCGTCATCTGTACCCCATCAGCCCTGGAAACAACTAAGACTGAACAGGAAGAAAGTTGAAGCCCAAGCTAGGAGGTTGCCTGGCTTGTGAGAAAAGAAAAACTGTTAGGGTGACAAGTCTAAGAGGGGTAGCCATGTTAGTCTGGATCTGCAAAAGCAACAAGGAGTCCGGTGGTACCTTACAGACTAACAGATGTATAGGAGCATAAGCTTTCGTGGGCAAAGACCCAGCAAGTGGGTCTTTGCCTACGAAAGCTTATACTCCTATACATCTGTTAGTCTGTAAGGTGCCACAGGACTCCTTGTCACTTTAGCTAGGTTGAGAAATTGCGTGTAACATGTTTAAGAGCATTAAGCTTAGCAGCTTATTTTGTTTTATTTAGCTAGTGATTTACTTTGATCTGTCATTTGTAACCACTTAATACTACTTTTTGTACTTAATACAATCATTTTTATTTACTTTCAAACCTAGGGTAAATAACTGTTACCCGGGAGAGAAGAAACAGCTAGGTATACGTCTTTAAATTTGAGGCCAAGGGAGCCAGGCTGTCAGCAGACTGGATTAAACCTAGACCCTTAGGGGCTAAGGCCATGACTATCTACAGCATCAACTAAAAGCCAACTCACTCTTAGCTAAGGCTGTTGAGCAAACTTCACTCCCTGTAGCAGTCTCAGAGCCTCTGGATTACATACTTGCTCCAGCTGAAAAAGCGCATCCCAAACTTCAGAGACTTCCCAGCAGTTCATCCAAGACAAACATCGACTTATAATACAAAAGGACCCAAATCATTGGCAGGTGGGATGGAATCTGAAACTTTTGGGGTGAAAAATGTTTTATATCTATGTGTGGAATTAATTTTGTTATGTGCACCAATATGGAGATGATGTGCTACACATCCCCTCTATACTGATGCATATAAAGTTCATTCTGCACATGGACGATTTCCAACAGAGGTGGGGCTGAGAGATTCAGAGCATGAAAGGGCCTCGGGGTTAGGGGAATGAGGGCTCTGGTTGGGGATGAGATAGTTGGAGTGCAGGATGGGGACTCAGGACAGGAGAGGGGGTGGGAATGCAGGGTCTGAACAGGAGTGGGCTCAGGATTGGGCTGTAGGGTCTAGCCATACTTATCACACCCTATCATCACTCCCCATGAGTCTGTCAAAGAAAGTATTTAAAGAGCAACACATGGCACTCCCTCTCAGAGCAATAATAATGCCCAGTGGAAGGCAGCTCAGTTTCCATGCTGCCCTTTTTACAGAAAAGTTAGGAAAGTTATAAGTTTCACAAAACACACTCTTTCACCATGGTACACATCAAAAGCAGCAAAATTCAATGACCACAGTTAGTAATCTCTCATTCTGTCCTGTACTGTATAATTATGAAGATTCTCTTCATTCATTGAGAGATCATGAAGCCCAGTTTTCCACTGAATTAGTGTACTTATTTTAAAATTCTAACCTTCCACATCCTTTACTGACAAAAAAAAAAACAAACAAAAACAAAAAACAAGGCAGTCTATGGGAGGTTACCTTCAGCAGGGAAGTTGATGTCCCAGTTTTTGAAAGTTTTGTTACTGTAGACACTGAGGAGCTGTTTTCTGGTTTGATTTTTTCTATTGTTTGAGTTTTATTTATTCCAGGCACTTTGGGCACTGAGCCAACAGACCTACTTGCTTTCTTCATTCTGTGCTGCCTCTTTCTGATGCATTTACAAACAAATCTGTGAACATAAAAAAGAAAGTTAGAGAAGTGATAAACACAAGACAAATAAGATATAGCTCTTAAATGATGTTTTAAATCAGCAGCCCAATGACACCAACAAGCATAAGCCAGAGACAAATTGTACATATGACTGAGAATTTCCACAGTAGAGATTTTTGCCAAAAACTAAGTACTCCAAGCAACTGCAACAAGGAGTCTTGTGGCACCTTATATACCAACAGATGTATTGGAACAAACTTTCGTGGGCAAAGACCCACTTAGGAGATGTCACATGCATCTGACGAAGTGGGTCGTTACCTACGAAAGCTTATGCTCCAATACAACTTAGTCTATAAGATGCCACCAGATTCCTTGTCGCTTTTGCGGATCCAGACTAACACGGCTACCCCTCTGATTCTCAAAGCAACCGGACTCCCGATTTATAGGTTTAAAAATGTCTTCAAAGTTTCTTCCTGCAAATAGCATTGAACTGATGACAGATTATAAATGACACACATAATCCTGCTTTCTTACCAACAAAAACAAGGTTCCCCTGGACAGTGACAGTTTTATTCTGACTGAAAGGAAGAAAAATACAATAGAGTACTCTCTGCCAACCAGCTGATGAATGATTATCAGCACTGTCCTTGGAGAAGAGAATGTTCTCTCTGCCTAGCTGAAAGAAAGTGTCACAAAGCTTCTTTCAGTTAGAAAGGAAACACAATGATATATAAACATGAAGACTTGAAAATCCACTCCCCCTCTAAACAGTTGTAAAGAGAAAGTTGTCCCTGGCATGCATGGAAGTCCAGTCACATAGAGTTCGGAAGAAATTATGTTCCTAGTTCTTATGATTGGGAAGATGATCTTCTGAATGGAAGCCAAACATAAAACTGCAATACTGTCTTCCTGAGTCTGGAGACAGGCAGCTTCAATGCTTTGGTTGCTGCTAATAGTGTTTTCTTACGTGTAAAAGCAATCACTTTCCCTGCTACAATTCCAAATATGTTGAGTAGGGATGTTAAGCAGCAATTAATTTGCTAGTCCAGTAGTCAATGGAATTTCCATCAACTACTCACCCAGTCAGTTAAGGAAGGACAGTTTCAGCATAAGCCCTCTCAATTCTCCCTCCCCCACCACCACCCCAGACACACTGCATTCTTAAAGGGACAGAGGGGAGCCAGCATGCAAAGATGCTGGCTCTGGTCCCCCACCAGATCTCAGGACAACCCCCCCCACACACACACACATGCATACTGCCATTGTGCATTCTGAAAGGAACAGAGCAGCCAGCCCCCCATGTCTTAGCACAATCCCTCCTCACTTCACTGCCACTGAATTCTTAAAGGGACAGAGAAGCCATAGCCCATCCCATGGGTCTCTCACTTTAAGAGCGCAGAGTGGCAATGGAGGGCGGGGGGGTGTGGAGGATCTTGTGCTGAAAGCAGCCAATTGCACAGGTTTTCAGCACAAGACCCTCCATACACCCCCGCCCTCCGTTGCCACTCTGCGCTCTTAAAGTGAGAGACCCGTGGGACGGGCTATTGCGTCTGTCCCTTTAAGAATTCAGAGTGGCAGTGGAGTGGGACGTTGTCCTGAGACTCAGTGGGGGAGCCAGCTTCTTTGCATGTTGGCTCCTCTGTCCCTTTAAGAGTGCAGAGCAGTGACAGAGGGAGTGGGGGAGATTAAGTAGTTGTTAGTGCTACCCAATAAGCTCTTGCTTATCAAGTAGTACTTGACTATTTGTTCATGTCCCTAGGTCAGTGGTCTCCAACCTTTCCACACAGATCTACCGCCCTGCCCCTTCCTTGAAGCCCCGTCCCTTCCTTGAAGCTCTATTCTCCTCCTCTCCATCACTTGCTATCCCCAACCCTTATACCGCTGCTTTTTTCCCAAAATTCTTCTGTAGAAAGAGGTTTTTCCAACATTTGGCCTGTCTAGACTGGACCAAATGTCAGAAAAATCCCTTCTTTTGGAAGCCCCCTTATTCCTTGTGGAAAGAGAAATATGGAGGTGACCGAAAGATCATGTTTGCTATTCCACTAAAAAAAAAAGTGGAAGAACAAATGCATCCATGGATGCAGAAGAGTTTTTCTGGGATATCTCCGGAATCCTGAAAAACTCCTGCAGTCTAGCCGTAACCTTGCTGGGTTGAGACAGGAGGTGAAGGCTCCGGGGTGGGAATCATAGGACTGGAAGGGACCTCGGGAGGTCATTGAGTACAGTCCCCTGCCCTCATGGCAGGACCAAATACTGTCTAGACCATCCCTGATAGACATTTATCTAACCTATTCTTAAATATCTCCAAAGATGGGGATTCCACAACCTCCCTGGGCAATTTATTCCAGTGTTTGACCACCCTGACAAGAAGTTTTTCCTAATGTCCAACCTAAACCTCCCTTGCTGCAGTTTAAGCCCATTGCTTCTTGTTCTATCCTCAGAGGCCAAGATGAACAAGTTTTCTCCCTCCTCCTTATGACACCCTTTTAGATATCTGAACACTGCTATTCTGTCCCACCTCAATCTTCTCTTTTCCAAATGAAACAAGCCCAGTTCTTTCAGTCTTCCCTCATAATTCATGTTCTCTAGACCTTTCATCATTCTTGTTGCTCTTCTCTGAACCTTCTCCAATTTCTCCACATCTTTCTTGAAGTGCGGTGCCCAGAACTGGACACAATACTCCAATTGAGACCTAACCAGCGCAGAGCAGAGCAGAAGAATGACTTCTCGTGTCTTGCTCACAACACATCTGTTAATGCATCCCGGAATCATGTTTGCTTTCTTTGCAATAGCATCACACTGCTGACTCATATTTAACTTGTGGTCTACTATAACCTCTAGATCCCTTTCTGCTGTACTCCTTTCCAGACCGTCGCTTCCCATTCTGTATGTGTGAAACTGATTGTTCCTTCCTAAGTGGAGCACTTTGCATTTGTCTTTATTAAACTTCATCCTATTTATCTCAGACTATTTCTCCAATTTGTCCAGGTCATTTTGAATTATGACCCTATCCTCCAGATTAGTTGCAATCCCTTGGTATCATCTACAAACTTAATAAGCATACTTTCTATACCAATATCTAAATAGTTGATGAAGATACTGAAGATGCCACTTGTTATGCCTTTCCAGCAGGATTGTGAACCATTAATAACTATTCTCTGAGTACGGTTAGCCAGCCAGTTATGCACCCACCTTATAGTAGCCCCATCTAAGTTGCATTTCCCTAGTTTATAGATAAGAATATCATGCGAGGACATATGAAACACCTTACTAAAGTCTAGGTATACCACATCCACCACTTCTCCCTTATCCACAAGACTTGTTATCCTATTAAAGAAAGCTATCAGATTGGTTTGACTTGATTTGTTTTTTACAAATCATGATGGCTGTTCCCTATCACCTTGCCACTTTCCAAGTGTTTACAGATGATTTCCTTAATTACTTGCTCCATTATCTTCCCTGGCACAGAAGTTAAACTAACTGGTCTGTGGTTTCCTGGGTTGTTCTTATTTCCCTTTTTATAGATGGGCACTATATTTGCCTTTTTCCAGTCCTCTGGAATCTCTCCTGTCTCCCATGATTTTCCAAAGATGATAGCTAGAGGCCCAGATACCTCCTCTATCAGCTCCTTGAGTATTCTAGGATGCATTTCATCAGGCCCTGGTGACTTGCAGGCATCTAACTTTTCTAGGTGATTTTTAACTCGTTCTTTTTTTTTATTTTACCTTCTAAAATTACCCCCTTTCCACTAGCATTCACTATGTTAGGCATTGCTACAGACTTCTCGGTAAAGACCGAAAGAAAGAAGTCATTGGGCATCTCTGCCATTTCCAAGTTTCCTGTTACTGTTTCTCTCTCTTCACTGATCAGTGGGCCTACCCTCTCCTTGGTCTTCCTCTTGCTTCTAATGTATTTATAAAACGTCTTCTTGTTTCCTTTATTCCCGTAGCTAGTTTGAGCTCATTCTGTGCCTTTGCAATCTTGCCCCTGCATTCCTGTGCTGTTTGCCTATATTCATCCTTTGTAATTTGTCCTAGTTTCCATTTTTTTTTTTTTTAATATGACTCCTTTTTTATTTTGAGATCATGCAAGATCTCCTTGTTAAGCCAAGCTGGTCTTTTGCCATATTTTCTATCTTTCCTACACAGCGGAATTGTTTGCTTTTGGGCCCTTAACAACGTCCCTTTGAAATACTTCCAACTCTCCTCGGTTGTTTTTCCTCTCAGTCTCGATTCCCATGGGACCTTACCAATCAGATCTCTGAGCTTACCAAAATCCGCTTTCCCGAAATCGACTGTCTCTATTTTGCTGTTCTCCCTTCTACCCTTCCTTAGAATTGTGAATTCTATGGTTTCATGATCACTTTCACCCAACCTGCCTTCCACTTTCAAATTCTCAACCAGTTCCTCCCTATTTGTTAGGATCAAATCTAGAACAGCTTTCTCCCTAGTAGCTTTTTCAACCTTCTGAAATAAAAAGTTGTCTCCAAAGCAGTCCAAGAATTTATTGTATAGTCTGTGCCCCACAGTGTTATTTTCCCAACATATATCTGGATAGTTGAAGTCCCCCATCACCACCAAATCTTGGGTTTTGGATGATTTTGTTAGTTGTTTAAAAAAAAAAAGCCTCATCCACTTCTTCCTCCTGGGTAGGTGGCCTGTAGTAGACTCCTAGCATGACATCACCTTTGTTTTTAATACTTTAGTCTAATGAGGGATTTGGGTGTGGAAAGGGGTGAGAGGTGCAAGCTTTGAGAGGAAATCTGGATTCAGGAGAAGGTAGATATGGGGACACTGGCTTGGGAAGAGAGCGCCAGGCCGGGCAGTGTTGGGGTCAGATGTAAGGTTAGGGTATTAAGCAAGCCACAGACTTCTGGATGTGAGGGTTCAGGAATTTGGGTTGGGGTATGTGAGGGGCACACAGCAGGGGGTTCCAGTAATATGATAGGGTCAGATGTAGGATCTGGGGGAAAGGGGAGCGCAGGAGTGTTATGATGCTGTGGCCAGATGGGTTCTTGGCCCCAGTTTGGGGTTTGTTGGCCAGGCTTCATTTTTAAATAAAATACTGTCAAACAAAGTTTCTGCATTGTCTACTTCTGAAAAGGGCAGGGAACCTGTCTTGAGTCAGGGGTCACTGACTCAAGAAAAAAAAAAGTCAGTTGGGGCCACACAAGTGAGATGCAAAAAACCATCCTCCATCCCCACCCCCTCAAGCTTCACTAATGTGGCCCCAACTGTATTGGTGGGAACAGGGGACATAGTACTGAGGAAGGGTGCTAGTGAGTGCTTTGGCAGGGGACAGGGTGCCAGTGGGGACAGAGTTCTGTGGCCTGGGACAGGGGAATGGGGACAGAGTTCTGTGACTAGGGAGAGGGAACTGGGCAGTGGGGAGAGGGAACGGAGGAAGAGGGAACAGGAAGGGGGGCAGTGGAGGCAGAGAGTCCCCTGCATCTGCCTCCTCCCAGGATTCTCCCCGCTCCCCCCCACGGGAAGCCAGCATATGCCTCCTCAGGGCCCAACTCACCCCCCCAGCACAGGGAAACCCCATGCGTGCCTGTCCTGGGGCGGATTTCTCCCCCCCTTCCCCTGACCCCGCCCCCGCCATGAAACCCCACGCGTGCCTGCCCCAGGGCTGACTCACCCCTCCTGTGAGGTGCAGGGAGCCGATGCTCCCTCCCACAGTACACCCGGCAGAGCAGCTAGCTCACTTCCAGAATCACCGGAAGCGGTGCAAAGCTGCGGGACTTCTGTCTATTGCTGGGAAGCCGACACCACCTCCATTTTCACTTGAGGTAAGTAGTGGGGCTTCTCAGGGGTGGGAGGGAAATGGGGGCGGGGCGGACAGGATGCCTTGCGATCGACTGGTTGAGGCCTCGCGATCGACTTGTTGGTGACCACGGCCCTAGGCCGAGAGCATTTGAGAATTCCAATTTCACCCTGCTAGGACATGAAAAACCTGCTATTCATAAGGGTTGACAACTCAAAATAGAAAAAGGCAATAAAAAAAATAGGAAAAGGTAGGATAATGGAGATCTATCCCTTAGAGCAGCCAGGGAGCTGAGTGAGGACTGAAAAGAAGGGAACGTTCCTTACTCTTTTGGGAGCCAATTGGCGGTAAAAATAGCTACTGCTACTCATTCCTTCCCAGTTAAGAGACTCTGGAGTTGGAGAAGAGAGAGAAAGAAAGCTTCCACTTCCTTTCAGCAACCATAAAGTCAAGGGAATAAGGGAAATAGGTATCTAGATGTATCTGTCTCATTATATATTGCTGATCGGAAATACAGGCAGTCCCCGAGTTACGCGGATCCGACTTACGTCGGATCCGCAGTTACGAACGGGGCACTTCCTCTCCCTGGTCTCGAGCAGACCAGGGAGAGGAAGCAAAGCGGCGGCGGAACGCGCGGCCAGCTGACAGCCCAGACGCGTCTGGGCTGTCAGCTGGCCGCGCGCTCCGCTCTGCTCCCCCCCCCCTCTGCAGACCAGGGGGGAGGGGGAGCAGAGCGGAGCAGAGCAGAGCGGCGGAACGCGCAGCCAGCTGACAGCCCAGACGCTTCTGGGCTGTCAGCTGGCCGCGTTCTGCCGCTCTGCTCTGCTCCGCTCCGCTCCCCCTCCCCCCTGGTCTGCAGACCAGGGGGAGGGGGAGCAGAGCGGAGCATGCGGCCAGCTGACAGCCCAGATGCGTCTGGGCTGTCAGCTGGCCGCGCGTTCCTCCGCTCTGCTGTGCTCCGCTCTGCTCCCCCTCTCCCTGATCTGCAAGGGGGGGGAGCAGAGCGGAGCACGCGGCCAGCTGACAGCCCAGATGCGTCTGGGCTGTCAGCTAGCCGCGCGTTCCGCCGCTCTGCTCTACTCTGCTCCCCGTCCCCCTGGTCTGCAGACCTGGGGGACGGGGAGCAGAGCAGAGCAAAGCCGCGGAGCCCGAGGGCAGCAGGATAGCCACAGCGCGTCTGGGCTGTCCCGCTGCCCGCGTGTTCCGCCGCTTTGCTCCCCGTCCCCCTGGTCTGCAGACCAGGGGGACGGGGAGCAAAGCAGAGCAAAGCCACAGAGCCCGAGGGCAGCAGGATAGCCACGGCGCGTCTGGGCTGTCCCGCTGCCCCCGTGCTCCGCGGCTTTGCTCCGGACGCCTGTGGTACAGCAGCTGGGGCGCTGCCGGTTGGTCCCGTAGCGCCGCTCTGGGTGCCACTGGACCAACCCAGCAGCACCCCAGCTGCTCTGCCCCAGGTGTCCCCTAGTCAGCAGCTGCTGAAAATGACCAGTGGCTGACTACAGGAAGCCCCTGCCCCGGGCTTCCTGGAATCAGCCGCTGATCAGTTTCAGCAGCAGCTGACTTGGGGATGCCTGGGGTTCTTAAGTTGAATCTGTATGTAAGTCAGAACTGGCGTCCAGATTCAGCCACTGTTGAAACTGATCAGTTTCAGCAGCGGCTGAATCTGGACGCCAGTTCCGACTTACATACAGATTCAACTTAAGAACAAACCTACAGTCCCTATCTTGTACGTAACCCGGGGACTGCCTGTATGAAACAAAAACAACTCTTTCCCTTTTTACAAAAAAAACCATTTCAAAGATATGAACAGAGGTAAATTGGAGTCTGGCAAAAATCAAAGTGTACGGGTAATTTTTTCTTGAGCAAATGCCTGCACTATGATCAAGCATGGTATCTCCTCTTAAAATTTTGTTTACTGTGCTAAAGCATATAAGCTTTGCCTCTGTACCTGAAAGACAGGTTGGCAACAAAATTCAAGTTATATTTTGACCGGAGACAAGCACCTTAATCAACCAATATCTCATTGCTCTAATGAAATCTAGTATACCCTTAGCAGATACATAAGGATATAAAAGAGCATATAAAATATAAATATAATATGTAGTTGGTGTAGTATTTGGATATTTCATATTATTAACCTCTCAGAATTGTCAGGGAAAAAAAACCCCGAACAATTTAAAAAAAAAGAAAGTTGACAGATGAGCCCTAAGGGACTTTTTTGCTAACCTAGCTATTTTTTTTTTTTTTTTTTAAAGGGGTTAATCTGAAGTGTCTTTTGAAGTTAAAATTTAAACGTGCATACCTATTCCAAATACATAAGCACCCCCATCTCAAATTATATGTATCTTTCTGTAGCCAGTGTTCCTCATTTATATTCTTATGTGTTTGTATATAATTACATAGACTAGAACAACTGGTTTACTGTAGCACATACAAAGTTACCAGACTAGTCTTTTTTTTTTTTTAAATAAATACAGGCTGTCAAGTTTCACAGAAAGACGGTGTAGATTTTCTGAATCTGAATTATGACCTGAATCCAGTAAAGTAAATGGGAGCTTTGTCGCTGACTTTAAAAAACATGGGTTCAAGCCATATAAGAGTGAATTTCTTTTTCCTATATATTTTAGAAATGCGCACCTGTCTGGGAGTCTATTTGTTCAAGAACTCCTCCTAAACTGCAAGAGATAGGACCACCATATTTGGTATGCAGCTTCCTCTTATCATAACTTAAAGTAGATAAGTTATGATAAAAGGGTTTGCCTGTGCCAGGAAAATGGGATGTGTCTGGAATTCAATTTTTTCTCATAAAATGGAAAGGAAGGGGTCTGGCAGGAGGGACAGTTATACTGCAGAATGATCACAGGGAGACAGCAAAGGGCCGGAGTTGGGGCCACGACACCTATTACCCCACTTGGCCAGCAGGGGTAGAGAAAGGGACAGCTATCTGAAATACAGTAGAGTATTTGTCTGTCTTTCCCCCAATTGGGGGAGCTGCACTCCACCCCCAACAGTGCCTGCTGCAGCAGCCATCCATAGGTGCTTCTCACAGGCCTCAAGCTGTTGCAGAGAGAGGGGGTGGCTTTCGCGCCTCTCCCTGGGGCAGCCTGCATACTCAATCCCTCATTCCAGCCCCACCCCAAACAATGAT
This sequence comes from Pelodiscus sinensis, assembly GCF_049634645.1. Taxonomy (NCBI): domain Eukaryota; kingdom Metazoa; phylum Chordata; order Testudines; family Trionychidae; genus Pelodiscus; species Pelodiscus sinensis. The sequence continues at coordinate 7,269,789 of NC_134725.1, forward strand.
TTAAAATAAGAAAAACAAAACATTTAAATTAAGGACCCACACAATGCTTGGTTAAATCTTCTAGTGACAAAATAAAGTATCTGTTCAATGTCAGAGGGTTCTTAAATGGAGGTAAAATTAGTTATAAAGAAGAATACGCTAACAAAGCTGTGAGGTTGCTAATTAAATATAACTACCTTATTTGGAGTGAGAACTTTATCCTCCTCACCCAACAAATACTTTCAGATAAGAATTACTCCCTACAGATCCGGGATCATCCCTGCTTCTGTCATCCTACAATATAAGCCACAATGGAGTCAAAACTTAGTTGGGGCCAGAGGGTATTACTATAACTGAGGAGTAATGAAATCAGTTTCAAAACAACTGTGTAAATAAAGTGCATGAAGATAAAAATGTAATTGGACAAGTACAGAATTTTTGTTCAACATCAAAATATAGAAAAATATATAAGAATGTGAAATTATTTTGGTCATTTTAGATTTCAACTGATTAAATGACAATAATTTACAAAAATTCATTTTAGACCAAAAACTCAAATACTAAGATTCAATGCAACATTAATGTTTCAAAATGGCAGTTAGAAATCCTTCCCAAAAACATATAAGAAAGTTATAACACTATAGATACCCAAAGGGGTCACTCAAGCAGTAATTCAATACTACCAAGTTTTAGAGTAAACTATGGAAAGCACCTGAAGGCATGTTTCTGTTACCTGGTAAGGATCGAGACTCGCCACATCCCCTTCTCATGATGAAGGGAACTGAAAATAAAAATATCTGCTTACCCATTTGTGTGGGGTTAGCAATATATGAAAAAAAATACTCTAAGACAGAGTGGCAAGACCAATAACTAAATCTAAAGTGACATTAATAAATACAACCCCCTCCTATAATGTTGCACAAAGAGAGCATCAATATCATATATGAACTACTAAGGCATTAGTAAACAAAAATGAGGACTGACAAAAGTAAAAAATAATCACATCAAATAAGTTAGTTAGCAAGAGAGGAAAAGAAAACAAAGAAGTCACAATAATCAGACTATAAATATTCATTCTTACTTGTACCTTTTGCCAGACTTCTTTTAACAGAACACAATGCAGAAAACTAAAACCAATACTGCACAACAGTATGTTCTCACAGTTTAGTGAAGACAGATGCAACAGTCCAATGATTTTATATCAGCCAGAAATACAACTCCCTAAACATTTTTAAAATGCACTGACCAGTAAGAAGCCACAATTCTGTGCTGCAAACTGATATGGTATGGCTGCCCAATGGCATGAGATTCTGTAAGAGTTACTATTTCTATATCAATTAACATTTTTCATTCCAGAAGCCGATATAAGTGTGAAGTACGGGAGGGGCATCTTTGCCTATGAATACTAAAAAGTATGTTACTTATAGCTTAACAAGTGATTTACTTCACTATGTCTTGGTTTTGTTGTAGTACTTTACATCTAATGCATTCTATTAAACAAGATTATTCATGCCAATATGTGCCCAGGATATTCCTTTGATTAGTGAACAAGGCATCACATTTAGGCATGCAATGAAAAAAAATATGTAACCTAAATAAGTTAGCTACATAAGAATCAAGCAGAATGGTATTTTCAGAATTCTATAAAAGCAGTGAGGAGTCCTGTTGCACCTTATAGTCTAAACCGAAGTGTTGGAGCATAAGCTTTCATGGGCAAAGACCCACTTCATCAGATGCATGTCTGAATTCTATGACTCTCAGCAGGAAAAAAACAGAGCAGCCCAAAGTCAGAGAAAAACAGATTAAAATACACTCACCAAATGCTTATGGAGCTTTGCTAGCTGCTGAGGTGAAGCCTCCACTATACTACTGACTGTTGAGGTTCCATGTTGGTGGTGAGGAGCAGAGATTACTGACTGCATAGAGGTGATAGACCACCCTGCAGCTCCCTGAACTCCTCTGACAGACTAGGCAGTGAGGTTGCACCTAATCCTGATATCAAAAGGCTGATCTGCCCCAAAGAGCCCAAACTCCTGTCTCTGCACACCAAGTATGGGCAGGTGGACTCAACCTAGAAGGATCCAAGAATGGTGGGGCTAAGTACAAAGGAATCTGGTTGTGAGTTCGAGGGTTCTGTACGGGCCAAACTCAGCAGGGAATCCAGGACTATCTGGATGAACATAAGCAATGGGAATCTGCAAGGTCCAGGCAAAGCCAGTTAGGGCTCAGAGGGAAGTTAGTTCTAGAAACGGGAGGATAAGACTTAGCAGATACGGGAGCTCAGCAAGGGAAGGGATGCATACTGGAGGAATGGGTCTTGGTGGGATAAGGCTCCATATGGGCTGATTTTGGCTCTGTGGGGTAGGGGATCCTTATCAGGGTGGTCCAGGCACATATGAGGTAAGAGGACTCCGAATAGGGGGTCAAATGTAGGAAGTTAAGCAGGGTGGGCTTGGTATAGCATTGAGGATTTAAATGCAGCAGGGCAGGAATTGGTGGTGGGAATTTGAATACGGGGGGGGGAGGGGAAAGGGTGAGGGAGGGAGGTTTGACCTGCTCCAGCACCTATGTTTCTGGTTCAGCTGAAGCCAGGCCATCCCAAGCCCTGCTCACCCTGCAATGATGCAATGAATTCATAGCACTTAGTACTGTAGCAGATGCAGTTCATACTTTTAGCCCATGGGCTGCACAAATATTTTGAACTTCACCTCTACCCAGAGCTGTAGGGAAAGAAATTGAGAGAGTTTTAAGTGTCTAAAAGTTCACTTTTTAATGTATTTGTACAGGGAACCAGGACTTCAGACATTTTTAGAAAATACAAATTAAGGATGAATTCCTACTTATATTTAGGGCACAAGCACAAGCTAAAGAGCTTTCCTCTTACATTTCTCTAGAAATTGTGGAATAAGCACCGGGCAAAACTAGAAGCAATGCACTCTAACTTCCTTACTCCTTGTTTGGAGAAAATTTAATCTCCACGTTGCTGTGAGCAATGCTTAACCGTTGCTAATACTTAGCATTCCAGACAAGTGACAGAAACATTCACAAAAGGACTGCCTAACTTACGGTGAACTGTGTTTTTATTAAAACAAAATTTGTCTTTAAGCTAGTATTATAATTTAGCTGACATCTATTTCAAGTTATTGTGGAGAAAGGAAGTGCTTCCAGTTAAACTCTGTTTAAAAAAAAAAACAGCTTTTTTAAAATTGAATTTCAATATATAGAATGCTCATGCAAGGATTCCAAATGTACATTTTAAAATACATTTAAGACAACTGCATCCCTATAACAGCCTTTGTAAGTAGAGTGCACACATGAAGGAACTATTACTTTTTTTTTATTTCTGAACTGGATTTTTCCAAGAAAATTTGATGAGAAACACTGACAAATCCATTTCTAGCAGGAATTAAAACTAGAGATGAGGAATAAGTCCCCAGTGGGTTAATGGAACCAAGAAATCATTTTTATACCAAAGTGCTACATTGGTGACTTGTAAATCCTATACAACAGGGCTGTGTCTACACTGGCATGAATTTCCGGAACTGCTTAAAACGGAATACTATTCCGTTTTCAGTTTTTCAGGAAAAGGAGCATCTACATTGGCAGGCTGCTTTTCCAGAAAAAGGGCTTTTCTGGAAAAGCGTCTGTGGCCATTGTAGACACGCTTTTCCAGAAAAGAGCCCTGATTGCCATTTTTGCGATCGGGGCCTTTTTCCGGAAAAGACTACTGGGCTGTCTACACTGGCCCTTTTCCAGAACAGTGTTCCAGAATAAGGACTTATGCCCGAGCGGGAGCAGAATAGTTTTTCCAGAATAGCGGCTGATTTTGTACCGTAGAGCGTCGTTGCTTTTCCAGAAATTCAAGGGCCAGTGTAGACAGCTCGCAGCTTATTCCAGAAAAGCGGCTGATTTTCCAGAATAAGTGGCCCAGTGTAGACGCAGCCCTGTAGTGTGTACTCTATTCTATGGCAGCAATACTAATACACAGATTTGTATGTGTATTTCACTGCATCTAGAAGCCCATATATTGCAAATTGAAACAAAACTTCACCTCAAACCCACAACAAGAAACACTGGAAAATTGAAGAGAAAAGTAATGTAAAGTACATGCTTATTCTTTAAGGTTTCTGTCATACCAATAGCAAACAAGGCTCTGTTTAAGGTTGTTTTCAGTATTTGGGATGTTAAAAAGTACTTTAAAATTTCAGCAGTTAAAGGTTCACATGCAGAAGGGAAGCGGTGGCTGCTTGAGAGCCCATGCACATGCAACGTACAGCCTTCTGCCAGGTCCCTCACAATGATGCCTTCAGTGTCGTCCCCCCCTCCCCACAGCCTTCTGAACATAAGAACAGCCGTACTGGATCAGACCAAAGGTCCACCTAGCCCAGTATCCTGTCTGCTGACAGTGGCCAATGCCAGGTGCCCCAGAGAGGGTGGACCGAAGACAATGATCAAGCAATTTGTCTCCTGCCATTCCTCTCCAGCCTCTGACAAACAGAGGCCAGGGACACCATTTTATCCCCTGGCTAATAGACTTTTATGGACCTAACCTCCATGAAATTATTTAGCTTCTCTTTAAACTCTGTTATAGTCCTAGTCTTCACAGCCTCCTCTGGCAAGGAGTTCCACAGGTTGACTACATGCTGTGTGAAGAAGAACCTTCTTTTATTAGTTTTAAACCTGCTCCCCATTAATTTCATTTGGTGTCCTCTAGTTCTTCTATTATGGGAACTAATAAATAACTTTTCTTTATCTGCCCTCTCCACACCACTCATGATTTTATATACCTCTATCATATCCCCCCTCAGTCTCCTCTTTTCTAAACTGAAAAGTCCCAGTCGCTTTAACCTCTCCTCATATGGGACCCATTCCAAACCCCAAATCTTTTTAGTTGCCTTTTTCTGAACCCTTTCCAAGGCCAAAATATCTTTTTGAGGTGAGGAGACCACATCTGTACACAGTATTCAAGATGTGGGCGTATCGTAGTTTTATGCAGGGGCAGTAAGATAATTCTGGGTCTTATTTTCTATCCCTTTCTTAATAATTCCTAGCATCCTATTTGCCTTTTTGACCGCCGCTGCACACTGTGGGGAAGTTTTCAGAGAACTATCCACGATAACTCCAAGATCTTTCCTGATGTGTCATAGCCAAATTAGCCCCCATCATACTGTACGTATAGTTGGGGTTATTTTTCCCGATGTGCATTACTTTACACTTATCCACATTAAATTTCATTTGCCATTTTGTTGTCCAATCTCGGGGGGAGGCAAGGCTCCCAGGGCTGCCCCAGGCCTCCAGCAGCCCCCCCAATGGTCTGCAGGCTGAGGGTCAGGAAGGGGGGAGGGAAGGGACAGATTCAACAGAATGTTCCCCCTCAGCAGCTCCGCCCTGCAGCCTATATAGGTGAGCAAGGTTCTGGGGGCTGCCCCACCTCCAGCTAGGGTTGCTAGATGGTTTCAACAAAAACACCAGACACACTTGACATTATATCACAATCAACATTACATCTTATTTAGAAAATACTGGACATTTATATGTTCAATTTTTTCCCCCTAAACAAAGCTCAAATACTGGATTGTCCGGCTCAAAACTGGACATCTCCAGCAGCTGTCCATGGCCTGCAGGCTCTTTGGGGAGCAGGGAGAAAAGCCAGGCTCTGGGGTAGGGACAGGCAATAATTTTTAATGGGGGCCACACCAAGATCTTGGTAAATGGTAAAGGGCCATACTTCTGTGGAGAGGGCACAGGGCCTGGAACAGCTGGTGGGGTATAGAAGTGAGCTTGGAATAGAGGACTGAGGTGCAGCAGGGAGTTTGGGTGAAAGAGGGGGTTATGATCTGGGGTAGGAGTTGGGATGCAGAGTCCAGGAAAGGAGAGGATTCTGGCCTGGGGTAGGGGCATAGGAGGGAATGAAGGGTCTGGGAGGGAATTGTGAGCTGGAGGAGGTGGAGAGAGTGGATACAGAGGGTTTCAGTGGTGGCCTGAGGCAAGTAGTTGGGGGGGGGGGAAGGAGAAAGGGGGTGGAGTGCTAGAGACAGGATCTGGCTGGGAGGCACTTATTTAGGCAGCTCCCAGCCAGCAGTTCTGCAGGAAACCTGCCTGTGTGCTCAGCAGGCTGCTCCCCATGGCTCTGCTCCAGCCCAAGGAGGGAAGCAGGGGGAATGAGGAGGCTTCATTTGCTGCCCCTGCCTTCACCAAAGTTTCTCAGCTCCTATTGGCTGGAAACTGGCCAATAGCAGCTCAGGGATTTTGCAAGGGCATGAAACTCTCTCCTCCTTGTCCAGACTGCATAGCAATTAGCAGCCTGATGTTTAATTGAAACATAACATCCCTACTTTAATCAGCTAATCAAGTAGTTGATGAAATTTCCCGCTGAGCCTCTGCCTTCAAAATGTAATAAGAGCCACCTACAGCGCTTCAAAGGCAGAGGTGCAGCGTGGAACCCGGCACAACCAATCCCCGCTTGGGCCAGGTTCCAACTGCTGTGTCACTGCCTCCCCATCCACCGCCCCCCATGCACCGTGGAGATGGTGAGGGGGGGCAAGAGGGGGAGGAACCATCTTTTAATATACATACACACACTCTGGGGCTGTGCCTCCTGCTCACTGTGCTTGCCAACACCCCTCACAGGGGATAGGCAACCCTGCCCCTTCTCCATGCCTCTCTACTTCCTCCTCCCGCAGCCCCTTCTTCCTGCCGCCCCCTGCCTGTCAGCCCAGGCCTTTACCTTTGGCCTCACCAGCAGGGGAGGCCTCAAGATCCAGCTGCTGGCACCGTACCCTCCCCTGGGCTGTCAACTGCCATGTGGGGTCTGCTGGCTACTATGCCACATTTCTTGGCATTTAAAGCCCTGTGGGGTGGGTGTGAAGGAAGGGGAGTAGGGGCTTGGTTTAAAATAGCAATCCCAAATGGCAAAGGGTGGCAGTGAGATTGGGCTTGAGCTGGGAGAGGGGGAAGAGGAGAGAGGAGGCCAGCGGGATGCAGAGTGACATGATACTGTTGTCCCACAGGAAGAGTTTTTTTTTGTTTAAATAGATATAGATCAAGCTCTTACCTTCTCCAGACTGTGTGGAAGGCAATCCAACACAAGACATACACAGAAATTTTTGTATACCATGCAGTGCTCTGTATTTCTCCAAGTTGTAGAAGGCAGGTAACTGCTAAAATATTTCTATTTAATATTCAGCCCCTGATAAAGAATATTGCTGCCCCCTTTTCAACCTGAGTAGCTAGTCCAGGCATTGGGAACCTTTGAGGTTAGGGGCTGCTAACCCATTGGAAAAAAAAAAAAAAATCAAGTCAGAGGCTGCACAGAAGTGAGAAACAAAATCAATAAAATAAAAAAAATCCAGTCTCACTGACATGGCCCCTGAATGAGAAGAAACACATTCCCCACATCCCCTCACATACCAGAGCCTAGGAGGGTCCAAGCTAGTATATTGTGTGCTCCAGCCCCATGAGAGAATGGCAGAGAGGCTGAAGCACCAGCACAGTCTCTCCAATGCTGGGGTCCCCCCCCCTCCCGAGTCGCAGGATCTAGGCAAGTCAGGGGCCGCATCTGGCCCCTGGGCCTTATGATCCTCACCCTTGAGCTAGGGATGTTTAATATTGGTTAATTGAATAACCTCATGAATTCTTACTGGTTAGTCGATTATTCTACAGTCCCCGGGGGTAGGGCTGGCACCCAGTGTGCTCCAGCCTAAGGATGTTAAGTATCAGTTAATTTACTACTTGACTAGTTGATCGGCACTTCCACATTCCTCCTCTGAAGTGTACAAGAACCTCCTGCTGATTCCCGGCTCAAGCAGGGGGGGGAGGGGGGGGACCAGCGTTGAAATGTACAAGAGTCCACAGCAGGGGCTCTTGTGCATTTCAAAGTGGAAGAGCCCTCATGGAGCCTGGGGTCAGCAGGGGACTCCCACTGACCTTGGGTTCCATGTTGCACTGCCTATTTGAAATGCCACGTGGAGCCTGGGGTCAGCTGGCGCCAGGTGACCCCAGGTTCCACGTGGCAGCTGATGCTTTGAAATACTGCCTCATCAAATCCTGGCTTCAGCTGTGCAGCGCTGTCACTTAGAGGCAGTGAAGAGGAGAGGGTACTTCAATCAGAGGCAGGGGAGGAGGGGGAGAGAATAGACTACAGTAGTTGATGGATTTTCCAATAAGCTTCTGCTCATCAGATAGTTGATGAGTCCTTAACACCCTTACTCCAGCCCCATTCCTGAGGAACCCCCTGCCATTGTATCAGAAGCAGCAGTGTAGGGTGCCAGGAAGGAACTGGTCCACGAGGGGGCGAGTTTAAGTCAGCTCCCCCATATGGATGGCTGCCTGTCACCCTGTGCTGCTGCCTCTAATAAACAGGCAATAGCGTGGGGTGGCAGCAGCCTCTGTCCAGATAGGACCTGAGCCAGACTGCCTGTCCACCTGGTTCCTAATACACTTTAAATGCAGAGCTGCAGTGGGGATAGCTCCCAGACCCAGCACAAGCCAGGACTGAGCAGGGCTGTTGGCCACCCTGCTAAAAAACTGGTAGTGGGGAAGGAAAGAAATGTGTAGTCATAGCATTAACCTATAAGCTTTTGCTTATCTGTTAATCGTTTAACTATACTATGACATCCCTACCCTGAGATAGCTCAGAGTCAGGACTTCTGCGGATGTTCCAGTTAGATGTAGAAATTGATGGCACCCACTTATTTCTTGGAAACAGTCTTACGCTTCTTACATACTTCTGCTTACCTTTTCCTGGTTTCTTTTTCTGTACCTCCATTCTTGTCTGAGATACCAGTATCTATGTGTTCCCTCCCACTCCTACACTCACCAACCCAAAAAAACCCCACTCAGCTGGGCAGGTTCACACATACATATTGCCCTAAATTGGGTTTGTTTACAGATAACTGAAGGGTGATTAAACCTTACTGAAGTTGGTAAGTATGAAAAGAAGAAGAAGAAGAAAAAAAAAAGGTTTTATCTTGCTTAGGGGTGGACGACAATTTTTTGCCAGGGGCCACTTCAAAAATTTCTGAAGTACAGTAAAACTCCGATGGTCCAGCACTCCTGATGGTCCGGCACCCCTGATGGTCCGGCACCATCAGGAACCAGAAGTGCTCCGGGCAGCCGGACCATTGGAGCTGCTCTGCCCCCGCCTTCCCCAATTCAGCCGCTGCTAAAATTGACCAGCAGCTGAATCGGGGAAACTGGGGGCAGAGCTGCTGGACTGCTGCTGGATAGGTCCCGTAGCGCTGCCCCTCGGTGCTGCGGGACCAACCCGGCAGCATCCCAGCTGTCCCCGATTCAGCCACCGCTGAAACTGACCAGCGGCTGACTACGGGAAGCCGGGAGCAGAGCAGCTCTGCCTCAGGCTTCCCAGAGTCAGCCACTGGTCAGTTTCAGCGGCAGTTGACTTGGGGACGCCTGGGGCAGAGCAGCTGGGGTGGTGCCGGGCTGGTCCGGTAGCGCCACCCCTTGGTGCTGTGGGACCAACCCAGCAGCACTCCAGCTGCTCTGCCCCAGGCATCCCCAAGAGCAAATATGGTGCTGCTGGGTTGATCTCGCATCCCGCCCATACCACCCTAGACCCCTCATAGCCCCCCCTTCCAATAGTCCAGCATATCTGATAATCTGGCACCCCCTAGATCCTAAAGGTGCCAGATTATCGGAAGTTTACTGTAGCCCCAAGCAGCCCTGGAAGGGGTAGGGCCAGGATACTTTCCTGCTTCCCCACCCAGAGAATGATTGGTCGGGGGAGGGAAAGTGAGAGCACCTTTGCCTCCCCCAGAGGTTCCTCCTAGGCACCCGTACCCGTGGCAAAGGGAGGAGACTTCACATGCTCTGTCTCTACCTGCAGGTCAATTAAGGCTTGGGGGTGGGAGAGTGTACGAACCCTCCTCCCACTCTGCCAGGAGCACATGGTGCTTCTAAGCACCATGCACTCCTTACAGGGTGTAGGAAATTTCATGTGCTCCTGGCAGGGTGTAGGAAACTTCACATACTCCTCCCACCCCCAGGCTCTAATTGGCCTGGGGGCAGGAGAGCGGCAGGGCCCCCACAAGCCAGATCAACCCACTTGGCAGGCTGGATCTGTCCTGCAGAGGCCCCTTTTCCTACCCCGATCTAGCTAATAACAATACCTTCTTTATAAATGGGGTAAGGGGTTCCCAAAAACATACAGCAAGTAAGCATCAAACTGAGGAATAGTACACATATCTTTTGACTTCTAGGCTGAGACCTAATGCACAACGCTATAGGACAAGTCATTCAACCTTTCAGAGACTATCCTTTTTATAACATGGGCCTAATATTTTACACATTGCATCTTTCAAATTCAAAGTACTAAACAAAGGAGGGTAAACCTGAAAAAAAATTTCTAGATAGTGTAAGTGTCTCAGATGCTACCATACGAGACTGAGGCATTCCATCATTACAGATGAACTACTATTACAGCTGAATATGCGGTTCTGTTCCTATTTCTACTCTGAGTTTCCTTTAAGAAACTGGGCAAATTTAAATGAGACCTGAAGCATGAAGGGATAGTAAAGTGGACTAAGGATATATTCCTCTGTTCTTCAGCAGCAGCACAAAGGGCCAAGAGGAGACTCAGCCTTAGAGGAAAGAAAAGATCACCTTACAGTTAAGAGAATTATCCTTGCTAATTCTGAATTATATAAGCAGGACAGAATGAAACAGCGGTGAAAGGTATAAGAGAATTAAGCCAATTGTAATATCTTAATGTTTGTCAAAAAGAGCAAAACAGAATTTAGAGTTGCCCTCCATCCAATAGTTATCTTTCTTAAGTGCTACATCATCATTAAGATACTACAAAGGAAATGTGATGGCATAGCTTCTAAAAGCTAAATCCATAATAAAGTATACACACTCATCAAGACTGATATTTAAGTCTTTACCTACTCATTATGAAAAGACACTCATGTTGAGCCAAGATATAAAAACGTTCAATAGTGGTTAATCAGGTAACCATGTAACCACTGAAAATTCTCAGTGGTTACTCACTGAAGGCTCTGAAGTACAGGCAGTCCCCGGGTTACGTACAAGATAGGGACTGTAGGTTTGTTCTTAAGTTGAATTTGTATGTAAGTCGGAAATGGTACATATTGTAGGGGAAACTCTAGCCAAACATTTCTCCAGAGCTCAGTTTTATTCTCCCACACCTCACTTCCCTCAGTCCTTTATTCTCAAGCTGAGGTGTCTGCTGAGAAAAGCCACTCCGCATCTCCCTGGTCTGCTGGGGGGAAGCAGCTAGTGCGGGGTTGCCTCACCCCGTTTGTAAGTAGGGATCCGATGTAAGTCGGATCCATGTAACCCGGGGACTGCCTCTATAAAGTCTATACGACAGAGCTCCCAGTGCACAGTGGCAGCTGGCTCCCTGGGAACTCATGCACACCAGCAGCTGCTTCCTGACACATACTGGCTCCCGGCTGCCATCCCAGCATTGCAGACGCTGATATAGGGATGTTAAATTGCAAATAATTGACTAATCGAATAATGGATGCATTTTGCATCGCCTATTTGACTAGTCAATAGGGTGTCTCCACCTTTGGCTGTTTCTACACTTTAAAGGTAAAAGTGCCACATGGAGCCCAGGACCAGTTGGGGACTCCACATGGTGCTGCTGCTTTGAAACATCATGGAACCAGACTCTGGGAGGCATTGTTGCTTTGAAATGCTGGGAGGAGCCTGATGCCAGGCTTCCCCAGAGGGTCTGGCCCCAGGCTCCATGCAGCACTGTTGCTTTGAAGTACTCCCCTCCTCTCCCTTGCTGACTCTTTTTGATAGAGGGACCAAGGGGCAGGGAGGGAAGCAACTAGTCCACCATCTTGTCGACTATCCTTCACATCCTTACTCTTATAGAGCCAAGAGCCAAGCGCATGGGGTAGCAGCCAGCTCTCCAAGAGCAGAGTGGGGACACTGTGTGTAATCATTAATGGAACTGATAAGTCTGGGCTTATTGGTTAACAGTTTAAATGGTTATACTATTACATCCCCTAATATAAAAATGCTTTGCAAGAGTCTATTTGCTTTTTCTTTGCGATGAGGGGGCGGGGAGGGGGAAATAGATGTGAGCCGATTACTTTTTGTTCACATGACAATTAAAAGCAAGCAAACAAACTTGTCCTGATCAATTTGTGGCAACACAGCATGACCATGACATCTAAAAAAGTAGGCCTTACAACATGGGCTTTTCCAAAGAAAATTTGATTCCACTGACAATTCCCTCGTAGCATGAGGATATTTACCCTATGACTTTGTTTCCTACCTGTGGGACATCACTAACAGAGGGTTATTTGTTTAGGAAAAGCAAAGCCAAATGTAAATGAGAAAGGGAGTGCTGCTAACAGAGTCAGGAGATAAAGAGAATCCTCTTACTTTAACTAAGCATCCATAGGGTAATATTTGTTATCAAACTTCAGGGACTGTTTGCTGAATAAAGATTACCAATGGAACCTAGTAATTCAAGAAAAAGTACAACCCTAACATGTAACTCAAAAAAGGACAAACTTTACTGATCATTTTTGTATATTTCAGTTTGGACTTAAGATTCAAAGTTTTAGCGTTGTCCTTCGTACAAGAATATGTTGAACACTTTACTCCCTCCCACCCCAAAATAGAGGAAATTCCATATCACAGCTTTTAAAGAATGACCCATGTGTCAAAAGCAATATCTGCTTTTAATTAAGAATGAAACTTGCTTTACATTTAAACAAAGAGTTCTAAGAATTTCAAACTTAGCCAAAAGAGTTTAAGACTGTTTTCAGACAGCCAAAGGTTTATTTTACACTGACAAAAGTAGCTCCTCTATATAGGAGTGCAAAAAGGGAAAGAAAAATAACTTCATTCTTTCATTGTTTAATTAAGAAACCATCAACCTCTGTCATATTGATTACATAAGGTCTTAATTCATTTGTAATGAACAGTGATTCACACAATGATCAAAGTAACTTTTTAGATTAGACATCAGTAATGTTGTGTGTTCCCTTTTTTAAACACAAAATTACTAACAACCACTTCAATTGTCTAAGATAGTTATTCAGATGTCTAGGGTTTTTTACCATGAACAAAAATGTAAAGAGCAAAATTTAGCATTTCAACTCTAGAGAATGAGTGGTAAAAAAGTGCATGCTGATTTATATTTATCAATTTGTGCCAGAAGGTTTGGTGTGACTGAAATTTTACAAATAGATACAAGAAGTGTTGCAAAATTAACATACATTCATTATGAAAACATTACACTTAAGATTTTAGCTATACTGGCAATTTTTGTTGATGAAAAGTGTCTTTTGTTGACCATACTGCACAAGCATTCACATTGCAACAACTTCTTGTCAAGAACACCACCAGTTTGTCGACAAAAATCTAGCTTCATGAAGGACTTTATCCTTTTCTCCCTCCCTGTGTTGTCAAACATGCAGTGTAGACACATTGGGGTGTTTTGTCTCTGATTCTGGCTTCCAGGAAGAGGCCAACAATTCCCAACCTGCAACTCTAGTCAGCAATTTTAATTCCACTACCATGTAAACCAGCTACCCACTCTGCCGCCTTGCAAGATCCACAACATTTAAATCCCATTTCTTGCTACCTAAGCACCTGGACCCTCACTGCAGGCTGGCTTATCAGGCATAGGCACTGGCAATACATGGCCATCACACCGAATGTTCTGGACTGCTACAGAACTGTTGTATCTGATCAGCGCATAGGTAGACAAGTCTGTCCAGTCCCAGCTCCGAGTGACCGATAGAACTGGGACACATTTCTCGAGTCCCAGTGTAAAGAGGAGTATGAGCAGGACATAGGACAGTGCAGCACAAAGAATAAAGAACTTAGACAAACCTATCAGAAGGCAGGAAATTGAATGGATAGGTTGGAAAAGGGATTTGTAAATGAAATGTTAACATTGAGTGCCACATTGTAACAGACTCCTTTTTGTGCATGGTGCTGAACTTGAAAGTCCTGCCATGTAATGTAATGCATTGTAGAGGCTGCAACAGATAAGGAAGCAACCTAGAAAAAAAGTGGGAAGATTTGGTTTGAAAAGCACTACATCAATTAGTGAGTGAATTTATATGTCAGGAAAACGTCTCGGAAAGGGAGCTGTAGAATGACAAAAACATCCAAGCCTTCAGCAGGCAGGCCACAGAATACATGATCAGGGTGTTGGAGGAACAGAGAGAGATCCTAGTGTTTAGTGAAGCAGCACAGTGAAGCCAACACAGGTTCTTCCCTTTATGGCAGATTCAAAATTCTGTCCAGCAACCCCTCTTTTATGCCCTCACATTCCCTTTCCCTCTGAGGTTCTCATTTTCTCTACCTCTCTCCAAGTGTGATGATGATACCTGGACCTACACACATTTGTAAATTGTATGTAACCCTTTGCCAGCTCCTCCCTTACCAGCTGTTGAGAGTGCTTGGTGTTTTTTCTGATGAATAAAGACATATTTCTAAAAAAATCTTAGAACTGTTAATTACTGTTCAAAACAGTCTCAGACTAGTCACTGATTCCAGGTGCAGGCTTTTAAGGCATGTTCCCAGCTATGTGCAGCATGGAAGCCACTGGCACAGAGGTTTATTTCAGTGCTCCTCATTTACAAAGTCTCCATGTTAACAGCAACTCTTTGAGCTTCTCTGACAGCTCTAAGTCTGGTTGCTCAAACTCTGCAACCACACTTGGGTGGCTTTTTTAGGCCATTTCTGTATGTCAATATTAGTTTCCTTGACAGAAGTTTCACTGTAGTCATACCTTAAGTCTTAGCAATGAAGCCAAGTTTAAAAAGTGAATGTAAGGAACGTGGGTGTATATCACCTAAATATTCTTGTTTTAGATGCTGTAAAGTAATCAGATTCTTAGATGTTAGAAGTGCCTCATCCCACCCTGTTTTCTGTGCAGTAAGAGATCCTAACATCTAATCTGTTTATAGGATTTTTTTTAAGTTACTAGGGAGCTATGCCCCCTGTGCTTGCCAATCCCCCTGTTGTGGGGGGTAGGCAACCCCGGCTTTCCTCCTGGCCATCTCCTCCACCAGCCAAGGCCTCTTCTCCCTCCCTCTCTGCTGTGACCCAACAGTAACTAATAGGCAGCAGCACACACTAGACCCAGCTCCAACCATGGTGTGCGCCAGGCCTGGCTCCCAGGCCCAGTTTTCCCCCCTTGCGTGCCAGAAGGGCCAGGACCTGAGCTGCGCTGGCCCAGTTTTCCCAACTGGAATGTTCTGCTGGGAGGGATCAGGCCCGAGCCATGCCAGGCCCTGCTTTCCTCCAGCCACTGAGAAGGGGAGGGAAAGGCTGGGACAGTAGGCAGCCCAGGCCTCCACATGGGCTTTCAGAAGGGCCAGGCTGAGGGGAGGTGGGGCATATTCTTGTGGGACACAGAGTGATGTGATGATGTCACTCATCCC
Source organism: Pelodiscus sinensis (assembly GCF_049634645.1). Lineage (NCBI taxonomy): Eukaryota > Metazoa > Chordata > Testudines > Trionychidae > Pelodiscus > Pelodiscus sinensis. The sequence goes on from NC_134725.1 coordinate 7,285,172, forward strand.
ACAAGGAAAAAAAAACTTTATAGGTACAGTAAGATAATTTACACCCATACTAAAATTTCTCTGTTTTCTTCTGGGAAGTTTTCTCTGTAGTTTATTTGGGAAATAATGTTGGTTAGGTACAAAAAGTAAGAATAGGGATGTTAAAAAGTCATTAGGTAACTGTGTAACCATTAAAAAAAAAATCATAGCATGGTGGCAGCTCCCCAGGAGCCCATGTTTGCCAAGAGCTAGCTTTTAAGCCAACCCGGAGCCACTCTCCCAGGGAGCTGGCTGCTGCCTGATACTATGGGCTCCAATACAGAGCCAGCAGTGTGGTGTGCTAGCCAGCTCCCTGGGAGCTGGCATATAAGGTTATTATAATGGATAAGCTGATGCTTGTCAGTCAACTGTTTGAACAGTTACACTGTTACATCCCTAATTAACTGAAGCTTCCAGGGGTAGCCGAGTTAGTCTGTACAGGATAAACTTAAACAAATACTCTTTAGTCTTTAGGAACTGATACATCAGGCAGAAAGAAAAATCCAAAGTAGTTATTGTCACCTCACAGGAGACTATAACTGTGTGCAATTAACAAATTAAGACTAGGGATGATAACTAACATGCATTTGTGTAAACATGTAACTGCTAATAGCAGTTACACGTTTACAAGTGGGGGGCAGGCAGGAGCCAGTACTTGTGTGGAGCTGGTTTCCCGTGGATACTGGCTCCTGCCTACACCCCAAACTGCAGCCTGACTATCAAAGAAAGCAGTATGGGGATTGGGGCCAGGCGGCTCCATAGGAGCTGTCCCCTCTGAGCACTGTCCCCATGCTGCTGCCTCTGTGGGAGGCAGCAAAGTGCAGGGGGAGGGAGACACTGCATGTTAAAATCCCTAGTTAAGAAGCCAGATTATTATCAGAAGCTGCTCAGACATAGCAGCCAAACATCATCTGAAAGTTGTATTAAATAATAAATGTTCCCCAATAGTAAATTAATTTTAATTTAAATTAGACCAAAACAGATTAAGAACTTTCCTTGTGGCTGACTGGTGGCATAATTATGTATTTAATCTTTACAGCCAAGTTTTCTTCATTTTAAATTTATTACTAAATTTAAAATTTCAGAGCAATCAAAACACTCAAACACATGCTCAATATTATCCACATGATTTTTCCCCATAAAAACAGGAGTTCTCACATTAGTTATGCTACACACTTAAGCATTTGTAGGATTAGAACCAATGTTTGCTAGTTAGAATACAAGGGTGCAAGAGGCCAAATAAAGAACAGAATTTCTAAACAGAAGTATAGTAAAAGATTCCTTGTTTTAAAGAGTAAAAAGCAGCCCCAAAAAACTCCTTTTGAAAACATAAAAGAAAAAGCAAGTCACCTACAAGTACTAACATTTATTTACATTTAAAATGGTAACAGAGACCTATTGAATGCTCTAAGCACGTTAAGGATGTAAAATCCTGTTTAGTTACCATATATAAGCAGTCAAATCCATTTGTTCAAAAGCCAATGCCTCCCCACCACATTTAAAAAAAAATGTAAAAATAGCAAAAACTGGTTTAGGAATATAAGCAAGTAGTTGTAGTTGAGTCACTACTTGACTAATTGCTCCTCCCCCCCTTGCTGCCTCTGTATCAGAAGTAACAAGGGAGGGAGGGGGGAGCCAGAGCCAGTGCTGGGGGGATGGCAGCTTAAAAGCAGGTTCCCCCAGCACCATCTCTGCAGGGGGCAAGGGAGGCAAAGGCACAGTGGGGGAACAGCATGAGCAAATCCAAGACGCTGAGCCTCTGCTTTTTAAATGCAGTAAGAGCCTGGAGACTCTTATTACATTTAAAAAAAAACAGAACTGCAGCGAACCCCCTTAACTATTTGATTAGCTTCTAAACACTATTTAACATCCTTAGACCTGATCATAAGCTGACTATATTGGCAGTTTGCAAACTTTTGGTTCCAGCTCATCAGCGTAAGCCACTGGCACAGAGAAATTTTATTTACCTGGAGTGTCTGCAGGTACGGAGCCTCTCAGCTCCCACTGGTTGCTGTTTGTTGTTCCCAGGCAATGGGAGCTGCAAGAAGCAGCATGGGCCAAGAAACACGCTGGCATAACTTCCTGTCACTCTCATTGACCTGGAACAGTGAACAGTAACAACTGGGAGCTGAGGGACAACGTGCCTGCTGACAATCCAGGTATATAAAACATCCCAGCACACCAATTCCTAGCCTAGCAGGGCAGATTGCTGAAGTTTACTACCCTCCCCCCTGCACAAGTTTTAAAAAAAGGTAAAACAATGACCCATAAGCTGACTCCTGCTCACCACTGCATCATTTTTACCAAAAAACTAGGCTTATGATCAAGTATATACTAGGAATGTGATCAGTTAGTAGACTACACCATAAGCAAAAGCTTATAAGTTAAAGCTATAGACCTGTTCTTCCCCCCCCCCCCCCCCCGTTTTGTTTTTTTGGACCACAGAACCCTTTCAAACTTTGAAAAATTTCAAGGAACCCCTACAGCCAGGAAAAAACATTTGTCAAGAAAAAACAAAAACAAATCCCAAGCACATAGAGCAGGCTTCCAGTATACCACAATTAGTAGTAATAAGATGCTAAATATGGTCATGAGATCTCCATTCATTGTAATTGAACATATTTTAAAAACAAAAAAAAAAAACCACATTAAATGTGTACAAAAAAGAGCTAAAAAATAATGTGAATTATACTGACTGTTTTCAAGGCGAAGAGTGGTTTTTCTTCTTTTCTTGGCCAATTCTTTTTATATGTGGTTTAATACTAGAAAGTTGGATTCGTATATCTGGTGCAGCATTCAGTTGATTTCTGTATTGCGTTTTTATTGCTGCATAGTTCGAGAACCCAGTTTCACACAAGTATGTGCTTGCAAAGGGTAACAACTGACGAATTGCTCGTCTTGATAAAGATGAATATTCTTGATTGACATAAGTCACCCCAAAATGTAATCAGAGAAACATCTTTATATTTTTGTATTAATTGGCCATCTGAAGCAATTTCACTTAGTTTTTCTACACAAGATTATGAAAACCTGACTGGCTTTTCTGTTAAACTTAATGGATTTCTAATCCAATTATTGTCGTCATTTATGGTTGGAAAATAATGATTGTGTATCACTCGCGGAGATGATCTGCAATGTCACTGCTAATATCTTCATCAAGTTTGCATTCATTTTCCTCAAGGAAATCATTCCAGGGTGGCAAACAATCCAAATTATTTTGTCCTACAGAGGAGATCCAAAACTAGCTTCCGAGACAATGACAAAATTTTAATCTTTTGCATTAAAAATATTTACATTCTTTCATTGCAGCAACAGATTTACTTCATGTAGTTTTGTAAAGAGGTCTGCAAGGTACGCAACTCTCGATAACCACAAAAAGTTAGTTAAATGATCAGACAGCTGGAATTTGTGATCAAATATGCGGAGAGCTCATGACGCAACTCAAATAATCTAACCAGCACTTTGCCTTGCGATAGCCACCTGACTTCTGTATGCAGAAGCAGGGCTGTGTGCTGACTAGCCATATCTTCACACATAATTTTGAACAGTCTTGATTGTAATGGTTGAGTTTTTATATAATCATCTGTACTGCTTCGCCCAACACATTTTTAAGAGGGAGAAATATTCTTAACTACCAGAGCATGTCTGTGGAGAATGCAATGACTGCTGGTGCAATTTGGTGCTACATTTTTTATTCGCATTACAGCACCAGCCACTGTTCCTACCATTGCTTTGGCACCATCACTGCGCACATCAATACATTTTTCCCAGCTTATTTCATGTGTTTTCATAAAGTTATCAATACAATTCTCACCAGTCATATTGGTTTGCAAAAATTCACATAAAAGTCAGTCTTCAATGGAACTATCATCATCATCATACTGGACAAATACAAGCAAAACTGCAAGACCTGCAACATCAGTGGACTCGTCTAATTGTAATGCATATGCATCACATAAATGCAGCCGAAAAATAAGCAGCAAGATAGTGAATACGACGCGTGACAGTATTGTTTGATAGTGACACGGCTTCAACTTTTTGACAAGACTCCTGATCCAACATACACATTACAATATCTTTTGCACATGGTGTTTTTTTTAAAATGAGTGATTCCATAATAGTGTGTGCTTCTCCGGCGTGCGATATACGATAGCTAACTTTATAAGATGCCTCTGTTGCATTTTTATTATCAGATTTGGCAATTTTTTAATCAAGGGTACGTCTAGACTACAGGCTTTTGTTGACAGATTCATGTCGACAAAGCAGCTTGCTTTGTTGACAGAACTGGATATAGTCTAGACGCTCTTTGTCGACAGTGAGCGTAGACATAAAGGACGGTGTAGATACAATAATGCCTTCTGTCGACAAGACATTATTCCTCACAGAATAAGGTTTACTGCTGTTGACAAAACTGCCGAGTTCTGTTGACGTTATGTCGACAGAACTCAGCAGTAGTGTAGATGCAGGTATAGTTTTGTCGACAAAAGTCCTCTTTTGTCAACAAAACCCTGTAGTCTAGGCACACCCCAAGAGTTGACTTTTTTTCAAGTGATTCAAGCTTCTACTTAAAAAAAACTAATGTATTTATCTTTGTACTCTGAATGATTTGTTTCAAAATGTCTTTGCAATTTAGCAGGTACTAAACAACTATTAGATCATATTTTGTTGCACAGTACACACTGGGCACCCGGAGCATCTTCATTTCCATTGCTTGTGAATTCAACTGACAAATAGTCCTCACAATACCTGAGTTTATTAGTCGGCTGTAATTTTTCATAATTAAACTTGAACTGCCTCAGTATTTTCCTTGTTGGTTTCAGTAAAAATATGGGAGCTTGAAGTACTCACTTTTCTCTTTAAAGTTCCTTTTTTTAAAATCAAAGATCCATGGGAATTTTGATATTAATTTGTATTCTTAAAGTCACACACAGGAGCCATGTGTCCTCACAGTGTGTGTGAAGGAGCAGAAATCACCATAGTGAGTAAAGGATTTCCGGTGTTCCACTCACTGATAGTATCCCCCCTTCTCCTCCTCCCCCCATCCTTTACCAAGGGACCTAGCAGCAGCTACAGCTGCTTGTCCATCTTCTCCCGGATCAACCCAACATTCCTCCCCCCATCCCCTGCTGCTTTTAGCAAGGCAGCTGCTAGGTCCCTTGGTAAAAGCAGAGCAGCAGCAGGGGATGGGGAGGGTGTCTGAAATCCCAGCTGGGAACCAGAGAAGCCAGCATCTTTGCGCACCAGGCTCCTCTGTCTCTTTAAGGGGGAGGGAGCATTCAGATTCTCACGGAACCCTTACTTTCACTTTACGGAATCCCAAGGTTCCGCGGAGCACCATTTGGGAAACGCTGCTATAGACAACATGCATTCCACCCCCTGCATTAAATTTTTTAGCAGGCTGGCCAGCTATGGCTCTGCATTTAAAGTGTATTAGGACCTAGGCAGGGGGCAGGTAGCTCGCCTCAGTTCCAGCCCATACCAGGTCCAGGAGCTCAGACCCACCACCAGTTTTTAAACTGGCTCCCCTCATGAACCAGCTCCCGTATGGCATCCCATGCTGCTGCCTCTGATACAGAGGCTGCAGCGCAGAGTGGCAGGGGGCTCCTCGGGAGTAAGGCCGGAGTGCACTGGCTGCTGGGCCCGGCCCCAGGGACTATGGAATAGCTGACTAACCAAAAAGAATTCATGGGATTACTCAACTATTCAATTAACCCATTATTTAACATCTCTAGTATATGAGGGATGTGAACAAGTAGTTGACAAGACCAGAATTTCCCCAATTTTTATTTGGCCATAGAACCCTTTTCAGTTTGAAAGTATCAGAGGGGTAGCCGTGTTAGTATGACTCTGCAAAAGCGGTGAGGAGTCCTGTGGCACCTTATAGACTAAGTGAAGTGTTGGAGCATGAGCTTTCGTGGGCAAAGACCCACTTCGTCATGCATCTGACAAAATGGGTCTTTGCCCACAAAAACTTATGCTCCAACACTTCAGTTAGTCTATAAGGTGTCACAGGATTCCTCGCCGCTTTTTCAGTTTGAAAGAATTTCAATCAATCCCTAGGGGTTACTAGAGTAAAGTTTGTCAAGCAAAAATTGGGAGACACTGGACCATATGATTAACTGATACGCCTAAGCTTATTGGTTAATTTAGTCAACTACACATATTTCTCTCCCCCACCCCTTGCTGCCTCTCTCAGCAACAGCAGGGGGATGGCAGGAGCTGGTGCTGGGGGAGGGGGGAGGGGGGAGGGGGCAGGGAGTCGACTTAAAAGCTGGTCTTCCAGCACTAGCTCTAGAGTTCTGCCTATCCCCCTGCATTGCTGCAGTGAGAGGGGAGGGGAAGGGAAGAAGGAGTGAACTAGGGGAGGCTGCTATGAAGCAGCCCCTGTCTACAACAGGCCTTGGCTTGCCGCAGTCAGAGGCTGCTTCATAGCCGCAGCCTGTTTGCAGGGAGTCCGAGCTCCTCACAGACAGAGGCTGCTGCCCTACATTTTCAGCAGTTACACATTTATATATGGGGGATAGGCAAGAGCTGGCACTTGCAGAGAGCCATCTTAAAGGGAGGTCAATGTGTAGTGGAATACACAGTTAACTAATGAGCCCGGGCTGATCCACTAACCCTCTAGTTATATACAGTTCCCCACCACTACTGAGGCAGCAGCGTGGGGTGGGAAGGGGATCAGGCCAGGAGCTGATACTCATGGGGAACCAGCTTAAAACCAGGCTTTGGCCTTCCCCGCCCCTCCCTACTGCCTCTGGTGAGGGCTGTGTGTAATCATGAGGGTTAGGCAATGAGCTCAGGCTCATCAGTTAACCATGTAAATGGGAACACGTTCACATCCCTAGTACCCAAGGGAAAAAACAAGTTGGCCGTGTCTACATTGGCAAGATTTTGTGCAAAAGCAACTGCCATCTACAATGGCCATGAGTATTTGCGCAAGAACACTGATGTTCTACTGTATGAAATCAGTGCTTCTTCCACAAATACTCTGATGCGCAAGAGGCCTTATCCCAAAGCGAGCGCAAGTGTTCTTGTGCAAGAGGCCAGTGTAGACAGGTAACATCAATTACTTGCGCAAGAAAGCCCGATGGCTAAAATGGCCATTAGACGCTCTCTTGTGCAAGAAAGCTCCACACTGGCATGGATGCTTTTGCACAAAATCAAAATCTTTTGCACAAAGTCACATGCCAATATAGACGCTCTCTTGCACAAATACTTTTAATGGAAAAGTTTTTCCGTTAAAAGTATTTGCGCAAAATCATGCCAGTGTAGACACAGCCGTTAAGTACCTCAGATTCAAAACCAGAACAAAGGATGGGAAGAGCAGCCATTTCGTTATACAGTGTGGCCTTTGATTTTGGCCTTTGGTGACAAGCAAATCAACAGACAAAGTCATATTCCTGAAGGCACTGGTTGAAAAAACTAGGTTTTTGCATAACTAGAATTGGGGAGTGTGTGTTCATTTCCCTCTAAATACTCCCCAGGCAAACTACCACACTTTTTGTTGCAGAAGTCATAAGAACATAGGAATAGCCACACTGGGTCAGACCAAAGGTCCATTTAGCCCAGTATCCTGTCTGCTGATAGTGGCTAATACCAGATGCTTCAGAAGGAGGGATCACAACAAGTAATCCTCACACAATCCCTCCCGTCACCTACCTCCAGAGAAACAAAGGGTAGGGATACCGTTCCTACTAGTCCTAGCTAATAGCCATTGATGAACCTAATATCCATGAATATATCTAGTTCTTTTTTGAAACCTGTTAAAGTTCTAGCCTTCACAGCATCCTCTGGCAAGGAGTTCCACAGGCTGACTGTGCATTGAGTGAAGAAAAAGTTTCTTTTGTTGGTTTTAAATCTGCTGCCTATTACAGCCAGTCCCCGAGTTGCGAATGGTTGAGTTACGACCGTTCACATTTACGACCAAAGCTCCCATGGAGCAGTCGTAAAGGTGGTCCCCGAGTTATGAATGCGCCCCACGCTTACGAACAGCGAGGTCACTATGTAACTCAATGGGTCCGAGTTACAAACAGATCAAGTTACGACCAAATGTTTGGTTCGTAACTCGGGGAGAGGCTGTAATTTCATTTGGTAACCCCTAGTTCTTCTAATATGGGAGTAAGTAAATAACTTTTCCTTCACTTTTTCCATACCAGTCATGATTTTATAGACCTCTATCATATCCCTCTTTAGTCTCCTCTTTTCTAAGCTTAAGAGTCCAAATCTTTTTAATCTCTCTTCATACAGGACTCGTTTCAAACCCCTAATCATTTTTGTTGCCCTTTTCTGAACCTTTTCCAATGTCAACATATCTTTTTTGAGATGAGGGGACCTCATCTGCACACAGTATTCAACTATCTTGAGTAGTCTGGTATCATCCGCAAATTTTGCCACCTCACTATTTACCCGTCACTATTTACCCGGCCCATAGTTTGGGAAACACTGCTCTAAACCCCTAGTTCTCACATCTTTTGCACCTTCTCCAAGAAGCTGCATACAATCTTATCCCAATACACCTCTGTTCTACACACATATTAAAATCCCAGGCTGCAGACTAGAGCAATTTGAAATAAATGAAATGGGGACATTACAGAGGCCAAAAGCTGAGTAACTGAGAAGAGAGATTCAGTTAACTTCTGAAAACTGGCCCAGGCTTTTATATCAGCCAATTAACCACAGTAACTCCCTTTTCAGAAAAAAGAAAAACCCTTTTAAAGATTCAATACCTAAAATATTCAAATTTTCCCACAAACCCTTAAAAGTTCTCTAACCAAATCAAGGAAGACTAGATTTGATACTCATGTTGCAACCAAATAAAGTATGCAACCAAAACAAAGAAGGCAGGGAAGCCACTTTCAGGATAATTGTATAATCTACATGGTGTTAATGATAGCATTAGCCAGGCTATACTAAGCTTGCAAAGTTGATAACATTTCTTCAACAAAGTAAACAAGAGCGAGGTGGGAGGAAGGGGGGGATTTCGAGAGCCCTAATGTTGACAGGACCTTTCTATCTGCAGAATAATATTCACACTGTAGAACCACTTCACATTCTTAACTGGTTCTATTCTAGCAGAAAGGTTTTATATAAGGTGCCAACCATTTCAACCACCAGTGTAGACAGAATACTGAGTATAATGCATGAACTTTAACATGTGCATTCTTTGCAGTGTGTGTAAGGCTGTTCTCAAGGCTGTTCTCCGGTATCTCTTGCCCAGCCAGCTTGAAAAGTTTAGGAATCTCCATCTGCAAAACTACACATAGGCAGTTAAGGCTCTACTATACTTCATTACATACTAATCCCACTAGAAACAGAGTAGAATTAGGACATGCTACCCTTCTTGGGCACATATTTAGCTAATTTTGCCTGGGGGTGGAGGGGAGCATGCAGAAACAGTGCTGCTTAATTTAAAATATTTAAATATAACCATACCAACTATCCAGTCATCTGAAGAAGTGGGTTTTGCCGATGAAAGCTCATGCTATCATCTGCCAGGTTTTGTCTTTAAGGTGCAACTAGAGTGTGGTTGTTGAAGTTTGTCTTGTGACAGACTAACTCCGCTACCTCGCTAAAGCGCTCATAACAACGACTGCAGTCAAGTCAAAATAGCCAACGGGGTAGGCTGATTTTTGTTCATACCCAGCGCACCCTCCCCTCCCCCCCCTTTGAAAAGCCTTGTGTGGGTGCGGTGCGCGCTAGGGGAGCAAGTCCCGTGGGATCGGGTGGACCGAAGCCCCACGAGGAGAGGAGCCGGGGGGGGGGGGGGGGAGACGCAGGAAAGGGAGGGGGCGGGGGCAGCGTGAGGAAAGTCAACAAAAGAGGCGGGGGGGGGCGGGTGACAGCAGGGAGGAAGCGCTGGGCTTAGCCCCGACCCGGGGCGGGAACAAAGGGGGCAGCTGGGGGCCTCCTCAGAGGCGGGCGGGGGGCGCTCCAGGCAGGCCTGGCGGGGCGGGGGGGGCTCCGAGCAGGCCCGGGGGGGGTCAGTTGCCCAAGGCCTGGCGGGGCCGGGAGGTCTCTGAGGCCGCGGGGGGGGCGCTCCCGGGCTCGGTCCTTACCAGGCAGCGCCGCCTCCACGCTCGCTCCGTCCCCGGGGAAGCCGCCGTCGCTCCGAGACCCGGAGGGAAAGGGGGGGGGAGGCGATCGGCAGGGGGGGGTCCCCGGCAGCGATCGTCACTCCGCTCCCCTCCCCTCAGAGGAGCGACGCCGCCGCGCAGGCGCCGAGCGAGGCCGCCAGGAGGGCGGGGGAGCGAGGCCGAAACTACGCAGCACGCGAGCGTTGGGGAGGAGCGCGCGGCCCCGCTTTAAGGGCGCCGCGCGCCGCCTGCTGGCGTGGGCCACACCCGGGGGAGGGAGGGGGAGACAGGCCCTCCCCCCCTTCAGCGCGGGCCCGACGCTATTGGCTCCGCCCACCCGGCGGCGCCCAGTGCGGGTGGCCCCTCAGACCGGTTTGGGCCGGTCCCCGCCTGCCGTTAGCGCCCGCTGCCACCACGGGCGGGAGTGCGGCGCCCTCGCGCGCCTGCGGCCGTTGGCTCCGGACGTTGCTGGGACACGAGCCTCCACCGCCCTGGTACGCGTGGGGCGGCGGCGGCGGCGGGGGGGGCTGCTCTTCAGCTCCCTCAGCAGGCGCGGCGAGGGGCTTGCCAGCCAGTGTAGACAGGACTGACCCCCCCCCCCCCCACACACACACACGCGCCGGTTGTGGAAAAGCAGCGGTGGCGGAGCGAGTCCAAGGTCTCAGCCCGCTCTAACCCAGCGGGGCCAGCCCGTCGATCCCGATCGACCCGGGAGCTTCCCACCGCGTCCTGACTGGTTTGGCCAGAGGTGACTGTGCAGGCTGTGGGGCACAGGGGGGGTTGCTGATGTCCGGGTGTCTCTCTTCCCCCCACTTTTGTACCCCATCTCCTCGCAGCAGCGGGTAGGAGCTTGGCCATGCAAATCTCTGTCCCTCTCGCACACTGGGGCTATGTCTACGCAAGTAATATGCAAATGAGGCTAAGTGTGGAATATCGCTGAGCCTCATTTGCATACCTCATGAGCCACCATTTTTTTCAGAAGAGGCTCTTGCGCGAGAAGGAGCGTCTACACCCTCTTGCGCAATGCCGTTCTTCCTGAAAAGTAATAGGTGTAACGGCGTTGCGCAAGAGGGTTTTTCTTGTGCAAGAAGGGGCAGTGTAGATGCTCCTTCTTGCGCAAGAGCCTCTTCTGAAAAAAATGGTGGCTCATGAGGTATGCAAATGAGGCTCGGCAATATTCCATGCTTAGCCTCATTTACATATTACTCGCACAAGAACCCGCAAGTGTAGACATAGCCTGTGTGTGTGTCAGTCATTCTCACAAACACAGCACTGTCTTTCACTCTCATCTCCACACCCAACAGATACGTGTGTGGGGGGGATATTGTTGGTTTTCTTTATTTTACTGCTTGCCAAGTGGGTTACTTTGGGGTTTTGACTGGTCTGTGCAGTTCATCATTTTCATTTATCTCTTACGCATACATGTAATTTGTTGAAACAGAGGACAGAACTATGTAGCACTTTAAAGACTAACAAGATGGTTTATCACCTAATAAACCATCTTGTTAGTCTTTAAAGTGCTACATAGTCCTGTTTTTTGTTTCAGCTACACCAGACTAACACGGCTGCATCTCTATCACTATTCTACATGTAATTTGTTGGGTAGTGAGCCCTGAAATGCTTAACCTGTTGTGGTTGGAGTCATCATCTCTGTGGGTGTGTCTAGACTACATGCCTCCTTCGACGGAGGCATGTAGATTAGCCAGATCGGAAGAGGGAAATGAAGCCGCGATTAAAATAATCGCGGCTTCATTTAAATTTAAATGGCTGCCCCGATCTGCCGATCAGCTGTTTGTCGGCAGATCGGGGCAGTCTGGACGCGATGCGCCGACAAAGAAGCCTTTCTTCATCGGCACAGGTAAGCCTCGTGAAACCAGGTTTACCTGTGCCGATGAAGAAAGGCTTCTTTGTCGGCGCATCGCGTCCAGACTGCCCCGATCTGCCGACAAACAGCTGATCGGCAGATCGGGGCAGCCATTTAAATTTAAATGAAGCCGCGATTATTTTAATCGCGGCTTCATTTCCCTCTTCCGATCTGGCTAATCTACATGCCTCCGTCGAAGGAGGCATGTAGTCTAGACACACCCTGTGGTAATTGCTGCTCCTGGAAGTGGCTGGCATGTCCCTGCAGCCCCTGAGAGTGGCAGAGTAGGGGTTCTCCACATGCTGTCCTTGCCTGCAGCTACCACTCCTGCAGTTCCCATTGATACAATAATGGAGAACCGTGGCCGGAAGAAGCTCTGGGATCGGTAACTGTAGATGAGGGGCAGCAAATGGTGCCATGGAGCCATAGCTGTATATGCCAGCTGCTTCCAGGAGTGGTGCAGGACCAGAGCAGGAGTAACTCCATTGCTCCACCACTCAGAAGCTGTCTCAGTTGTCCAGTGCCCAGCCAGAGCCTGCTTCCTGAACCACTGTGCCAGTGCTGAACCACCTGCACCCAACCTTCTAACCCAGACATGAGTCCCTCTACACCCAAACTTATTCCAAGAGCTCGCACCCTGAAACCCCTCCTGAACCCCAATCTGCCACCCTGGGCTAAGCCTGGAGCCACTCCCAACACTAAATCCCTTTGCCCAAGACCAGAGCCTGCACTTAAATCCCCTACCCCAACCTGCTGAAAGTGAGGATGGGAGAGGAACAGGGATTGAGTGAGCTGGGTGAGGCCTGAGAGAAGGGGTGAAGCGGGGCAGGGCCTCAGAGAAGGAGCAGGAAGGAAGTGGGGCAAGGATATTTTGGTTTGAGGTAGATCTTACGTTGCACTTGAATTGAAAAAGTGATCTTGTGGTTAAAAACGTTGGAGACCTCTGCTCTAATCCTCTGTGAGAGAGCTGGAAACGTCTTTACCAACCTCAACCTTTACCAACCAGCCTGCCATCCCAGGGAAGGAGAAGTTGATGTGTTTTTCAAAAACAACGAGAAGTCCTATGGCACCTTATAGACTAACAGATTTATTGGAGCATAAGATTTTCATGGGCAAAGACGCACTTCCTCAGATGCATGTAATGGAAATTCCAGAGGCAGGTATAAATATACAGGCATAAGAAAAGAGTTCCAATCAAGAGTAGTAATGTTAGAGATAATGAGGTCAATTCAGTCAGGGAGGATGAGGTCCTCTGCTAGCAGCTGATGTGGAGGTGTGAACACCAAGGGAGGATAAACTGCTTTTGTAGTTGGCTAGCCATTCGCAGCCTTGTTTACTCCTAAACTGATAGGGTACATCTAGAATGCAGGCTTTTGTTTACAAGAGGCTTTGTCGACAGATACTGCCAGGCTCACAGGCTTTGTGCTATGCCTGTGGTGCAGTACTTGCAGACTGCCTGCGTGCTGCTTCAGCTGGATGAGGACCCACCTAAACTGCAAGACTTGATCAGGTTGTGGCGCACCTGCCACTGTGTGTGCCCTTCAATCCCCTGGACACCACGGAATGTCACTTTAGGCAGATAGGAATAGTTCAGTCTGGTGGGACTGCATTGTCCCGCAGCTATAGGACAACCAGCAGTGGCTGCAGAACTTCCACGTGTGGAAGGCCACCTTTTTCGTGCTTTGCAAGTGGCTTGCCTCTGTCCCCAGGTAATAGGACACCTGCATACAATCCCCAATCCCTGTGCAAAAGTGCATCACCATCGTGCTTTGAAAGCTCATCACACTGGACAGCTACCATTCAGTTGGGAACCAGTTTTACATGGGGAAATCTGCAGTCAAGACGGTGCTCATGCACGTATCCAAGGCCATCAGACAGGTGCTGCTATGGAGGATCATCACTCTGGGGAATGTGGACAGCATCGTCGATGGCTTTGCTGCCATGGGTTTCCCTAACTGTGAAGAGGCCATAGACAGCATTGGCCCCTGACCACCGTGCCTTGGACTACATCCACAGGAAGGGGTACTTCTCATGGTGTTGTAGGCCCTCACGAATCACAAGGGACGCTTCATTCACAGCAGCAGCAGATAGTCAGAGAAGGTGCATGATGCCTGCATCTTCTGGAACTCCTGCCTGTTCTGAAAGATGCATGCCAGCGCTTTTCTCCCACACCGCACAATCAGACTCAGGGAGGTGGACATACCCGTCATCATCCTGGGTGATGCAGCCTACCCCTTGTTTCCGGGGCTCGTGAAGCCCTACATACACAGCCTGCACCCCAGCAAGGAGTGCCAGGCTGAGCAGTTGTTGCAGGGTAGTGGAGTTTCCATTGAGATGTTTAAAGCAGTGGTCCCCAAAGTGGTGCCCGCGGGCGCCATGGCGCCCGCCGGGGCATTTGTATGCGCCCGCCGACAACCCGGGCTGGCCCCGCCCCCCGGTGTGCGGCGCACTGGAGGCACCGGCCCCAGGCGCGCAACACTCACCGGCGCCTGGTGCGCGACGCTCGGGCGGCCCGAGCCCCGGGACACATGTGGGCGCGCAGCGCCGGTGCCGGCCCCAGGCGCACAGTTCGGGTGGCGGCGCCAGCCCCGGGCCCACGGCACAAGGGGCTCGGGCGGCCCCAGCCCTGGCGTGCCCCAGGATGCGCGGCCCCGCCCCTGGGCGCCCGGCGCGTGAGTGGCCCCGCGCCCGGGAGCCCATAAAGGTTGGGGACCACTGGTTTAAAGGGAAGGTTCAGAGTCTCCTCATCCACCTGGACCTCAGTGAGCACATCCCCTTTGTGGTGGCAGCCTTCTGTGTGCTCCACAACCTGATTGAGAGTAAAGGGGAGACTTTTCTGCCAAGGTGGGTGTCAGAGGCTGAACGGCTGGCCAGGGCATACAAGCAGCTGGTCACAAGTGGCATATGAAGAGCACATCAAGGGGCTGTGCTCATCAAGGAGGCCTTAAGGGAGAGTTTTGTCCAAGGCCAGCTGTGAGACTCTCCCCCATGCCTCCCCACAAAGGGCCCCTGCTTTCCCTCTATGTGCCTTTCCTTCCCTCCCTTCCCACTTTCCCCCCCTCCTCTGTAGAGCAAATAATAAAGCCTTCTCTTGTGAAAAAACAGGACTGTTTATATATAGAAGAAGGGAGGGACTGGGTAAAGAACGTGGAATGGGAGAGGAGGAGGGAGAGGGGCTTAGGGATGGGGCTGGGACTGGTGCCTGCCTCTACTTGGTCAAGAGGCTTCTGCTGTCCAAGAGGTTCCACTGCCATGTGTTCTGGGGCCCCGACGAACCCTGCAGGGGGCTTAGGAGGGGAAGCCATGTGGGGGCAGAGAAGTGGCTGGTGGCCCGCTCGATGCATGAGGCCATGTGCTCCATCACCGAAGTGAGGGAGAAGCACATGGCCTGCTGCTGATGCACCAGTTGGTCCTAGGGTCCTAGACAGCAGCCCACTCCTGGTGCGCCTCCTTGAGACCCCAGATGAATGACTGCAGGCAGGCTATCTACTGCATCAGGTCCTCACAGGTTCTCTTCGGGTAGATGATTTTGGAGATGGGGAAAGCGTCATGCTCACAACTGGCTCAACTGCAAAGAAAAGTTACAAGGGCAGTCATCCCAGGAGACACTGTGTATGAAGTCTAGTACTTATCTCAGAGCCAACACCAGAGGTCTCAGTTCTGACAATGGCAGTGTGCTTCGAGCGAGGCCATATATTGCTTAGACAGCAGGAACTTTCCTGCAGGGGCACAGACATCTCGGGAGCATCGCTACACCCACGGCCAGGGGACAAGCAGGCATGGGAAGGTGCCGGGCCAGGAGCCTGTGGGTAGAAGGTGGGGATGGAGTTGTTCAGTTTCCTGCTGTGTCCTGTATATGCCAAGTCTGGCACTGGTGGCATCCTGTAGAGAGAAAACTTCTATTCCTGCCCTTTGGAGGGAGACGTTGGGGGAGTTGTGTGTGAACAGCAGACACCGCTTGCCGGAGAATGTGTTAATGGGTTCCCCCTCCTTTTTTTATCCCCCAGCAGATTCCCGTGCACAGGATCAGTCGTTGTGCTTGACCGGGAGCAATTGCTGCCTGAGTGTGGGCATGACCCTGTGCCGTGTGTGGCACTGTTGTGTGGTTCCATGAAATCAAATTCCTTAGTGGTAGCTTGTTGTGGGAAGGTGTCCCACCATGGAGGCTGGAGTAAGGCAAGCATCTCCAGGATAGGAATGTGAAGGACTAGTCGACTATCCGATAAGCAAATGCCTATCGGATACTTGACAGGCTAGTCAACTCGCCACTTTCCCTCCCCTTGCTTCCTCTATCAGAAAGAGGCAGCAAAGGAAGGGGGGAAGAGGAGGACGTATTTCAAAGCAGTAGTGCTGCTTGATGCCTGGGGCTAGACTCCAGGCTCCATGCAGGGCCAGCTTTAGGAAGTGCAGGGCCCAATTCAAACCAAACTTTGGTTGAGCAAAAAAAAAAACCCAACAACCCAACACACAAAGAAACAACTCACAGCCCCTTTAAATCCCCAGCTACAGGGCAGAGTCCCACCTTCCAGCCAAATCCACGGGCTGACTCGCCCTCCCGCAGCACACATAAACCGCCACGCTCCTCTCGGGCCAACGCCCCCTCCTGCAGCGTGCCCAGCACACTTCCAGGTTTAGGGCACAGGGCCCTTTTAGGCGCAGGGCCCGATTCGGGGGAATCGGGTAAATCGGCCTAAAGCCAGCCCCGGCTCCACGCAGCGGCACTGCCACTTAGAAATGCTGCATGCAGGCCAAAGCCAGCAGATGTGTTCCAGGCTACACATGGCGTTTCAAAGCGGTAGTGCCACATGGAGCCTGGGATGAGTTGGGGACTTCCCCGCTGACCCCAGGCTCAATACAGCGCTGCCACTTTGAAACACTGCGGAGTCCCCAGCTGACCCCAGGCTTCACGCAGCTCTTTCGCCTTTGAAGTGTAGCAACAGCCCTACAGCTACACTTCAAAGACAGAGGCACCCTATCGATTAATTGAATAGTCAATGCAAAATGCATCGACTACTTGATTAGTCAGTTAGTTGATATTTAACATCCTTACTCCAGGAACCTTGTGAGAAGGACCAATACTTTTCTGTGTGAGAGCGTCATGGGGCTAAGTGTTCCAGACAGATGCTCCATGTGCACTTGTGCACAAGCTGTTCTGTTACCCCTAGGCCACATTGGCTAAGCAAGGAATGAGCAGCCCGTTACCTGCCCCCGCATGCATATAGGGAAAGTTGTAGGATTTCCCTAGGTTTGTCAAAGGCTTGGGAGACATCCTGGGAGGAGGAACTGGTTCCAGGTTGAGGAACAGCTCCTGGCTGGTAGGCATGGTCACCTGGCTGGCCTTCGACACCTCCTCTTCCTCTTTCTCATCATCTACAACCCTGCTCTCCTGGAAGCTAACGCCGGGCGTATCCTGACCAAACTCCACAACCATGAGAGGTGGGAGGTGACCAGCCCCCCTCCCAGGCTGGCATCCAGCTCTTGGAAGCTGGGGCAGCTGTGAGTTGCCACCCTGGAGCGTCTGCTCTGCTCACTGGCCTTGTGGTAGTCCTGCAGGAGTTCCTTGATCTTCATCCAGACCTAGTCTAGGGTTCGGTTTATGGCCTTTGTCAGCCACGCTAGCAGTGATGTGGCCATAGACATCTGCATTCCTCTTTCTGGTGTGGAGATCCTGGAGGTTGGTCTCTCCCCCCAGATCTCGATGAGGTCCAGGAGCTCCACACCAGTCCAGGCTGGAGCTCTCCTGCATTACCTTGCCAGTGGCAACTGAGGGAGTAGCAGGAATGTTGGCAGCCATGGGAGACTTTGTGGGAGCGTTGGGGTCACTTATGGCTCCTGGGATGCTGCTGTCTGGCACAAGGCTGGCTAAGTGTGATAAGCCCTTCTCCTGCAGCCTGCAGTTTTAAGCACCACAGAAGAAGGGGAGCAGTGAGATGCCAGAAGTGGCTGGAGTGGTCAGAACTTCAGCTGTGAGAGGCTTCTGGAGGCCAGTTATTTTGAATTAGCAACAGCGGATTGTCCACACTAGCGCTATTTCGAAATAATTTCAAAATCAGCATTATTCCCTGAGGAAAGCAGGAGTACAGATTTCAAAATAACCAGCCCATTATTTCAAAATAATTGGCTTAGTAGTGTGGATGCTCCACTTATTATTTTGAAATAAGGGAAGTTATTTTGAAATAACTCCCTAGTATAGACCAGGGCTCACTCTCCTACATTAAATAGTGCTAATTAAATGAGGTCTGGGGTTTGGTACACAGGGACTTCAGCCTGCGTAGTATTGTGGCAAACATATTATTTAAAAATCGTTTCAACTTTTTATTAATAATACAGAAAAGAAAAGTAACATTAAAGCATTTGAAAAGTTAACTATTAAAGGGGGGGGGGGAGGTGGGTGCACAGTGGGTGATGCACAAGGGAAACCTGTCATGCTCAGGCTGATGCCCAGGTCACACACAGTGTTACCTTCAGAATGTCTGATTCCCCTGTCTCAAGGAGAGGGCATGCCCTTTTGGACAGCTGTTGCACACATGACTGATTGTGATAGAAATGTAGCCGTGTTACTCTGATCTGAGGAAGTGGGTCTGGCCCACGAAAGCTCATCCCCTAATAAACCATCCTGTTAGTATTTTAAGTGCTACAGAGTCCAGTTTTTTAGGACTGATTGTGTCTTCTTCTTTTCCTCCACAGCCGGACCAGCCGTGCAAGAGGGCCGCAGCACCCCAACCCCACCTCCACCTCCATCTCGGGGACATGGGAGCCGCAGACACAGGCGTGTGTATGCGGACATCCTGAGGCAGCATGTGGAGGCCGTGCAGGAGCTCAACTCCATCCTGAGAGAGAGAGCGGAGGCAGAGGATCGGTGGCGTGACCGGCTGATGGAGGAGCTGGTCCAGCAGCGCACGTCCCTGACTGCCACTCTCAGGGAGGTCTGCGGCTTGCCTGCTCCTGTGCCTGGTCCTGCTCCTCCAGCACCCCATGACCCCGCCCCACCAAACCCCCCTTCCACAACAGCATCCCTTTCCCCCCTTGGACCTCCCTCTCCCCCAGCCCCCCCAGTTCCCCAGCCCCTCTCTCCCCCTGGCCCTCCTCTCCCCCAGGCCTCCCCGTCCCAAGAGCACCCTATCCAGCCAACCGACAGGTGCACCACCCGATCCCGTGGCCATGATGGACCCCGAACACGAGGCCCAGGCAGGAGACTGCGATCAGGCAAGCACCGTGCAACCTGATCCCCTTCCCCCCTCCAGGTTTCAAGCACCCCCATCACCCCAGTTAAATGACAAAGAAAGTGTTCAACAAAATGTTTATTGTACATAGTTTTTTCTACATCAAAAATGAACAAAAGCTTTTTTATGTTTGCAACAGTTATACTATTTTTTGAGTGATATTTAAAAAAATAAAACAGAACTTATTATTTTGAGACAAACCCTGGTGTTAATGATTTCTCCAAACAGGGTCAGGAGATGGGTTGTGGAGGGAAGCTTCTTTTGGGCCAGGGCCCAGTCCCCAGGCAGAAGCCCCTCAGTAGAGTCAGTGGCCTCCACTTGAGAATTGCTCCCGTAGGGCCTCCCGTATGCAAACAGCAGACCGGTGAGCCTGGCGGATGGCAGCTGTCCGGGGCTGGGCAAAGTGCCTCTCCTGGCCATCAGCACCTGTACCCCACCCTGGTAGGAAGGCCTCCCCTTTCCTCTCCACCAGGTTATGGAGAACGCAACATGCAGCCACCACCTCAGGGATGTTGCTCTCCCCCATGTCTAGGCGTGTGAGCAAGCACTGAAATCTGCCTTTTAAATGTCCGAACGCACATTCCACCTGGTTGCGAGCCCGGTTAAGGTGAGCATTAAACTGCTCCTTGCTCGCATCCAGGTGGCCGGTGTAGGGCTTCATCAGCCACGGCATCAGGGGGTAGGCCGCATCAGCCACTATGCACACCGGCATGTGCACATCCCCAACTGCAAAGTCGTGATGCGGGAAAAATGTTCCTGCCTGAAGCCTCCGGTAGAGGTTCGAGTTCCTGAAGATGCGGGTATCATGTGCCCGCCCTGACCACCCAACACAAATGTCAGAAAACTGGCCACGATGGTCGACCAGGGCCTGGAGGACCATAGAAAAGTAGCCCTTTCTGTTAATGAATTGGGCTGCTCGATGGGGCGGTGCACGGATTGGAATGTGTGTCCCATCGAGCGCTCCTCCACAATTCGGGAAGCCAAGGGCAGCAAAGCCGGCCATGACGCTGTCCAGATCTGGTAGACAGATGAGCCTGTTGAGCAGCTCCGAATTGATGGCCCTCACCACCTGCAGAATGAGACAGGCAACAAAATGTTAGAAGGGGTGCCTTATCTCTTAGGAGGAGAACCCACCGCCCACCTTCCCTCTCAAACACCCCGGGAATCCCCTCCTCAGAACCCCCCCCCCAACAATTCAGGGTGAGTGGAGGAGCTCCCTCCCACTCCCACTCCACTTTGCCCTTCCTGACAGTCTCCCTTCCCCCCACCCCAAACTGTGACTGTCCCCAGACAATGACTTACCTCCATCAGGATGGATCCAACAGTAGACCTGCCCACTCCAAATTGGTGTCCCACGGAGCGGTAGCTGTCGGGGGTTGCCAGCTTCCAGAGGGCAATGGCGACCCTCTTTTCCAGGGGGATAGCGGGCCGCAGGTGGGTGTCTTGCCGTTGCAGAGCAGGGGCGAGCCAGGTACACAGCTCCTGGAAAGTGGTCTTTCGCATCCGGAAGTTGCGTAGCCACTCTTTGTCATCCCAGAGCTCCATCACGAGCCGGTCCCACCAGTCAGAGCTGGTGTCAAGCCTCCAAACACGCCTGTCCACAAAGAAGTTTGGAGGCAAGGGCAGTGTGGCTGCTTGATGGACGATCCCTTCGTACCTCTGGTCTGGGTCCAGATGGGGAAGGAGCCTCATGACTGTGTCATGCAGATGCAGCAACACTTGCAGTATGATGGCGTGGGGCCATCGCCTGCCCAGGGGCAGCTCTGGCTCCATGCCAAAAAAATGGGTCTAAAACAGAAAAACCTCCAATCAAAAAACCTGCTGGGGTGTCCCAGGAAGCTGAGCACTCCAAACCAGCACTGCAATGCCTTGCTTACCTCCTAGAGGGACAGCAAAGGCAGCTGCAGGAGCAGAGCAACGGGTGTTCAGGAGTGTCCCTTTCACCATGCCACGTCTCTGCAAAGGGCAGGCAGGCAGCAGCACCCGGAAGGAAATGCTGCCCCCATGCCCTGGCAGAAGCGGTTCCGGGTGGCTTTTAATTTCGAAAGAGCGTCCAGCAGTCAGGATGCTTTTTTTCGAAAAAGCGGATCGATTTTCCGATCCGCATATTGTAGTCTAGACGCACTCTTTCGAAAGAGGCTTTTTCGAAAGTATCTTTCGAAAGAGGCTTGCAGTCTAGACATAGCCTAGGAGTGGCAGTGCCATCTGTCATCCTATCTCTGGCCTAATCTGGTCAAGACATTTCTCAAGATTTGGATGATAAGGTCCAGTGTCCTAGGAAACAATGGGAGTAACAGCCATGATGATGAAGCTTGCTCTTGTCTGTTTTTTTCTTTGTTTTTTTCATACTTTCCCCACGATATCTTTTTAAGGATTCACAAAGGGAATGATAGGTGGAATAGCCTGTCCTCTCCTTGTTTGTTTACTAACTAGGCTTAATATTTGACATATTAATTTTTGGCTTTAAATTTGTTTGTTTTTAACATGCATAATTCTGAAGCTTTGAATTATATTAATGTGCCTTTTTTGTTCGGTCTAATTCAGTTATCTCCCTTTTGTACCTTTTCCCATTAATATTGGTTACAATATGGCTCAATCCTGCAGTTGGCTTGCAGGCAAAATATATCCAGGGTAATAAATCTGTTAGAAACCAGGAAAGGTTATTAAAAGATAATTCTAGTTTTGCAGAAGAGCACTTCAAAATGGATTTGGAGGCATAGTTGTGAGATAATCAAGTATGGAAGTATTTGAGAATTTTTTTAATATGAATTTTAGATTTGTAGAATGAGATTAAATATTTCAGACATTTTCCTTACTTGATTTTTTCTCACAATTGTGCCACCACAACCCATCCTATGCTACAATGCACATGATCTACGAATATTTATTGCTTTACCAGTCCAAGAGTGCTGCCTAGTGTATTTTAAATTCTACTGAAATATAATGGTCTGGTATAGCGTACAAGGATATTCTATTATGGTAATTAACAAATGTTTGTGAGCTGTGGCTCCTTTACAAATATTTTAAAATGTGTGGGCTTCCCCACAACCAAATTCTGGTTTTTTTATTGATTCTCGACACTAGAGTTTGAATGGCAACTTGTTTTCAACTGCATACAGTTTGGTCAAAACTATAACTTATAAATATAGATGTTGTGTTTTTGCAGAGTAAGATTTTAGTGAGAATGGACCTATTTCAGACTCCACAGTTCAGTGGTTCCCAACCTTTTTTTACCGGGGACTGGCAAACCCATTCACAAACTTTTGGAAGACTGGTAACATTTGATTTACATATTTATTATGAAAATAATGAATGCAAACATGCAAATAAAATGTTACCTGTCCATCCAAAAGCTCTGGCCTCCAGAGTCCCCAGTGTCAGTCCTAACCCCTAGAGGCCCCCACCTCTCCACTCCTGTCCCCAACACCAGCCACTAACCACAGAGTCCCCTGCACTGAAACGCTGTGCCAGTCTTCCACCCTCAAGGTCCCCCAGTGCCAGCCCTTCATCCCTCAGAGCCCCCCAACCAGATCCCCAGTACCAGCCTCCTGTTTCCAGAGCCCCACTGCATCTAACCCTGCCCCCAGAATCTCCCCGTGCCAGCCCCCCACCCCTTAGAGCTCCCTAGTACTACCCCCACCCCCAGAGGCCCCCAGTATTAGCTTCACTCCTAGAGGCTCTCAGAGCCAGCTCCCTGTCTCTTACAGCTTCCCACCCCCAGACTCCCTCAGCACTAGCCTGACTCCTCCATCTCCCAGTGCCTGCACTGGCCCCGCTGACCTAGCCCTGTGCTGCCTCCAACCACCAGCTTAGCGCTGCTGCCTGGGTCTCAGCTGCTGTAAGGCTGCTGTGCTGAGCTCCATGCAGCCCTCCCACTGTGCAGCAAAGTACTCTTCCATGTCTGGGAAGAGACCCTGTCCCTGCCCAGCCCTGGTTGGTCAAGAGGCAGGACAGGACACACCTCTCCCAACAGCCACGGCAGGAGTGGTGTGCCTCAGCCCCAGTCCCGAGAGCCGCCATGGCCCTCCAGCCATAGGTTTACAGCCCAGCAGCGGGTTGTGGACCGGGCATTGGGATTCACTGCATAGCTGTACAGTGTTTGATTGCATTTCTAAAAGCACCAGATGTAAATAGTTTCTCAAGTTTTAAGTATTTCTGTGTTTTCATTTTCACATACATTATTGCTGACTTCTCAGAAATAACTGGAAGCAGATGAAAGCAGCAGTTTCATAGCTTTCTTCTCTTGAGTTCTTTAACAGAAATCCAGAATTGCTGGTTTGATAAATTTGAAAACTTGGTCTTCAATGTGTGATCACTTCACATTTCTAAGAGATTTTCATGAGTTGAGATTCTTAAGTATGGAATGGAGTCAGCAGTTACTAAGCATGGGTATTAAATCTAGTTGGTATTGTCCTCTTCTGCTGAATCTGTACTGTATGTAGGCTTAGCACCTGATTAAAAAATCTTCCATTATAAAAATAAGATGCATCTGTGTCTCCCTCTGCTCCCCTCACCATCGATTATTGCTGGTACTGCTGCCAGTACTGGGAGCGTCTTTGTCCTCTGCTCCAACAAGGCAGTATGTTCCTTTGTTGAAAGCCCCTTTCATAAGCAGATGGCTCCAAGATGCTCCCATCCCCAGTACCAGCATAAAATGCCCATTCATAGATATGATACAAATATACAAATGATTTTAACCCTAAAAATGGGAAAAAGAGACATTGATGATTTTTCCTCCAAACACTCTGTACTCCCCAAGAGTATACATCTAGACTACAGGCTTCTGTCAACAGAGGCCTTGTCGACAGTCGAAAGCTTCTGTCGACAAAGAGCGTCTAGGCTACATCCAGTTCTGTTGACAAAGACGCAAAGGGCAGTGTAGATGCAATAATGCATTCTGTCGACAGAACTCTGTCGACAAAAGGAGTTATTCCTCGTAGAATGAGGTTTACCACCATCGACAAAACTGCCGAGTTCTGTCGACGTTATGTTGACAGAACTCGGTGGTAGTGTAGACACAGGTATAGTTTTGTCTACAAAAGTCCACTTTTGTCAACAAAACCTGTAGTCTAGACACACCCAGATAGACATACTAAGAGAGCCATCGCTCAGTTAGGAAGGCAATGTCCTATCACTACTGAATGGCAAAAAGATGCTCTCTGATTAGCTTGAGGCCCATCAGTGCACAGCAATTCTCAGTCAAAACTAATTTCAATTCCTAAACACCAGTGGTCACCATCCAGTACATCGTGGTCTACTGGTGGATCTTGGAGCCTCTGACAGGTGATCCTGACTGGTTTGGCCAGGAAGCTGTCAAGGGCTAGCACTTCAGTTGCCCCTCCACCCTCTGTCTGGCTGCTCCTGCCCTCTTCCTTAGAACTACCCCCCTGGGAGCCTCCTGCTTACTGTGCAAGGTGTGGGAGGAAGAAAGGGGAGGGGACACTCCTGTACCTCATCTCAACACAGAGAGAGGGGGAGGAGGGAGCTTGGCAATGCAGATCTCTGTCACTCTCACACACTGTGTGTGTCTCTGTCATTCTCACAAACACAGCACTGTCCTTCACTCTCATCTCCCCACCCAACACATACATGAGGGGGGTTGTTGGTTTTATTTCTTTTACTGCTTGCAAAGTGTTTTATTTTGATGTTTTGGCTGGTCTGTGCAGTTCATCATTTTTATTTCTTTCTTATGCTTACATAGAATTCTTTGGGGAATAAGTTCTAAAATGCCTAACCTGTCATGGCGGGAGTCATTATCCCTGTGGTAATTGCTGCTCCTGGAAGTGGCTGGCATGTCCCTGCAGCCCCTGAGAAAGGCAGAGCAGGGGGGTCTCCACATGGTTTCCTTGCCTGTGGACACCACTTCTGCAGCTCCCATTGATTAGTGATGGGGAATCGTGGCCAGTAGAAGCTGTGGACTCAGTGCCTGTAGATGAGGGGCAGCACATGGAGCCATTGATGTACATGCCAGCTGCTTTCAAAGAGTGGCACAGGGCCAGGGCAGGAGTAAGCCTTGCTTATCACTGTAAAGATTAAATCTCTCTAGCCAGCAATATCTGTGGTTTTAGTTAGCTGGATGTTCACTTCTCATGGGTGTAGCCAAATGTCCCATGGTCCCCTAAAGTTTATTTACAGCCTCCAGTCCTGGCTCTCAGTGTTCTGTGCTGTTATTTAGCTCTAATTTACCCCTGAAATATTTTCTAAGAGCCCAGTAAGCAGTGGAAGTGTTGGTAATGCTGCAGCTAAACAATACTAACCTCCCGTGGACTACACATCTCTAGTTCGGCACTGGTCAGGTCCCATGAGTGCAAGACTAGAGAGGTTCAACTTGCAACAAATGCACCTTACTACTCTATGTAGTAGTGTTAAATTACAATGTTTATGACTGGTTTTGTTTTGAAGCAATAATCCTATAACAAGATTAGCGTAGCCCTAAAATAAAATATTCTGCTTCTGCCACTGTATGTATGTACATCTCACAGTTGCTTTCATTTTAACTCAGCAATAATTGTAATCTGGGTTCTGCAGTCCATTTAACCCACTATATTATTATTGTCTTGCAGATAGGAAGTAATCACAAAGTAAAACTTGATAAAAATCCAAAGTTTAAATTGTACATCATAAACTTTTATCAAATGCCAGTCACACATTATCAAATGCCATTCACACATTCAATCCAGCCTTCCTGGACCCAATGTTTATTTAAATGAGACCAATGGAACCTGGCAAATAGATACAGGAGATTTTATTTAACCTTGCATACAAACAAAGGCTAAAAAAAGCCTTAGATTTTTACTTCCAGATACAGTTTTTTGATCCTTTTTTATACCAGCATGACTTTTTCATTTTTTCTCTGCTGCATTTTTGAGGCCTAACCTGGAGAGATACTGAGCCATGCAAGTCTCATTCATTTCAATGGGAGTTGCATGTGCTCCGCAACTTTTAGGATTAGGGCATTTATTTCCGTTTTTGAAAACAGATCACTATTTGGGTATTGAAGTACTAACAGCAGTATGAAATGTCAAAACAGAGTCCTTCACATGAAACATGGTAGTATTAAACAATGCAGACAATTTTACCCCTATGCGAAACTCAAAATTACCCACCAACAACGAACAAGTTTCTTCTACACCTGATACTTTAGCACTAATTATATAATTTAATTGTATTTATATTTAAATAAATAGCTTTATCATCTGCTTTCCTTTGAACTCTGCATGGATTATAAACACTTGCAACAGTAGAGATAAGAAGAAACTACACAAGTTAAGTAGGAAAGAGAAGGCTTGGTTTTTATTTTTATTTTTCTAAACAGACACAGAAAGGACATAAATTTCACAATGTTCCATTCTGAGATTTTCTTTTTAAATTCACTGTTTCATTCTGACTCCCTCAGTTAACCAATATACTCTCTTCCAATTTTACTATTTCGTAGTCGCTTTTAGTATTAAGAGCTCTTGGCTTGGATACTCAGCATTGGAAACATCTATTCTGGTGTAGGCGTCAGTTTTACCCAATGCTTCTAATATGTTGCAGTTCTTGTGCAATATTTTCAGGCATTTAAAAGCTGATGAGAAGTCCAATCCAAGATATCAGGCTGTGAATATCTAAAGAAGGGATCAGGTAGGGGATAGGTTATAAAGAACTGATGTGAAGGATTTACTATGGCTTTTTCTGCATTAAGTATTTGAAACAGTTTTTACATATGGCTTTAGTTTACCAGGATTGACAATTTGTGTCTGTACCCAAATACATTACTGCAGGCCCAGTTGGTCTCCAAATGGGCCTAAAAGGAGGAAATATGAGGTTCTCTTTGCAAAGATGGAAACTTGAGGATCTCACTGGTAGTGGAGGAAGAGGTGGATTTGCCCCTCTATTGAACAGGCCATGAGGCCCACACTTAAACTCCATGCATCCCTTGGGAGCAGTGGGGATCAGGAAAATCAGTCAGAGATCAGAGCCATTATTCTTGCCCAAATCCCAGACTTACAGAGTATCTTCCCTGATACCTGGGGTAAGCAAAATGGTGATGCTGCTTGGGCAACTGAACTCACATTCCATGCAAATAGGTATGTTCCACACACACAAGGTCCGCTCCACACATAAATTAGGAGGTAATATTAGGCCCTGTGATACCACTGCTTTCAGAATCCATGCTATGGAGTAGCTAGATGGTTACTCCTGACCATGTCTCCACTGGACAGAGAAACTGCTATAGATGATGAAACAGTCTATATACTGGAAAATCCATGTGTAAGGTTTTTGACAACAGTGTTTGAACATAATTGTAGTTAACACATATGAAGCGGTAGGATACACAGGGCCTAAGAGAATACTACTAGGCTGTGGTGCTTTGTTGAAGTACTGCAGTTTTCAGACATGTTTAAAACATGGATCCTTATTATATAAATGGAACCAAACTGTTTTCATCATGTCTCTAAAAAATGGTGTAACCCTGCTGGTCCAAAGCAGTAACAGTTGGTCCAGTGTACACTCAAAGACTAAACTCTCTCAGATATATCTGGAAACAGCCATACTTTAACTGGGTCTGTCAATATAGCAGTTTATATACTGTACATGGACATTAAGTGGCTCAGATTTCTGCTAGAAAAGGGGCACTTCTTTCTCTTTCCAGGATAGAAGGAAAGCTAAGGACCTGGAAAGAATATGCATGATCAGTGGTTTTCAAACTTTTTTTCTGGAGACCTAGTTAAAGAAAATTGTTGATGCCTGTGACTCAACGAAGCTGCGGGAAGATGGATTTGGCAGGTGTGAGCTGGGAGGGGCAGAGGCAGAAGGCTGACATTGCAGAAGTCAGGGTTGTGGGGTGGGGCTGCGAATGAGAGGCTCAGGGTTTGGGAAGAGGCTCTGGGCTAGGGCATGAGATTGAGATGCGGGAGGGGTCAGTTCTCTGGGCTGGGGATTAAAGCTCTAGCATGGGGTCAGGGATGAGGGGCTTGGGTACAAGAGGGCACTCTGGGCTTGAGGGTTGCTCAGGGCTGGGGCAGGGGATTAGTGCACGGGCTTTCCTCAGTCAGCTCCTGGTCACAAGCACAGCAGGAGGACTAATGCAGGCCTCCTGCCTCTCCTGGCATCACAAACCATGCTGCACCCCAGAAGCAGCCAGCAGCAGGTCTGACTCTTAAGTGGAGGTGCACAGGCAGCTGCATGTGGCTCTCCCCCAAAGGTGCTACCGCTCCAGCTCCCATTGGCCATTTCCCGATCAGTGGAAGGGGGATTGGGGTGGGTGCAGCGTGCAGAACTCTATAGCCTCCTGCCTCAGAACTAGACTGCTGCTGGTCACTCCTGGGGTGCAGCACAGTGTCAGAAAATATTGGGACTAAAAGAGCAGGCCATGACCCAGCCTTAGCGAGGCAGCACCATTGATGGGACTTGTAATAGCCTGGTTGGCAGTGCTGACCAAAGCAACCAGAGTCCCTGCGAGGTTGAGCAAGGTGACCCAGTGCCTTATATTCCATGACCCCGGAACCATGATTTGACTTTGAAAACTACTGGCATAGATCATCTGCAGACGATACTAAACTGCTCAAGAGAGATAAGGCCAAAACAGCCTGTGAAGAGCTTAAAAAAGATCTCACCGAACTAAGTGACTGGGCAACAAAATGGCAAATGAAATTTAATGTTGATAAATGTAAAGTAATGCACATCGGGAAAAATAATCCCAACTATACATACAATATGATGGGGACTAATTTAGCTATAACAACACGAGAGAGAGATCTTGGGAGTCATTGTGGATTGTTTTCTGAAAACATCCAGTCAATGTGCAGCAGCAGTCAAAAAAGCAACCAGAACATTAGGAATCATTTAAAAATGGATAGAGAATAAGACAGAGAACATCTTATTGCCTCAATATAAAACCATGGTATGCCCACACCTTGAATACTACGTATAGATGTGGTCAACTCATTTCAAAAAAGATATCTTGGCTTTGGAAAAGGTTCAGAGGTGGGCAACAAAAATGATTAGGGGTTTGGAAAGGGTCTCATATGAAAAGAGATTAAAGAGACTGGGACTTTTCAGCTTGTAAAAGAGGAGACTAAGGGGGGATATGATAGAGGTCTATAAAATCATGACTGGTATGGAAAAAGTAAATAAGGAAAAGTTATTTTTTTGTTCCCACAATGTAAGAACGAGGTGTCACCAAATGAAATTAATAGGTTTAAAACCAATAAAAGGAAGTTCTTCTTCACACAGTGCACAGTCAATATGTAGAACTCCTTGCCAGAGGATGTTGCAAACACAAGGACTTTAACAGGGTTCAAGAAAGAGCCAGATAAATTCATGGAGGGAGGGTCCATCCATGGCACTTAGCCAGGGTGGGTAGGAATGGTGTCCCTAGCCTCTGTTTGTCTGGAAATGGGTGGCAAGGGAAGGATCACGTGATTACCTGTTGTGTTTACTCCCTCTGGGACATCTGGCATTAGCTACTGTTGGCAGACAGGATACTGAGCTAGATGGACCTTTGGTCTGATCCACTATGGCTGTTCTTATGTTCTCATTACTTTACAATGGCCTTGCCTAAGTTTTCAGCACTCTAATGAACAGAGACTCAGCAGCAGGAATGGGGATGGGTATGGGGGGGGGGAGGTGGGGGAAAGGGAATAGCATGAGTCACCTTCATATTTTCTGCTTTTTGGTTGTTCCATTGTTATGTTTTGTGCTCCTCTAGACTTCTTATAGATATGCCAGGAGAAAAGATGTCTCAGGACAATTCAGTTTGCCTCCATCTCAGTGCTGTTATGGTCTTACTGCAGTGACCAATGACCACTTCACAATTATTGTATTTTGTGACATTTTATGCTTACAATGCAGAGGCTGGCTGTTTTTGTATCAACTTCCAAATGATTTTCTAGTTCTGGACTGGTTTTTTAAATTCCCCCTTTTCTGGTTGTTACCACCACTGTAATGTATAGAGCTTTTTCCAACAAAAAGAAAACTCATATTTGAGGACAACACATGACCAGACAGAATACCAAACATTGGAATGTAACAACTTTCAGTAGCAAGAGAACAGTATCACAGCACATTATAAGTGGCACACTATCCGTGCTGAATACAGTTATGTTTCAGTTAACTACAGAAAATATAGTCTTAGCTGAGCACTTGGGTGGGGGCATGCACTTTTAGTGTTACTTAAGTTTAAGGAGAGGATGTTGTTTTGTCCTTTGCTGAGCCAGCTAATTTGTGTGATTCCTAATCATGCTTCTTTTCTTGTGTACTTTTATTTTTCGTACTTAAAAAAACGGCAGGTTATGAGGGTGGATATTTATTATTATTCAGCTGTAAGAGCTTCCTTTAAAGGAGATTCCCTTTGATGTTGAAGTCAATGTAGATACACTCATTGAGAACTTTTATATACTCAGCCTTAACTCTCGCTTTTCATTCCCATTTAGTATGGGGAAGTTATTAACCCTAAATGGGAAATCTCAGTGCCTTAATGCTCAGTAACTGATTTAGGAGATGTATGTTATTTCTTCAAGGCACATAAACATAATGTGAACACTTCTGTTTTCCTGTAATAAACTTTCTCCTCCTTTGAAATTCTGAGTGGAAAGAGGAAAGGGCAGAGTTTATCTGAACATTTCAAATTCTTTTTTAAAAAAGTTTTCCAAGTCAGACTGCTGCACCTTAAATTATCACCTTAATACATAGGTAGGCACTGATGGACTACCAAGCGAGGGATCACAGGAAAGTGTTGCCCTCCATTCTTAAAATGCAGGTTTTCAGCCCCTTCAAAGGCCATGGTGATCGATTTATCTCTTTATGCATTTTTGAGGAACAATAGAGTGAGAGAAGTGAGCCATAATGCCTTCCAGTGCTACAGTTACCTTCAGGGTGTCCCTTATCCCAGGGCAGCCTGTGTGTTGGCTATCCTGCCGTTCCCAGAGTGTGGAGGAGGGGGCTTGTTAGAAAACAAGTTAGGAAATCCTTTATACACTTTACAGAACATCGTATTTGCTTAAATGAACTTATACAGAAAGTGAACATAACAGTGTATCAGTGGATTAGATTAAAGAACAGTTAAAATGAGTAAGAAGTGTAAAAATACAGCATCTCCCATTAACAGAGTCCTTGGTTGCACCACCTAGTGGCCTACGGAAATGTTGCAGTTTCACATCACATGCTAAATATCAATTGCCCTATACTTCACTTAGCAATTGAAGGTCAGAATGAAAGCAGGCAGTAAGCATCATGAAGGTAATCAATGCATTGCTGTATTTTGCCATTAGCCAATACATGAAAATTGGCAGCATATAAAAGTACAGCCTGATTTAGCCTACCCACTACCTCACCTATTTAAATTGTGCAAGAGTAAAATTCACCAGCAGCATTTCAATGAATGTGTTTCAGTTTGGTTTCAACTAAGACACTCCCTTCAAACACAAAATAACACACAAACACAAAGATGAAACAGATTTAAGTAATTAATTTGTATCACTTCTCAAAAGCTCTTTTTTGGGTTTTATTTGCCTGTTTTGCCCAATATTATTAGTTTAAAAACCTACTCGATGTTTTTAAAAAATAAAATGGGAATAGAAAAACAAAAAAGTTATTTCCAAATGAAAGAAGACTTGGGTTTTTTTGGGGGGGGGGAGGGTAAACAAATGATGATACATACACTATGCTAATATCTGGAAAATCCTACATGAATGTTCTTATGTTTCAAATTCAAGCAGCTGAAAGTCAAGGGGTTGAAAAATATGGCAAATATATTGATACCCCAAAAAGTATTAGCCCCAACACATTTCACAAATAAACTTTAGTGGGAAATTCTTGCCAGTTTCCTCTGTCATGCAATCTGTGTTGTATCTTCTAACATGTAAATTGGGAGATCCTGATTACCTCAAAAACTTTGGTAGGAAATAAACTGTGGTAATTGAAAGGATTTTGGCCCACGCTAGGTTGTGTCCCTCACTTTTTATTTAGTAGGGGCTTAAGACAGCATTAGGCAGGGAAAAGAAAAATCTTTTTGTGAATTCTAATTTTCTGAAAGCACAGTCCTTTTGTAAAGCTTACAACTCTATGGGAAGCTCAACTAGTCCATTCACACATTTCAAATCCATCAATGGTCTCATCATCATCACAGGATGTGCTATTTCTCCAGCCCAAAATTACCAGCTTTGGGGAACACATACTCATACTCAACCAAAATAATTAACGTTTTATGTTAAATTAACTACAAAAATTCTTCTCATCCACATGCCTGCATGTTAGATTGGGTTACAGCAGAATCAAGCATTGTATTGTACTGAAAGACTAAAAGCAACAACTTGTAACAGTAATCAGAACAGATGCAATTTTCTTATTGTTACACAATATAAATTGGTAACTTAATATTAAAATTATATATCCTATATAAATAAAAATAAAGTCAAGCAAAAGTAAATTGGCACAATTGTGATGGTATTGCTTTCCAGTTTAAACACTGCAAATGGCAGCTGCTGATTACAAGCACCAAAAGGGGAAAAATCATCACTGACTGGAGTAGAATTTTTGAACTAGAAAAACCTGTAATGCTGCTACCTCAAAAACAGCACACCAAAATGTGAATTTAGTAAAGGAATGGGTAGTTGTGCAGCTGACTATGAGGATTGTTACAGAGCTGCTATATAAAAACCAACACAAATACATAAACGCAGAAAACTATGGAGAGTGTTACTGATCTGTAGCCTTTTCTTGAGACAATATCTTTTTAAGATTGCCCAGTGTTAACTTCTCATTTTACAAAAGACCAAAAACAATACAAATAAAAACCTACATTTTTAAACCAAGTTTTTGTTTCCCTTCACTGTGCCACCCAACCCCCCACCCCCAATTTAAGCACTGCCAAACACACACATTTCTCTGTCTCAGGGTCTAATATCAAGTGGGCTTGGAAGCTGGAATGTAGTGGAAATACAGTGGAGAAATTTCCTAGTTGTACATTACAACACACAGATTTGTTCCCAGACCTAAGAAAAGAGGGGTGCTAAACAATAGTAAATTCCTATAAGAATCCTTACAGTAGCATGCAAAATGCTGATATACTCACAAAATGGAAAAATTTATATTTTTCTTTGAATTTTCAACTTCACAGTACAATAACATCTATTATGCAGCAGTCAATTATGTTGACTGCTAAATAGTTTCCCTTTTTTATTTTTACTCCCTCTTATTTGAAAGATTCCTCTTTTTTTAATGTAGATGTCTGAGAGACCTTCAGAAAATTTGGTATTAGCAAGATTTGCTTTCTTCTCATTAGTATCATCCTCATCCTCCATAAGCTACTTATGATTCAACTATGGAGACTGTTTATTTCTAAATTTGCTTTTCTCCTTCCCCCTTGTTCTAATGCTTTCTCTTGTCATCAGCTGCCCTCTTCTTTGAGCCAGGTCATTGATGAATGGTTGCAACTAAAGTGGATACTGCATAGAGTGGTGGATAGCACAGAGTAAGGTAGACTGATGCAGCTAAAATCTCTCCCCAGATACTTGGTTCATTTGTTTCCTGACCAGAATAGCTTCTTCCTCTGGTCTGGTGACCATGCAGTTAGCTTATACTTACAGTTCTCAAAGCAAATACTGCTCCCACTTACACCCTTGTAACTGCACTGACTTCAGTGTGATTGCACAGGTATAAGTGGAGTGGGTATTAGGTCCCCACCTTTTTGTACTGCGGAGTGTAGCTTTATAGAAATATCTGCACTGCTCTTAATTCAAACAGGGTCAGAATTTCCGAAGAATACAAAATGCTACTTGTTAGCAGATTGTCCATATAGTACATTCTGACATATCATATCAAAGTATTTGTATCTATCAGAAAAAGACTCTTGTAGAAGCAACATACAAAGCATCAAAAAATTCAAGTATCAAACATGTCATTTTGATTTAAAAAAAACTGATTAAGCAGCCAGTAAGAAAGACAGCTGTTGATTTTTTGTCCTCAGACACTTGAAGATACTTTAGCACATGTCTGTAATGCTTATTTCAGCATAAGTAATAACATCTATTTGTACAGAGAGCTAGGAGCTTCATCGTTTAATTTCAAAGGTCTCAAAGAATTTAGCAACCCTTTTTGGACAACACTGCCTCTGTTTTATAAACAACTAAGTGAGCTTGTTTATTTCAGATACTGGAATTAAAGTGCTCAGCCTAGTTCTCCCGGCTTTTCTTTCATGATTTGTATTTATTTATTGTATAATGCAAGTGGGTCTGGCTCCTTTAACACCAAAAGAAAATGTCAAAGTGTAATAAAGAGGCAAGAAAAGGATACCCCCTTCCCTAGAGTTTGTACAAACATTTACAAGGGAAGAGGTAGGAGAGAGACAAAAAAACAACCGGTCCAGTTATACACAAAACTTCTAGTTTATTTTTTATAAACCCTGTTCAAATCAAGACTCAAATTTCTCAGTGGAGGAATCAAAGATCCCCCCCCCCCTTGCTGAATGATACTATTCTCTGTGGCCCATAGCAGTCCTTTACAACAGCAGTTATCAAAGACACACTTGTGATATAGCCTTTAATTCCCCTCTGATCCCAAAAGGGCACCCTGACAAGTGCTCCTGTAGAAAGCTTGAGGCTTCTTGATAAATTAAATCCAATAAAATGAGGAATAACCTTCTCACCTTCCCAGGAGCAACAATCACATTCCGTCTTGCATTTGCTCAAGTGTCTGTTGCTCCTTCTAGTGGAGCCTCTCAGCATAACTCCACATCCAGTCTAATATGTTCCTATTCTACGGAGCAAAACTAGAGGGAGTTTCTCCTTTCTCTTCAGCTTGTCTCTGTTTGACAAACTGCAGAATCATGGGAGGGTATGCTTCCTCTTGACAGGAACAGGCCAATAATGTCTGAAGAAGAAACAGTCCTCCTGTTCTCAGAGTGGCAGGTTCACAGCAAGAACAGTTCTACAAGCCCCGTTGTTATGACCAGACTCCTACACCTCTGTAGAAAAGAGGATGCTTTGCCTTTTGCTGTCTGGGGTGGGGATAGTATCCAACTGCAAGAAGTAAAGAAGAACTTGAACCTGGAAAGAGGAAGGGAGATGAAACTGTAAATCAGTGCAAAGTGTGATCATGAATACTTGGACAACTTCAATGTTTTAATGGCTTTCTGTTCAGCCTTCATGTTAAACTGAAGTACAGGGAAGCTGCCAATATTCCAGATCATCCCAGTTTTGAAATTTTTCTGATTGCTAACTCACCTTTACCTGCGTAATCAGCATGCATACTGGAAATGCCTACAATTTATTTTGGCAGGTGTCACTGGACAAAGAATGCTGGAACCAGTAAAAAGTCTCTTGGGATGCTGATACACATGGTAAAGTGAAGGGAAAGAGGCACCGTGGAAAACACCAATAATTAAAGCTGGATGAATAATTGACTTTTTAGCTTGGTCACAGTTTTGAAGAACTGAAAGTAAAATCTGTGTTGGACTGAACCAAATCAGAAATATTTTGGAATTTCTGGTGAATCAAAATTGCCCATTTTGGGTCTATTCCAGAGCAGAAATTCAAACCAGCTAAACTGAAATAACATTTTCAGATAAATAATTTATCTGACACGTTTTGTCCAATTGTACCAATGATCGGTTAGCCCTAGAACCAGTTACTGAGACACTGTGGGATAGGTGCCAAGAATCCTCATAATGCACAAATTCATACAGGACTGTGACACAGTTGATGTGGGTGCCCCAAAAAGTTAGTGCTGACAACCAAATCAGTACAGATATATGCTGAATTATCTCAGCAAAACCTGTCAAAGACATTAACTGGATAACCCATTATAAAGCATTAACATCTCATGGACATCAAAATCTAAGTATGGAACACTTCCAGCCCCTCAATTAGCCTCATTAGCACTGGCACTACAATTGACAGGTACTTTTTCTTGTCCCTTCTTTTTCTGTTACAAATACCAGAAGTCCCCTTTTTTTCCTCACCTCAAGCTCATCTGAAGAAGTGGGTTTTGCCCATGAAAGTTCATGACACTATATTTTTTGTTAGTCTCTAAGGTGCCACAGGATTACTTGTTGCCTTTAAAGTTACAGACTAACACAGCTACTCCTCTGAGGCTGCCAAACTTGTGTTAAAGATCATGTTGAACCTAACATGGTAAATTAGCCCTATGGCTTGTGAGCAGAGTAGTTTATAGCACTGATTTGCTAGCATGATTTTTAAAAAATAATTCTTGTTCACACTGAACATGCTGTTCTAGTAAAACTGTTCTGAAAAACCTGAAGAAATGCTTTGTGTAGCTCAAAATCTTGTCTCTTTTACCAACAGAAGTTGGTCCAAAAGATACTACATCACCTGCCTTGGAAAAAAACTGTTAAGCAAGCATAGTGTTGCCACAACCTCTTAGAATGTTTGCAGGTAGCCTAGTTCTGGACAAAGAGGTTAAAATATTGTTTGTAGCAGATGAATTACAATATTTAGCTTTTTACCTGGGACATGACTTCTAGTGACCAGCTATCAGTCATTGTTATAGGCTGGGTTGGGTTAGCAGGAATCTTACTGTCCTTCTCTGAGGGTCTGAGCAGCGTTGGTCCAAAAACAGTTGCCAGGTTGTGCAGGGACATCTTGTTGATGCTCTCTCTCTCAGCAACTCTTAAGAGTAAAAAACAATGGAGAAAGAAAGTGTTTCTACATTCTCTGGCTCAAAGAAATATTTCTATTTAGCAGCTTTCTTTCACCTACTTTTAAAAGGTTTTAGATATAACAAGCAACTATACTACTTATGTCTCATTCATAAGCTGTAAGGCCAGAAGGGACCATAATGATCATATAGACCAGGGGCAAGCAAAATATGGCCTGCGGGCTGGGCCAAGCTACCAGATCCAGCCCAAGGCCCAGCAAGAGCCTCAGGCAGGCTCTCTGCCTGCTCCGCCCCACCTGCCACTCAAAGCAGCTGGCTTTGGGGGCTATGTGTTTTCTGAGCGCTGCCATGAACTGGGGGGATGGGATGTGAGAGGCTTCACATCCTGCCCTGCCACCATCCCATTTATCATGTTTAGTTACTAAGTTCACCCACAAGTGTGATTTCATGGAGATATTACATGTGTGCTGCAGGGGGTTGCAGATCACATTTTCACTGGGCGAGGCTGTGAAGAATTTTCTGATCCCTTTCTTGAGTACAATTTGTACTGGCTTCAGTAACTGAGCATGGAAAACAGGACGTAGCAGTTTACCAAAACTACTTCACCTGAGGTACTCAATGCAGGTGCTCTTTGAGACACTGCACATCTCCAAGGAAGGGGCACCTCTCTCCATGGCACTTGGGACTGATTTACACATGAAATGCACCTTTCTAAGTGATCTGTGTTTACCTTTTTAAATGGTCCAGGAGGAAAAGGAATGTGACGAGATTGGGTTCTGGAAGCGAGAGCAGTAAGTTCAGCATGCAGCTTTCCTTTGCAACAGGGTCTGAAAGTGCTATGGGAGGAGAGAAAAAAAAATACTGAAAAGGAACAAAAGCTTTACTGATTATGTGACAACATGAGAAAATGTGGGTGATGCTTAATTTGCTGTAATTACATTATGGAGACAAGAGGCTCTGAATTCAAAACAGGCACAGCTTCACTCCACCTCTGAATTCAATTCTCCCCCGCTAGACAGGTGATGGGAGACTCCTCTCCTCTGTGCAGAATCCACAAGTGCATTCCAGACCCAGCACAGTAAGATGCAGGAGATTACAGCCCACCCAAAACAGATTTATCTCCTTTTGGAGACGGAATAGCACAATCCCATTTTAGACAAATAGGTTTTCTCTTCTCTTACTACGCAGGTAATGTCCATCCTAGAACTAAGGCCTCAGGAGCAGTCTCCCAAAAAGGAGCATCAGTAACACTCAACACATGATAGATAGCAATGATTTCTTCTGTTACACACCAATGCCCTCAGCAAAGTTGGGGTATAGTTCGTCTGTAAAGAGGGGTTCAGGCAGTTCTCTGAAATATAATTTTAATGTCCCTGCAATGGCGTTAACATCCATCTCACTCATCATCACGGACACATCTTTGTTGTCTGTAAGAGAAAGGAGGGAGACATATAAACACATACAGTGGTGGTCCTTCAGTCTTTCCTATTACTGTTCCCAATTTTGGTCCTTTTTATCCTTTATTTATCTTCTCTGCCTACCCAAATAGCTGAATAGCTGATGTTCATCACCTGTAGTCACTTTGCTCAGGTTGGTTGCTATGTTCTCCATTCATATTATCCTAATGCCACTTAATAGACCAGTTTTCCCAATTTTTTTTGACCACGGAACCCTTTCAAACTCGAGCAAAAAAAAAAAAAAAAAAAAAAAAAAAACCACACCCAAACACACACAGACTGCCAGTACACCACAATTGGTAGTAATAAGATGCTAAATACAGTCATGAGATCACCATTCATTTAAATTAAACAAAAATCATATTAAATATGTACAAAAAATAAAACTATCAAATAATATTAATTATATTCATAGTTTTCAATGCAAAGAGTGGTTTTTCTTCTTTTCTTGGCCAATTCTTTTTATATTTGGTTTAATACTAGAAAGTTGGATTCGCATATCTGGCGCAGCATTCAGTCGATTTCTGTATTTCGTTTTCATTGCTGCATAGTTCGAGAACCCAGTTTCGCACAAGTATGTACTGGCAAAGGGTAACAGCTGACGAATTGCGCGTCTTGATAAAGATGAATATTCTTGACTTTGACATAAGTCACTCCAAAATGTAATCAGAGAAACTTCTTTAAATTTTTGTATTAATTGGCCATCTGAAGTGATTTCAATTAGGTTTTCATAATCTTGTGTAGAAAAGCAGAGCGGCAGCGGGGGACATGGGAGAGGGATCTTGGGTTGATCGGGCAGAAGCGGGACAAGCAGCTGTTGCTGCTGCTAGGTCCGGTGGTAAAAGCAGAGCGGCAGCGGGGGACACGGGAGATGTCTGAAAGGGGAGCGGGGAAGGAGCCAGCGTCTTTGCGCGCTGGGCTTCTCTGTCTCTTTATGGGCGGGGGGGAGGGGAGTGTTCAGGTTCTCGCGGAACCCTTACGTTCGCTTCCCAGGGTTCCACGGAGCACCATTTGGGAAACACTGTAATAGACCAAAGTAGCTACAGTGTCACCACTTTGCAGCTAGACCACCATTATGGTCAAGATGACATCCTAGGATTCTAAGTGCCTGGATAGACAGGCACAAGAAAACAAACTCAGCTTTACTCCGAATTACTTCTATTGTACCAGTGACAGGGGCTGGATGCAAATACCCAGAGAAGTCAAGCGAGTTTTTCCATTGTCTTCAATGAGATCCAGATTGAGCGCCATATGAGGCCGAGCCATGGTCAATTAAATGCTTTTCATTTTCTTAATATATTGTATAATAATTAACAACATATTCAGGTTCCCCTCTGAGCTCCCTCGTACAATGAACTCAGAAACACCCCTCAGCCTCTGACAACGAAGTGTAATTCAAGAGACAAAAATCAAGCAATTTAGGTCACAAATGTAAAGTTTGTTAAACACTTCCACTCACAAACCAGTGTGTAATGTGTTTGCATTTACATAAAAACAGCATTTAAAAAAAATGTAATGCTGTACCCACCAACCCCACGGCATTGGAAACCCAGAATGCAGGTGAGGACAATATGGGCCCCTTTTACATCCAAGAGTCTTGAAGTGCTTTACAGAGGTACCATTAGCATTCTGCTTTATAGATGGGCACACTGAAGAACAGAGAAAGGTTTGCTTGCCTGAGGTAATAAAAAGAACTAAGGGGCAGCATTGGGAAGAGAATCCAAGAGTCCAGTCCCCATAATCATATTCCAATAACCAGAATCTTCTGCTTCTCTAGCCAATCCTGTTAAAAAATCAGCTGACTTGATTTTCATGTTGCTGATGCTCTTTTTTAAAAAAAATGTCTCAAACAACCACAGGGAATTCCTGTTAATCCAATGTTCTCATTGACACTGTGGAAAATGAGGCTGTTGGTTGCTCCCATTTCCGTGGAGAGTGTCTGTGATTTACCATGGCAAGGCAAGGCATGCAAAACCACCATTTCAGTGCTGTGGGGAAGAACAATCAGCGCATGTCTCAATATAAGGGTCCGTTCCCTGAATACGTCAGGTGAACATCTGTTACTGGAGGACACTAATAAAGCACATAGCCGGAGTAAGAGGATACTCCTTGTATCAGGGTCTCTGACTCTTCGTGCTTCCTGGGCTATGCAAGGTTAAAAAAGCACAATGACCTGAAAGGGCACATAGGGGATCATAGCACAAAGTAAAACCTCAGGAACAAATACTTACTGACATCAAAGGCAGCTTTCAAAGCCTGGATATCAGTTGCAACCCCTGAGACACGGTAGATGCCCACCTCCTCCATTCCCCGTCGCTCTATCTCTTCCACGCATTGGCGCACAATGTAAGGCACCTTTGATCTCTCTCTCCTGGAGAAAAACAGGAAGAAGAGTTCAGGGCAGCATAGGCAGAGAAAAAACATGGTTACCAAAGTGACATTAGGCACTGGTCAGATGAGACTGCTTGAGTGAAAAGAGCTCTAGGCCAAGATTTTAAAAAAGGACTGAGTGAGCACTTGCCCTATGAAATTCCACCCCTTTAAAAGCGTCTCAAATTAGGCACCCAAAAATGATTGAAGACACCCCAAATCACTAGTTACTGAAGTGTTTAGAAGGTACAGACTAGCATGGCAGTAAGGATGAAACCATGCTCCATGTTAACCAGATTGCTTCACAAAAATACTGACATTGTACCTGCATCTTTCTATAGTCCATCACTATTAGAGAGAGGAAACATCCATTTAGGAAATTCTGGGAATAACTTTTCTGGCTGCTATAAAAATGGCATCTGTTTATTATGAGCAAATTATTCCAGTTTCAAGGTTTGGAGTCAAGAACACTCAGAGCCTGTGTCCTCCATCATGAAACTGCACTCAAATGATGACATTCACATCTGTGCTCTCGGCCCACAAAAGGCCCACACACTGTATAAGGCCCCACTTTAGTCATTGTGTGTAGACCAGTGGTTCCCAAACTTTTTGGCATCATGCCCCCCCCCCTTTTTGATTTTTGAAAAACCCTCACGCCCCCCCCTTCTCATGCCCAAATACCAGCAAAACTTGTTGAGAAGAGAAGAGAAGAGAAGAGAAGAGAAGAGGAGAGGAGAGGAGAGGAGAGGAGAGGAGAGGAGAGGAGAGGAGAGGAGAGAAGAGAAGAGAAAAAAAAAAGGAACTGAACAGGGCAGCAAAACTTGATGGGGAGGTGGGAGGTTGGGTTGCCTTGCACCCCTCCTGGAATTTTTTCTCGCCATCCCCCCAGGGGACATGGCCCCCAGTTTGGGAACCCATGGTGTAGACCTTTAGTTGGTCCTTTTCACAGACAGTGAATTCATTCTGCATTCCTAGTTTAGGAAAATTTAGCAGCTAATTTCCCCTGAGAACTTATCTGATTTCTGCACAGCCTGACTCGTGTTCATCACACAATAGCTAGATTCTTCTGGTCATATGAAAACTGTCCATATAGATCTTGTTGGTTTGTTTGTTTTTTCTGAGTAGCTGCTTTAATTTCTGTTTTTGTAAAGAAGTTATGAACTGGTTTATCTCTGCACAATCCATCTCATGAAAACTCTCTTGCAGAGGAACTGCAGCCATATAGACAAGCAACTTTGATGAGCATGCAATACTATCAGGTAATTAGAAGATTCCTATGCAGCTCTTAGACAAATTGCAGTCAGACTGCTATCAAGTTAATAGTAATTCCATGGGGAGGAACTACCAGGTCTCCTAAATTACCTACCACAAAAAAACAGGTTTCTTCTGGCAAACGATTCATGACAAAAGATCAGGGGTTAATATAATACAAATTGCTCCAAAGAGTTTGCTCCAAAGAGCTTGAACATTTCCGAGCATGGAAAGGAAATACCGTAGTTCAGCAGTTTGGAAATTCTTGACCAAGTCAGCCAGCTACAAAGGAAAAGGCCCAGGGTGTTTCCGGAACACAGCAGAGTGAGAGATGTTGAAAGTAAACATATGGGGTTTCCAAGTAAGAGTGTGTGTGTGTTGCTGTCTTTTTGAGGGTTTTTTTTCCCTCATGCATAGGATAAAGCTGGGAAAATGTCACTTTTGTCTGCAGAAATGGCTATCTGTATTAGCCACACAAGGGCAAGAAAGTATCTGCATACATTCTGCATACATCTGCATACATTCATTCACTAAGGCTACGTATACACTGTGCATTGTTGCGCAAGAAGATATGCAAATAAGGTGTGGCAATGAATATCACCACATCTCATTTGCATACCTAATAAGCTGCCTTTTTTGTGGAGGGGACTTTTGCGCAAGAAGGAGCTGTCTACACTGCTCCTTCTTGCACAAAAAACCCCTCTTGAGCAGGAGCCATTCTTCCTGAAAATAAGAGGCAGAACGGTTCC
Organism: Pelodiscus sinensis; assembly: GCF_049634645.1. Lineage (NCBI taxonomy): Eukaryota > Metazoa > Chordata > Testudines > Trionychidae > Pelodiscus > Pelodiscus sinensis. Next base: position 7,327,775 of record NC_134725.1, read on the forward strand.
TACACAAGAGGGGTTTTTTGCGCAAGAAGGAGCAGTGTAGACAGCTTCTTCTTGTGCAAAAAAGCCCTTTCTGCAAAATGGCAGCTCATTAGCTATGCAAATGAGGTGTGGCGATATTCATCGCTACGCCTCATTTGCATATCTTCTTGCACAACAATGCACAGTGTAGATGTAGCCTAAGGGTGTAAGTAGGCACAGCCCCATTGGCCCATTGTGTTTAAAATAAAACCACAGAGAAAAGTGTGAACCGACAACTCACTTGGTGACAATGGCAATCTTGACTCCAAAGACCCCGGTCTGTTTACGAGATGGCATTCTTTTCAGACTAAACTCCCGGCTGGTAAATTTCACTGACAGCTTCACTTCAACCTACAAGGACATCAATTGTTACTTTTCAAGCAATAAATGTTTTCTTTTGTTTTTCAAGACATTACCATGAAGACCAGAGAGAACAAGCCTGATACACAAGGTCAGGCAACAAAGCAAAGCCAGCAGTTTGTAATTTGTACTTACTCCATTCATTGAGATGAGTGTGCGTTGCCAGTCTTTATCCTGTAACACCTGTGGATCCAGCTGAAACACATGGAAGTTGCCTGTGAGTTTACAATTTAATTCAGAAATTAACTCAGCCAGTGTGAAAAATCTGTACAAGTCAGCATGGCAATGCCTTCCCCACTTACTCCCATTTCCAGAGGGGAATCAGGAAAGTCATGAGTTTCACTCATGCAGAGTGCTGCACTCAAAGCAGGTCTGGGTATGAATCACATGTTTGTACATAGAAATCCCAGAGTCAAATATGCAGTATCCACTGAAAAACAATGGAAACCTCAGACAGCTAAAATGCTCTTCTGAAGCCCACAATCCCACCTTTGATAGCAAAGGAGGCTTCCCTGATTGCCATAAAGCAGTAGTCACTTTAAATTGACAGCACAGAATCATCCCACCCTGGCGAATTGGGAGTCGGGAAAAGGGAGAGCAGATTATCTAAAAGGAAAGAGCTCAGATCTGAAATGGAGCAAGGGCTTGTGTTTCTCTGAAAAAACTGGTGAGAAAGCTACAAGTTCCAAGCCCAAATGCTGGCACTATAATGATACAGTTCAAAGAATATTTTAACATTATTTTCAAATGTCAGGAATAGCAAGGTTAAGACCAGGAATTAGGGAATATATATATGATTCCTAATTCCTTCCTGTTCTAAATATACAGTATATACAAACAGACACACACATGTCTGTGTGTCTTCCTTTTTATTTTAGCTTTGGAAGCCTTTTCTGTGGGTGCGGTTTTACAGACCTGGCTACCTATGATTTAAATACTGAGCTATTTACCATCAGATTTTTTTCCTAACTCTTGTGTTCAGTTTGTGCCAGTGAAACAGTTACTAAGGACACGGAATAGGTATTGGTCACAACAATCAGTAATGGCTAATGATTAGTAACTTCTCACAACACACCCATCACCAGAGTAGCTTACATGTGTATTAAAGTGAACACAAGTATTTTTATCAAGCTTTCACCTTCCCCTATGCTCTAGTGCATTTGTATTTATTTAAAAGTCTCAGATCGGGGAGGGGTTATTAAGTTTGCCTAATTGTTTTCAGCTCTTGCACTCTGCTATTTCCCACTCTGTACCAGCCCACAGAGTTTTCTGGCAAAGAAGGGAGAAGTCTGCTATTGTATACAAAAACAGTGCGAGCCACATGCAGAAGACATGCAGCAGATATTGTGCTGCCTGAAGCACATTCCCTCCAAGAGCTACTCCAAGGTTGCTACACTCCCACTCGGCATCAAATGCAAGCCAGAGGCTACATGCTACAGTCTAGCCAAGAGCAGAATTTGGATCCCAATTTCCCAGGGACAGCCAGGGACAGGAGGCTGTGGAATCACAATACACAGCTCCACAATGAAGCGAGGAGTGGGGTTTGAGAGAGTGCTTCACCAGCATCTCTGCCAAGCTTTACTAGCACTGGAGTTTGGGGATGCTTTCCAAAAGGAGCTTCATCCAGTTCTCCTGGGCCCACAGAACACGGTGACCCAATGCTGGGTCTCAGATTGAGAGATGGAAGGAGGAATATATGGTGATCCAAGAGGATTTATATATACCATCTCAAGACAGAAATTAAGCACGTACACACAATGCCCAGAAAGAACGTACACCTTGAACAAAGCAAGAGAAGAGCTGAATGGGAAAACAGCTTAAAGATCACAGGTGGTGGTGGATCTAGTGTCTGACTCTGTTCTGTCTTATTCTTTTTCACTTCCGCTCCAACACAAAAGGAGAAAATGCACCTGAAAGTGAGAGACTCCTGATGTTGCAAGAATCTGCTGATAAAACCCACGCTCTGAAACAAAATCCTGGATCTCTATTTCCAACCTTGCTTGATTTCTTTCGACAGCAAATTTAGGAGGTTGGGGAACAGCTTGTCACGGAAAAGGAAAAACCATTTGAACATGGAGCTCTACCAGCAAACAGACGGGACAAAACAAATCTCTGACATGGCTCTGCAATGCCAGTCTGTGCCCTGAAAAATGCAAGGCAAGGCACAGGTGAGTGCACAAACCTTGAGATGCATGGGCTCATGTACTCCTTCATGCACAAATGAAAAGGGATTTAGTAACAGATACTTACGTCTACACTGGCACGTTACAATGCTGCAACTTTCTGGCTAAGAGGCATAAAAACCAACCTCTCCCCATGAGTGCAGCAACTTACAGTGCTATAAAGCACCAGTGTAAACTGGGCTACCACACTGGGAGCTCCCAGCTCCCAGCATGATTAGCTTTTCCTCTCGCAGAGGTGGTTTACTTGGAGCACTGAAGACACACTGCCACACTGCTGTGGCAGTGCTTTACAACTCAGAGTGTAGACGAAGCCTAACACTAATCCCACACTCCATCCACCTTGGACCTCCCCTCAATAAAACAGCACTAGCATCTCAATGCATAGCAGAGGATGAATGCTAGACTAGCAGGGGTGATGCAAATCATAGTATTCTTGACTCTACTGCAGATGTTTAGCCTCTCCCTTTCCCAAACCCTAATTGCCACTTCCAACTATCAACACAAGAGGGGGAAAATGCTGCATTCAGTTACACACATGAAACCCCAGAGAGAAAGGTTTCTCCTACTTGCATGTCTTAGAGACCCTAGAGAAGCAGAGGACAAAAGAGAGTCAAGCCAACCTTTTCTTTGCGCACTTTGTTTCGGACATAGGTCCACAGTGTGGTGTTGCCAGTATGTGCATGCTTCCCTGTTGAATCCACTTGGCTCCTGTAGCTGCAGCTGTGGTAGAAATATCTGAAGATCCCTTGCATAGTATAGTTGGTTACCAGCAGTTCCCACATTGTGGCCGCACTGAAGCTAACAGAGCCAGCTGCACTGAGTCGATTTTGCTTCAGCTACCCCAGACTTTACTCTTAGCCAAGAGGTTTTTGATGAGACTTCTTCCGGAAGGTCCACCCCTCTCCGGTTAGGCTGGCCAACGTCACTGCAAGGCAGCCACAATCTACATTGTTCCTCCCACACACCCAGTAAGAGTTTCCAAGTTGGAGGAATTTTACAGCGTAAGAGGTTTCTTTCAACAAGCACAATCTCATTCCAGGCTCAGGAGGAAACCAGCTCTAAAAGGTCTGGTTTCCTACGCAGTGTATATGAGCCCAGCCAGCTGCATTGGCTTCTCATTAAGGACTCTCCCATGATTACTAAGGCTGAGGGCTCTCTGACCAGGATATATTTTTGCCTGCACTTTACAATGGTGGGTATTCCTAACCTAGAAGCTGTGGTGAAATTGCAGGAGGGGAGGGAAGAGAAGGGAGGCGAGAGAGTTGGGCGCTGGCATTCAGAGTGGGCCTGGGCATTCTGAATTCTTACATGAGAAGCTATAATGACAAGAGAGGTACCAGTTAGCATTTCTGCAGGTTATCAGGCATTATGAGTTGAGTCCTGGCTCACAATTACTAACTCACACCAGTCTGGGAAGATGATGCAAGTCAACAGATGCTACAAAACTCAAGCCAACTGCCCTTTTCTTTGTCTCCCAGGCACAAGCCATATGGCTGGTTAGGCCCGCCAGTAACCTCAGGCAAGTTCTCTTTAGAAGCAACAGCCAGACTGTGAGTGACCTTTGGTGCATGCTGAAAGCCAACATTATAACTTCTGTTGCCTGTCCCTCCCTGCACTTAAACATATGCCTCCCTCCCCCAAACTCTGGATTGGAAGAACTCTTCTACTCCTCCACCCCAGGATGAAACCCCTCCAAACAAAACAGCATGTACTCAATGGAGAGGAAGCCGGGAGGAAGGTGCATGAGAAATTCAAGGTTAGATGGTAAGTGCTGTCCCTGTATATTATGTAATCATAACAACACACAAGGTTAAAGTGCTTTTCACAGTGTTATTTAAAGTGCTATTGGGATAAACAAATAAAAGGAGACCTGAAAAAAACACTTGGTGCTGCTGAGCAAGACCAGAAGATCAGACCTTAACAACACAGGAGAAAAGAACAGGCCAAGGGCAAACAAATAACATAATCAACTCAATGCCCTAGCAAGCTTGCAATATTGGAGTGTCCAGACAGCTGACCCCAGCATGGGGAAAAGGCAGCTGCAGCAGACAGTCTGCTGGTCTGAGAATGAAGACAAAGGGTACTAGTGAGTGGGACATGTCAGGACGGGGGTGGGGGGTGGGGGGTGGGGTGACAAGCTGTGCGTCTCACTGACTGGCGTTAGGTCTGATTTATAGATCAATGACCTGAAAAATGGAATGTGCATGAAGAGAACAAAAATCTGAAAATGACGTGCTCCCACAGAGGACAACTGCTCTAAAAAAAGGGAGGCCACAAGCCATCAGCCCAAGTGTGTTACTAAAGGCTGGAGAGGACTCCTAGAAAAGACTGCCTCTGCCATGATTTCACACTTTGTGCAAGTCTTGGTTTTGTATCCAGGGACTTTGTCATACATCTCTGAATTAGTCACAACTTGTGTTTTCACTACCAAAAAGGACAAGGACAGACCTGCTACAAATTCCCTCCTATGAGGTAGGGAAGACAGTCTATAGCTACGCTGACCATACACTGCAGGGTGGGACGCTCTCGGGCTCAGCAGGTGCATGGACTAGAGCAGAGGCCGCTCGCAGTGCTATTTTTAGTACTGTGGTCCAGGTCCCCACAGGAGGCCCTGGCTCCAGCTGGAGTCAAGTGGCAGCTGCACAAGGCGCGTTCCAGCCAAGGCAGCCTCACCGGAACACAGTGGGACTTCTTGTGGCAGGGGGTGTGGCTAATGTGTCCCAAATTTTGGTTCAGAAAATATGGTCACCATATCTATAGCACAGTCTGCAAGCACAATTCTATTCATTGCACAGGGAAATAGTGTTGCCAGATGGTTTCAACAAAAATACCGGACACACTTGACATTACATCACTATCTACAGTACATCTTAGAAAATACTGGACATTTATATTTTTTCATTTATATTTTCTCAATTTGTTTCCCGAACAGAAAGCTCAAATACTGGACTATCCGGTTCAAAACCGGAAACCCTACAAGGAACACATGCCGGAAAACCTTCAAACTTTGCTGTGGCTAGCACATATTCAGCTATAGCGTGAACAGAACTGCTCTGCTAGACTGGTTGTGTTTCACAGCTGCTTGTTCCTTGTGATGAGCTCATAAGCTCATAAATAAGCCAAGCAAATTCCCCTCTACAGCTGGCACAGACCACAAGAGCACAAACCAGCCCTGCTCAACAGGGATTTCTGTAGGGCTATGTCTAGACTGCAGGCTTCTTTCGAAAGAGGCTCTTTCGAAAGCATCTTTCGAAAGATCGAGTCTAGACTGCAGGCAGATCTTTCAAAAGAGAAATCTGCTTTTTCAAAAGAGAGCACCCAGCGAGTCTGGATGCTCTCTTTCGAAGACGGCCTCTTTACATTGAAGAACGCCTTCCTTCGAAAGAGGAACTTTTGAAGGAAGGCGTTCTTCCTTGTGAAACGAGGTTTACCGCCATCGAAAGAAAAGCCGCGTTCTTTCGAAATAATTTCGAAAGAACGCGGCTTGAGTCTGGACGCAGGGGAAGTTTTTTCGGGAAAAGGCTACTTTTCCCGAAAAAACCCCTGAGTCTGGACACGGCCTAGGAGGACCCAAGTGTCTAAGGAGCCTGGGGATACATTTAAATAAAAATGATGACAACGACAAGGAGGAAGAGAGGGAGAAGATGGTGGAATGGGAGCAGAGGGCACTTAATAGCACATGGGTTAAGCACAAGGAGAAAAGACCCAAATTAGGAACGCAGGGGAAAGGGGCCAGTGGTGGAGAGACAGGAGGACACAAGGCTGAGAGAATAAATGGAAGAAATGAGAAATGCCCCTTTTCTCGTTAGTACATGTTATGCCATTTATTCATACTATTTCCTCTCTTTAGTGAATTTCCATGACTGTTTCACACTCCAGCTGTTTCTAATTGTAACCAATGGGAAACTACTTGCTACAGCTCATTCCTTCTGAAAGCACCTAGTCCTGCCTGGACTTATTCTTCCTAGAGCTCATCACTGACGTGTTAATCCTTTCCCCTTGCCCTTTAGTCCTGACCCATAGCTTTCACCATTTCCACCCCTCTTTTCATTGCTGGGATGCTGCTCTGCATTTCTAGAGCATGTAAATGGTTTTAGAAGTGGATCTTGAGGGCTGCAGCATGGGAGTGTGAGTGCAAGTGAATGGAAAACCTGTATCTGTAGGTTGATATCTGGAGAGAGGAAGGGAGCTAGCCCCCATGCAATTCTACAAGCCAGTCCAGAGAGCAAAACAGATAAGAGTGCTGGTCCTGCATGGCAACAGAGCAATATTGGTGCACTGCTTTCATGGCATCAAACTATTTGTGCTCCTACGGTCACATCCTTCTCCAGCACTTTTTTTTGGGGGGGGAAGGGAGAAGAGGACAGGGTTTGTCTGAGCTGCTCATGCAGAGAAAATAACTGTTGTTCAGAACTGCACTGGCTTGAGTTGACTACAGCAACAGTTCATTCTTGCAGACTATCCCAGGGCTGGGCATAATCTTGCTGACATCCTCATTCACCTGGATGCAGAGTCAAAAGAGTAAACACAAGGCATCTATGTTAATTCCTGCAGAGCTAGAGTCTGGCTAGAGTCTGCTAGATGGAGAAGGGCAAACTCCAGAGGGCAAAAGGACCCAATGGAGAGGAAATAAATGTGAGTGGAGTTGACAGAATCCATGCAACTACACCAAGAGTTCCCAGTTATGGGAAGACAGAATATTATCCTGCCACTACCCCTCCTCCGCATGCCTGCACTGTGCCCTAGAAGCACATCTTCTCTCTCCACTTCACTTATCAGTGTATCTGACATGGCAGACATGTCTGTGTATACACAGATTGTTAGAACTGCCCTTCATAGGACATAAAGTAGGGGCCATAGGAGGGGGATTTTTCTACTAGATTCACAAGCAGCATGCACAGAATAAAGTTTTCAGACTCATAAAATCTGGGGAAAATGTGGAGGCTGCAAACAATAATAAAACTCATGGATGGGGATATAAGAGTGACAGATAAAACACTGCATAGGAAAAGAACATATGAAAAATGGGAGCCATTAAACTGCAGCCTATTCCTGGAAGCCTTACAGTTCTTTGCAAACATGGACCAATTTACATCCTTCCTTCCTCCTCTATCATTATGTAACAGACCAAGCTAATAAACATTTCACAGTAAACAGTGCTGGTCTGCTAGACTCATTGTCTTTGTCTCTGCCACACAGAATTTGGTGATTCACAAATCCCAGCAGTGGAAATCACAGTTTTACAATAATACATGGCTTATAATAGCCAGCAATTTAAAACAAAATAAAAATTTCCTAGCTTTTGCAAAGAGAGGATGTGGATGTGTGACTGACTGTTCTGAAAAACTCACCATTGGCTTCCATAGAATGGTATGAATCTTAACGAAGAGAAGACTTTTTGGGCCTGCATGACAACACAAAGCCCCACATACACAAGAAGCTATCCAGTGAAAAAACGTGACACAGACCGAAAGCCCCCTGGAAAAGTCTTGAAAGAAAAACAAATATTCCAAATAGCAAAAGGAACAAATGCTGACATCACTCATCAAAATTCCCACCTGTTTATCTTCATGGTAGTTGTTACATTAGAAGCATTTCCTGATTTTAAAAAGGAGCATCCCGTGGCTTGTTGAAAAAAAATCTGCCCACAACATTTCTTATCAACATAGATCCCAGCAGAGTGGTTATTTTTAGGACCCCTATTTTCTCTTTTCTTTTTTTTTTAAACTAGACAATAGTCCTAAAAATAAATACAATGATGAGACAACAGTTTCTCAGAATTAAGGAAAGCTTAAACTGGCCTAATTTCAGCCTGTTCAGAATAGGAGGGTTTCTTCGTAAAATTAAAACAAAAAAAAATCTGATAAATCATGCAAAGTTGGGAGATCATTTCTATTTAGACTTCTGAACTGGCCAAAAATGTATTAAAATGTTCAGGTTTTTGTCAAAAAACTAAAATACGAAAACCCAGTTTTAATTATTTTTTTGTTTGTTTTCCTAATTGAAAATGTAGACTTTAACCATAACCAATTGTTTTTTCAATTCAGAAAAAAGGAAAAATGTGATAAAAAATGAAAAGCTTTCTGTGGAAATGACTGTTTCACTGAAAAACAATTTTTCACCCAAATTATTTTTTCAGAAAAAATTTGAAAAATTCAGAGTTTGGTGAGTTGGTGTGTGTGCTGATGAAAGCACAACTAAGAGCTTCAGGGTTGAAACTTTGCTGTTGTATTGCTGCTAAGGTCCATAAACGTGCAGCATTAGTCAGTAGAGCCTCCAACATCAGTCCCTGTTAGCCTGAGCGTGATATGTGGGAGACAGGGTGCAAGAGGCCACGTTTGGCATGCTGGTCCTTGCCTGCAGCCACCACTCCTGCAACTCCCATTAATCAATAATGGGGAACCGTGACCAGTAGAAGCTCTGGGTTCAGTGCCTGTAAGGGGCAGCACTGGGCACCATGGAGCCATTGCTGTACATGCCAGCTGCTTTTAGGAGTGGTGCGAGACCAGGGCAGGAGTAAGGCTACCTTAACCCCACTACTCCACCACCCACAAGCCTTCTCAGTTAAACAGCCCAGCCAGAGCCTGTATTCTGAACCCCTCTCCCAGCCCTGAACCTCCTCCTGCATCCAAACTTCTGCCCCAGACATGAGTCCCCCTGCATCCAAATTCCTTCCCAGAGCTGGCACCCTGAAACCCCTCCTGGACCCCAGTCCCCATCCTGCTCTAAGCCTGAAGCCCACACTCCAAACTTCTTGGCCCAAGACCAGAGCCTGAACCCAACCCCCTACCCCAGTCAGGTGCAAGTGAGTGAGGTTTGGGGAGGAAGGGAGATGGAGTAAGCAGGGGGCCTCAGAGAAGGGGTGAAGCGGGGGCAGGGCAGGGACTCAAAGAAGGGGAGGGAAGGAAGCGGGGCAAGGGTGTTTGGTTATGAGTTAAATCTTACATTGCACTTCACTTGAAAAAGTGATCTTGTGGTTAAAAAGGTTGGAGACTACTGGTGTAGTTAATCTACCTGCGCAAGAGGCAGTAGCTATGACACCAGGAGAAGCTCTCCCACCAACAGAATGCTATCTACACCTGAGGAGTGTTAGGTCAGGATAACTATGTTACTTGGGGAGGGGGAGGAGGAAAAGTTCATGCCCCTTGGCTACACAATCGTACCAATATAACCAAATGGAGTGTAATGTAGACCTTCTCTTAAGAGTGCCACAGCTACCAGATTGAACAGATTGTTTAGCATAAGTTAGCACACATTCTGGCCCTGTTAACACCCCCCTGTTAATTACTTTACTATAGGAGTATTTGGTTGTTGTTTTTTTAAATATCGTTCAGTCAGGTGACAAAGCTTTCCTCGACCACAACATGGCAGCTTGAGCACTGCGTGGAGGTCTCATGCAGTTCCTTCAGCTGCCAGTGTTGGCTGGACCCACAAATGAATAAGGACTGCAACAGCATGCCCAGGCTCAGCTCCCTTTGAAAGAGAAGAGCTGGGCCCATGCACTTACTAGTCAACTGCCTAAGAGAGAAGTATTGAGGGAGGGCAAGGGTACAGACGAAACGGGAGAAGAGCACTGGTTGTTATTTGAGAGCACAACATAAGCATGGCTAGAGGCTTTACAGAACACACACAGAGGATGGGTCCATGCCCTGAACAGCTCATAGTCTAACTCAACAAATATCATAGTCAGGGAAACTTTCCAGGCATGTCACCAGGCTTCAGATATGAAGGGAAGCGATTCAGAGGTGAGGGAATAATATGATGGGTGTTAAACTTGCCCCCAGCCTGCAACACCTGGGATCTTTGCCCAGAACTTACAGCCCAGAACTATAAGCTTCTGTCACTCCATTTTCTGAGAGCATCAGCCCCTTGTGCTGCCAACCCATCATCTCTCCCACCCCGTCTTGTGGCAGCAAAACACACAGAAATGCTACAAGCTACTTCGTATTCCGATGTACCCTGTTGTCATGGACACAAGAGTTTTGAATAGGGCAGTTGTCAGAGCAACAGGTATGTCCTGCTTGGCTGTACTATCACAGCATGTACTTCAGGGCAGATCGCATTTTCTCTGGATTCATTTATTAGGGGACTGACAGAGGCCACTCCATGTCTCTCACACAAAGTCACTCCCTCACTTTCTCTTTCCCTGTGCCAACAGAGCACACAGTGACTTCGACAATGAATTCTCCAGGAAGGATATGAGACATGATGGAAGATGAATTCCCCCAATTTTCTCCAACAATAACCCCTGGAGAATGTCTCCCTCATTGGAGTAGGCGAAGCATAAAAAAGGCCAGCGCCATGTTTCACCTCCCCACTGCCTCTCAAAGCGTCCCCAACCTGGCTGCCTGACTGCCAGCGTTTGGCATGATCTCCAAGAGACACAAGGGAGCTCCAGGATGCCAAAGCGCCATTGTTTATCCTAGTGCGGAGCTTAGGCATGGACACAGGCAGCCCCACCTGGATCTGGCCTTTCCCCATGATTCGATCTGTGATCTCGCCATCTTCTTTGGTGAGCTTGGTTTTGTTATAGCATTTTTCATAGCACAGAATCCGCAGGGTCTGTGAGCCTTCCAGCTCGATCTCGAACTCCTGCAGCAAAGGGAAGGCAAAGAGCAGCAATTGGTGAACGCAGAGATAGAGTTTTCTGGATATCTGACTGTCCAGCCTCACCAAAAACAATCTGAAGGGACCGACAAAGATCTCTCATGTAACGGAGCAGGTCTTTAAGAGAGGTTGAGCAGAACAGTATTGAGTCCAGTTGCGGGCACACTAGAGGTGAATGTGAAAAATGCTCGGTCCTTTGGTTAAGTTTCAACGTATTATAGCGGTGCACCATTGAAAGAAATAGATGGCCCCATATTTCTTGTGTTTAATTACACTTCACTATGTTTAAAATAAGCCTGCTATAAAGAAGCAGGATGCTGAAAGCTAAGAGTTTATAATTATACTCTCCCCTTTGAAAAATACTTCCTTATTCAATGTATTTTCACAGATACTTTTTTAAAAAATAATATATATATTAAATATATATACACTATGGATGTTAAATTTCAATTAATCAGCTAATCAAGTAGTCAATGGAATTTCCAATTAGTCGATAAGAGGGGAGGGGTGCTTGCTATCTCTGCTGTGCCTCTGCCTTTGAAGTGTAGTAAGAGCTGTCTGTGGCTCTTGCTACATTTCAAAGGCAGAGGCGCAGCATGGAACCTGGCACGAGCCGTGAGTGAAGCAGTTCCTGCTAGCACCAACTGCTGCCCCTCTGCCTTTGAAATGTATCAAGAGCCATAGGCAACAGAGGTGCAGCACTTAGGACCCGGTACGAGCGGCAATTGCTTCTGTCCTGGCTCGTGCCGGATTCCCCACTGCAACTCTGCCTTTGAAATGTAGCAAGAGAGAGCTGTGGGCGGCTCTTACTACACTTCAAAGACAGAGGCACAGGGGAGAGGCACAGTAAGTTCCCCTCTTCTTTTATCCCTCCCCTGTCCATTCCCTCCAACACACACCGTGGAGATGGTGCTGGGGGGAATCAGCTTTAAACCTGGCCTCCCCCCCCCCCCCCTTGCTGCCTCTGATACAGACGCAGCACGAGGAGTGGGGGGAACTGCAAGTAGTTGACAATTTGACGACTCTTTCACCTCCCTAATACATATACCCACACACAAATAAGAGCTAGCTGATCATGCAAAGTGCATCTGTTGCTGTCAATTTATCAGTGAGTCTCTAAGATTAAAATCTGCCAATGGTAAGAGCTCAGAGGAAATAACAGGAGCCCTGCAGACTGATTTCAGATGTGAGAAGGGCACAGCTCATGCAGTATTAACTGCAACCCAAACAGCCTCTTCATTTACAAATGTGCTGCCTCAAGGAGATAAGCAAGGCTCAACTCTACTCACCTCGTTCCAATTCGGCTCGGTAGTGTCCCTGTAAACTCTGGTCTTAGCCTTGTTCACAAAATATCCAAAGGAATCTACCTCCAACGTGCAGTACAGGTCTGGAGGGCAGACAGAGAACAGAGGCTTTGTTAAGATTACGATGCGGGTTTTTTTCTATGCACACTGCTTCCTAGCTGCTCTCTCACCTAAAGGCCTCTCTACCCTGAGGACACTGGCAGTAGTGCAGCCACACAAGTGCAAACGCCAGTGTAGACGGGCTGTGCAAATGCCTGGCCTGTTTCACACTGCACAGTGTGTTTACACTGCAGGTGTGCACCTAGGCAGCATGGGCGTAACTACGCTGCTGTGATTACACCATTTAAGTGTCCTCAGCACAGTGAGGCCTTTAATGTGTCCTCCCTGGTACTGGCATACATTGATGGCGGAGTCCTCAGTTCAGCCCAGAAGGTGTGTTTCCGTGGCTTAGCAGCAAGGGCACATGGCCTCCTCTTTCCTTAGATTTGTTTTCATGTGTGCAGAGAGAAGTGCACAAAGGGCCCAGTCCAGAGTTCAGCAAGGCCCACAGGAAAACCCTACTGACTTCAACAGAAATGGGACTGAGATCTTCCCGAGTTACCTCAGCTGCTGCAGAAAGCGGGTGCATATTTTTAACAAGGACTCTCTCCCCATCCCACACACTGCTCAGTTTCGCCTCCTGTTTGGTCCTCCAGTGAACTCCTAGTCCAGTGTTTATTACATCTCTCTCTTCTTACCATGGATGCTGTTACAGTGAGGTCAGAGACCAAGCCTTGAGATTTCAATCCAATAGGGCTGGAAAATGGGGTACGAGGGAGCAAGAGCTGATTTGCTCATAAACTCTTGGGCAAGCAGCAAATATGGGCAGAAAGTAGAATGCACACGCATTCCCAACTCCCAGTCGCCCAGACTGACTCTCTTCCACAAGCCCTGTACCCCAAACTGACGTCTCCATGCCCGGAGTGCCCCCTTCCTTTCCTGGGGCTCTCACAAGACCCCTGATCACACATCACTGGTCTGCAACTCACTTGTGCTTTGCTTTAAGCCCGTGGCAGAATGAACAATGACATTCAGGAATCCATAAAGCCCCGGAGATTCGTCATCTGCACAAAAGACGCAAGAGATTTTTAGTTCAGCTTCAGAGCGGTGGCAAAGGGGAAGACACCGAAATAAGATTTACATCCCAGAGACTGCCCAGCGGATGATGAGGTGTCTAAACCCAACAGCAGGAGAACATGAAATCTAGTCAGATTTTTTAAAAGGAATTGTAAGTTGCTCTAGGCAGGGATGAGGCTTGCCGGTTCTGGTTAACTGAGGCTGGAGCAGCTTCCCACTTGCTCTGGGCAGGGGCTGTTCCAGTCCCATAGGGCCCTCTGTAGGCAGGAGGCTCTCCAGCCTGTCCGGAGCATCCCCTTTCCTCAGCAAAGGGGGCCGTTCCAGCCCTTCCACCCTCCCCGCCCTTTCTTCCTTTAATAGGTTAACTGGTTAAACATTATGTCTAACAGGTAAACCAATGAAATGGGATTTTACATCCATAGCTCCAAGGTTCCACTCTTGTCCCAGAGCCCTCCTGACAATTCTGGGACTTTCAGAATCACGCTTCATTATTTTAAAATGTTTCTTCGTTCTCAGAGTTGCTGCGAAAGACCCAGACCACAGAAGAAACCAACTGACTATCCGGGTAAAACTTTGAATCAAGCTAGACACAAAAGGCTGCTAATGGCACAAAGGAAAACTCAAAAATATTCTGATTTGTATTATAGCAGCACCTGCTGTCCTGAGATCAGGGCCCCATGAAGCTGGGCACTCTACAGAGTATGCAAAAGTCCCTGCCTCAAAGAGCTCATCGTCTCAATGGGTCAAGCAGAGGAATCCGGCACAGAGCAGTGATAAATTTTGCCCAAGGTTACCCAGTCCGTCAGTGGCGGAGTTGGAAAACACTGAGGGCTAACTCAGCGTTTCTTATCACTCTGTTGAGGGTTCTCTCTCTAATCAGTCAACCATCCTGATCTCAGCTGTTACTTGTCATCACCGCAGATAAAACTTTTCAGACTGAAGTTCACGGCATCCCTTTAAGCTCTGGCCGGGCCTTAAGAGTCAGAGATCGTAGGGTCTCACAGGACCAGAACCCGGGTCTATGGGACATTCACCATTGGGATGCCACGCAGAGCTGTGACCTGGCAGCACGGCATCAGAGAAAGCGCCACACAAAGCAATCATCCTTCTGATTGCCCCATGGTTACTACTTAACCCTGCAGTGTGCTCTAAGAAGTGGCCTGGGCATGCCTGCCAAATTCTGACTTGCTTCAGCTCCTGACTTCACCTCACTAATCTCTGGCCTGACATTCACTCTTGCCTTCTAACTCTAATCTGGCAACTATGCCTGACCCTTAGTCTCTGACTCTGACCTGCAGTTTCAACAATCAGCTCAAAATAATTTCACACAAATGCTTCTAGCTGATGAGAATGGAGGCAGCACAAAGCAACAGACCTGCTCCTCCACCACAAACATGCAAACTGAAAATCCTACACTTGTTTCAGCCACAGGGAAGATGGTGGCTATTTTATACCTTTTTCTCAAGTCCAGCTCATTCATCTTAAAACCACATTCTCAAGATCACATCAAACAGAAAACCCTTCCGACATACTTGTGCCAGGAAGTGGTTGGGTTATATTCCAGGAGGAAGGAGTCAGGTTAGGGGCTAGAGCTACTGTGGGTACAAAGGCCAGAAAGTTGGTGGTAGGAAGACAAGGGAAGAGACTTGAATCCACTGAAAAATGGGGGAGAGTAAAAGGAACAATAATAACTGAAATAATATGGTTTAGAGGGGTAGCCGAGTTAGTCTGTAACTGAAATTTTTTTAAAAACAACGAATAGTTCTGCAGCACCTTAAAGACTAACAAAACATGTAGATGGTCTCATGAGCATTAGTGGGTGAAGAAGTGGATTGTACCCACGAAAGCTCATGATACCATCTCCATGTTTTGAAATAATATGACAATCCACTCAATAACAATGGGAGAGATAGAGTAAAGCCACAGGGGATGGGCAGAAATTCATTGTCAAAGGAGCAGTAGGGGAGAAACTAGGAGGAGAGAAAGTGAACTACAGACACTCCACAGGTGGCATTTATACTGTGGGACTAACTTTGAAATCTTTGAGCAGAACTTTCCCTCTCCCCACCCCCTCTTTGCTTGCTGCACTTTGTCTACTCTGACCAAGCTTCTGGAGACAGAGACTTTTATACAATCCAATCTTCCTACAGGAAGCGGCTGCAACACAGCTGAGTTGATCAGGGTCTACGGGAGTTCAGAATTGTGATTGCTGTACAAGACAATCCACTTGGAGCTGCCTGGAGGCCTCTGGCCAGAGGAAATGGTCCGGGCAAGACTAGGGGGATGTAAAGGAAAGGCAGGTGTGGATGATGACAGCAGCTGGTCCACAGGAGGGCTCCGACAACTGCTCTCACCTTCTTTATTGATGGTGAGGGGGATGTTGTGGACGGTCTGAAGCTTGACACAGGAGTTTGTCAGCATCTGGAGCTCCACAGACGTGAGTGAAAAGCTTTTAAAGCCTGTCAAGGAAATTCAGAGAGGAAATTGTGTTGGCACAAGGTTCCTTGGGCACTCCCTGGGCCTAGACGGGTACGTGCCGACCCTCCCAGGGCAACACCAGCAGATAGCTTAAGGAAGCATTTCGGGAGGCTTCAGCCACATAAAAGGCCTGGCTTGTCCAAAGCACAATCTCTCTACCTTGCACATTGAACGAAAGAGACTCTCCTCCCCGGCAGAGCCTTAGCCAGCCCCATCCCAAAAGTAAAACCACCCCCTTCAGGCAAAGGCCAGTGGAATGGGATGGGTCCCAGAAGACCCTGGTTCTGCAGGTCAATGGGTGAAGTGATTGAGAGCTCTCCCTGTATTCTAGCTCTTAGACAATCACCTCTATGGACTGGGAGCAAAAGCATCGCCACTGGCTTCAGCCGCAGCGACAGAGCATGGGAAGAAAAGGCACCTGTGTTAGCTCTTACTCCTTGGGGCAGAGGCCATTCCCCACTCCTAACTTCCTGGAACAGGGGAAGGACTGGGCAATCCCTCCCCTGACTCCTCCCTGCCAGGGGGAATAGCACATGTGCACTGAAGTTACCCCCTGGATGCCCTAGGAGAACGGTTCTGACTGTCCTGGGGACACTCACATTTCTTCTGCTGCTCCCGGATGTTCTCTCTCCACTCGGCCCGCTCGTAGTCCGACGAGATGAGGAAGGTATAGCTCTGTGCCAGGAGAGGCAGAGGGACAAGGACCATGTTATTCCAACCTATCACTGGCCGGGGACAATGGCTGGATTCTTACCTCTCCAGCACACCTGCCAGCTTCCTCTGGCAGTGCCAGCCCTGGCACTTTGAACTCCCTCTCTGCAATGCCCCTGCAGCACCAGCAAGGGCTCCGGAAGTCCAGGCTTCCTCAAAGCACCACCTTGTTCATGGCAGCAAGGACCATGGCAGTGTGGCTCCCCTGGCTGCTTCTGGCTCAGGCCTTGCCACCCAGCAATGTGTGCTTCTAGGCAGATGTGTGGTGGGGAAGCAGAGGCTAAAACACCTCCGAAATGAGCCACAGAAAATGCTGGCCGCTAGATCTCAAAACCATCCCTTGCCGAGGACACGCAGATACCGGAGTCTGCAATGACCCCGCGCATACAGCGCTGGAGACAAGCCAAACATCACGAGTCTCTCCCACTAGCTAAGGGAGACTCTCCATACTCTGTCAGCCGTAGGGGGCCAATGAACCCTGCAGCCATTACATTAGGCCGATAAGTACCCTCTCCGTGCAGTGTTACTAACAGACGAGGATCCAGTGCAGCAGCGGCAGGGCTTTATCCCAGGGGAAGTGATAAAGGTCTCACCTCCCTCCCTCCCCCGGTAGATCCGAGCACAGGCAAGAGTGAGGGGTGAGCTTCTATTTCAAAAATGCAAATGTACATGCAGATGAACCCTGGGGCTCCTGGCCAGTTGCCAACGTGGCCTCCAGCACGGCACAGACGGTGCTTAGAGCTGCCACTGGTCCATGAAACAATGAGACCGAGACACGTGCTTGGGCAGCCCAGTCCCTTGGGCGGGGCTCAGCGACCTGTGCATGCACAATCACGCCCCTCTCTCACCTCATTCCCGGCCCTGCACCCTACACACTCGGGGGAGCCCCTTACCTTGCCGTTCCGGTTGTGGACCCAAAAAGCCATGTTGGGAGACATCATAGAATACTAGGACTGGAAGGGACCTCGAGAGGTCATCGAGTCCAGTCCCCTGCCCTCATGGCAGGACCCAGTACTGTCTAGAGCATCCCTGATAGACATTTATCTAACCTGCTCTTAAATATCTCCAGAGATGGGGATTCCACAACCTCCCTGGACAATTTATTCCAGTGTTTGACCCCCCTGACAGGTAGGAACTTTTTCCTAATGTCCAATCTAAACCTCCCTTGCTGCAGTTTAAGCCCATTGCTTCTTGTCCTGTCCTCAGAGGCCAAGATGAACACGTTTTCTCCCTCCTCCTTGTGACACCCTTTTAGATACCTGAAAACGGCTATCACGTCCCCCCACAATCTTCTCTTTTCCAAACTAAACAAACCTAATTCCTTCAGCCTTCCCTCATAGGTCATGTTCTCTAGACCTTTCATCATTCTCGTTGCTCTTCTCTGGACTCTCTCCAATTTCTCCACATCTTTCTTGAAATGCGGTGCCCAGAACTGGACACAATACTCCAACTGAGGCCTAACCAGCGCAGAGTAGAGCGGAAGAATGACTCCTCGTGTCTTGCTCACAACATTCCCGGCCCTGCACCCCACACACCTGGGGGAGCCCCTTACCTTGCCATTCCGGTTGTGGACCCGAAAAGCCATGTTGGGAGACATCAGCAAGAGCAGGGATTCCTGCTCAGACAGCTTCTTTTTCAACCTCTCCATGACCTTGCTGCCCTTGTTAGCCCGCTAGAGAGGAGAGAGACATTATAGGGGCCTCCCGCCTGAATCCGTGTGGAAGAGAAGATCGGTCTCAATTTTCAGATCTACCTCTACTTCCCTGCGCAGGTGGCCAGACCCCACATCCCTGCAGCAGGAGTTCTGCCATTGGGGCAGCTGGAATCCTGCCTCTTAGGAAAGTGGTACTCCAGGTACAGTCAACACACTTCTCCTCAGGCACTCCCCAGAGCTGCGCATCTGACCGGCCTGTCCCACTGAAAGCCCTACACGGGAAAGCTGTTCACTGCCCCAGACTGTACAGTGCTCATTGGAGTAGCAGCCTCCAAGCCGGTCTGAGCAGTACTCTGCCACTGAGCACCGCACTCAGAACCACCCTTGGTTAAGCATTTGCTGTGCAGGTGGAGTCTTGGAGCCAGCTGGGTTACGCAGCAATAGTCATTCCTGTCCTTCCCCAGCGTACACATCTAAGCCAGTTTTCAACAGAGGTTAACTGAAAGCGAGATTCTCCTTGGATGCCTAAATCCCAGAGCCCAGCCAGGTACGTGCTTTGGATGTGTCTAAATCCACTTGTGAATCACCAGCTGACTCAGTTAAGAGATTTTCCCATGAATTCTACTCATACCAACCTCTTCCTAGCCCTCCCAAGAACCTCCTCTGGAGAGCTAGCTGAGTCTGCAGACTGGGAATGTGTCTAGTTCCAGGGAAGAGGTGAAATTGCTGTGAAACGGGTTTACCACATTTCAATCTGCTCTCATGTGCCCTCGCTGACAAAGCCACCCCGTTCCTCCCAATTCACCTTTCAACGGCCAGGGCATCGAAAGACCTAGCACCATGAGCTGGGAGCAGCCGGGAACATTCAACATCCCGCTGCTGGATGCTTACTTGCTCCTAGACGCCCAGAGGACACTATCACACAAAGGGTAATTAGCATCATGTCTAATTATAGCTGCCTGCCCCACAGGGGAACTGACGGACTTGCCAGCCCCCTGGACAAGGTGAGGGAGAGGCTGGCTCAGCATTCCTGGAAGGGATGTGGCCTGGAGTGGAAGAGGCAGGACTGGCAGCCAGGGCTCAATGCCCTCCGTCTCAGCACTGTCTAGAGTGTGCTGTGTGGGGCTCCGATGGCAATTGAAAGGGGGCTGAGGTGGTGGCTAGAGCCAAGGGCAGTAACCAAAAGTTCTATTGCACAAGTAGCCACATTTCCCATTCAAAAAACTCTGGAATGGGTCTCCCCTTCCTGCCCCGCCCTTCCCCCCCAGCATCCCATCTCCAGGTCTGTGCTGCAACATGCACCCCGGGGGCTGGGGAAGACAGCACCCCCGCCGTTACCTTTTCTCGCTGGATGTCACTCTTCATCTGGGAGATCTTGATCTTCATGGCGTCCAGCTCCTCGTCCAGCACAAGTGGGATGTTGGGCACCGCCTCGGACTCGTCCAGCGTTTGGAAGCTGAGGTCAGTGAGCGGAATGTACCATTTACAGTCGTACTGCTGGCTTTTCCTGAAAGGATGAGGGTCAGGGCTTTAGACACACTTGCATGCCCTCAGCTCTCACACGGCTCCTCCCATGCGTCTGCCCCCGTGTGGGCTCCGCACAGCAGGGTACAAGACTGTGGAAGAGGCTCACCAACCCTGTAATCCCTGAGGAGGAAGCACAGCTGGGGTAGGTGCGTTTTCCAGCAATGAATCTGGGAGTAACCAGTTCCCACTGCAGTGGTAAGTAGAATATGTGCTGATTGAATGATTTAAAATCACATGTCCACGCTGAAGGACCCCACAGTGCTTCCCATATGCAGGGATATCTTTACACGCTGCCGCCCCTGGGGGTAGAACGCAGCAGCTTGCTGCTCAAGAGCTTACAGTCCTCTGAGGCAGTGCCCAGGGGTGGCCTTTGGCACAGAGCACTCCATTTAGGACCTCTGGATCTAAAAGCAAGAGCCTCTGCTGCCGGATGTAGACACTGTTCACCAGTGGCCTCTTAAACCCATGTGAGCCGGCCACTAGAGGGAGACAGCGAGTAACACAATTGCAAGGGGGATTAAGGATGGCAAAGTTAAATGACCCCAGCTGGCATCTGTCCAGGTGGCCAGAGGGACCACTCCTGCTCTGAGGAAGATAGCCGTGCAGCATTTAACTCTCCACAGTGACCCGGGCTACAGCTCTGTCTCATTGACGGGACAGAGCTACACTGAGCCATGCTCCCTGGATGTGCAGCAACCTGGCGGCCTTGGGTACGTGAGTCCTCACCCTCCAAGCTGCTTCTTGAGCTTGGCACACAGGAACAGGTCAGTGAAGAGGAAGACGTGGCGGAGTTTCCGAGCCCCCTCAACCAGCTCCACCATGAAACTGTCTTTCAGGAGCTGCCGATGCTGCCAGGAACAGGAGAGACAGGTCTGGTTAGGACAGGAGGGGGGGCGTCGGTCTCACGAGAAACCTCCCTGGCACCAGCTTCGTGGGACTGATCCCTGGTGGCACACAGCACCCCTACCACACCCCGTTTCTCTCTAGAACTGTTGGTTCCAAGACCTCTGTGAGCCTCACTGGATCGAGGGGATTTCATAAATTGGCCTACATGTTTACTTCTTTCTCTGCTGGGCCTCTCCTCTTGTTCATGCCCTTGCTTGGGTTTTTACAATCCAGCTTTCTCAAACCCAAGAGGGATCACAGGTTTCCCCACAGGGCCACCACAGTAACTTGGCTGGGCCGTCCTCTCTATTGCTCATCCTCAGCATTGAGTTAACTCTCTGCTGTCTGGGCTCTTCCCACGGCTCTCTCCACCACTTGCAGGAACTGGGTAATCAGAGACAGTTCTTAACTGGAGTTAAATAGCCCTCTCCCGCTGGAGGACTGCCAGCAGGCTTGGCACAGATACTGCTCAGAGCTGCACAAAGTGCTGCGACCTCCTGCCAATGCCGAGGAGATCACCCAGACTCTCCAAGCTCAGCCTCTCTTGCCTGCCGCTCTCGACTTGCCTGGCATTTCCTTTGGGGGCTGAAACGTCACCGGCCTGCTCTCACTCACAGGAAGCTCGCAGGGAATATCGAGCAAAATCCTTTCAAGCTGCTTTAATTTATGACATGTCACTGACAGACAATTACCATACACAGCAGGCTGGCCAGCAGCCTTCAACAGCTGGGCATTCCACTCTTCACTAGCAGAGGGCAGCACACACCAATTCACCAGTTACGCTTTTGCATCTAGCTGTAGCCACCGTGCAGAGCTACCAAATCTGGGCCATGCTCACCTGAGTCAAGGAGAACCCATGAAACACCCTCCTCCTGATTCGGAACCTGTCTGAACAGAGCAGCTGCTAAATATGCCCACTGCGTCTCTATTCCAACAAGTGCTACTAAGGGATCTGTATTTGCTTAGAAAAGTAGCAAATCCACTACCGAGCCTTAATCAGTCCCATCTGGATGGGTTTTTCCTGTATATTTATTTAAAGCCTTTTTCTATTCCCTGTAACATTTCCCCAAACCATGAAACATTGATCAGGCCTCAGAACAGGCAGAGAGCTTAGCTGCCATGTTCCCCTTCAGAAGACAGGCTCCGAGTTTCAAGGGTCTGAATGAGTTTCCTTCGGCCACGTGGTTTGTTTCAGACAGGGTGACTGTCCCGCCCTTCTGCACCCCTTAGTTAATGCTGTGGCCCTGAAGTATCGCTCCAGCAAACCCCGGGCAGCAGTAATGGTTTATGGTAATGGTCTGCAGTCCTCAGCAAGCTGCTCTGAAAGTTTCAAAACCAGTTCTGTCCTCAGAGCTTCCCTGGGAAAAAAATCAGAATCAACAGCAGCCTGAATGTGAGCGAGGGGAGGTGAAATCCTGCAGGGGATTCCAATCTGGAGACACATCTGATCCTCACAAAAGTGCAAAATCTTCCAGCACCGCTTTGATCCAAACACTGAGCAGGCTTCTCTGCACTCTAAGCCTGACCTCCTACTCCAGTGTTGGGCCACACACCTAGATACTCCAGTGACTGGTGCTCTAGAAATAACTTTTACACCTAGGGATAGTGCTGCCAACGATGTCCAATCCTAACCCTGCCCTACCTCCCCCCAGCTGTTTTGTCATCTGTCCCCTCACACCACTGTGCCAAATCACTCTGCTCTTGCCCTACTGTCTCTCTGCTATTTCAGGACCAGGCTCTCTCATGCAAAAGTTGCCAGTTCTCAAGCTGTGCTTGGTTTTGACTGGGCCACACATGAGGTAGAGACACTCACAGTGTCACCAGATGTCATGAAATCAGAGTTTAAACCTAGGGCTGTGACTGTAACGCTTTGCACATTAACGCACTATTCTACTCAGCTCCCCCCAAAGCACTCCTACTGCTGAGGACACAGCTGCAGGTGTGTTCATACCCAGCCACTGTGCTTTGCTCTCCAGACTAGGGATGTAATAGTGGAGTCAATTAACCGATAAGGAAAAGCTTATAGGTTAATGCCATAGACTACACGCATTTCTCCCCGACCTCTGCCAGTAAATATGTTAGCAGGCTGGCCAGCAGCCCAACTCAGTCCTGGCTTGCGACAGGTCCGGGACCTACCCCCGCTGTAGCTCTGCATTTAAAATGTATTAGGAGCCAGGTGGGCAGGCAGCTTAACTCAGTCCACACTCACCCCTACACAGGGGCTGCTACCATTCTGTGCTGCTGCCTCTATATCAGAGGCAGCAGCACAGGGCAACAGACAGCTGGTCTGCAAGGAAAGCTGGTTTTTAAACTGGCTCCCCTCATGGACCAGCTCCTACCTGGCACCCTGCGCTGCTGCCTTTGATACAGAGGCAGCAGCGCGGAGTGGCAGGGGGCTCCTCGGGAGTAAGGCCGGAGTGCACTGGGGACTATAAACTAACCGATAAGAATTAATGAGGATACTCAGCTATTCCGTTAACCGATATTTAACATCCCCACTCCAAACTACCTTTATCCATACCAGGATGCGAGTCCCAACAGAGGAAATGGGAGAAAATGCAGTGCAGGGGAATGAAGCAGTGCAGAGGGAAAATGCAGTGCAGAGGAATGAAGCAGTGCAGTGGAATATGCAGTGCAGAGGGAAAATGCAGTGCAGAGGAATGAAGCAGTGCAGTGTAATATGCAGTGCAGAGGAATGAAGCAGTGCAAGGGAAAATGCAGTGCAGAGGAATGAAGCAGTGCAGTGGAATATGCAGTGCAGAGGGAAAATGCAGTGCAGAGGAATGAAGCAGTGCAGTGTAATATGCAGTGCAGAGGAATGAAGCAGTGCAGTGGACTATGCAGTGCAGAGGAATGAAGCAGTGCAGTGGAATATGCAGTGCAGAGGGAAAATGCAGTGCAGAGGAATGAAGCAGTGCAGTGTAATATGCAGTGCAGAGGAATGAAGCAGTGCAGAGGGAAAATGCAGTGCAGAGGAATGAAGCTGTGCAGTGGAATATGCAGTGCAGAGGAATGAAGCACAAGTACCAGCTCTTGGTTACACATTCACAATCAGAGCCTCACACCTTTTCCAGTAGAAACCAACCCACTGCACAAGGCTGCGCTGAAGCCTTTTCTGGGTACTCCAGAGCAGGACTCAATCCTGGAGGTGCCTGCCACCCCAAATGTCCCTGCCATTCTGTGATCACTAGCCAGTGAATGTTCCACCCCGCCAGTGGTGTAAACCTGTTCCAAGACAGATCACTGTGCTATCTCTGGGCAGGACCCGGGGAGCAATGGGATCCAATGGCAAGGCAGGCACGGAATGGCCCGTGGATGTGTTGATGTTTGCTTTTAAGCAGGCACGAGCCTCCTCAATCCTTCCTGGGCTTGGAGAATATGCCTGCCTGCACCCACATCCCTGCTACAGATGTGTGCTCAACAACCCCCTCCCCTGGCCCTTTCCTTCCACAGAAAAAATCAGCTGGGGGCTGCACACAAGTGAGAAGCTAAAAAACAAAAACCAAGCCCTCACTGACGTGGCCCCGACTGCTGAGAAGGACCCTCCCCACATTCCCCTCGCACACCAGAGCCTGGGGGGCCCAAGCTAGTAGATTCTATGTGCTCCAGACCCGTGGGGAAGGGACTGTGGGAGGAAGGGGGGCTGGAGCACCAGGGTGGGCTCCCCAGTGCTGTGGGGGAGCCCCAAGCCTTGGGAGCCAGATCCAGGCAAGACAGGGGCGGTAGATTACCCACCCTTGACCTAGAGCCTCCAGCTGAAATATGGAACCAGGAGGGTTCAGGCAGAAACAAAAGCCAGGCCTTGTCAAGTGCAAAACCCCACCTTCCATAGCTGGGAAGGATTCAGTCTGAGAGAGAGAGAAATGAGGCAGAAAAAGTGGTGTTTCTCAGCAACTCAGAACTCTAATTTAATGTTTTTAGAGCTGATGAATATTTATTATGATGCAAATCAACTCTACTCCTCTGAGGCATGTGAACAGCTGCTGGTTGCCAGCCAGATCTCTGCTCATCATCCTTAGGTGTAAATATGTTCTCACGCGTTCAGTCCCATGTGTTACCCAGCTACCGTTCTGAGGAGCAATGCTGGCCCCCCGTTCTCCCCCGCACCCTCCTGATCCCACAAGGCTCTCGTGACACAATCCTGCCCTACGGGAGGTTGCTGGACTAGCTGGCCCCTGGCTCCAAACACAACCAGGCACTGATGCCAATACAGTACTGTGGGTACCTCCCACCCCCGACGTCCCACGAGTGTGGGCAAAGGCAGTGGCCAAAGGGGATGGACAGAATGAATGTTCCCACATGGCCCTGGGATTCCAGATCCACCCACAGCCCCTGAGCCCATGTAGGGCCTCAATCCCTCTGCGTTGCCAAGAGCCTCCCACCCGCACAGCCCCTGCCTGTGCACATCCAAGCAGGCTCTTCAAGCAGCAGGTTTCCCACATCCTCAGAAAAACTCCACGTCCACAAATTCCCCCTCAGCCCAAACAGGAAGCTCACTACGGCCACAGGCAGAGCCCTGCTGCGGTGCCGAGAGCCACCATCTAGTCCGCCTGGGGATCCACCATCTAGTCCGTTCCTGAGGGGATTTTGATCTACGTGGAGCAGATCGGATCCAGCACGCGGGGGCTGAGCTGTCCTGCTCCGGGAGTCCAGGGGCTAGCGTAAGGCGCGGGGGCTGATTCTGACGGAGGTGGGATTTCTCAGGAAAGGAGGCTGTCAGAGGATGTGTTCTAGTCAGGCACAGGAAGTCGGGGACGGGGGTGGAGGGGATGTATTCCAGTCAATGGCGGGGAGGAAAATATTTACCGAGCCTCACAGGGGGAGGAGGGGGGAGAATTTTCTTCCTACTTCTGCTTGACCATCAGTCCTGACTCATAAGCTTGCTGGAGAGATGTCCCTGCAAGGGGGATCCCGGGAGGTATCTCCATAGATCAGGGGTGGGCAATAATTTGTGTGTGTGTGCGTGGGGGGCTACTTCATGGATTTTTGTATTTGGCTGTGGGCCAGGCCCCTGGAAGAGGTGGGTCCTCAGGCAAAAAAGGGTGACCCCTAGCAGGGGGAAGGAGACTTTGTGCCCTCTCCCCCCATCTCCCCTCAGGCAAATCGGAACAGAATGTGCTGCTCACGTGAGCAGGGACAGGCTGTCTCCGTGCCAAGGAGCAGGCCTCACAGGCCTGCAGACAGACCCCCTCACAGACGTGACTGCACCACTAGTAGCAGTATCTGTTCATTTCCTCTCCAGAGACCTCACCCATTTGGCCACTGAGCCAGCAGCCCACAGACCTGGGCAGCTTGGACCCCAGCAGCTCAAACCCTGGCTCCAGGGTACCGGGGCTGTAGGTCAGGGTGCCTCCAAGTCAGCAACCACCATTCCTTTCCCTCCACTTCTCTTCCCCACCACTTCCATCAGCCTCCCTTGTCTAGTACTGCCTGACTAGCAGGGGAAGCCAGCTGGCCTCCTTTTGGGGGCCCTATGTTAGCAACAGTCCGGGGCCACAGGCTCATTTGGCCTGATGGTGGTTTGTTGTACCCCTGTCAGAGTTACCGTACCTACCCCCAAAAGAAGCACTCACCCAGCCAGTGTCCAAAGCTGCTCTTCTGGCCTGAGCAATGGCAACTCACGCACCAGCGTATGGACCCCCCCCCCCTCCGCCCACGCCACGCACTCCCTCCAAATATCTTGGGAGAGGGGATGTGTTACAGAAACATCCAAACAGGGTATCCAGCACAGACGCTTCCCTCGATAACATCCTAAGGGGAGCAGCACTACCACCAATAGCACTCAGCGCTGCCAGGCTAGAGCCTGGGACAGGTCCCTGCGTACACTCCAGTCCCTACCTCACAGGCCTTCTCTGTCTTGCTTCCTCTCCCTTCTGCATATCTAGCACCTGCCTCCTCCCTTTTCTGTCAGCACCTCAATGCTCTGGATGCAAGAGCCTTCCCCACTACAGCTTCTGCCCCCTGGAACGGCCTCCCTGCGTTTCCTGCCTCTTCATCTCTTCTCTCCCTTGCATTTGGGTTCCTCGCTCCCTCTACCAGCCTCACAACCGCCTGCACCTTCTTTTATTCATGGCATCATGGTTTCATGCCACCGCCAGTTGCTGTCTCAAGTGCAGTGTGCTGCTGTTGTGTATGATTTCACTCCAGAGAGCAGGATACCTGTATGTCTGAGGTGCACGATGCAAAGTAAAACTTTGTAACAGCTGTTCATCTGGATTGAAGATCTGAACAGGGCTATCTGCATGTCAGAGCTGAGGAGGAGGTGTATCCTGGGAGGTGACAGCAGAAGACGGCAGTGCGTGTGGGTGAGAGTTACAGGGAAGACAGGAACACGTGCGATGCAGGAGGAGGAGGATGGAAAAGCACAAAAGAATCGATATTGGCACATGTCACAGAGGAAGAGGTGGTTTAGATTTCTGCAGCATGTAGGAGGAGAAGGATTCCCGTGTGTCGTGCAAGAGCAGCGCAGCAGGACGTTGGGATGAGGTACTGAGGGCTTCTCTTAATATTCTAACAGCCTTCCGTTTTCCAAAGCAATGGTCATTGGGAACTATACGGCTTCAGCTGAGGGACAGTTTGTGGAGTCCAAAATTGTCCAAAATGGTTTGCATCCGTTCCCTACTACAGTCATTGACACTTGTGGGAACTGATGCAGGCTTGAGCTTCCTGGATTCAATATAAAAACCATGAGAGGCTCAGACTGGAGGCTGTGCGGGATCACGGGGGATAATGCCTGGGACTGATCCTGCTGGAGCGCTTGGGGATTTTCCCCTTCAACAGATCCCCTCTACTGGAACCCCAGAAAATGAAGGGTGGAGAGTGAAGCGTCAGTGGTGAGCAAAGGGGGCCCCATCCACAAAGCGAGGCTTTGGCTCGGTGCTGCCATGGGGCTTAGTGTGCAAGAGACGAATGGGAACGTCCCCGTCACTCCCAGACCGCCCTGCGAGCTCTTCCTTACAACTTGGCAAGTTTCTGAAGTGGGCACCAGAAAGGGAAGTTTCCGCCAGAACCACTAACAACAGAAAGGAGAAGAGAGGCAGAGAAAGAGGGGAGCATTCCCAGGCTCCTAGGCAGGGGGGATATGGCCCCAGAAGCGTAACGTTCCATCCAGGATCCTACTCCTTCACGGGGGTGACCCACCACACCCCATGGTGGGGGGACATCTCCTCCTGCTTTCCTACAGACCAAATCTTTCCCCACAGGTCTATGGGCTGTACACGCTGGGGAGGCCAGGGACTGAATCGCCCACAACAAGCTAGAGAAGAGACCCAGCCCCACTCCCTGGCTTGGACGGCAGCCCTTCTTTTCTCTTGACGTTTGCTGTAATTCGCACCCTGCCCGTGTCCCTAAAGCATGCAGAAAGTGGTGCGACTCTGCACCCCAGCCTGGGCGTCTGGGACCCACTGGGCCCACACATGTGGGGAGCCAGAGGCTGCCTCAGGGCCACGCTCACACTTCAATTCCCAACTAAGAGAGGAATGCACAGATCACAGAGGGAACGAGCTGACTCTGCAGTTCTCCCTTCTCCGATCAGCAGTGCTGCACTAGAAGGGACACCGCGAAGAGGGAGGGCACTTCCTGGTCCTGGCATGCACTGGGGAGCATGTGGGCCCATTCAAGACACTGGAGTTACTTTACAGATGGTTCCATTCTGCCAGCAGATTGCATGGGTGGGAATGTACTGCTCTGTGATCAGCAGCCATTACTTTTCTCGCAGTGTGCAGGGTGCAGCCACGTGCCTCGTGGCAAACGAAAGCACCCAACGCAGCGGAGCAATAACCCCAGCAGGAACCTGGGGGTGGGGAAGGGGGGAACAGCAGGTTGTGTGCTCAGGGCTGTGGTGTTTGTTCTGCTGCCGCACGTACATACATATGTACACACACGCACACTCACTTCTAGCAGCCTATCTCTAGGGAGTTAAACCACTGGCTGCTTTCACTGATTCAAAGCAATCCAGCAGAAGAAAGCAGCAGCGAGAGGCGGGGAAAAGGGATTTAACATCCTCTCTGCCTGTGCTCACCAGAGGAGAAAATGACCCCACATGAAAGATGGGGATTGGGAGCTTTTTGATGATTGGAAAAAGAAAAGAGAAAATGAGCCCCTTTATGTGTGCAAACAATTGAGGCCAGCGCCTGAGCACTGCGCCGGGGGAGGAGGCTGGAAAATACAGAAACTAGCCTGCTCCTCCTCCTTCCCTCCCAAAAGGACTCTCCAACAGGAGAGAGGTAAATAATGAATACAAGCCATCAAAGCAAGCTGGCTATTCATTAAAATGAAAAATGCATTATGCATTGAGAGCCATCAATTAGGACATGCAAACTACATAGCGTCCCATCACCCTGGGGAGGGCACAGAAGGACAGCTTACACCAGAAATGTTCACACACAGACAAAACCCAGCTCTGATCCCGCCCTGGAAGGGCTATTGGTGGGTGGGGAGTGGGACTTCTTAACTCTTTAGGAAGATCCTGCACAAATCCTTTATTTATGAATGGCTGGGAGTCTAATCTGGTTGCACTGGATCACAATTTCTAATCGTGGTAACGGTGAACAATTCCCATTCTGGAAGAACTTTTGAGAGGAAGGTGGTGCCTTGCCCCTCCTAGAAGCAGGGCTCGTGGCACAGAAAAGCCAAAGGAAACAGCTAGCATTTGACTCCCAGAGGCAAAGGAAGTTAAAGGGCAACGCTGGGAAAGAATCTGGAACAAGCGTCGTTTTTCACCTGGGCTTGGGAACAGATTGAAAGCAGAGCTGGTGCGTGGTGCGTGTGAGAGTTATGGAGTCCCTCCGCCACACAGGAAAGCTGCTGTTTTCAGCCGTGATGCTGCTGTCCCCGACACAAGGGTTAACAGAGTAACCGCTTGACATCGGCATTTCCACCACAGCGTGAGCGGCCCAGCCAAGCCCACTTCTTTACACACCCCGTTCGCATTTTATGAGGGATGACAAATCAACAGCTCACCAGAGAGCACAATTCCCGCTGCCCTGGCTCCTGCCACTCCACTAGGATCCCACAGGACTTTGCAAAGCCTCACTGTGATGCTACCCCGGAGCATCCCTCGCAGGAGGCAGGGGCATTCCAGCCTGCAACACCGGTTAGGACTCAAACAGCATCCACTGACCTGAGGCCTTCTGCTGCCTCCAAGGGCCTGGCCACCCTCACGTGTGCACTTTCATCCTGCCCAGTTACTGCCTGGCCCCTACAGTTCTAGTCTCAGCCCATCTCAGCTGCAGGCGGTAAATTGGGGAATTCCTGCCCAGAGCTGAGGAAGGATGCTCTGCGTGGCCCACCCCCATTCTACATCTGCCACACAGAGCTGACAGGGTCAGTGAGACAGACGGTAACAACCCCAGGAACATGTCCAGTTTCCAGGGGACTTTTCACTGCAATGAAGGGGGATCCTTGGGCTCTGGAAGAGACAACAGGGCCAAGTTCCAACACGACGGCAACTCCAGCTGTGGTACCTCCACTGCAGAGGTACTGACAATGCTTCTCTTGCCTCTGAACCAAGTGTCCCCTACCCACAGTCTACTCATCAGTCCAGGCAGTAACTGAACAGGGCAGGGGACTCAAATCATCCCTCTCCAAAACCACACTGGGATTACCCTGGAGAGGATTCTGCCCCTGTAGCATTCTGTCCCCATTATCCACAGCCACAGCCCAGCCTGTTAGGTTAATGGGGGGCTTTTCATTGACTTTAATGAAAACTAGATTGGCCTCGAAACAGATGAACAACCCTAAATGTCCTAGCCCCTGGGGTCTCTCTCATCCCATTTCAATTCCTTCCTATTTCTATTTACGTGCTGTCTGAGAAATGGCTCTGATTTTCCACCTCTTTGCCCTCACAGAGTGAGTCTCTTTGTATTGGACACGGTCCGACACTGAGGCCGTCACGCTGCACCTTGGGGCCTGACATCATTCTAGGGTTGCTTTAAGAGACAGTAATACCAGTGCCAATTCCTGGCACCATTCAGTGGTCAGCTAGCCCTTCTCTTCCCCTCCCCAATGGACTGCTATAGCTCCCACCTGCCAGGTGAGCGTTCTCTCTTGCCCAATGCATTTGAAAATGCATTTAATGATGAACAGGCAGACATAGGTGAACACTCGGCCGAGTTTGTGCCCGAGAGTGGATGTAAGGGTCCCGAGAGGCTGGAAAATGCCTTTCTGATCTTCTATTATTCCAGTGGCTGCCTTCTTTCTTCTGACCCCTGCACCCTTATTCAGACAGAATTTGCACTCTCCCTGAAACGGGGGAGCACACTCTGTGCCCCCTGCAGCAAAAACAGCTGGGATGCTGGTCACCACGTCCCTTTTGGTAGCTCCAATCAGCTCTGAACAGAAAGTGCAGAAAGCCCTACCCTGCCCTGTGGAATGCAAGGACTGTGTGTAAACTATCTCAGGCAGTAGAAGCATGGGGCCGGGGGAAGAGGGTTTCCAGAAAATCTACAAGCAGGTATCAACCTCTCACAGAATGAAGGGGTGGCCTAGAAGAGCGAACACTAGACTGGGAGCCAGGAATTCCTGAGTACTAATCCCAGCTCTGCATGTAACTTTATCTTTGTGTGCCAGCCTGACCCCTCACAGAGCAATATGCTTAGCCAGCAGGCTAGATTTTTACAGCAAAAGGAGGAAAGAGACCTCAGGTATCCCTGTATTCACTGTAATCTTCAGCAGGCTAGGGTACTCTCCTAATTTCCAGCCACTGCCAGAGAAAGGCAGAACTAGTGTTCAGAAACAGCTGCTCTCCAGAGGATGGGACTCACCTCTCCCTTCTTGACGGTCATAGATTGTCTGCGGGGTGTGATCTCCTCGTTGATACTAGACAAGAAGTTCTGAGAGATGCGCAGAGCGTCCTGCAGGAGGGGGTGGTCAGGGTGGCTTGCTGGTGTGTGTTTCAGTAAATCCTACCACCAAGGATACAAAGAAGGGAGAAGAATAAGGAACGGCAATCGACAGAACAGCAGGCTGCAAGCTTTGACAGCCCCGTCATTGGAACCATTGGGACAGGTGACTTTGGGTCCTCTTATACTTTAAGGCAAGTGGATGACTGTCCCATCCCACTGCACCTGTGGAGTCTAAACTCACTTGCGAACCCTGCTGGGGACACGTCACTGGTTCCACACAGGGAATTATTCTCCACCAGAAACTTTCTCTACATACAAATGCAGAGCATCAGCCTCTTAGTTTGCCTAGGTTTGTATGTTCAAGAAAGACAGGAGGGAAGAGAAAGGGAAGACAGCTTCTGTGCTCATACCACTGCCATTGAAACAGGCAAGCTACTTACATGAAGAACAAGTGTGCTTCGTGTCACTCGATCCACCGGCTTATACAACAGCGCTGTGGAGAGAAAGCAGCAGAGGCATGAGAAAGGTAGCCATCTAAAAACAGTCCTCTCCAGAGCACCCTGAGCCATGTAACCAAGCACACAGGCACACACTAGTGCAACAGAAACATCCTGTGAGTCTCTTCTTCACGGTTAATGAGCTGCAGAGTCAAAACATTCAACGCACCCTGCACACAGACAGACACAAACACAAGTGACTGCACCACCTTCGCCACGTGCTGCTGAAAAGCGTGAAAGCTGAGCACGCCAGATGGCCAGAGCACTCCTAGCAGGCACTCGTCTGATCACAGAACCTCCTATACCCTCAAGCTCTAGATCTCGGTGGGGAACCTTTTTTGGATGGAAAATGAAGAGCTCAGTGTAAGGGAGGGGGGCTGCCAGGAAGCAGGCTTGGGTACGGGGATTGGGCAGGAGGGAAGGGGCGGGTGGGTATGGGAGAGTAGTAGGGTGCAGGAGTGGGGTGAGGGTGCAGGGTCTGGACAGGAAGGTGAATGCATGGATGGAGGGGGGCAGGTCAGGGCAGAACGAGGGATTGCAGGCACAGCCTGTGGGTCGGACCTGGACCCGGCTTGCCTGACTCTGGCCCACAAGGCCTGGCGCTCACCCCTCCCCTCCGCAGCAGGAAGCTGGCATGGGGGGGCTCCAGCTCTACAGGGGGATTGTGGGAGGAGGTGTGCAGGAGCAGAGCACCAGTACCGGCTCCCAGATGCTGGCAGGAAGTTCCAAGCTTCAGGTGTCAGCTCCAGGCAAGCTGGGGGCCACATCTAGTCCCTGGGCCTTCTGTTCCCCACCCCTGCTCCTGATGCTCATGGCTGACCTTGCAGGTGAGTACAGTGCCTAGCCATGCCCTCTAGAGCAGAGCTTCTTAAACAGGGGGGTTGAGAGGTTATTACATGGAGGTCGCGTGCTGGCAGCTTCCACACCAAACCCTGCTTCACCTCCAGCACTTACAACGGTGTTCAATATCAAAAAAGATGGTTTGTCATTGATAAGGGAGGGCTGCCCTCAGTGCCCGCTCTGCCATCAACAGACAAGTTTGGGAACCGCTGTGGTAAGAGACACAGATCTCCTTCAGTGCCTCTTCAAATCTTGCCAGGAAGGTCTTTGAAGAGCGATCAAGGCACTACACCCTCCCTCCCCCACAAGCTCAGCATTTCTAGGGTGCTCCTCCACCCGGCCATCCATGAGGCCATGTCCTACAGAAGTCTGGAATCCCTGGAGCAAAGACTTTCTCTGGCTATGCCCGAGTACAGGGCCTAGTACACCAGGCCTGAGCTCAGCTGGGACCTCTGGCACCACCTTAACACAAATAATAATTCCTTGTGTGACAATGTTTGTGCTACAACGAGGCAACGGATGCTCTTCAAAGATCATGCGGAATGGCCTTTCCACAAGATAGCTCTCCTCCAACCCAGGGCTTCTACAATCAGCTGCATCCCCATCCTTCCAGATACTGACAAACCAGAGTCTCCTCCATACAGAACACTCACTTTCCAAGGAGTTCTTTGTGGTCTGCTCTTTCGAGTCCTTTGTATTCCTGGCTTTGAGATTCTAAAAGAAAAAGAAAATTCATGTAGGAGACCGTTCAGCACCCAGAAACGCCACCCTGGAACACAGAACCTCCTCAGCGCCTCCTAGGGAGGGAGAAGTGCCTGTGATCATACAGGCAGCCTAAAGCAGCATCCAGAAAAGCCCTGCGAGTGAAGGAAAATGCATTGTCCTGTGGAGGTCTACCACCACTATGTCACTGTCCACCGGGAGAATGCAGCTCCAAGAAGAATTCCTAAGTCTTAGTATCAGAGGGGTCACCATGTTAGTCTGAATCTGCAAAAGCGACAAGGAGTCCTGTGGCACCTTATAGACTAACAGATGTATTGGAGCATAAGCTTTCGTGGGCAAAGACCCACTTTGTCTAATGAAGTGGGTCTTTGCCCACGAAAGCTTATGATCCAATAAGTCTTAGTAGAGACCCTCAAAACCAGGGAGCCATGTACAGCATCTATGAGTAAACCCAGGGATGGCTGAGCTGTTATCACCAGTAAGACAAGGGCATGCACCTGCCATTGGCTCAGTGTACGTAGTCTGGCGGCTAAAGCGCAAGGCAGGCAGTCAGCAGGCCTGGGTGCTACTCCTGGTTCTGCTACTGCCCTGAGATGTGTCCAAAGGCAAGTAGTCCCTTCCCCTCATTTCCATGGAGGGGTTATCCTGACCTCTCTGCCTTTGAAGAGTTGAGGGTGGATGTATTAAAGTGAGTAAAGAGCTGCGAAATCCTCAGCAGGAGATGGGCACAAAAGTACCACTGTAATCGTTGCCATTACTATTTATAACCGGATGGTTACCACCAGGGCGTCAGCACTTACCCACCAGGAAATGATATAATGTGTGGTGCCCAGGGTTTGCCGTGCTGCATTGGATCCCTTCTGTGGCACTACCGCAGTGCGAGTAATACATCTAACTGTTAGTGAAAGGAGACTTTATAGACTGAATTTATCTGTTAAAAAAAAGTTAAGGGTGGGGGAAGATGCCCTGGTGGAGAGGGGATATTGCTGATGCTACAGGCTGTGTCCGAGGATCAGAACCCATCAGCGAGCAGGCAGGGAACCTCCCACACTGCGGTGAGAACCACTGCCCATTTTCAGAGGGCATTGCCATGTTTTGTTCCCTCCACTTTCATGTCCTGAAACTTTTTTACTTTTTAATTTTTAAGATTAAAAAAAGATTTGGGCTCCTGGACGAAGCAGTGTTTGGAAAAGAAAGGACGGCCTCTGGCACAGCCCAAGTCCGACACAGAAAAGGTGGTTCCACTTAAATTCCTTTATTTTGGCAGCTGCTTTTTTCCAGCTGTGGCATTTCTTGGGGCTGTACTCACTGCTGCCATACTTCCCCCTGCGCAAGGATCTCCACCTGGAGCCCAGAGATGCCTGCCCAGTCCCTAAACACATGCCATCCCATTCAAAGGGAGGACATCAGAGCAGCCTAATAAATACAAAGATTCCACTTGACACACTTGCCGTTTTCAACAGAGCGCATTCTAGCGCTGCTTCCTGCAGCACGTGGAGCTAATCCAGCCTGCGATCCTACTGACAGACATAACGCAAGCTGTTAGAAAGGGGCTTTTACACCACAGCCAGCGTCATTACGCGCAAAAACAGGGACATCGGGTGTTCAAACACAACCTTCCTCCTTCAGGACTGCGTGAGGCTTAGGGAAGTTCAAAGCCATGCCAGTCACTTCAAGAGTCACTGCGGGGAAGCAGCGAGCACGCGCCGGCTCTGGGAGAATTCACAGTTCCTCCCCTGCCGGCCCTAACGAAAGGCACTGGGGGAAGTGGGCAGCTTCTCTGCTCCTAGCCACTGTGAGGAGGGACGGCGGCTGAGGAGCGGTGTCGCAGGGTGTGTATCAGATCCGGGCGGCGTGGACGTCTGAACATCATGACATTACCTCAGAGATTTCAGCAAACTGAGCATTGGCCTGGCAGCATTTCTCTGCTGTCTCCATGGCAACCTCGTAGTTATCCACGAAGGCCCTGTACACTCCCAGCTGGCTGGCCTGCAGGAATCAAATCAAAACAAAGTCAACACCAGGAAGGGGGAGGGCTTGGGACAGCTGCTGGCAAGAGTCGGCGTCGCCCGGGAAAAGGCGGATTTACACCAATTCAAAAAAACTCAGCATACTCTGCACAGGAAGTGCCCTCCCTCCTGTTGGCTCTCTCCCGTTGGAACAGGTGCTGCTTGTGTGTTGGTTCCCTCTCCCCAGCAGAAGTTAATTTGCTAGCCTGGGAGGATGACAAATCTTTATTACCGTTGCCTGGTTTTTCCCTTCTAAACTGCCAGATTAGTGTCTATTAATATTTTAGCTCATGGATCAAACTTTGCAGGAGCAGCGGGCGGTTTGCCATGAAATATCAATCAGAGAGGGATGATTCAGCCGAAGAGCGCACAGGGGAGCTACTCGCTTGCTTCTGTGCATCTGCTGAAGCGGTTAAAACAAACCCAGACACGAACCAAGATCTACATATGCAAACATTACCGAAAGCCACATGGTTGAAGCATTAAGGACGGCGGCGCTGAACAGTCGCACACAATTACGCCCAGCACAGAACTACGGCAGGGAGGCACAGGCAGCAGCGTCAGAGGAAAGGAAACAGCAGGGGGGTTTGCAACAGCAGAATGTGTGGTGGACCCAGATAAAGATACGATAAGCCTGGGATTCTGTAATGAGCCATTATTAATCACTGAGTCTTAGCCCTGATCCTGTGTGCTGATTTCTAAATAGCAGTCATGTTCATGCCAGACAGCATCAGACCTAGTCTGGGAAATCCCTGGGCAAATTCCAAGCATGTCTGAACTCTAAAGGAACCTCAGTGTTGCACATGCAGGCGGCTGTGCTATAAACACAGTTCAAACGGGCGTTAGGGATGCTAAATTGCCTTGATCAGCTAATCAAGTAGTCGACAGAATTTCCAATTAGTCGATAAGGGGGGGAAATTAAAGAGCCACAGCTGGGTTAACTCCTGGCCCAGAAGCCTCTGCCTCCCCTGCCCCTATGGAGACAGTGCTGTGGGGAGCCGGCTTTTAACTCGGCTCCTGCCCCAATACCCTCTGCCTCTCTCTGATAAAGGCAGCAAGGGGGGAGGGGAGAAGCAACTATGCTTATCGGGTAGTTGACTAGTCGCTTACATTTCTAATGGGTTTTCCAGTGTCCATTCAGAAAAACGCCAACAGAAGGAGCACCAAAGGACTCTGAAAATACCCCCTTTTTCAATAACCGTACACTTGCCCTACGATTACCACGTGTCCACTGCCAGCACTTGTCACTATTCCCTACTGCGACTGCTGTGGGGCGACTGGGATCTGAGGACCCGAGCCCGTCCCCAGAGCCAGCGATCCTCCACCATTCTAGAGAGACTCTGAGACACTCCCCCTAACGTGCAGTGAGCTTCTCCCACAACCAGCACTTCTGTATTCATCCCTCCATTCCTCCCACAGGAGAGCCTGGTAAGCCGAGGTCGGCAGCCTTTTCCAACCGAAGAGCCAAACTCCATACAAATTCAGAGCAAGTAGTCAACACCGAGCTGTATCAGAATGCCCGTTTGCATGCCTGGAAACAGACAACTTAGTAGAACCGATAACTGACATAATGGTCAATAATAGCACAAACGAAACATTGCACTCACAGACTTTATTTAATGGGACTTCTGCTGCTGCATCTTTTTGCACAGTTCTTTCAAGTTCACATCATAACTGGTCAAATCCAGCTTCATGCATACATTCAGGCTGTCTTTGGTCAATGTTATAATGGGGGCTGGGGATGCAGGAGTTTGGGCTGGTGGGTTTGGGGGAGCTCAGGGCAGGGGTGCTGGGTGTATGATGGCCCCAGGGCACAGATTTGGGGGTGGAGGTGGTGCAGGTGTGTAATTATGCTGCAGACAGATGGCGCTGGGCCCCAATTGTGGGCTGGGCCAGGGTTTATGTCTAACACAAAAGGTTTCAACATTATCTTTATTTATGACATGGGTGGGGAACCTTTTTTAGGTCCCCACTGACCAACAGAAAATTCAGTTGGGGACCATACAAGTCAGAATGAAAAAAAACCCTCCTACCCCCTCCCCAACCCTCACTGATGTAGTCCCAATTGAGACACCCTACTACCTGGGTTCTCCAGCCCCATGGTGGGGGACAGGAGCAGGCTGGGGGAAGAGTGTGTGGCCAGGAGGGAGGGGGCAGGAGCAGGCTGAGGGCAGGGTGTGTGGCAAGGAGGGAGGAGGCAGGAGCAGCCTGAGGGCAGGGTGTGTGGCCAAGCAGGAGAGGACAGGAGCAGGCTGGGGGCAGGGTGTGTGGTCAGGAGGGAGGGGACAGGAGCAGGCTGGGGGGCAAGGTGTGTGGCCAGGAGGGAGGGGACAGGAGCAGGCTGAGGGCAGGGTGTGTGGCCAAGGGGGAGGGGGCAGGAGCAGGCTCGGGGCAGGGTGTGTGGCCAGGAGGGAGGGGACAGGAGCAGGCTGAGAGCAGGGTGTATGACCAAGCAGGAGGGGACAGGAGCAGGCTGGGGGCAGGGTGTATGGCCAAGGGGGAGGGGGCAGGAGCAGGCTGAGGGCAGGGTGTGTGGCCAGGAGGGAGGGGACAGGAGCAGGCTGGGGCAAGAGTGTGTGGCCAGGAGGGAGGGGACAGGAGCAGGCTGAGGGCAGGGTGTGTGGCCAAGGGGGAGGGGACAGGAGCAGGCTGGGGGCAGGGTGTGTGGCCAAGGGGGAGGGGGCAGGAGCAGGCTGGGGGCAGGGTGTATGGCAAAGCAGGAGGGGACAGGAGCAGGCTGAGGGCAGGGTGTGTGGCCAAGGGGGAGGGGGCAGGAGCAGGCTGGGGGCAGGGTGTGTGGCCAGGACGGAGGGGACAGGAGCAGGCTGAGAGCAGGGTGTGTGGCCAGGAGGGAGGGGACAGGAGCAGGCTGGGGGCAGGGTGTATGGCCAAGGGGGAGGGGGCAGGAGCAGGCTGGGGGCAGGGTGTATGGCCAAGGGGGAGGGGGCAGGAGCAGGCTGGGGGCAGGGTGTGTGGCCAGGAGGGAGGGGACAGGAGCAGGCTGGGGGCAGGGTGTGTGGCCAGGAGGGAGGGGACAGGAGCAGGCTGAGAGCAGGGTGTATGGCCAAGCAGGAGGGGACAGGAGCAGGCTGAGGGCAGGGTTTGTGACCAAGCAGGAGGGGACAGGAGCAGGCTGAGAGCAGGGTTTGTGACCAAGCAGGAGGGGACAGGAGCAGGCTGAGGGCAGGGTGTGTGACCAAGCAGGAGGGGACAGGAGCAGGCTGAGGGCAGGGTTTGTGACCAAGCAGGAGGGGACAGGAGCAGGCTGAGGGCAGGGTTTGTGACCAAGCAGGAGGGGACAGGAGCAGGCTGAGAGCAGGGTTTGTGACCAAGCAGGAGGGGACAGGAGCAGGCTGAGGGCAGGGTTTGTGACCAAGCAGGAGGGGACAGGAGCAGGCTGAGGGCAGGGTTTGTGACCAAGCAGGAGGGGACAGGAGCAGGCTGAGGGCAGGGTGTGTGACCAAGCAGGAGGGAGGGGACAGGAGCAGGCTGAGGGCAGGGTTTGTGACCAAGCAGGAGGGGACAGGAGCAGGCTGAGGGCAGGGTTTGTGACCAAGCAGGAGGGGACAGGAGCAGGCTGAGGGCAGGGTGTGTGACCAAGCAGGAGGGAGGGGACAGGAGCAGGCTGAGGGCAGGGTTTGTGACCAAGCAGGAGGGGACAGGAGCAGGCTGAGGGCAGGGTTTGTGACCAAGCAGGAGGGGACAGGAGCAGGCTGAGGGCAGGGTGTGTGACCAAGCAGGAGGGGACAGGAGCAGGCTGGGGGCAGGGTGTGTGGCCAGGAGGGAGGGGACGGGAGCAGGATCTGGGCAGGAGGGACTGGGGGGCACTTACTTGTTTTTGTTCTGCATTCCAATGGGAGCAGCAGGGAAAGCCTCCAGGAAGTGTGGCCCTGGGCTGCTGTTACCACAGCTGGCAGAGGGGGAGTGGAGAAGCAGCATTCACAGCTGCTTCTGGCTTCAGCTTCTTCCATGACAGCTATATCCAGCAGAGGGACTCAGGGCTTTTTCCCCCTCTTTCCCCACAAGAAGCCGGTGCTGGTGCTCCAATCTTGTGGGGGGTTGTGAGTCTGGAGCACCAGCGTGGGCTCCCAGCTGCAGGGGTAGTAAAGAGGGGCTGAGCTCCAGCTGGAAAGAGCCATATCTGGCTTGGGAGCCAGAGGCTGCCACTCCTGCTGGTAAGAGTCACTGACGCTAGGGATGGTCTGGCCTCAGACCTGCAGAAAGCATAGGAGCCATAAGTAGTACCATTTTACCATTCCCAGCAGAAGTTACTATCAGGATTTCTGCTCATTTTAAAGTGCTTTGATTTCTCCATTAGTGCAAGGGCCCTTGCTTTCCCTGAACTGAGTTGGTTTTAAAACAAAACAAAACAACAAAACCAACAACAATTGGCAAGACATTTTTGGATGAAAAATGCCTCTGATCAAAACAACTATTTGAATGGAAAACTCTTATTTTGGTTACATTTTTCCCATTTTTGTATGAAAAACTGGAAACAAAACAATTTTTTTAATAAAAAAAATCATTTTTTTCTGGTTTTAAAAATGAAAAAAGTTTACCTTTCTTAAAAACCAAAAAAGGCTTTTGAGACAAAATTTCAGTTTTATTAAAAATTCCAAAAATATCAACCTCCCCAAATACAGTTTCAAAATATTTCACCCACTTTTCCTCTTGACAGCTGATGCTTTTTGTCCCCAAGCTGGAAAGGTGGGATAACACAGTTACCCTGTCATTTTCTGATAGGAGAAACTCATTGCAGTGAGTCCACATGATCTAAGATTCTAGCTTCTCCCTGGTGCTTGGCCTTATGTTTTCAGCTATGTTTCTTTATTTTCTCTCTCTCTATATATACAAAAGTTTTCCTGCTGGATGACAGAATGTTCCCGCAGGGCGACAGAATGAAGTTATCAGTGTCAACAGGCTTTCTCAATTAAGTGAAAGTGGCCAGAGAGAGGAGGGTAGGTGAGCGTAGTGAGCAGAAGGTGCAGCCCCTTAGCACAGTTTAAATTAAATGAATGCTGAGGACCAACCGTTACCATATAACCATCTCATGGCATGACCACACATCTGGACTGACCATCATCTCATGCAGTGATGGGCAACCTGTAGCCCAACGGCCATATGGGGCCCAGCCGGGTCTACATGTGGCCTGAAAGGCATTATGTTTACTGTTGCTCACACGCAGGGTTGACAGATTCCAACTGGTTTCCATCCACACAGTTTTTCTCCTGCCGGTGTTACTAAAGGGACACGCACATAAAACAAAGGCACACTGTGAAGTGAGGTGCGTGCCGATTGCACACAACTTGGCTTGTAAGAGCCGCACACTCCCTCTGCACCCAAACCCAGCGCTGCTGCAGTTCAATCGGCACACTCTGCAAATTCTAGGTCAGTCAGCGCAGTAAGCAACACTGCCCTATCCCAGGAAACTGTCTTGGTTACGACAATTTCGCAGCCCACTGAGATTTCGCGGCCTACTCATTAGCCTAGCTTCCTCGTTGCTGCTCCTAATGTCTGGTTGTTTCAACAATCTCTCTTCTCAAGCTGGTTGAATTAGCTGCTAAGAAAGGTTTGGCTCCATCCAGTACAGCAAAATGCTTCATTTGTCAGAGAAAACAGAGGACTACAGAGACTGCTTCGGTATTCATCAGCATGCTGCACCGAACCACCAGCTCAGCAAACCCAGAGCTCGCTAGGATGTTCGCTCCACATTGCTAAGTTATTGCTACATGAGGACAAAGCTGCTCCTCCCACAGACCCAACATAGCTTTCCACGTCCATTACAAATGCAAAAGGTTCAGGGGAGCAGAAAAGGAGAGCTCCATGGATGCCAGGTACATGGGTCCGCCTGCCTGCATGGCCATTAGCTTGGGCCAGAGTAACAATACAGCAAAGCAAAGCAAAGCTCGCTGGGAACAAGCCAGCTACCGTAAGTCACCAGGAGAGCTCTCCCTTGGCTAGTAGCATTATTTCCCTACTCTCTCAAGACAGTTTATCAGGCATCATTTGATTGCAGCTCCCTTCCTGCATCTCAGTATTAGCAAGCTAGGGAGCAGCAGCAGGCAGCTCAGACCTTGTGAGTTGGTCTCTGAAAACCACATACCATGTCCATGAACTATCTCCTCCTGACTGAAATACACCAGCAGCGAAAGGCAGCTTCCTGCGGTTTTGTCTTCAGCTGCTGGAGGGCACATAAAATATTGTCCCTCTGCTTTAAGTCAACAAGGAAAGGAACTGGTGCATTGCAACCCAGATGCTAACAATTAAGTGACCCCGGTGAACTACACTCTCCATCCAATGAGCTATTCAGTGGAATGTCTCCACAACTCAGGGAATCAGAGGCACCTAAAGAATGTGGAGTTTTTTTCTTTTTGGCAAAAAAATGAAGCTCTGGTAATACTTTGCTTTCTGCACACTATAAGGGGAGGGACTGCAGACAATCAGGTATATCTGGCTTGGAACCCCTAGATCCTTTTTAGGCTCTGTAAGCTGCCTTGTTCTGGTCTGTTCTGCACACCGAGCTCTTTTGTTGAACTTTGCCACGGGACTCTCAGCAACAGACTAAAAAGAAAAAAAAACAAAAACACCCACATCTACAATCACAGCAAGGGGACCAGCAGGAGCAGAGGAAGAAGAGAGTGGAATACCAAAGCATGCGATAACAACAGCAGCAGCACAGATGGAGCAAAGCACCAGAAGGAGCAGGAGGCAGGGGAGGAACAGAGCAGCAACAAGTGAAAATGCACATAAACACATGCACCAGTTTCCTTTTTCAAACATCTGAAACTAATTCATTTCTCTTGCCAAGTGAAAGCAGCAGTGCCCCAAGGCAGAGCCTGAAAGCAACAACCATCTGACAATGGATTGGGTTACACAAACTCCAAGAGAGGACCGGTTGCCAGAGCAGAGAGAAAGAAAGGATTTGAGATGCTAACTCCTAATAAGGGGACTTCCACGTGCAGAACCTAAGCAGCAACCTGTAGCTTTGACCTGAGCCATGGCTCTGGTGAAAGAACACGGCTATTTCTCATGAAGCTGCCTCTCTCTATAGCCCCTAGAATAGCAGCAGATGAGCACACAGAGCAGGAATGGTTCAAGGTTGAAGAAATGCCCTCAAAGACCCTAGTAACTAGCCTGGCAGTCTAGTGCAGAGCTGGCAGTGTTAAGACAGAGAGGCAAAGAGTCTTCTGATAGAAGAATAAAATCTCATTAGTTTTGTCAGTATCGCTGGCATGGTCAGGCAGAGCACATGAGTTTTGTGCCTGGGCTGGTTAATTTTCATTAGAATTCTGCAAGTGCTAGTGAAACGCACATTGTTACATGTGCATATTGGGTCAGCAGGGGATGTGGAAGCTGCAGAGCATGTTCTGGTTCTCTGTTTATACTGAGTAGTGTGGTCAGGGTTTATGACTGGATGCTATCATAACACTGTCTTAGTAGGTCTCTAGGATAAGAGAACGCACTTCCTGTCCCTTTGCAATAATCCCTGTAGCTTATCCTGGAACAGGTCTTGCAGGCTGGAAAAGGAAGTTGTATTCAAACAGAAGCTAGATGGCCAGGTATGAGGACAGATACATAAGGAAGAACTTTAAGGGCTTTGAGAGCTACTTGGAAGTCCTCTACCCCTGTGGTTCCAGCCTCCAATGCAGAGTATGAATTGTGGCGCAACCAATGCTCCCTCTAGTATCTAATACACTTTTATACCATGTCATGGGCTATTTATACGAGAAGCAATATAAGAAATTGAACTCTATTCTGTGTGTTCCCAAAGGGCTCCAACACTGTCCCTCAAATACAGCGAGGAGTCCTGTGGAACCTTAGCGCATGTCCACACTAGAAAATTATTTCCAGATAACTTATTTTGAAATAGTGTGTCCACACTATTATTAGTCTGAGGCAGGCTCCCTTAATGTGGATGTGTTACCTCGACTTACAGCCCCAGGAAGCACTTGGGAGTAAAATTGGATGACTCTGGGGAGTAGTCATTTTGAAATAGCAGCAGCACAGCATCCACGCTACTGCTATTTTGAAATAACGATT
The DNA here is from genome assembly GCF_049634645.1 of Pelodiscus sinensis. NCBI lineage: Eukaryota > Metazoa > Chordata > Testudines > Trionychidae > Pelodiscus > Pelodiscus sinensis. The sequence continues at coordinate 7,371,571 of NC_134725.1, forward strand.
TCAAAATAAATGCTATTCCTCGTGGAAAGCAGGAGTTGTTATTTCAAAGTAACAGGCTTGTTAGTGTAGATGCTCTGTTTGTTATTTTGAAATAAGGTAAGTTATTTTGAAATAATTCCCTAGTGCAGACCAGGACTTAGGGTATGTCTACACTAGCCCCCTAGTTAGAACTAGGGTGGTTAATGTAGGCATTCGAACTTGCAAATGAAGCTCGGGATTTAAATATTGTGGGCTTCATTTGCATGTTCCCAGGAGGGAACCATTTTTAAATCCCCTTAGTTTGAACTGACTGCCCGCGGCTACACGTGGCAGTCAGAAGTTAATCCGAACTAAGTCCTTAGTTTGGATTAACTTTTATTCCTCCTGCAATGAGGTTTAACAGTTAATCCGAACTAAGGATTTAGTTCAGATTAACTTCTGACTGCCACGTGTAGCCGCGGGGGATTCGAACTAAGGGGATTTAAAAATGGAGCCCGCCCAGGAACATGCAAATGAAGCCCGGGATACTTAAATCCCGGGGTTCATTTGCAAGTTCGAATGCCTACATTAGCCACCCTAGTTCAAACTAGGGGGCTAGTGTAGAAATACCCTAAAAGACTAACGTAACTATATAGTATCATGAGCTTTCATGGGTAAAACCCATTTCATCAGATGAACTGGAGTGGAAATAACAGAAACTAATGTAATATATATATAAAACAGCACCAAAAAAAGTAGCTGTCAATTGTAGGACGGGGGCTAATAAGGGTAATTAAGTGGACTGGTAGTGTCCCATTCTTAGCTTTTCATGTAAAATGCAGTTGTTAAAGGCAGGGGAGACTGGCTTTATAATGCAACATCCAGTTAATGCAGCGGTTCCCAACCTTTTCCAGATGGGGACCCATTTTCACAATTCAGGAAGATTTGGTGACCCAGGGCAATTCAAAAACAGGGGAAGGAGGGAGGTCAGAGCCCCTTGGGGAGACACTTGGCAACCCTTTATAAATGTAATGGCGGCTCATATTTGGATCTCAACCCATAGTTTGGGAAACCCTGGGTTAATGTCTTTGTTCAAGTCAAGGGTAACTGTCAAATTTGTAGATGAATCCCAATTCTACACTCTCTTTAACTGACTGGTGAAATGTGTTTAAAGAAGAATGGCTACTTTTGCATCCATGATAGTGTGGCCAGGCAGGTTAAAACCTTCCCCTACAGGTTTATATGGGTTACCTTTTCTGATGTCTGATTTGCGCCCACTTATCCGCAAAAGGTTGTATACTTTTGTTAGTCTGTAAGATGCCAAAGGACTTCTTGCTGTTTTCAAAGCTACAGAATCACACAGCGACCCCTCTGAGACTTTGTCTCCCAAATGTCAGGTTGCCTCTGGCTAACTGAATGTGGCTTGTAATTGTGTTTAGAATATTGGTGGGAGCATGAGCAGCTTCTACACGCACAACACAGACCCGACTGCTGAGTTATGGCCCTTCCACGGTGGAAAGACCAACTTAGAATTTTCCACCCCATCCAGCCGTGGACCTCCCCACACTGGAGCCATGCAAAGGAACGCGGGTCTGAGTGACACTCGGAAGTCAGACCTATATGACCTGCATGAGGTGAAAGGAAGGCTGGTGGGGGCAGCTCACTCACCAGTTTCTGGAAGAGGTCTCCTACACGCTGCTGATGACTCCACTTCTGGACGCGGGGGAGGAGCCCATCATAGAACTCTTTGTGGATCTCATACAGCTCAGGCACTTTGAAGAAAATAGTCTCAATTTGCTGACTCGTCAGTACAGGCTGAGAGGTGGTGGCAGCAGCTTTCAAAGGCTTCATGGGCTAAAAGTGCAATCAAGGATATTGGTACTTTACACACACACATCAAGTAAACGTGTCTCTGTCATGTTCTAATGCAGGGATGGGAAATAATTTTTGCGGGGAGAGGGGGGACCGCTTCACCAATTTGAGTATGTGGCCATGGGCCAGGCCCCCGGAAAGGGCGGAACCTCAGGTGGAAGGGACAAGGCCTTATGGGAAAAGGGGAGGTTCCCCTCTAGACGTTGTGCAGCCGTGGCAGCAGAAGATGACTTTGTACACTCTCCCGCCCTCAGGCCCATCAAGCCCTAGGGACAGGGGTAGCATGCAAAACTTGCTGCCCCCCACCCTGTTAGGGGTGCGCAGTGCATACAGGCAGTTCCCACTAGGTGCTGCAAGCCCCTGGTGGAAGGAGGAGACTTCGCATTCTTCTCTGTTGTAGGGATGTAATAAGAGTAGTTGATTAACCAATTAACCAATAAGCAAAAGCTTATAGGTTAAGGCTATAGACGACACATATTCTCCATCCGCCTCCCACCTTGCCAGTAAGTTTTTTAGCAGGCTGGCCAATAACTCATCTCAGTCCCACTGATATGTCAGTGACTCTCTGAACACTAGACTACCAATTCTTTCCATGGGGTAGGTCAGCAGTTCCCAGGTACATATTTTCCCAGGATATTAATGCTGAAATTACAGCCCCTCTGTCCCTGGTCCTGTCCCCTTAATCTCTGTTACATTAGTTGGGAGACAGCAGATGTAATAGTTAAATCAGGGAGACTAGAAGTTAGGATTCCTAAGTTCTATTCCATGCTTTGCCAATGACTCTCTGCGTAACCTAGGATAAGTCACTTGGCATTCTGCACCTCCATTTCTCCAGCTGTAAAACAGAGATAACAGCTACACTTCACCTGGTCTCTGTGAGCCAGTCAGTGTTCCTGAACCACTTGGCAATCTTTGAATGAAAGTTGCTCTACAAACGTGAACATGACCATTGATGCCAGGGTCTGCGATAAGTGCTTACCAGCAGCAGAGCCTCTAGGTGACTAAGATAGGTTTCCTCACTGGCTAGGATTCCAGACAGAACCCATTTTCTCATCTCCAGGCCTTTCTCCAAGTCCGGCTCACTCTGCAGAGAAAGAAGACGAAAGGAAAGGAGTAGGGGGCATTATTCGGCACAGGAAACATGACCTCAATCTAAATTTATGTATTTATACACAGGAAGATTTACCTGGCATTGCTCAGGTTCTTAACTTAAATAAGTTTTGTTTTTCTTTATTAGATTCTTTGATCTGGGGTGGGGGTGCTGAGGAAGAGGGGTTCAGCTTACAGGCTGTCCCAGGGAGAGTTGACTACCTCACTCTTCTCTCATCTCAGCAGTTTGGAGCCAGGTGAGAAGCGCCTCTCCATGGCTGCTGAAGCTGCATGTTGGGGGATGAGTACACGTCCCCCGGAATGGACGGACGGACGGACGGACACACACACACACACACACACACACACACTCTTTCCCTCTCAGATATATAGTAGATAATTGTCGCTTTCTCCACCTCTGCCCTCTGCTGCCCCAATGAAGTTATAGCTGTCCTAGTCTCCATCTCTAACACCTTGCTGCCCACACTGTGGTCTAATTTTCTCTACTATCCATCCCATATCCCCTGCTGCCCCCATATTGTCATTATATAGCAGAGACCTCCCTTTCCATGATATGAGAAACAATCCCATTCCAGGCACATCCCATTGTCCTGGCATGAGTTATAAGAGGAAGCTGCCTACCAAATTTAGTGTTCCTACCATTTAGGAGGAGTTCTTACAGATAGATGGACAAACTCTCTCACATTTACAGTAGATAACTTACTAAAAATTATATAAAGAGTTTATTTACCCCAGTAACTTAGAAACTGAATGATGATTCTCCATACACTTGACTTATAAATTGTATGTGTGTGTCACTTGGCCACACTTTCCCCTATAGCCTGGGGTTTCCACAAGAAGACTGCTTGTTTCTTTTCTGCCATTCATTAGGTAGTTCTCAGGCACTAACTTGCTGCAGTGATTATCCTTTCAACACGTCTATTTTATTGAGAGGGTTGGACAATCTGCCGTATTTGGGATGTTGACGCTGATGCTCTAAATGGGTTTTTCTTTTCAGGATTATGTGAACATTAGTACTTTCACAGAGACAACCCGAAGGATGAAATCCAAAGACAACAGAAAGATAGGAAAAAGAACTCAGAATCATATGGGTAGAAATAAAGGCTAGAGGCCGATATTAGGGAGAGTTGCAGGGCAACATTTTTGTGACCTATGGAAAATTCACCAAAAAAGCATTTTGGGGCATACAATACTAACTGCAAAATTGGCAAATATTTTCAGCCAGATTTTTAAAAATGAGGACAAATGGTTTATTTAAAAATGTCATTTCATTCACATTTTTTCAGAGTATAAACTCACCAGAATTTTTTTAACAATTTTTCAGTTCAAACACTGAATTTAAAAAAAAGATATCATTTATTTACTCAGTGCTAGAGATAACCTCTTCACAGTTAATGGTCTGCTATAAAACCTCATTTTAGCGACCCTAAAACTGTGGCTTGGAAACTACCTTTGTCCTGACAACAGCTGGATTTTATCTCAAAGGCAAAAGGGCACAAATCTACAAAGTGTGAAGAAAAAGTGCCCAATGGTTACGACACAGATCTTTAGATATGCCCATCCAGTTGAAATTCTGTTATACAATTTCTCTCCCCTTTACTACAAAATACTGCTTCTTACAACTCTTTCAAGTGCTCGTATAGTCAACTCTCCTTGAAAACAGGAGCATAGGTTAGAAGACTCATTATGGCTAATCTGGACTCAATCCTTCTCCATTAGCTGAGGAACCCTCATTCCGGGCTCTAGAGATAGATCTGGTTTATTATGGAGAGAGGATAGACTCTCCAAAGTAAAATTTACAGCAACAGTCTCATGGGGTTGTTTTGAGCCTGCAGTTGGCTCGAAGGAAGAGAGATGGAGCATGTTTGGGAGTTAAGCCTCAGCCACAACTTTTTATTACATTGTGTAAGTGTGTGGCCGTGTCCAGACTCAGGGTTTTTTTCGGGAAAAGTAGCCTTTTCCCGAAAAAGCTTCCCCTGCGTCCAGACTCAAGCCGCGTTCTTTCGAAATTATTTCGAAAGAACGCGGCTTTTCTTTCGATGGCGGTAAACCTCGTTTCACGAGGAAGAACGCCTTCCTTCGAAAGTTCCTCTTTCGAAGGAAGGCGTTCTTCAATGTAAAGAGGCCGTCTTCGAAAGAGAGCATCCAGACTCGCTAGGTGCTCTCTTTCGAAAAAGCGGATTTCTCTTTCGAAAGATCCGCCTGCAGTCTAGACGCGATCTTTTGAAAGAGGCTCTTTCGAAAGAAGCCTGCAGTCTAGACATAGCCTGTGTGTGTGTGTGTGTGTGTGTGTGTGTGTGTGTGTGTGTGTGTGTGTGAGAGAGAGAAAGAGAGAGAGAGAGAGGAGAGAGAGAGAGAGATCTTAAAATGGCTCCTCTCTGTCCGCTCTGAAATGTGTCAAATACCACACACAACCTCTCGTGAAAGGAAATAGCAGATGGAATCTCCTCTAAAGAAACTGGTAAAAACTATACACTTCCCAGCTAACATAGGGAAGAGGAAAGCACATGATTTCAGTGTTCCCCCTTTTATTACTGATGTTTTTAGAACGGGGATGGGCTATTTTTTGGGTCAGGGGCCACTGACCCACAGAAAAACCAGTCGAGGGCTGCACACAAGTGAGAAGTCTTAGATTCCCCACCCTCCTGTCTTAGAGACACAATGTATTTTGCCATCTTGAAAAGGACTTTCTGAGGAGCTCAGGAATTTGTAAGTGAACAGATTAAGCTTCAAAGCAAAACACAGGAGTAAATAGACATGGAGTCTGAAATACTATATTGAGTTGCCCAGTGTGTGCGCGCGTGTATATACGTGCCCACACATGTGCACACAAGCACATGCATGCACAACTTCCCTCTACTTTACAGAATCTGAACAGCTCACTTATGTCGTGATTATTATTTATCACTCATACAGCAGGAATGCTTAGGAGCTCTACCAGGGATCACAGCTCCACTGGGCCAGACACAGTACAAACAGAACGAAAACATCAGCCTAAGACTTTTAACAGATTTCCTTCAATTCCAGGAGAAGGGGCCAGGGGGCTCTCCTGGCTGTACCTGCAAAACTCCCAGTGGCCCAGATCTGCAGTATAAGGCCAGACATGCAGTTCCCAGATGGCTGAGGATTTGTTGCAATGTTTACAAGTAACTTCACATAAAATGTTAAAAGCCCGTCACCATTTCCACCTCCCTCCTGCTGTGAATGGTGCGACTGGTACCTTATCGAGATGGCTCTGTAATTCTGTCATCAGGCAGGCCCTGCCTAATGGCAGCGTAGGACTGGGAGGAACCAGGCCCAAACTGTAGGTACGGCACTGCAAAGCTGCTGAACTGCAGCACTGACATGAGTTTTGTATGGTCAGAGACAGTCAGCTTCTGATGAGTCCTTTAATTCCCTTTTAAGTTAACCCAGAAAATACTGCTGTAGATTTCCTGGCACACAGAACTTCCCTTCGAACGAGGTGTACCAGTAGTTCGGAATAGGAATCCTAATCCGAACTACCTAGTTCGTGCCGCGTGTAGCCGCGGGCATGGAATCCGAACTAGTGGACATTTAAAAATAGCGGCGCCCGGCAACATGCAAATGAAGCCCGGGAAATTCAAATCCCGGGCTTCATTTGCAACTCCGGTTGCCTACATTAACCACCCTAGTTGGAACTAGGGTGGTAGTGTAAACATACCCTTCCAGCTCTAGAAGTGCCTGTTTTCCCATTCAGAGGAACAGGCTTTGAATTCTAACAAACCCTACTGGGCATTCTCAGATGGGGAAGTTCTTGTTTGAATGATGTTTCTTTTGTACATATTAAAATTAAATATTACATGCAATTTATTACATATTATAAATATATATGAGAAATGTATTCTTGGGAGGTTTGAACATCTCCTCTGGGACTCTCCAGTGGCTGGCCTCCCCAAGAACATCAGATGGAAAGGTCACCTCTGAAAGCCTTTAGAGTGGTTTTTAATCCTTTTTATGTAACGAGCTTCAAATGCGAAGCTGGAAGACTCCTGCTCCCTTTCAGCTCTAGCCGCCCCAAGTGGTCCAGCTGCCTCGGGCTGCAGTGCAGCAGCTGCGCCAGGAAACCTCTGGGGAGCTGAACCTACCCCCTGCCGAGCACATTAAAAGCTTTCCAGGGCAGTTTCTGAACATTACACACAGGTTCCTGGAGCTCAGTCTGATGATCTGTGGCTGCTCATGCTGTGGTCAGGGATCAGGAAGACAGCATGCTTCTGAGCTGCAGCTGGGCCGTCCCCTCCTGACAGATGATGATCCAATACCCATGTCCTGGGGACACTTATTTAGCAGTAGCTTGCCGAGTGGGCAGCTCTTGCCACCAGAGGAGCATCCGGATCCCACTCCAGGGCCTCTTCGCCCTCCGAGGGGGACTGCATCCTCCGCGTTTTCTCCTGGAAATGTTCTCCCCGAGCGCCACGGGGAACTCGGGCCCCGGCTTCAGCAGGTGCAGAAACCAGCGGGGAATTCCGATCCCCCCGATGGTTCTCATTGGCAGGACTGGAAACTGCCTTGTCTGCGCGTGGGTGGAGAGTCAAAGCAGGGGGCAGGGCCACCCCTCTCTGCCCCACTGCAGCAAGAGCAGGGAGATGCAGACCCTAATCCCCAGGGGCCCGAGCTTCACTCTTTGCCTGGCGCCTGCATTCCAAGCAGAGCAAACAGCCAACTGCCCAACACCACGGAAGAACAGCCCCATGCCGCACGTGGAGGAGGGAACGAGCGGCGAGGACGGGATCCCCTTCCCTCACCGCTGCTCCCCGGGAGGAGGAGCTGCCTTTGCAGGGGGTGGAGAGGAGCCCTCACATTTCCCAAGCGGCAGACGCATTGCTAATAGGTGGAAGAGCTGCCACGGAGGAGGGAGGGGACGATTCATGCCTCAGGCCTGGCGGAGAGCAGAGTGTTCCCTGCCTGGCCTGGGAAGAGGAGGATGCTGGTGTAGCCCATTCTTCACATGTAGGTGCCCAGCAAGTCTCCTGATTGCATCGCTTCCCCCCTATTCCTCAGCACACTCACACACCCCTGCGGTGCTTCCCTCCCCATCCCCTCGGACCCACTTCCCACTCCCCCTCCACCCATTGATAAACACGCTGCTCCCGTGGCAGCAGCCAGCGCCCATCTGTCAGTTGTGGGCTCGGCACCACGCTGGCTCTGAAGCAAGCTTGCTGCAATCAGTGCTCCACTCCCTGGCAGAACATGGAGGTGGGTGGGAGGGAAAGGAGCGCTTGATTAGAGCAGGAGCTATTGGAGCATCGGCTGCCAGCAGCACCACTCACAGGCTGGTGTTTCCTCCACAGCGGGACTGTGCATCACGCTCCGCGGGGGATTTCAAAGCTGATACATTGGGTTGCTGCCATTGGCGCGATCCAGCAACCTTGTTCCAGGACAGGCTGAGCGGTTCAAAGAGCTGGATAGGAGGCGCCCTGCGCATGCTGGCCCAGGGCTATGGCTCTCGTGAACGTGTTTACAACTTGTCAAAGTTCTTTAGTTTACTAACCAGGTTGGCACTGCATGTTGTATTCAATTACTGCAAGCCAAGGATTAGGGTGAGACAGATCTGGCTCTTTCCAAAACAGTTTATAGGACTCACGGCTTTTTTGGCTGTTGTTTAAATTAACAATAATCATTGTTTTATTGTAAACGGTGGAAGCAGGAGGATTAAGAATCTGGAAACACGATGAATAAAGAATTTACAAAAAAGCCCCATCTAGCATCGCCCTGTCAAGGGAAATGTTGCCTCTGAGTGCGTGTGTTATAGGGATCTTTAAATCGCTCCCCGCCCTTTGGTACACTGATTTGGAAACTACGCAATTAGCATCTTCAAAGGAGAAGTTTCCAGTAAGGATGGCCCTGAGCCTCCAAGAGGCTAGCAGCCTTCAAAGGGGAAAAATTGTTAAGTATGATTTTTAAAGTGCTTTGATGGCTTCCGTTTAATCGGCTGGAGGTGTCTCATTGTTCGGGAGACGTAAAACAGGGAGGGATTCTGTAACCAGGCCAGCCCTGCTTCATGTAAAGAGGACCGGGTGGAAGCAGGGAGAGGAGCCAATATTATTTATAAATCAAAGTGGTGTGTGCCAGAGATCCTCAGGAAGGGCTTGGACATCCAGGCAAGACCAGCAAACAGCAGGGAGAAAGAAAGAACGGGAGAGGAAAAGAATGTGGGGGATGCAGGAGAGAAGAGAAAGGGAAGACGGGAGAGAGATCACTGACAGCACTGGGAGAGAGACATGGCAAGACAAGAAGGGGGATGACAGAAGGTTTGAAGGGGGATGACAGCAGGAAACAGGGAAAAAGGAGGAGGGGCAGACTTGGAGGTGCTAGAGAGGAGGAGGAAAGACGGGCAAACAGAGGCAGAGCAAAGCCACAGGGCTGCGCTGGGGACAAAGTCTCCTGAGGTGCGGATTCAGTTTCAGAAGTCACCTTGCTCCTTCTTTCCGGACAGATCCTGCCAGCTCCATGAGCAAATCTGAGTAGGAGGGGCCTTGCCTGTTCCCTCCCCGCCAACAAGGAGCAAAGTCTTTAGTTAAAAAAAGGTGTGTTCTGCCCTGGGGTGCCGCAGTGGGACCAGCGTCAACAGCTTTGAGCAGATTAAGTGGGGCAGCTTGCATGCCCCCTTCCTCCCCCACCTTGCTGAGGATCTCCTCTGACTCTCATGACATGCCAGTTCGACTAGTCCAGCTCATCTTTCCACTGCCTGTTGCCCAAAATGCGTCTGCTTTGGTAATTTCCAATAAAGGACTTTTGTAAGCATGGGAGGCAGAGCTTTTCACACCAGCAAAAGGCCAGTTTTATAAAAGGGAGCTGCAATTCCTGACGCTACTAGTTTCCAGCACTCCCGCCCTGGTTACCTTGGCAGAAGCAGTTGAAGCTCCTGATGATTTAAACACCCAAGTGTTGCCTTACACAGTAACTGCAGTGTTCTTCCTTGCTCTCGCCCTCACCAGGCTCTGGGGAATTTAAAACCCTCTGTTTCCTGCCTGAGCACTGGGCTGATGAATCACAAAGCAGCAGGAGAAGATAAACCACAGAGACTACTTTTTAAAAAGCCAAAAGACTATATAAGGTCCCTCAGCACTCAGAGACCTTATATTGGTGGGGATATTTTACCCTGCCAAGACCTGAATCTAGGCCCCTTGCTTACTATTTATAATTTGCAGAGGAGCAAAAGCGTATAGGGCACGTTGAGAAGGCTCAGTGCACCGGCAGGGGCAGCAGACGGAGTGGGCAGCAGCACAGGTTATTCAGAGCAAGCCCACGAGGGCATGCAGGCCACCCCTGTCAGCAGGTGATATTCTGGGCTTCCCAAAGAGCAGGCTGACACAGGTGCCCAGCAGAGGAACCACAGACAGGCAGGCACCAGTGGAGGAAAGGGGATGCAGAAACCAGTGCCAGGGGAAGTTCCCATAGATGGGTTGAAGATAACAACAGGCTGTCCTGGGGTTAAAGCCGAGCTCCCCGACTTGGCCAGAGCAGAGGGAGAGCTGCTGCTTTTCTCTGGTTGGCAGTGGGAGCACGTGGGGGAGCTGGAGACTGTTGTAGAGCTAGTGCTAACCCACGAGGGGTCCCCAGCAGGAATATTCCCTCCCCCCGCCCTGCACCAACCACATCATAAAAAGCAAATAGGGGGTCCCCCCTTGAGCTGTTGGGTGCCCGAAGCCATTGCTTAGTCTGCTTGTGCCTAATGAGGACTTTGCTGGCTAGGGAGCATCGGGGTCCTCCCTGCCTGTGGGTGGTACCGCCGCAGAACCAGACCAGGGAAGAGGAGGCCTCCCAGCTAGAGTCTCCATTCACGACCCAGCTCCCTCCTCCTACAGGGAAAGCAGGCCAGCTCCGGCATCCCTCCACTTCCGTGGGCTGAGAGAGACACCACACAAGAGATTCAAATCGGGCATAACTAGCAATGCAAGAAGCGGATATTTTTCCTGCCCTCAGCCCCGTCTTGCCCTGCACTGCAGGAGGCGTTCAGATGGGGACCCAGCACAGTCCGCACACTGCACATGCCTGGCAGGAGCATGGGCTGCGGACAGGAAGGTCTTACAGATACATTTCTTTCCTGGTCCCTGCTCTCTTGCATTTGCTTCCTTCCCTCACCTCCAAAGGATGCAACACTCACTCCGTCACAACAAGCTCCCCAACAACCATCCTCTGGATAGGGGAACCCCAATGCTGACCTGCTCAAAGCTTTTTCCCACCCTGCACCCTTCTTTCCAGCAACAAGTCCCCCCACTCTGAATGCCGCCAGGCTGTCAGAACTCTCCATTAGTGACAAGGGCCACCCATTGCCCCGAAAACTCCTTTTAGGCTGACCTACTCCCAGCTACTAACTCCAGGTCCCACTCCCAAATGCAAATGCAACCAGGCTGCCCGCTCCTAAGGTTGCCCCACACTTATCGTTACATCCTGTTTTCAGCTGTTTATAAAACTTTGCCAAGCTTCAACTATTTGGGCTGAAATTTTCCAGTAACACCTGCATGCCTCAGGCTGAAAATCTGCAATAAGTGTGAGATAAAATGAGTCAGCAGTTTACAAGAATGAGGCTAGAGGAAAAACAACATATTGGTCTGCAATCTTAACAAAAGTTTCTGGTTAACATTTTTTCCTTTGAGAAACTCGCCTGCTCCAATTCTCAAGAGCAGGGACTTTGAAACCAGGCCAGAGAGGAGGCCTTTGTGTCAGGGAAGTACTTTGTGCTGCTCCTGTCAAAAATCCACCCAGATCAGGCCTGTGTGGGAAAAATCTAGTTCACACCTGCAAGATGAGATTTCTTAAGAGTTTAGCAGCAAAAATCTGCAAAGATTCCACAGTCAAAGAACATGCTCTAATTCTTCACTCCTCTACCAGAGACAGGCCAAACCATGTGGGCACCATCTCTTCTCAACCACTAAGCCATGCTCCACCTCCAGTCCCGGCAACTCCTGCATGAGACAGGACTGTGCATGCACACCAGATCACTATGGCTCTGGGCGAGGGTGGGGCCAGGCACAGGGGTTGAGAACCAAAGCTCTGTTTCTTCTGTGCTCTCTTCCCTTGCAGGTTCTCAGGAAGCATGGAGGAGGAAGCCCCCTAACTCAAATACAGATGAGACAGATCCTGGGACTGGGGGTATAGAAAGGAGTAGACAGGGGCACAGACCCTGGAGATGCTGCCACTGAAGGGGGGGAAAACCATGGATGAGCTAGGAGGCTGCTATTCGACCCTGTGGAGTTTATGCAATGGGGTCCCGCAAGGTTCCATCTTGTCCCCTATGCAGTTTAATATCTACAGGAAGCCGCTGGGAGAAGTCATAAGGAGTTTTGGAGGACGGTGCCATCAATATGCAGATGACGCCCAACTCTATTTCCCTGTGACATTAGAACCAGGTGTGGCAGTGACTGATCTAAATCGGTGTCTGGAGGCAGTGATGGTTTGGATGAAGTCAAACAAGCTGAAGTTGAACCCAGATAAGACTGAGGTCCTGTAGATCAGGAGGCCATCTGTTCGGGAATGTGGCATGGCACCTGTTCTAGACGGGGTTACTCTCCCCTGAAAGAACAGGTGCGCAGCTTGGGAGTCCTCCTGGACCCTCTTTTAACATTTGAAAATCAGATTTCTTCGGTGGCCAGGAGTGCCTCTGGGCAGCTTCGTTTGATCCACCAGCTGCGACCCTTACTGAACAAGCATGACTTGGGCACAGTGATCCACACTCTTGTTACATCCCGACTAGATTACTGTAATGTACTTTATGTGGGGCTGCCTCTAAAGAGCCTTCGGAAACTTCAACTGGTCCAGAATGCGACTGCTCGAGTCTTAACTAACACTCGTTATACAGAGCACATTATGCCAGGGCTTCGGCAGCTGCACTGGCATCTGGTAGGTTTCCGGGCACAATGTAAGGTTTTAGTTCTGACCTATAAAGCCTTAAATGAGTTGGGTCCAGGGTATCTGAAGGTACCCTCTTCTCCCATATGAACCTGCCCGGGGATTGAGGTCAGCCGGGGAGGCTTTGCTTCGTGTTCTCCCACTTGTGGAGAGAAGATTAACATCTATGCGGAACGGGGCAGTCTCAGCTTTTGCTCCCAGGCTGTGGATTTCTTTTCCTCGGCATGGCGCCAACGCTAGCGTTGTTTCAGCGTCAGGCTAAAGCCACCCTTTTTACTTGTGCTTTTGTTAATGTTTGAGTGTGTATGTGTGTGTTCCTCCTCTCTATATGTTTTTAGCTGGTTATGTCCCTCTGGGGTCTCATATTTTAAATTTTTATATATATATTTGTATTGTGGTTTTTTTTGTAAGCCGCTTTTAATATTTTAAATAGAAAGGCGGGGTAAAAATGATTTAAATAAATAAACTGATTGAAAAGCGGGGAGGGGAGTCTGCATTTGGGAAAAAAGTCCCCCTCGATACCAATGAATGAAGCAGGCAGAAGAAAGTTACTACTAAAGGAGAAAGCTTTTATTGATATACTATCTTCTGGTTTTCAGCAGTTGTGGGGAAGGAAATGCAAGAGGTGCATGGGACAGCTTTACAGGCTTCTGGGGAAGCATGTTTTGTACGCTGGCCTCACTGTACCACTTTGGGCAGCCAGTGACACCTTTACCAAGGCAGCTGCAAGCACAGCCAGGAAGACAAGTGGCTTTGCAACTTGCAGCAGCAAGTGAATTAATGTGGCTGTAAAATATTGTAGCAGGGTGGAAATTGACCTGGTAATCCTGTGGCTGCACTTCCTCGCACGGGCTGGCACCAATCTCTGCCCTTTACTTACAGGGTGATGACGGTCACTTTCAGGAGTTCAGGGTCAGGTGTTTCAGGTCGTGCTAGTCGCCCCCTGTCGGAAATCTTACTGAGGTGGAGAAGAAGCCACCCCACCCATCGACGAAGCAATTGGTGCAAGCAGACTTTCCATACTCTATTCATAACAAGCCACTTTGCCATTGCACCTGCAGCAAATGGTCATTCCAGGAAGTAAAGCAGGTCAGCATCAGAATGGAGTGAGCCAAGCGCTCCAGCCTCACATTGCAGGGCTGCCACAGGGATGCCCTCGTGGGGATGTTCTGTCTTTTCCTCTCCTCCCTGCTTGCTACACTAGCCAAACCCCCTGGCTCTCCCCCAGCCTCTTGGGCCCACCCACCTACCTACTGGGGAGGGGAGAGCCAGGGCCACACAGCCCCAGCCTCTTGGTCACCCCTGCCGGCCAACACAGGCGGGAGGGCCAGCAACTGTGCCAGCCCCAGCCTCTCAGCTCCCCACCTGCCTCTTGGGCCCCCCACACCCTCCCCAGTGGCCCCCTCCGTCCACCAGAGAAGGTCTGGGGCTGAGCCAGGGGACAGCAGGGATAGCAGCAGCAGCTCCTCGCTGCACTCCCAGGCCTCAACGCTCTGGGACACAGCAGCAAACCGCTGCCTCCGCCTGACCCACGCTCGGCCACCACCTGTCCGGCGTGCAGCCTCGAACTCGCCCCCCTGCAAGATTACAGTGCCAGCACCGGCTTCGTGCGGCAGCGAGGGAGGGAGACAGCCCTGAGGCTCTGCACCGAATCCGGCTTGTAGGGAAGCACGTGCACCGGCGTGGGGAGAGGAGGAGCAGTGCCCACGCTTCCCCACTGGGTGCCGGAGCATCGGGGCCCTGGAGTGCAGCAAGGACCCGCTGCCACCACCCGCTGGCCCTCTTGCAGGGAAGCCAGGGGCTAGCAGAGCGCCCAGAGCACTCCTCGAAGAAGGGCCTGTGGAATCCCAAGCCACAGCCACTGCTCAGGGGACTCTGCTCAGGCAGGGGAGGTGGGGCAATGCAGGAAAATTTGAGGGAGAGGGAGAGGGAGAGGGAGAGGGAGAGTGGGAGGGAGGGAGAGAGAGAGGGAGAGAGAAAACCAAGAACTCCAGCATGAATGGAAGCACCATTCCTGATGGGCAATGCTGTAGCGGCAGTGAATGCGACGGGGCTACACGCGGCTTTACCTACGCTCCGGAACAGGTGCATGGGGACAGACTACAAACTAGTAGCGTGGGAGGCAGGGGTGAAGGGTTGGAACGCCTTTTGGAATGTCGGGCTCTACGCGCAGATTCACAGAACAGGGTAGAACTCCAGACCAGGGAATTTTCCATTTCTCCTCCCTGCTCAAGTCAATAACTCATTTTGATTTCTGGTGGTTAACATCTGGAGGGCAATTCTTTCTTTCTGCAGCTGTGCTTCATTTCTAGTGGGTCACATCGAGCTAACAGTTAAAATTAACGGAACTAGAGTTAATTACCCATATAATTGCCAGGAGGGGAAGGGGAATTATTAATTCCTTCAAAGTTAAAAAAACCTCCCTCCTGGAAGTGTTTATACACTGGCACAATGGACCCACCCCCTTTTTTCTCCCTCCCCCAACTTCTTTGGTCACCAATCATAATCCCCATATACTTCCTCAACATGTCCTTTTACAGTGTTTGTTCCAAGGCCCTTTCTAAAAGCATCAGCTGGTATTTAGAGATTGATTCTGCAGCCTTTATTCACTGAGTAATCTCACTGATTCAACAGGCTTGCTCACTGGAGCGTGGCTGAACAATTGGCCCTAATTCATACCCATGTTACAAATCCACGAACCATGGGATTAACCCTCGAAAGCCACTTTAGCCTTAAATGCTCCATCCCTGGTAGATGCCACTATCACACGTCAATCAGTGCTTCTTCCCATGCTCCTGGCCCCATGCTGGTCCCACTCACGTACGCGCACACACACACATACACCCTGCAGATTCCAAGCGTAAAGACAGTAAAAAGGACTCACCGATTTTGTGGATTCCAAAGACCCCAAAGAGAGCGTGTCTCGGCTGCCCCGGCTCTTGGAACTGAGATGGGGTGAGGAGGAGGGAGAGTCATCGATGTAGGGCATCGCGTCATGGTGTCGCCGCTGTTCTTCGGCACGGTCTGCATCGTAGGCATAACTAGGTGGCGTACCACTGAATGAAGCATCTGTAGCGAAAAAGATGAGCTTTAAATTGGAAGTAGGAAGGAGATCAACACTGACCAAGTCCATTCACTGCTCCCAACAAGAACACATGCCTTGTCAGTATTCAGAGAAGCCACAATGACTGATAGTGAGACGCTCCGTTCTATTCATTAACAACTCCGGGAAATAAAGCCTTTCCTGATACCTAACAGAAACAGCTCTTACTCACAATTCATATGCCCAGCTTTTGCTTTTATTGCATAATGTTAACTATTAATGCATTTATGCTTAATGCATAACGTTCTTTAAAACGTTAAAGAATTCTTAGCCAGGTTCTTGTGGTGTGCCCGCCGTGGGTTGCCAGTCCAGGATTAGGACTTTCAATGCCTCGTTTATATACTGATGAGCCAGGGCAATGAATGAGCCAGGGCAATGAATCTTGTAGCACGGAGATGAGGCCTCCATGAATGTTAGCAATGATACAGACTTCGTAAACAGAGACACGCTAGTATGGAAATCCAGGGATTCTCCATCCCTTGCAGCAAGACTAGGAAAGAAAGATCTTAAGAGCAAAGCAAACAGCCCTGCTGCCAAAAACAAATCCAAGAGACAACTTGGGGGCTATCGTTTCTCCTTAGATTCCTAATGAATTCCTCAAGTGTGCGGAGAAGTTGCTAAATTAACCCTCATTTACAGAAATGTGGGAAAAGTGCAGAAAAGGCAAACGGGAGAATGGATTTTGCATCCTGCGCTGGAGGAGAAGGAAAGTCTGCTGTAAGTGGAGTGTGAGGACCACACACTCAACACCTTGCCCTACTTCTCTCTGCAGGCTAGTGATGCTCTCTGATCACTGCACATACAGACGTGCACAAAGAGTGAAATCCACCACTATACAGGGAGCCAGCACGAGGCCAATTTGACTGAAGAGAGAGCCAAGAGACAGAGCTTATGTTGTACACAGTCCAGAGGGTCTATTTTATATACTTGAGATTGCTCAAAAGTGTTCTCGTATAGACTACGAGAATATTTCAGCAGGGGATACTGAATACGGGACCTGAAGCTGCAGAGTTACAGCTTGTTTCTCTCCCCACCCCCAAGTATTATTGTTCTTCTTTTACAAGACTATGGGGGTGGATGAGACATTGCAAAAGAATAAAGATTTCTATAAAACCAGCAAGCTCTGTACCAATGGGAGCCCAATACAAACAATGCCATATGAGATGAGTAACTCTAGCTTTAGATACCGCACAGAATACAGATCCTTCTGTGTTGGAGCGGTGAGGAGCCCAACATTAAGCTAGCGTATTAAATACAGGTTGAAATAAAAAAGGAACCCAAGCTGGAGTCTTTTTACAAAAATATCTAGGTTCTGCCAAGGTGATGAGGATCAACAGCTACCAAACGAACCCCCGTAATCTCCTTCTATCCCTGAGCTTGGTGAAATGTAAGGGTGACATTTTACCAACCACTTCCTCCCTCAGTCATCTCCACAGGCTCATCACCGCTGAGGTAAAGAAAAGGGAAAACAGACAGCTGGGTGATGCTGAGCACACAAAATAGGAGAGCTGGAAGAGTATAGTAAGGACTCGTTCAGATTTCCAGGACAGCTACGTCCAAAACAGAGACAATCCAGGGAAAACCTGGACAGGTGGCAACTCTACACTTCCAAGGAAGCGTGACTCACTCCAGCGAATGATGCCCGCTCAAAGACAGAGAGAGAGAGAGAGAGAGAGAAGAGAGTAAACATTTAGAAGGGAAGGGCTTGTGTGGGGAGGAAGGAGGAACAAGCCTCAGGGGCCATGAACCACCAACATCACATCAAGTCCTCTGAGTTCCCCAGCTCCTTTGCTAGACTGTGCAAGAATGGCACATCAGCGACTAGTCAGGTAGTCGAGTACTGTCTCGACTAGTTGCTTCCCCTCCCCCCTTGCCCCCATCCTGCTGCGGTTCTGCAGTTTCCCCCCTTATCGACTAACCGAGTAGTGGATGGAAGTTTCATCGACTACTCGATTAGCTGAGGACATGCAATTTAGTATCCCTAGTGCAAGAACCAAGGGACTGAAAAGTTAAAGCAAACCCATGACCTGCGGGAAGGGCCTTGGCTTCCAGGCCTTCCAGGCTTCCTAGTGGCCAAGTATACACCCCAGTGGAGTTGGTCTGGGCAGTGCCTGTCTGGGAGGAGATGGTACGTTGGGTCAGGAAAGGCAGTGAGTTAAAAGTGCTCTCCCTCTCAGGCAGCACAAATCCCTACACAAAGCAGCTGTTTGCACTACAGGGATAATTTGGGGAAGGAGTTGGGGCTCACTCAGCCACCAGGGAAGTGTGAAGGGACTGTGACTGGCGCAGAGCTATAGGTAGAAAGGAGGAGTATGGACTCCTCCAATCTCTCTAGCATATCTACTACTAGAAGATTTACACCCAGTGTTGCTCAGGTCCTTAATTCAATTATTATTTTTTTATTTAAATAATTGCTCTGGGGTGCAGCTGGGGAAAGGAGGCTTAGTACACAGGCTGCCCTGGGGAGAGAGGTCTACCACAGCCCCTCTCCCTCTGCAGCCGTTTGGCGCCAGGTGAGAAGTACCTCTCCATGGCTTCTGCAGCTTGTATGGGGAAAGCTGGGAGAGGGCTGCATGTCCCTCAGTTGGGCAGGTCCTGGTTCATCTGCCACTTGCACACCCCAGCCAGAGTGAGGAATGCAGCCACCTGTGCACTTTCCCCTCACTCCCTGACGAGGGGGGGAATAGCCAGCCATGTTCCTGGACAAATGGGGGCAGGAGGAAACTGCAGCCCAATTCGGAGGGGAACATGGCTGGCTGTTCACCTTTGCCACTCTGGCTGGGGAGCACCGGAGGCAGACAAACCTGGATCCGCGCCCCTTCCCTGGCTGCACAGAGGTCAGTTTTTTTTAAACTATCATTAAAATACTAAATTTCTCATTTAAAAATAAGAGTTACAATTAAATCCCATCACACACGTGCTACACCTACAGTCTAATTAAAAAAAATGCATGAATGGCTCCAGTCTGCCCAACCTAAATACCAGCTCTTGCGTCTCGAAAGTTCTGGGCTTCCAATTTCTGTTTCTCAGCTGACTAATGTAGCATGTGCAAAGACACACACAGGCTGGACAGGACTGTTTTTGTTTTGTGCTTATGGAGCGATGGCCCTGGGCCAAGCACAGCAGAGGAGTTAGTTAAGACATTGTCTTAAGACAAAGAGACAATACATAGGAAGGGACGGAGGCAGCACAGCAAGGAACAGTGGCATGGACTGGAAAGAAAAAGGAAAGACATTCAGCACACACACAGCTTCCTACATTCCCCCACGCTTCTGCCACAGAAAAACTGGCCTGACTTCTGGGCATAAAAGAAACCCCATCTGGGAATATTCTGAAGAAATTCGTTCCCTGGGTAAGAAAGTCAAGTCAATGTGTCAAGTGTAAGCAGTGTAAGAAGGTGCAGAGCCTCGCTGCAAGAATGAAACATCGTAACAGCAAGCTATAGAACAGGCCTGGGCAAAATACAACCCGCGGGCTGCATGTGGCCTGCCGAGCCATTGGATCTGGCCCCGGGACACTGCAAGGAGCCCCAGACAAGCTCCCTGCCTGCCTTGCCCCCCCTGCACACCACTCAGAAAAGCAGCTGCCGGGCTGTTTCTCTTTCAAAACTGCAAGCCCAGGGAGGGCAGACTTCAGACGCTGCTCCCGCCCCCAGCACAATCCCATTGGCCGATTTCCTGCCAGAAACCAGCCAACAGGAGCTGACTGTTTGAATATCAGGCAGCTACGAAGCACCACACCCCCACCCCTCTGGCTCCTAGGTATTTACACACACACACACGGCTCTGCAGCCTGTGCAGGGGCGGGGCAGGCAGGCTGCCTGAGAAACATGCAGGGCTGCTGGCCGGGAGTCACCCAAGTAAGTCTCCTGGCCACAGCCTGCCTCTGGCACCCCAGTCCTTCCCTTCTCCAATCCTTTGCCCCCCTATTCCACATACCCAAACCTTCTGCCCCCCTCCTGGACTCATATCCCCTCTCAGAACCAGCACCCCAATCCCCTGCCCCAGTTCACAACTCAAACTCCTGCACCCAATCCCCTGTCCTAGGTCCCAACCCAAACCCCTGCACCCCAGTCCAGTGCCCTAAATCACAGCTGCCTCTTTCACCCAAACTCCCTCCAAGATCCTACACTCTTTCCTACGCCCCAATCCCTTACCCCAAACTCCCTTCTGCACCCAGCCTCCATCCCAGACCCTGCATCTCCTCCATCAATATCACGGAAGAGTGCGGCCCTCAACTACTTTCCAAATTCTTCAAGTGGCCCCCCATCAAAAATTATTGCCCACCCTGTTGGAGAAGTTTCAAGGACACTGCACATTTAATGTTCTGAGGACTTGCCTGTCAGAGTTAATAAAACTGGGGGAAAATATGTAAAAAGAGAGAGTTTACGGACAGACATCAGCTGGCAACTCAGGAGACGGCGGCAATAGCAAATGTGAAACATTTATGTAACATTTATGGTTTAGTTTAATACAGTATAAGTGCTGTTGTGTTTTTGTGTGTGATTTAGTTCTTACCATTCCTAATGTATGGCTGGTGCATTTGCAGCTTGACCCAGATGTGAGTATTATGTATTATTTCCTAAATTAATAAAATTGAGTTATCTAAAAATATTACACAAAGTATACCTCTTTGATGTTGTAAAAGGCTATATGGAGCTATAATTTAACATGTTTTAATGATCAGATTTGCACCACTGTTTAAGAAACAGGTGAAGAAGTCTCAGCAGGAAACTTGATTTAAAATTAATGATTTTTCTTGGTGATTGAAATCATGATTTAAATCAATCAAACCTGTTCAAGGCTGGTTTACAACAGACAGCTAGGTCCACCCAGCTATGCCACTTAGGGGGACACAAATCTCTACCAATGGTAACCCAGTTAAGCTGACCTAACCCACAGTGTAGACAGCGTGGGGCTGACAGAAGAACCTCTCCCATAGCCATAGTGTCTACCCTGAAGTGCTGCAACTGTGCCGCCATCACTTTTTAAATGTAGACTCAGCCTTTGAGCACTTAGCACAGCTCCACGCCGCCTGCCTCTCTCTCCCTATCGCCAAGATCAAATACCACGAGGCAAGGAGAGGCGGGTTTGTCATGTCAAATCCCAGTAGTTTTATTCTTCATCTTCTGGATGAAGAGAAAGCTCCACCGAGATGCTAAACAGATTCAGAGGAGACCTCTGCTCCTAAGAGTGCTGTATCTCTTCCCTAGACAGGGCAAGTGAATCCGCATGTGAAGCAGCTGTCTAGTAAAACCCAAAGCCTCCACTCAGATGTAAAAACAAGCTCATTTAGCAGCAAAAAATCCTATTCATTTGCAAATCCATTGCTTAGTGCCAGAGGAGCAAGAAGGCAGAGAGGCTCAGGGAAATGAACATCAGCTCCAAGCCTGCTTGAGGCTTCTGACCCTCTCCCCCATTACATACAATTAGGAAATGTTATTTTACTCTCAGCGTAACAAAGAGGCTTCCTACAAGACCACCCTTGCACATGTCTAGGAAGAGCATCCCTAGAAAGGGCAAGAACAATCACCTGGGGCAATGCACAGTGTTCCCGTTTTGCACCTCAGTAGGGTGTGTGGAATGGAGAAAGGTTTAAATCAGAGGAAGACAAAGGGTGCTTAGAGCAGGACTACTCAACTCCAAGGGCCACAACGATACCCACAGCGCATGCCGAGGGCCGCAACTTAAGTGTGGTTGCATGTACATGCAAATATATATGCAAATATATGCAAATAGCTTCTTTCACACTGACAGGCATGAATACAGAGATTAAGGCTGGACTACACAACACATAGGCCCCATTTAAGTCCGTTCTGCTGATATTAATAAAACACAATATTTACCCAATTTCCACCCATATGACAGCACTTTGAATGAGCAATGACAGTCTAGGAATTTAACTATGAAAATGTGTATCAACAGAAGACCATTCTATTGACTAGCTTTTTGTTTTGGCTTCACAACAGTCCAGGAATGTAAGTACTAAAACACAGATCCACCCAAACCGCACAGGAAACCCGAACTGTACCGTGGACCACAAACAAAGGGCTGCAGGCCACATGTGGGCCACGTGTTGAATAGCCCTGGCTTAGAGGGTCGTTCTCAGAGAAGTGGGAAGATTATGTGAAGCACATGGTGTTACTGCTGCACCTGACAAACCCTCTGTGATGGACCGGGCCAGGTCTGGGTACAGCTGAGGGCGTCCGCTCAGGGCGAATTGCTCAAAACCAGGGCTCCTTACAGCCCTTGACTGGAGACCCTTCACAAAGAGGCCACAAACCAGTCACACCGAGCTCTTCAGTTGCCAACCCAGCCAGCAGGAAGCCTCATGAGCAAAACCCCTCAGCCACCCCAGCTCTCTCTGTGCCCCAATCAGCCCCGGGCCTAGCACACAGGTGAGGAGTTATAGAAGCCAATCCCACCAACTCCGAATAGATCCTCCCGGTCCCAAAGAACCAACCACTGTTCCCCAGTCAATTTACACTTTAGATCTTACCCACAAGAGCACGCTGAGAATCTAAAATCTAAAGGTTTATTAACAAAAGACAGAAAAGGTTGAGAGTGAGGTTGTTAAGGAGAATACATGACATACATCAATCACCAAGTTCTTGATGCAGGCTCTTAGCAG
Organism: Pelodiscus sinensis; assembly: GCF_049634645.1. NCBI lineage: Eukaryota > Metazoa > Chordata > Testudines > Trionychidae > Pelodiscus > Pelodiscus sinensis. The sequence continues at coordinate 7,394,114 of NC_134725.1, forward strand.
AGATGTTACAAGCTGCTAGTTTAAAAGTCTCTGGTGCACATCCTATGTCAGGGTAGGTCAGCATTCCTTCCCGGCTCGCTGTCCCTCGCAAGGCTGCATCTGGGATTAGTAGCAAGACTGGAGACAAAATGGAGACCGCCTCACGGCACTTATATATCTCCGGTGTCTCCCAAGCCGGAGCTGGTCACATGATGGCATGATTCACAGGCTAGCAGCCATGAGATACAGGCTGGTTTGCAGGTTTCCAGACACATTCCTCAGGTGTGTACGGGCCACCCTGAGAGAGTCCTTGTCCCTGCAGCTGTGCTAATTAGCACAGTCATTCATTGGACATTCCTTTTTTACAGCAGGCAAAACAGGCCCACGGCTCTGTCTCATGCAGAGAACATTCACATACCAGCACAGAGCCCACATTCATAACTCCACATACAAACATCACACAAGTACATGGGTAGCATATATAGAATCGGTAGAACATAAGCTTTCATTTGACACCTCACATGACCCCCTTTGTACAGACTTTGGGGCAACCCCCCCCGTAGGTTCACCTGTGATCTGTCTGCTCATCATAAAATCAAATAATGTGACACCCTTACACAGAACGACTTCCATACACTGAGCTAAACACGGCAGAGCCACATGGTGCCAAGCAGAAGCAGTTCCCTATCCACAAGTAAGGCACAAGCGGGCCCTCTGAGCACATGTTTTGTAAGCCCATTCCTAAGACAGTAAGTCTTTTGATGCTGCCAAGGGCCAGTATTATGCTCAGGACACGGGGAGCAGAATTTCAATCATGAGTTTAAAAATCAGCAAGTTGACTTTGGCCAAGCTCTGAGCGAGTCTGGAAGCAGGAGCTGGTAGTGTGTGTTGTGAAGGAGAGAAAGCTCTGGCATCGGTACAGGTCTGCTGCTGAAGCATGTGAAGTCTCAACAGTCAGCTTGTAATCGGATGCAAATGTTGCCCCGGACCAGAGAGAATTAACCCCCGTGGAACTTTACAAAGATGCACTGTCCCATCACCACTGTTAATCAGCCTCACATCACTGGAGCGACAGGAGGGACGCTACAAGCCAATCCTTCACTGAACCTGGAAGCCCCGTTTTAGTGACAGTCATACCAGGCTCTGCACTAGCTGCTGAACACTTGGAATCTGTCATCGTCTGGATTGTGACATCACTACAGCAATCCCACACGTGTAGCCTCCCAGCTGCACCGCTGCAAGCCTCTTTTGTTTGGAGCTAACCATGACAACGCTGCAGCCGGCAGACATGGCCTTTCCTGGAGACAGCTAGAGGTGTCCGAGCTGCAAGGCTGACTGTTTGCTAGCCAGTGAGTGACAACACTAATATCAGCATTCAAAGTCCAGATTAAGTCTGCCCGACACAGCTGGTAGCAAGACAACCTGTAGAAATGCTGCCAATGGGAAGTGACAGAGCCCTTCAGCTACCAGTCAGAGGTGGGCACTGTCTACCCAGCACAGAGGTGCACAGTGTATTAGGGGCTTAGCCTGTGTTCACTCCTTACTCAAGTGCAAGTTATAGCCCAGCTTCTTGCAGTTTCTTACATCTTCCTTCCTCAGTTCAGTACATAACGGATCATTTACAGAAAGCTCTTTCTTGCACTGAAACAACTCAACCATCTAGTTACACAGGGCCTGCTCCAGAGGCCTGTGAAGTCAATAACAAAATACAGGACTATGCAGAACTTCAAAGACTAACAAGATGGTTTATTAGGTGATGAGCTTTCATGGGCCAGACCCACTTCCTCAGATCAAATTGTGGAAGAAAATTACATGAAGGATGTTACGTATTGGGTAACTGACTAATCGAATAGTCGATGAATAATATTCAATTAGTCGATAGGGCCCTTCCATCTTTGAAGTGCAGCAACAGCCCTATGCGAAAGAGTACGGGCTCCACAAGGCGCTGCCGCTTTGAAATGCTGCGTGCAGCCCGACGCTGGACTCCTCGCGGCATTTCAAAGCGGCAGCGCCACACAGAACCTGGGGTCAGCGGGAGAGTCCCCAGCTGATCCTGGGCTCCATGCATCACTGACACTTTGAAATGCCACGTGCAACCTGGGGGACACCCCAACTGGCCCCGGGCTGCACGCAGCTTTTCAAAGCGACAGGCTTCAAGCGGCACTGCTGCTGTGAAGTACACTCACCTCTCCCCGCTCCCCTTGCTACCTCTAACTGCTAGCGACTAGTCAACTATCCTGTTGATTATCCGATAGGCATTTGCTTATCGGATAGTCGACTAGTCCTTCACATCCCTAGGTTAGACAGGAGTCATTTCCATGTTAAGCTTGTCCTGGCCTATGTCTTGTAGCTGTGCTCAGCGGAGTGCCTGGAGCTGGGCTCTCCTCGATTTTCCTTTGTCGTTTCTTGCTCAGGGTTGTGCAGCAGGGCAAGTATCCTTCATTTGTGGCAAGGCTAGAAACTGAGTGGAAGTTTTAAGGCAATTGGACACCTGCAATTTGGCTGTCAAGAGTAGAAAGCAAATTGGAGACAATACCTGCACAGGCAGACTGACACGCACACACAGGCACACGCAAAGCTGTGCAGCATGGAAGCCAACAGGAGGTTTATGACCGACTTCAAGGGGAGCAGGAGCAAGACCACAGTGGGTGAGTAGCATCAGCTTTACTAGTAGAACGACAAACACACATTAAGGATCTAAAATTCCGGTTAATCAGGTAACCAGTTAAATGTTATACAGTAATTCCTCATTTAACACGTGCCCGCTTCACACGGTAGCACGATTTTTTTTTTTTAGGGAATGTTTTTTGAATTACACGACCGTCCCCGGAATAACACGATTTCCCCAACCAGCCCGTCACCGGCAGCTGCGCGGGGCTTCCCCCACCTCCCTGCAAAGCGGCAGAGGGTTCGCCGCTCGCCGTGCAGTTCCCTGGTGGACCCCCCCTCTCACCAGACACAGTGCGGGTCCCAGTAAAGCCATCACAGGGGCATACTCCCAACCCAATCCCCCTCTCCTCTGCTCCCTTTCCCTTCCCCAGAGCCAGACACCTCCCCTCCCTGCTGTAACCCAGTCCTCTTTCTCCCCCAACCTTATGTCTCAACAGACACCACCGCTTGAAACGTAGCCCCCACCTTTTCCATTATTTTCAATGGGAAAATTGACCCTACATAGCACGTTTTCACTTAACACGATCATTTCGTGAAACATATCGATAGTGTTAAATGAGGAATTACTGTATTTAAGCATTTAACTGCTTATATGGAGGTGGGTAGGGGCTGCTCCGGCCAGGTTGGAGTGTCCCTGTATGCAGAGTGCTGGGCCTAGTCTGCGGTAGGCAGGGGCTATTTTCACTAGGCTGGAGTGCCCCCCACTTGTGGTGGGCAGGCGTCTGCTCCAGCCTACCAATTAACCATCACTGGTAAGCACCATCCGGTAAGAGTGATGCTACCAGTTAACCATTCACATCCCTATTAAATGTATTATTATTACAAGAGACTAAAACAAGCCAGCCTGTACCCCAGCAACTGCATTAAGAACGGCGATCATTTTTATTTTCTGTCTGCTAGACAGTAACCGGTTTCAGACACTCTAGTGACATGAAGCCTAGAGGAAACGTCACGCACCGGCCCCCGGACTTTGGAGCAGCCGAGAGCTTCATTGCTGCTGAGGATATATTCTCTAGCAGGACTCGGAGATGAACAGACCAAACAATCAGCAGCATGCTGCTCCCTTCAGCCAGTTCACAGAAAACGTCACGCCTCCTCCTGACTTCAAATAAAATATTGCATTGTCAGCTGCTGGAGATTTAAAAAATGAGCAGAACATAAAACAAGTGCCACAACAGAGGTGCTTTTAGAAAAATTTAACACATAAACACCACCATCACACAGGCGCGGGGATATTTCTTGTGTTTCACTGGAAAAGGCTGGAAATTCCTGCCAGGCAAGAGGGAATGTGTACACACACAGGACTGGGCTGAAGAAATGCAAGGGTCTGCGAGCAGGGAAGGAAGGTCTGCAGGGGGACTTGTATTTTATTCAAGAACATCAACAGGACTGATAAAGAAAACTAGCTTGTTTCCAAACCTTCAATCTCCATTCCCCATCAGGATCAGCTCCGCTACGCTGGCATTTTTCTAGTCAACGTGGCTAAATTAAAAGTGCAAGAGGCCAGTCTTGACCCTGAGCGCTTACTTGCATAGGGTATGTCTATACTACAGCGCTAATTCGAACTAACTTAGTTAATTCGAACTAAGCTAATTCGAATTAGCGCATCCAGACTTAAAAACTAGTTCGAATTAGCATTTTGCTAATTCGAACTAGCATGTCCACACTGAGTGGACCTTAAACTGGGGTTAAGGATGGCCGGAAGCAGTGCCGGCAGGGCATCAGATGAGGACTTAGAGCATGGAGCTGCTGTCTCAGGCTAGCCGAGGGCTGTACTTAAAGGGTCCCGACCCCCACCCTGGACAGACAGTTCTCAGGGGTTCCCCACTTGCAAAGCAGTCCTGGCTTGGAGTGCCCTGAGTGCTCACACTGGGCACATCACAGCACTCGGACATCAGCCCAGCTGCACTTGCCACAGGCTGCCATCCAGGGGAGGGTCAATCGGGGGGCTGCAGGAGACTTTCCACGCCGAGGAGCCCACAGAGCCAGCCCAGTCCTCCCCATTGGGGGCTCGTACCCCATTCCTCCCTCACCTCCTTCCACTTACCCCTCCCTAGCCAGCTTGGTCCCGGGAAGAGGGGGAGGGCTGGGGGGCATCGGGTGGCTGGCTCGAGCCATGCCAGGTGCAGGGTCTGCTAGCTGGGTGCTGGCAGGCTTGCACCTGGCACTGGCACTGTAGCCAGCCTGTGCCCCTTTAAGGGCTCCGGGGCCGGGAGGGGGGCAGTAGAGTTTCCCTGGTGTTGGCCAGAGTGGCCGCCAGGGAAAGCTGGGGAGGGCTAGCCTCCCACTAGTTCGAATTAAGTGGCTACACAGCCCTTAATTCGAACTAGTAAGTTCGAACTAGGCTTAGTCCTCGTAGAATGAGGTTTACCTAGTTCGAACTAAGCACTCCGCTAGTTCGAATTAAGTTCAAACTAGCGGAGCGCTCGTGTAGCGCCTATCAAAGTTAATTCGAACTAACGTCTGTTAGTTCGAATTAACTTTGTAGTGTAGACATACCCATATAGACTAACAAATACATGAGCAATTAGAAAATTAATTGTGACTAATCACACTGTTAAACAATAGAATACAATTTTATTTACATATTTTTGGATGTTTTTGACATTACAAAAGTGTACAGTGCTCATTTTCATGTATTTGTATCATATATATAGTAGCCCAGTGTCTGTGAGTCTGTAACGCTGAAATGCTGGCTGTTCCCTCTGGGTGGCCTGTGCTGCATGGGGAGTGCGGGGCCCAGATGGCCGCTTGCTCCTCCATGGCAGCCCAGCTGAGCGGCGCAGAAGTCAGCCGAGTGCCATGGCAGAAGGGGAAGGAGGGCGGGGTGGTGACTTACATGGCCAGGGGGTGGGGCCTGGCCATGTACATCACTGCCCCGCCCCCCTTCACCTCCCGCTGTGGTGTTTGGCTGACTTCTGCGCCGCTCAGCCAGGCCGCCATGGGGGAGCCCAAATGGATGCTTGCTCCCCCACGGTGGCCCGGATAAGCAGCGCAGAAGTCAGCAGAGCACCATGGCGGGAGGCGAAGGGGGGCAGGGCCGTGACCATTTGGGCCATTTGGGCTCTGCGGTCCCCCAAGTGAGGAGAAGAGAAAGAGAGAGACAGAGAGAGGCAAAGGTGAAGGAGAGCTGAGAGAGAGGGTGGGGGGAGGCAGGAAGAGGAGGAGGAGGAGGAGGAGAGACGGAGCGAGAGACTGGAGGCTCAGGAGAGAAGACCGACGTGGAGGAGAGATCTGAAAATCCCGTCTTATGACGGGCTAATTGTCTAGTTAAAAATATTTGCATTCCAAAAATAAAAAAACATTTTTTGAATTCACCTCATACAAGTACTGTAGTGCAATCTCTTTATTGTGAAAGCCGAAATTACAAATGTAGAATTATGTACAAAAATAACTGCATTCAAAAATAAAACAATGTAAAACTTTGGCACCTACAAGTCCACTCAGTCCTATTTCTTTTTCAGCCAATCCCTCAGTCAAATGACTTTGGTTATAATACTGCCCACTTCTTGTTCAGAAAATCACCTGAAAGTGTCAACTGATGTTCATGTGGCACTGTTGCAGCTGGTGTTGCAAGATATTTAGGCACTGTTGCCTCAGACCAGCCTCTATCCATGGGACCCCCGTGGACAGGGGCTGGTGCCACCCTGCACTGCTGCTCTCTATCAGTTGGGGCAGGAGTGGCCAGTAGGCAGGTCCACAGCAGCAGAGTGAGCCACACGCACGGTCTGGGCTCTGGAATGCCGCCCCTAAGTAGGAGCTGCACTCCCTGACCTTGGCATAGACCTGCCTGAGCTCTTTCACCTTCATCCACACCTGCTACTGGGTTCGGACGTGTCCCCACTACCCCAGCCATCCGGCCATAAATGTCAGCATTCCTGCATCTGGTGCGGAGATCCTGGAGGTTTGCCTCCTCTCCCCAGACCTCAATGAAACCCAGGGTCTCCACACCAGATCAGTATGGTGCCTGCCTCTCCCACCTTTGGGCAGGGACTTGGGAGCTGCCTGCAGTCACTGGGGGGCTCAGATGCAGTGCTGTGGTCTGCAGAATTGGGTGCTGCTATGTGGCACGGTGTGAGCTGGGCCTGTGCCACACACTGTTTCCCCTGTGGCTGCAACTTTAAAGGCTTCAGGGGAAGGGGAACTATACCGCAGAGTTGTTGACTCGAGTCCCACGACTTGAACTCGAGTCGGACTTAAGTCGCCGAGGTGACTCGACTTGAGACTCGACTCGGGTTCATTGTTTGTGACTTGAGATTCACTAATTTTGTTAAATCGACTTGGTGAAAAAATTCTCCAAAAATGCCGCTGTTGTTAGTAACAAACCACCCACAGTGGTGATCGCGGCCCCGCCTCCCAGCTGGACTACTAGTAGTTAGACAGTATGATTTATGTTAATAAATGAAAACAGGTAGTGGTTATTGTTATTTATCGATATTAATAGCTTGTACAAAAGTGACCTGACATTTTTTAAATTAAGACTTGAGACTCGACTTGGGACTTGACTCGAAAGTGACTTTAGGGACTCAACACTCGACTTGAGACTTGAACTGCAGTGACTTGAGACTCGACTTAGACTTGACAATGACGACTTGAAGACAACACTGCTATACAGTCCTCATGAGTGTGGACAGAGCGTCCAGCAGGGCACCTCTGCGAAGCCCTGGGGGGGCCTCTTATTCCAAAATAACCACAGTTACGCTGTCTACACACGCCCTAATCCAAAATAACTATTATTAATGAGGGTTATGGATTTCAAAATAAGATACCCGTTATTTCAAAATTATTTCAAAATAACGTTGCTGTGTAGATGTGCCCTAAGATTCCACATGGTTACACGACGATGCAATTACACGATATATCTAACATCCCTAGCATCCATACTGATGATGGGCTCTGCTCAACAACCAAAGCAGTGAGGACTGACGCATGTTCGTTTCATCATCTGAGTTTGATGCCACCAGCTGAAGGTTGGTTTTCTTATCTGGTTGTTTGGGTTTTGTAGTTTCTACATGCTTTTTAAAGCATGCTTCAACCTTGTCTCCCTCAAATTTTGGAAGGCACTTCTGATTCTTAAACACTGGGTCCAGTGCTATGCTTGCCTTTAGAAATCTTACATTGGTACCTCTTCTGTTTTCTAAAATCTGCAGCAAAAGCATTCTTAACACGAACGTGTGTTAAATCATCATTCAGGACTGCCATTGACATGAAATATACAGCAGAATGTGAACGAAACAGACGGAGATATACAATTCTCCTCCAAGGAGTTCAGTCACAAACTTAATTAACGCATTATTTTTAAAATGAGCGTCATCAGTATGGAAGCATGTCCTCTGGAATGATGGCCGAAGCACGAAAGGACATATGAATGTTTAGCATATTTGGCATGTAAATACCTTTCAATGCTGGCTACAAAAGCCCTACGTGAATGCCTGTTCTCACTTTCCAGTGATGCTGTAAATAAGAGATGGGCAGCATTATCTTCTGCAAATGGAACCAAATTTGATTGGCTGAAGAAGAAGTAGGACTGAGTGGACTTGTAGACTCTGAAGTTGTGCAGTTATATAACACAAACACTCTACTTGCAAGAAGCAGCCATGTAGGACATGGGTGAGGACTGGAGAGCAGCCCAAGAAAGATAGCTAGGCAGTTTCAGAGGCGAGGGATGGGTCTTCAGCACACAGCCTTCACTGAGAGGAGGAAACAAACTACACTGTCCTGCTGCACTGTTGCTTATGAGTCTTCCCCTTTTCCAGGCACTGAAGTACAAGCCCCCAATAGGTACGGCAAGTTGTAAGAGTCCACATAAATAATTTACAACAGGGCACCCACAAAGTAAAGCTGTCTGTGCGTGAACAGTACCACTAAAAGTGCAGTTGTAGAAAGTGCCTCATGTCAGTAGTTTGAGAAAGTATCCCCTGCACAAAGGCCAGGTAGAAAAAAAGCCCGTGGTCTCATTTTCAAATAGGCTGGGCTCCCATATCCCCCAAGAGCTGTGAGCACTCAGCATCACAAGTGGAGAGGTGGCATGCTGGTCTAGGACCAGCTAAGCAGGAGAATTGCTACTGGCAGGCCATCTGACTGTGCAGCTGTGTGTGTTTTCCACGTGGCTGGCTCTCCCAAGAGCAGTTCAGAAGTTGGAATGCAGAATGGTCAGGGCAAGGGAGAAAAAGCATGACAGGGAATTACCTGTGAACACACACACAGAGCTGTTTCCCCTGCTGCAGGCCCCCACACAAGCCTCTCTGTTACAGTCCAGTGAGGATTCCTAGCAATGGAGGAACACGTTACAGGACTGGCCACGAGAGAAGCAACTTCTCAAGTGATTTTTTAGATGTCTGGAAGATTCCACACTCCCCCTTCCCCCCCCCCCACTCCGCTTCCTTCTCCCTTTAAGCCACTGCTGATTTATTAGGCAACTCCCTGGTACCAGGTGCTTCAAAAATGTCAAGATCGACTAACCTTGTTGTGTGATGATGAGAGAGAATCCATTTAATTTCACACCACCCCCTGTTAGCACAGTGCAAAGCACTTAAATGCGGATTAAGTGTCAACCCCTTTGCTTGACATATATTTTTATTATTAGGCTCATTTTATGAGTGGGTAAACTGAGGCAGGCAGCAGTTAAGTGACTTATCCAAAGTCACTCAGCAAGCAGGACTCCCCCATGATCTAACCACTAAACATCACTGACTTCCAGACCAGACATTTGAAACATAACAGGGTCAAGAAAAATCTCTCTGATTTGTTTTAAAAATAGCTTCGTCCTGCCCATCCACTGGCCTCCCACTCTGGTGAGTCCTTCCTGGGCGTGCGTACACACGCAGATGCCACAAGGACAGAGCTGGATCTGACACCGACACGTAAGGCCTGTTTCTAATTTCACGCCTAAGGAAATCAATTACTGACCCCTGTAATGGCCTGCTTGAGAAACCAGGGCTGGGATCTACCAGAAGCAACGTTTTTCTCCAGAGCAAGTGGATTTAATAAGGAAAAGAGATGGGTGCAGTGAGAGCCTTTTCCAGGCAAGCTGCCATGACAGCAGCCACCAGCCTAAGCTGTCGGAGGAGCTGCTGAGAAAGAGATCAAGGCAGACTACCCAGCAGGCAGCAACCGGGCACCATCTCTCATTGTTTCAGTCACCAATCAGCTTCTCCTCCTGACACTAAGCTTGGTGCCCAATGAGGGGTCTTGAAAAAGCTCGTAAGCTGCTAGGGCAACGAACAGATCAAACGACTGTGACAGGTGCATAATCCTCCTCCTCGCCATTGTCATGGCTACCTCTTGGTTGCTCAGCACCAGACAACATTCAATCCTCAGGTTTTCTTGACAGAGAAAAGCAATTCCAAATACATGGGTGGCTGAGAGGAGAAGCTTTCCGAGAGCACCTGCAAGCTACCAAAAAGAGAAAACCCCAAAATGGCAGCCCTGCCGCGTGAATGCACCAACAGCACAGCCAGAGACCATACACAAGAGCCTGGATCTGTAATACAAGGCAAAGCAGCATCAAACTGAGCTCACCTCATACAGGACTATGTTGCAAATACATTGGTGTCCCCGGCATCCTGATTACACAGCCCTGGAAAGGACTGATATGACCCCAGTGCCGTGGGCCAGCAAACTCTGCAAGATGTGGAAACAATCTGACTTTCCTTTTGTTGAACCTCTCTAGTCCAGAACTCTCTGGTCCAGAAACATCCGTGGTCCAGCCTGATTTGAGTTAGCCGGAAGTCCACCTTTCATGGATGTGGCCATGTTCCTGTGGTCCCGTAAAGTTTGCCTACAGCCACTAGTCTTGGCTCTGTGTGTTCTGTACTGCTATTTAGCCTAATTTACCCTTCAATGTCCTCTGAGAGCACAGCAAGCCGAAGGAGTGTTGGTCATGCTGCTAGACAATATCGACCTCCCGTGGTCCGGCAAATTCTCTCGCTTGGAATTGGTCAGGTGCCGGACTAGAGAGGTTCAACTTGTACACATGGCTTTTGAGATGAATGCCCATTTAAAAAAAGGAAAATGGTGAAAGAAAGGTGCTCTTGAAATGATCATCCAGGCACAAAGACACTTCTATATCCCATGAAGTGCCATGGACATGCATACGCCTAATCCTCTTGCTGAATAATATGCTACGCACCAAGAATCATCGTCATATGCCGGCAATTAGCACAGCTGTGGCTTGCTGGCAGCTCTGAAGGCCAGCCGCCTTGTATCTTTGTTCCCATTATAGAACATTTGTTTACTTCTTGTAATCACTCCCTCTTTCATACAGCAGTTGAATGCACTTTGAAGTATTTCACTAGGATGCCCTCTTTTAAACAGGACAAATTTAAAATCAGAGGCAAACACACTCAGCCAGAGGAAATATAAAGGGACTCTTGTGCAAAGAAGCTATATTTAGGCCTTGCTTTACTAGGACTTTTGGAAGACGTGCTGGCTTGATGCTTGGTCAAACCTTAAAAGCTTCTAGCTATGTGAAGCAGCCCTGAAACAGCAGTTCTGACACTCGGCTGCACAGAGTCAATAATCTCAGCAGCAAAAGGGCCTTTGTTCCCTGCACAGTCTCTGTGGACAGTGCCTGGGATTAATAACGCACTGCCACTTGCAGCAGCATTTTTAACAGCAATAGCTACGCTGTCTTGCAAAAGAGGCTAATGTCATCCGGAGGTGTGCTGACAGGCACATCATACGCAAGACACAGGAGGCAACAGTTCTGCTCTACTTGGCACTGGTAAGGGCTCGGCAGGAACAGCGTGTCTGGTCCTGGCCACTGCACGTTAGGGAAGATGGGGACAAACTGGAGGATCCAGTTGAGCACTACAAAACAGCGATACAAGTTAGAAAACTTGACCTATGAGGAAAGGTTGAAACAACCAGGCATGATTAGTCTTGAGAAAAGCCAACTGAGGGAGAATCTACTCAACAGTTTCCAAGTATATAAAGAGACGGACGATCCATTGCTCTCAGGGTCCACTAAAGGTAGGACGATAAGAAACATTTACTCTTCAGCAAGGAAGATTCAGATCATACATTAGGAAAAACCTCCAACTACAAGGAAAGGTAAGCCCTCAAATAAGCTTCTGAGGGAGGCTGAAAAATTCCTCTCACTGGAGATTGTCCAACCTGTTTTAACAAAACACTCGTCAGGGAGGGTGCAGGCATACTCAGTCACGCTTTGAAGATGGAGGAGGTACCAGAGGACTTCCAGAGACCCTGTCCACAGCCTTATATTTTTATGCTGAGAACCAGAAGACTGGCAAAAGGGGCACCGCTCATGTGAGGTATGAGAACCCAGCGACCTTGGTCAAGCCTTCTCTGGGCTAGGCACCGTGTGCACATATAACAAAAGTCGAGCGTTAGGTTTAATCTGAACAAAAGAAAACTAAGAGCTTTGACTTCAGATACTTCCTACTTTGGACAGACCCATTAAATATTTCCATTGCCCCAGAAATGTGCACAGTGCTTTTACATAGACTACTTTATTACAATTCATACAAAAGCACCCATCCAGCACTCTGGGCAGACATTCAGGTATGAAAGCCACACACAGCATTTGGAACTCATGGACAAAAAGAAAAAAAGTTAAATTAAAACCTTCCCAAATTCTCTTCCCCCCTCCCCAGCAAAGCCTCTCTCTCACTTCAGCCCTCCTGCTCCCCCCACCCCCGAAAAAACAACCAAACAAAACCCAACCCCTTAGAAAAGCAAACACATGCTGCTGCAATGTGCCCTGGGAAGGTGAACACAGTTTGGCTCTAGAAATAGAAATAAGAAAGGGTGAGAGTGGGGGGTTGTTTACAAAAAATGCATACTTGACTCAGGAGCTTAAATCTCCATGTCACTTGGGTACATTTCTCAAAAGCCCTGTCTGAAGAGAGTTGCACTCTATCTGCAGACACTGGGTATAAAATGTCTTAAAGACACAACAAATTAAAACATCACTTGGTAAGAGAGAGAGAGGGGGAATAGATGGTAAACAGGGAGAAAGGTTCTCAGAGGGTATGTCTACACTACAAAGTTAATTCGAACTAACAGACGTTAGTTCGAATTAACTTTGATAGGCGCTACACTAGCGCTCTGCTAGTTCGAACTTAATTCGAACTAGCGGAGCGCTTAGTTCGAACTAGGAAAACCTCATTCTACGAGGACTAAGCCTAGTTTGAACTTACTAGTTCGAATTAAGGGCTGTGTAGCCCCTTAATTCGAACTAGTGGGAGGCTAGCGCTCCCTAGCTTTCCCTGGTGGCCACTCTGGCCAACACCAAGGAAACTCTATTTCCCCCCCTCCCGTCCCCGGACCCGTTAAAGGGGCACGGGCTGGCTACGGTGCCCGTGCCAGATGCAAGCCTGCCAGCACCCAGCCAGCAGACCCTGCACCTGGCACGGCTTGAGACAGCCACCCGATGCCCCCCAGCTCTCCCCCTCTTCCCGGGACCAGGCTGGCAGCTCCCGGGAGCTTGCCCAGGACCGCAAGAGGCGGGCACCCACCTGGTCCAGTGCAGACATCGTGGACCTCGTCCACGACCTCCACACTAGGCACAGGAAAGCGGCCGGCTAGGGCAGGAGAGCTGCCAGCCTGGCCACCCAGGAGCAGGTTTGCATGAAAATCAAGGTGGTCCACTGAGACCCCCGACCCTGAGCCCTGAGCTTAGAATGGCCGTCCTGGGTCAGACCAAAGGTCTATCTAGCCCAGTAGCCTGTCTGCCGACAGTGGCCAACCCTAGGGACCCTGGAGGGGATGGACTGAAGACACTGACCAAGCCATTTGTCTCGTGCCATCCCTCTGCAGCCTTCCACAAACTTCGGGCAGGGACACCACTCCTACCCCCTGGCTAATACCACTCCATGGACCCAACCTCCATGACTTTATCTCACTTCTCTTTAAACTCTGTTCTAGTTCTATCCTTCACAGCCTCCTGCAGCAAGGAGTTCCACAGGTTGACTATTCGCTTTGTGAAGAACAACTCTCTGTTACTAGTTTGAAGCCTGCTACCCATTCCTTTCCTTTGGTGTCCTCTAGTCCTTCTATTATGGGAACTAATGAAGAACTTTTCTGTATGCACCCTCTCCACCCCACTCATGCTTTTATAGACCTCTATCATATCCCCCCTCCATCTCCTCTTTTCTAAACTGAAAAGTCCCAGTCTCTTTAGCCTCTCTTCATATGGGACCTGTTCCAAACCCCTCATCATTGTAGTTGCCCTCCCCTCTCCCACCCTCTCTCTTCCCCTCTCCCACCTCCTTTTCCCAGTCTCCCCCAGTTTTGTTCAATAAAGAGAGATTCTATTTTTGAACACAATTGTCCTTTATTTTGTACATCAGGAAGGGGAGTTAGGGAGGGGTAAGTGGAAGGAGGTGAGGGAGAAATGGGGTACGAGCCCCCGATGGGGAGGACTGGGCTGGCTCTGCGGGCTTCTGGGGTGGAACCTCTCCTGCAGACCCCCAATTGTCCCCTCTCCCCAGATGGCAGCCTGCGGCAAGTGCAGCCGGACTGATGGCCAAGTGCTGTGATGTGCCCAGTGTGGGCACTCCGGGCAATCCAAGCCAGGTCTGCTTTGCAAGCGGGACACCCCTGAGAACTGTCTGTCTGGGGTGGGGGTCGGGTCCCTTTAAGCATAGCCCTCAGCTAGCCTGAGACAGCAGCTCCACGCTCTAAGTCCTCATCTGATGCCCTGCCGGCACTGCTTCCGGCCATGCTTAACCCCAGTTCAGGGTCCACTCTGTGTGGACATGCTAGTTTGAATTAGCAAAACGCTAATTTGGACTAGTTTTTTAGTCTGGATGAGTTAGTTCGAATTAGCGCTGTAGTGTAGACATACCCAGACTTTTTTGGTTTGGATACACTCAGTTACAAGCTTTGAAGTTGTCATTTAAATGGTAGTAAGCCTCGAAGCATCCTCCCCATGGCTGGATGCTGGTGATGTAACAGGGAATAAAACAGCCCCTTCATCCCATTTTAGCATTGGCAGAGGGTCTCTGTAATCACACTAGTTAAGAACGGTATATTTTCTGTTAGTGGAGGGAATACAGCAGGGGTAGGGAACCTAAGATGTGGCTCCCAGCTTGCCTGGAACTGGCCCCCGAGGCTTGGGGCTCCCCCGCAGCATTGGGGAGTCCAGGCTGGCACTCCAGCCCCCCGCCATTCCCTCATGGGGCTGGAGCGCACAAAATCTACTAGTCCGGGCCCCCCAGGCTCTGGTGTGCGAGGGGAATCTGGGGAGGGTCTTTCTCCTCAGTTGGGGAACCCCTCGGTCAGGGTTTTTTGGGGGGGCTTGCTTCTCCCTTGTGTGTGGCCCCCAAATAATTTTTCTGTGGGTCAGTGGCCCCCTGACATGAAAAAGGTCCCAACCCTAGAACAGAGAATTGGCCAGCAAGTCCCCACTGTGCTGAACAGTAATTTTGCCCTCCTTTGGATTTTGCAGGAATATTCTGGGGCTTGGTTTTTGTTTTGTTTTTTACAAGACACAAAAAGGAAAGTGCTGCCTTCCTTTTTTACACCTTCAAGCTCAGCAGCCAAGAAACAAACACTCAAGGGGCCTACAAGAGCTAGCCTGTATCAATGATCCATTAATGGATTTTAATAGCTTCCTTTGTTCACTAGGGTGAAAGCAGAATTCTCCGTGCAAGGTGCGAGCCACCTGAGTGGAGTTAAGGTGACTTTCTGTCTGTCATACCTCAAGGCAGGGCAACCCCCAAAACTTGCTAGTGTCTGGTGCAGCTTTCTTAGGACATGCCCTTCAGCATGAATCAGAAACATACTGCTCCACAGAGGTGAGCTAAAGTGTCCCAGCCATGCGACCAGCATCTGATCCATTGCTAAGCTTGGGCTGGAGAGGCAGGACAAACGTGTGTCACCCAGTGATTCATTTCGGAAGGAAGCATCGGTTGCAACTTTCAGGAGAGCTGGTCTCCAAGTTACGCCACACACTGGTAAATGTCTCAGGGTCCCATTCCCGGCTGATTTGCTTCACCTATTGCTCCCTGCATCAGATACAGGTAAGCCCAGTGCTTTTTTTGGTAAGATTTTCAGACTTTCAGAAAGCCTTTGACAAGGTCCCTCACCAAAGGCTCTTGTGTAAATTACATGCCATGGGATAAGAGGGAAGGTCCTTTCTTGGATTGAGAACTGGTTAAAAGACAGGAAACAAAGGGTAGGAATAAATGGTAAATTTTCAGATTGGAGAGGGGTAACTAGTGGTGTACCCTAAGGGTCAGTCCTGGGACCAATCCTATTTAACTTATTAATAAATGATCTGCAGAAAGGGGTAAGCAGTGAGGTAGTAAAGTTTGCAGATAATACAAAACTGCTTAGGATAGTCAAGACAGAAGCAGACTGTGAGGGACTCCAAGAAGACCTCACCAAACTGAGTGACTGGGCAACAAAATGGCAAATGAAATGTAATGTGGATAAGTGTAAAGTAATGCACATCGGGAAAAATAACCCCAACTATACGTACAGTATGATGGGGGCTAATTTGGCTACAACAAATCAGGAAAGAGATCTTGGAGTTATCGTGGACAGTTCTCTGAAAACTTCCACACAGTGTGCAGTGGCGGTCAAAAAGGCAAATAGGATGCTAGGAATTATTAGGAAAGGGATAGAAAATAAGACCCAGAATATCTTACTGCCCCTGTATAAAACTATGGTACGCCCACATCTTGAATACTGTGTACAGATGTGGTCTCCTCACCTCAAAAAAGATATTTTGGCCTTGGAAAGGGTTCAGAAAAGGGCAACTAAAATGATTAGGGGTTTGAAACGGGTCCCATATGAGGAGAGGTTAAAGCAACTGGGACTTTTCAGTTTAGAAAAGAGGAGACTGAGGAGGGATATGATAGAGGTCTATAAAATCATGAGTGGTGTGGAGAGGGCCGATAAAGAAAAGTTATTTATTAGTTCCTTAAATAGAAGAACTAGAGGACACTAAACGAAATTAATGGGGAGCAGGTTTAAAACTAATAAAAGAAAATTCTTCTTCACACAGCGTGTTGTCAACCTGTGGAACTCCTTGCCAGAGGAGGCTGTGAAGGCTAGGACTATAATAGAGTTTAAAGAGAAGCTAGATAATTTCATGGAGGTTAGGTCCATAAAAGGCTATTAGCCAGGGGATAAAATGGTGTCCTTGGCCTCTGTTTGGCAGAAGCTGGAGAGGGATGGCAGGAGACAAATCGCTTGATCATTGTCTTCGGTCCTTCCTCTCTGGGGCTCCTAGTGCTGGCATCTGTCGGCAAACAGGCTACTGGGCTAGATGGACCTTTGGTCTGACCCAGTACGGCTGTTCTTATGTATGTTCTAAAAAAGGTGCCGGCACTCCAGGCTCAAATTTGCTGAGCAAAAAATGTGCTGGGGGCCGAAAAGCAACTGCGACCCATTTATGAGCCAAAACTTCACACTGGGAGCCGAAATGCAATCGCGGCTCCTTTACAAGCTGAAACATCACACTGGGAACTGAAATGCGATCATGGCCCCTTTACGAGCTGAAATGCTGCACTGGGGGCCAGGAAAAAAAAAAAACACCTTGCATCCTGGGCAGGCCTCTGGCAGGAGACGAGCCACCCCAAGAAAACAGGTGCTGGTACAGACAGGGGAAATGGCATTCCTTTTCTGAGAGCTGGGAAAATAGGTGACAGTACGCCGTTCCAGGCAGTATTGTCACAAAAAGGCACTGGGCAAGCCGGCAGTCCTTAAAGCAATGCCCTTCCTTCAAAGTTTCCCCACGGGGCTTTATCCTGCAAGGTACACTTACACACAGATCACACACTGCTGCTCAGCCGGATAGAGGAGAGACAAGATCCCAGGAGCACAGGCTGTGGGACTGGAACAGGGCTTCGCAGGAGCCGAAGTGCTTGCATAAGGGACATTCGGGAGGTAACCGCAAAGTGCTCTTGTCACTGTCGTTTCTTGGTTACCTGGGTTGGAGCCCTACATAGGAGCCTGCAACCATGGCAGTTCCCTCCTCAGGGGAAGATAAGTCTGGGCGGGTCTCTAGAGAACAGCAGCCCCATTACTCCTTCTCCGCGCAGCTTCTGGGAAGCAGATGTCTCTGTGGGATGTGGCCAGGTGCCGAGGGGGGGGAAAGCAATATTTAGCAACAGCCAGGGCTGCAGTCCAGCAGCCGCATGGTGCACGGACTTCTCCAAAGGGATTACTGACTCACAGCTACTCTCAGAGGGGGGCTCTTTATGTCAAGATGGTACCTTCCCAGGAGAAAGCTGGGTAACCGAGGCATAACGCCCCAAGATGCACTATTCAAGAACTATCCCCTGTTGAGGATCCAGGGAAAACTGTCCGTACAGCGGGGAGAAGCGGAGGGGAGAAGGGGTGTCTTGCTAACAGAGTAGTAACACTGCAAATACCAGCTGTGCGCTCAATAGCTCCTCGCCCAATAGGGCCCATTTATGAGGGAGATTATCCTTTTCTCCTGCCCTTTGTGGAGGCATGTGGGACAGGGGGATTGTACGGTCTCGTGGCACGCGCTGTACATGGCCACGTGCCTCTGCACTTCCAGGATCAGTGTGCCCTTCCACCCGGTTTAATGAGATTGTTACTTACAAGTGCCGTTTTCCAGGAGATGGCCCGGAGTGTGGGAATGGAGGCCCCGCGCCCCGTTTCCATGTCCACTGACCCTGGCGCGCCGCAGGCATTTCAAGAGCAAGGGCTGGGGCAGGGATCGCAACTCCGCGGCCCCCCCTCGGAAATTTGTGAGCCTCAAAAGAGGCAGTTTCCTCTACTGCTACAGATTCCCATCCAGTCCCAGACTCCCCTTCAAGAACATAAACAATCCTGAGTTAATGGCCTTCTCTCCATGGAACAAATAGGAACATTCCCACCTTGGGGTTCTCCCGAGAGCGGGGCAGCCTCGCCTCCCCCTGCTGCTTCCTCCTGCCTGCTAGGTGAAGTAGCGGGGTCTGGCCGCAAACGACCTCCAGCTGCTTCTTAGCCCTGTCGCACTTGGTCCCTGAATCCCTCCAACAAGCTCAGGCCAGGGAAGCGTTTCTGAGTCGCAATATTTTCACCCCAGCGTGCAGAGCCTGCAAGATCCAGCAGGATTCTCTACCCCATCCCCGCACCCTAAAGCGGGCGGAGGGGAAAGGGCACAGCCAAGGTAGGGCAGCGTGGCAGATGGTGCATGTTGCACTTTTATCAGAAGTAGCCCCGCCCAGAGAGCAATTACTAAAGCTGTTTTCCTCCCGGGAAGCCCACTAAAAAGCCTCTCCTCCTCCTGAGCTCCAGCCACATGATACGCAGACAGAGCACGGCACACAGCCCTCCACATCTGCAGGCCTGTGAACAAAAGGAAGCCGGGATCGTGATGCTGGCCAGAGAGCTGCAGGCACCGTGCGCTCAGCTCAGCCAGTTATGTGGTGTAATTATGTGGCCTCAAAATACCGGATTCCCATTTCCATCATGCCAATGGCCAAAGCGAGGGGCCCAGAGGCTGTGGGTAAGATATACATTAGAAGCAAAAAGCAAACAACCCCAAAACAATAACAAGCAGCCATGAATAGAGGCTTTTGTGTCAGAGCTCAGTCCATCCGACCACGGGATATTTTAAATCTTTTTCTCCACTGCCTGTGGTTAACCGAGTTCAATACCAGATGAGTGGGGAGCAGCCTCGGGTAATTCACTGCTCAGCTTCTGCTTTAAATGGCAACTGCTTCCAATTTTGCTTCACCATGTGGAGCTAAGTACTAGCATTTCCCATCACCAGGACCACTTATATCACATAAGCGAGTTACTTACAATCCACCAGCAGGGTTGGCATTCAAAGTACTGGTTTCCAGCACTGATCCCTCCCTAGCATGAGAACACGGGGCAGGACAAGTGTTCCTCCCCAAACCCGTCTCTTGCTTTCATTGCAAAATCCATACAAACTGTCCTATCCAGACAATGAACAAAACCTTCGTCGAGGTAAACAGGATGAAGTTTAATAAAGACAAATGCAAAGTGCTTCACTTAGGAAGGAACAATCAGTTTCACACATACAGAATGGGAAGCGACTGTCTAGGAAGGAGTACGGCAGAAAGGGATCTAGGGGTTATAGTGGACCACAAGTTAAATATGAGTCAGCAGTGTGATGCTGTTGTAAAAAAAGCAAACATGATTCTGGGATGCATTAACAGATGTGTTGTGAGCAAGGCACGAGAAGTCATTCTTCCGCTGTACTCTGGGCCGATTAGGCCTCAGTTGGAGTATTGTGTCCAGTTCTGGGCACCGCATTTCAAGAAAGATGTGGAGAAATTGGAGAGGGTCCAGAGAAGAGCAACGAGAATGATGAAAGGTCTAGAGAACATGAGCTATGAGGGAAAGCTGAAAGAACTGGGCTTGTTTAGTTTGGAAAAGAGAAGATTGAGGGGGGACGTGATAGCCGTTTTCAGGTATCTAAAAGGGTGTCATAAGGAGGAGGGAGAAAACTTGTTCATCTTGGCCTGTGAGGCTAGAACAAGAAGCAATGGGCTTAAACTGCAGCAAGGGAGGTTTAGGTTGGACATTAGGAAAAAGTTCCTAACTGTCAGGGTGGTCAAACACTGGAATAAATTGCCCAGGGAGGTTGTGGAATCCCCATCTTTGGAGATATTTAAGAGCAGGTTAGATAAATGTCTATCAGGGATGGTCTAGACAGTATTTGGTCCTGTCATGAGGGCAGGGGACTGGACTTGATGACCTCTCGAGGTCCCTTCCAGTCCTAGTATTCTATGATTCTATGAATCAGTCATCTGCTGCTGTAAGTTCTATGTAACTGATTGGAGGGAGGAAGGTAAGATTTCGAAGTGGAGCTCGCCAAGACGTATGGACCACTCATGCAGAGGGGACCAAAAGGGAAGGAAGAGGTGAACTGGGGTTCCTGAGAAGCAGATGCAGCGCTCATGGTAGGGCTGTTATAAGAATTCAGTGGTTCCAATGGGAACTCATTGCACCCATGGAATATCATTCTTCCCACAGGCACTAGATACGCTCTCCACATTTCCACCCAGTATTGCCAATATTTCATAGCTAGACAATTTCCCAGCGAACAGTGTACTAGCCTGGACTCTGGGCTATTGAAGTACCTTGGTAAGTACCTACTAGCCCTGGGGAAAACAGGAGAGACAAAAGATGTGAATGAGCTGTGTGGGTGTGACATATTTAACATCAGTTTGCTAACATATTATCAGGCTCATTTATTAGTTACTGCAGACAGGCAGCAATTCACTTACATACATATAGTGCTGAAACAATATGGCTACGTCTACACTGGCCCCTCTTCCGGAAGGGGCATGTAAATTTCAGCAGTCGTCGTAGGGAAATCCGCGGGGGATTTAAATATCCCCCGCGGCATTTAAATAAAAATGTCCGCCGCTTTTTTCCGGCTTTTAAAAAAGCCGGAAAAGAGCGTCTAGACTGGCCCCGATCCTCCGGAAAAAGTGCCCTTTTCCGGAGGCTCTTATTCTTACTTTTTCCGGAGGATCGGGGCCAGTCTAGACGCTCTTTTCCAGCTTTTTTAAAAGCCGGAAAAAAGCGGCGGACATTTTTATTTAAATGCCGCGGGGAATATTTAAATCCCCCGCGGATTTCCCTACGACGACTGCTGAAATTTACATGCCCCTTCCGGAAGAGGGGCCAGTGTAGACGTAGCCTATCAGTGTTCAGGCAGATGGCACCCGCGCAGGGCAGATACGGCTTGTGGCCAGAATTCAGCGTGGCTGGCATGTGGCAGGCCCCGCTGTGGTGGTTCACTCATGTCTGGAGTCCCTATCCTTGTGTCCGAGTGGGGTCCGTGCCCTCTGCCGCCTTAACGTCCCCGAATTCCCGTGAGTTTTCAATAGTTGGATCTGGGATTTTCTGATCCCCTTCCATAAATAGTGAAAACACCTGTACACTGAGAAGAGGGGCCCAGGCCCTCCCTCTCCACCAGGTCCCAGCCCAGGGCCTTAAGGCGTAGGGACAAGTAATGCCCTAGCCAGATGATGGGGCATGGCCCCAAAACTCATCAGCCCACAGGCACCATTACTGCCCTGTCCCGGGCTACTTCCTTCCCCCTTTGCTGTCTCTGCCTTTGCGTCCACCGACCAGGGTTCCGACCAGGCGCTCCCAGGCCTGTTTGCCCTCGTTGCAACGGTGGTCCTCTCGCACCGGTTCGTCCTCCCCTTCGGCTCGGGATTGAGACGACCCCTCTTCCCTTTGGAAGCTCCAGGACTCCCGGTCTTCCCCCTTGCTCTGCTGGCCTTGGCCCTTTTGAAGGGGCCCGCCATGTTCCTCTGTGCCGGCATCATGACGTCCAGCCACGTCACCCCCTCCTCCAGTTAGCCCACCCTCTTTTCCCACCAGCATCCCCGGGCAGCAGGGCCTGCCTGAGCTGTGTGGCATCTCCGCCCCCTCCACGGCTTCCCACGCCCTCCGGGAAAGCAGCAGCGGCTTTGCCACTGCTAGTGCGGGGCTGCGCTGCCCCGTCACACCCTCTCTCCAAAGGGGGGGGGAGGGTGGAATTGTTAAAGTCAGAGCAGCTGGGTTATTGACATAGAAAATTCACTAGAGAAAGAAAAAAAGAGGAGGTGGCTTTCCTAAAAATAACAGCTGGAGAAGGGGGAACCAGCCAGAAGCCACTTCCTGTCTGGGACCCCTACACTGCATGGGGACAAGGAGTGCTCCAGTTACAAACAACATTAAAGCACTCTACAGCCATCCACTCAACTCTGGTGATAGAGAACTCAGCCCCTTGTGGTCAATATTGTTGGAGAGTGACGGTCATTAGAATGAAGAACTTCTCAGCAGCCCCGCTGATATGCGCAGCAGCCTCTGCTGTCCAGTCAGTGGTACCCAGGGAGCAGCCCCTGACCTACTGAGAGTAACCTCAGAGTCCACGTTAAGACACAAAACGGAAGGAAGAAGAAAGGCCACTTGAGTCCTACTCTACCAAACCCATCGACATCCCATTTTAAGCTTTGTGGAAACCTGGGATCTTTCCATGCAGGTGGTAGCGACAGGATTGCTAGCAGCTTCTGGTATACCTTACCAAGGGCACACATGCTGGAGCATACTGAAAGGGACACCAGAAAAAAGCAACGTGGCTGGCATCCGTGGAATGATGGGTGGGCTGGAGACAGACTCAGAAAGGCTGATGGGAGGAGGAGTGGATTAGCTCAGCACACTGGCACCAAGACAAATAGCCCAAGCACTGCTACGTTGTGTTAAAATATCTCTCGAGCCCTCTTGACCTTTGAAAGGACACTCAACAACGAGGAATGCTTTGTGCAAGTGTCCTTACAAATAAAGGGGGCTCCACTCCTCAGAGCTTGCCAAGACAGACTATTAGGGTAATTCGGGATGAAAAATTCTTCTCGCTCCTCTTGTCCCTCACTGTTTAGGCTTGTGGGTCCCACAACTTTCTGCTTGCTAGGGAAGCAGGCACAAAATATCTAACAGCACCAATTTCTCATTTCCTTTGATCGCTCAATAAATCTGATTTGCATGATGATTCATCCTCCTTTCTTTTGTCAAGATGCATGTTACAGAAAAGTCACGCAGGTCAAAATTAGGGAGACTGTTGTATAGATTTTACAGCAGCAGACTCAGGACCTCTAAGTCCTATCCTGCATTGGCCGCTAACTCCGTGCATGATTCTGGGCAAGACACAGTCTCTCCATGTCTCCGTGTCCTTATTTGTGTAATACAGACAATGCCTAAATGCCTACTTCCCAGAAGTGTTCAGAGGCTCGGGTAGTTACAATTTGCAAAGCCCTAGGAAATGCTTGGATGAAAGAGCATGTAGGAGGGTACAAGACTGCAAAGTAGCGTTTAGGGTAACAGAACTATAACCCCAACAAACTTTGGTGAAAGTCTGTAAGGTTTGTGAGGCGCATTGGAAAGAGAGGTACCTTACTCTGTGTCATGAATACATGAGGGACTGAATGATTTGACACCACAAAGAGAAGTGCGAAGAACCACGCAGGGATAGATGTCAACCCACTCAGTTAATGAACGCTAATTCCCAGTTCTGAAATCAATGAAAAAATACAGAGCAGCAGACCATGAGGTTCATACAAACCAAA
Source organism: Pelodiscus sinensis (assembly GCF_049634645.1). Classification (NCBI taxonomy): domain Eukaryota; kingdom Metazoa; phylum Chordata; order Testudines; family Trionychidae; genus Pelodiscus; species Pelodiscus sinensis. The sequence continues at coordinate 7,417,786 of NC_134725.1, forward strand.
GCCTTATGCCATAAGGGTGCCCATGCAGCCACCCTTAGTAGTAACACAACCTACCTTACATCCATCCTAGAAAACCTGATAATTGGAAGGAGCCAAAAGGGCCTGTTCGGGAACCATCTGGCAGACTCCAGAGAAGGGCCAGGCTGAGCTGCAGACCTACAAACTCATTGGACTTTGAGACACCCTAAAGAGCCACTCGTCACGTGTTACACATCAGCACGGAGAAGGACAACAGAGACTAACGCTACAATGCATAAGGAGAGATGAAAGGGAGTGCCGGCCTCTGCTGCACCCCTTACTCCTTTCCTGTCACCCGGAAAGCACCTGCCCTTGCTGCATTACCCCAGAGCCAATTAACGTATCCTCTCCGATCACATGTTCCCACACAGCATGCACCCCCCGCCCAAAACGGTGACATCCCTCCTATCTCATTCTGCAGCAGCGAGAGAGCCGGCTTCCGCTATACTGCTCAGAATTCTTACAAGCCACAGTAGCTACCCGCAATGTGAATAACACACGGCTCCTGTCCAGAGGCATCGCTGGGACTGAATCACATTTTAACTATGTTTGTGAACCAAGCGAGAGACTTAACACCCAACCTTGTGGCACCAGTCAGAGACACAGAAGACAGGAAAGCCACACAATACTCCAGCTATATAGAGGGACAAGCAAGTTTTAACCGGGCCCTGGATCCCTTGTGGATCTCCCAGTGCAGAAATACTGCGACTCTCCTACTGCAAGTGAATGAGTCCTTAATCCCTGCATTTCTCAGAAAGCAACACATTGTTCTAATAATTTAAGAGTGATTTTAATTAAGAACTGTAGCTGGTATTTCTCAAAGAGATTCCCAGTTCCCCGAGGGCCAGCCTCCACTGACATTCATGGGATTTATGACCCCAATTTTCTTAGACCCCTTTGAAAATCCCATCTTTCCTCTACTCCCAGGTCCTGCCAGCGTTTCACAATGGAAACAGAGGATGATGAAGACAGGGACCTTTCTGTCATTTAATTTAAATTCAGGACTTTTCCAGTCCTTTCCTCACACTGCTGCTCATCAAGGAACGTCTCAGCTGCTACCCCTAACGTTGGATCAGAAGCTTGGTTCCACCTCCACCAGGTCACGCTGTTGTACCTGAGCTGCCTTTGAGAAAACCAATGGGACTGGGCTCTTTAGAGTCATGATTCGGGCAGACACAGACAGGTTCAGCAAGGAGCTTTATCACAGACATGCACCCAGAAAGGGCAGGCTGAGAGGCGACCTCTTGCAGGCTGTGAAGAGAATCCCAGATGTTGTTCAGCTGTGAGGATTGAAGAGTCCAGGATTGGTGTCTGAAAGTCAGGCTGCCGCATGAGGAGGAGGAGGAGGAGGGAAGTACCCACCATTCAAAGAAAAAGGAAATGAAGGAAAAATTGACTTTTCGGGGTATTTAAAGAGCCCCCGAGCATTACTAAGCAGGAACTCTTTGCTGATCACCTGAAGATTCAAGAAACTGCAAACAAGCGAAACCACAAATGGAATCCTTAAACTAAGAGCATGACCAGTCTAGGCTGTAAACTTTGCCATTCCATCCCCTGCTGCTCCCCACCACCAAGAGACATTCCAAATCATAATCCTCTACTTAGTAGACACCAGCAAAACCACAATCGGTCTCTTTCTAGAATGGTCCCACAGCCACAGCTTGCTCTGCAGCAAGGCCAAATACACCACAGCGTGGAGTAGTGCAGTGGGTTCCCAATCTTTTCACTAGTGTGGCCCCCCCAAGCCTCCTCCAACCCGTTCACAAACCCCCAATCGCCCCTGTTCGTGGACCCCCATTAAAACCAATTCGAACCGCAATTCTAATAGTCAGTGGAATATTTTCTTATTTTCGTTTACTTATGTCTGTGATTAGACATTCCACTTGTGGATGCTTCACTCTGCTCATCAGTCTCCTTTCTCTCCAGCGAGCCTGATTTCAGCCACAAATCCATGTTGAATGTGTGGCTAACGTTTGTACGCTTCTAACCGTCGTGGTTAGAAAGGCACCACAACACAGATTTTTGGACAGCAATTAATAACATTATTGGAAGATACAGGAGGCCCCTGACATGCGTCCGCCCGAGTTCCGACCCCCTGCACTTACAACCATTTTTGTAAATGCAGCAGGGGCTGGAAACCCCCGACTTATATCCTCGGCCCACATTTACGACAGCACTCATCGCCTATCGTCAATGAGTGCTTGAGTTACAACACCTCCAATTTGCAGTGCCGCCCCAGGAACTGATCACGTTGCAAGTTGGGGGCCTCCTGTATTTAAATTAAAAATAATAATTTATTGTAACTTTTAAATAAATTGCAAACTTATTTTCTATGGTAGAAATGTAGCCGTGTTAGTCTGGTGCAGCTGAAAATGATCATTTTTATTTATCTTTCCGCCCCTCCCCCCCCCATGGACTCCCTGCAATACCCTTGTGAACCCATAGGGGTCCACAAACCCCCCCACCCCTATGTTGGAAACCACTGGAGTAGTGGGATGTGGAGGGGAGAACATGTCAGAGAAAAAACCCTAAAGCTTATGACCAATAATGAAAACTTTCCCAGGCTCTCTGTTCAAGCCACTCTAGCAAAGTGACTACAAGCACGATAGCAGCCAGTCCTAGGAAAGGGCTGCAGTTCATGCACAGGTAACATGGCACCTTCAAGTAGGAAGGGATGGAAAATTAACCATCCTGCTCATACTTCAGGCATCACCTCTGACCATGACGGTGTCATATTTTAGCTGTCAAGGGCTCAGCAATATGAGCCAATAGCCTCAGGACAAGACAACACAGCCAGCTCTTAAGCGTGTTCCATGTACACACACCCATGTGGCCTTTCCAGAGCCATCTACACCGTGTTACTCCAAACGACAACCTGCCATAGGCACTTCCCAGGGGACATTTAAATAGAAAGATCTGTAGACAGATGATCTTTGGACCCTCAGGGTTTTGCTGAGGGAGTGCTGATTCTGCATGACAGGGCTCAAAAACTGGGAACTGGAATACAACCCCCACCCCGGCACATAGCAAACAGAGCGGTGGCCACTTTATATAAATTCCAGTTCTCTGGAGGTTATTCTTCTCTTCCTCACTCTGTCATTAGTGACGAATCCCTGAATTTTCCTGTTGTCATGGGCTGGGATTCACTGTTTCAGCCCAGCTTCCTCTAGGACACAAGGAATGGAGAGATAAGCCTTTCCTTTCAGTCATGTCAGCTAGAGATAAGGGCAGGAGCTTTATTATTTTCCACCTGTTCCCTACCAGCCGTAGCAGAATACAAGCAAGGAGAATGTCAAACATCACAAACTGGGAACCTAGGAGAAATAAGAACGGTCAGACTGGGTCAGACCAAAGGTCCATCTAGCCCAGTCTTGCAACAATGACCAATGCCAGGTGCCCCAGAGGGAGTGAACAGAAAAGGGTATCATCACATGACCCCTCCCTTGTCACCCATTTCCAGCCTCTGCCAAACAGTATTAGGGACACCATTCCTACCCACCCTGGCGAATAGCCATTGATAGACCCAACCTCCATGAATATATCTCGCTCTTTTTTGAACCCTGTTAAAATCCCAGCCTTCACAACATCCTCTGGCAAGGAGTTCCACAAGATGACTGTGCACTGTGTGAAGAAAAACTTCCTTTTGTTTGTTTTAAACCTGCTACCTATTCATTTCATTGTGACCCCTAGTTCTTAGGTTATGGGAACAAGTAAATAACTTTTCTTTATTCACTTTTTCCATACTAGTCATGATTTTATAGACATCTGTCATATCCCCCCTTAGTCTCCTCTTTTCTAAGCTGAAAAGTCCCCATCTTTTTAATCTCGCTTCATATGGGACCCGTTCCAAACCCCGAATCATTTTTGTTGTACTTTTCTGAATCTTTTCCAATGCCAGTATATCTTTTTTGAGATGAGACGACCACATCTGTACGCAGTATTCAAGATGTGGGTGTGCCATGGTTTTATATAGAGGCAATAAGATATTCTCTGCCTTTTTTTAATGATTCCTAACATTGTTTGCTTTTTTGACTGCTGCTGAACATTGAGTGGGTGTTTTCAAAGAACTATCCACAATGACTCCAAGATCTCTCTCTTCAGTAGCTGTAGCTAAATTAGTCCCCATCAATAAAAAAGAGCTATATAAATTCATGGAGGTTAAGTCCATCAATGGCTATTAGCCAGGATGGGTAAGGAATGGTGCCCCGAGCCTCTGTTTGTCAGAGTGTGGAGATGGATGGCAGGAGAGAGATCACTTGATCATTACCTGTTCGATTCACTCCCTCTGGGACACCTGGTATTGGCCACTGTCAGCAGACAGGACACTGGACTGGATGGACCTTTGGTCTGACCCAGTATGGCCGTTCTGATGTTCTTATGTTGTATGTATAGTTGGGATAATTTTTCCCAATGTGCATTACTTTACATTTACTAACATTAAATTTCATTTGCCATTTTGTTACCCAATCACTTAGCTTGGTGAGATCTTCTTGAAGCTCTTCACAGTCTGCTTTGGTCTTAACTACCTTGAGCAGTTTAGTATCTCCAAATTTTGCCACCTCCCTGTTTACCCCTTTTTCCAGATCATTTATAAATAGGATGAATAGGATGGGTCCCAGGACAGACCCTTGGGGGACACCACTAGTTATACCTCTCTCCACTCTGAAAACTGACCATTTATTCCTTCCCTTTGTTTCCTGTCTTTTAACCAGTTATCAGTCCATGAAAGGACCTTCCCTCTTATCCCTAGATGAGTCTCAGCTCCTGAACAGGAAAAATTCTGAGGTAGGCTTAAAAGAGACTCTGGGATTAGAAAGGAGGCACATTTTTGGTTCCTAGAGGACAGAAGAAACCCCTCTATCCTTTGGTAATGAGCTTAAATAGCTCAAGTATATAACCATTTTTTGGAATGTAATGTACACTGACACAGGTTCTTAGGTCAGCTAAAGAGAAGCCACATTTGCAAAGCTGCTCTGCCTACCTCAGACTTTTTCCTCTGCTGGTTGCCAAGCTTTGAAGTCATGCCTCAGGCTCCGAGCTCAAACAACCTTCCGAAGCAAAGGTGCCTGAAAGAGCCGTGGAAAAGACAGGGGAAGGGGATAAGAGGAGAGGAAGGAAAGCTCTGTTTGACCCACTTCTAGAAGGCAGGGGCAGTAGCGTTTAAAGACTAAACAGAAACCAACTGGAAGAAATTAAGGGCCAAAAAATTAGATTTAAAAATAAACTCATTGTAGTACAGCAACAAAAGCCAGGAAACTCCAGGTCCTGGTTCTTATTTTGTACTGAAATCGTGGCATTGTGTTTTGGAAGGGTGTGTGAAAAGCAAGTAATTCAGTGCGTTTACAGCATGTGCTTCTTCACGGCCATTGAACAAGTACATTCCAAATGGAATTTTAGTCCAAACTCTGGACGTGCTGGCTTCCCTTTACTTATATTGCAAGAGGTACAATTATTTCACATGCTCTCTCATACTGTATCCAGCAGCCAGAGCTCTCACTTGAGCCTGCCAGACTTTTTTTCCCTAGAATAATAAAAATGTCTGTTTTGAGGGACATATAGAAACCAGCCACCCTCCCAGATCTCAAGAACCACCCTTCTCACCTTCTAACAGTGGCAGACATGAAGGATGCTTAAGTTTACTGCCACACTCCAAAAGACAGATGCCAAAATTCCCAGCTCCAGATGAAAAGAGGCCTCGTAAGATCAGGCACCTGGCAGCAGAGCACAAAATACTGTCAAGCTTTTGGAAAGTCCTTGTCAAACAGTTGAAATTACTCCTCCACGCTGGAAGAGTATGTTCTGTCCCCAGAAAGGCCATCTAAAGTTTTAACAGGACGGAACATTCTCTTTCAGTTTCGATCCACAACTATTATTCACTACACAAACAACTGTTGTGGTGATCCTCTTCAGTAGTGCTCCAAGTAATTACATCTTATCAGACACCAAAAGACTGACCCAGGGCAGCCTGGGTTGGGGATATGCACCCTGGCTGCTGGATTCTCGCCCAGTGCGGGGAGGTAGGGGGATTCGCATCCCCACCACTGACTTTTTCCTGGTGCCAGCTGGGGGAAGAACAGCCCGGGGGCTGTTGCCATCCAGTGGTGTCCCCCTGGGGCGCTTCCTGCCTCCCTGTGGTCATTCCACAGTGTAACTTCCTCCTACCAGACTCTACTTTTTCATTTCATGAGAAACAATCCAATTCTAGGCACGTCCCATTGTCCTGGTACCACCAAATTCTGATCTTGCTTTAAGTCAGGATAAAAGGAAGCTGTCTACCAGATTTGATGGTCATAGCTTTTATCATTTAAGGACAGACAGACACACATTTCAATATAGATAAACTATTAAGGTGGGAGCACTAGCAGTAGCTATGCTCAAAGTTGCAGACAGATTTCTAAGCTAAGTTCCTGGTTTGAGTTGCATACAACTTTCTGAAATACTCAACTGTTAGGCTTAAAATTTCCAGTCTTGGTCTCCTCAAAAGCAACTTATTTTTTTCAGAAAAGTGTGAGCAAAACCAGTTCTGCCATTTTTGAGTAGAGGGAAAGTGAAATACAAATTTAAAGTACACTTGGCCCATTATGAAAACAAATATTGCAACCATTTTTTCAACAGCTGTGGCACAGAAAGTGCTGAGGTTAAAAATTAAAACTAAGCAAGAAAACAGCCTGCAGTGAAGAGAAGTACCTTTGGGCATGCAGCTAAAAAATGTTTGAGATTTGATAGTATGATGAGCCCCTGAATGTGCTGCATATGATCAGAACTGTTTGTACGCTTTCTCATTGAGTTCATAAGTACACAGATAAGACAGGTCATACTGCACACACATCAATGAATAACCTCACTGTGCAAGCCAACTTTTAGCTAGGACAAGCAGTGAATGAAATCTGTCGGAGCCTTTGCCTCGTTTCAGGGCATTGCTGAAAACAATATGCCAAGGGCTTGTATTGGGGCATAGGCCCTGTGCACAAGGGTAAATCCTAAAGCTGCAGGCTCAGAGCTCTCTCTCGCAGAGCTCAGATGGTGCCGGGGTAGAGCATTCCAGTGACCTGCTGAATCGCTTCATATAGGGTAGAACTTTTTTCTATCAATCCTCTCCCCCTTGGGGGATGCTTACAGATGGGGACCAGTCGTAAGGATACATGTCCAACCTTAACTTAATCCTTTCCTGACAATGTGCCCAACTAGGGATGTAATAGTGTAGTCAATTAACCGATTAATTGATAAGCAAAAGCTTATAGGTTAATGCTATAGACTACACGCATTTCCCTTGCTGCCCCTTGCCAGGACATTTTTTAGCAGGCTGGCCAGCAGCCCGGCTCAGTCCCAGCTCGGACCGGGTCCGGGACCTACCCCCACTGCTGCTCTGCATTTAAAGTGTATTAGGAGCCAGGCAGCAGGCAGCCCACGTCAGTTCCAGCTGGTGCTGGGTTTAGGAGCTCAGACCCCGCTCTAGACAGGGGGTGCTGTCACACCAAGCTGCTGCCTCTTTATCAGTTCATGAGGGGAGCTGGTTTTTAAACTGGCTTCCCCCTGGAGACCAGCTCCCGCCTGGTGCCCCATGCTGCTGCCTCTGATGCAGAGGCAGCAGCGCGGAGTGACAGGGGGCTCCTCGGGAGCGGGGACAGAGCACACTGGCTGCCAGCCCCGCCCCCGGGGACTATAGAATAGTCGACTAACCAATAAGAATTCACGAGGTTACTTGACTGTTCAATTAACCTACATTCAACATCCCTAGCCTAACCAGCCAACTTCCACGTTCTCCTGACATTGTTTTTTGATGCAGTATAGGAGAGGAGGAGTCAGGTTAGGAAGAAAACTCTACTCCTGGGAAGATCTGCCCTGACTGGAAGACAAAAGTCCCTCTCCTGAATCTCTCGAAAACAAACACACACACACGAAGCACGGCACACCAAATTGCACCAGAGCATCTCACCTCGTCTTCCCTCTTCCTAGTAAGGATAGAACTACACCTCGGGGATGGGGGGGGGGGGAAGTAGGAAAGTGTCCGGTTTACCTTGCATTAAGTCCCATGGGACAGGTTTCCTTGTGCCTTTCAGCAATCATTCCAACACAGAGCATGAGACCCGACAGCATTCCCTACCAATAAAACATGGAGAGATACCGCATCACACACACAAAAGTGGTGGCTCACACCAAGTGGTATTTGTTTGGAATTGCAGCCTGTTACAGCTGTAGCCAAAACAGACTTCTGCACCAAATTCTGAAGACATTAGCCTCAAAATGTTTTTTCATCATGAGAAAGACCAGCTGTCCTGGGGATTATGGCTGTGACGAATCCTCGTTTTCCCTCTGCCTTCTTATGGGGAGAGAATCAGGTTATCGGACAATAGACAAGCCACTGGTGCTTAACTAGACTGATTTTGGAAAGGGAGAGTTGAGGGAGCCATGGAGCAGCTTTTGAAGATCACGCACCCAAAGCCAACTTAGACCAAAAAGGATGATGCTCGCTCGGAGGAGGAGAACCTTGGCTGAGGATAAGCCCATATAGATTCACTGATTAAAGAGAGAGAGCGCGACTCCAAATTTTATATGCAGCTTCTTAAGCCACCTGGGATTAAGTATTAAGATAATACCAAAAAAAAATTCTTTCTTCAACTTATTGCACAGAGGCCTAACTATACTCGCAGAGCGAGGAACACAGGCCAACAGGAAACGCAGAAAAGTGGGCCATTCCTGTTGGACTGGACCGTGAAAACGATATCGTTCACCAGCAGAAGAAGTCAGTGCACTTGTTCATAGTCAAATCATGCCACCGCACTCCGTCAGTCACACATTAGGGATGTAACAGTGTAGCTAATTAACTAATAAGCAAAAGCTTATCGGTTAATGCTACAGACTATGTGCGTTCTTCCTCTCCTCTCTCCAGTAATTTTTTTAGCAGGCTGGCCAGCAGCCTGGCTCAGTCCTGGCTTGCGCTGGGTACAGGACCTACCTTGCTGCGGCTCTGAATTTAAAGTGTACTAGAAGCCAGGTGAGCAGGCAGCCTGGCTCAGTCCTGGCTTGTGCCAGGACCGGGGGCTCAGATCCACCCCACCCTGACAGGGGCTGCTGCCATCCTGCACTGTTGCCTCTGTACAGTCGTAGTCAGAGGCACTGACATGTAACGACAGGCAGCTGGTCTGTGAGGGGAGCTGGTTTTTAAACTGGCTCTCCTCATGGACCAGCTCCCACCTGGCACCTTGTGTTGCTGCCTCTGATACAGAGGCAGTAGTGCGGAGTGTCAGGGGGCTCCTCTGGCCGGAGTGCCCTGGCTGCCAGTCCCACTCCTGGGGACTATAGAATAGTTGAGTAATTGATAAGAATTCATGAGATTAACTGACTATTCAATTAACCGACACTTCACATCCCTATCACACATACATATGAAATTGGGTCTATTAGCTCCCACTTCTCCAAAAATGACAGTTCCGAGCTCCACAACTTTGGATTTCCCCTCTGCTTTGCTTCCTGACTTGGGAGTTGAGGGGAGGGGAAACAAAAACATCACAAACTTCCCCCTTGAGGTCGCCCATCAATCGAACTGAAGCTAAGTGAAGAGGCTGTGAAGCTTTGCAGATGCAGCGAGAGACAGGCATTTTCCTTAGGGGGTCTGCTAGGTCTTCCTCATAGTGCATCGTCTGTGCACCTTTCTGTCAATAGGAAGGAACAAATGGTTCTTACGATTTCCACACGTGGGTACTTCTGGCACAAGGGCCCAATTGTGCCATGCTGCATTCTGGGCAGATCCAAGAGTTCACCTCGATGGAAGAGGATATACAAAGATCACAGAGTTGCAGACCTTTTCGATTGTCCGTCTTCTAGCAACCACCTGGCACGTTCCATGCACGTAGAAATGCCAGCTTTCCCCACCCCAGAAGCACTCACTAACACACCCACATAAACGAAACACCCTGCACCTGAGTCATACCATCGCCTCCCCGCCAATAGAGCTGGCGTGTTCCACGGCATTACTCCCACCCAGCTTCATGCAGCCAACCTCCCCAAAATGCCTGCCAAACAGCTATAAAGACTGGCCATTTGCTGGATTTTTTAAGTTTACCCAACGGAAAAGATTTAGATTCCTTTGCCTATTGCAAAAATTTCCAAAGACTACAATATGGGGAGATGGGGAGGGGGGGGGGGGCGGAGGGAGGAAGAATCCTAGAGACACCATGGCTGTGTCTAGACTGGCCATGTAAGATTGTCAGTGCTTTTGTGGAAATACTGTGCTGCTCCCGTTCGGACAAAACTTTTGCGCAAAAGGGCCAGTGTAGACAGCCCAGATTTGTTTTGCACAAATAAGCCCCAATGGCGAAAATGGCAATCGGGGCTTTTTTGCGGAAAAGCGCATTTAGATCGGCACGGACACTTTTCCACAAAAAGTGCTTTTGCTCCGCTGCCCAAGCCCCTCTGCGACTTTGCAAAGCCTTGGGGGAAGCTGGCAGCGGGGCAGCCTAGACGCGCCACGGCTGTCCCTCTGCCGGCGTCCTCAGAGGCTTTGCTCCCCATCTCCCTGGTCTGCTGGTCTCCAGCAGACCAGGGAGACTGGGAGCAAAGCCGCGGAGGACCCGGGCGGCGGGACCGCGATGCGTCTCGGTCTGCTGCCCGCGTCTTCCTGGTCTGCTGGGGGGGGGGGGGCGCAGCTAGTACTCCCCCCCCCCCAGCAGACTAGGCTTTTCTCCAGATGCCTGTGGCAGAGCAGCTGGGGCGCTGCCGGTTGGTCCCACAGCGCCGCTCTGGGCGCTACTGGACCAACCCGGCAGCACCCCAGCTGCTCTGCCCCAGGCGTCCTGATTCAGCCACTGCTGAAACTGACCAGCACTGACTACAGGAAGCCCTAGGCAGAGTTGCTCTGCCCCTGGCTTCCTGGAATCAGCCGCAGATCAGTTTCAGCAGCAACCGACTTGGGGACGCTTGGGGTTCTTAAGTTGATTCTGTATGTAAGTCAAAACTGGCGGTCAGTTTCAGCAGCGGCTGAATCTGGACGCCAGTTCCGACTTACATACAGATTCCACTTAAGAACAAACCTACAGTCCCTATCTTGTACGTAACCCGGGGACTGCCTGTATATGCAAGAGCTAGAGACTATTACCAATGCTGCGAAAAGCCAGTCTTTGCTCGCTGCTGGTGTTGACTGGCGATTTCTTGGCATACTGTGCATAGAGCTTATCAGCAAGAACATAAAAGCAGTAAGAGAAGATTCATTTCTGTCTCTCATCTTCAGAGCTTTCAATAAACACTCGTCTAAGTAGTAATTCTCTCTCTGCTTAATAGATACAGACCATGTTCAAATAACGATAAGGTGCTGGCTCAGACAGAAGATTGCATGTCAAAGCCCCATTTCTTCCTTAATTTACCCCTCTACAAACAGGTACTGCAGGGCACATGCTGAGCGTATCTGCATCACCAAAGAGGCTTTACAAAGGGCTCCTCTTTCATCATACAAGATGAGTTGATCTTTCCCTTGCCCTGGTCTGCCCCCTCCCAGCTTCTTTCACATCCCTACCAGAATCCTCTGCAAATATCCTGTGTTATACACAACTCCCCCACTCCCAAACTCGTCTCTCACATGGCTACCACCTCCTTTTTAGCCAATGCCGGAAGGGTGAAACCTGCCGTCCTTCAGAATAGGGATGAAAGGGTGGGGTCTCTCTGCCCACAGGGCTCAACTCGCTGACTCCACAGCTCTTCCCACACAGGAAGCAAGAGGCTTCGCACCCTGCTCTTCCGTCTGAAGATCTCCAGGAGTATTTTATTTTAGGAGTAAGGTTTTCAAGAGTGTTCAGTGTTAACCCTTAACTGCTCCCCCTGAAGTCCATGGAAGTTTTACCACCAACTTCAAAGACGGCAGAATGAGGCCTATGCAAAGCACATTTGATTTAAAAAAAAAAAACAACCCCCAAAACTGAAAACCAAAAAACGAAGTCTTGCTTGTTCCCGCCTGCATGTCATTCTGCAGTGATCTCCCCTGGCACAGCAACAAATGACAGGGTGGCCGGCCAGGGAAGTCTCAGTTAGCCTCCCGGGGCCAAAGAAATATTGCTGGGTTACAGCAGCTTGAGGAGAGGATGGAGTAAAAGAGCCCACGGGCCCCGGCCCAGAAATATAGGACTAGAGAAGGGGTTTGATTCCTCGCATGGTTTCCCACATGGCACCTGCAGCAGCAGCGGCTACAGATTCTAAACCCCATTAGCAGAGCTGTCAGCTGTGGTGGACGAGCAAGCACAACAAGCTGTCTTTTGTGCTGCTCAGACCTTAGGCAGCTGCAGGAGAGCGGAGGGGAGGAAACGGGGGAGGGAAGAAAAGATGTTTCAGCAGAGGGAACCCTGGGTGATCTCCCTGACACGCCCAACAAAGCAGAGCATCCGCAAATCATGGAATAAATGGAGAGAGGCAATGGAATAAGCCCACAGTTTGCCATATACTGACATCCTATCCTTCCTCTTTGCTTCCAGTTATTTATTCCAAGGGCTATTTTTTAAGCTCTGGGAAATTCCAAGTCCAGCAAATGTTGGAAATAAAACACATTCCAGCCTGGCCTGTCCATAACCCTTCAGGGACAAGGGAAATGAAAGCATCCTAAGCCAGCTGCAGTAACCCACCGTGTCCATTAGCCAGCGATTGTTAAGAACCAGACAACTGCAAGGCTGCTGGGGCAAGCTAGGTGCTCCGTGGTCTGCGATGCAGGCACATTTACGCTGGATGCCAAGAGCTCAGCCTTGCAAGGCAGCCAGCTGATATCGTAATGGTGTGAGCAACATGTTTACATGCCACAGACAAGGTGGGGCAGAACACACGGCAAATTAAAAGGCAGGAAAAAGGAAGCAATGGGTGAGGAGAAAAGGAACATGCACACAACCACCAGCTGTAATTAACAGAATGTATTACAGGAGCAGCAGGAGGGATGTCCCGGATAGGGTGAATGTAAGACTTCTGCTTAGCACAGGACCAAAACTTGCTTTGTTTCACACTGTAAGCATTATACTTAGCATTCAAACCCTGCATACTAATTCTTCAGAGGACAAAGGAATAACCCAGATACTGTGTCAAGATAACATTTCAAACTTCTCCAGAGGAAACGCTCCTCAAAATTTGGCTCCGACTCCCCACGAACTTCTCTGGGTTTCTCTAATGAAACAATCACCATCAGGGTTTGGGGGAAACCTCAATTTCTCTCTCTCTCACAAACAGACAGGCCCCAACCCTTTAGAAATCTAAGCTTCTGACCTTTTAAAAATTAAAGACATTTTAAAATACCATACCTTAGCTGGGAGCATGTCTACACTTGCACCCTAGCTCAAACTAGGGATGCAAAAGTAGGCATTCGAAATAGTCAATGAAGCCCTCATTATTTGAGGAGTTACGTTAGTTCGAAGCAAGGGGTTTGGTTCGAACTAACACGTCCCGGCCCACACTTTCACTTTTGAAACAGCTGTTGATTGGAGTAACGCGCCGGCGAGATCATGCTAATGAAGCGCAGGATATTTACATCCTGGTTTCATTGACTATTTTGAATGCCTATTTTTGCATCCCTAGTTCGAACTAGGGTGCAAGTGTAGACATGCCCTGGGTTAAGACTAGCAAACCGAACTGCTCAGATCAGTCTACTACTTCTGTTTCACAGCACTGTCAGCGGGTCTGGTCAACTATTCTCCGTGCATGCTCCTGGCAAGCGATGGAGATAGTCTAAGCCACAGATCTTATGGGGTTGGGCTCTAGATATGAGGGAGGGAGGGAGGATGCAAACACAGATGGAGGAGTGCAACTCTGGAGCAGCCCCCCTGCCTGCAGCATGGCATGAAGGGCCTGACTGGGCTGCAGCAGCCTCCTGCCCGTGGCACCGTGGGCCCAGCCTGCACGGAGCAGCCCACGGCATGGCAGACCCAGCCTAGCTTGAGCAGCTCCCACTGGGATACTCCAGTCCAGCCAGGCCCATTGTGAGCGGGGGGAGGGGATCCTGATTAACTAGTTAAATGTAACGTTTAATCAGTTAACTGAATAAACAGGATTTTACATCCTTAGATGATAACTAGACCAATATAAACACGTAGGTACAATGCAATTTATGACCGCCACACTTAGATTAAACACCGAAACACAGTGCCAGTGAATGGGTCTGGATTTCAGAATGGGCCTGGTCATTCCAGGCAAAGGTGGAGGTGGATGAGCAAATATCGTCTGCGAGCAATGCAGAGTGCAGTAAATATCTAAATAGGTTTCATCTTTCCCATAAATAATAATAATAATGCCTAGACAGGTATAATACCTATACCTGTATATTTAAACAGACCATTTCATTAGTAGAGCTCAGAGTACTTTACCAAGAAGCTCAGTATCACTAATTCAGAAAAGGATCGGGATATCATACAGGAAGATCTGGATGATCTTGTAAATTGGAGTGATAGCAATAGGATGAAATTTAATAGTGAGAAGTGTAAGGTTCTGCATTTAGGGATTAATAACAAGAATTTTAGTTATAAGCTGGGGACACATCAGTTGGAAGTAACGGAGGAGGAGAAGGACCTCGGAGTCCTGGTTGATTATAGGATGACTATGAGCCGCCATTGTGACATGGCCGTGAAAAGGCTAATACGGTCTTGGGATGTATTAGGCGAGGTATTTCCAGTAGGGATAAGGAGGTGTTAGTGCCATTATACAAGGCATTGGTGAGACCCCAGTTGGAATAGTGTGTGCAGTTCTGGTCTCCCATGTTTAAGAAGGATGAATTCAAACTGGAACAGGTACAAAGAAGGGCCACTAGGATGATCCGAGGAATGGAAAACCTGTCTTATGAAAGGAGACTCAAGGAGCTTGGCTTGTTTACTTTAACCAAAAGAAGGCTGAGGGGGGACATGATTGCACTCTTTAAATATATTAGAGGGATAAATACTAGGGAGGGAGAGGAATTATTTAAGCTTAATACCAATGTGGACACAAGAACAAATGGATATAAGCTGGCTAGTAGGAAGTTTAGACTTGAGATTAGACGAAGGTTTCTAACCATTAGAGGAGTGAGGTTCTGGAACGGCCTTCCAAGGGAAACAGTGGGGGCAAAAGATCTATCTGGCTTCAAGATTAAACTAGATGGGTTTATGAAGGGGATGGTTGAATGAGAACACAATCTTGGTGATTAATTGACCATTCATTATCAGAGGTAAATAGGTCAATGGAGGGATGATAGGAGTTACTATAGAGAACTTTCTGGGTGGCTGGCTGGTGAGTCTTGCCCACATGCTCAGGGTTCAGCTGATCGCCATATTTGGGGTCGGGAAGGAATTTTCCTCCAGGGTAGATTGGCAGAGGCCCTGGAGGTTTTTTGCCTTCCTCTGTAGCATGGGGTACAGATCACAGCTGGAGGATTCTCTGCATCTTGGGGTCTTCAAACTATTTGAAGGCTTCAATATCTGAGCTATAGGTGAGAGGATTATTCTGGGAGGGGCGGGTGAGATTCTGTGGCCTGCACTGTGCAGGGGGTCAGACTAGATGATCATAATGGTCCCTTCTGACCTTAAAGTCTATGAGTAATTCCATTTTACAGATGGCAAAATGGAGGCACAAAATCACGAAGTGACACATCAAGCTCAGCACTGTCAGAGATGAGGACAGAACATACAGCTTGAGTCCCAGTTCAGAGCTCTATTAGTTACACTGCAGTGTCTACGTTCCCTTCTTGTGCTCCGCTGCACCCTCCCCTTCTTCAGAAGCCAAGGCATGTTCTAAGTCTCCCTCCTCATGTACTTGAGTAGGACAAGCCACCGTTCAAAAATCTATCCCTCTACCTGCACCTAATAATGTGATAGGCAGGAATGCTAGAGGGAGGGGACAGGAACTAGGTGCATTTAAAACACATGTTCTGAGCAGGAGCCTTTGTTGTTCTAACACCCAATTCTTGAGGTCGCTCTGTGTGGGTGTGTGGCACAGAAGGGGGAGAATTCAGGCCGACATTATAAGGAAGTTGGGAGAGAAGATGGAGAAGCACAGATACTGCAAAGTTCCATCAGCGTCACAACCTAATTCTTCTTCCTTCTCATACTGCAACTCCTCCCTAATGGGGGATGAAACAAAACCTACCAGTTTTGGAAGGGAGGAAAGGGAAGTTAGAGGCAGATACAACCACTTCCAATAAAAGGGAGGGGGAAAAACACAGAGCCTGATGCCTATTAATTTCTTTGGGTGACCCCTGGTTCCTGTGTTATGTTAAGGGGTATACACACCATTACCCTAGTCACTTTCTCTACCCCATTCATGCTTTTATAGGCCTCTGTTAGATCCTTCCAGAGTCATCTCTTTTTGAAGATGAATTGTTCCAGTCTGTTAAAGTTTTCCTCATATGGAAGCAATTCTATACATGTAAGCATTTTATTGCCCTTCTCTCTAATAAATCCTTTTAAGATGGGGCAACCAGAATTGCACACAGCATTCTAGGTATTAACATGTCATGAATTTATACAGCGTTATTACAATGTTTTCTGTCTTATTATCTATCCCTTTTTTAATGATTCCTAACATTCTGCTGTTTGCTTTTTTGACTGCCATTGCACACCGAGTGGATGTTTTCAGAGAACTATCCACAATGAATCCCAGATCTCTTTCCTGAATGGTAATAGCTAATTTAGACCCCATCATTTGTAAGTGTAGTTGGGAATATGTTTTCCACTGTGCATTGCTTTGCATTTATCAACATTGAGTTTCATCTCCTTTTCTGTTGCCCAGCCATCCTATTCATTTATCTTTGTAACGCTTTGCTGTCAGCTTTGAGTTTCCAAAATAAAAAGATAATTATCTCTAGAGCCCTGCAGAGAGACAAAATTTGCATCTGCAAAAAAATGAGCCACAGATATCTGCACCCACACCCACACACGCAGATATCTGCAAATTTACAGGGTTCTAAAGAGGGATGTAAAATCCCATTTAATTGGTTAACTGGTTAAATGTAGTAACCGGCCCGGAGGGTTGCGGAGGAGGGGGGGAGGATGTGGCTGGGCAGAGGGGCCGTTCCAGCCTGGCCCAGCCAAAGTGCCACAGGCTTTCTAGAAATGTTAAAAAGTGCTTTTTTTTCTGAAAAATGTGTAATGGTTGAAATTTTCAGAGGCAGCAGCACAGGTCAGGGTGTGTCTGTCTTGCACGTCACCGTGAAGGTTAACTGATGAGCCCAGGTTCATTGGTTAATTGTTTAATTATGTACAGGAACACATCCTTATTGCTTACTAGGTAACTGATTACCTGTTCACATTCCTAGTTCCAGGCATAAAATTGGTATGTGTATCTGCAAGAACAAGCTGTGGCGCTCCTCATCCATGAGCATGGCTGTGGAGACCCGTGGATATAAAGTCTGCAGATTTGTAGGGCTCTACTTATCTGCAAACTTTGCCACTTCTCCGTTTGGCCCATTTTCCAGAACTTTTATTCTCTTATCCCCCACACAACCCTAAAGTTCAAATCACTCCTGCAATCTGTGGTTAGACCAGAAGCCCTACACCCAGGAATATGATTTCTACCTCGAGACACTTCCACCAGAGAGACACTCTGGCTCACCCAGAGAGAAGGAAGGATGCTACACCAGCCCCATAGGAACACAGGTGTTGCCTTATGCTAGACCACCACACCCATAGAAGCAAGCCCATAATTAAACAACCAGCTTACTTTTATGGTCTCTCCCTTCCCTTTCCCACTAGATTATTTTTGAGTAGTTTCCTGTTTTCACTGCTCTGCCTCCTCCATTTGTCAATCGTCATCACCATCATTAAAGCAGGAGGGAAGCACAGGGGCGGACTGATGCCATGTAAACCTTTATGGCTCAGCAAATGAGGGATTAAGTGTCTTCTCATCTCTGCCTCAAGCTTCCTGCACCCTCCCCCAGCAGTCTCTCAATAAGCAGAGCTTCTCCTCCGGCACATACCCTGGCTCTGACCTCCCCTGCAGACCCGGGATTTCTGAATGGCGCATACAAGCAGTCCATTCATCCTGGCTGCTGACAGCCGCTCACCCTCCACGGTTAGTTCATCTGGGGACAAAATGAACAACTGTTTCAACAGCCCCCTGAGCACCTCCTGCAGCAGGGGCAAAATCTGGGAAGAGTCCAAGGGCCTTCAGAAGGAGCCCAATTCTGCTCCACTTCTCACACGCTAGAGAGAATCAGCCGTGACGTCACTGAAATCAGTGGAGTTGTTGGTGTGAGATCAGGTGCTATGTTTATATTGTATTTCCAGGGACTAAGTAAAGTTGCCAGATGGTTTCAACAAAAATACCGGACACACTTGACATTACATCACAATCTACAGTACATCTGATTTAGAAAATTCCGGACAGATCTATTTTCTGATTTTCGATTTTCTCAATTTGTTTCCCGAACAGAAAGCTCAAATACTGGACTGTCCCATTCAAAACTAGACACCTGGCAACTCTAGCACTCAGCTAGCAGCAGCCTCAAAGGCCCACCTCTTTAAAAACCAGTCTAGGTCTTTCCCAGCGGTGACCACACAAGCCTGCTTAGGCAGGCCAGCCGGTTTGCTTCTTGCATTCCTTAATTTGGTTGACTCTTCCACAGTGCTGACTCCGGTGTGGAAAGCCACAGGGACTGCAAGGACCTGGAGGGTCAGGGACAAGGGCAGCAGGATGGCTGTTGGGGAACAGCTGAAGGGCAAGCTTATTACAGCTGCCATAGTGCAGTGGCTTTTCCTCTCTTCCGTCTTTTGTGTAGTACAGGTTCTATGAAAGTGATCGCTGCCTTGTACCATCTCAAAGCACGACCGATACAGAGTCGAACACATCCGACCCGCAGCATCTGTGGCTTTCTGTGGAACAGAGGGTGAAGATCAGCTAAACGAGTTCTGTTTTAGGGGCAGCAAGTGAGCTCGGCGACAGGGAGGCCCCAAAAACGAGAATGTTTTAATCAGCGGGGTAAGAGTGACACCGATGGGCCCCACAGTTGCAGCGGGGTTTGGCCCCACACCCAGCGCGAGCCGGAATTCCTATCGACTAATGGAGTAGTTGATAAAAATTCTATCATCTACTCGATGAGTTAAGTATCAACATTTTAACATCCCTAGTTTGAGAAGGACCTCATTCAGAGTTGACAGTGATGTTTTTTAAACACTGGCAAAGCAAGGCCAAAGGAGGGGGAGGGGGAGAAGAAATTTTAGACATACTAGGCACTAGAGGGTATGAAACAGACCATAATGGACCATCAATTATTCCAGCCATCTGGAAACCTGTGCAAAATACAGCTGGATAGTGAGTAAAAGGTTTTTGAAACTTGCCTTCTAAGCTGTTCTCACAGTACAGTTGCATTCTTTGGCTGACTGACCACGCCAGCTTTTACCCCATGGGTTGCATAAGAATGAACCCTAAAAAAGGGCCTACATGGAGGACTCTCTTAATTTTAGGGGAGCGTTGTCAGGATTCTCCCTGCCAAGACATGTTAACCCAGGCTGAAAGGCAACTGATCTTTGCTGTACATGCACCTTTTAAAGCACTGAGAACAGCAGGCAAGTGTTGCTTTGGAGAAATGTAAATAAGGATGAGCCGGTTTATCTGGAAGTCAATCCGGTAACACAGGAAAACTGGAATTTGTTTAGTTCCTGTCTCCTTCACCATAGCCATCTGGAGACTGGCTTGATTTCTTAAGCAAACTCAGTGGAGGGAATAGTTTAGACCTCCCTGAAATAGGACATCATCACAGAACTTCTCTATGGCAAAAATATCACTATTGCACTTACAGCAGAACAATGATGAAGGCAAAAAGTTGCTATTTGTATTACAGAAATGCAGTAAGGCCTAGATCAGGACTTACGTCCAAATGAGCTCGGAACTGGACAAACATAAAGGTCCTGGTTTCTGACCCCAACAGCTTCATTGATAAGCTGGCTAGTAAAGAAATAAAAGAGGTTTCAGTTTCTACTATACTGCCTTCAATCCACTGGTGTTCATTAACAATAAAAAGAGAACGGTTCAGGGGCTTACTTGTGGTCTCCGGTGAGGTTCCAACTAGACAGCTATCCACCACAAGACAAGCCACCTTCAGAAGTAGTCCTAGCGAAGAGTGTAAGGGCTGAATAGCTATCAGTATTTAGTGAGCCTGTAGCCTTTATGACCTATCCTCCTCCAGCCTCAAACGGAACTGTCCAAAACAGTGGTGGGCAAACTGCAGCTCTGTGTGTGTTTACATTTTGTTTACTGGTGCTCACACACAGTGTTGCCAGATTCCACTGGCTTCCATCCACATTGGGTTGTTCCCCCTACTAATATTATTAAAGCAAAGGCACATGAAGTGAGGGGCTTGCTGATTGGTCACAGTACTGACTGTGAGAGCCATGTGCTCCCTCAGCATCCAATCAAAGCGCCGCTACAACCCAGTTGGCACATCCTGCATATTCTCAGTATGCACGTGCAGTGAGCAAAACTACCCAATCTTGAGGGACCATCTTGGTTACAAAAAACAGGACTATGCAGCACTTTAAAGACTAACAAGATGGTTTATTAGATGATGAGCTTTCGTGGGCCAGACCCACTTCCTCAGATCAAGTAGTGGAAGGAAATAGTCTCAACCATATATACCAAAGGATACAATTTAAAAAAATGAACACATATGAAAAGGACAAATCAAATTTCAGAGCAGAAGGGGGATGGGGTGGAGGGGAAAGGTAAATGTCTGTGAGCTAATGATATTAAAGGTGATAATTGGGGAAGCTATCTTTGTAATGGGTAAGATAATTAATGTCTTTGTTTAAGCTTAGGTGTAAAGTGTCGAATTTAAGCATGAATGACAGTTCAGAGGATTCTCTTTCAAGTGTAGTCTTAAAAGGTCTTTGAAGCAGGATGCAGGTAATCAAGTCTTGTGGCCCAATGAGATGGAGGAGGGCCTCTCGTGCAGCCACTCACTTGCCGAGGCTGCTCATTGCTGTTCTAAAAAAACCCACCGAGGTTCGCTCAGTTTGAACATGGTTTGTCTAATGAGCAGTTAGGCTCAAATCATGATTAGACCTCATTTAGAATCCAGGTTCCATCCCAGGTAGGGGAGGAAGCATGGTTCTGAGGAACAGGACTGAACAAGATGATCTCAGTCCTATACCCAGCTCTGCCAAATTCTGTGTGATCCTGGGCAACTCATTCAAAAGTCTGTTTCCGACTCTCTTGAAATCTGTAAATAACGCCTGCCTCACAGGAAGGCTTTGAAGCTTGATTAATTATAGGGCCTGGGAAGTATTGTCATACAATTGATACGAGTTTCTTAATCTTTGATAGGCAAGGCTGCCGGGAAAAATTCAATTTTATACTGTGTCTTTTTCCTTTTCTGTGGAAGACGCCTCCATTCTCAGACTGTTTTCCCCTCTCCTTCACACATGCATTAGATAAATAGAAGATGATTCTATTTGATCTTTTAAAGCCAATAAAAGTGTAAAGATCTGTAACATTAACTGGAGATAAAAATCCTTCACCCTGTTCATAAGGGGCCAACGGAATCTTCCCACAAATCCCTCAGCTCAGCATGTTCACAGATCCTTAACCAAAGTTTAAAGAAAGAAGAGAACGTGGCTGGCTGTCACAGTAACACAACCCTCCTTCCCTGTAACTATACTACTTGCAAAAGACTCACTCAATCAATCTGTCTTATCAGGAACCTACTACATTCCAAAGTGCTTTGCTCGAGGTTGTTCTGTTCCCTCCCAGTCAAACTTGCTGACTATTCTGTTGCCAGCGCTAGCATTTTGCAGGATATACTCATTTGCAAGGACTGAAAACTAAGACGTCAACAGTGATCTGCAGCACACTGAGGCTCATACGGGCCAGGTGTCCTGTCTACCTCTGTCAGCAGGGAAAAAAAGGTGCCACTCTGGGCATTTCTAAAACCAAGAATGTATTAATATCTGACATTTCTCTTGAGTCAGTCCTTTAGTTCCAAAACAAGCCAGGGACTACAGATTTGTAAACCACCACAGACACTAGGGAGAGCAACCGGAGCTTACCCCCCTCACGTTGTGCCTTCACATCCAACAGCAGAAGGACAAACCCACATTCTTATGAAAAAAAGAAATGGCATTTTTAAAGTCCTAGAAGAGCAAACAGGACTTCAAAGGCCTGAGACACCCACATGCAGCCAACAGCTACTCCCTGCACCTTCCTCTAAATCTGTGGTGTCCAACCAGTTCTAGTATAGCGAACTCGCCACACTCAACTGGCCAAGCACACACATGTGGCTAGTGGCTAGCATGTTGGACACCACGGCTTTAAATGATGATAAACCCTCTCCTCCTGCCTCGACACAGAGCCCAGCCCAGCACAGCTATTCCTAAGTACCCAGCTTGTGTGTGAGCTATGGTCGGAGAGGAACTTGACAGTAAAACCACTTGGATTCACCTTCTAGGAAATTCTAAATGGATGCAAAATCCACATAAGCACCTGAGACAGTGTAAAAATAAACCCGTTAAAAGAATCAGTTCTGCATACTAGCTTTTTCCCCCTGCAACAGCTGTATGTGTGGCAAAAGCCATTTGAGTGAATACCAGATAAGGGAATGAGCCAGTGGCAGACAGCCCCAGGCAACAGCATGTGGGAAACAGGATTCTCAAGTCCAGGGTAAGTAGAAACCAGCTATGTAAAAAGGGAAGGGAAAAAAAGCCCCAACTTTAGGTCAGAGCCGATTAACTGCCTCCAATATTAATTCTATTTCAGGAAGAGAGGAGTGTTCTGGACGCGGTGAGTCAACAGGGCGGGACAATGTTTTCCATGCTGGTGAGCCAGACAGGGAAAGAGCAGAGGACATATTAAAAGCCAAGAACCCAGCACCTGGCTACTCTGACATTAGGCTTATAGGAGGACAAAGGAGAGTGGTTCACAAACATCTGTGCTGGGAGGGTCCACAAAAAATGGAACTGTTTATCATGGCAGAGTCATGGAAGTGACCTGAGACAGACTGAGTAAAAGCAGGGATGTTTTTAAAAGACCGGTAGAGCCACACACGGCTTTTACAGTTTCTTTGCAATTTGCTTTTTGCTGAACATCTGTGGTGCCCATCTCACTTTAAAACTAGTCTCATCAGAGAAGCGATGCTACGGTTAGAACATTATTTGTATTTTTGGGTCAGGTTAAAATTCAGTCCTTCCCAGCAAACCAGTGAAGGAAGATTTGGCAATGATCTCTGCATGAAAACACACCACCACGAAAACGGCCCGTGTACTGTGCTGCAGCCGACTGCTTATTATAGCAATTACATCAGATGATAAAAATAAAGCAAGACCTGCTCCTCGCCACCCTCCCGTCCTAGACTCAGACACAGAGTGTAAATTACCCAAGAAGACCTACCTAATCAGATTTCCAAGGTGATCCAGTCTCCTCCTAAGGTGGTGCTGATCTAGCATCCACCCCCAGCTCTCCTTCCCGATGGTTTAATTGACCTAAGCTGTTTTCAGGCAGGAGCCAGAGGAAGAGCAGTTTTTGGAAGAGGGATAATTGCATCCTCTGTCCCAGCCTCTCTCGCCCTTGGAAACCCAACACTATATTGCTGATGTAACAACAAAAAATGATAAAATACTTCAACTGAGCAGCTGAGAAGAGTCAGTCACATGGGTTTTGGGGATACTGTCTGGGCTGTCTCTTAACAATCCCCCAGCTGACCTGGAAACTTGTTCTCCCCTGGAAAGTTGTAAGCAAAACTAGTTAAATGATAGATAGGTGGATTCTACTTAATCATCTAAAAAACCTGGACAGCCAGGGGCAAAGACACATCACCACCCCTTACATGTGCTATTTACACCATTGTAACCAGGGTTCTGACTGCAGAAAGTCTACTCTGCTCCAAACTCCACCCAAACTCTCCTCCTCCAACCCCGTAGAAATTGGATGATAAGCCATGAAACTGTTAAGAAAGTTGATATATAATGGCACATAAATGCCTCCATTATTAGCACACCCAGTAGTACCTAATGGTCTTCCCTCCCTCTTCTCCCCCCCCCCCACCAAAAAAAAAAATCAGGCTCAAAGATGCTGGGAGCCGTACAAATACATAATTGAAGAAAGTCCCTGCCTCAAAGATTATACAATCTAAATTTTCTAAACTAAATAAGAGAGAAAGAGAACAAAAGGAAGGATAGGTAGCAAATGTCATGTGATTTTGCATTTTTGTTTTTAATTATTTAGCGGGGGGCACATTGAGGGCAAGAGGATACAGAGGATTAATTGATAAACACGTGGATTTAGGAACAGGAAGCAGAAAGAAGGAGAAACAAAAGAAAAGGCATTGGTGAGAATGAATGGAAACGTGGAAGGCAGAGAGAATGAGACTGAAGCAGACGGACTATGTCTACACTACCAGGTTATTCTGAAATAAATTATTTCGAAATAAGCTTATTCCTCTTCACCAGCAGGAGTTATTATTTCAAAATAATGGAAATAATAATTAGTATTATTAGTGGTGTGTACGCTTAGTAATGTGGACACTCGCCTTGTTATTTCGAAATAACTCCCCAATGTGGACATATCCTGTGGGAGCTGGTGCTAACAGAGAGGCAGAGCAGTTCATATGTCTCATAGCAATTATTTCTCTGCAGAAACAGTTCTACAGTTATTTGTGCTATTTGAGGGGCAATGTAAGAGCAAGAAACAAAGGCCCAATCTGTACAATTATAACGCTGGCAGAAGTCTCACTGAAACAGGCCTTAATTTAAAATTTTATATATATATATATATATATATTTCTTTTTGTAACTAAAGCTTTATTCTACAGAAACTATCGGGATTATCAAGAGTGACAATATAGCTTCCTGTCATGGACTAGAACTACTCATCACCTGTCTGCAATGAGTAGGAGAGTCACCAAAAGCCAGGGATCATCATTTTGGACATTTTTTTTTTAAATGTCAAAATCAACATGCGGACTTTGTAGTTTATGTGTAAGCACATAGCTATAGACAAGTCAATCCCCTTTTCCACTGGCAGGTAGTGTGACTAAGCAGAAGGTCTCCTGAACCGTAATCCAGTGCACTAAGGTTCTATACTCCCACTTCTGCTACTCACCTGTGGGTTGAGTTTCTGTACCTCTGCTTCCCCGTCTGTAAGAGGAGAGAATAGGCTACTGACCTCCTTATAAAAGCAATTTGTGATGAAAAGCACTGCATGCAAGCTAGAAATCATTTTAGAAGAGAGATTCCTTCAAGATTGCAGGAAACAAAATTTAACCAATTTTTTTCCTTGTATAGGTTTCCATAGATTGAGTGACAATGTCTACTTCCGTAGCCCATACAAAAAGAAAAAAAAACCCAGACTCACAAAAGAAATGCCTCATACACTCTTTAAAAATATCCATGATCAATCCTATTTAAGGGGAAGGAGACAAATTCAGTAAGGAAACAGATTTAAATAGCCAGGCTTTATTATGGCAATAGCAAGCAAATACTTGGAAATTATTTTACAGTGAACAACTTTAAAATGTGTAACACTACACAGTGAATCGTAAGAATTAGCGGTACATAGAATCAAACAAAACCCCTGACGTTCCCATCCTTCCTCCACTGGTTTGTTTTTGTTGTTGTTTTTTTAAAACATGCTCTCAAAGCATATAGTAAACTTGTTTACCTAGCAGATAATAAAGCAAAGTAGACATGAAGTGGGAAAATATAGATTATAAGAGGTAATAGCGCTAGAGACAAGGTCTCAAACTTGAATTACTTAGGTCTTGTCTCCAGTATAAAATTTTACTAGGTTTAAATATCACACTGAATAAACAGCAGCACAGTGGTCATGTTATGACATGTGTTAGTTTTGCCTGAATGAGTATGAAGATCCCATGTTATTTAAATGTCAGACCTGAAACATGTGTATGGATTGGCTAGTCAAGAGCATACCGAGGGCATTAGCTTAACATGATTATAACACAGTCACATCAAAACAGATTAAGACCAAAGTTGGAATGTCTCTAGTGCATGAAGCCTAAACACCATACAGCTTTCAGAATAGAGAGCGTCTTGTTTTATTTTTAGACAAAATTTCATTCAAAACACAGAAACATAGCTCTTCTTACATAAGTACAGTGTACTTTAAAAATGTAATTTGAATTTCTGACAGATTTACATTTCAGCAGATTAAGTCAATTAGAGAAACATGTTGCAAGCCTTGTACAAACACCACTGAGTGTTTGTAAGCACAGAACTTTTTATCAGCCTCGATATTGGTGGGCAGAAATCTATGCTGACAAGTGATCACAGTGTTAGCAAAAAAATGCTTTCCAGAGTGGGCTGTTGTCTCCATAGCGCGGACTGCAAATGCACGTAAGCAGTCTACACTGTTCTCAGATAGGCAGAGAAACATACTTCAGGAACGTGTCTGAAACTGCCCACCTAGCAGGGCTCAAGTACAGAACCTGGCATTTGGCTGTAACATGGCTTTCGAAATAGGGTGATACAGATGCAAACCAGGCTCTCTACTTTCAAATCATTTACAAACAAGCTGAATGAACAGTGTTTTGCTTTGTTGGTGGGTTTGGGGTTTTTATTTGGGGGGGGGGTAGAGGTGGGGAGGCATTATTTGCTTAAAGCACACAGACTGAGGAGTTAAACATCAAGTCCAGCATTTCACTTTGCCACCTCAGGCAGGTCTATAGAAACCCTAGTTATTATAGACTTTAGTCACGGGGGTTCTCTGTGTTCTTTGGAACATGCCAATTATTTTGAAATATTTTTCGAAATAACGGGTGTGCTATTCTGGCATCCCTGCAACCCTCGTTCCATGAAATTTAAGGGACGTCTCAAAGTAGCGCATTACTTCAAAATCTGGCACTGTGTAGACGTGACACATTTTGAAAATAATTGAAATAAGATACACAGTGTATCTAATTTCGAGTTTAGGGTGCTGGGTAGACACACCCTGGGAGACTCTTCAAAGGGGGCTCAGTCGGGGTGACCATCTGTGTTTATAAACATGTTAACTAACAAAAATAAGCATAACTAACAAACATAAGAACAAGCTCCACTGTTTTTGTTCCAGTACAGAAGCAGCTGCCTTGGGACTCCTCTGAGAACATCACACCATCTAGCCATGATTTAGACAGGAATCTCATCCCATTTAGCCAAATGCCCCAGGTCACGACCTCCAGCTTGAGTACACACCACCCTTTAGTAACTCACACCTGGCTCAGATACTTTTTAAGAGGCTTCCTTTGAAGTTATACTTGACCCATAGGATCCTGCCTGGCCTTATGGGGGACAGGCCTATACAGCTGTTTCTTCTAATTGTGCCTTGCTTTTGGGGGGAACTAGAAGGCCCCTTCTGACTAGCATAGAAATCTGCTTTCTGATCCTCCTTTCCAGCACAACCTCAGACATCCTGTGAAAATCCCCACTGCAGCTCAGAATTCATGAGCACTGCCCCACATTCCTCAGGAGTGTCTGAGAAGAGATACATGGAGGATACTAACCCTGTGGACCCACGATGCTGTCTGCCTTTACAAAGTCTCACCATGACAGAAGACCCACATACCAAACAGAGGACTATGTAACACTTTAAAGACGAACAAGATGATTTATTAGGTGATGAGCTTTCGTGGGCCAGACCCACTAACAGCTAACTCACAGCCCAGTTACACTATGGATGGAAGGTTGATATGGATATGATATGGAGGCAAGGTTGGCTTCCATCCACACTACAACTTTTAACCACATCGTGACCAAGCCAGGGGACAACAGTGGTGTAATCTGGCTTCCCGACACCGTTTTTATAGCTATAGTATCTATAAAGCCTTATGTAACATTATTGTAAAATATACACCTGCTAGAAGATTATTTTAAAAGCTGGAATCATCAGTGCCTTGACTTTACGCCACCCACAGGCAACAGGGTAGCCAGCCATCCCTAGCTACCTTAGGGTACTCCAGCCGCTTTGCTACATCTGCTTGATACAAACATGGGTGGGTGGGTTTTCACCCCGACAGTTTCGCATTTCCGAAAAGGCTCAATGGCAAGTGATATGGAGCACATGGTTGAGTGGTTCTGGGCCGTCTCACAGTTGGTATGGGTCATCAAGTCACTAAAATAAACATTCACTTGAAAAAATGGGTAGGCAGAAAATAAATTCTGATTGGAGGGGGGGTCACGGTGGCAGGTTCAGTCACGGACTCTTCCCACAAAAAAAAAATCATTGTAGTTTTTCAGCCTATGAGTCTATGCAGCCATGTGGGAAAAGGGGAAGGCAGTCAGCTCGCTGGGAGCTGGTACGTGTGGGGAGCTAGCTTGAAAGACGTCTCCCAGTGGGTACCAGCTCCTGTCTGCTGTATCAGAGGCAGCAACGCAGTGGGACAGCCAAGAGCCAGTATATGCAATGAAACCAGCTTTTAAGCCAGGTCCCAGCATGTGCTGGCTCTGGCGCAGCTGCCTGCCCCTCCCCACACTGCTGCCTCCACACAGAGGCAGCAGCACAGGGTGGGGGAGGGGAAGGAGTTGGCGCTTGGAAGAGCTGGCTTAAAAGCCGGCTCCCCATCAGCTCCAATTCCTGCTGAGCTGTTTCCCCACCCTCGCAGCCTCTGATGCAGAAGCAGCAGCACTGGGAGAGGGGCTTGAAGGCATGTAAACATAACTGCTGAAATCTATCCCCACTGCAGCTCTGCATTTAAAGTGTATTAGGAGCCAGGCAGGCAGGCAACCCGGCTCAGTTCCGGTCTATGCCATGTCCAGGGACTCAGTCCCCACTCCTTCCCGGACAGGGGCTGCTGCCACCCTGCAGAGGCAGCAGCGCGGAGTCACAGGCTGACAGTCCATGAGGGGAGCTGGGTTTTAAACTGACTCTCCTCGTGGACTAGCTCCCGCCTGGTGCCCCATGCTGCTGCCTCTGATACAGCGACAGCGCGTGGATTGGCAGGGGGTTCCTGGGGAGTGGGGCTGGAGTGCACTGGCTGCTGGCCCCACCTCTGGGGACTACAGAATAGTCAAGTAACCAATAAGAATTCATGAGGTTAATCAACTATTCAATTAATCGATGTTTAACATCCGTATCTGGAATGTGCCACAATCCAAAAGCATAAAGCAGCAGAATTCCTAGATGTGCAAGGTGCAGTACCCAGTTGCCATCCAAGTGTTCCATGAAGAAAAGCTCCATGTTAGGTAAGGATGCATTTAAAATTCCTGCTCACCCGCAGCAGGTCAAATCAGGGAGTGTCATCAGCCTGAAATTCAAAGGCAAAGCAGGAAGCAGAATTCCAAGGTCCTTTAGACACACCAGTTTGAGAAACAGGAGAACACTGGAGCATTATCAGTGTTTTGCCTATAGGCACTTTCCCTTCTTCAGTGGTTAAAGGAAATTCCACTGAGACCCCTCATGCATGAGAGTGCTGGAGGCAGAAAAATGGGAGAGTCTCCACTCCAGCATCCTGGATGGCAGAGTTGCTTTTGCCGCTTCTCTTGTGCCTATTCTGGAGGACACTCTGGGCTTCTCACCCTGTTAAGTATTCTGTGCTCCAACGCAACCCAGCATACTTCAGTCCTGGTCTGGATTATTAGATGACATGACCAGTATATTATTTTGACCCACGATGTTAACCGAATTTTTTTCTGCAAATCCCCTGACTAGCAGGAATCATTTCCTTTCAGAACCCTGCCTCATCCTGCGCCCTTGCATGAAAGAAAAGCAAAATAATTCACTCTACTGCTAGAAATCCTTTTGGGTATCTCTGCTTTAATCTCTCTCATGAGATTTCTTTGCGGCGGAGCAATACTTATGTCCCAGGGCTGATGAATATATTTCCGTCCAACTACAGATTCTGTCCTCAATGGATTTTTCTTCCTTGCAACTCAGAGATTTTACTTTTCAGCTCTTTACAACTTTAAAAGCAACACATTTCATTTGTATCGTCCCCCATCCCATGACAACAATTGTCCTGAAGTTATACAGACTGCACAAACGGTCTATAAAACACCTTTTAATCACTACTAAATTTAAGCATCACATTTGTTTAAAGCTTCAGGGGGTAGCTGTAGTTAGGCTCGGACAGGAGAGCTGCGATTATGTTAATAGGCTATTCTCTTAGGGTATGTCTACACTACCACCCTAGTTCGAACTAGGGTGGTTAATGTAGGCAACTGAAGTTGCAAATGAAGCCTGGGATTTAAATGTCCCGGGCTTCATTTGCATCTTGCCGGGTGCCGCCATTTTTAAATCCCCGTTAGTGCGGACTCCGTGCCCGCGGCTACACGCAGCACGGAGTAGGTAGTTCGAATTAGGGTTTCTAATTCGAACTACCGTTACTCCTCGTGGAACGAGGTACCCTTACAGACTAGCCCACAAATCCATATAAGTACCTAGTGCAACTAGCAGAATATTCGACTAAATACTAAGATTCCCTAAAATGAAGATAACAACACATCACAAGACTTCAAGGCATTCTGTTGCAACATTAAGAATGTGAAAACACTGACTTCCTCCCTGTTAAACTTAGGTCTAGGGATAATTTTAGGGGCACATGAAGCAAGTGATCACAAAAAGACATGAGAATGTGGAAAGGGAACTCCCAAGGCAAATTTCACAACCTATCAGAATCCAAATGAGCTACACAATGTGAATGTGGGGGGAAGAGGAGATGAGACAGGACACAAAATGGACATCAGCTAAAACAGCATAGGAAGCCTGAGATAACGTGCAATTAATTTCTTTAGTGTGTTATTTTGATGGTAACTTCATATGTTCACATTTCATTATTGTTTCTCTGTGAAAAATTTGCAGGTCCAAAACAGAAGGGCAAGATGGCTGGGAGATGGATGCGAACGTAGCTGCGAACTAAGGGGCAGCTAGAAGGTAACACACTCACAAATGCTTCGTTCTCTTGACTTACACAGAACATCATAATCTAGTCTCAGCGGGTACACAGGAAGCGGAGACCAGCCATGCTGATGGCTCATTACCACCTTCCTGGGTGACTGCAGAGAATAATATGCAGTTCCTGCACACTTTAATCCAAACGCCAACAGATACAGTTCACTCCATATTATTGGAAATGCATATCGTGCAAACAACTGACCAGTGACTCTCAGTTTTCACTACCTTGAGTACAAGTTTGAAGCCCAATGCTCCAGGAACTTTTCTTCAGAGCAGATTAACCCTTTAATGCTCCTGGCCCATTTGCACAGAGCACATGGCCGCTGCTACCCACAGGGGCGGATGAGAGTTTTTGTGTGGGGCGTATCAAAGCGCAAGGCTTGTAGCAGCACAATTTCGCGCATGTGCCATGGCCACAGCTGATAGGCAGTAGCGCGTGCACAGGGCCTATTGAAGCGCGGGGCAGCTGACCCGCTCGCCCTGCCCTATATCCACCGCTGGCTACCCATACTTGAAAATTATTTGGAGACTGGATTTTGAAGTGTGACAAGCACATTTTAACAACAACCGCCCTCTTGCACTGCAGGCTTGCGCAGGGCAATCTCACCCCGCTGTGAAACTCATAGTTATTCCCCTTGTCCTAAAACGTGCTGTGCAGCACATTACTCGTGTCATTACAATGGTGATCCCAATGCTAGGGATGTTAAATAGCGGTTAGCAACCTAATCCTGATCAATTAGTTGATAAGGAGGTTTGCTGTGGCTCTTACTACATTTAAAAAGCAGAGCTGCAGCATCTGGAACCCAGCTCCCCCACTGTGCCTTTGCCTTCCCTGCCTCTCCCATAAGAGATGGTCCTGGGGGGGAACCAGCTTTTAAGCTGGCCCACGCTCCCGTCCACTTGCAGCCTCTAAAAGTCAAGGAGTGACTCTACCCAATAAGCCTAAGATTATATCCCTACCCAATCCATCTCAGATATAGATGCATTTCAATGCTAACGACAGGGTTGAGAATCCTGTTCTACTACATTACGGTTTATGTCAGCTATTGGCCCCCCACAAGGAGCCAAATCTGTTCCATTCACGTGTTCCCAGACACTACACACAGAGACAGAAATGCACTGAGTTTACAGATCCAAACACAAGGGCTGTTCATTATTAAACTCCTTCTGCACTCCATTATTCCACAGGTTTTACATTACAAAATATTTGATCCACACACTGCTGCATGTTACAGCTGCTTCCTTTCTACAGGCCGGTTTAATCTACAAGACCGTTAGGCCTCCCCATGATGTGTAGATTTTGGTATAGCATAGGGGTTTCTTTCTTTAAAATTTGCAGCCAGGACAATTAGGATGAATGGAAGCAGCTGTGAATAAAAATATTGAATATGGCCATTAAAACGGCCGTTTTATGCTAGATATGCTGGTAGCAAATACAGAGATGCCCATCAGAGACTTTGGTATCAACATGTACCCTTCAAAAATATTACCAGATAAAAAAAAGGGAATGTGTAGCCACTGAAAAAGCTCTTTAGATAGTATGACGAACACGGACACATTTGAGATACAACCACATACCCATGAGGCAACCCAGCCCCAGCTGCCATATTTAGATTGGGTTACTCGCAGATAAAGGAGATTCTGATCTTGTTCCATAGTCTGGTTAAGCACAGGGCTTAAGTTCTATAAGTTTGAAAGTAGAGAGAAGCTATTTTCATAGAGCAGCTATGCAAACCACATCCAAAACTGTGACTGGACCACACTGCATCAGCTTTGTGCAGATGAGTTTTAATGCTTAAAATACACACACTGTAATTCAAAACAAATTTTACGATGTTACGGATTATAAAACCCTGCCTCAGCATTAGCAGAGACTTTGATGTTTAAGGATTTATTTACAATTTACAATCCCAGCCCTCATCATGTGTACTTTAAAAATCAGGGCAGAAAAATAATACACTTTACAATGGGTGCACTGGCTGAAAAGGGCTTTGTACCTCAAGAATTTGATTGTTGCTTTGGGAGGACTTTATCCATATACTGCATACCTGGCCAAGCTACTCAGGAGTCTGGATATCACGTGCAGTGAAACTCCCTCTCTCTCGGTGACAATGTTTGTGATACCTGGCTTAATTGCAATACAGCACTAAGTAACTGCGTTCTTTTCCCATGTGTACCAGCGAGAAACAGAAGTAACTCCCCTGAAGTCAATGAACTTCCACCACCCTGACAGCAGAATCAGGCTTTTATTGTTGTCCATGCTTATCTGGGTGGGTGGAGCAAACTAAAAGTAGAAAGTCAAACAACCTGCTGCCCTGTCTTAGTTTCTCTAGGGAAAAGGAGGCTTCAGAAAAACTGCACTTCTGCTCCACAGTCTGCTAGGTTTTCCTATGGTAATTGAGAAACAGCAATATTCCTCAGAGGGCCAGCTTGTCCCGTCTCACCTCATTAACTTCTACAGACTGACCTCCAAAATTCCCTGGAGCTAAAGTAAAGGCCTCTTTTTCCTAGGCATTGTGACTGATTGTGATCCCCAGTGGATTGTGGGGACAGGTCTCTTGTGCTTGCGGCACACCACCGTGCTCTTTAATCTGAACTCAGAAGCATGTCACCAAGTCTTGAGTTCACAAAGCCTTCTTTGCTGGCCTAACTTTCATCTGAGCTGCAAAACTGTAATTATCACCACTCGTCCAAACTAAAGACCCTACCACGCTTCTTGCAGGAACTGGGAGCACTGGTCAGCAACCCAGCCATCTTTCAACATGGACCAGCTAAAAAATTCTTGGTGCTTGGCTTGAATAAGTCATCTTTTACCCCAAAGTTTATCCCTCTCCCCCATGCATGTGATCCAAAAGCACAGCACGTTTCATAAATAAAGGCATGACCTCACGCCACCTCTCAACACTGGCAAATTCTTTTCTTTTATCATCTTTGCTTCCTGCTTTACGCCAGGGGACATAGTTCAGCTGGTACTGTTCTATAACCACTGTGAAGTACCCTGAGTAGCTGTATTTCTGTGAGTGGAGAGGTGTTTTCTGCAGGAAGCTGCAAAGTCTATATGCAATCACTTTACATAGTCACATCATTGAACATTAAATAAAGAGAGGGAAGGAACCAACTGAAAGAAGTGCTCTAGAGAATGCAATAATTTCACAAAGTAACAGCAGACCATACACTGCAGAGATCCCTAAAGATCTAGTCCCTTGACATTAATATTAAGCTAGGAAGGGCCATTCTAAGAGTGAGGATCAGACTGAAGAACATTCCAGATTTGCATCTCAGGAGCAGGGGAGGGAGGGAAACAGCAGCTGCAAGAGAAGTACTTGCATTTCCACTGAACAATAAAAGGTCTTTCAGGTGAAAGCCAGAAGTCTAGTCTCCGTGGCCTACGCAAAATTCACCCCATTAGACCCAAATACAGTAGACTTCCGATAATCCGGAACCTATGGGACCTAGGTGGTGCCAGATTATCAGATATGCCGGAGTATCAGGAGGTACTAAAACTGGTTATGTATATACAGTATACAGGAAGTCCCCGAGTTACGCGGATCCGACTTATGTCGGATCCGCAGTTACGAACGGGGCCCGTCTCCCTGGTCGCCAGCAGACTGGGGAGAGGAAGCAAAGCGGCGGAGCACGCGGGCAGCGGACAGCCCAGACGCAGACCAGGGAGAGGGGGAGCAAAGCGGAGCAAAGCTGCGGAGCCCGAGGGCAGCAGGACAGCCACGGCACGTCTGGGCTGTCCCGCTGCCCCCCGTGCTCCACGGCTTTGCTCCGGACGCCTGTGGTACAGCAGCTGGGGCGCTGCCGGTTGGTCCCGTAGCGCCGCTCTGGGCGCTACGGGACCAACCCGGCAGCACCCCAGCTGCTCTGCCCCAGGCATCCTGATTCAGCCGCTGCTGGTCAGTTTCAGCAGTGGCTGAATCAGGACGCCTGGGGCAGAGCAGCTGGGGTGCTGCTGGGTTGGTCCAGTAGCGCTGAGGAGCGGCGGCGCTACTGGACCAACCCAGCAGCACCCCAGCTGCTCTGCCCCAGGCTTCCTGGAATCAGCCGCTGATCAGTTTCAGCAGCAGCTGACTTGGGGAAGCTTGGGGTTCTTAAGTTGAATCTGGACGCCAGTTCCGACTTACATACAGATTCAATTTAAGAACAAACCTACAGTCCCTATCTTGTACGTAACCCGGGGACTGCCTGTATAATATATACTGTATATAAAGTGGTGTTAACCTTTTTTATTGTACATACTGTATACAGTATACTGTAATGTTTTAGTTTTTTAAGCCTTTTTTACCACTAGGCTCTTGCCATTTTGATGCCGGACTATCAGGAGTGCCGGACTATTGGATGCTGGACTATTGGAGTTTTACTGTACACAGTGAATGGCCATTGCTATTCAGGACAGGCAAGAGGTCCCAGCACACCTCCCCCAGGTGTATTATTAGTCATTTCGCTCCTTTCTTCTCCACCCATGGGAGAGCTAATCCTCATATTGCTGTTGCTATTACACCAGTCGCAATAGGAAAGTGCTCCGCTGTCGTCTCCTCAACAACATCAGACACAACTACCATGCTGGCTGGTTTATGGCCTGTTTGCTCTTCAGGGAGAGCCAGGCCTGGCTGGAAACAAAACAACCCAGAGTCCACAGCAAGTGTGATAAAACAATCCCTGTGCATCTCCTCTGTTCCTAATCCTGTGCAGGGCTACAGCGAAAGGTCTCCATCAATTGGTGGGAGAAAGAGGATACACAGGGCAGGGAAGCAGGACCACGTGGCAAGAGCTTCAGGTGGCAGGGGAAGAAGAGGGCACGCCTCTCACTCTAGGAAGGGGGGCAAAATAATAAGCAGTTAGATTATCTCTGGGAGGCACGGAGAGGGCCATTTAGACAGTGTGTTGCCGTTAGTGTGCCCAGAAAATCTGCTGCCTGTTACTGAAAAGGATTGAAGTGGGGGCTGGGTTACAACAGAGAAAGGCTTAAAAGTAACAGCGAAATGAACTAGAGACAAATGTCAGAGATGAGATGGAAGACGCTTCACTCAGCAAGCCAGTGACAGACCAACAGCCAAAAGCTGCAGCCAGCAGCCCTGGGAGCAAAGGCAGGTGAGATCCACTTCATGGAATTTCCTGGGCCTGAGGTCCCCGGTTCTGAAGCGCAGAAGGAAAGCGCAGCAGATTGAACCTCACCTTAGCGGCTCAGAGCAGAGTGTTGCTTCTAAACCCGGACAATGGCACGGACTCTCCCTCACGGAGCGTCACGCTCTGTAAAGAATCGCAAAGCACTTCTCAAACAAGGCATCCTAAAATCCACGTGAGATGGCGAACCGTCACTGCTCCCCATTTAGCCAGGAAACGGAGGGGTAGCAAGGGCGAGACACATGTCTAAGATCACACAGCAGTCTCAGTGTTCCCTGTACACTGTGCGGCCACTCAGGAGATTCAAATGCCACTCAACTGATTAGCTGCATATCCACAGCTAGTTTTTTTGGTTGGGTTTATTCTGGTGGTGCACATTCACACATGCCTCTGAGCACATAAATATTTATTCCGCACGGATAGAAACGGTTAGAGGGAACACTGCTCCTGATCCCACAGTAACCACTACACAGAGCTCTCCCTACGCTGTCCTGTATATTGTACTTTGTCTGGGGAAGGGTTTTCTAAAGTGTGCTCCGTGGAGCCCTGGGGGTCTGCACAACGGGTCCAGGGCCACACAAGAAGAAATTAATAAGAGCTGTAAGGGAGTGATTTTGTTTAGAAAAACTGAGAAGACTGTTTTTACAAACAACCAATTTCAATTGAGAATTATTGTGGAACTATTCAATAAGCTTAGGGGAAGGGGATACAACACTACGTGTAGCTGGGCAAAGATACTTCTCGTGGGCTGGATGCAGTCCGCCAAGCCACCAGATCCGCCCGCGGACCCCCTGCCGGGACCCTCAGGCGAATGATTTAAGCGCAGGGCTGCTCCGTGCACCTTTCTGCTCTGGAAGGAGGGGGAAGCTTCATGTGATCGCCCCACCCCCAGCCCAATCCCCAACTCCTGCTGGCTGGAAACAACTGACCAGTAGGCACGGACCCCAGCCAATCTCTCAGCTCCTGATGGCAAGAAACAGCCAGCCAATAGGAGCTGAGAGATTGGCCTGGGGAGGGGGCAGCAAAGCCTCTCCCCCTTCCATGGAGGGAGCAGCCTGCAGTTTTAAGTGATCTTGGGCTGCAGCAGGCTGGGAGCCCAGCATGTCTCGGGGGTGCTGCAGGGCTGCTGGATGGGAGATGCTTAGGTAAACACCTCCCAGCCAAAGCCTGCCTCTGGCACCCCTGCAACTCCTGCAAAATAACTCCGTCCCCCGGATCACCATCCAAACCCTCTACACCCCCCTGCCCCAAGTCACAGCTCTTTCCCAGACTCTGTTCCCCTCCTCTTACACTCCTTCCCCAGGCCAGAATCCTCCCCTGCACCCATGCCTCCTCCCTGACCCTACAGCCAATCCCCTGATCCACGTCACAATCCCCTCCTTCACCCAACATGCCTGATTCAATGGTCTGGCCTAGCTCTTCACAATACAAGGATTAAAGAAGATATTTATTTCCTGCCTTATTCGGACCAAAGCCCACTGCAATACAGTACTATTCACGCTGCATTTCGTTCAACATTTTGCAATAAGAACATAAGAATGGCTGTACTGGGTCAGACCAAAGGTCCGTCTAGCCCAGTATCCTGTCTACTGACAGTGGCCAGCACCATGATCAAGCAATTTGTCTCCTGCCATCCCTCTCCAGCCTCTGACAACAGAGGCCAAGGACACCATTTTATCCCCTGGCTAATAGCCTTTTATGGACCTAACCTCCATGAATTTATCTAGCTTCTCTTTAAACTCTATTATAGTCCTAGCCTTCACAGCCTCCTGCAGCAAGGAGTTCCACAGGTTGACTACACGCTGTGTGAAGAAGAACTTTCTTTTATTAGTTTTAAACCTGCTACCCATTAACTTCATTTGGTGTCCTCTAGTTCTTCTATTATGGGAACGAATAAATAAATAAATAGCAATACACTGCTGCCTATTACCACACATACCCTCCATGGGTAAGTGGTTAAAAAAAAGAAACTTTGGCTTCAGACAATTGGACCTTGGCTCGAACAAACGATCAAAATGTCAGGACAGGAAAAGAAGGACAATTACAGCCTTTTGTGTCTGAAAAAATTGGAAAGTGAGCTGTTAAAGAGGAAACCTCTCTCATCCATCAGATTAGCAGCAGGTAACCAGAAACGCAGGTAAGATGAAAGTTATTTCTCTTTTGGATTTACTTGCACTGGAAATAAAGATGCTCCTGACACGCAGTGTGGGGTGTGCAAAGTACTTTCCAATAAGTCTCCCATACCTGCTGAACTAGGAAGGCATTTAGAAACAATTTTGAACACAAAGAAAAGGCACAAGCTTTTTACACGTGAAAGCTTGATGCACTTTCAAATAATAAACTCTCAGTGATGAAAATCGCTTAAATCAGACCATGAAAACACAACAAAAGCATCCTACCAAATGAGCTACCATCCCACACTTGCTAGAGAAGCACATACAATTTCAGGAAAAAAAAACCCACCAAGCCGTGTGTAAAAGATCATGTGATATATATGCTTGAGGAGCAATCTAGTAAGAGTGGAATCAGTGGTGTTCTCAAACCATACCGTTGCATGTTACATTCAAGATCTTGCTGCTGAAATAAAGAATGAGCTAGTAAGAGCTCCCCACATTTTCAGGACCCGATAGAAGCTTTGTGCCAAAAAAGTTTGGGAAACTCTGGTCTGGGCTATAGTCTGAAATGGTGTCAATTTAAAACAACATTGTTAATAACCTGGGACATATAGCAAGGCATCTGTAACTTAAGAAACTAGGTCCCCGACTGGACAGACCCTTTACAGAAGTATTCTGATTCTACAGGGACCTAATATGAGGTCTAATCCTGGGCTGTATTTGCGGGACTCAATTCAGAGTTCTTTTCTCCACCCCCCAGTTTGCTTATTGTATGCTGTGCTTCAGGAAGAGTCACTGTATTTCTCTGCTAGTGGAAATACAAAAATAATCGATGAATTTAAAATCCTACCCATGAACTGATTGAGGGTCTACAAACGTCCTACCAGAGGAGTAAAGGGACATGTGGACTTCACAATGAGCAACGCTGGAACCTGCTAACTGACAGGGGTGCCAAGGGCAGAACCCCTGGTGGAGCTCAGCGCAGCTCCCCCAAGTGAGCAAAAGCCACCACCAACACAAGGGCATTCATAGGAACGAGCTTGGTAGACAAATACTTTCGCTGGGGAGAATGCAGACTGCACGAAGGACCTGGCTATCTACTAACCAGACTCTAGATGTGGCATTTCTGTGCCCTCGTGCTGCTGAGCAAGATCACGCCATTCACAGAGCAAACATCTGTCAGACTTCCACATCCTGCTAAGATGGAAATATAAACACAGGCTACAGTTCTGGTGTGATCAGCTGCTAAAAAGAGAGTGCGGCTATTTGAAAAACGGAACTGGCCAAGGTTACAACGAGACCTCTCCATTCCGCAGAAGTCCCTAACATAACTGATTCCCCTTGATTAGGTGCAGGGAGCACCATGGGGTTATTTTTCAACAGCAGACAGAAATAAATAAAATCCATTAGAAAATATATCTTCATTCTCCACACAATCATAGATAAAAGGCTGTAAAATTCAT
This sequence comes from Pelodiscus sinensis, assembly GCF_049634645.1. Taxonomy (NCBI): domain Eukaryota; kingdom Metazoa; phylum Chordata; order Testudines; family Trionychidae; genus Pelodiscus; species Pelodiscus sinensis. The sequence continues at coordinate 7,457,306 of NC_134725.1, forward strand.
CACCATGTGAAGGCCTTTTTTCTTCTACTCAGATTACAGGAAATAATTACATGTGTTGCATATATGATTCAGTTCTGTGGAGATCTTGAAGCCTATTTTCACTGCTTCCGTTTAAAGGAATATTTCCAACACCTCCATGAACAACACACTGGCCCTCTGCCTCTCCCCTGCCAATTCTACAAGACGAAGGCATCTATTTGGACCCCTCCTGAGGGTCATAACGACAGTCTTGACTTCTACATCGATTGCTTCCGCAAACATGCACAGGCTGACATCATCAGCAAACAGCATGTAACATATAACCTCAGCCATGCAGAACACAATGCTGTACACAGCCTCAAAAACCATTCTAACATCATAATCAAAGAGGATGACAAAGGGGGCGCTGTAGTCATTATGAACAGAACAGATTAAGAACAGGAGGTGACCAGACAACTTTCTTCAGGCTTCCCTCCTCTGATCCCACTAAAGAATATAAAAAAAAACCCTAAACCATCTGCTCAGAAAACTTCCGGCTACAACTCAGGACCGAATCTACACAAACACACCCCTAAATCTCTGACCAGTAGTCTTCTATCTGGAAATCCCAGATGACTATCATCTAAGGCATTGGCATACTTAGGGTTATATCTGGCTATATTGACTCTCTCCTCAAATCCTATGCTACCAGCACTCCTAGCTATCTTCCAGACACCAACAACTTCCCAAGGAAACTACATGACTTCAGTAATTTACCTTAAAACACCATTTTGGCCACCATGGATGTAGAAGCTCTTTACACCGACATTCCACACCATGATGGATTACTGGCTGTCAGGAACACCATCCCTGATAACACCACTGCATGCCTGATTACAGAGCTCTGCGACTTTGTCTTCACCCAGGACTATTTTCAGTTTGGGGACAATTTATATCCTCAAGTCAGCAGCACAGCCATGGCCACCCATATAGCCGCACAATGTATCAACATCTTTATGGCTGACCTTGAACGCTTCCTCAGCTCTCTCCCCCAGCACCATTACTCTACTTATGCTACATTGACGACATTTCCATCATATGGACCCATGGGAAGGAGACCCTAGAAGAATTCCAACAACTGGGATGTTGGGATTTCAACAACTTACACCCCACCATCAACCTCAGCCTGGATCAGTCCACACAAGAGATCCATTTCTATGACACTACAGTACAACTACATGATGGCCACATTTCCACCACCTTATACCAGAAACATACCGACCATGACCTTTGCCTACATGCCTCTAGCTTCCATCCCAGACACATTTCTCAATCTATTGTTTACAGCCAGACCCTAAGATACAACCGGATTTGCTCCAATCCCACAGACAGAGACAAACACCTACGGGATCTATATCAAGCATTCTTAAAACTGAAATATCCACCCGGAGAAGTGAAAGAAACAGATTGACAGAGCCAGACAAGTATCCAGACATCAGCTTCTTCAAGATGAGCCTGACAAAGACAACAGGATAGCATTTATCATCACCTACAGCCCCCAACTTGAATCCCTCCAGCATATTATCAACAACCTACAACCGATCTGGGAAAATCACCCCTCGCTTGCACTGGCCTTGGGAGACAGGCCAATCCTTGTCTACAGACAACCCTCAACCTCAAACAAATTCTTTCCAATAATCATGCAACATACCACCATCATACTCACCCAGGAACCCACCTCTCCAATCAACCCTGCTGCCAATTCTGTCTATACAAGCAACATCATCACAGGAACTAACCACATAAACTTCCACATCAGAGGCTCATACAACTGTACATCAACCAATGTGCTCTGCACCATCAAGTGCCAGCAATGCCCCACAAAGTGGACAGTCTCTGGGTACGTCTAGACTACATGCCTCTGTCGCCAGAGGCATGTAGATTAGGCTACCAGACATAGGAAAATGAAGCGGCAATTTAAATAATCGCCGCTTCATTTAAATTTACATGGCTGCTGCGCTGAGCCGACAAACAGCTGATCAGCAGTTTGTCGGCTCAGAGCGATAGTCTGGACACGCGGGTGTCGACATCAAAGGTATTTGTCGACCACCCAGGTAAACCTCATCCCAGGAGGCCTACCTGGGTGGTCGACAAATACCTTTGATGTCAACACCCGCGCGTCCAGACTATCGCGCTGAGCCGACAAACAGCTGATCAGCTGTTTGTCGGCTCAGCGCGGCAGCTATGTAAATTTAAATGAAGCGGCGATTATTTAAATCGCCGCTTCATTTTCCTATGTCTGGTAGCCTAATCTACATGCCTCTGGCGACAGAGGCATGTAGTCTAGATGTACCCTCTATGACAAAGGATTAATAGACACAAATCAGATATTTGAAAAGGAAACACGCAGAAACCTGTTCAGGAACATTTTAATTTGCCTGCAAAACTTAATTTCCTTTACGAGTTTGATACCTAGAATAGAGGCTTAAACAAAGCCCTTAACTGGATCACCTACTATATTTCACAACCTAATGACATAAAAAGCCAAACACCAGGTACTTAAGAGTACTTAGAACTCTCTATCAGCTTCATTTAACATGGACACAGACTATTCTCCCTTTTTTCACCTTTCCTTTCTCTCTCCATCCCCTCTTTCTCTGCTATTTATTTGGAACCTGGATCCCTTAAGCCCCATTCATCTGAAGAAGTAGCCTGTCCCCTCGAAAGCTCATGATACCATCTGCATTTTTTGTTAGCCTCTAAGACACTGCAGGACTATTTTTTTAACGGTTTTTTTCAATTACAGACTAACACAGTTGCCCCTCTGAAAGTGTTGCATAGTTCACCTCAGAATGCAAATTGTTGAATGACAGTTGTTTATGAAAATTAACAAATCATTATTAAAATGCCCACACTCACGGAGCAGTCATTCAGAAAGGTGTTGCACGCCAGCTATAGGAGTCTACTATTAGAATTCTAGACTACGGATGTCAAGAGGCGGGTAATCCACTAATCCTACAGTCAGTAAAATATTTATCAACTACACGATTAGTTGAGAAGGGAAAGCTTCCTCGGTCCCAGCTCACGCCAGGTACAGGAGTGATCCTTGCCGCAGCTCTGTAGTTTAAATGTATAAAAAAAGCAGGGTGTGCAGGCAGCTCCTGCTACATTTGAACTGCAGAGGTGCAGCAGGGGTAGGTCCTGGTCCCAGTGCGAGCCAGGACTGGCCCGGGTTTGCTCAGTCCTGGTTCATGCCAGGTCCAGCAGTCCTTGTCCGCAAAGGGTCCCAGCAGGGAGTTGAGAACCCCTGGACAGGGGCTGCTATTGGAGCAGCCACTGCCTGTGGCGAACTTGGGCCCGCTGAGGGCAGAGACTGCTTTGTGTCAGCTTCCCCTAACCACCCCACGGTGCTGCCTGATAGAGACAAGACAGGTGGCACTGATACAGAAGCAGCAAGGGACGGGGGGGAATGAGCAGTCGAGTACTTGACGTGAATATTTGCTAACATACCCTGTTCTAGACACCTCTTGTTTCTGGATATCTAGAATCTTGACTTCACTCCCAAGTGCAAATTTAGTGATCTCACCCTAGTCTCCATACACATCACAGAACTAACACATGATTTAGCATGACTGGCAGCTTCTCCTCAAGACAGGCCAAGGACTGAAACAGCAGGTGTTTGCTGGCTAGCATCAAGATACACAGGAAGCTTGCATAGCACCTGTTTATAGTATGCCTGGTTCAGTCTAGTACTAGCATGAAACAAAGCTCTGAAAAAGATTCACCCACACAAATGTAAAGCTAGGAAGTGTATGAAATCTGGATGCATAAAGGAGCCAAATATTATAGAACAATTGCCGCTTGACACGAGGAATATTAGCAAACATATTCTTTGTAAAAGTATAGCCACTAATTTTTCAGCAGTTACATATTTACACACAGGAGAGCAGGTGGGAGCTGGCGCGCTGCTCCCCTCCCCCATCCTTCCCTGCTGCCTCTGATAGAGAGGCAGCAGTGCAGGAGGAGGGGAGAAGTCAGCTCTGAAGGAGCTGGTACACACAGGTAGCTGGCTTGAAAGTCAGCTTCCCGAGTGTACTGTCTTCCGCCTGCTCTCCCTTCCTCCTCTCCCCCTCCCCCCCGCATTGCTGCCTCTCCATCAGAGGCAGCACTGCAGGGACAGGGGCTCAGCAGGAACAGATGCTACCTTCATGGGAGGCAGCAAGGATGGGGGGGAGGCAGGAGCCTGTACCTATGAGCTGGCTCCCTGTGGTAAAAGCTCCCGTCTGCCCCCCCCCCCATGCTGCTGCCTCTGATACAGAGGTAGCAATGCAGTGGGAGGGGGAAGAGGGAAAGATGTCTCCACAGAAGCTGACATTTGCAGGGAGTCAGCTTAAAAGCCAGCTCCCCACAGAAACAGCAAAGGAGGGGGAGTGTAGTTGTTAGGATTAAGTGATGAGCCCATGCTTATCGGTCGTGTGGACAACATGCTAACATCCCTACTTGACACACTAATTACTATGAAGGCTGAGCAGAACCTGCTGTGACCTAGACTTGCATATCCTGTTCAAACACAGCTTCAGGGAAGGCTGGCGGCTGGAGCAGTGGGTGAAGTACAGATGCAGGGAAGGCTGGCTGAAGCAAAGAGCTACTTTCGGAACATGTAGAGCAGAAGATAGTCTCTATAGACTAGAGCAACAGACAGAACATCGCACAATGCCTCTTACATCTGGTGGGCTTTTTCTAAATGAAGAAAACTGACAGAATCCTCTCTTAGGCTCAAATACTTCTAAGTGTAAGAAAAATGCCCTACATCTTGTCTGCCGAATGGCTGATAGTAAAAATGAACGGAACAAGAAATACATAGTGGTGTGTATAGGGAAACCGTTTTTCCTCCTTGCTATTTAGTAGAGAGTAGTCACTACCTACCACGGTAAGACAGTTGTAAATAGTCATATGAGGTGGGCATCTACCAAACCTGCTGGGGAAAGCAGGGATGATCAGGTACATTTTACCTCTGCCTGCAATTCTCAGGAACAAATCATTAGCTGCTAATTGGGAGTTGGTTTGGGGATCTGAGATGCCAGTAGGACCTTTAGTTAACATGGGGTTCTCCCAGACTGCTGGATAAGTTAAATACATTCTTTAAAATGAAACCTCTGCCTTTCAGGAAGACCAGTCTAGCAGGCAGAATCTACCTGTGAGAGCAAGCTTTATCCACCTGTCTTGTTTCCTCTCCATTGTTCCTTTCTGCAAAATTGCTACTGCCGGGAGATTCCCCAGCCAACTAAAGCGCATCAGTAAACAAGAGCAAAAGACAGATGGCTGCAGCTCAGTTTGAACTAGCACTGGATCAGACCTCCCTCTGCTTCTCATTTACATCCCATAAGCACACACAAGACCTAGCAAGAGCACTGAAATCATGGAACAGACAGTGCGTGTATATATATAATCTGATAAGGAAGGGGTTGCTGCAAGGACAGGGTGGTAAGGTTGGGAATTTTCAAGTAGCTTTAATTTACAGTAAACAGACATTTATACTGAACAGCCTTTCACTAACACAACAATGGGACTCCAATTTCATGGGGTTGAAACCATATCTGCGAAACCTTCCAGCCAAATGCTCACCCAAATACAAGCCTTCCACAAACAGCAGGGAAATCTCCTGCCATTTAAATCCCTCACTCTGAGAACTAGTGCAACTTGAGAGAATGAAAACATCACTGGATGGGCTTCCTTCTTTGAACCTTTTCAGAGCTTTGAATCCACCAGACTATTGGAATTCAATCCTGTTTGAAGATGTCTGAGCAAATCCTTTATTAAAATATTGACTTAAAAAGAGAGAGGCACAGATTAAGATTACATTCAAACTCAAGAGAAGGATTGGACTCTGCTAACCCTATCACAATGATTTCATCACTCCTGAAAACACGTATTTTTCCCCATTTATACATTGCAAGGCTAAATGAGTTAAGACATTCCTTGCTACTTCAATGCACAATACCAGTGGGGTTCAAATGCCTTCATAAAATCCAGCATGCCCTTTTCAATTGAGCAATAATTAGCTGTTCATTTCCCCTCATCCAGACCCAACACTGAACATGCTCAGTGTATTTTTTTTTAAATCAAATATAGTCAGGTACAGCTCTGAATACACGTCAGTGTGGGAATTGTTTCAGACTCCATTCTCAAAACAATCCATTTCTGCTATGGGTCTGACAATGCTAAACTAACCCAACTAAGATATCCTCTCAGGCTTCCTAACATCCCTTGCACCTCACTCGCCTAAAAACACTAAAAGACACAGGGGCAGGGCTAGACTCTCATTCCCTTAGATCAGTAATAATGAAAAGATGATACAGAAGAGGAAATGATGTTGGAGTTCCCCAAATGCTAATGGCCAGGAAAACAAAAATAAGGGTGCAGCATCTCTATTGGTAAATCCCTGGGATCTAATTACAGCACTGCTGAAACTCAGCTTCCTATAGGAGGCAGGAAAGGAAATTTTGGCCAAGGACACTAGGACAAACTCCGCTCCTTATAAAAAGGGGTCAGAGGAGCTTCACTAAGGGCCTTGATTTATATAACAGATGAAAACACAAAAAAATAAATTGCATGCGGCCCAATTTATTACTTCCAGAAAAACGCAGAGCTGTCAGCCTCCCTGGGAACCAAAGTGCCCCATGCTTGAGCTTTAACCTACAAGGCCATCCCCAGATCAGGCCAGATTATAGCCAGTGTCCTCGTTTTAGACACCTGTTGCCCTTTTGAGGTTGACCCAAAGAACCCTTCCTTCCCCACATGTTGGTGAATTAACCAAATCCCTGTTTAAACAATATGTACACACCTGCATCTCCATGGAAACAGCTGTCCTGAGGACCTCTCCCGGATGGCATATCTCCATCATTTGGCCAGATCTGCCCTGTTTTCCGTACTCCCACAATAGTGGCTTCAGACACGATAACCGGCTGCTGCCTATGCCGCTTTTGAGACTGAGGTGTTGGTGGGCTGCTGCTGTCGAAGGATTGTTGAGAGTTTTGGGATGGAGAACGGCTTTTCTCCCGATAAATGCGGTAAGTAGTAGGGCTGGGGGACACATGGCTGGACTGCCCTGAAGAGAAATCTTCCTCACTGGACGTGAGGTTCTCATTAGAACTGCAGTCGGGAGTATACCCTCCTCCGATGTCCTCAAAACTCCCGGGTGAATAAGACCTTCGGGGCCAGGTAAGATGCTTTTCTTGATCAGTAGCACTCTGATTCTGCAGTACTGGCCCTTTGCTTTCTCCTTCTCCCATCATCCCACCCACATAGATGCTCTGATAGGGCTGAAAGTCCACTGGTTGCCACGCTGGTCGATTGCTTCCATTGACATTTATGAGGCTGTCTTTCAGAAACCTGGGGTTCAATTCAGCATCCTCATATTCTCCATCGCAGCCAAAGCTGCTCTCAGAAGACCTCCCCCGGTAGGCCGGCCTCTGCAACTCATTAAAGCTGGGTACCACATTAGAAGACAGAGAGTGCAAAGATTTTTTGCGTTCCATCTGCATGGCTTGGCTTCCAAGGGAGCTTATTTTATGAGAAACATCCTTATCGTTGACTTTCACTAAACCTTTCTCATGATGGTACTCCATGTTCACATAGAAGGGCTTCTCGGAAGCTTCCTTGCTATCTGCAGAGGAATGGGAATTAACCTTTTTAATCCTCTCAAAGTTGGACCTTAGTGCTGCCACATTACTGGTGTTCCCTTTGTCCTTAGCAAGAGGCTCAAAGGGTCCCTCTTTCTCTGTGGAGCCCACCAGCCTGCGGGCGGAAGAGGGCCTATATTTGGAAGGGGATCCGTCCATATCACAGCGATTCTCCATGTCTTCCGCCACTCTCTTCAGTTTCTCCTCACTGTAATATTTACATCTCTCTTGCTCGGCTTCCCCATGGTGTAGGCTCTCCACGGGCAACAGATCTGACCCATCACTCTGAGTGGACAGCTTCCTCAAAGATGACGCCCTTGGCTTGAACTTCTCCTCTCCATGGGGGGGTTTGTTTCTTTCTGTATCCCCTTGCTCCGCGTTTTGGTGGGGGTGTGGGTCTTGGCTGTGCGGCTCTGCATCCCCTTCGGGCAGCTGAGAAACCCGCTTGAAACCCCACCTTTGCCGGTCATAGCTCTTCTTCTCCTTTGCCAGGAGGGTCTGCAGGTAAATCATGCGGAACCTCTCCTTGTTGACCTCCAGCTCTAGCTTGCGGATGGAGGCTTTACACAGCTCCAGCTGCTGCTCAATATCTCCCACCGATTTCAGCTCCATCTTGGGGGGCTCCGAGTCTGCAAACTGGGCTTTCCAAGCCTCCACAAACCCCACTGGGTCCACCATTTTGCATCCAGGGATAGAGACCGGTGGAGGGGGGTGGAGAGGCTTCACCAGCTGAGTTCACATGGGAGCCACAGACAGGAGAGAAGGGGGGAACCTCACGGAATGGATCGTTCCCACGGGTCACGCGAGGAGGGACAGGAGTAGCTGTATGAAGCCAGCTGGTCCCGGCTCAGCGAGCGTCCACTCTCCTCTCCGTGCCCCGGGCTAAATAACAATGCGCAGCACCTCCAAGGCAGCGTGGACAAAGGAAGGGAGGAGGGGAGGCAGGTCTCACCTCCCGCGCTCTGCAGCCCCGGGGGGTGCAGCCGCGCTCAGGGGCCGGCAGATGCGGGGCAGCGCACAGAGCCGCCGCGCGCTCCTGGCTGCGGGCTGCCAGTGGCTGGGCTATTGTGCTGCCCCGCACGCGCTCCCGGGCCCCCGCTGTGCACGGGCGGGCCGGGCTGCGGCTGGTCCCTCGCCAGCCCGCTCGCTACCCCATGGCTCCGGGCAGCCCGCAGCCCGCTGCTGCTCCCCACTGCCCATCTGCCCGGCCGCTGGGACTCGCACTGGCTCCGCCGTAGCAGGAAGGGGAGGGGACGCTGCGACTGACAACCCAAGCCGGCCTCTTAAAGGGGAAGCGCGGTTTGACTTGAGGGGGGGGAGGAGAGAATTGGGGGGCTCCTCTCTACCCGGGTCAGGCTCTGCAGGGAGGAGGCTGAGGCAGGAGCACCCTGGCTAACACCCAGCGCTTCCCCTCGGGAGCTTGGCTGCATCTGACCCCGCACAAATATGCATCTGCTCACAGCTGTGTGCTCACCGCTGCAACGCCCGCCTAGCCCCACACACCTCTGTTCTGGGGCGCGCACACACTCCCGTGCTCGGACCCCAAGACTCAGACATACCGCACCGTCTAGACCTGTAAAACACCTTCATAGGAACGTGCTGACATGCCAACAGCCCTGACACATTCAACCTGGGATTTGTACAGGAATAAGAGCGCCCCACACGCCCCTATATGGCAAAGCTGGACTCTAGTGATAGAACTGCCAACTAGCGTTCAGACACTAGGATGATCTTCATTGATTAGCGGAATCCTATTGCTAGACTCATGTTTCAGTTCTGCAAACTTACAAAAGCTAGAGCTCCCGGGATGCCAAACCCTCAGCTCCGGAAGAAGGATCTAGGGACAGGATTTTATTCCTAGTTCTGTAACTGATTCATACGGATTCATTGGACAAGTCCCTTATCTTCTGGGCAATACAATATTTAAACCACCTGTAATAAAATATTTACCTGCATCACACATAAGTATTTTATTTTATCCAGCATCTTATAGAGTTCATCACTACTTGACCATCTTACAAAATATACATAAACCCAATTGGACAGTCCTTCTCTCCCCTTTTTAGGATTAAGAGGGTTTTTTAAAATGTATATAATGCTAGAGTTCATTCATTAATGTACAATGCAAGGCTTATTGCAGGACTGCTTTATAGCTCTGTGTGTGTAAATAGTTGAAAGATAAAGTAGTAGTCGTAGTTGGCATCATTACTTTAAAGTGGGTCCACTGGTTTGAAGAACCAACACAACTTATAACTTCCAGGAGTAGCTCTTTACATCAGCTTTTAAACAAAGCTCCATAAAGTATCTGAATTAATTCATTCTATTAGATTATTTCAGTTCATTAATATTTGTAATTTCTTTGAGACCCTGTGATGACAAGCACTGCAGTCCACAGAGCTATCCTTCATGGGTTGCACAATAGCCCTTAAAACTCACTTTACATGCATTTAAAACACATTCTGCAAAAGGCTAATCATGACTTCTGTTTTGCACTGTTCTTTCTTCTGCTGTTTAATACGTAGGATTTACTTTTTCCCTTCCTTCATAAAAATGCCCACTTCAACTGGAACCCATATAGGACATATAGGACATAGTGTGATCAGATATTACGGATTAATTGACATAAACGTTATAGATTTTTTCAAAGGTTATGTAAACAGTAGTTTTTATAAATTCATTGTCATAAAATTATAAATTACTAATCCTTAATTTAAAGACTAACAGTTTTATTTGGGCATACATTTTTGTGGCAAAAACCCATTTTGTCAGATGCATGGAGTAGAAAATTCCATCCTTTTTCTAATCCATGCATCTGACAAAATGGGGTTTTGTCCATGAAAGCTTCTGCTCAAATAAATCAGTCTTTAAGGTGCCAGAGGACTCCTGGTTGTCTTTGAAGATATAATCTAACATGGCTACTCCTCTGAGAATTGTAACCATTAATTTATTTTTGTTTAAATATATAGTCTGGATCTAACTTGTCATTTGAATTCACACACATTTAAAATTACTCAAGTCTCAGTTTCCCTTCCTCTTTATTTCCCAAAGATGTTGTGTAATAGTGCATGGGAAACAAGCAGGTTGAGTTTCTGTGCTCTTTCCCCACTGCTACTTATCCGACAGTGAGACAGTGCATGAATTCTAAAGAGTATCCAAGCCAGAGACTGTATTTCTATATGACACATTCAGTTCTAATTAGGACTGAAATTAACCAACCAGACCTATACTTATTGAGGTCTCTGCGGGCACATCTACACAGCAGCATTACTTCGAAATAACAAAGTGTGCGTCTACCCAGCAAGCCCGTTATTTCAAAATAATTTTGAAATAATAGGCTTCTTACTCCAACTTCTATAACCTTCATTTCATGGGGAGTAAGGGAAGTTGAAGAAAAAGTGTTCTTTCTTCAACTTCCTGCAGAGTAGACAGCACCTAAAGCCGAGTTGAGCTACTTAGATTTTAGCTACACAATTAAGGTAGCTGAAATTGCATACCTTAATTCGACGTTAATCCACAGTGTAGACATATCCTGAGTCTGCATTGGATAAGCATGAGAAGTAGCTACTGGATTTCTGCATGGCCCATGAGCACTTTAGAATGGTACTGTTTTGAGTAAATAATGGCACATAAAACTTTGTTAAGACAAAGTTAAAGCAAAGTTACCATGGCAGGCATACTAGCAGTTGTCTGAGTGCACATTACATTTTAAGTACAAAAATGTTATGGATTTTGTGACTAAAGACTACGAGTTAAAGCAGTCAGCATGTCCCCTCTAGGGGCACAGAAAAGAAATTACAACATGACTTCTCTATTTCAGGCAAGAAGATACATACAACTGATCTTGGGGCTCCCTCTTGTGGACAAAAAACATTTAAGTTCCCTAACAAAATACTCCAGTCATCTGAAGAAGTGGGTTGTGTCCACAAAAGCTCATGATCCCATCTACATGTTTGGTTAGTCTTTAAGGTGCTACTAAACTATTTGTTGTTTATTAAGTTTCTCCAGTTACAGACTAACTTGGCTACCTCTCTGAAGCTGGTGCCCATATAGTCGCTTCACTAGCTCCTCACCAAGGGGGCCTGATCCAGCAATATACAATCAATGGGTGTTTCATGTAAGTGAGATTGGTTGGGACCTTAACAGCAGTGTCCTTTTCAAAGAGTTTTTTTTTTTTTTAAATGCAGGCTATAATTTGCCTGTGATTGATGAAAATACTTTCTAACAGTGCATGGAGGGAGAACTCTCTCTTAGGATCCTCTAAATGAAAATGTCTGTATCCCCTGGAATGGGTTCTGGTTGCGGGTCAAAGGCTTAAAAGAGACAGAAGGGGAAAAACAGATTTATTCACCTATATCAAATGAACTCTGTATGTAGCTCAGGGAGAACAGCCTTTACTGGATTGTGGTGCACATCTGAAATGGACTCTGATCACAACTCACTAGGGAATGAGCAGGGTGACTAAATATTATTTTCCCTTCCTTGCTCATCTAATTCCTCATGACTTCTGTTCTGCCCAGGTTGTTTTTATACTCATCTTTCCCTTACCTTTCCCATATCTGGCTTGGGAGTAGTTGGGCAGGCAATGATGGATAGTACAATAGAGTCCAGCAGATCCGTATCAGTTATAAGTAGTATAGCATAGAAAGGGTATACAGGGCTTTCCACAAGGAAAACTGCATTCAACTCAGTCCCTCAAATAGCTTACACTAAAATGGCACAAATTAGCAGAAAACTGACACAGCAGCAGCACCTTCATCATGCGACCAAGAGAGCCAAGTGGCACTCAAAGATTAAAAGTCTCTTCCTTAATTGCCTGCCCCACAAAGGAGAAAGACACGGAGAAGGACTAAAATGTGGTTGTCACTTTGAAATAGGTTCTATGCTTATTCCCAAACCTGCAGAGACAGGGAGTGCCAGGACAGCACTCTCAGCTCACAGTGGGAGGGAGTGCCCCCAATAACTGCTTCTGATGAACAATAGCAGGAGGAAAGATTAACATAGCAAGGGCCCTGAGATGCAGGGAAGTAAGAACTGAAGGGTTAGGGTTAGGATAGGTTTCTGAGAGAGGCCTTAAGATCCCTCCTGTTTGTAAGAATAAAGAAAAATGTAGGAGAAAACTGAGAAGATATAGGATGAAGAAGGTAAAAAGAAAAAGAGCTGGAGAAAATAAGCAGTGCTGATGCAGTGCACCTGTAGAACAGCAGGCTTCAGATGCTGTGAAATAACAGTAGAGATGTAAATCACATGATCTCCTGGCAATAGGAAAATTGGTTCAAAACTGATAATAAAACCAGTCACAATTCTAACAGCTCCTGGTGGTAACCTGAAAGCCAAAAACATTATCATTTGCTGAATCCATCTACTGCTTGACTAAAAACCCATGAACACTCATTGTTTAAAATAAAAGACAGTCAGCATATTAACTTCAGTTTTTTGAAATAAAAAGAAGAGTAACATTGGAATTTGTTCTGAGAAAAATTACACCAGCACCTTAGCTTTGTCTTAGGATGACTCCTATCTCATGTCCCTTGCAACAAAATTTCCCATAGGAGACAAGCATTGTTGCCAAATGTACTGTGGGGGATTGACCAGCTAATTCCAAAGTTAATGCATCTAGGCATGCTTCTACAAACAGCCTGCATTCAGAACAGCTACAGTTGTCTTTTTCTCTGGCATTACTCACTACGGGCTTCTTCAAAGCAACTGGGCGTGTTAGAATTAAACACATATACATTAAAATCTAGGCTAGAGACATGAACATCTGTCCAAGAAGTTACAAATGAACAGTGGTGTTTACTTTTCAGGGAGTTGGAACCCTTTCCTTGTGTTCCCCTGTCTAAGCAATTCATCAATAGTAACATGATCTCACTTTCATTTTTACAGAATCAATTATTAATAGTGGGCTATGTGCTCGGGAAATCTCAATGGGGTTTTCAACACAGGCTTTGCAGCATCCATCACTGTCTGGAATGGATTTGGTGCTTTCTAAAATCTATTTATTCTCTGGCTGTTATAAGTGTGACCCTTGACAGTAGAAGAGAAATAAAACGATAGTGACATCAAGCTACTGTGTCATTTCTTTAACTAGAAAACAAAAGGCCATTTTCTTCAATGTTCAGGATTCCGAATACAGGCAGTCCCCGGGTTACGTACAAGATAGGGACTGTAGGTTTGTTCTTAAGTTGAATCTGTATGTAAGTCGGAACTGGCGTCCAGATTCAGCCTCTGCTGAAACTGATCAGTTTCAACAGCGGCTGAATCTGGACGCCAGTTCTGACTTACATACAGATTCAACTTAAGAACCCCAGGCATCCCCAAGTCAGCTGCTGCTGAAACTGATCAGCGGCTGATTCCAGGAAGCCCCGGGCAGGGGCTTCCTGTAGTCAGCCACTGGTCAGTTTCAGCAGCGGCTGACTTGGGGACGCCTGGGGCAGAGCAGCTGGGGTGCTGCTGGGTTGGTCCAGTAGCGCCGCCGCTGGACCAACCCAGCAGCACCCAAACTGCTCTGCCCCAGGCGTCCTGATTCAGCCGCTGCTGAAACTGACCAGCAGTGGCTGAATCAGGACGCCTGGGGCAGAGCAGCTGGGGTGCTGCCGGGTTGGTCCCGTAGCGCCCAGAGCGGCGCTACGGGACCAACCGGCAGCGCCCTAGCTGCTGTACCACAGGCTCCCGGAGCAAAGCCGCGGAGCACGGGGGCAGCGGGACAGCCCAGACGCGCCGTGGCTGTCCTGCTGCCCTCGGGCTCCGTGGCTTTGCTCTGCTTTGTTCCCCGTCCCCCTGCCAGGGGGACGGGGAGCAAAGCAGAGCAAAGCCACGGAGCACGCAGGCGGCGGACAGCCCAGATGCGTCTGGGCTGCCCGCCGCCTGCGTGTTCCGCCGCTTTGCTCCCCGTCCTCCTGGTCTGCAGACCAGGGGGACGGGGAGCAAAGCAGAGCAAAGCCCCGGAGCACGTGGGCAGCGGACAGCCCAGACGTGTCTGGGCTGCCCGCTGCCCGTGTGTTCCGTCACTTTGCTTCCTCTCCCTGGTCTGCTGGAGCCAGGGAGAGGGCCCCGTTCGTAAGTGCGGATCTGACATAAGTCGGATCCGCGTAACTCGGGGACTGCCTGTACACAGAAAAAGTGAAGGAAGGAGCTCTCCAGAACCAAATCTTACTTTCCTGTGAGGCCAGGCAGTATTGCAGTTTTAAAGGACAAGTAGTAGGAAAGCTGCCTCATTTGATACTCAGAGCAGTATCACAGATTTACTAAAGGGATTGTATTTATGAGTTTTTATGCATAACAATAAAAGCAGCAATTTAAAAATACTCTTTTCCCAGCTTTTTCACTGACTCACAGTATGATTGTGGGTAAGTCACTTAAGGCCTGATTTTAGAACCCCTTGTAGAGGCACAGTATTCTGTCATTAACAAGCTGTGCCTATCACTCAGCACCAACAATGAATTGCCAGGAAAAAGCATGAATGAACCGGGGACATTAAAATTTGTAGCCCAAATTATTTCAGGCACTATGCTCACAAAAATCAAGGCCCAGTTTGAAAATCAGGCCTGTTAATCTTGTGAGCTTCAGTTTTTGCATTTGTAAAATGAAGCTATCATTACTCACCTACAGTACAGTACCTCAAAAGGGGACTTATATGACCTTTAGTTGATGCTTGCAAAGCATACTGGTTGCTTCTGCTGAAAGACATCATACATACATGGTATCCTCCAGTATAGTGCGCCTCCTCCCCTTTTACTCACCCATCCGGTAGTGATTCAAACCCAGTAATTCACAAAGAAGTTAGCTGTGCTGTCCACTGATGGTTTAAGAGAGCATTTATTATTAATCCTCATGAAGCAGTTCTGAGAGATGAAACAACTCCCCAGAATATCATAAGATCAAAACACACAAATTTGGATCAATGACTCTACATATGCCATTTGTGCTCTCCTCCTCCATCAAATGGTACACTCATTTTCTGTGCCAACAAGACTGACATGGTTGCCAAAGACAGCCTTGCCTGAAGAGGAAAAAAAGACACAATTGCTAAAAGAAGCTGCACACGTACAGTTCCATGAGACTGCTCTATGTATGCTGTGAGCAACACAAAATATGGGAAATACAAAGGCAGTTTTAAGTCACATTGCTCCTCAATCCTCCCCCGTTCCCTATCTAAATGCAGGAATGGAATAACAGAGAATCAGACCAATTGTGTCTGCTTATTTTTTTATATTATTAAAAATCTCTCTGTTATTTTCTTTGTTATGTTTTGAGGCATTTGGCTTTAATTAAATTGTTACATTCAGCACCCTGTTTACTGATGCATGGGTACTGGCTACACAGTGGGGTTAATTATTAATAAGTGACCTAAGTTCTTCAGCTTTCCTTCCTTCAAAACATTGTTTAAGGGGTATACTGGACATTATGGGAAACAGTCTGCTCTCACTTATGCTGGTGTAATTCAAAGTGATTCTGTTGGCCCTAGCTGAGGACTTTGTAGACATCAAATTATTTGTGAGCAGGGAATAATTCTCTGGAATAGTGGTCTGATGACTTGGTTTGATTCTTGACAGTGATTCAATAATTGATTCAGAATGTTTATGGTAGTTTGTTATGTCCCTGAGTTCCCTGGTTTCATGTAAGTGAAAGATTTACAATACCTCTTTTATATTTGAAGGAATACTGCCCATTAGGTACATGAGACTGAATATTACAAAGCAGTGAGAGTTTGCCTTGTTTAAATTTGTTTCTCCTGTCTAAAATTTGTTCCAGCAAAGAAGTGTGTAAGAATAATGTAGTGTGTTCTATATGAAGCGTACGTCTGTTTCTTTATGACCATAGATATTAACTAGGTTCTTTAAAAATAACTGTGAGTGTTATTTATTGTCATTTGCTTTGTATTTTTGCAATATACACTGAAGTTCAATTAGAAAAATCAATCTGATCAGAGACGTATAAACAATAATCATGCATAATAAAAGCTACCAGACTATTTGTTGTTTTTTAAGTTTATGCATAATGACAGTAGTCTTGGAAATCCTGACCTAGCAGGTATTTCATCGCCGTTATTTCTGACAATACCTTGCCATTTAATTCAACAGGGACAACCAATAAGGTTTAAACAGGAGTTCCTATGGGATCGAGTCAGGGCTGCCCACAACGTAAAATTGCTTCATTCTTTTTCCCAATGCCTCTGAATTTCTATGTTATGCAGGCCTTGTTTTAATCTATGGGTACTCTAGCTCCTAAAGAATCAAACTTATAGGGGTAGGGCTGGAGGGAACTTAACTCTTGGAATAAGAGGGGAAACCTGGGAAATGTTTGCATGCTCTGACAAGCTCACCAAGCTGTGACAAGAGTGTTTGTTCTGCAATAGCCATTCATAAAGAGACCTGCACATGGCAAACACATTAGGGTACCTATGTGGGAAATGCTCATTCTTCCTCTCTATGTAGAAAGAGTGCACATACTCATAAAATACACACCATTTTGGTAAAAGTAATATGCAAATAAGGACAAAAATACTACTCTACTACTATTGCTCCCATACAGCTATGGAGCAAACTGTTCATAGCATCAAGAAACTGGAACATTTTCCCATCAATTATATACCTACCTACACTATGTCATCTAACTTTACCAGCTCACAGATGTCTAGTTTGGGGAGGGATGACCAAGTTCACGACTTCAGCTGTAACATGCTTCAAAAAAACCCATGTCCTGTCTACATTATGAAGAGACATTAGAACAGATATGTCACTTATGATATAGCTGTGACAGGTTAGATTTGTAGTGTAGATAGGATCTATGAAAAACAAGTGGAAGGGAAAGAGTATACCCACTTCCTTTTAGGATGAGGGAATATATGTAATCTGATTCTCTGGTGCTTTACACTTTCTGCAGCCATTCACACATGCACACAGACTGCAAAATTATCCTATTCTGAGCAAGTACAATTTCACACCAATGGACATGACTACATAAAGCACAAGGCTGAGAATAATAAAGCCTTTGGAATGTTACACAGAGAAAGAATTAAACTAGAATCTTCAGATCTGGACTTCTACAAAGCCTGGGAATATTTGGATCTTGGGTTCTGGTTTTACCCGCCCAAAATATCAAACGTAAAAAAACAGTGACAAGATTAGATCAATGAAAAAAACATTATCAGAATTTTGCTACAACCTCATAAAATTTCCTTTCCTATAATCATCTGTACCTTCTCTTTACTGTAACTATTCCTAAATTTCATAGCTTCCTCTATTCAATTGAATCTCTGTCTTTGTTTTTACCCCACAGTTGCATCCATAGGGCAAGATTCTGATGGCAAGAGGAACAATCTGCCACCTACTCTACAGAGCAGTAAAAGAAGTAGAGGGGAACAGGATTAAGAACTTATTTCAGCAGACAGGATATGCTCTTTAAAAATTATAAAGCAAAAAGTAAAACTGGTCTCAGATCCTAACTCTTTAAACAGGAAAAGAACGTACTGGTAACTGTTGTTCTTAGTGATATGGATGCCAAAATATAATTAATTTGAAGAAGGAGGGGTGCATACATGCTCAGCAAACCAGGGCTGGAAATGTTTTCTGCAGCAGTGCCCATTAAGGCAATGCACACACCCTGCGCCTCCTTGTGAACCCATCTGAGGCTATAGAAGGGTGATGCTACCCCCAAACACCTCTGTTCCTCTGCAGTAGCCAGTGGCCTAACACTCCAATATGCAGAGAGGATGATTGGGTTGGTCATGGAATACACATCTGCACCCACATCTTGAAGAACATGGGTAAGTATCTGTTCTTTCTTCTTCCAGTGGATGCAGCTGTGTAAAGGATTATATGTACAACCAATAGCTACCCCTGGGCATCTGCAGTGAGAGGGCCATGCCTCCTCACCCCCGTGTTCCTGGATCTGTTTTCCAGCAGGGGAATGAACAGTTCATCTAGGGTTGGGATTTGCCCCTTCCCTTTCCAGCAGGGCAGGGGACTCAGTCCACCCAAGGCTCAGCCCTTCTGACGGATTTGCATTGCTCCATCTATCAGATCCCAGAACTGGAGTCCTCTGCTGGAATTCAGCTTCAGGTTCTGTCAATTGTTAGCAGGTCAATGGTTAGAACATCCTGGTATCCACAAGTACTGTGGACAAGCATTTGAGATGTGCGACACATATAAAAATCAACAGGTCATTAGAGGCCAAAACGTCTCAGGGAACGCTGGCCCCTCCTTGTTAGGGGATGAGTATTGATTCCAGTACCAAGGGCCTCCCTATCAAGATAGCCTAGATGGTATACTGGACTTTGTGTGCTGCGGTGAGGCTGGAGAAGAGTTAGACATAGGTAGTCAGCACAGCAGGTATCCGATCAAGGGGGACCATTGGTCTGCCCAATACATTCCACTCTCGGGGGGAAGGGAGAGAGATAAAGTTGGTACCAGTAGCGGTACTGCAGTCAGAACAATACATTTATCTTGGGACACAGAAGGTCTTGTTTCTAAGTCCATTCCCAAAACAAGCTCTACAGGTGATGATGCCTAGCGTGACGTCAACACCCAAAGCCAAAGCTGAGGTTGCCGTTGGTGCCAACACTAAAGAACAGCCAAGAGCTGATGAAGGGGGCACCCTGGCACCAGCTAGTCCAGCTAAGACAATCTTAGACCATCCCTTAACCTGCACTACTGCTGACAGTGTTCTCTGCTCCAGTGCAAAAGAGGCTGAGGTCCAGGAGGGCCAGAGGTAATACCAATCCCATAGACTCCTGAATCAACGGCAATCCAGGGTCAGAGGGGCAGAGCAGGTCATTTTCCATTTCATATGTCTGTGAAGCTGTAAAGGTTGAAACAGGTGGTGTTGGGACAGCACCCGTTGGTACCAGACGTGATGGCTGCTGAGACAATAGATCCAGAGTCAATGGTAACAGTACCAGAAGTTTCTTGCCTCACTACAAGGGAAACATGGGCTGACAGCCCAGCCCTACTGCAAGTGCCTGGTGAACCTCTGAGGTGGAAGATTAGCCTTTTTTGGAGCTTGAGTGGATCTTCTTAGTCTTATGGGTCTGTGTGTAAGGAACCCTAACAGAGAAAATTGACCTCCCCTTCTCCTTGGAGAGGAGTCCAAGCCCAAGAGCCTATCTGGTTTCAACCATATTAGTGGCTGACTGTGTGCAGTGTGATCTTGGCAGGGCATAAATGCAGAGGCAGGTCTCATGACTTTCTCCAGGAGATGTTGCATAAGGTGCAGATCCTGGAAATCAGAGTATATCAGTGGCAAATGCTACATTTCTCTTTGATTCGCTTTCCACCAAGACGCAGTGCACGTTGGGCTTATCTTCACTACAGGCTAAATTGGCATTGTTGCGATCGAAGCAGAGGCCTCAGTTTAGAAGGCCTGGTGAAGATGCGATAAGGGGATGAGTGAGTGCTCTCCCATTGACTTCAGTACTAGCCCACAACGAGAGGCAGAAAGTATGTTGAAAATGACACTGACTTAAGTTACATAACTGATGCCAAGTTAGCCCCTAGTGTGAGGCCTATAGCAGGGGGCTGGACTTAATGACCTTCTGAGGTCTCTTCCAGTTCTATGATTCTATGATTCTATGTGTGCCATTATTAGGAATAAATGACCCACATGAAAGGTATTGCTTGAAGCCCTGAGAGTGCGCCACACCTCTGCGTCTCAGCACCAGCAACAAACTACTCTAGAAATACAAACGATACAGAAAAATGTATCAAAAGGGTGCTAACTGATAACTTAATTAATCTGTAAATAGATAAGAGCTAACTATGTAGCTCTTAAATTAATTAAAGTTGTGTATAAGGAGAACCACCTCGGAAGTTCCAACTCAGGCCATGAGTGATAAGATGGAAGTGAAGGGCATTAGGATGGTATCAGCCAGACATAGCTTTGGGAGGAGGCAGGAGGTGGCCCAGGACACCCACATCACCCTGATGAGTACTACTCCAGCATGAAGTCACATGCACATCTGAGAGGTATTCTGGTTTGCCTCCATTCACAGAAGAACATGTATAGAGTTAAAAATTATGAAGGATCTACAGGTAACCTGAAACCCGATATCCTGACCCCAGATACAAGGCAAATATATTTATGTCAGCACTATCATGGTAAACTAGGTTTGCTTGCATGCACATCAGCATAATTTTGCACAAGGATTTTGTGTTTTAGAGAGACAATAGATCAAATGCACCATAATAATCAGCACGGCTTTGTGTTTCCTGTTCCCACAAGACAAGGGCTTCACTGTTCATGATTCTAGAGCTCAAGTGGCTACCAAGAACACAAAACAAGTACAGCACATAAGTTACAGGACCTCCTGAAAGAAGGAGGAAAGTTGGGTTGATTCCATCTCCTTGAGTAAAGACAGCTTGCCACCCCGCAGGTGATCACATAGGCAAGCTCCCCATTGCACAAGGAAGGGTTATGTGTTGCCTTGCACAAAGAGAGCACAAAGCAAAGGGTGGAAGTGAGATACTCTGTTTAAAGGGACGTCGCGCAAATCGTTTTCACCCTCCTCCATTCTTTTCCAAGATAAATTGACCTTCAATCTCCCAACTGGAAGCTGCTTGAGAGCGTTCCCTGCTACAGGTGTGACAAGTTGGTGTACACATATGCAGATGGAAGTGTGAGGCTTGCAGGAATGACTGGCAGCTAGCAGCAGTTCGCTTGGGCATTGCTTTCTGGAGTCTCCAGTGAGTTTCCTTCTATTCCTGTAATGAGCAAACGAAAAAGTTATATAATTAATCCATGTAGGATCGCCTTCCTGTAATAAAGATGACAGAGAGCAGAGTCAGCTTTCATTTGTGCAACCTCACATAAGAACCAAGACAGACTGAGAATGAGATGAGTGAGATTGTGCTGGCAGAATTTGGCTCAAGTAAAATCCCCATTTTTCCAAACTTGTAAGTGACTCAAGAAGACAGAAAGAGTGAAGCTGAACGTACTAATGAGGTTTCCTGCCCCGATCTGGGCCATGCGACCATAGCTCTTCTCCAACTCCTTCAGCATGGACTGTTCAAAGGCCAAGGCAGCAACTCGGGAAAAAAACTCCTTTACATTTTCCCCTGAGAAACAGGAGGGAAACACCCTGTTTTACAAACCCGCAGCTATGCATGGTCAAATATACAAACATGAATATAAACACTGCTCAAGCGGGAGAGAAAATAGAGAGTGTGCCACACCGACATGTCTCCCCACAAAATAACAGCATATCTGAAGCCCCGCCACCTCATGGTGACATTTTCTCATTTTCTTCCTTCAACTTCACATACAAATATGTTTTTAATCAGTGGACCCAATTTGAGCACTGACACCACACACAAACACTTGTACATCATTATCTAAGCATAAACCTAGACAATGCACATTTCTGCAAACATGACTGTAGAAATGAACAAACAGTCATGGAGAACCACTTAGAAACAAATATATATATATAAGCTAGTGTGCACATGACCATACACTGGTGAGCACATAGAGGGAAGAATGTGATAGTCTCTTTGGGTATGTCTACACTACAGCGCTAATTCGAACTAACTTAGTTCGAATTAGTTAATTCGAACTAAGCTAATTCGAACTAACGCATCCAGACTAAAAAACTAGTTGGAATTAACGTTTTGCTAATTCGAACTAGCAAGTCCACACTGAGTGGACCCTGAAGCGGGGTTAAGGATGGCCGGAAGCAGTGCTGGCAGGGCATCAGATGAGGACTTAGAGCGTGGAGCTGCTGTCTCAGGCTAACCGAAGGCTGTGCTTAAAGGGACCCGATTCCTACCCCGGACAGACAGTTCTCAGGGGTGCCCCGCTTGCAAAGCAGTTCTGGCTTGGATTGCCTGGAGTACCCACACTGGGCACATCACAGCACTCGGCCATCAGCCCGGCTGCACTTGCCGCAGGCTGCCATCTGGGGAGAGGGGGCAATTGGGGGTCTGCAGGAGAGGTTCCACCCCCAGAAGCCCGCAGAGCCAGCCCAGTCCTCCCCATTGGGGGTTCGTACCCATTCCTCCCTCACCTCCTTCCACTTACCCCTCCCTAGCCCCCCCTTCCTGATGTACAAAATAAAGGACAATTGTGTTAAAAAATAGAATCTCTCTTTATTGAACAAAACTGGGGGAGACTGGGAAAAGGAGGTGGGAGAGGGGAAGAGAGAGGGTGGGAGAGCGGAGGTCAACTACAATGATGAGGGGTTTGGAACAGGTCCCATATGAAGAGAGGCTAAAGAGACTGGGACTTTTCAGCTTAGAAAAGAGGAGATGGAGGGGTTTATGATAAAGGTCTATAAAAGCAGGAGTTGGGTGGAGAGGCTGCATACAGAAAAGTTCTTTATTAGTTCCCATAATAGAAGGACTAGAGGACACCAAAAGAAAGGAATGGGTAACAGGCTTCAAACTAATAACAGAAAGTTGTTCTTCACAAAGCAAGGAGTCAACCTGTGGAACTCCTTGCTGCAGGAGGCTGTGAAGGCTAGAACTAGAAAAGAGTTTAAAGAGAAGTGAGATCAATTCATGGAGGTTGGGTCCATGGAGTGGTATTAGCCAGGGGGTAGGAGTGGTGTCCCTGCCTGAAGTTTGTGGAAGGCTGGAGAGGGATGGTACGAGACAAATGGCTTGGTCACTGTCTTTGGTCCATCCCCTCCAGGGTCCCTAGGGTTGACCGCTGTCGGCAGACAGGCTACTGGGCTAGATGGACCTTTGGTCTGACCCAGTACGGCCATCGTAAGCTCAGGGCTCAGGGTCGGGTGTCTCAGTGGACCACCTTGATTTTCATGCACACCTGCTCCTGGGGGGCCAGGCTGGCAGCTCTCCTGCCCTAGCCGGACGCTTTCCTGTGTCTAGTGCGGAGGTCGTGGACAAGGTCCACGATGTCTGCACTGGACCAGGCGGGTGCCCGCCTCTTGCGGTCCTGGGCAAGCTCCCGGGAGCCGCCAGCCTGGTCCCGGGAAGAGGGGGAGGGCTGGGGGGCATCGGGTGGCTGGCTCGAGCCGTGCCAGGTGTAGGGTCTGCTGGCTGGGTGCTGGCAGGCTTGCACCTGGCATGGGCATTGTAGCCAGCCCGTGCCCCTTTAAGGGATCCGGGGCTGGAAGGGGGGCAATAGAGTTTCCCTGGTGTTGGCCAGAGTGGCTGCCAGGGAAAGCTGGGGAGGGCTAGCCTCCCACTAGTTCGAATTAAGGGGCTACACACCCCTTAATTCGAACTAGTAAGTTCGAACTAGGCTTGGTCCTCGTACAATGAGGTTTACCTAGTTCGAACTAAGTGCTCCGCTAGTTCGAATTAAGTTCGAACTAGCGGAGCGCTCGTGTAGCGCCTATCAGAGTTAATTTGAACTAACGTCCGTTAGTTCGAATTAACTTTGTAGTGTAGACATACCCTTTCTCAGCATGTAACATTGGCCACATGCAACTGGTCTCCAATGCAGTGACAAACCTGTTTTGGCTGAGACTGACCAGTATTCAGCCTGCATTTCATTGGCAAAGCGAATGGCATCCAGTTCAGTCCTCTCACATGCAGCACCTGACTGAATAAAACAGTGGGGAATCACTGTCAGTAGCAAAAAGCAGGCCCAACATTGCTAGAGTATATCTGGAGTAACAGTAATGCAAACATGCTACCAGTCCCAATACTCTGAGACTTCCAGCTTTCACAGTGGGCAGCTCTTCCTTTTCCTGACCTTGCCCTGTAGCTTATACACCAGGATGTTCCATGCACCAAGTGAAACTAGTCAAAGAAAACAGCTAGATAGATATTACCTAGTGGAATTTACAGAGGACTTATTTTAAAATATAATTCTGCCTCTGTATTTCAGCAGTGAAGCATCAGATAGCAGACATGAGCACAATAAGAATAGAGTAGTCTAGAGAGCTATCAAATGTTGCCTTCCTTTGTTTATTGTTTGTATTGCCGGAGCAGTGAGAAAACCTGCTCATGGACCAGGATCTGATTATGTTAGATGTTGTACGAAGACAGTGCTAAGCAGATGATCTCTAAATA
Organism: Pelodiscus sinensis; assembly: GCF_049634645.1. Lineage (NCBI taxonomy): Eukaryota > Metazoa > Chordata > Testudines > Trionychidae > Pelodiscus > Pelodiscus sinensis. Next base: position 7,481,919 of record NC_134725.1, read on the forward strand.
ATTCTAGCAGTGAATTATAGGAGCCACCCACAATAGGGCAGTAGTAACTGTGATGGTCCACTCTTCTTGCTCTTTCTCCTCCACATGGAGGATGCGTGAGAGCCTGGCTTGGGGAGGCAAACACAGCCTTGCCGCTTCTATGCCCACAACAGTACTCAGCCCCCATTGCGGCTGCTGGCACCTGCCCTGCACCGTAGGCCCCTCTATTATGGTTGCGGGCCCCCTACCCAAAGCTAGTGCATCCCCCAGTGTCAGGCACCTGTACAAAATCAGCTCCCACCTCCTGGCTTCCAAAGCACTGAGTAGCACTAGCTTTTTCCCATTCCCCTGCTTTAGCCCTGGGAGCAACCGGGCAGCCACACTGCAGCCCCGCCCCCTGCTCTGGGAGCAGCCAGGCAGCTCCAATCCCACAGACAGAGACAAACGCTTACAAGATCTTTATCCAGCATTCTGAAAACTTAAATACCCTTCTGAGAAAGTGAGGAAATCCATGGACAGAGGCAGGCAAGTAGCCAGAAGTCACCTACTTCAAGATAGGCCCAACGAGGCAAATGACAGAACACCAGAACTCGTCATCACCTGTTGCCCCCAGCTGAAACCCCTCTAGCACATCACTGAGAATCTAGAACCTATTCTGGAAAACGATCCCTCACTCTCACATGCCCCTCTGCCATGTACGTTGGCCAATCTGAACAATCTCTGTGCCAAAAGATAAATGGACACAAGCGAGATATCAGGAATGGTAACACACAAACCTGTAAGGAAACATTTTAACCACCCTGGACATTCAGTAATGAATTTAAAAGTATCCATCCTTCTACAAAATACTTTTATCATCTACTTACAGAGGGAGATAGTTGAACTGGAGTTCATCTACAAGTTCAATACTATCAACTTAGGCTTGAATAAAGATCTTAACTGGTTAATGCAGACAAAGGTAATTTCCCTACTTTTGATATTCACATTTCCACATCAAATGCTGTGAATGAGAAACATCCACCCTGACTTAATTATTTTGATTAACACCAGTCCTACATCAGAGGGGTAGCCGTGTTAGTCTGAATCTGCAAAAGCGACGAGGAGTCCTGTGGCACCTTATAGACTAACTGAAGTGTAGGAGCATAAGCTTTTGTGGGCAAAGACCCACTTCGTCAGATGCAAGATGCATCTGACGAAGTGGGTCTTTGCCCACGAAAGCTTATGCTCCTACACTTCAGTTAGTCTATAAGGTGCCACAGGACTCCTCGTCACTTTTACCAGTCCTACAATTGACCAATAACTGCTTTTGCTGTTATATATACCTGGATTCTGTAATTTCCACCCAACTCATCTGATGAAGTGGGTTTTACCCACAAAAGCTCATGACCTAATAAACTGGTTAGTTTCTAATGTGCCACATGATTTTATAGTGCTATTTTTCCAAAATCTGCAGAATTTTGCCAAAATTTCAAAATAGGATATACGTATGCCCAAATTTTTAAATTTTTTTAGTGAATCATACCCCCAGGAGTAGCATAATCAGCGAGAGGGGCCAGTTCCCCATTACCACTGGCTCCCTGCATTAAGAACTTCTCACTGCTTCAGTCACTGTTCGCTGGCTGACAGTTGCCCAAAGCACATCTGGAAGAGTGACAGATGATCAGTAAGCATCTCAAAAATATTTATAGGTGGGAAGTGTAATAATCAGTCTATTCTACCTGCTGGCATCTTTCCAGTTTTAATCCAATCTTCTCTCGCCACAGAAGGCAAAGTCCCACATTCCTCCAAACAGAATTCCTTCTTACATCCAGTCCAACCTGAGCCCAGCTCATGTGTCCCCAGACCTCTCAACCCTGTTTAATGTTTTGTGCCACCTACAATAGCCCTGATAAATGCCAGAAGATTTAAGAGCTTCTCCTGTTGTCACTGAGAAGAGCAAAGCCTTGTGGGGTGCATTAGCACTTCTTTGGAAAACCAAGGAACAGATGGAAAAAGGATCTCTAGGGATATGAATAGCACCGCAGGCAGCAGCTGAAAGGAAACATAGCTAAACAGTAAGAAAAAGTGTTGACTTTCAGACCTTTCAACTTTGGCAAGATGTTGGCTAATGAAGGAGATAACCTCAGGTCTGAAGGGGCGAGTTGCTCCCTCTGCCTTTTGCAAATGACCCCTTCAGAGAAGCAGAATATGGGGACATACTGAGCTTTTGAACCTGTTGTCTACATAGCACTCCTTGGCGGTATTTCCGTGGCTTTGCTGTTTGCGAGTTCAGGTGTGCTTGGTTAAGCTGTGCCTCCAACAGAACAGGGAGTGTGTTGGTGACCTCCAGCACTCCAGAAATTGCTCACTCTGCTCCATTCTCTGAAACTCACCACTCTAGATCCACATGACCTCTCTTTGCCTTGGTAGTTGTACAATTTGTTTCTCAAGATCTTCACAGCAGCTGCCACATGCTGTTGGGACTCAACACCTAGACTTAACTTCAAATGGAAATTCACTGGAAGGCGGGAGGGGAGGGGCAAGACACATTTTATGAACTGCCTTTCTCCTACTTACCACTAAATCTTTCTTTGTTCCAACCAGAAAGATGAAGCTGGACCCAGGCTCATTTTCTCTCAACGCATCCTCTAACCACTGCCTGAAATGCAGAACGGGAGGAATGAGATGTAATTAGGGAGGGCAAAAAGTGGGCAAAGAGGAGTAAAAGAAATGGAGGTATATAGTGGAAAGGGAAAGAAACAAAGAAACCAACAACAAGGAGAATGAGAGAAGACATGTTGCTGATGTGTCATGTGCCTTTCCCACTAGAGAATAAATGGTTTGGAAGCTATTCCAGCTCCTCTGGGTACATGCTTACCATTCTGTGAAAGTAGTTCCGGGTTCAGCCAAACCTGCCCACTTTAGAATCTAAGTCCAATAGAGATCAAAGCCCCTAGAGAAGGAAAGCAAAAGTGCCATACTATTCACAGCCAGGGATAGGGACAAAGCAAAGGAGACACTGCACAGAGATGAGGCATAAGATGCAAGAACAGGAAGGCTGTGTCTACACTGGCCCTTTCCTCGGAATAGCCATGCTAATTTAGAACTTTGGAATAGGGAAATGCGCGGGGGATTTAAATATCCCCCGCGGGATTTAAATAAACATGGCCGCCGCTTTTTTTCCGGCTTGGGGAAAAGCCGGAAAAGAGCGTCCTACTTTCAAGTAGGAATAAGAGATCCTCCGGAATAGGGCTTTATTCCGGAGGATCGCGCCAGTCTGGACGCTCTTTTCCGGCTTTTCCCCAAGCCGGAAAAAAAGCGGCGGCCATGTTTATTTAAATCCCGCGGGGGATATTTAAATCCCCCGCGCATTTCCCTATTCCAAAGTTCTAAATTAGCATGCTATTCCGAAGAAGGGGCCAGTGTAGACACAGCCGAAGAGTATGAGAAGCACAAGTAGAATGAAAAAGATGAATGATGAAGCAAAGAGAGTGAAGGAAAACAAGAGACACTTCCACTGGTGCAAGAATCTACTTAGCCCCCTAATGGAAGAGATCATGATGAGGATATGCCTGGTTCTTATCTCACATCAGTTTTATACCTTTGAAATGCCATTGACTTTGGTGGAGTTATTTCTGAGTTCCACCAAGGTTAGTGAAAGAAAAATTAGCCCCATAGACTTTAACCTTCTATCAAGAAGAGACACCATTTAATAAAATTATATTTGTACGCTCTGCAGACACGGCACTGCAGATGATTGATCTGTGCAAGATAATCTCTCCAGAATCCAATTCCCTCCCCTCTACAACACACAGTCTGCTTTAAGTGTATGCACTAAAACCTTTTTACCATGATCATTGTTACAGATAGCCCTGGAGTAAGAAAATGCTATTTGGTAAGTAGAGTGCCTAGGAAATTAATAACATTTGAGATAGTAAATTATTCAAACACATTGTCTAAATCCACCCTTTATCCTTCTGGTTTGGAAAGATCTCTGCACACCAATTTCAGGCCCAGTGAATCTTAATTCCTAGTTCAGTTTTATACTGGAGACCTTCTACTATAATCTCAAAGACATGGCCAGAAACTTACTTTGTGTGATCCAAAGTCTGGATATCAGCCAAATCAAACACTGTTATAATAACTGCAATAAAAACAGCACAGAAAAATGATTAAATGAGACAGTAGTTTAGAAATCTTATGGGTACAACTCAGTGCCTGAAGTATACAGTGAAAGAACAATTCATTTGATCTTGACTGTAAAGTGCTTTCTGACTTACTCACCCTCTGCTCCTCTGTAATAAGCAGATGCAATGCACTTGAACTTTTCCTGACCTGCAGTATCCCATCTGTGCAGGAGGAAAAGAGACTTTTTTCAGGTCAATCAAACCCAGTGCAACCTGAGCAAACACACTAATGAAGCAACAGACTGGTACAGGTTGGGAAAGAATGTGATACCAGAGCAATGTTACCATCTGGAATATGTTACCCATTAAGCACTGAAAGATATCCTGTAAAGCACCATTATTTTAATGAAGGCATTTTAACCCTGCATTAGCCCAAAGTTCAGTGGCCAAAACACTCTCCTGAGTCCCTGTTCAAATAATTTCTCCCCTTCTAGCAGAGTCCCAGGCATGGGTACTAACCATTGGGCTAACAGTTTTAAGGTGAATCCTCCTCCAGCAAAATTTTGAATGGGACCTGATATAGCAGTGGTCTCTGAGCAAGCTTAGAGTTTTGGGCCCTGCACATGGGTTTAGACAGATGATCACCTATCTTTTCCCAATTGCAGATCTAACTGGGACTTAGGCAGAAAATAGGCATCCTGACACTTGAAGTTAGGAAGAAATGTGCATTCCCAGAGGCAGAATCTTAGGTGGTGAGAGCGCTTGTACCCAGAATATGTTGGTACCGAGTTTAAACATCTACAGGATTTGGCAGGAGTTTTGTGGATCACAGTGGAGCCAAATCTAGCATGTGAAGATTAAACTTTATTATCTAAGTCTGTGGTGCTTAAGTATCATTGTTGATCTGGGCCTTAGTGCTTGATCCTATACCAGTGAAATCTTTGACAATGACTTCAATGAGTGTGGGAACAAAGCCTGAATCTCATGAAAACCAAATTCTGTGCTCAGGTACATTCATGTACTCCTACTAAAGACAAATGAATGGAACAGATATAGCCATAGGTTATAATTTGCTGCTCAGGGATTCACTCAATGTTACAAAAAATTGAGTAAAAGGAAAAAAAATCAGACATGGTATATTTTAGGTGAGTGTGGGTGGTGCTATAATAAACTTTTCACAAACAAGGAACCCATCAGATTGATGTTTATACTAAAATCATTACATTCTCCAGTGCTCAAGGACAAAAGGTGTTTTTCAGATGTTGTGCTGAATATAAACCAGAGGCTTTTATACATCATGCCTGTAGCAATTCAAGTTCTGTTCAAGCTGCAAGACATGCAAGAAAGAAAAACAGCTAATACTATCATGTTCCAACTTACATCTGGAGATTATATGGCACGCCAGCTATTTCAAACCGCTCAATTTCAAAATCCACTCCAATGGTTGCCTTGTAGTCTCGGTCAAAACTATCTTTACAAAACCTGTAATGAAGAAAATATCAGGAGAAAGCTAGGAGCATGATGGGATTTTTCTTTTAAATGCCCTATCATGTCTCAGTATTGTGCAAGGTGTGTTATAGAGGGAGGAGTTAAATGACCAATCTGATTAGCTTCTATGATGAGGTAACTGGCTTGGTGGACATGGGGAAGTCAGTGACTTTAGCAAGGCTTTTGATACAGTCTCCCACAATATTCTTGCCAGCAAGTTAAGGGATTGTGGATTGGATAAATGGATGGTAAGATGGATAGAAAGATGGCTAGAAGGCTGGGCCTAGCGGATAGTGATCAATGGCTCGATGTCAGGATGGCAGTCGGTTTCTAGCGGAGTGCCCCAAGGTTCGGTTCTAGGACCGGTTTTGTTCAATATCTTTATTAATGATCTGGATGAGGGGATGGATTGCACCCTCAGCAAGTTTGCGGATGACACTAAGCTGGGGGGAGAGGTAGATACGCTGGAGGGCAGAGATAGGGTCCAGAGTGACTTAGACAAATTGGAGGATTGGGCCACAAGAAATCTGATGAGGTTCAACAAGGACAAGTGTAGAGTCCTACACTTGGGACGGAAGAATCCCAAGCATAGTTACAGGCTGGGGACCAACCGGTTAAGTAGTAGTTCTGCAGAAAAGGACCTGGAGGTTACAGTGGATGAGAAGCTAGATATGAGTCAACAGTGTGCCCTTGTAGCCAAGAAGGCTAATGGCATATTAGGATGCATTAAGAGGAGCAATGCCAGCAGATCCAGAGATGTCATTATTCCCCTTTATTTGGCTTTGGTGAGGCCGCATCTGGAGTAGTGTCCAGTTCTGGGCCCCCCACTACAAAAAGGATGTGGACGCATTGGAGAGGGTCCAGCGGAGGGCAACCAAAATGATTAGGGGGCTGGAGCATATGACCTATGAGGAGCGGCTGAGGGAGTTGGGTCTGTTTAGTCTGCAGAAGCGAAGAGCGAGGGGGGATTTGATAGCAGCCTTCAACTTCCTGAAGGGAGGTTCCAAAGAGGATGGAGAGAGGCTGTTCTCAGTAGTGACAGATGGCAGAACAAGGAGCAATGGTCTCAAGTTGTGGTGGGAGAGGTCCAGGTTGGATACTAGGAAAAACTATTTCACTAGGAGGGTGGTGAAGCACTGGAATGGGTTACCTAGGGAAGTAGTGGAGTCTCCATCCCTAGAGGTGTTTAAGTCTCGGCTTGACAAAGCCCTGGCTGGGTTGATTTAGTTGGGATTGGTCCTGCCTAGAGCAGGGGGCTGGACTTGATGACCGTCTGAGGTCTCTTCCAGTTCTATGATTCTATGAGGGCATGTCTACACTAGGACGCTATTTTGAAAATAACTAAAATCGACATCATTTCGGATTTAACAAAATCAAAATAGGAAGTTCTCACTAAGAACAAAATTACTCAGAATTATTTTGAAATGGCGCATCTACACGGATTGCAGCCTGCCTCGCACTTAGAGCCCCCGGAAGCGCTCTGCAGAGGGCGGACACTTCTTCTGGTTGCTTGGTCAGGACAGCTGCAACACGTGCTTTCAGAGCTCCTCTCTAGGGCTGCATCTCACAGGCCGCTCCTCCGCTGCCTTCCTCCTTGCGGGACTCAAAATGGACGTGGTGTGCTCTGGTTGCCCTTGCACTCAAAGCATGAGCTAGAGCTGCTGCAGAGCACTGCTAGGCTGAGAGGATTCTTGCTGCGCCTCATGGCACAGTTCATCCACACCGCACACGTGCGACGAGGACCAGGACCTGCAGGGTGAGCCCCGGCCTGGACTGCAGGCCTGATTACCCAGGTCTGGTGGTCCTGCTGCAGCGCATGCGCCTCAATCCCCTGGACACTGTGGAACGCCGCTTCTGATGGCAGGAGACCAGTCTGGACTGGTGGGACTGCATTGTCCTTCAGTGATGGGACAACCCACGTGGCTGCAGAACTTCCACCACCTTCCTGGAGCTCTGTGAGTGGCTCGCCTCTGTCCCCAGGCACTAGGACACCTGCATGCGATCTGCCATCCCCATGCAGAAGCGTGGCACCATAGCACTTTGGAGGCTCGTCCCACCAGAGAGCTACCATTCAGCTGGGAACCAATTTGGCATGGGGAAATGCAGTCAAGATTGTGCTCATGCAGGTATCCAAGGCCATCAGCCAGGTGCTGCTATGGAGGGTCATCACTCTGGGGAACGTGGACACTGTCATGGATGGCTTTGCTGCCATGGGCTTCCTGAACTGTGGGGGAGGGGCGGGCATAGACAGGACACACATCCCCATCCTGCTCCTGACCACCATGCCCTGGTCAGACTTCATGACAACAGGGCAGGGGGAGCGAGGTGACCAACTCCACTCTCAGGATGACATCCAGCTGCTCAGAGCAGCGGCAGCTGTGTGGTGCAACCCCAGAGAAAACACTCTTGGCCTTGTGGTAGGCTTGCCGGAGCTCTGTGATCTTCACGCAGACCTAGTCAAGTGACCAGCTGTGGCCTTTGTCAGCCGGGTTAGCGGCGATCTGGCCATAGAAGTCCACATTCTTCTTTCTGATGTGGAGATCCTGGAGGTTGGTCTCTCCCCCCAGACCTTGATGAGGTTCAGGAGCTCTGCTTAAGTCCAGGCCAGACCTCTCCTGCATCCCTGGCCAATGGCAGCCGAGGGAGCAGCAAGAGTTCTGGCAGCCATGGGAGGCTCCAAGGGAGCACTGAGGTCTGTCATGGCCTGCCTTGCTGGCTGCTATGTCACATGGGACTTGCAAAGCTGGCTACATGAGAGACCCCTTATACTACTGCCTGGAGTGTTAAGCTCTGTGGGAGAAGGGGAGCAGTGGAGATGCCAAGTGTGGCCAGTGTGGTCAGAGCAGCAGCTATGAGAAGCCTCTGGAAACCAATTATTCTGAATTAGCAGCAGCGGAGCGTCCACACTAGCACTATTTCAAAATAACTATTTTGAAATTAGCGTTCTTCCTTAAGGAAAGCAGGAGTACAGATTCTGAAATAACCAGCCCATTATATTTTGAAACAACAGGCTTGTTAGAGTGGATGCTCCACTTACAAATTTGACCTAAAGAGGGTTATTTTGAAATAACTCCATAGTGTAGACCAGGGCTAACTGTCCAGCCAAAGACTGGTATGCAGTCACATTGTAGTGAAAAAATATTTACCAAATCAATGAGAAACAAATTGGCAATAAAGAGGGTAGTTACTCTGAGTAAGGATAAAGTAAGTGAAACACAAAGGGAAAACTATAGAGGGCATCTCTAGGGCTATGTCTACACTGGCGCGATCTTGTGCCAGAGCTATGGAAATGAGGCTAAGCGTGGAATATCGCTGAGCCTCATTTGCATATCTAATGAGCCGCCATTTTGTGGAAAAGGCTCTTGCACAAGAAGGAGCTGTCTACACTGCTCCTTCTTGAACAAGAAAAACCCTCTTGCGCAATGCAGTTACGCTGATTATTTTCAGGAATAACGGCATTGCGCAAGAGGGTTTTTCTAGCGCAAGAAGGGGCAGTGTAGACACTCCTTCTTGCGCAAGAGCCTCTTCTGAAAAAAAAAAGTTGGCTCATTAGGCGATATTCCACACTTAGCCTCATTTGCATATTACTCGCGCAAGAAGCCGCGAGTGTAGACATAGCCTATTTGTAGATGATCAAAGACATTAAAATGATGGAATACTGCATTTTGAGGGATATCCACTAGGTGGCAAATACAGATTAACATGGATCACATTAAATGGAGAAAAAAAATTAAATCATCCAAAATGGTGAGAAACCATCCATAATCTATGTCTTCAAAATACTGAGGAACTGACTGAAATTATGCACATACTAAGGAAACTACAAGGATAACAAGCTATTTAAATTCTATATTCTTATACTGTCATCACATGAAATGTGGGACAGGTTTTAGGAAGAATCGGTGAAATTAATGCTGTGAGGTCTTCATGCTTAACTGACTCAATTTATACCCAAAGGTGTGAGAGGAATCTCTGGGCTCCCCACAAACTCCTGCAGGAGTAGAAGTGTCCTGAACTGCTTTTACTGGAGTCAATGAATAAGCAAGATCTTTTAAAAATGTTTTAAAGATCAGTTCTCCAAATAAGACTGAGACTCTGAGGGCCATTCCACACATCAGATGGGTGTTTGAATTCTGATTATTTTTGAAGTCTTTAGAATACTTTCTCCAAAGGCAATGCTGAAAGCCGCATTTCTTGAATCATTTAAAAATAGACTGGTCAAATAATTTGAGCATGTACCAGAAGGAATAATCATGCACTGCCAGGAAGGACTGATCAAGGTGCTGGTTTTCTGGTCTCTGGTTTTCCTTCAGTATCATCTTGAGATTGACAATAGAGGGTACTTTCATCAGCAAAGAGTTGAATAAAAACACTTAACTTTTAATTATTGATTTAATAGAGAACAGAAAAGCAATGAGGCAATCATCCTGAAAACATAGATGGCAAAAGGAACAGAGACCAAAACGCAGAGGAATTGTTACACATTTAAACAGCAATCCCCATCTGCTGAGATATACTGTACCTGTTGATGAGGCTGGTTTTCCCAACATAGAGGTCTCCTACCACAACCACTTTGGATATTTTCAGCCTGTAACAAGCATTTTGTTATTGTTCAATACTGTTAATACTAGGACAGGGCTACCCTAAGCCTCAGTCTACATAACTTACATCATCCAAGAATATGAAAAAACCCTGCTTCCCCCACCCCACAATGATGTGAGTTTTGCACTGCATCAGAGGGGTAGCTGTGTTAGTCTGAATCTGCAAAAGCGACGAAAAGTCCTGTTAAAACAAAAGGAAAAATTATGTAGCACTTTAAAGACTAACAAGATGGTTTAGTAGGTGATGAGCTTTCACCTAAAACCATCTTGTTAGTCTTTAAAGTGCTACATATTTTTTCCTTTTGTTTTATCAAGATCAGTCTAACGCAGCTCCCCCTCTATTACTATTCAACATGGAAAAGTCCTGTGGCACCTTATAAACTAACAGATTTATTGGAGCATAAGCTTTCGTGGGCAAAGACCCACTTCGTCAGATGCACGTAGTGGAAATTCCAGAGGCAGGTATAGTCTATAAGGTGTTAGTTTATAAGGTACCACAGGACTTTTTGTCACTTTTGCGAGTTTTTCACTGTTCACACTGGTGCTGTATCAGTGGGAGATGCTCTCCCATCAACATAATGTCTGCTTATCACCAAAGTAGAGTAATGATGCTGACTGGGAAGCACTCTCCCATTGGTACAGCATGTCTTCTCCAGAGGTGCTGCAGCTGTGCCAATGTAGTGCTGACTTATTCTTAGTTTCAATATTCTTACCACATATTGGTGATTTAAGCTCCTATCCAGTAAGTTGTAAGGCACATGTAAATCAGAAGCAGGGTTGAACCTATGACCTCAGAGGCTGAAGCTATGAGCTTCTATCACATGAGCTAAAAGCCAACTGGCTCTTAGCTAAGGCTCTAAAGCAGACTTTACTCTTCCTTCTCAGGCTGTGTCCAGACTCAGGGTTTTTTTCGGGAAAAGTAGCCTTTTTCCGAAAAAACTTCCCCTGCGTCCAGACTCAAGCCGCGTTCTTTCGAAATTAAATCGAAAGAATGCGGCTTTTCTTTCGATGGCGGTAAACCTCATTTCACAAGGAAGAACGCCTTCTTTCGAAAGTTCCTCTTTCGAAAGAAGGCGTTCTTCAATGTAAATAGGGCTTCTTCGAAAGAGAGCATCCAGACTCACTGGATGCTTTCTTTCGAAAAAGCAAGCCGCTTTTTCGAAAGTTAAACGTGCAGTCTAGACGCTCTCTTTCGAAAGAGGCAGTCTAGACATAGCCTCAGTGCCTCTGGGTTACACACAGGCAGAGGGGTGTACCTCAGAACGTGTGCCTTTGCAAGGGTACACCCTACCAGCATAATCAAATAAGTACCAGAGCCTGTATTTGCAATTAGTAAAAGGAGAAAGGAGGAGACTGATTTGCAAAAAGGACTTTATAGTATAAACAGAGATAAATAATGTGTTTTGTATGTTGTGCAGTTTTTTTTAGCTTGTAAATTCTTTAAGGCAGAGACTCTTTCCTACTATGAATGCTTGTATTGTATGTTTATGTGAGTATATGCAGGTGTGAGCATTTGCATGCAAAGGTATGCAAGAATCTTTTGAGAGCATGTGGAAATGCACAGGTTCAATCCTGCTGCCACTAAAATCAACAGCAAGACTCACTGACTTGAATGGCACAAGTTCAAGCCCCTTGGGGGACCTGAACAATAAAATATCTAATAATGACTAATCTACTGTCAGATTTATCTCAGGAGACCACACAGAGTTTAGTGCCAAAAGATTTCCTGGCTATTTGTAATAGTATTAATCGGAGTCTGGCTTCAAATAATACTCTTTGCTTTGGATCCTCTCACAGGAAGCAGAAGATGAGTTTTAAGTGACTCGAGTTGCATTCTTGAAAACGCAATTTAGTGTGTCTTTAAGATGCTGCAGATGGCTAGGTAACTTTGATTATATTTGATGAACTAACCTCTGGGGTTATGTCTAGACTGCAGGCTTTTTGCACAAGAAGCTTTTGTTGGAAGAGATCTTTTGCGATATGCTTTTGCAAAAGAGATCATCCAGACTGCCTGGATGCTCTCTTGCAAGTAAGCAGTGATTGTTATGGACAGAATGGCCACCAGGGCATCTGTGCTTTTTACTCTTCCCTATTCTTGCGCAAAAAAACCCTTTTCCCCATCCACACACGCATTTTTGCACAAGAGCTCTTGCGCAAAAAGGCATTCTTCCTCGTAGAATGAAGATTACCAGTTGCGCAAAACCCCCTCTGATCTTTCGATTTACTTGTGCAAAAATGTGCTTGAGGTGTGGACGCTCCGCGAGTTTTTGTGGAAAAACAGCTGTTTTTCTGCAAAAACTCTGTAGTATAGACATAGCCTGAATACCTCAGAGTGGTAGGCATGTTAGTCTGTTACTGAAAAAAACCCTTAAAAAACAACGAATACTCTTGGGCTGTGTCTACACTGGGCCACTTATTCCGGAAAATCAGCCGCTTTTCCGGAATAAGCTGCGAGCTGTCTACACTGGCCCTTGAATTTCCGGAAAAGCAATGACGCTCTACTGTACAAAATCAGCCGCTATTCCGGAAAAGCTACGCTGCTCCCACTCGGGCATAAGTCCTTATTCAGGAACACTGTTCCGGAAAAGGGCCAGTGTAGACAGCCCAGTAGTCTTTTCCGGAAAAAAGCCCCGATCGCGAAAATGATGATCGGGGCTCTTTTCCGGAAAAGTGCGTCTACATTGGCCACAGATGCTTTTCCGGAAAAAGGGCTTTTCCGGAAAAGCAGCCTGCCAATGTAGACGCTCTTTTTCCGGAAATACTTATAACGAAAACTATTCTGTTTTAAGCATTTCCGGAAATTCATGCCAGTGTAGACACAGCCTTGCAGTATCTTAGAGACTAACAAAACATGTAACTGCTTTCATGAGCTTTTGTGGGCACAACCAATTTCTTCAGATGAATGGAGCAAGTTTTTTGTTAGTCTCTAAAGTGCTGCAGGACCATTCATTATTTTTTAACCTCTTAATGATAATTCAGTGTCTGTCTGTATGCTACCGAAATACAATGGTTGACTTACGACCACTTGCAGTTATGACCAAAGGTGTCGTAAATGGTGAACCCCAAGTTACGAACGCGATCTGCGCTTATGAACAGCGTGGTCACGTGTAACTCAATGGAGTCCGACTCACGAATGGACCGAGTTACGACCAATTGCTTGGTCTGTAACCAGTTCATAAGTCGGGAAGAGGCTGTAACAGATTTAATAGTGCTATACTAACTTTTAATAATAGAAAGTTTTACTTAACAATATATGAGATTATATCATGTTTCCATGGAATTCTGATGCCTGATTATTAACTGCTGATGATATGATATTTGATTAAATTAAAGGCAAAAGGAATCAAGAGAAGGATATAACTGTTTGAGTACGTGACTTCCATTAACTCCTACTCTGGGGCTCAGAGACTGATGGACCTAATATGATCTACCAGCCATTGAATTACTCACACTGTCTTGTTTCAGGCAATGAGAAATATTACACAATACTAAAAATAATAGGAAAGGAAGACAACTGTTCATGACAAGTAGTGCTCTTGTTTTCCATGTGTTGGGTCAAACCATCAGTTGCCTGTCAAGAAGCAGTGTACCAATGGTCCCATCTAGTGACCATTGAAAAGAGAGCCAAATTTTCAGTTTTATTAAGGAGTCAAAGTAGAAACCCTTTTTTCCATTCACTGGGGCTACATTAAATAAAAAGGGAGTTGCTGTACTTCTTGTAAAAACAATAATATCTGGTTTACATGTTAAAAGAATATTTCTGTTCACTAAATAATATTTTGCCAGCATGCTAAAGATCCAGAAAATGGCCCTGGTATCTGCAACAGATGTACAGCAAAGAAAAACTAACAATACGGGGCCATGCTATGCACTTATATCCCAAAGCAAGACTCCTCAATAAGATGAATGAGGAGTTCTGCTGAAAAATGAATACTCAAGAAAATGAATAAGCTTTGTCTTTAAGGGTGTGTCTAGACTATAGGGTTTTGTTGACAAAAGTGGACTTTTCTTGACAAAACTATACCTGCGTCTACACTGCCACTGAGTTCTGCTGACATAACATCGACAGAACTCAGCAGTTTTGTCGACAGCGGTAAACCTCATTCTACGAGGAATAACGCCTTTTGTCAACAGAGTTCTGTCGACAGAAGGCGTTATTGCATCTACACTGTCCTTTGCGTCCACACTGTCATGTCGACAAAGCGGCTTGCTTTGTCGACAGAACTGAATGTAGTCTAGACATTCTTTGTCAACAGAAGCTTTGTCGATAGTATCTGTCAACAATAATTCTGTCGACAAAATCCTGTAGTCTAGACTTACCCTAAGAATAGTGAACTTCATTATGACTACTCAACGTATAATATCCTTTAGAAAGAGATTTTCACAGTGGAACAAATCCCCCATAAATATTCTCTTTTTATCAGAGACAAACTTTGCCAGTAACGGTCTCAATTTTATTTTTAAACTATGTATTGCAGCTGAATAAGGATGATCTCCCTCACAGCTTAGCTCTCTGCTTTGTCTCAGCAATGAAATCATAAGGCTGAGTTTGTGAAATTTAACATTACAAAGAGCATATAAAAAGAAAGCCGGCTCTGGGACAGATGACATAAAAGCAGCATTATGAAAGGCACAAGAAAATTGATTTGCATTTCTCAGCATAATATATTATTCTTCTCTAGAATGATGCTTCAGCTCTAAGGGGAAGGTATAAAACATCTGTTTCCCTGGCATAGTTTTAAAGAAAGAGTTACAGCTAGATTTTTAGATAACTCCATTTACTGAAAATAAGTCACTTCACATTTACATCAGTGTAAATGAAAGCAGAATTTGGTCCAAAGATTTGTATTATTTATTATCATTTACTGGTTTCTGATACTCACAACTGGCATCAACTGAGAGGAGGACAGCAAGGCTGCACCCTATTTCCTAGTTTTGAACTTTGTTGTCCCTCTGGTGTGGACAGAATGAACAAACTCCCACACCTATTTTACTTATGGTTAACCCAAGTTGTTAAACCTGACTGGTCCTGTCTACACACCAGGAAAAGTGACTTTAACACCAATTTGTGGGAAGCAGAGGGAACATCACTGGAGAACTATTATCAAACATAGCTAAGGATTCCCTTAGGGTATGTCTACACTACCACCCTAGTTCGAATTAGGGTGGTAATGTGGGCAATCGGAGTTGCAAATGAAGCCCGGGATTTGAATTTCCCAGGCTTCATTTGCATGTTGCCAGGCGCCGCCATTTTTAAATGTCCGCTAGTTCGGACTCCGTGCCCGTGGCTACCTCCTGTTCCACGAGGAGTACAGGTAGTTCGGAATAGGAAGCCTATTCCGAACTACCTAGTTCATGCCGCGTGTAGCTGCGGGCACGGAGTCCGAACTAGCGGACATTTAAAAATGGCGGCGCCCGGCAACATGCAAATGAAGCCCGGGAAATTCAAATCCCAGTCTTCATTTGCAACTCTGGTTGCCTACATTACCACCCTAGTTCGAACTAGGGTGGTAGTGTAGACATACCCTTACAGACACAACTTCACTGGCTTAAAATACAAGAAGGTGGGTGTGAAGTGAGGATAAGACACTGAGGAAAGCTGGTTTAAGTAAGAACTTGAAATAATTTTTAAAATGTAAAGGCCTATTTATTACAGAGGCTCACCCAACTGTTCCAGTATTGCGTTGCTGACAGGCACTCCTGACCTGTGCATGGAAGTGGTCTTTGAACTGGAGACAGGCTTCTGGTGTGTACCACTGCAGATAATAAAGAATAGTAATTTAGATATATTGTATGATGATGTCTAACATATAAGGAGTTCAGCCAACTGGAAACAAATTAACAAGGTGATGAATTTGTAGCCCTCAAAAAAGATAGACAGGAAACAAGAGTTCCTTGGATTAACAGACAGTGAGGTTAAACAGTATGTGGGTTTCTCTTTACATTAAAATTAAACTGGAATAAAAGAAGGTGTGAATTTAAAGTGAATTAACTATTCCAGGCTGAAAGCATCCACATGAAATTAATCAAATAACTCTGTGTATAGACTGGCAGCTTCCCCTTAAGACAGTGAAAGTATCTTCTCCATCACTTTTATCACTTTGAATATAAGCTTTCTTCGCCATGTAAATCGCTAGATAAACTCCACCAGATACAGACTGTCCCTGGGTTACGTACAAGATAGGGACTGTAGGTTTGTTCTTAAGTTGAATTTGTATGTAAGTTGGAACTGGTACATATTGTAGGAGAAACTCTAGCCAAACATTTCTCCAGGGGTCAGTTTTATTCTCCCACACCTCACTTCCCTCAGTCCTTTATTCTCAAGCTGATGTGTCTGCTGAGAAAAGCCGCTCCGCATCTTCCTGGTCTGCTCAGGAGGGGCGCTAGCTTCGCGTCTCCCTGGTCTGCTGGGGGGAAACAGCTAGTGCAGGGTTGCCTCACCCCGTTTGTAAGTAGGGATCCGATGTAAGTCGGATCCATGTAACCCGGGGACTGCCTGTATAAGCTATCCCTGTAGTTTTTGCCTGGCATTAAAGATTCAGGAACTTTAATTTTCCCCAGAAAATGGAAATAATTCACTGCTTTGGCCATGGTATCCACCAGATCATTCTTACTATACTGTCTTTTATACCTCATCTTGTGCTAGTGAGCTTTTTCTGTTATAACGAATTTCTAGTAAAGAAGGATTGGTTTGCCCCCCCCATTTCCATAACCCTCCCTGTAAGTTTCTGCTATTTTATAAATTCAGTCACAGTATCATGAATTTAATTTCCCCTAGCCTCTGTTTGCCATCAGCTGGGGATGGGTGACAGTGGATGAATCTTTTGATGATTACTTACTCTGTTCATTCCCACTGAAGCATCTGGCATTGGCTACTGTCAGAAGACAGGATGTTGAACTAGAATGGAACATTGGTCTGACCCAGAGAGGTTGATCTTATGTTCTTAGTTACAAGATACATGCTTTTACTGTTGCGTAATTTAGGCAGTTGTTAGGCAATGTTCTACAGCTCTTTCTCTAGAGGGAATTATGCTTGTGAAAAAATTTAAAATTGTGTATTTTTCTTCAATAATTAATTTCTGCATTTACAAAAATAACAACAAAAAATAAAGTTATGTAAATGAAAAAAAACGAACTGCCTCCGAAATCAGGGGGAGGGAGAAGGCACTACTTAGCCTGCCAAGTGCCAAACTGTGGGAACATGGAGGAGAAGCTTCTTACCTTGGGGAAGTGGGAAATTATTCTGTCCCTGCTCACAGGGGGAACCAAATGCATGAGGCTGGACTTCATCTTCCAAATTCAGTCTGTCTCTGTTAGACATGAAACCTGTAAAGGAGGCTGTCAGTGATCATGAATCTTCTCAGCAGACCCCAAACATGAATGAAAAAAATAAATTACCATTCCTTATGTATACTGCCTCTTTGCTTTCCTGGTACATATATCAGGCAGTTGGAAGCCCACTGCTTGTAGAACTTTGATTTCACTTTGTAATACATGCCCTATTTATGAACTCTTTTGTTATGTTGTTGTAGCAGCAATGACTGGCTTTCTGAGGTTACAATGCAGCCAAATCTCATTTCAGGAAAACAAGAGAGACTCCACCATGGAGGATGAATTTTACAGTTTCTCCATCTGATAAATAATTTTGTAACGTGTTTCAACACAACACTTAAAAATCTCTCATCATGATTTGAACTCTGTCTCATGCCTCTTCCAAATGCATTATAAATCCTTCATGACATCTTATTTCTTCCAACTGGTGGGAGGCAGAAGGATAATGAAGTTGACACTTTTCTTGATGCTGAACAAAACTATCATTCAAAACCAGCTCAGACAACAACGTGACTTGGAAGAAAGGTAATGTTCATATGAATCATGCATATATTAAGACATTCCAGTCACCCGAATCACCTAGAGACTGACTCCAAACTCACTAATTTTGCTACACAATGCAGCTTTTGGGAATGTGGAAAAAAGCCCTTTATTAGTAGGGTAATTATCTGCTATATCATTTACAATAAAGATATTTATAATGAGAAAACTGATCACGTAGCAAAGTGCAAAGAAGGACTCACCATGCAGCAGCTGATGCAGCAGGTTCTCAGCTACACAAGGAGCTCCGCCTGCTACTGCGTGACCATAGCAACTGATTTGAAACATTCCACCCCCCAACCACATTTGAAGGTGGAGCTGGAATACGGGATAACTTAACTACACAGGAATATTGCAGATCTGTCTAACACAGAGAAGTTTTAAAGGGCTGAACTTATGGATGTCAGATGCTATTGGAGTTCCTACTCCCGCCCCCTCTCCAAAAATCCATTTAATATAAAGTTCTCAGATAGAGAACATATCAGATATTAAACTGATAAGAACAGATGCTGTTGGTTAGTAAACACAATGGGCCCCTGATACTGCATTGAGGAAATAGTGCTACTGAATTCTGTTTGTGGTGAGCCTGAGTAAGGACTGGTAGGGTCAGCCCCTTAGGTAAGGGCCATGAAAACCAGTAATACATTAAGATACTAATGGTGGAATCTTTGAGAAAATGCAATGAAACCTGGAGGAATTTTCAGAATTTCAGCTAAACAGACTTCCACCCAACTTCAAAATCAGGGTGCATGGTTCACTAGGAAACTACTTTAAGAGTTCTTTTTATACAAAGGATTGTTTGGTCTATCAAGCCTTTAAGTGATCTCTCCACCTAACTTCCTGGGAACAAGAGACAGGTGTCGAGGAATCAAATACAGATCTGTGCAGTAGGACCACTTGGCTGCCTATTTATTACTACATTATGCAGACTGTCCTTCCCTTTACTCCAAGCTTATGGATTAATTTTAATCGTGTATAGGGATTTTGCCATCTGTTTCAATGAGATTTAAAAATCTAATATAGAAAAGAGAATGTTTGTATGCTTGTGCTATAATAACTTGGACACTATAAGAGCGACCGCAACCAAACTTTGCATGGGGTAACCTTTCCTCCAGGAGAAGGTTTTAAGGGACTGTGGGAGGGAAGAGATGAGAGACCGATGCCTCTCCCCGGGGCTGCACGGAGCTTGGCAGTGCGGGGAGAAGTGGCTTCTCCACCATTGCTGGAAGCATATGGAGGCCCCTCTCCAATATTGCAATTGACTTGAGGCCCAGCGGCTGACCAATGGGCGGGTGGGTTGCTGCTGGGGCTCGCTTTAGGCAGAGGGGGCGGGGCTGGTGTTACCACTCAGCTGCCACTTTGAAAAAATGTCTGGAAGGAGGCGCATCGGGGACCTGGATGTGAGAGTGGAGGGAGGAAGGGAATTAATGGAGGGTAGAACTGGTCTGGGCGGGCTGGACCATTGGGAGCGAGTGGGGGGGAGGGCAGGATTGGAGGGGGGCTAGATTGTTGGGGAACACGTCAGTGAGAGGGCAGGACTGGGGGGCTGGATCGTTGGGGGGCGAGCTGGTCTGGGGGGGCTGGACCATTGGGAGCGAGTGGGGGGAGGGCAGGATTGTGGGGGGTGGGGCTGGACCATTGGGAGTGAGTGGGGGGAGGGCAGGATTGTGGGGGTGGGGCTGGAACATTGGGAGTGAGTGGGGGGAGGGCAGGATTGTGGGGGTGGGGCTGGAACATTGGGAGTGAGTGGGGGGAGGGCAGGATTGTGGGAGGTGGGGCTGGACCATTGGGAGCGAGTGGGAGGAGGGCAGGATTGTGTGGGGGGTGGGGCTGGACCATTGGGGGTGAGTGGAGGGAGGGCAGGATTGTGGTGGGTGGGGCTGGACTGTTGGGGGTGAGTGGGGGGAGGGCAGGATTGTGGTGGGTGGGGCTGGACTGTTGGGGGTGAGTGGGGGGAGGGCAGGTTTGTTGTGGGTGGGGCTGGACCATTGGCGGTGAGTGGGGGGAGGGCAGGATTGTGGTGGGTGGGGCTGGACCATTTGGGGTGAGTGGGGGGAGGGCTGGATTGTGGTGGGTGGGGCTGGACTGTTGGGGGTAAGTGGGGGGAGGGCAGGATTGTGGTGGGTGGGGCTGGACCATTGGGGGTGAGTGGGGGGAGGGCAGGATTGTGGTGGGTGGGGCTGGACCATTGGCGGTGAGTGGGGGGAGGGCAGGATTGTGGTGGGTGGGGCTGGACCATTGGGGGTGAGTGGGGGGAGGGCAGGATTGTGGTGGGTGGGGCTGGACTGTTGGGGGTGAGTGGGGGAGGGCAGGATTGTAGGGGGGTGAAGGAAGTGGGGCTGGACAATCCTGCAGAGAATGAGTGAGAAATGAAGCCCATGGCGGAGGGCAGGTCTCCTTTGAGGAGCACTGGCCCAAGGGGCAGCACTGGATGATGCTGGGGTGGGTGAGAAATTAATCCAAGGCGGGGGGATCCCTCAAATCTGGGCACTGGTCATGGGTTTGATACTGGATGATCCTGGGAGTGGGGGGTGGTGAGAGATGCAGTCCATGGAAGGGGCAGCTGGTCAAGGGGGTGGTGTTGGAGGAGGGGCTATAGAGGTGTCAGCAGGCTCAGGTAGTTGATTAATAGTTTCATCAAAAAAGATGAGAGAAGAGTTCGAGGTGTCACCTTGAAATCTCTCAGATTCAGTAGGGCCAGCCCCATGGATTGAGGCATCCCTATACTCAGCTCTTGGATGAGAATCTGCAGACCCAGCATGCCTATCCCCTACTTCCCTACCAAAAAAACCATGAGCTTCTACAAGGATAATTAGCAAAAATACCATCTGATAGGAAGCAAAACATTGCACTGTTGAAGAGGGGCCTCCATACGCTTCCAGCAATGGTGGGGAAACAAGCCATGGTGATTTGGGGGCTCTCCCTTCCACTGCGCTTTTAACGGCCCCAAGACTCATGACATGGGAAGAAAACAGAAACAGTTTCTATTGTGACTGTTGTATCTCAGTTTGCCAAGTCAAATAGCTCTGATTCTCAACATTGCAATGCTTCTTTCTTGAGTCAGAGATTTTGCTTTATGCAGCAGTAGAAAAGCATGGGGGTCTTCCATAACGGCCAGATGTCAGGCACTGGCAGCTGCGGTGTGGCTGTAGGCTGTCAGGACCAGCTTCTGTTTTTCTTCGGTTGTTACTTCGGTTTCCCGGGCAATGCCAGGTAAGTCCAGCTAGTTGTGAATAAAAGAAATCTCCTACATTCTATTTGTCAGTCTTAGGACTCATCTAGACTACGGGGAACAGTCAAAAGAGGATATGCAATTCCGCGGGAATTTGCATATCTTCTTCTGATTGCACTTTCGAAAGTGGAGCTTTTGAAAGTTAAAGTAGTTAAGAAGCGGCTTTTTGGCGAACCCCCCTTGTCGAAAAGCAGCATAATCCTCCTTTTTTGAGGAAGAGAGGCT
Organism: Pelodiscus sinensis; assembly: GCF_049634645.1. Taxonomy (NCBI): domain Eukaryota; kingdom Metazoa; phylum Chordata; order Testudines; family Trionychidae; genus Pelodiscus; species Pelodiscus sinensis. The sequence goes on from NC_134725.1 coordinate 7,503,422, forward strand.
TTTTGATGGGGGGGGGGGGGGGGCGTTCGCCGAAAAAGCTGAATCTTAACTACTTTCCCGTGGAATTTGCATATCTTCTTTCAACCGTTTCCCATAGTCTAGATGAGCCCTTAGAGTCCAGCCTGACAGTCATGGAACAAACTCTAGAGGCACAATCCAACTTGGATCACTACCTTAGGGTACGTCTAGACAGCGGCGCAAGTTTGGGATACTTCTGGTATCTCAAAATAGCTATTCGGTGTCTTTTGAGCAAGACCATTATTTCAAAATTTAGTGGGCTTGCTATTCTGACGTCTCTGTAACCCTCATTCTATGCAGGTTTAGGAATGTTTCAGAGTAGTGGTTTATTTCAAAATTTGGCACTGGAAGACAGCTAAGCTATTTCTGTTTCATAAGATTGGAGCTATGAAATAAGCTATTTCATAATTAGATTGAAATGAGATATGCAATGTGCACAGCTCAAATTGCGTATCTTATTCTGAGCTAATGTTGCAGTGTAGATGCCCCCTTACAAAGTGGCACATGAATTTACAATTAAAAATTAAGGAACTACAATGATTTTTTCAGACTATACACAGTGACTATTACACAGATATATGTTCTAATCTGGTACCTACAACCTGTGCTTTGTTCTCTATTGTGTGCAGTTACTTTTAAATATTTTAAATCATTCATGTGAATAAAAGCATATTGCAAAAACAAACAAGAGCCCAGGGTTTGCTGTCAGTGGATCATCTAGAAAAGTTGGGATGTAATCAGTTTTATGGCCTTGGGCTAAATTCAGGTTGTTTTATGCATATGAATCATCAATCTTAGAGAAGTAAATTAGCCTACCTGTGTGTGCACACGCTGAGATCAATTTATCAAGGGTCATGGGAGAGCCTACATACTGGCAATTTTAAAATCAAGACGGGTTGTTTTTCAAAAAGATCTGTTCTGGTAATTATTTGGGAGGAGATGTATGGCCTTTGTTATACAAGCAGGTCAATCTCCATAATCACAATTGTGCCTTCTAGCCTTGGAATCTATAAAGAATTTGAACCTCTGCATTTAAGGCCTCTTTGTGGCTAATGGGGATAGATCTTGACATTTTAAACTAATAATTTAAAATCTGAATAAAAATGTTACAGCCTGGGTCTGGGTGACAGTCCCATCATGTGAGTTGCTTCCTTAACCATCCTCTATTTTCTGTTCTGGAACATCCTAAGCATGTAAACAATTGCCCCATGTACATAGGCTGAGTCACTGCTTGTCTCTTAGAGCCATTTCACAAAAGGAACAATAATAAAAAAAAAAATCAATACCACTCTCAATGAACCCAAAGTCCAATAGGGACCTAGGTAACCAATTTAAATACACAGGTTGTCTTGGTTAGTACCCAGTGTATTTACTTTTCTCATGCTTCAGTCCCACTCCCCCCAAAAGTAAATCAATAAATTATCTGTGAAATGAAGGACTATGCATAATGGTTTAAAAAATACAAGGCTGCCCAAAACCACTGAGGAAAATAAGAAAACGAAAACTGGCTATAACCTGAGATCTCTGTTAAGGCCCATATCATATCCCCTGCCTACAGAGTTGGACGTGACCTTGTCATAGAGCAGGGGTGAGGAACCTAAGGACCAAGAGCCAGCTGCAGCCTCTGGGTTGCCTAGATCTGGCCCCTGAGGCTTATGGCCTCCCGCATCATTGGGGAGCCCATGATGGCACTCCCACCTCCCTCCCCCGCTGCCTCCCCACAACCCTCAGCCCCCGACTGCTTTTTCAGTGGGTCAGCGGCCCCTGGCCCAAAAAAGGTTCCCCACCCCTATTATAGAGGAAGAGAAGAGACGGACTGCCTTCATGTTAGTATCCCCCATTTCCATCAGTGCTACAGAAATACCTTTATCAGTATTCAATGTAAAGTAGACTCAATGGATGAAGAGGGAATTTAAGTCTGGTAGGCCAGTTATTCTCCATTTTTCTCTTCAACATCCTTCAGAAAAATGAGATTAATGCTGTCTGTTAATGCTGCCTGTTACTCCTGAAGCCCAGGATTGCAAGGTGGTAGGGAAGAAGAGAAATTGGAGGCACAGGTTCTTTGTAGGGATGTGGATTTTGGGAGGGCTGCAGGTTATTCATGATGCTTCCTTCTCATTCTGCAAAGGAAAGAGCCCACATCCCAGTGAAAGTTGGAGGAAACTCCACAAGTGCACACTCCATGAGTTTCTAACACACAGTAAAAGACTAACCTGTTTACTGGACAATTTGCTCCCAGATTCTGAGATTAATAAAGTATGTTTTCTTGAAAACCTTTTTAATGGTAATAAAGTTTGCCACTGTGGATTTCAATGATCAACCTGGATCTATTCTTTTGTCTTGACATTGATCCTGCCATTGTCTTTGTAAAATCCTGTCTAAGAACTTTGATTAGAATAGCTGGTACACCTCCATAGAGAAAATTAGCTCATGGGCATGAATATTAACTGCTTTGTGAGGAGGGGGGGAATAATTTTTAAACATCTGATTTTCCCTGATGCCAGAACATGTCTCGGTTACCTGAGAACCCAGAGCTCCCTGGCATTGAGGTAATCAGCACTACAATGACATCTGCCTCCTGCCTACCATGCTATCAAATTTTAAACCTTTGCATAATGCTGTGAGATGGTACTGAAAAACAGAGGCAAGTCTTGAAGCCACTCATATGGATGTGTAAGGTTCACCAAGTGTAAACATTGTACAGTGGAAATAATCCCCACATAATCTAGATGTCATATCAGTGGTGGGTCTCTGGAGAGGAATCGGAAGGAACAAAAGTGGGCATGGCCCAGAGATGGGGAGTATGATTAGTAGATTTATACAGAAGATAAAACCACATGCCTAAAACCCTGAATAGGTGAAGAGCAGCAATGTATGTCTAATGGAAAGCATAATTTTATATTTATTTTAATTATTTAACAATTCTTTTGTTTTTATATCATCAATCTTATTCTAGAGAGATTAACTAGCATTCCCTCATAACAGTGCCCTTTATAGATTTTAAATTTAGGTTCTATCCCTCAACTATATGAAAACAATAGTTGGATCTTTTTCAAGTATTTGGCTCCATCAATTTTTTTTCTTGAACTGTTTTATTTCTATGACGTGATAAAAAAAGGCATGAGGGATGTTGACAAACCAGTGAATCAAAATAATCATTACTACATATCTCAGTCTCAGTGGGGTAGCCATGTTAATCTGTAACTGAAAAAAAATTAAAAAACAACTAAAGGTCGACAAGCACCTTAGCAACTAAGAAAAATATGTATATAGCATCATGAGTTTTTGTGAGCACAACCCACTTCTTCAGATGAACGGAGCAAGGGGTCCAAAGGTACAAATAAATAGCATAAAAAGGGGAGATGGGGAGGGAAAGGAGAAAAAAAATCTTGCCAGCTACAGTGTCTGTGCTAAATGAGACTAATAGAGTGTATTGCAAGTGCCTGATACTTAGCTTTTGATGTCATTTGGGTGTTGAATATAACAGTCCATCCAGTTTAAGTCTTTGCTCAAACCTTTGGTCAAATGCGCCAAATTTGCATATGAAGGCAAGTTCTGCAGTTTTTTCTCCAGCTGGTTTTTGAAATTTCTTTGTAAGAGCACAGTCACTTTTAAATCCATTAATAAGTGCCCGGGCAAACCTATATATCTTAGGTTTGCCCAGCATCACATAGTGTCATTTTCATAAGGTCAGGAAGCCAATAATAGCCATTTCATGCCTTCAGAGCTTCAAAGACTCGTAGAAGAATAGGTTTGATAAAAATACTAAGACTTCCCTCATTTTATTGATATGCCTGAAATTTCCTCCTCTCTTAAAAGGCTGTATGCTGAGAAATCATTTCACTAATTGTTTCAGGTGCAAAAAAAGCTTTAACAAAATTAAATAAATACTTTTTACCTAAAAGGCCAGAGACCCTATTCTGCTCCAACTGAAGTCAATAAAAAAAAATCTATCCTTAAAGGTAAGAAGAAGCAGGGTGTAAATCTTACTTACTATTCAAAAGAGGTGTCCTGTTGATTTCCATGGAGCTATCTATATGAGGAAGACAAACACAAGACAGTGCTAATTCTCATGGGTGTTTCGTATGATGCAAGCAGTGTTGGTTAAATCAAATAAGTTCTTCTGCTACGCATATTTGATCACAGACACTTACCCACTTTTACTTTCTTACATACAGAGGGGCTGCATCTAGACTGGCAATTTTTTCCGCAAAAGCACGTGCTTTTGCACAAAAACTTGCCAGCTATCTACACTGGCCACTTGATTTTGTGCAAAAGCACTGATGTTCTACTGTCCAAAATCAGTGCTTCTTGCACAAATGCTTTGATGTTGCCATTTGGGCAAAAGCCCTTTTCCGGAAATGTTTTTGCGCAAGAGGGCCAGTGTAGACAGCTAAAAATTGTTTTGCGCAAAAAAGCCCCGATGGCAAAAATGGCGATTGGGGCTTTCTTGCGCAAAACCGCGTCTAGATTGGCACGGACGCTTTTCTGCAAAAAGTGCTTTTGTGGAAAAGCATCCGTGCCAATCTAGATGCTCTTTTCCGCAAATGAAAATCATGCCAGTCTAGACGTAGCCCCAGGGATTAAAATGCTTTAACCATCTGCTGAGTTTTTTTGTATTGTTCTTTTTATTATAAAATCACAGAATATTGGGCTTGTACAGTTCTTTAAACCTACAGGAGACACTTGAATAATAGTGGGATAGTAATGCATATATGTTCAGAAAACAGGAATCTGCATACCATTTAGCTATTGAGAAATAATCTTAACATAATTGTGGAAACCCATACTCATCAGCCAGCATATGTCTACACAACAGGACTGAAGTGGAATTAAACTATGTGACTTTAGCTACATCAATTGCATAATGAAAGTCGAAATGGCTTAATTTGTTTTTTGGCGCTGTCTACACACTCTTCCTTCGACTTCCCTTACTACTTGTAAAATAGGGGTTACAGAAGTTGGAGTAAGAAGTCCTCCATCTTGACATTATTTCAAAATAATGCCTTGCTGTGTAGACAAGCTCTTTGTTATTTTGGAATAATGTCAGCCCTAGAGTGCAGAAAGAGGCATAAAAGAGACATAAGAGTACTGCTATAGGTCAATCACTGTGCAATATCCCTGCATTCTGACAGTCTGAAATAGTTCAAGTTCAATATAATAACTTACAAATAATACAGGTAAATATTTTTTTTTCATTACCACCCTAAATATAATTATTTTGTAAATAAACCTCTTTCTTCTCTTTTCCCATCCTTCGGCCTGATACTTTAATCTTTATACAGGCTATGGTTTTTCTCCCCTAGTACACAGTGTCCTAATGTCTCTCTCTCTCTCTCTCTCTCTCTCTCTCTCTCTCTCTCTCTCATAGCTAGATAGAGGAGGTGTATAGAGACAGATAGATAAACAGACAGGCTGCATCTAGATTGGCATGATTTTCTGGAAATGCTTTTAACGGAAAAGTTTTCCATTAAAAGCATTTTCGGAACAGAGCATCTAGATTGGCATGGATGCTTTTCCACAAAAGCACATCTAGACACGCTTTTCCGCAAAAAAGCCCCAATCACCATTTTTTGTGATTGGGGCTTTTTTTGTGGAAAACAAATCTGAGCTGTCTACACTGGCCCTTTTGCGCAAAAGCTTTGCGCAAAAGGGACTTTTGCCCGAACAGGAGCAGCATAGTATTTGCGCAAGAAGCACTGATTTCTTACAGTAGGAAGTCAGTGCTTTTGCAGAAATTCAAGCGGCCAGTGTAGACAGCTCAGTGTAGACAGCTCAGCTGGCAAGTTTTTCCGCAAAAGCGGCTGATTTTCCGGAAAAAATGGCCCGTCTAGACACAGCCACAGAGTGCGTGTGAGGGAAAGCATGCAAGCCAGCCGCACTCTGGCCTCTGCGACAGCCCCGCAGCCTGTGCATGGCAGCGGGCTGCAGGGAGCACAGCGGGCAGGGTGCAAAGGGAGTGACTAGCAGAGAAGCAGACCTAGGCCATGGCTTTGAAGATTTCAGACAATGAACCCCAGACCATGCAGGGGGGAGGGGGGAGGGAGATAGTTAACAACGCCCGCAAGCTCCACCCACTGGGGCAGCTGGGGGGGGGGGCTTTCCCCTGAGGACTGAAAAGCACGCCCTGCCAGGGCTCTCAGCACCCACGCTACTAGCGGCCCCGGGTTCCTATTCACCAACTACGTCACCAGCGCTGGCTCCGCTGGGCAGCCAGCGGAGAATGCTCGAGCCGCGCTGTTTGCGCAGCTACGGTAGCCCGGCCTCCCCGCGCTGTGACCTATCCACAGAAGCCAGCGTACGCAGAGCGCGTTGCCGTTGCTTGGCAACCAGCGCCGGCGGCGGCTACGAAGGGGCCCGGCGCGGCCTGTGGGCTTGGCGCCGAGAGAGAGGGGGGGGGCGGGATTGGCTGTTGGGTTTTTTTAAAAAAAGCTCGCGGGCCGCTTCCCGAGCGCGCGGCTGCGGGGTTCCCCGGAAGCGCCCCCCCGCCCTGTCGTGCCGTGTGGAGCCCTCTCTGGGGGGCGGGGAGCAGCCCCCCCCCCGCTGTAAGCCTGCCCCCGGGGCGATCTTGCTTCGTTTTTGGCTTGAGACCCTCCAGCCGAGGCAGAAATCAAGGGGGGTGCCAGTGCCCCCAAAGGCTGGGGGCTGAGCGCAGCTGGCAGGCAGGAGACCCCCCCCCCCGCTGGGAGATTGACTTTTGGGGTGTCTCCACACTAGAGGGGAGCCCCCCCCAGCCCTGCAGCATGGCCCATGCTCGCATCTCCGCTAAGCTGCCTCCTGACATCGACCCCACCAAAGCCCCCATTGCGTTTGGGGAGAGGGCCCTTCCTAAGCTGAATGAGGAGTTACAGTCCCCAGAGCTGCTGACCCGGCAGAGGGCACTGATGGCCCTGTGCGACCTGGTGCATGACCCCGAGAATGTCTACCAAGCAGTACAACTCGGTAAGTGATGCCGGGTGCCGCAGCGGCCCGGGATACCCGCCCCCGACGGCGTGCCTACACAGCACCCTCAACGCCAAGGCTATGTCTAGAGTGCAAGCCTCTTTCGAAAGAGAGCGTCTAGACTGCAGGCGGAACTTTCGAAAGAGCACGCCGCTTTTTCGAAAGAAAGCACCCAGTGAGTCTGGATGCTCTCTGTCGAAGAAGCCCTATTTACATTCAAGAACGCCTTCTTTCGAAAGCAGCACTTGCGAAAGAAGGCGTTCTTCCTCGTGAAATGAGGTTTACCGCCGTCGAAAGAAAAGCCGCGTTCTTTCGATTTAATTTCGAAAGAACGCGGCTGCAGTCTAGACGCAGGGGAAGTTTTTTCGGAAAAAGGCTACTTTTCCCAAAAAAAACCCCTGAGTCTGGACACAGCCCAAATGAGCCACCTAACTTATTTCGAGTGTATTTCGAAATAGCTTATTTCGTCATTTGGCGCTGTCTACACAGCACCAGATTTTGGAATATAGTGCTATTTCAAGCCGTCCCTTACTCCTTGTACAATGAGGTTTATAGGCATGGTGAAATAGTGCATCCAATATATTTCAAAATAGTAGTCATGTTCAAAAGACGTAGGGTAGCTATTTCAGAATACCTCTGGTATCCTGAAATAACTTTGCTGTGTAGACATACTGGGAGATGGGGTAAAGTACTGTTTGTTTCTTTATTATGTACAAGAGCCCTGTGAAGGTTTGTTCATTTTATTCCTTCTTGTTTTTAAACTTAGAAATACAAGGAACATCATGACTCAAGATTCCTCGGTTTAGCATTTTTTTTTAAAGTTGTAAGTAGCCCAGCTGAAAAAGACTTCCCTTGTCCATTGATTAGACTTTAAATTGCAGGGGATCTCAGATCTCTATTATCTTAATCCCACAAGTTTTCTTTTAGTGAATGAGCTTTCCAGGAGACACAAAGTAAGGGAGGCCTGACTTTCTAATAATGTAAAAAAGTAAACCATAATAAAAATTGCCTTGAAAAAGAAAAACCATTCAGACAAGCATGAAGCAAGAAAACAGGGCATCAACCCACTATTTTTTCTTTGTAGGTCATTTAAATTTTCTTTCTGCTGTGTGTCTGAAGGTGGGACTATTGTTCTCTGAGTCCCCAAGCATCCACGCTGTTCTGTGCAGTTGGCACATGGGTCAAATGTTTGCATCCATCACAAGTCCCACCTGTGCAGAATGCTTAACCAACAGTTCACATTGCAGGACTTGGGTCTATGCACTGAAAAACCTTTAAACATATAGAATAAAATAAATATTAATCTAAACTACCTTTAAGCTGTGTGGCCCTGAAGCTGCCCAGCAGACTATCAAAATCTTGCACTTTTTAGGTGCCCCTCCCCCTTCTGCCATGTTGCTCCTGCCTTCTGCTTGCTTGGAGCTTCCTGCTTCTTATGCAGATGGAGAGAGTGAAGGGAGTTGGGAGGAGGCAGGCGCAAATATCTGGGTGTCTCCCTTCCTCAAGCCCCCACCCCTGTACCCTGGGCATGCAGAGTTGGGAGTGGGGAGACGTCAGGGATCTGGAGTGAAACCGGGAGCTTGCTAGTGGCTGCAGCTGTGGCTGCTTTGGGTGGCCAGCTACTTAAAAGGGCAACTTACTTAAAGGGGCAACCCATGTCTATTTCTCACATAGGCTGTGTCTACATTGGTGCGATCTTGCGCCAAAGCGGCTGCTTTAGCGCAAAAACATGCTGCCTGTCTACAGTGGCGGGGAGTTGTTGCGCAAGAACACTGACTTCTAACTTGTGAAATCATTGCTTCTTGTGCAAGAACTATGATGCTCCCGCTCAGGAATAAGCCCTCCTGCACAACTGTTCTTGAGATCAACATTTAGTTTAATTGCACATTTTTAAAAACAAAAATCACATATTATTATTATTATTATTATTTTTAAATCATAAAATGTTATTGTAATGGAATTTTCTCGCAGAACCCTTATTTTCACTTCATGGAACCCTAGGGTTCTACAGAGCACCATTTGGGAAACACTAATATAAGCCATACAATCGTATCTGGTGTTAGTACTCTTCTTCTCTATTGCGTACCAATGGCTCTTATCTACCTCTTTTGACTATCCAGTCTTTAGGTACTTATAGACTGTTTTTCCTGTTACATTCCAGCTCGGCTTTTCCCTTGATATTTTTATACCCACTTCCTCTTCTTGTTTTCTCTCCCTCCCATTTTTTTTTCCTTTTCCTCCCCCCTTTCTCTCCTATTTATTTTAGTTCTGGACATCCAACACTCTGGTCATCTGAAGAAGTGTGCTGTGTGCAGGAAAGCTCATTATACCTTCTACATGTTTTGTTAGTCTTTAAAGGGCTACTAGACTATTTGTTGTTTTTTAAGTTTATCCTGTACAGAGCAACTCAGCTGCTCCCTGAAGAATTTGAGTTACATTAGTAGTGTAAGTTGAGTTGACGTAGTTTAGATATACTTACTGCAGAGTCCACGCTGTGCTGAGTTGACAGAAGAAACTCCCCCATCAACTCTCCTTACTCATTGGTGGGAGGGTAAGTGCTAGTCAATTTAGCAGGTCTTCACTAGATCAGCTAAACTAACCACTACTGGATCAGTCACTGCAGCATCGATCCACCCTGTCATACCGACAAGCCCTTTGTGTCATGCCATATCTCTCACACACACTTTGCCATACGCACATATACACTGTCTTTCACACTCCCCTCCCAACACATACTTGCATTATTATTATTGTTACTGCTTGATATTTCCTGCAATGCACATATTTTCGAAGTAATTTTATTCTTTGAAAGTATTTTTATTTGAATTTTTTTGGTCTTTGCATTTCATAATTTTTATTTCTCTCTTACACTTAAATCTTATTCTTTGAGTAATAGTTCTACAATGCCTAACCTTCCTTGGTGGAAGTAATTGTCCTTTTGGTATATGTTTGTCGTTTCTACTGGTGGTGCTCATACACATAGTACCTTGATGATTTGGTGCGTATAATAAAATTAATTCTGCACATGAATGGAAAAATTGGAACATCATCGAAATTGTATCTTAGTACCTGTTTTCCCAAGATTTGGATTGATATTTTCCCCTGGTGTGACCCGGTTGAGTTCCTGCTATAATAGTAAATTAAAAACAAACAAAAAACCATAACCATAAACAAAGCCCAATTCAGCTCTGGCACAATTCCATTAAATTCAGTCTTTTATGCATTTTCTTACACTCTGGTTTCTGCATACATATAGCTAGTTTATCTTAAACTAAGGAAGGAATATGCCTTAGTTCTGCCACCATTTCTGATCTCCATTCCCCATTGCTATTCTTGAAGTCCATCTCTGCTGGTATTTTCTTCAGCCAAGTATACTGGTCATTACCTTTGGAACCTGTCAAGTTATTTTTTAATCTCCCATGATTGCAAAGTTAATGTAAGACTCATATTCTGCCCTTGCTACCAGGTGAACTGCATGTCCTCCATCTCCAATCAATAATGGACTAATAAATCTATTGTCAAGAAGGAAATTAAGTTCATTTCTTCTTCACATAACTTCTCCTTAGGCTATCTTTGAAGAAAGTTAAGGCATATATTTATGCCCCAATACTGCAAACACACATGTTCTTAGTTTTTATCACATGAGTATCTCCAGTGACTTAAGTGCTGCATTTCTCAAACTGGGTGTCACAGATTGTGGCAGCTGGTTGAGCACCCAACTCTGAAAGCAGCACCACTACTAGCAGTAGTGCAGACATAAAAGTGGCATCATGAGTGGAGCTTGAACTGCTGGCTGGGAATGCTAGCCCCCAGCTTTGCCTCTTGTGCCTATTGCTCTGCTTTTTTAGTGCTCCCACCCCCAGAACCCAGAGCTATGTGATGTGGCCTCAGTCCCAGAGCCACTGCACAAGGGGAGCTACATAGAGGCTTTGGAGGCAGAGTATGGGTGGGGCCAGGCCAGGCCTGGCTGTTTGGAGAGGCACAGCTTCCCCAGTCTCTGATACCTGCCACCCATCTGTAGTATGGTATGATGTGTGGCGGGGAAGGAGATTGGTCATCACAGCCCTTCAAAGAGGGTTTAGCAAAAAGGTTTGAGAACCCCTGCTTTAGCGGCATAACTTCTGTGCAGTTGGACACTTACTTCTACAAACTTCAGGGGGGCTTTACATCCACATGGAGTCCCACTTGTGCAGAATATATTTGCCTGATTAGAACCTTAGCTAGCGTAGAACATAGAAGCCTAATTGCTTATGTCCTAATCCAGTGCCCACTGAAATTAAGTCTTTCCATTATCTTCATTGGGTTTTGAATCATGCCATTGGCAATGCTAGCTGTTTATGAACATTACAGCAATAACTCATAAAATAAAGTTGTGACATTTCAACGTTGAGAGTATTTGTGGGGCAGCCTTTTTGGTGGTATATCTCCAGCTTTGGAAATCACTTTCTTTCTCTATGTGTCAGAACCAGAGTTTGACCCAATCAATGTGATTTTAATATACGACCTCTTAAGAAAAAAAATGTTAAAAATTATCTATTCTGTCTCTCAGGATTCCTGGATAACCTGAAAAATTTGCTTCTAGACCAGGATAGCACTGTTCGACAAAAAACAACTGAAGTCCTTTATGTAATGGCTACTCATACTGTTGGCAGGTAAGTATATTCCCAGAGTTTATGGGATGATAATGGAGAATGGTGAGGGTAGCTGAGGTTTTAGTGAAGAATATTCAGCAGCAGTTTCTGTTCCAAGTTGCATCAAGGTTTAGAACAGAATGTCAATGAGATTATTATACATTGATAGGATTTATGAATTTTATTATGCATTTATCCACCATAAACCCAGCTTTTGGTTTGTAGGAATGGTTTTATAGAAAATGGAGTCATTCCTGCCCTGTCCCAGCTCTTGAATGATCCAGAGGATATCTGCCGAAGAAACATGCACCGAGCATTTAAAATGATGTCAGAATTGCCGACAGGTAGGATTTGTTAAAAATTCAAACTATTTATTTCATATGGATTCATAAGGTACATTGGCATCTTAATCTTTCTAGGTTAATTTAAGTATGCATTTCAAATGATTAAATATGTAAGGAGGCTAAAGCAGACAGCTGAATGTACCTTATTCCCAAAATAATTTACAGCTTTAATTTTTTCAGTTATCTTAAAATTTTATTCATGGGAAGTAATTTTGTTTATTCTCTCTGATCTTATTTTCTTTACTTAGTGTGGCATTTTATTTTTGTAAATTGTCATTATGTTTCATCTGAAGACTTTAAAACAATGTCTTGCTTCTTTTGAGTGAGGGACAATTATACTTCATGTTGATGCTGTTCTCACATTAAAATTGTTTGTAGGTTATGCAATAGAGTGAATTCCTACTTTTAAAAGATAAAAGCTCACTTAGTTCACAGATTATGTTGAAACATGAGTTTCTGTTGTAATGTGTCAGAGAATAGCAACATGTTCTTTTTTTCTTTTGTGGGCTGATCTTGCAAACTCTTATTCAGATGAATGATGTTGCACTAAAAAGATTCCTTATTTTTTTTTCCTATCAGGGGATACCTCTCTCTTAATAATAGGGGACTGACTTTGTTTACCATTCTATTTCCCATATGCTATTCTGGCTGTTTATAGGGGCTATACAAGAAATGTGAGAAGCTCAGGGCAAATTTCCTCAGTGCGAGGGCAGTGCAAATCCTTTGTATAAATATGTCACCTTCACCCAACTCTTAAGACCTGATTAGGGAGTATATTGGTGGCAGAAGGAGCGCACATCAGGGTTCTGGGTTGTAGTGTCTAACCCTATAGCAGTTTGAAATTGGAATCCATAGGGTGCAACATGACTGCACTTTTGCCCTGCCACCAACCATTTTGGGCTGCATCTTTCAGGAAGTGGAGTGCAGAATTTAACCCTAGCAGTTCAATACAAAGAATCTGTCTGACAATAGTGTGATAATTTATTATACTTTTAAAATGTTTTCTTAACTAAAAATTTATATAGTTAAAGTATTCTGTCTTTTTACCTTAAGATTTGGTCCTAATTTTTAGTCTTTTTTCCTCACTTTTTAAAAATACTGATTTCTTTGTCAGCTCAGAAGTACAACAGAATCTATGGAAAACGTTCATTTAAAATAATTATATGAAGACACAAGTGAAAACATTCCAAATTTCAAGTGGAAAACTGTCATTATGTTAGTGGTGCTTAAAAGAGATTGAGTGAATGTTTAAAGATTGGTGAGTGAGCAGGTTTGAACTATAGAAAAAAGCTTGTACATGAGTGCAGACCATTGTGAAATCAGAGGTGAATAAATCAGTATATAGCCAAACAATCCAGTGAGAAAAACAAAGATAAACAACAATTTCTATGTGATTACCACATAGAAATGGAAGATCACATATCTATCTGATGAAAGGGTTTTCAAGAACAGTAATTTAACATTTTTTCTGCATTATTCTGTTCTATCAGTCATTCTGTGTAGACTTTTAAATTTAATGAGAAGGTGGCTTGCAGTGTGATTTTTTTTTTTTTGTATGTCTTGATCTAGTAGGGTACTCATTCATTTAGCTCAGTAGTCAGGATGTTAAATAGCATTTTTAGGCACTTATGAGAAAAGAAGAGGTCACAGGAAGAAATTATGCCACTAGGTTCACAGCAGAATTATAGGTTTTAAGAATTGCCATCAAGCCTAGTAGACCTAAAATTGAACATATTACTTGTGCATTTATTTTCAAGAATGTCCCTTTGTTCTTCCTGTGACTGACTGTTCTTCAAAACTGACTGTACAGCCAGTTCCTGTGTTGTGAATGGTTGACTTATGACCGTTCGCAGTTACGACCAACGCTGTCATAAATGGCAGACCTCGAGTTACGAACACGATCTGTGCTTACGAACAGCGCGGTCACATGTAACTCAGTGGGGTCCGACTTACGAACGAACCGAGTTACATCAAATTGCTTGGTCCGTAACCGGTTCGTAAGTCAGGAGGAGGCTGTATATTGAAATCTTAAAGGCAAGGATGCTTTTCAGAGCAGGATGGTCTAACAAACAGCAGCGTAAATGGACATTAACATGTAATTACATAAACACTTTACATTGCCACAGCAATAAAAAAGGGCTTTAGTATTTATGAAAATCACACCTTTTTCATATGTAGTGTTTTTTAACCATACTGCCAGGAATGTCCTGCAGAATATAATGATAGTGTGCCATATATTGTAAGTTAAGTGTTTTCAAATGGCATGAATTATTATTATTACTGAATTTACTGCAGGATTATCCATTAGAAAAGTTTGAATGTAAACAGTATTACAATCTTCATTTTAGAAAAATATTCGTGAATATTTTATGGCAAGGATTTCAGTGGGTTTGAAGACATGTCTGACTTACCCACAGTCATAAACCTTATTGGAGCTGGTGAGTGTGAGTGCCACCTTTCAACTAGGATAAACAAGGACTTAAGCTCCGTTTCAGAGTAAGATGAAGCAATAGGAGTATCCATGGAAAACACAAGCCACATACACCTGTCAGAATCTGAACTATGTAGGTGGAGTAGTTTTCATTTCTTTAGAGTGTATATTCATCACTATTTTCATGACTTTATTTTTTTTTATAAAAGACAAAGTGAAAAATACAAAATAGGTTGTTGATCTACTTGGCAACACAGACAAGCATCATCATACACTTTATGGGGTCCTCAAAAGACATGTAAATTTTACAACTCAAGGCTAGATAATACTACAAGGACAGTTACAGTGATCAAATAGGCAAAAACCTGTATACATATGACCAAGGAGGGATGGAATGAAGGAAGAGTTAAGCCGAATGGAAGTGTGTCCATTAGCAATGTAAATATTTTTAATCCAAATAACTAAAAATGCATTCAAAATTTCAACCTATACTGTATGTTTTCTGTATATATTTCACTACCAAACATTTGAACAAGCTCTTTTTGTAATTTAGGTATGAAACTGTGACACATATGGTGCATGTCAAAGAAAGTTATTTTCTCAGCAAACACTAGGGTTACCAACTTTGTATTTAAAAAATAAGGGTCTGTTTTCTTAGCATCTCACCTCAGTCTTGCCTCTCAATATCATTATCATCATCATCATCAATTGTAAGCATTACTCACCTACATTTGCCAGAGCTATTTCTTGCTGTTTTCTGTAGCACTTAGCAACTCCCAATCTTGTAGTATAGAGATGAACATATAAGGGATGTCTCTTGTAATACCATACTGTTGGTAACCCTAGAAAACACTAATTTTAGCATGCATGATCTAAGCCGTGTGTACTTGGAGACCAGCCTGACTTATTCTGTAGGCAAAACTCTGGAATTCTTTGCCACTTCAGTATAGCAATCTGGAGATTCTGTGGCATCTTCAGATAATTTTCTAATGGAATATGAAAGTGAATAAAGACTGTAAATGAATAATACAATTAGCATATTATCCTTGATGTTAAATTTAGTTTACTTTATGCTGTCTAAATTTTCAGTGTAATGCAGAACTTTAAATTCAGAATTACAATTGTAATGTGTAAATTGGTGGGGGAAGCTGGAAATTTGGCAGCTAATGAAGGAATAATTCTTTCTGCAGTAGCAAGGTGTAAGAGGCAGTTTGGGATTGTAGGATAAACACTTTAGGTGTTTATTTCTGCTAAAGTCATAGAATCATAGAATACCAGAACTGGAGGGGACCTCAAAAGACCATCAAGTCCAGTTCCCTGTCTGGCCGCCCAGGTTTGTTTATTTACTGGCGGCTCCCCTGGGCTGCAAAGGATGAAACGGAACCAATGGGAGCCATGAGGCTCTGTGGTCGCGCGCCGGCAAATAAACAAACTAGGGCAGACAGTTAATGTGTTTCTGAGAGTGATTCCACGAAACACTTTCAGAAACTATGGTCTAGATCAGTGTTTCCCAATTGGTGCTCAGCGGAACCCTGGGGTTCCGCGGAGCACAACGAGGGGTTCCACGAAGATCCGGCGCTCCCCCGCCCCCTCTGAAAAAGAGAGAGAGCCGGCTAGCCAGCATGGAGCTGGTCCCGACCCCGCGTGCGCGTGCGTCCTCCCAGCCCGGCCCCAGAGCGTCTCTCCCCTGGACCTGTCCCTGCCATGCGCAACCTTCCCTGAAGGTGAGCACTGGCCCGGGAGCGCCGCAGATTGGCCGCCCGCGCTCTGGGGTGGGGGCGGGGCGCCAGCCCCGGGCACGTGGCACTTGGGGGGGGCGCCGGCCCCGGGCTCGTGGCGCTTGGGGGGGGCACCGGCCCTTAGCTCGTGGTGCTTGGGGGGGGCGCCGGCCCCGGGCTCACGGCGCTTGGGGGGGCGCCGGCCCCAGACTCGCGGCGCTTGGGAGGGGGCGCCAGCCCCGGGCGTGCAAGTGTCCCCGCCCTCTGGCGCCCGGCGGGCGAACGGCCACACCCCCTGGCGCCCAGCAACCTCCAGTGGTTGGGGACCACTGCACCAAAGGGACAGGGGTGGAGGAGAGACAAATGGCAGGGGGCCAAGCACAGACAATGAGGAAAAGGGCAGGAGGGGAGAGGAGGTGTCAGTGGGAGGGGGACAGGGTGATGCTGGGAGGGGAGAGGGTAAGAGCATTGGGGGCTAGAGGAGAGAAGGGGAGGTGCTGGGAGAAGGCTTGAAAGAAGGGGTGGGCATGAGGAAGGCTGGGTTGGAGCAAGTCATGTGAGAGGGCAGAGGGGCATGAGGGGAATGGGGGCAGAGGGTGGTAAGGGATGGGCATCAGGGAAAAATGGAACAAAGGGGGCAGGGGAAGTGAGGGAAGGGGGAGGCACCAGGAGGGTGCAGGGGTAAGAGAAGGTGCAGGTGCCAGGGGATTCTGGGCAGACACCTGCCTAGTAGAGGGACCACCATCAGAGGAGAGAGGTAGGGCAAGTTTGTAGAGGGAGGTGTTAGAAAAGGGGATGAGGAGGGGTAGCTCACATGATCAGAGTGGGGCTACTGGAGAAGCGGGCACAGGGGGGAGAGAAGGGCTGGTGGAGGGGGGCAGGTTGCAGGAGGGCTGAGGACAGTGGGAAGAGCAGGAGTCAGGACAGCAGAGGAGGGTGAGGAGTCGGGGGGCAGCAGGCACCAGGGGAGCTGACATGGCAGCAGAGGGAAAAGGTAAAGGTTTAAAAATATTTATTAATAACTTGGGTGGCACATCCAAACAAGCCACATGAACTCAATACTGGTGCACAACACAAAATTCATTTTGCTCATGTGAGGAAACTCTCAGTCTGTCTTCACTGGTTGTTTCCTGTGCAAGAAAATCTTGCGCAAGTGTTCTTGTGCAAGAACACATCCACTCTTCCATGTGCGAGCTGTGCTTTTGCACAAGAGCATCTATGGCAGTGTAGACATTCTCTTGTCCAAGAAAGTGCCGATGACCATTTTAGCCATAGGGCTTTCTTGCGCAAGAAATTCATGTTGCCTGTCTACACTGGCCTCTTGCGCAAGAATAGTTGCTCAAAAGGGTTATTCCTGAGCGGGAGCGTCGTAGTTCTTGCGCAAGAAACTCTAATTTCATACATGAGAACGTCAGTGTACTTGCGCAAGAACTCCCCGCCAGTGTAGACAGGCAGCAGATTTTTGCGCAAGAGCGGCCGCTTGGCGCAAGATCGTGCCAGTGTAGACACAGCCAAGGGGAGGGAGGAAGGCAGAGGCAGGGAATCAGCACTGGCTCAGCATGTCTACATGGTTTGGGGGAAGGTGCAGGAAACTGAGCTCAGCTGGGTTGCAGAGTGGAGAGGTCTGGGGAGCTGGGCTGGGCGGTGGGGTGGGGTGGTGTGTGTGTGTGTGTGTGTGTGTGTGTGTGTGTGTGTGTGTGTGTGTGTGTGTGTGTGTGTGTGTGTGTGTGTGTGTGTGTGTGTGTGTGTGTGTGTGTGTGTGTGTGTGTGTGTGTGTGTGTGGAGCTCAGAGCTCAGTTTGTCTGCAGGAGGAGGGAAGTGCCGGGAACCGGGGCTAGACTCAAGGGGAGGGAGGGACAGGGAATCGGCTCTTGGCTCAGCAGTTTTGTGGGGCTTGGAGGAGGTGCAGGGAAACGGGGATCAGCTGTGCTGTGGGGGAGGCATACAGGGAACCAGTGCAGGGCTCAGCTGGGCTGAGGTGGATGGGGGAGGGCATACAAAACAGACGGGCAGCTCAGCTGGGCTGTGAGGGGCTGCAGGGAACTGGTGCTGCACTTCCTTGGATTGTGAGGGATGGTTTTGGGGGAAGTGCAGGGAACCAGCAGGGGTGAGCAGCTTAGTTCGGTTGCAGGGGATAGAGGTGCAAAGAAGCCTAGTGGGGAAGGGGGGGGACCAGGAGCCTTGAAATGACCTCCCCTGGTCCAAAAATTCCTCATCTGGGACCAGTCAGGTCTAGAGGGTGCCAGATCAGGGAGGTCCAACTCCTACCCAAGTCCCCTCCTCGCACCCTCCCTCGTAGCCAGACACCCTACATCCAGCCTGCTTCTGCACCCTACCTACCACCCAGACCTTGTCCCCTTCCGCCCCCCAGCTCCCTCTCAGATCCTGCACCCCATCCCTATCCCGCTCCTTGGCAGCCCTGCCATCCACCCTAGTACCGCCCTGGCCCCAGCACCTTGCCTCACACTCCAGGACTCAGCACCGCCCTGGCCCCGGCCCCAGTCCTAGCACCCTGCCATCCACGCTAGCACCCAGCAGCACCCTGTTCCTTGTCCCAGCACCCTGCCAGTCACCCTAGTGCCCAGCAGGACCATGTCCCTGACCCCAGCACTCTATCACCTGCCTGTCCCAGCACCTTGCCCCAGCACCCTGCCACCTGAGCCAGCATCCTTCCACCCAGCAGCACCCTCTCCCCAGCACCCACTAGCACTCTGTCCCCTACCCCCACCAGCACATTTGGGACCACATTAGTGAGGCTTGGGGGGTTTTGGAGGAGCTTTTTTTTGTTTTTTTGCATCTCACTTGTGTGGCCCCAACTGACTTTTCTGTGGGTCAGTGACCTTTGACTCAAAACAGGTTCCTCACCCCTCTCATAAATAAAGACAATGCTAAAACCTTTTGAGTTTGACATAATATTTTATTTAAAAATGAAGCCTGGCCAACAAGCCCCCAATTGGGACCAAACCCCCATTTCACTGCAACATCATAACACTCCTGCACCACCTGACCCCAAATCTGAGCCTATCATACACTGGAACCCCCGTCCTGAGCCTCTTACATCCCCAAACTCCTGCATCCCCACATCCTCAGTCTTCTGCCACAACATTCCTCCACCATCCACACATCACAAATCTGTGTCCTGAGCCCATCATACTCACAAACTTCTTGTCCTGAGTCCCTCACATATCCAGCCCAAACTCCTGCACCCTCATATCCACAGGCCCTGGCTTGCTCAGCACCCCAACCTTCCACCTGAGCCCAACACTCCCCAGCCTAGAGGCCCCTCCCTGAGTCAACAGCCCTTTCTCCTGCATCCAAATTCCCTCCCAGAGCTTGTACTTCTCACCCCTTCCCACACCCAAATCCCTCATTCCCACCCCACACCTCACTCACTAGTTTGAGACAAGTGTAAGGGCTGGGTATAGCAAGTGATGGAGAGGAGGGGAACAGAGCGGATGAGGCCTCACAGAACGGAGATGGGGGGGGGGTCTTGGGTCATGAATTAGTGGGTCCCTCTCTCCTCCCCCATCCCCACCCCCCTTTTTTGTTTTTGATTGACAAACCTAGGGGTTCCTTGAAATTTTGAAAAGCTGAAAAGGGTTCCTCAGCCAAATAAAATTGGGAAACACTGGTCTAGATTATCCCTGATAGATGTCTGCCTAACCTTCTCTTAAATATCTCCAGTGATGGAGATTCCACCATCTCCCTATGCAAATTATTCCTGTGTTTAACCACCCCTTTCTGTCTTCTCTTTTCTAAACTAAACAAGCCCAATGGTTTCAGTCTTCCCTTATAGCTCACGTTCTCTAGACCTTGCATCATTTTTGTTGCTCTTTTCTGGACCTTCTCCAATTTGTCCACATCTTTCTTGAAATGTGGTGCCCAGAACTGGACACAATACTCCAGTTGAGACCTCATCAGTGCAGAGTAGAGCAGAAGAATGACATCTTGTGTCTTGCTCACAACACTCCTGTTAATGCAGCCCAGAATCATGTTTGCTTTCAGTCATATAGTTAATAGGTGACATTTAAACTATAATCATTAGGCTTTGATGTAGGATTCCATTAATATAAGTGAGCCAGATCACAACCCCCATTCAAGTCAATTGGATTTAAGGGTGCTCAGTACATAAGAACAACTACACTGGGTCAGACAACGGTCCATCTAGCCCAGTATCCTGTCTGCCAACAGTGGCCAATACCAGCTGCCCCAGAGAGAGGGAACATAACAGGTAATCTTCACATGATCCCTTACCTGATACCCATTTACATACAAACAGAGGCTAAGGACACCACCCCTCCCCATCATGGCTAATAGCCATTGATGGACCTAACCTTCATGAATCTATCTAGCTCTTTTCTGAACCCTATTAAAGTCCTAGCCTTCACCACATCCTCTGGCAAGGAGTTCCATAGGTTGACTGTGTGCTGAGTAAAGAAAAACTTCCTTTTGTTTCTTTTCAGCCTGCTGCCTATTAATTTCATTTGGTGACCCCTAGTTTTCATTACACCTCGTGGAATGAGGTGTAACAGTTAACTCGAACTAAGGATGTAGTTTGAGTTAATGTTTGACTGCCGCGTGTAGCTGCGGGCAGTTAGTTCGGACTAAGGGGATTTAAAAATGGCACCCAAATGGGAAGATGCAAATAAAGCCCAGGATATTTAAATCCAGGGCTTCATTTGCAACTTTGAATGCCTACATTAGCCTCCCTAGTTCAAACTAGGGGGCTAGTGTAGACATACCCTCTGTGTTTTAGCTGTATCCTTCATGCTGCTTTTTTGTTTAGTGTTTTCATTTGTTGTCATGTGTGTCTAGTTAGCTGATGAAATGTCGAGGTGTGGTTTTCATTTTATGCGCAAAGTTTTACAAATGGTACACAACAGTAGCATCTACTTGGAAAATAATGTTTTTTTTCTAGGGGCACTACCAATTCAAAACAAACTATTTTTCTTCAGCTGAATTTATAGAGATCAAAGACTAAGGGTTACAGCATACATCTTTGGATTTTATTAGAGCATCTAAATCTATCTAGCAATTAAATGTGGTAATAAGCAAAATTGTCTCTTGGTGGTGCCAAAGCATAAAAAATTACTATTCATAAATTCCTCATAAAACAAAATGCACAATAAGTGTGTATCCTGGTAATAACTGGACCATTATTGAAATTGTGAAGCAGATTTAAAAAAATCAAATATTCAATACATTTTGACTGGTTATAGTGAAAAATACTGAAGTTCTCAAAAGAGAAGGAAGAGAGTAGATGGGAACAATTGGCAGGTATGGAAATAAGATAGAGGAGCTACAGATATTTTGTATGAGTGAAAAATAGCTCACCTCTTAGAATTGTCTCTTTGTCAAGTGAGTGTGCACTTACAATTTTTTTGCCTCTCTTGGTCCCCCCCCCCCCCCCCCCCGTCAGCTGCTGTGCTTATCAGGCAAATCTTCAGTGACACAACCTTCCAACCAGGTCGCACACAGAGTATGTGTGAAACAAACCTCTTTTGGTGAATAGTCTTGCAGTAATCTTTGGGATTAGGATTGCCAGGTGTCTGGTTTTCGCCCGGACTGTCTGTTATTTGGGTCCCCCATCCGGTAAAAAAAACAGAAAATACCGGACATGTGAAATGTCTGGTATTTCCTGTTTCCCTGGTGGGGACAATTTTCCCCTGCTGCGTCTGGCGGGGGAGTGAGGAGCACAGGGTCATGTAAAGGCACAGCGCCTTTAACAACTTTGGTCTTCCCTCCCCCTTTTTTTTTTCTCAACAGATTTTTTTCCTGGCGTTCTTTTTTTTTGGTGGGGAAGGGAGGAGGGGAGAAAGGGACTGTTCAGTATTTTTGTGAAACCATCTGGCAACCCTAATTGGGATCAGTCTTCTAACATGGCCTGTTGCAATATCCTCTGCATTGGAATCAACATGCAGACTTCCCTGGGCTGAGGCCCACTACAGTAACCCCTCAGGTGGTGCGTCTTCCTGTAGCCCTTCCTGGACTCAGTTTTTAATCATTCCAACAGAACTCAGCATGGAGCCCCAGTTGGTCTATCTAGTTTGCAAGGTACTCCGATACTGAGCAGCACCTAGAGATCTTCTCTCGGGCATGTCTACACTAGGAAATAATTTTGAAATAAGTAAAATAGAAATAGTAGCTCCCAAAATAACAAAATCCAAATCACATGTCCTTACTACAGGGGAGCATTGAAATTACTCAGAATTGTTTTGAAATGTCACATCCACACTGATTGGAGCCTGCCTCAGAGTTAGAGCCCCGGAAGCACTCTGCGGAGGGCACCAGAAGGGCGGTCACTTCCTGTGACTGCTTGGTTAGACAAGCTGCGACATGTACTTTCAGGGGCTCCTCTCTATGGCTGTGTCTCACAGGCCACTCCTCCACTGCCTTCCCCTTCACGGGACACCAAACAGACCCAGTGTGCTTCGGTTGCCCTTCCGGATCCCATAGCACTTACAACATGGAGGTGGAACTGCTTAAAGCTGTGCCAGTCTCACAGGCCTTGTGCTGTACCTCATTGCTCAGTTCGTCCAGACTGCCCACATGCTGCTCCTGCAGACGACAACCAGCCCAGACCGCAGGCCCTCTTCACTCAGGTCCTGGCACATCTGCTGCTGCAATGCCTCTCAGTCCACTGGAGACCATTGAACACTGCTTCTGGTGGAGGGAAACCAGTTCAAACTAGGGGGACCGCATCATGCTGCAGTGATGAGATGACCAGCAGTGGCTCCAGAACTTCTGCATGTGGAAGTCTGCCTTCTTGGAGCTCTGCAAGTGGCCCACCCCTGCCCTGAGGTGACAGGACACCTGACTACAACCCAACATCCCTGTGCAGAATGCGTTGCCATCACCCTGTGGAACCTCACCACGCTGGAGAGATACAGCTCTGTTGGGAACCTGTTTGGTGTGAGGAAATCCATAGTCAGGTTGTGCTCCTGCAAGTAGCCAAGGCAATAAACCACGTGATGCTACAGAGTGTCATCACTCTGGGAAACATCGACCGCATCTTCAACAGCTTTGCTGCCATGGACTTTCCCAACTGCAGGTGGCCATAGATGGTACTCACATCCCCCTCCTAGCCACCAACCACCATGCCTCAGACTACGTGAATAGGAACAGCACTACATGTGCTGCAGGCCCTTGTGGACCACAAGGGACACTTCACTGACATCAGTGTTGGCTGGTCAGGTAACATGCACGATATGTGCATCTTCCAGAACTTCTGCTTGTGCCAAAAGATGCACACTGCAGTTTTTTCCCTGACCGCATGATCAGAGTTGGGGAGGTGGACATGCCCATTGTCATCGTGGACGATGCAGCCTACTTCTTGCCCCCCTGGCTCATGAGGTCCAACATGGGCAGCATGGACCCCACAAAGGAGCACTTCAGTGCCAGGCTGAGTAGGTGCTGCATGGTCACGAGTGTGTATTCAGCTGTTTAAAAGGGAGGTTCAGGAGTTTCATGACCCTCCTGTACTTCAGTGAGTGCAACATCCCCTTCATGGCAGCGGCCTGTTGTGTGTCCACAACCTGTGTGAGAGGAGACTTTTCTGTCAGAGTTGGGGGCTGAAGCTGAACAGCTGGCCAGAGTATACAAGCAGCTGGACACCAGTGCCATATGGAGAGCACATCAAGGGGCTGTGCACAGCAGGGAGGCCTCGAGGGATAGTTTCGGCCAAGGCCAGCTGTGAGACACTCCCCCATGCCTTTCCACAAGGAGTCCCCTGCATTCCCTTGTGCGCCTTTCCTCCCCCCCTGTCTTTCCGCTGCCCTCCCTTCCCACCTTACTTCCTGTCTTGCAGAACAAATAAAACAGCCTTACTTACTGAAAAAACAAGACTATTTTGGGAATGACTGGGGAAAGAACCTGGAATGGGGGAAGGAAGAGAAGGAGAAGGGGGTCTCAAGAATGGTGCTGAGACTGGTGCCTGCCTCGGGTATTTCGAGAGGCTTCGGCTGCCCGAGAGGTCCCATCACCCTGTGATCTGGGGCTCCTGCGGACCTTAGGAAAGGTAGGAGGGGAAGCCACGGGGATGGGATGAGTGGGGGTGGCTGGTGGCCCCGCTCCATGCATGAGGCCATGCATTCCATCACAAGATGATGGAGGAGCACATGGCTTTGTGCTGGTATGCCAGCTGATGCCAGGCCATCTTTTGCTGCTCCCACTCAGTTGGGTGCTCCTCCTGGTCAGTGGTCTTCTCCTGGTGCTCCTTGTCAAGCCTCTGGACAAGGGACTGGAAGCAGGCCATCTGCTCCCTCATGAGGTCTTCCTGGGTGTGTTTCCTCCTGCAGATACTGCAGCGTTGGAAGGATGGTATGGGAGGTGGGGGATGTGCCATGCTTGCAGCTGGCCCAGCTGGGAAGAAAGGCTACAAGGGCAGTCATCCCAGGAGACACTGTGTATGAAGCAAAGCTTTAATCTTTGAGCTGACACCGAAGGTCTCAGTTCAGATGATGGCAGTGTGCTTCGAGCAAGGGCATATGTTGCCTAGACAGCAGGAACTTTCCTGCAGGGGCAGACATCCCAGCGGAGCATCACCACACCCATGGCCTGAGGACAAACAGACATGGGAAGGTGCCAGCCAGGCTAGGAGCCTGCAGTCTGGATAGGGGGATAGGGTGTCTTGGCTTCCTTCCATGTCCTGCACACACTGGGTCCAGCACTGGTGGTGTCTTGCAGAGAGAACACTTCTATATCTACCCACGGGAGGAGAGGAGGGGGTTGGGGGTATGTGTGAGTAGCAGAAGCTGCTTACTGGAGAAAGTGGTACTGGATTCGCTTCCTCTTCCTCTCCCCAGCAGGTTCCCTTTCAATGGATTGGTTTCCTCCGTATTGCTGCACTTTACCAGGAGCAAATGCTGCCCGAGTGCAGGCATGACCCTGTATCATGTGCGGCTCTGCTGTGTGGTTCTGTGACCCCAGTCTCATTAGTGGTTGCTTGTCATGGAAAGGTATCCCTCCACAGAGGCTGGAATAAGGAACCTTCCTATGTGAGAGCATCATGGGGATGAGTGCTCTGGACTGTCACTTCATGTGCACAGGCTATTGTGTGATCTCCAGGCTGAGTAGGCCAAGTGAGGAGCATGCAGCCCCTTGCAGCCCAGCACCTGCCCCTGCATGCATACAGGGAAAGTTATAGAACTCACCTGAAGTGCCTTCCTAGGTTTCATCCGATGCCTGGGAGACATCTTGAGAGGAGAGGACAGCTTTAGGGTGTGGAGCATGTCCTGGCTGGCAGGTATGGTAGCTTGGCTGGCCTCCTCCTCTATCTTCTCCTTCTCCTCTGCAAGCCCACCCTTTTAGAGGATGACACTGGGAGTGTT
The DNA here is from genome assembly GCF_049634645.1 of Pelodiscus sinensis. Taxonomy (NCBI): domain Eukaryota; kingdom Metazoa; phylum Chordata; order Testudines; family Trionychidae; genus Pelodiscus; species Pelodiscus sinensis. Next base: position 7,528,835 of record NC_134725.1, read on the forward strand.
CTGGCCGGACTCAAGGATGACAGGGGGAAGGTGACTGCTTCCCTCCTCCCTGGATGGCATTGAGCCGCTCATACTAGCGGCACGTGTGTGGTGCCGCCCCAGTGTTCTCTCTGCTCTCTGGCCTTGTTGTAGGCCTGGCAGAGCTCTTTTATTTTCATCCATAGCTGGTTAAGGGTCTGGGTATGGCCTTTGTTGGCCAGGTTGGTGGCCATTTGACCATACACACTGGCATTGTGCTTTCTGGTGCAGAAATCCTGGAGGTTGATCTCCTTGCCCCAGACCTCAGTGAGGTCCAGTATCTCCTCACCAGTCCAGGCCAGTGCTCTCCTGTGTTCCTGGCCAGTGGCAGCTGAGGGAGCGGCAGGAGTGCTGGGGTCTGCCATGGTTCCGTCAGCTGTTGCTGTATGGCATGAGGCTTGCCAAGCTGGCTACATGCCACAAGCTCTTCTTCAGCAGCCTGCTGTTTTAAGCTCCGCAGGAGAAGGGGAGCAGTGGAGCTTGCAGGAGTGACCTGAGTGTCCGCAAGTGCAGCTGTGAGTGGCTTCCGGAGGCCAATTATTTTGAATTAGCAGCAGCGCAGTGTGCTCACTAACACTATTTTGAAATAACAATTTTGAAATAAGCATTTTTCCCCAAGGAAAGCAGGAGTACAGATTTCAAAATAAGGAGGGCTATTTTGAAATAGTTCCCTAGTGTAGACCAGGGCTTGGGGACTCCTTGCCTCTGCTTGAGGCCTCATTGAGCCCAGCCTTTCTGCTGAACCATTTTTCTTGGGCTCAGTTCACTGATCAGAGCTCCTCACCGAGTCAGTCCCAGTGCAGGTCCCTTCCCTGGGCTGCCACAGTTCTAATTCTCTTCCTTAGGGTGTAACCACTTCCTCCCAGTGGCTGGTGCTAGGAAGACCTGATCTCACTCATTGCTGGAGGCTCCGACCTAGGGACCCTATAAGTAGGAGCCACATACTGCAACCTTTTATTAATTAGAATCATAGAATCACAGAATCGTTGGGTTTGAAGAGGCCACAGGAGGCACTGAGTCCAGTCCCCTTCCCAAAGCAGGACCAACCTCAACCCAATCATCCCAGCCAAGGCTTTATCAAGCCGGAACATAAAAACCTCTAGGGATGGAGAGTCCACCTCCTCCCTAGGGAACCCATCCCAGTACTTCACCACCCTCCTCGGGAAATAGTTTTTCCTAATATCCAACCTGGACCTCTCCCACTGTAACTTGAGCCCATTGCTCCTCGTTCTGCCACCTGCCCCCACTGAGAACAGCCTCTCGCCAGCCTCTTTTGAACCTTCTTTCAAGTAGTTGAAGGCTACTATCAAATCCCCCCTCACTCTTCTCTTCTGTAGACTAAATAAGCTCAAATCCCTCGGCCTTTCCTCATAAGTCATGTGCTCCAGCCCCCTAATCATTTTTGTTGCCTTCTGCTGGACTTTCTCCAATGCGTCCAACAACCTTTTTGTAATGAGGAAGCCCATCATTGGATGCAAATACTCCAGATGCGGCGTCACGAGTGTTGAATAAAGGGGAATATTCACTTTCTTAGATCTGCTGGCAGTGCTCCTCGTAATGCATCCCAACATGCCATTAGTTTTGGCTACAAGGGCACACTGTTGACTCATATCCAGCTTCTCATTCACTGTAATCTCCAGGTCTTTTTCTTCTGAATTGCTTGCTTAGCCAGTAGGTCCCCAATGCGTAGCAGTGCTTGGGATTCTTCTGTCCCAAGTGCAGGACTCTGCATTTGTCCTTTGAACCTCATGACATTTCTTTTGGCCCAAACCTCCAATTTGTCTAGGTCACTCTGGACTTCATCCCTACTCTCCAGCGTATCTACCTCTCCCCCTAGCTTAGTGTCACCCGCAAACTTGCTGAGGGTGCAATCCATCCTCTCATCCAGGTCATTCATAAAAATGTTGAACAAAACCATCCCTAGAAATGTCCCTTGGGGCACTCCACTTGGTACTGCCAACCAGAAATGTCATAACAGTTGGTCTCTATCCATACAGTCTTCCTCCTGAGAGACTCCTCAGATGTTGTGTGAATTGCATCTGGAAGCCTGAAGGGGAGAAGAGAGAGAAAAAAAAAAAAGAAAGAAAAATACCAACCTCTATGGGGCTCCCTCAGGCGTCCAGATTCAGCCAGCTGGTGAAACTGACGCTGCTGGTCAGTTTCAGCAGCGGCTGAATCCCGATGCCTGGGGCAAAGCAGCTGGAGTGCTGCCGGGTTGGTCCCGTAGCGCCGCCCCTCGGCACTGCGGGACCAACCCGGCAGCACCCCAGCTGCTCTGCCCCAGGGGTCCCCAAGTCAGCCGCTGCTGAAACAGATCAGTGGCTGATTCCAGGAAGCCCGGGGCAGAACAGCTCTGCCCCGGCTTCCTGGAATCAGCCGCTGTTCTGTTTCAACAGCGGCTGAATCGGGGACCCCTGGGGTAGAGCAGCTGGGGTGCTGCGGGGTTGGTCTTGTAGCGCCACCCCTCGGCGCTACGGGACCAACCCGGCAGCACTCCAGCTGCTCTGCCCCAGGCGTCCCCAAGAGCAGCTGGGGTGCTGCCGGGTTGGTCCGGCAGCCTCGAGGGCAGCGCTACAGGACCAACTGGGCAGTACCCCAGCTGCTCTGTCCCAGGCGTCCCCAAGAGCAGCTGGAGTGCTGCTGTGTTGGTGCCGTAGCGCCTCCCCTCAGCGCTGCAGGACCAACCCGGCAGCACCCCAGCTGCTCTATTGCAGGCATCCCCGATTCAGCTGCTGCTGAAACTGACCAGCAGCGGCAGAATCAGGGACGCCTGGGGCAGAGTCGGACTATTGTAAGGGGGGGGGGGCTATGAGGGGCCTGGGGTGGCATCCCCTCCCACCCCACTCCAGACCGCTCATAGCCCCCCCTTCTGATAGTCCGGCATATCTGATAATCCGGCACCCCCTGGGTCCTAAAGGTGCCGCATTATCGTAAGTTTACTGTATAAGGAATACATTGATGCAGACAGCTTAGAGGAATCTAGCCCTTTGATGTCCCATGTCTACAACTCTGCTATTGTTCTCTCTAGCCCCTAAAACACTGGTATTTTCCATTTGGTGAATTAAATAAATTCTTAGACAGATAATACATACAAACCCACTGTTTTAGCAGAGTTAATTCAGATGTTCTGCTTCTTACCTCATGTCAGCTTTGATCCTGAACTTACTTTTTTCTCCCATAGCTCTTTTACCTCTAAATTACCCTGTCCATAATCTCCTCTGGAATATTGCAAGAATTTGTCTTTAATTTGATCTCTGCTGAAATTCTCATTCATGCTTTTATCACTTCACATCTTGATTATTGCATGTCTGTCTTTTATAGTTTTCCTGAATCGCTGTAGTATAAATTTCAGGGAGTTCAGAATGCCCTAGTATGACTGCTTTCTTCCTTCCTTCCTTCCTTCCTTCAGGAAATAAGATTATATCAAACCCATAAGTTCTCACTTTCATTGACTTCCTGTCCATATCTGAATCCTATTAAGAAATGAACTGCTAGTTTTCAAAACTCTGCATGAACTCTTTCCACCCTGTTTCTCTGACCTGATAGCCAACCACTCCCTTGCTGGCTCATTTCCTTTTCCAGTATTATCCTTATCTCTGTTCCTTCATCTTGACTCATTGTATTTAATGTTTGCTTGGCTGATCCACCTGAAACTTACTTTTTCTCTCCAAGTTACAGAGGTAGTCTACTGTTAGCATATTCTGGCACATTATTATGAGGTCTCAGTTTCTTATCAGTAAGTGGCAGTATGTGATTAATCTTTCAGGGTATGTCTATACTTGCACCCTCTTCTGAGAGAGGGATGCAAATGAAGACATTTGAAATTGCAAATGAAGCAGGGATTTAACTATCCCGTGCTTCATTTGCATATTCGCGTTATGGTGCTATTTCGAAATAGCACTATTTCAAAATAACTGACACTTTTAAGACATGGTTATTTTGAAAGAAAACCCTTCTCTCGAAATTAACTGGTAAACCTCATTGTATGAGGAATAAGGGTTATTTCGAGAGAAGGGTTTTCTCTTGAAATAACTGCATCTCTTAACAGCATCTGTTATTTCAGAATAGAGCCATTTCGAAATAGCGCCATAACGCAAATATGCAAATGAAGCACGGGATATTTAAATCCCGGCTTCATTTGCAATTTCGAATGTCTTCATTTGCATCCTTCTCTCGAAAGAGGGTGCAAGGGTAGACATACCCTCCAGTGCTAGTGAATGTTAAAAAGTTCCTCTTTTTCCTCCCAGTATATTATTAATTTACATACATCTGTTAGTGGGGATATGATAGAGCTCTAAAAAATCATGACTGGTGTGGAGAAAGTAAATAAGAAAAAGTTTTTTACTCCTTCCCATAACACAAGATAAATTTGTAGATAACATAAAAATTGGAGAAATCTATAGCTATATTTTAGAGTCTGTCTGTCTAAGTGTCTGTATGAGAGTCTGTTTGTTCAAGAACTCCACCTAAACAGTAAGAGCTAGGATGGTCTAATTTGGTATGCAACTTTCTCTTCTCCTTATGTAAAGCAAGGGTTAGGCTGTGCCAGAACAAATGGAAGCCCCAGGAAAAGAACTATTTTCTATAACATTCAAAGAAAGGGGCAGCTGTTCAGAGGGACATGATATGAGAGTGGCTTCTGCAGGCAGCCGCACCACCAAGAGAGTGGCCAGCAGGGCTGGGGCTCCGTCATCTTGCCTGCCAGCGCACCAGATAAGTAGCCCCCCATCCCAAACCATTTCCCCTGCCCAGCCCTTGGCCACAGCCCAAGGCAGTTGTTTCTCTCTCTCCCTTGGCCGCAGCTCCTAATGGCTGGGGAAGTTGTTGGGGGAAGAGAGGAAAGGCCCGTGGTGGCTGGAGAGGAGGATGGAGGGTGGGGAGGGGAGAAAATAGGCCACTGGCAGCTGGGGGTTGCTGGAGGAGAGAAAGTACCCTTGCCTGGGAGAAGAGAAAAGGTTGTGTCAGATGGGTCCCACTACTCTGAGACTCTCCTTACCCCCAAACTCTCACTCTTGTACTCCACAAGCCTCCTGCACTTCCTCCACAGAACCCCAAAGCCCTACCCTGAGTCCTGCATACCTCCCCCCCACTTCTAGCTCCTTGCCCTGAAGAACCCGAGTAATGCCGGGTATGTCTGCTAGTGAAAAATAATAAAGAGGACAAATCACTGATACAGTGCAATCTGGATTACTTGGTATGTTGGATACAAACAAACAATTCATGTTTTATCACTGCTAAATGTAAATTTATATATGCAGGAACTAAAAATGTAGGCCATACTTAACTGGATAGTGGGACCTCCAGTCTGTGAAGTAGTGATTCTGAAAAATATTTGGGAGTCTTGGTAGATATGAGATGAACACAAACGCCAGAATTCTCAAGTAAGAGCAGAGAGATTATTTTACCTTTGTGTATGGCATTGGTACAACCACTGCTGGACTACTGTGCCCTGTCCGGGTGTCTATAATTCAAAAAGGATGTTGATAAATTGGAGTGGGTTCAGGGAAGCGCTATGAGAATGATTTAACATTAGAAAACATACCTTATAGTGATAGACTCAAGGAGCTCAGGCTCTTTAGCTTAACAAAGAAAATGATAAGGGATGACTTGATTATAGTCTATAAGAAGCTACATGGGGAATAAGTATTTAATTATGGTCTCTTCAAAGGGTTTGTCTAGATGCGAGGATCTATTGGAAAAATATATGCATGTCTCAGAATGCATTTTGCCTGTCTTTTTCTGATACTTTTGTTAGAAGAGGCTTTTCCGAAATTTGGCCCGTCTAGACTGGGCCATATTTAAAAAAAAAAAAAAACCCTCTTTTGAAAAAGCCCCCTTCTTCCTCGTGGAACGAGGAATACAGGGGCTTCCAAAAGAGTGTTTGCTTTCACACAAAAAAGTGGAGGAGCAAACATGTTCGCTGGATGCGGTGGAGTTTTTTGGGATACCTCTGGTATCCCGAACCCCCCCTGCAGTCTAGCCATACCCCAACGGTGAAAGCTATAATGTAATCCAATAGCTGGAAGTTGAAGATAGACAAATACAAACTGGAAATTATGCACATATTTTAAACTGAGATTGTAATTACCAATTTTCCAAGGGTTATGGTGGGTTCTCCATCATTGGCAATTTTAAAATCCAGATTGGAAGTTTTTGTTTAAAGATTTACTTTAGGAATTATTTTGGGAATTTCTATGGCCTGTACTACACACACAAGATGATCACAGTAATCTCTTCTGACCTTAAAATATATGAGACTCAGATTCCTTGCCAAAGGAACAGAAGGAAGAAGACAAGACTGTTCACCAAAAAGTGTATGCTTTCTTAAAAGTCTCAGAGGGGTATCCTGTTAGTCTGTCATTTTAAAAACCGAGTAGTCCTGTAGCACCTTAGAGACTAACAAAATATATGTAGAAGTGTGTTTTGCCCACAAAAGCTCATAATACTACATATATATATTAAGAGAAATGTAGCCGTGTTAGTCTGGTGTAGCTGAACCAAAATACAGGACTATGTAGCACTGTAAATGTCTGTGAGTTTACCTTCCTTCTCCCCCCCCTGCATCCCCCTTCTGTTCTGAAATGTGATTTGTTCTTTTCATATGTGTTCATTTTGTTAATTGTATCCTTTGGTATATATGGTTGTGACTACTTTCTTCCACTATTTGATCTGAGGAAGTGGGTCTGGCCCACGAAAGCTCATCATCTAATAAACCATCTTGTTAGTCTTTAAAGTGCTACATAGACATATATATATATATTTGTTAGTCTCTAAGGGCATGTCTACACTAGGAAATTATTTTGAAATAACTTATCTTGAAATAATAGCTCCTGAAATAACTATTTCAAAATAGTGTGTCCACACTACAGGAAAGCCTCAAACTTACTTAGTTCGAGGCAGGTTCCCTGCGCTAACTTGATTTAGAGCATACTCAATTAGTTGATAAGGGGGTTCACGGCGTCTCTGCTTTCTAAATGTAGTAAAAACTGCCAGGCTCTTACCTCATTTATAAACCAGAGCTGCAGCAGTCTGAGACCAGGAACAAGCTGGTACAACTGAGTCCTGGCTCTCGCCCAGTCCTAGATACTACACCTCTGCTTTTTAAAAGTAGTAAGAGCCGATAGCTGTGTCATGGCTCGTGCCATTTTCCCCACTGCGCTCTGCCTCTCCTGAAAGAGGACAGATGGCACCTTCATTTCAACAGTTGGAACATCTATTCTGTGAATGTTATTTTTTGTCTAGATGAAATGAAATCCCAGGTGTATTACTGGACTTGTTGCTTCCAGGTGGCAGTATACTGCATCACTGATGAACCAGAAGACTAAGAAACAGATGCATATTTAATTGCATGATTTATCAACGTCAGGGAAAACACTGTGACTCCACCATATCTGAAGAACCAGGAAAAGAAAAAATTGTGAAACAGGAAAGAGGAGGAGAGCTGGATTATGGGAAAAATATAATCTAACAAGAACAAAATTTTTTCCTTAGATTTAATAGAAGTGTATTGCAGATGAATTCCTTACACTAGCTATGTTCAAAAATCTAAAAATAATAATAAGAGTTATTCTCAGCAAAACTAATTCACTCAGAGAAAAGAATGCATTATAAATTACCCAAAAAAGTACAATTTGGATCCAAGGGGCTGTTTTCTCAGTCTCATAAATCTTTATGCCAAATGTTTGAGTTGGATGAAGACATGAATGGAAATATAGTCTTGAGCGTAAGAAGTAGGAGTTAGGCCTGGGGTGGGCAAGCTATGGCCAGCTCGCCAACCCTTTTGATCTTGCCTGCGGTCCACCCTATCATGCCCCCTCCCCCGGCCAGTGGGGCCTTGGTGATGGGGGAGTGTGCAAAATCTCCTCGCCTTGCTGGGGGTGTGCGGCACCAGAGGAAACCGCTAGCCTTTCAAAATCGGCCATTGGGGTGGGAGTGAACACAAAGTCTCCTTCTCCTCCCAGGGTGCTCAGCACCAGAGTGAACTGCCAGCTGTTCAAAATGGCTGGTAGTTTCCTCAGGGCACCCTTGGCAGGGTAGGGGCTGAGAGATTTTGTGTGCTCCCAGGCTCCATGGGGGAGCATGCAAAGTCTCCGCACCCCCCTTCTCCCTCTCTACATGGTGCCTAGAGGGAACTGTCCCTTCTGCCTAGGCCCCACCCCTTTCTCCTGATGCCCTGCGCCTTCCAGGGGCAGAGCTGGCCCAGGAACCACTACCAAAATGGTGAAATGCTCCCCCACCCCACAAGAATTATTGCCCATCCCAATTTAGGCACTTTTGTCCAACTCCAGTCCTTGGCATGGGTTTCCTGTGTTGTCTTTGACAAGTCCATCAATCTCTTCGTGCCTCAGGTTTGTTTTTTATACATTGGGGATAATAATATTTCTCTACTACAATTGTGTGCTAAGATGAATTAATTAAAGTTTATAAAAAGCCTTGAATCTTCAGATAAAAGACACCACAGAAGTTATTCATAACACAAAGATCAAGGACATTATTTGGTTTTCCTGAACAGATATTTTCTCTGAATCACAGGATTTAACAATAAAAAGCAACCGTTTAAGAAACAAGCATTGAATATATGGAAAGAAAGATGAATTAAACTTGTGTAAAACTGTTTATTCTGGGGCCGAGTAAGCTATTGAAGCGAACCACAGTGCCTCACCTTTTCTCTTCTCCCCTCAGACTAGTCACAGTGCTCCAGTGAATGAGATAGATGTAACCAGTGCCTGAGGGCTGAGCTGCCCCATTGCCACTGCCTGTGATGCTGCTGTTCAAAGACCTGCCCAATTAAAAGACTGTTTAAAAAATTAAGGAATCTTTTCTCCCAAATTTCTCTTGTCCTTCCGTACATTTCCTTTATTATCATTTCCAGATGTCCGTTCTGCTGCATTTAAGAGCATTACTTACTTCTGATTCCTTCAGTTGTTTTGTCAAACTTGAATGGCCATAGGTAGTATTCTGAAGACTAGTGCTGAAATGAAATGGTCACAAGTCAGTAAACCACATAACCCCAAAGGAAGTGTAAACCGTTTTACAACTTTATTTTCCCAGTTACTGATGGTAGCAGATTACATCATGGAGGGAAATCTAGACTGCAGAATGGTACCAGTGTGGGACAAATAAATGCCTTCATAGGCGCTTTCACAGGTGGACTAAGTCTAGGATAGTCATACCCAGACTCGTTATGTGTCTCCTACAACTCTTTGCAGCACATGTGATTTAATTATTACCCAGTCTAAGTAATTAACAAATCAAGATGTTTTTTCTATGTTATTAACCAATTGAAGTTGATAAAATAATACTTGGTTAGGCATTTTGATGATAGAATATATATAATAAATAGAAAAATAAAAAATGTCTCCATTGTACTATTAAAATATGAATATATAGTACTGTAGTAATCAAAACAATGAATTCATACTACTGTGGCTCTTTTAGATAGCATTGATTACTAATTCGGTTCCTGAACCATTGAGATCTGTGTGGGTATGTCTACACTACAGCACTAATTCGAACTAACTTAATTCGAATTAGTTAATTCGAACTAAGCTAATTCAAACTAGTGCATCTAGACCTAAAAACTAGTTCGAATTAGCATTTTGCTAATTCGAACTAGCGCGTCCACATTGAGTGGACCCTGAACCAAAGTTAAGGGTGGCCGGAAGCATTGCCGGCAGTGCATCAGATTAGGACTTACTGTGTGGGGCTGCTGCCTCAGGCTAGTCAAGGGCTGTGCTTAAAGGGACCCAACCCCCACCCCGGACAGACAGTTCTCAGGGTTCCCTGCTTGTCTAACTTGATGAGGGACAGCAAAGCAGTCCTGGCTTGGAGTGCCCTGAGTGCCCACACTCGGCACATCACAGCACTCGGACATCAGACCAGCTGCACTTGCCACAGGCTGCCATCTGGAGGGGGGGAGGGGTCAATCTGGGGGCTGCAGGAGAGCTTCCACCCCGAGGAGGTCCCATATGAAGAGAGGCTAAAGAGACTGGGACTTTTCAGCTTAGAAAATAGGAGACTGAGGGAGGATATGATAGAGGTCTATAAAAGCATGGGTGGTGTGGAGAGGGTGCATATAGAAAAGTTTGTCATTAGTTCCCATAATAGAAGGACTAGAGGACACCAAATGAAATGAATGGGTAGCAGGCTTGAAACTAATAACAGAAAGTTGTTCTTCACAAAGCAAATAGTCATCCTGTGGAACTCCTTGCTGCAGGAGGCTGTGAAGGCTAGAACTATAACAGAGTTTAAAGAGAAGTGAGATAAATTCATGGGGGTTGGGTCCATGCAGTGCTATTAGCCAGGGGGTAGAAATGGTGTCCCTGGCCTCAGTTTTGGAAGGCTGGAGATGGATGGCACGAGACAAATGGCTTGGTCATTGTCTTCGGTCCATCCCCTCCAGAGTACCTACTTTTGGCCGCTGTCGGCAGACAGGCTACTGGGCTAGATGGACCTTTGGTCTGACCCAGTACGGCCATTCTTATGTTCTTATGTTCTAAGCTCAGGGCTCAGGGTTGGGGTCTTACTCGATCACCTTGATTTTCATGCATACCTGCTCCTGGGTGGCCAGGCTGGCAGCTCTCCTGCCCTAGATGGCCACTTTCCTGTGCCTAGTGCGGAGGGAGTGGACGTTGGAGGCCTCCCCCCAAACCTCGATGAGGTCCACGATGTCCGCATTAGACCAGGTGGACACCCGCCTCTTGCAGCCCTGGGCAGGTTCCTGGGAGCTGCCAGCCTGGTCCCGGGAAGGGGCAGAGGGCTGGGTGGCATTGGGTGGCTGGCTCGTGCCGTGCCAGTTGCAGGGTCTGCTGGCTGGGTGCTGGCAGGATTGCACCTGGCACGGGCACCATAGCCAGACCGTGCCCCTTTAGGGGCTCCGGGGCCAGGAGGGGGGCAGACGAGTTTCCCTGGTGGTGCCCAGAGTGGCCACCAGGGCAAGCTGGGAAGGGCTAGCCTCCCACTAGTTCGAATTAAGTGGCTACACAGCCCTTAATTCAAACTACTTAATTCGAACTAGGCGTTAGTCCTCGTAGAATGAGGTTTACCTAGTTCAAATTAAGCGCTCCGCTAGTTCAAATTAAGTTCGAACTAGCGGTTTGCCTGTGTAGCACCTATCAAAGTTAATTCGAACTAACGGCTGTTAGTTCGAATAAACTTTGTAGTGTAGACATACCCTGTGTCACTAATGTAGAAGATCTTGCACTTATTCATTATATTATCAATCATTGGCATTTATAGATGGTAGGAACCATACCAAGTCAGTACTTTGAATACTTGAGAAAATTTTTCTTATAATTAAGGGGAGTGCCGAGTTCTTTTGAAAGTGGCTTAGCTTATAACTTGACACAGTGATGCCCAAATACCAGGGGTGGCCAGACTTGTTGACTCTGAGCTGAATACAATAATCTTCAAAACCTCAAGATCTGGGCATGCCTGTCAGGGCTCCGTGGTTCAGCTCTGAAGGGCTGTCTGCTGGAGATTGGGGCTACTGCACAGGGCTGAAGCGTCAAGCAGCACCTCTCTCCTGCAGGGTAGAAGCCCCAAGTCTCTTCCCCCTCAGCAGTCTGGTAGGCAGAAAATGGGGGACATAGTGTGCTCTGTAAGTTGCATTTTAACTGTAAAAGAGCCACATGTGGTTCACAAGCTGCTGTCTGGCCACTCTTGTCATATACAGAATATTGTTTGACTACTTTTGTACTGCCAGTGCTGTTGAAAACTCAGACCAATGCCTTTGAATGTACTTTACCCCATGCAGTAATCTCAAATTCCTATTAGACTTTGCCACCATCTTGCTTAAGAAAATCTTAGCCCACCAGAACACCAAATTTGGGATGAATCCTGGTCACATGTAAACTGAGATTCATTGCTCATATGCTAATATGAAGCTCCATGTGGAAGTTTCTGACTCCATTGAAAAAGGATGGGTTCTTAAATAAAGGATGGGAAAGGTGTGACTTTGGATGCATGCATGGTGAAATGTATAGAGGCAAATCTAAGGGTTTCCCCTAGGTACTTACAAAAGAAGGGAATGTACAGTAAAATTTGTATTTCCACAGCTGATCTTAAACGTGATCAACAAGGCTGAAACACTGCAAATCAAACCAGGCTTTACCTCCAAGTATATTTTTTTGTCTAAGATCTTTCCAGAGACTAAAATTTTCAAAATCTTTAATAACTGGAGAAAGGAAGAAGGAAAAGACCAGACTGACATGTTGCTACAGCTGCAGCAGCTGTTGTGCCTTCAGATCATGTTATAGGTTTATATTATTTGTCTGGACTGATTATGTTGCTCTTTTTGCTCTGGTCTCCAATTTAAGCACTGAATTCTTCAGAGCTAAAAGTTCTTTTCTCTTTGAATGAGCATATTGTAGATCAGGCCTATGTGTCTGGGAAGTTTCTCTAATACTGGATTGTTTACCTTCGTAAGTTAAGGAAATCAAATACCATTATTTTACTCTTGTGCTGTTTTCTCTTTGCCTGTTAATTTATATGCTCTTCAGTTCATACAGAAAGAGTGGTAGCAAAATGTTAATGACAATCTCTGCATTATTAAGGTGGAATAATGTTACTCATGAGGAATATGTGACAGCCAGGTGTGCCACTTTTTTGATACAAAGGGGCATAAAGTTGCGATAAGGTTTTGCATTAGAGTGAGCATAGGGGAAGCATATATTGCTTTTTGGTACCCAAAAGAGGTGGAAGTGAATGTTTTATATAATGTAATAGTAGATTACTTGAATGTGTTAATGAATTCTGAAGATTTCCCTTATCTTCTTCCTTCCATATGTTTATAGTTTTAGGTAAGTGGTGTTTGCTTTGTTAACTTAGTTTTGTTTGTGATATTATAGATGGATGGGATTTCCAAAAAGACTAAGGGCAATTTTTTGAAATTTGTAATTAGGATTTTGTGACTAAATCACCTGGGCTTCTTTGAAAAATCCACCATATATGGCAAGTATTTTGAAAAGAGGATACTCTTAAATCCATACTCAGATCCTTAAATAAATGGCCTGATTTTCAAAGGTATTAGGCAACCAGCAGCTCCTATTGATATTAATGAGAACTGCTGAGAGCTCAGCACTTTTGAAAAATCAGATAATTTCTTCAGACACCTAAATATGGATTTAGAAGTCTAACTTTAGGAATGAATTTTTTAAAATCTCGGCTATATATATATCTATATATAGACATATGTTACTGAACATGGGACTTGTAAAAGCATCACATAGAGCCAGGCAAGGCAGGTAGGTGTCATGGAAGTTTCCTCTGCAGAGTACTTTCTCAGTCTTTAACTGCAGTACCCCTCCTAGAGTTACTATTGGCCCTTTTCTGAGGAATCATCGTGAATTTTGTGATGGCTTTGTCAAAAGGAGAAACGTCCTCTCTGACCTAGTTTGGGGGTTTAAATATAATTTTTTTGTGTACTAAGATTATCCTTAATCTTGCTGGATGCATTGTGAAAAAGATTTGTAGTAAATGAACAAAATTCTGCAGTTTGGCAAATAGATACAGAAACATCATTCAGTTGTGCAAACTATTAAATTGTACACCAATAAATAAGCACACTGCAGACCACCCAGTTCAGTATCATTCAGATTATTTATTTTCTTAATGTGGACAACCTTTAACTTTGATGGTATAATTAATTTTTTTCTTTTAAATTTCTTAGAGCCCTTGGCTGAGAATTCTCACACTAATCTTGGTACTTGTGGGGAACAAAGGAAGGGAGATTTTCTAGAATGTGGTAAATGTGCTTTACAATTCTTGAACGAATATTTACACATTGACTTTACATTGAAGTCTGTAAGAAGTCTTTTCTATGAAGTAGTGGGAGGGTAGGGAAGGAGAAGAATTGAATGACCACAGATTTAGGCCCATTTGATTCATGTGAGATTTCCAATATAGTCCCACAGAGCTCGTGAGGCATACAAATTTGCCATAATTTCTCTGGAACAGTGCTATGTCCAGTAGTATTTCTGTATGAGATGAAACCTGGAACTGAGGAATGCATCTCTTCTGTTTCTTTAATTTCACTAAACTGCAAATAATTTAAATTATTAAATTCAAATATCAAGACATTTAGTTATTGTTCATATCGCTCATCTGTTAACCTTCTAATAATACATCACATTTTTTTAAATAAAAAAAAAACAAGAAAAAAACTTTAGAGGCTATATAATACACAGTCTCATTGGCTCCATTTCCGTGGGTAGGCTGTTACAATATGACCATATTTCCCAGAATTTCTTTGGAGCAATGGAGTAGAATTGTCCATTGGCAACTTTCACACTCAGCAATCCAGACACTTAAACAATATTTTAAAAATTGCCTTGTGATTTTTAACTTGTGTATGAGTGCATGTTAAAAAATAACACCGCTTTTTTGACTTTCAGGGTTTTCTTTTCTTTTGTGTGTGTTTGTGTGAAATATCACATGATTTGGGGGGGGGGGAGTAAAGAACTCTTGATATATAAAATTCCTCACAAGTAGAAGAAACACTGACCTTGATTTCTCCTAGTTGTAATTAGTTTTTTCATTCATTTCATGTAGTTTTGCTGTATATTTTGAAGCTTTGAAGAAAGGGCTAAAGGTCAGACTAGAAATCATAGAATAGTTCTGTACCAACAGTTCCTTTAACAGTGAAGCAGAGCAGAAGTGTGTAAATAGTATATGCTGTGCATCATATGCATTTTTATACATGATGTAGGTGTGTATATATCGCATGTGTTTGTGTGCCAGTATGGTGGATACATGTTCCTTCTGTACAGCTGTGAGGAAGGCTTTACTGAAATTCTCCTGTTTGTAGCCTTTAGATTGGAGCTAAAGGCTTTTAGTTTTCTCCTATGGGAAAAACAAAACAAAACAAAAACCCTGCAAGCCAGGCCTATCTTCCATTCAACAGCTCTGCATCTTCCTGGCATCAAAATGTTTTTTAGGACAGCTGGATGAAGTATTATTTTTACATAGACTATGGTAGCTCTGCTATTTTAGGAAAATAAAATGAAAAAACAGAATGAGCCAGCAGTGATTGTGGTGAAAACATTTCCACAAAGTTACACCTCATCCTTTTTTTTTTTTTTTTTGGAGGCTTTGCACCTTCCAAAACACGTATTTTTGGAAAAAAAAAAATGTATGTGGTGAGGAGAAGAGGGATGGGGGGCTGTGAACATTATTCAGTTTTCCCCCTTCCTCTCCTTGGGCTTCCAAGTTCTGCCCCACTGTTTCCACCACAAATGGAGGTGGTCAACCTCTTTTGTGTCACCTCAGGAAAATAGATTGAGGCCCATGGATTTTTAGCAGAGGCCGATATATTTGAGATTGTTCTGAATGATGACATCTGTCACCGCATCAAAGACAAACTGGATATTACTGGTGTCAGTGGCACAGGTGAAGTGTGAGTAAATCTCCTTGGTCTCCTTGTTGCGATTCAAGTCCTCAAATTGACGTTGGATGTAGACTGCTGCCTCCTCATAAGTGTTTTGGCCTTTGTACTCAGGAAAGCAGACTGTTAGTGGGATGCGCCGGATTTTTTCTGCCAATAGATCTTTCTTATTCAGAAAGAGAATGAGGGAAGTGTTGATAAACCAGTTGTTGTTGCAAATGGAGTCAAAGAGACGCAGACTCTCTGCCATTCGACTCTGCAATGAAGGAAACAACAATGTTACCAACAGTATTTAAACACAATTATACAAAATTCCTATAAATACATAATCACAGTTATTGGTGAGCAAATTCCCTTTTGTTTAGAATGTTCTTATCTGCTTTTCATGCCAGCTATCTTGCTGACTGTACATCTAATATAAGCATGAATTTTCAGGAACCTTAATTCACTTCTTTTGACATATTGCAGCTCACCATGGATTACAGCTTCATTTAGTTTGATTATTTGTTTTAATCATAGGTAACTGTAAGGCAAAGTTTGAGCCTGATGTTTTTAAGAATGGCTGCTGTAGTTCTTCAAATTTTTCCACAATCAGGCTAGCATTACAAACGTGTTTGTTTGGCTGCAATGACCAACACGCATATAATTTTATAAAAATAGAAGAGTAAGTTTATACCCAGTATAGATTAATGGAATTCACATCTTTCTCATTTAGCAGCCAAAGAAATAATAGCTTACTGCTTAAAGATTAATTACATGAGTCTAAAGAAATTTGGAACCTGTTTCTAGACAAATTTGAATAATAAATGTTGAGATGGCTCAAAGAATGCCAGCCCTCCATTCCACCTAACCTTTTTTCCTCCTTTCCCCTGCTGCATTCTTTCCTTCCTCTTCCTATTAATGTATCTCTTCACTATTTTATTACAGTTATCCCCATCCTAGCATATTATATCAACGTAGTATTGTCTGGTCTTGAAGCTTTAACATGTTGTATATACAAATTAAGTATTTTAATTCATTTCTGAATTGATTCCTTTTGCTCTTATATTTCCTTTCCCCTTGTATAATAGTGACTTTGGATGTCTGTGTGTGCGTGCACATGTGTATGTATATAAAATATATTTTCCTCCAGAGAGCCAAATTCTAGTCACAGACAGAAGGGGCAAGTAAAAATGAAGACACAATTTGATTAACTAGTTAACTGATTAAAAGGAGTAAATGTATGTTTGTGTGGGGGCTTTTTAACCGGCTCCTTGTACATACCGGGAGCCTGTGTGCAACCATGAAGTTTAATCAATGAGCCCAGGCTGATGGGTTGACTGTATATACAGTTTCACTTTTACATCCCTAATCATAACTGGCTCTTATTGCCTTTAAAAAGCTCTTCCTGTCATGTTTATCATCATAAAGCTCAATCTCCTTGGCCTTTTCTCACCACGACTTATTTTTGATGTCATGGATTTTCCTTTGGGCTTCAGCCTTAAGTTACTTGTTTTGCTGTTTCTTCTGTTGGTGTAAGATGCAGTTTTGCCATGTGCATTGAACTTTTCTTTTCTGGTTGAGCAGTTCCCCTGAATCTCAGCATCATTTCCATCAAATCAGTCTTGGTGATGTCATACAATATAGACAATGGACTCAGCACATGCCAAGAGAATGGCAGTCTTTAAACTCTTCCTGCAATTTTCATGGTCATCATCAGCTGTAGGGATAGCAGTGAACCTCTCTTGATGACTTTTCTGAAATTTCTCCTGACTCACTATATCTTCAAGGGACTTGATGCTGAATTTCTTCATTTTTCCACATTATCATTGCTGTGAAAAATAACGGTTGTCTACAATGGGGCCATCATAGACAATCTAAATTAAGTAAAAATATTTCTTTTAAGTAGATTGGTTAAACTGTACTAAACTTCTGTTTGAAAAACCATCATTCAGAATTAAGGTGGCCTTAATTTGATTTAGCTTCATTTACTTTGGAATACATGGATTTAATTAATCCACATGGGGCTGTGCCCCTGAAGATAATGGCAGTTGGAGCTTTCTGTGGTGCCAATAACTATTGGAAGGCTAACTGCCACAAAGGACCTTCTCCTTTTCAAAGTACAATTTTTTGGGCAGAGAAGGAAATTGTTGCAGCTGCTGTTGACGCTTCAACTAAATATTGTCCAAAAAGGAGACAAATAAATCTCTTGATTATGTATATTTAGACTAAAGGATATTCCTATCTAACACATTGTAGATTAGGTACTAATTCCCATAAAAAGTTCTATTTGGACTCCAGGATCAAAACTTTAGTCAGCTCTTTTGCTCTTAAACTTTCAGTGTTTTTAATTAAAAATTAAAAGCCTTCAGTGTCCAGTCAGCATGTGTGTACCACTGCCACACTTTATGGAGACACACCATTAACTTTCACATAGTGAGATTCTCAATGAAAAAATGTTGTCTAAAACGGTTTGCTGTGATTTCAAAATCACAAGATCAGACAAGAATTTATAAAATATTTGAATTGTACATTTTGGTTCTTTTTATATATGTTGATGAATATTAAGTCAAACTTCACAAGATCTCAATTTGTTTTAATCTAGATAAGAGAAAGTGCTTTATGTTGAGCCTTGAAAACATTGCAAGCCCTAGTCTATGGTAGGGCATTATTTCAAAATAACCCCCATCAGGTTGAATTTATAAGCAGAGTGTTCACACTATCGTCCTTATTATTTCAAAATAACAGGCCACTTATTTCAAAATCTGTACTCCTGCTTTTCTGAGGGATAATGCTAATTTTGAAATAGTCCTGTATTTTGTTTCAGCTACACCAGACTAACATGGCTACATTTCTGTCATTATTTCAAAGTAGTGTTAGTCTGGATGCTCTGGTGTTGCTATTTTGAAATAACTATTTGCCAGAGTAATTCAAACTAATTACTCCCCAGTGTTTTCTGGGGCTCTAAGTCGTCGTAGCGCGTCCAGATTAACAAAACCTGCCTCATACTAATTTCAAGGCTTCCTCATAGTGAGGACACACCATTTTGATTTTGTAAAATCTGGAATTAAAGTCAAATTTAGTTATTTTGAAATAATTTCCTAATGTAGACATGCCCCAAGAATCCTAAGTATATTTAGTATCTTATTAGACTTATAACTGCCATGAAATGATCCAGAAAGTGTGGACAATGCCACAATAATGCACTATTTCTGAAAAACTGGAAAGGTGTTATTAACCTTTAGAACAGTTCACTGTGTACGTACGCATGACCTGCATAAAGTAAACTGAAGTCAATAACTCCCAGTAAGAATTCTATTTATTTATGCAGCTATGTTTTTCTACTCAAATCTTATGTCCAATTTATGACTAAACCTTTTGTCAGGATGTGGTTAAGAAACTGTTTGTCTGCAAAGAAGGAAAGAAGATACCATACTTATACTATACTATGATATGCAGTGGCAAAAAGATATATATGGAAAACCTTGAAACCAATGAAAATAAATAGATCGGTAAAAAACACTGTATTAAAAGAATGCTACATTTGCAAAGCGAAGTACTAAAAAATTACAAAATGCCCAAGTAAAGGTTGCATCTGGATTCTAATTATTTCTATATTACAGTTGAAATGCCTTGAAAATGAGAGAGTTCTGTTCCCATTAACCCATAAAACTACTTTTGAGATCACAGAATATGCTTTGAATGTTTACAATTTCAGGCTTGCCTCAGTTGTAGTGCTTTTATTGAGATGTGAGTTGGTTGCAGCTGATGAGGAATGTTTTATACAGGAGATTGCAGCTGGAAATTAAATGATAAAGAGATAAAAAATACACAGGAAGAAAGATTGAAAAATAGTCTCTTATGACTTCCCCCCCCTTTTAATCTAAGAAAAATGGTTATGGAAAGTAAAAGAAATGAAAAACAAGTGGCAACAAAACAGACACAAAAAAGAAGCCAGAACCCCGCCCCCCCGAAATAAAGAGCATTGATGAAGGATGAAGAAACTGAAAAGAAGGGGGTGAGGAAGGAGTGACAAATGTAAAAAAAAAAAAAAAAAAAATCAGAAAAGGACATGGGGAAAATGTTAGAAACATTATAGTTTAACATTTTATAATACAGTCAAATAGAACCAATTAGATTTAGAGGCATACTGTATTTCCATGTGGTTTCAAGATAAAAAGAAAATATTCTATGAGCCATTTGAAAGCAGAATTTATTTTTTATCTTCTTATGTTTTTGAAATGAAGAAAAAAGCCATCAGCAACACTAAAATATCATACATTTTTATATAATCTTTCTCCATCATGTGCTGGAGTCATTTGGGTATTTACACACAAACATTCCCGCTTGACTTATTGAACAGGATCAAAGAACACCTAAATACATACTTATGCAAGTGCCTGTTGTCAAGATCTAGTGTGGGTGTGTAAATACAAGCTGCTAATTTGATGCAATCTTGCATACAAGGTGGGCTACTTTATTTCTTGAACATTTACAACATGGATAGAGAGAATTAAAACAGGCTTTAAACCCTTAATGATATTCATAATACAAATATATCATATGTGGAGCTGGCATAAAATGCTCCCTGTCTGACACTAACCTACATTGAACACAAAAGATTACATGCTTAAACATCTTCAGAGGGGTAGCCTAGTTAGTCTGTAAAAACAACAAATAGTCTAGTAGCATTTTAAAGACTATGGGTATGTCCGCGCTACAGCATTATTTCAAAATATCTAATTTTGAAATAGTCATTTCGAAATACCTCGTCTACACACAAAATGCATTTCAAAATAGTGTTTTGCTATTTCGAAATAGTGCATCCACACTGATCGGACTCTGAATCACATTTAATGCCGGCGGCAACTGGTTCCGGCAGGGCATCAGGTCAGGAGTTAGCCTCAGGCAGCAGTTACACAAGATATCTGAGGCCTGTGCTTAAAGGGACCCCCCCATGACACCTGGTTCTCAGGTTTCCCTGCTTGCTCGCTGTCACATTATTGGATTGTGAGGGGAGCAGCCAGGTCACTGCTGCACCCATGGTGGGGTGTTTGCCCCAAAAGTGGTAAAAAGGGGGCCATGTGAGGGGTCAAACAAAAGCTTACTTTCTTCTGATTCTGTATTTGCTCTTCATATATCTGTATATTGTCTGTGTGTGTAGTTAGAATCTATAATCTGTATGGAGACTGGAAGTCTCTTTGAATGTGGTTGAGCATTGGGCAGAGCCCGGCCTAATTAGCGAGGCCCTGTGGGACAATAGCACTCAATGGGCCAAGGACCCACCTCGGGAATGGTGACCGACACCTAAGGGCTACTAGCAGGGAACACAGTGATAGGCCGCTGGCCAAGTGACCTGCCGCAGCCAAGAAGAGACCAGGAAGGATGTATAAAGATGCCATGTGGCTGACTCCATCTTGGTACTCAGCTCAGCACTTCATCCCAGAGGCAGCAGTGCAGGGATCGAAGGGCTTGAAAGAACTGTGGACCCATCCTGATCTAGGATGCGCAACAAGGACTTTTAAGCCAGCAGCTGTAACATCTCTGCTAGAGCCTGCATCGAGAACTGGGAGATTCGGTGCATGTAATGTATGATGCAGTAACAATCTCTTTGGTGTGCCCCACTGGGGGCTTGTGCCTCATTCCTCCCTCACGTCCTTCCACTTATCCCTCCTTTACCCCCCTTCCTGATGTACAATAAAGATACATGTGTTGAAGAAAACAAACTCTCTTTATTGAATAAAACTGGAGGGAGGAGGGAATGAAGGCGGGAGAGGGGAGGCGAGAGGGTGGGAGAGGAGAGGGGTAAACCTGGGAGGAGGGAGCTAGAAAGGGGAGGCAAGAGGAGGAAGGGGGAGAAAAAGCTCAGGGTTGGGGATCTTGCCAGCCCACCTGTCTCCCAGCACTGCAGGTGCGGGGGCCTCGGTGTCCCCGGGGGGGGAGGGGGAGGGAAGTGGGAAGAGGAGCGGTAGCTGGGGAGGCAGCAGGATCTAGAGTGGCAGGAGGCACCAATCTGTGCACCAGGGTCTGCAGGTGCTCACAGATTGCATGGCCCTGGGCAAGCAGCTCCCGGCAGCTCTCCCGCTGGAGCTGCAAGTCTTCATGCACCCAGTAGTCCAGAGTGCAGTGCAGGCCTCAAAGTATCCCCAGGTGCTGCCGCTGGTACTCCTCCTGGTTAAGAGTCAGTCTGCTGAGTGCCCAGGTGTGGCAGGATGTCCGGGGTGGGTTGGTGCTCCCTGCACTCGCAGCTGCTGCAGCTGTGGAGAAACAAGAGAAGTGGTCAGTTCTCCCAGGGGACACAGTGGGTGAAGCCCAGCCCCGCTCTGCAAGGTGAGGACAGCAGGTCTCCGCACCATCGGAGCCTATGTGCTTGCACACAGGCCATGTTCAGCATGTCCTGCTATCCTTGGGAGTGGGAGCTGGCCCAGGACTGCACCCATGCCCCTGTGCTGTATATAGTGTGGAAGTGGGAGGGAGAGATGTGCCCTGTCTCTGTGTAGAGGGGGCTTCTGGAGGGAGGGCATTGTGCAGTGTCCCACCCTGGGGTCAGGAGCATGTCATGTGCCTTCATACATACACGCGAGTGAGTAACAGACCAAGGCCCCTGTGTGGCAGCCAGCTGGGGCCACGTACCCAGGGGTGGCACAGCACATGCACAGGTTGCTGCGTGATCCGTGGTCAGCAAGGGCCACACACATGGTCCCTGGTCTCCCTCTTCCTCTCCCCCTCCCCCTTCCCCCCACATAAGGGGACAGTGATGGCACTCACATGTCGTTACCTCCCCGGCCTCGGAAGACACCGGCAACAGGCCTGCTGGGACATGTCAGGGATCCTGGGTGCGCAGCATGCTCCCTCCTGTGGCTCCTGGCCCTCTTTTTTCTCCTCTTCTGTTTTCTGGTCAGGGCCTTCTTTCCCAAGGTCGATGACCACATGAGGGGCACAGACTATCCTGCTCCGCAGGATGCGGTCCAGGGCATCAAAATAGGGGCAGAGGACTGGGTTTGCCCCTGGTTGGGTCTGGGTCTGCCCTCTGTGGCGTTGGCATAGGCCTGTTGCAGCTCCTTTATTTTCATGCGAACCTGCTCCTGGGTTTGCATGTAGCCTTTGGTGGGAGGCTGTCAGCAATCTGCCTCTACACGGTTGCATTCCTCCGTTTAGTGCAGAGATCGTGGATATTGGAGGCATTCCCCCAAACCTGAATTAGGTCCATGATCTCCACACTGGACCAGGAAGACGCCTGCCTTTTCCGGCTCCTGGCAGGCTCCTGGGAGCTGGCAGACTGGTCCTGGGGAGCAGTGGAGGGCTGACTGGCACTGGCTGCTTGGCTCATGCTGGGGCCACTGGGTCAGGTGCAGCGACTGCTGGCTCTGGGCTGGCAGGTGTGGAGCTGGCACAGGCACTGTGGGCAGAGTCTGCCCCTTTAAGGGTTCTGGGGAGCTAAGGAGAGGGAGGAGGAATTTTCCTGGTTGGGGCCAGAGTGGCCAGCGGGGCCCCATATTTCGAATAAGCATTTACACAGCACTTATTTTGAAATAGCAATTTCAAAAATGGTGCTATTCCTCGTAGAATGAGGTTTAACAATTTCGAAATAAGCCCTTCACTATTTTCAGGGCTTGACAAATAATGCAATCTACACGCCTGTGACGAGTAGATTGCAACCTGGAAGAGCCGGGTTCGGGCGATCTGCGCATGCGCAGAACAATCTGCGCATGCGCAGAGTGCTGGACAGCATGGCTGGCAAGCGGGGCTCACTGCGGTTCAGTGAGCACTGGCTATTTTGATTTAATTTTGAAATATCGGTTTGGCTGTGTAGAAGCTGGTAAAGTTATTTTGAAATAACAGCTGTATAGACATACCCTCCCAAAACATGTAGATGGTAACATGAGCTTTTGTGGGCACAACCCACTTTTTCATATTACTATCCTAATCCTCAAATCAAATGGATTTTTTCCATCTTTATGCTCTCCTAACCAGTTGGAGCCCTTGGAGCAATTTAGGATCATAAAAAACTCCGTCCTAAATGTTACTATTTTTAATATAATATTTTCAGTAATATTGATGTTATGGGACCACTGTTTTAGAAAAAAATTCCTAGTCTGATTGGTGGCTATGCTGTGTTACATCCATGCACATCCTTTAGCCTATAGGGCTCCTAAACCAATAAATAAGTCTCATATATGTTTCTGAACCACGGCAAAAGTAGTTATCAAACTGTGCTGGTGCACTTTCAACATATTTTGGCAAAGTAACATGGATATTTCTGAGAATTAGTTAATCTCTTAGATTGGGGTGACCAGCCTAAACCTGAGAAGGAGCCAGAATTTACCAATGCACATTGCCAAAGAGCCACAGTTCTATGTCACCAGCCCTGCTCATCTCCCCACCCACCTGCTCATATCCCGCCCACTGGCAGCCCCACCGGTCAGTGCCTCTTTCTTCTCCTCTTCCTGCCCACTGGGATCAGCTCTCTCAGTGGCAGACACTGGAGGGGGAAGCATGGGTGCGACAGGCTCAGTGGAGAGGGTAGGAAGTGGCAGGATCTTAGGGGGAAAGGGTCTAGAGCAGAGCTGGGAGTGGAACAGTGAGCACCCTCTGGCCCAGTGGAAAGTTGGCACCTGTAGCTCTAGCCCTGGATTTGGTACCTAAGCAAGGAGCCTCGTATTAACTTCTGAGGAGTCACATGTGGCCCTGTCTTTGTTGTAGCAGGTACTTGGTGAAATAAGGGTTTGTCTACACGACAAAGTTAATTCGAACTAACAGCCGTTAGTTCGAATTAACTTTAATAGGGGCTACACATACAAACCGCTAGTTCGAATTTAAATCGAACTAGCGGAGCACTTAATTTGAACTAGATAAACCTCGTTCTACGAGGAGTAACGCCTAGTTAGAATTATGTAGTTAGAATTAAGGGCTGTGTAGCCACTTAATTCGAACTAGTTGGAGGCTAGCCCTTCCCAGGTTGCCTTGGTGGCCACTCTGGGCCAAACCAGGGAAACTTTTCTGCCCCCTCCCGGCCCCGGAGCCCTTAAAGGGGCACGGTCTGGCTACGGTGCTTGTACCAGTTGTAAGCCTGCCAGCACCCAGCCAGCAGACCCTGCACCTGGCACAGCATGAGTCAGCCACCCGCTGCCACCCAGCCCTCCACCTCTTCCCAGGACCAGGCTGGCAGCTCCCAGGAGCCTGCCCAGGGCCGCAAGAGGCGGGCGCCCGCCTGGTCTAGTGCGGAGATCGTGGACCTCATCGAGGTTTGGGGGGAGGCCTCCAACGTGCACGACCTCAGCACTAGGCACAGGAATGCGGCCATCTAGGGCAGGATAGCTGCCAGCCTGGCCACCAAAGGCCACATGCGAACCCAGGAGCAGGTCTGCATGAAAATCAAGTTGGTCCAGTGAGACCCCCGATCCTGAGCCCTGAGCTTAGAACATAAGAACATAAGAATGGCCGTACTGGGTCAGACCAAAGGTCCATCTAGCCCAGTAGCCTGTCTGCTGACAGTGGCCAGCACCAGGTACCTCGGAGGGGATGGACCGAAGACAATGACCAAGCAATTTGTCTCGTGCCATCCATCTCCAGCCTTCCACAAATAGACGCCAGGGACACCATTCCTACCCCCTGGCTAATAGCACTCTGTGGACCCAACCTCCATGAATTTATCTAACTTCTCTTTAAACTCTGTTATAGTTCTAGTCTTCACAGCCTCCTGTGGCATGGAGTTCCACAGGTTGACTATGTGCTGTGTGAAGAAGAACTTTAGCTTATTAGTTTTAAACCTGCTGCCCATTCATTTCATTTGGTGTCCTCTAGTCCTTCTATTATGGAACTAATGAAGAACTTTTCTTTATTCACCCTCTCTATACCACTCATGATTTTATAGACCTCTATCATATCCTCCCTCCGTCTCCTCTTTTCGAAGCTGTTCTGGCCAGTCTTAAGTTTGGTTAAGGGTCCACTCAATGTGGACATGCTAGTTTGAATTAGCAAAACGCTAATTCGAACTAGTTTTTAGGTCTAGATGCACTAGTTCGAATTAGCTTAGTTCGAATTAACTAATTCGAATTAAGTTAGTTCGAATTAGTGCTGTAGTGTAGATGTACCCTAAACAAAACTAAGTAGGTGGAAGGTTAAGCACCACCTTGGTTCTCATGAGGGAAACAAGGCAAAATTCATAGAAAAGAATTAAGATACATAATATTTTAATCCCATCTGCTTGTCCACTCTGTCCAGAGGAATTAGATTAAAAACAAATCTGTAAACACACCAGTGAAATGCAGAGTTAAATATAAAAGCTCTCTTGGGTTCTAAGATAACCAAGAATCAATAAAATCAAGGTCTTGACACAACATCCTTCTGTGTTAGCACATTTGGAAAGAGGACTTACTTAATGAGGGTAGTTTGTCCAGGAAAGGATTCAAAATGCCATTTGTAGTTTTCCTATACCAACCAGGGATAAAATGTAGTGGAAATAATGCACATATGCATAAAAATCCTTAGTAGGCTCTCTCTCATAAGATTCTAGACATTAATCAGTGTCATTTTCTGCCTAAAAGTCATTTCCCACGCCAGCAAATATCATCTGTCCTGATCCATGAATTCTTCCACAAAAACAAAAGGTAAAGCCTTACTAAACAAATCACCATAACATATTTTTTGGAGGTGAATTTGGCTAGTACAATTTGGTACACTTTCTTTTGTAAGGTTTTATTTCAACCTAAAACAAATCAGTCTCCTACAAGAAAATTATTTGCATAAGCAGATTGCTAAAGTATGTCAAGAATCAGAGCCATGTAGCCTTGCTACAGAATCACTTCTATAGAGAAAAACCACATGTATCCTGAATGGAAAATCTAGATTTTATAATTCTTTACACTTACTTAAATATTACTTTCTATTTATGATTATTAAAATACTTTTAAAGTGTTAATTGGTAAGCCTCAATACAATGTAAGTGAAATTGTTAAGTATTAACCCTAATTTACAGATGTGTGAAATGAAGTTCAGAGGTGAAATGATTTGCCCAAAGTCAAACAATTCTGTGGCAGAGCCAGAAGCATAAACTCAGCGCTGTCATGATAGCTTGATTAGATTGTCTTCGAGAAATAAAATATTGTTACTTTGGAGTTTAACTTTTAATTTGGCCTTGAACGTTCTCTCTGAAGTTGAATATTATGAACCCAATTCACCACTGAATATTATGTAAGTGCACCTCAGTTGATTTCATGGAGTTCTACTACTAGAGCAACACAATGGCAAATTTAAAACTCTTCTTTAATGGTTATTATTGGATTTCTGATCTTCATTTTTCTTTGGAACTGATAACCCGAGTCCATAAATCTCTGCTTGGTATAGTAAATTAAACTTTAAAAAATTGTTACCAAGATTGTATATAATTTGAGATTTCAACTCCAGGAAAACCTTATAGATTGATAATTTGCATTGCTCTCATGATGTCATTGTTTTTAACTAAGAAGGTATTTTCTTTATGTATGAGTTCTGCTATTTACTTTTGACTTTGTGTTAAACTTGCCTATCCTGTGCCAAATCATGAATTGTATTTTTTATAACACTTACCCACAAAACAACCCTTAAATATCCTGAAATAATCACATTGCTCAAACAAGTGTGGTACACCTTAAAAGAAAACCTTGAGACATGTCTCCTGTGATCTAGTGAATAGGTCTGAGATTAAGTTTCAAATGTGTATACCAATATTATGTAAGATAATCACATAACGTGAAATTCATTCCTCTTAGCACAATACCCATGACATTGGAGTTTATGAAAACAGTTCTGCAAAGGCTGGTAAAATTGTATTCTCACCTCTCAATCCGGGAAAAACGTTGCAGAGTTGCAATTAATTCTCCAATTTATTGTTAAAATACTGACCACACCCTTTGTATTTTATACCACTGTAATCATTTATTTGACTATCCAGGAGTTTTCTCCACTAATTCACTTTCAATAGTCCTTTATACATTTGCCCAGTTTGAGCTGACACAGAGACTCCCTAGTCATTACTCATGGGCTGCAGATGATCTTTGTTTTCCTGTATCCCTCGCATGCCAACACACCAGAGACTTAAGTGATCCAGAAGACCTTATGTAACCCCCTATTACAGTGATTGAATTGAACCATAAAAAAAAGAAAGTAAATGAAACAAGTATGAAGTTTAAAACTAGTTAAAGTTATAGTCTGTACATGAGCTGCAGTGTATAGAGAAGCAGATAAAGGCTGTACTTAAGGTTTCATTAATGTATCTGTCTGATCCTGAATATTTCTAATTCACTTTTCAGGTCACTATTTTTTTACAACTCAATAGAGTTCGTGGCATTTTCACATTTCCTTCACACAAGATGAGTTTGGAATATTGGCATGTTAAATTAAGAAAAGCAATCATGTCCCATTATGAGTACATTTTTTATTTTTTCAACCCAATATTTTCTACTCAAGAAGATTGCACATGCTTTGATATAATTTCTCTAATTCATATATCAGATTTAATTAAAATTAGGCAAAATGATATGCATAGGGCATGAAAAAACAGAAGGGTGCAAAGTGAGTAACCAAGCATGATTGACGTTGGGTAGTGTCAGGGTGTGGTTCCAAATTTCCCTTCCCTTATTTTGTACCACACTCATACCCTGGGTAATGCAGACGACACTAAACTGCTCAAGGTAGTAAAGACCAAAGCAGACTGTGAAGAACTTCAAAAAGATCTCACCAAACTAAGTGACTGGGCAACAAAATGACAAATGAAATTTAATGTGGATAAATGTAAAGTAATGCACATTGGAAAAAATGACCCCAATTATACATATAATATGATGGGGGCTAATTTAACTACAACTAATCACGAAAGAGATCTTGGAGTCATCGTGGATAGTTCTCTGAAGATGTCCATGCAGTGGGCAGCGGCAGTCAAAAAAGCTAACAGGATGTTAGGAATCATTAAAAAAGGCATAGAGAATAAGACAGAGAATATCTTATTGCCCTTATATAAATCCATGGTACGCCCACATCTTGAATACTGCATACAGATGCGGTCTCCTCATCTCAAAAAAGATATACTGGCATTAGAAAAGGTTCAGAGAAGGGCAACTAAAATGATGAGGGGTTTGGAACTGGTCCCATATGAAGAGAGATTAAAGAGACTGGGATTTTTCAGCTTGGAAAAGAGGAGACTAAGGGGAGGTATGATAGAGGTCTATAAAATCTTGAGTGGTGTGCAGAAAGTGAATAAGGAAAAGTTATTTACTTGTTCCGATAATGTAAGAACTAGAGGCCACCAAATGAAACTAATGGGTAGCAGGTTTAAAACTAATAAAAAGAAGTTCTTCTTCACATAGCGCATGGTCAGTCTGTGGAACTGCTTGCTTGAGTAGGATGTGAAGGCTAGGACTATAACAGGATTTAAAAGAGAACTAGATAAATTCATGAAGGTTAAGTCCATTAATGACTATTAGCTAGTATGGGTAAGGAATGGTGTCCCTAGCCTCTGTTTGTCAGAGGGTGGAGAAGGATAGCAAGAGAGAGATCACTTGATCATTACCTGTTCGATTCACTCCCTCTGGGACACCTGGCATTGGCCACTGTCGGCAGACAGGACACTGGACTGGATGGACCTTTGGTCTGACCCAGTATGGCCATTCTCATGTTCTTATGTTCTAATTTATGCTGACATTCTTTCACCATGAAGCTGCTGATTTCTGAAGAGAAGAAGGGTATGTCTGTTAGACTATAAGCGGTTTTGCACATTGTGATTGGCTTACTAATTAAGAACAGAGGCAGTTGATTTAATATTTTGTCTTAACTCAGATTTATTTTTTTCAAACTGGAAAAAAACAATTATTGGAAGGATCTCATGTGGAGTTTGGAGCTAGATTTCCGCCGCTAATATTTCCTGATAGTCCCAAAAGGCACACTAAACCAATCTCTGTTTACAATTGGATTTTCTCAAATAATTTGTAAAAAAGTTTTTTAGAGAACCTAGACTTACTCCCCTCTCCCCAAATTAAAAATTCTTCTACAATCAAAAGCATTATGGTTTCTTCTAAATCTCCTGATTTTCCTGCTGCTGACAATCTTTGTTACACTGATTGATTTTCTGATCTTCTATTGGAAGAAAAAAGTAAAAAAACTAATTAACTAAGGGACACTTCAGGAAGGTTATTTTCTTCGTGGGAGGTGTTGTAATTGACTCCTCAATGCCTAAAGAAGTTTTACTTGTTCCTTTACAACATGTGGTGTTACTCAGGGATGAAGCTTCTCTTGTGTTTCCAATGCACAAAGATGCAATGTCCTAAAGAATAGTACTGTCTAGCAGGAAAAAAATCATAGAAGATTAGGGAAGAGTCCTTAGGACGTCATCTAGTCCTGTGTCCCAACCTTTTTTATACCTCAGACCAGCAAACCCATTCACAAACTTCCTGTGGGTTGGTAACATTTTATTTGCATATTCATCATGCAAATACTAAATGTTACAAAAAGCATGGCAAGTGGCTGCCACAGCTGAAACTATCTGTTCTCAGAGGCTCTGAGGGCCGGGGCTGAGGTACACCAGCCCCAGAGCCCCCAATGCCAGCCCTAATTTCTAGAGCCCCCCACCCTGAAGTACCTCCCAGGGCCAGCCACTGACCCAGTCCCCTGCACCCAACCCCCATGCCAGCCTTCTGCCCTCAGAGCCCTCCAGTGTGAGCCCAAAATGCCTCAGTGCCAGCCCCCTACCCCTTTCAGCCCCTCCCACCAAGTCCCCCTGTACCAGCCTCCTGTTTCCAGAGCCCCACTGCACCTAACCCCTCAATCCCCTCCATGCCAGCCCCCAGTCCTCAATATTAGCCCCTTCTCCAGAGCCCCCCAGTACCAGTCGCCTGCCTCCAGACCCCCCCCCCCCGCCTTAATCACTAGGTTTGCTATCCTAGCAAAGAAAGCTATCAGATTGGTTTGTCATGATTTGTTGTTTTCAAATCTATGCTGTTACTTATCACCTTATTATCTTCTAGACATTTGCAGATGGATTCCATAATTACTTGCTCCATTACCTTTCCTGTCACAGAAGTTACGCTGTCTGGTCTGTAGTTTCCTGGATTACCTTTATTTCCCTTTTTATAGATGCACTATATTTGCCCTTTTTCAGTCTCTCTTGTCTGCCACGACTTTTCAAAGATGTTAGCTAATGGCTCGGATACTTCCTCTGTCCTCTCCTTTTGTATTTTAGGATGCATTTCATCAGAGTCTTGAAGACTTCTAACTTCTGTAAGTAATTTTTTACTTTTTCTTTTCCTACTTTATAACTTCTGAGCCTACCCCATGTTCACTAGCATTCACTGTTAGGCATCCCATCCCCACCAATCTTCTTGTTGAAAACTGACACAAAGAAGTCATGAAGCACCTCTGCCATTTCCACATTTTTCTGTTATTGTTTTTTTCCTCTTCAATGAGCAATGGGCCTACCCTGTCCTTGGTTTTCTCCTTGCTTCTAATAAATTTATGTGTTATTGTTGCCCTTTATTTCTCTATCAAGATTGAGCTCATTTTGTGCCTTAAGATTTCTAATTTTGCCCCTATATACTTGTGTTGTTTGCTTATATTCATCCTTTATACATTGGCCCAGTGTCCACTTTTTGTAGGGTTTTTTGATTTTTAGATCATCCAAAATCTCCTGGGTGAACCAGGGTGGACTTCTGCTATATAGCCTATCTTTTGTGCTCTTGCGCCCTTAATAATGACCCTCTGAAAAACTGCAAACTGTCTTTGATTGTTTTTCCTCAGTCTTGCTTTCCATAGGACCTTACCTACCTATTGTTTTGACAGTGTGGTTTGGTATCACTGCAAATGTTGGTGAGATGCATTAATCCCTAAAGCGTATAAAAGTCTCCAACAGGAGTTTGTCCTAGATTGGCTGAACAGAGCTCATGCTATTAAGCAAAAAAGAGTCCTGAAAGAACTCAAGTCCAGGCTAAAAAGGCAGTGAAGCTATGTGGCTTACCCTGGAAGGAGAATGAGACCTTTATGTGGTCTGTTCCAAAGAGGAGTGTGTCGCATCAATCCTATGGCCCTGTGATGGTTCTTTTCCACATTTCTGGATTATCTATGAATAGTTTGCGATTTTTACAAATTCTGTTTTACTGCCATTTATAATTTTTACTGGGGTTTTGTGCAAATCATTTTCAGTTTGTGGATTTCACACAAATTGGTGTAAGTATTCATTAATTGCTATTTGCATTGTGCAATTAATCATCTATGGCACATGATTTTGTTTCTATTCTATGACTGGATGATCTAACCTTTTATAAACAATAGATTTGCCTGCAGAAATTGTTGTGACTTTGATTATCTGCCATGAAGAGATCAGAACATTTTAGGGTAAGAGAAACAGCAGCTGATAAGCAGAGTCTTGGAATTTTATAATATGTAAAAGTCTTCCTCTGGTTTTGTAACACAAGAAAACATTTCATTGTCTGCACAGATCCCAGATGTAAAAGCACTTGGTTCCTTCTTCTCAGAAGAGGAGAGAAAACAATTATTTGCTATTTAAAGGATTCTACATTGTTTTCTTTTATAACACAAAATGGCATAGTTTGGACATGTGCACAGTGCTGTCTGAAAAGAATACAGTCACCTCTCTTTCTGTTTGTTTTGATTAACTGAAATAATGCAAAATGTCTGGCTGGGGCAGTTGGGAAAGCCGCTAAGTACACCATCACATCTAGAACACTTTTGTCTATATATATGTCAAGTATATGTGTTGAAACCACTGGTCTCTGTTACATCACATAACAGAACAAACCATTTACCACAATCAAATAGAAAGCTTTATAGGACTAGCAGTGTTAGCAGAATCCACTACAAAATTACCGTTAAGTGGAAAGAATAGAGCCAACCCATCCTGGAGTAGGAGGGGTTAAAGATATCCCTTAGAGAGGGTTGTGGCAGACCCAATAGGAGAAGGCTTAGAGGTAGCCAGGCTGGGCCCTACAAGAAGCTGCAGAACTGGAAAGAGCTCAATGTCTCTCCAGCTTTGGAGAGAAACTTGCTGCCTATTAAGGGAACCTGGTACCACGGACAGAGCAGTGCTGGGAGAGGCAAGTGAGCCAACAGAGCTATAGTCAGCTTAGCTCCCAGGCTCAGGCCCTGATAGCGGGGCCTGAGAAAGTACTGGGAGTTGCAGGGAGACAGCCAAAAAGGGAGAAATAGAGAGCAGGTCCACCCTTTCTGATGATGAGTGGCCAATTCAATTTGCCCCTGAAGGAGGGGCTAGATGTAGAATGATAGGGAGCCACTGAGGCAAGGGATGGGTTTAGGGGCAGTTGGGTTCTCTGGAAAGGGAGGACTCCAAAACATGAGTGCTGCCACAAGGCAGTACACAAGGGAAGGTGCATCATGGTCTGGTAGGGATGCCAGTGCTGGCAAAGTGAAGATTTGGTGAAGCAAGTAATGGGAGATGAGCAGTGGCGGCCCGTCAATACAGGCAAACTAGGCAATTGCCTAGGGTGCCAAGATAAACGGCTGTTTAGGGCTTTGGAGGCAGGGGCACTGATCGCACGTTTCACTAGGGCGCCAGTTGCCGGCAGCTGGTCTAGGGCCGCTCCTGCAGATGAGACACCACCAGAAGAGGGGGCACCAAAGCTGGGCAAGAGCTAATTCCCAGGACTGACCAGCAGTAGGCACCATGTGGTGAATTGAACACCCTTCAGAGGTGAAGCTGCCACCAACAGGACACAGGGACAAAGGCGGGAAGACCAACAACATGCCCTTGGTGTGACTGGAACACACAACCATCTGATCTGTAGTCAGTCACACATAGATCAAGCGCACGAGCAGGCACAATGTTCTTTGTACCAAAAATAGCTGACTCATAAGTAGTTTTATTGCTGCAGCTGCAGACACTAGTACTTCTGCTACTTCTGTTCTCACAATGCCAGCAACCACATGCTGCCCTTTGAACACTCCCTGGCTGTGTCTACATTGGCCCCTATTCTGTAATAGGGATGCAAATGTAGCACTTTGGAATAGGCAAATCCGCGGGGGATTTAAATATCCCCCGCGGGATTTGCATTAACATGGCTGCCGCTTTTTTCCGGCTTGTAGATAAGCCGGAGAAAAGCGCCAGTCTGGACGCGATCCTCCGGAAAATAAGCTCTTTTCCGGAGGATCTCTTATTCCTACTTGAAAGCCATGAAAGCTGGAAAAAAGCGGCAGCCATGTTAATGCAAATACCGCGGGGGATATTTAAATCCCCCATGGATTTGCCTATTCCAAAGTGCTACATTTGCATCCCTATTATCGAATAGGGGCCAATGTAGACACAGCGCCTGTGTTTGAAGTCCTGTGAAGTCAGAGCAGTTGACCATCATAAATTACTGCCCTGAACCTGTTATGTCACTAGGCTAGTGGCTTCTCTTCTGCCATTCTTGGTGGGTTGGAATTGGACATCACTTCTGTACCTGCTGCTCATTTTAATTATTTTTTCCACTTATTCTCTGAAATAGGTCTATGCTTTCCTTCCCTTTTCTATTTCCAACCCACAAAAAATTCACCATTTCAGAACAGAAACAGGAACATTTCCGTTGCAAATACTCTTGCAGATGTTAATTCTGACTATTATGTGCAATGCTTTTCCTTCCTATGAACACTGTGACTACCAAGTCGCTCACCTAAATGTTCTTGAATAAGTGAATAAAAGATTGTGAATATCAATTAAGGATATCAACAGATTTTATTTGTTAGCTGGCAGTTCTGAAAAGAAAAATGTTTCTCATCAATCCAAAACTGAAATAGTTCAAAATTTTGGTAAATCAAAAAATATAAACTCATAATTTTCAAGATTGAATGTTTTATTTAACCAGAAACTTTGTTTTGATTTTGAGCATTTGAAGTTTTTAAACAAAGGGAGATTTCAAAACAAAATATTGCATTGGATCAAAATATCTGAATGATTTGTTTTGAAAATATCTAGATGAAACAATTCAGTTTTTCTGATTTCTTTTCCTGCCCCAAACAATAAAGCGAAATCTGCATGAATTCACAAAAGCTTTCAGCGTTGCCAAATCTTCATTTTTCACTGAAAAACCATTTTAGCTGAAAAAAACCACTGTTCTTTATTTGTGAATCCTTTAATGCCAAATAAGTCATGCTTGTGTTGAGAAAGAAATAATATATACAGATAGGATTGCTTTCTTTTATCTAAATTGTGGTGTTTGTTGCTTGCATCAGGTATTTTCCTATTCTTTTTAATAGAAGTTACAAGACTATGGTGCTGATTCTTTCTTTTACCTGTTTTTTGTCCTTCTGTTTTTCCATTGACTTTATTGGAGTTACTCGTGATTTCCATTGATAAGAGTCAGGAAAGGACAAATGTTTCTGAAGTTAAAAAGAGCCCAGAAAAATCCATGATTAAATCAAAAGTTTTCTTTAAAGTTTACTTTACATTATACTGTAGTAGATAGCAAAAATGTATATTCAGCACCTCAGCAGCCATCCTACCCAAAGTTATTATTGTTACACTATAACAATCATCCTGTGCATACATTTGAACTGACACATCTGGTTGAAACCCCTTCCCATTACCCATCACACCCCTCTTCATTTTATTTTTACTGCTACAGTTTTTTATGAGTCATAAACTGACATAGAAAAGGGAGCCTTGGAGAATAAGTATTGGATCTCCTGTTTTCAGAGCTCCAGAGAAGCATTAATATTTAGTGAAGAGAGTGGTTTTAGTAACAGTACACTTCTTGCTTCCTGTCTCCTGCCAAGCCATGTCAATCTGCTGTCATTATATCACTAAGTCATGAAGAGGGATGGAGAAGAGGTAATTAAAGGGAATCCAAACCAGGAAATAGTGAAAATATTCATAGACAAAATGCATAGATGTAAAAGGGCCAACAGATTTCCCAGACCCGTGGGTAAGAAGGGGTTCTGCACTCCTGGAAGGGGTGAGGCAGAAAGGGTGGGAGGCAGATAGCCCTCAGCGATGCCTGGAACATGCCACACTGGTCCCTTCCTCAGCTGTGCTGAGAACCATCTGGAACAGGCCTGGGCAAGTCATGGCCCATGGGCCAGATCTGGCCTTCCAAGACACCGGATCTAGCCCGGGGATGCTGCAGGGAGCCTCAGGCATCATCTGCATGCTGCTCAGAAATGTGGCTGTGGGGCGGTTTCATACTCCCTCCCAGATTCAGCACCCCAGCTCTCTGCTGAAGATCACAATCCCCTCCTGCCCTAGCTCACAACCCAAACAATCCTCTGTTACCCCCAAGATATCTTCTGCACCCAACCTCCATCCCAGGCCTGGCACCTCCTCCATTAATATCATGTCCCTCAACCACTTTCCAAATTCTTGAAGTACCTCCCCCCGATCAAAAATTAATGCCCAGCCCTGACTTCGAACATGGGTAGGGAATAATTTTCTCTTGGGTCAGATTGGCAGAGAGTCTGAGTTTTTGCTTTTCTCTGTAGCCTGGGGCTTGAGTCACTTGTTGGCCCAAACTACAGTAAATGGTAAATTTGAAGTCTCTAATTCACTAGTGGGCAATCTGCAGCTCAGGGGCTGCATGCAGCTTATTAAGGTTCTATGAGTGGCCCATGAAACATTTTGCAATGTACAGCGTTGCCAGATTCCACTGGCTTTTGTCTGTGTCGATTTTTTCCTTCTGGTATTACTACAGTCATACACATGTGATCCAGGGCACAGGAAGTGAGGTATGTGCTGACTGCACACAACGCTGACAGTGGGAGCCATGCGCTCACTCTGCATCCAGTCAAAATGCTGCTATGGGTCATTTGGCACACCTCGCAAATTCTAAGTGCACAAGCGCAATGAGCAATATTACCCTATCCTGGGAGACTGTTTTGGTTATGGCAATCTTGTGGCCTACTAAGATGAAGGAGGCCACTCGTGCTGTCCGCTCATAAGACCTAGTTGCCCATCGCTGCCCTGAATCAAGATTTGAGGATTTCAGTAGCTTAACCAGCAGATATGAGCCTACTGCAGGCATGGGCACATGAGTTCTGCAGCCTGCAATGCATAGGAGGTCAGACTGGATGGCTATGATAGTCCTTTCTGGCCTTAAAGTCTATTCATCTTTGAAATGGCTTTCCATGTGAGAAACAAAGGAGTTGGAAGTAAGGAGAGCTCAGTGCCCTGCCTCAGTATCCATCATTGGGGCTCAGGTCATTTGTTTTTGGAAATATAAGAATTGCCGTATTGGCTCCATTAAATGATCCACCTGTCTCCAGTATTCTGTATCTGTCAGTGGCCAGTATCAGATGTTTCAGAAAAGGAAGCAAATAACATTATAGTGGACAATAATTAAATAAATTGTCCATTAAGTAAATTTCTTCCTAACTCCATTAGCTCTTGGGTGTTGATTTATGCCCTGAAGAATGAGGATTAATATTCCTTCTACTTTGTCTCCCTGTCTAATGTAAGTGTGCATGTGCTCATTATTCAGATAAACATCTAGTCCTTTTTTAATCCTGTTAAGTATTGGCCTCTGATGGAAATGTGTTCGGTAGCTTAATTTTGTAAATGATCTTTTTTATCAATTTTACATGTATTGCCCTACAATGTCACTGAGGGTAGGTCTAGACTCCATGGCTCTGTTGTCAGAGCCATGTAGATTAGTTTACTAGACATACCCAAATGAAGTGGTGATTTAAATAATTGCTGCATCATTTAAATTTAAATGGCTGCTGCGCTGTGCAAATTAGCTGCTTGGTGGCACAGCGCTGCAGTCTGGACGCTCCACGATTGACATCAAAGACATTTGTCGATCTCCCCGGTAAACCTCATCCCATGAGGCATACCGTGGAGGTCGACAAATGTCTTTGATGTCGGC
The DNA here is from genome assembly GCF_049634645.1 of Pelodiscus sinensis. Taxonomy (NCBI): domain Eukaryota; kingdom Metazoa; phylum Chordata; order Testudines; family Trionychidae; genus Pelodiscus; species Pelodiscus sinensis. Next base: position 7,566,050 of record NC_134725.1, read on the forward strand.
TGTGGAGCGTCCAGACTACAGTGCTGTGCCACCAAACAGCTGATCGGTACAGCGCGGCAGCCATTTTAATTTAAATGAAGTGGCGATTACTTAAATCGCCACTTCATTTGGGTTTGTCTAGTAAACTAATCTACATGGCTTTGGCGACAGAGCCATGGAGTCTAGACATACCCTGAATGTCATCTTGTTCTTGAATTGTGAGAAAAGGTAAATAGGCGTGACTGATGGGGGAAGAATGGTCCAAGTGTTAGTCTGCTAGCTTGGGATTCATGAAATGTGGGTTCAGTTCCCTGCTCTCCTCATACATCCTCTATGATCTTGGGTAAGTCATGTAGTCTTTCTCTGGTTCACTTCCCTATCTGTAAAATGGAAGTAATAACCTCCATACCTCAAGGTTCTGTTGTGAGGATAAATGCATTAAAGAATTTAGGGCCATACCAATACCTTAGATAGATTAGCCTTCCCTACACCATTCATTATTGTGTACTTTTATCTTGTCCTCTTGTCATCTCTTTCTAATCTTAACGGTCTTAAATCTTTGTAACCCTTCTTCATATAGAAGTGTTTTCAATCATCTACTCATTTTCTTGACCCATCTCTGATTGCGTCTGTTGAATTGTTTTAATAAGGTGGCCAGAACTGAATAGAGTTCCAGTTCCTCAATTTTACATTAATTGTTTTCCCTCTCTCATTCCTTATAAATGCTAACATTTTATTTGCTTTATTTGGCCTTCCTTGCACACTATGGAGAGTTCAATTCATTCAGTTGTTCACAGTAACATCCCTTTTTCTCCTGAGTGGTTACAATTAATTTAGAACTCAGCAATGTGTAGGAGTAGTTCAAAGTATTTGTTTTAATGTGCATTACCTTGCAGTTACTAGCACAGATTCCATCTGCTATCATGCTCTTCGTCCATATAGTTTTGTTAGTTTCCTCTTAAAGTTCCTCATGATTTTGACTAACCCTAATTTTCCATCACCTGTAGTTCTTGCCATCTCATTTCTACACCCTCTCCTCCAGAATAATAATAAAGAAACACCTCAGATTCTTGGAGCAATACAATATTAACTTTTTTATGCTGAAAACTAAACACTTTTCCCTGCTTTTTGTTGTTTGCCTTGTAAAAGTGGCCATCCCCACCTGCTACTGAGTATCAATAACAAACACAGTCTTCTGCTCTCTGTGCTATACAAGTCAGTGGACCTGTGGATTTGGGCTGTATTTGTGGCTAAAGGCCAAACAGCATTACATCACCATTGGTTCTTCTGAGTGTGTATAAGGACCTGGGGACTAGAACCTGGTAATCTCAGAGGGTATGTCTACCCTACCCTCCTAGTTCGAACTAGGAGGGTAATGTAGGCATACCGCACTTGCAAATGAAGCCCGGGATTTGAATTTCCCGGGCTTCATTTGCATAAGCGGGGCGCCGCCATTTTTAAATCCCCGCTCGTTCGAACCCCGTGCAGCGCGGCTACATGGGTCACGAACTAGGTAGTTCGGACTAGGCTTCCTAGTTCGAACTACCGTTACTCCTCATTCCTCATGGGGTTCGAACGAGCAGGGATTTAAAAATGGCGGCGCCCCGCTTATGCAAATGAAGCCCGGGAAATTCAAATCCCGGGCTTCATTTGCAAGTGCGGTATGCCTACATTACCCCGCTAGTTCGAACTAGTGGGGTAGTGTAGACATACCCAAAGTGCCAATGCAGAGATGCAGCAGGGGAGCACTGTCAAGAACAGGCACCAAAGGAAATACCACCCATGAGATCCAGAATGACTGTGTGGTCCTCTGAGGGGCTAACTGCTACTACTGAACTCTGTGCATTGCCACGGAAAACTCTCCTGGCAACCATATAAATCTGGACCATCTAATTTGGACTCCCGATTCCTACCTCTTGATTATAACCTGGTACGATCTCTGGTCTCTGATACTAGCCTGACCTTGACTATGACTCTTGTTTATAGAACTGGGACATGTGATTCTTCTAACTCTGGCCCAGCAACTCTATCTTTGGTGTACAGACCTCAGCCCAGCTGCAACTGTTAGGAAAATCCACCTATGCCCTCTGTCCCTTACAATGGGACTGCTTTTGTCCATTGGTACAACAGTCTATTTCCACATTCTCCTGAACAGTATGGAACCCAGAACAGTGGATGTCAATGTGAACCACTACAGTTACCACATTAAGAGACACCTTGTTGGGTGAGGTTTCTGCTACTGAACAGATATCCATGTCAAAAGTATACAAGTGAGGTGGTTAAAGAAGCTCAACTCATTTGTTAACATTAAACTCCTCATTTTATCTAGTACATTTCGTACTGAAAACCTTGCACAATAAATAACTGAACACTGAAATCTCATGTCTCTATTTCCAACAAGCATCCCACTTTCCTTCCTCCTCTAACTTCAGAAATGCATAATTAAGTCAGTCAAGCAATTGTTAGTTCAGTTAAAATGCTTTTGCTCTTAATTGCTTGCAAAAAAAGTAGATTGTACTAATGTACATTTTTGGCCATTTCCCCAAGTACTTCTAAGAACAGAATATTGCATTTTAAGAGCTTTAGGTTTATTGGGTTTGGTTTATTATAATAAATTATAACATTGTTGCTAAAATCACTTCCTCTATTAGAGCACTTCCTTACACTGTGAGATAAGGTTGAATCCACTATGGTTGATTTCTGGGTACTCAGTTTTGAGAAGTCAAAGGTCCGTGTCCTCCCTATGGGGAAGAATCTAATGTCCGAAGTATCATGTTCCTATTAGGGAGCCTGCCATTGACTCGGAGAGCGATCCATGGGTAGCTTTGCAGTCTAGACTATGCTTTTGCTGCCTGCTGGGTTTAAAACTCAGGAGCTGGTTGTTAGAGGGGCTGACGTTGGCTGCATCCCAAAAGGCACTCCTCTAGTCTCTCCCTCCTCGCGTGACACAAAGGGGAAGCAGTGTTTTTGCGCTTTTGGTGCCCTGGTTGTCCACACATATTCCAGAACACCATGAGCATGGAGCCCAGTGTGCAGGAAAGCACCATCAAGCTCATGTGTGTTGTGATGCACCTGGTGGTGCTGTATTTTGAGAGTGTACGCATAGGAAGAGGATGCGGACAGAGCTTGGTGTGGCACAGAGGCACTGGTCAAGCAAGGCCTGGCCCTCATGCTAGTGCAGCCACCAGTTGGACACAGTGCAACGCTGGTTCTGGTGTTGAGACACAAGCTCAGACTGGTGGGACCGCATTGTGATGCAGAGATGGGATGATCAGCAGTGGCTCAGAACTTCCAAATGCGCAAGGCCATGACCCTGGAATTCTGAAAATGGCTTTTCCCTGCCATAAGGTGCCAGGATACCTGTATGAGACCTGTTTTCACCATGGAGAAGCACATGGCAGTTGCCCTATGGAAGCTTACAATGCCAGACCGTTACCCGTCAGTGGGGAATTAGTTCAGAGTGGAGAAATCTGCAAGGGGGCGCTGTTTTCATACAAGTAGCAAAGGCCTTCAATATCCTTCTGCTACGTAGGTTTGTAACTCTGGGTAATATGGAAGGTTTTGTTGCAGTGGGTCTCCCTAACTACAATGGGGTCACAGACAAAACATACGTGTCCATCTCCTGACCACTGTGCCTTGGAATACATTGATCACAAAGAGTACTTCTCCATGGTGCTGCAGGTGCTCATGGATCACAAGGGATGCTTCACTGACATCAACATGGGATGGTCGGGAAAGGCGCATGATGCTCACATCTTCAGGAACTCCTGCCGCTCATAAAAGATGCATGCTGGCACTTCTCCCCAACCATCCCCCCATCAGACAGTGAGGCCGTGTCCAGACTCAGGGGTTTTCGAAAGAACGCGGCTTTTCTGAGTACCCAGAAATTATTTCGAAAGAACGCGGCTTTTCTTTCGATGGCGGTAAACCTCGTTTCACGAGGAAGAACGCCTTCTTTCGAAAGTTCCTCTTTCGAAAGAAGGCGTTCTTCAATGTAAAGAGGCCGTCTTCGAAAGAGAGCATCCAGACTCGCTGGGTGCTCTCTTTCGAAAAAGCGGATTTCTCTTTCGAAAGATCCGCCTGCAGTCTAGACGCGATCTTTTGAAAGAGGCTCTTTCGAAAGATGCTTTCGAAAGAGCCTCTTTCGAAAGAAGCCTGCAGTCTAGACATAGCCTGAAAGTCAGAGAAGTGAGCAGGCCAATAGAGATCCTTGGAGATCCAGACTACCCCTTGTTCCTGTGGCTTATGCAGCTCTACATGGACAGCCTGGACCCCCGCAAGGTGGAGTTCAACAACAGGCTGAGCAGGTGCAGAATGAAGACTGAATGTGCACTTGAAGGCAGGTTTAGGAGTCTCCTGACTTGGTTGGACCTCAGCAAATGCAACATTCCCTTTTTTGGTGTTGACCTATTCACACCTATTCACATATTTTGAATTATGTCCCTATCCTCTAAAGAAGTTGCAACTCCACCCAGTTTGGTATCATCTGCAAACTTAATAAGCGTACTCTCTATCCCAGTATCTACATCATTGATGAAGATATTGAACAGTACGGGTCCCAAAACAGACCCTTGAGGAACTCCACTTGTTATCCCTTTCCAGCAGGATTTAGAACCGTTAACAACAACTCTCTGACTACGGTTATCCATCCAATTATGCACCCACCTTCTCGTGGCCCTATCTAAGTTATATTTGCCTAGTTTATCAATAAGAATATCATGCGAGACCTTATCAAATGCCTTACTAAAGTCTAGGTATATGACATCCACTGCTTGTCCCTTATCCACAAGGCTCGTTATCCTATCAAAGAAAGCTATCAGATTAGTTTGGCATGACTTAGAATCATAGAATAATAGGACTGGAAGGGACCTCGAGAGGTCATCGGGTCCAGCCCCCCGCCCTCAAGGCAGGATCAAGCTCCGTCTACACCATCCCTGACAGATGTCTATCTAACCTTGTTCTTCACAAACCCATGCTGGCTATTCCCTATCACTTTATTACCTTCCAAGTGTTTGCATATGATTTCCTTAATTACCTGCTCCATTATCTTCCCTGGGACAGACGTTAAACTGACCAGTCTGTAGTTTCCTGGGTTGTTCTTATTCCCCTTTTTATAGATGGGCACAATATTTGCCCTTTTCCAGTCTTCTGGAATCTCCCCAGTCTGCCATGATTTTTCAAAGATCATAGCTAAAGGCTCAGATACCTCCTCTATCAGCTCCTTGAGTATCCTGGGATGCATTTCATCAGGACCTGGTGACTTGCTGACATCTAACTTTCCTAAGTGATTTTTAACTTGTTCTTTGTGTATCCTATCTTCTAAACTTACCCTCTCTCTGCTTGTATTCACTACGTTAGGCACACCTCCAGACTTCTCGGTGAAGACCGAAACAAAGAAGTCATTGAGCATCTCTGCCATTTCCAAGTTTCCTGTTACTGCTTCTCCCTCCTCACTAAGCAGTGGGCCTACCCTGTCCTTGGTCTTCCTCTTGCTTTTAATGTATTTATAAAAGGTCTTCTTGTTTCCCTTTATGCCTGTAGCTAGTCTGATCTCATTTTGTGCCTTTGCCTTTCTAATCTTGCCCCTGCATTCCCGTGTTGCTTGCCTATATTCATCCTTTGTTATTTGTCCTAGTTTCCATTTTTTATATGACTCCTTTTTTATTTTGAGATCATGCAAGATCTCCTTGTTAAGCCAAGCTGGTCTTTTACCATATTTTCTATCTTTCCTACACAGCGGAATTGTTTGCTTTTGGGCCCTTAACAACGTTCCTTTGAAATACTTCCAACTCTCCTCAGTTGTTTTTCCCTTCAGTCTTGCTTCCCATGGGACCTTACCTACAAGTTCTCTGAGCTTATCAAAATCTGCCTTCCTGAAATCCATTACCTCAGTTGTGCTGGTCTTCCTTCTACCTTTCCTTAAGATCATGAACTCTGTTATTTCATGATCACTGTCCCCCATACTGTCTTCCACTTTCAAGTTCTCAACTAGTTCCTCCCTATTTGTTAAAACCAAATCCAGAACAGCTTCTCCTCTGGTAGCTTTTTCAACCTTCTGAAACAGAAAGTTGTCTCCAATGCAGTCCAGAAACTTATTGGATAGCCTGTGCCCCGCTGTGTTAGTGTAAATGTAAAAGGGTTTTTCTGATATGGTTGTAGTATATGGAATTGAATAGTATCCCTTTAAATAGTTTGAGAATCCTATAGTTTCTGCGTTCTGAAAACCAATGAGAGAAGCAGTTTTTATGTGTTACTAGATCTTGGAAGCTATGATTATGTAATAAACACCGTGATTTGGAATTCCACAATTCTCCTGTGGCTTCTTTATATTATTACTGTTGTATAAAGGGCAAAAGACAACAGTGATATCTAACTATTACTTTGTCATGACAGAGAAAAAACAAACTGTGAAATGTTTTCCTCCACAGAAGGTATATGAAGAATAGGACGAATTTATTCAATAGTCCTTAAACCTAAAAAAGTCATTTTCTCATGAGGCAAATGGAGATTTACTCCACATTCTCTGGGTCCCTCTACATTATACATTTAAGTCAACCTATGTTAGGTTGATTTACAGCCACCACACTAAATACTGTGATGGTTCATGTCTACAGCACACCCTTTCATCTGTCACTGGTGCACTCACTCATCAGAAGTGCTTTCACTCACTGAAGAGGGGCAGTATAGGGCGTATGAAAGGGGCAGCTGCACCAGGCTTCTCAGCTGCAAACTAGGAACAGGACAACTACACTAGGCTTCTCGGCTCTCCCCTTCTCACTATGAATGGGCAGTCTCACTGGGCTTTTCCACTCCCTGGTCTGAATGGACAGCCTTACTCGGTTTCCCCACTCCTTGCTGGGAACATGGCAGCCTCATCAGACTCCTCTCCTCCCCACCAGGAACAGGCAGCTGCACTGGGCTTCTTGGCTCGCTGTCAGGAACAGATCACCTTACACAGGATACGGATCTCCCCACCAAGAGCCTGTCTCCCTACCCTCCAGGCTCTCAGCTCCCCACTCCTAGCACTGCAGCAGTTGGAAGTGATATGGCAAGATTGGTCCATTTAATTCCATTATTGATTAATTTGCTGTGAAAAAGGCAAGGAAAGCAAAAATCTAAAAATAAATTGAATTGGTATTACTTCTGGCAAGCATTGAACATTATTTTCCATGGACAATAGATTGCTTTTCCTAATTGCTAATCCATAAGAAAAAAATATAGAAATGCCCTTCTCCTCACTTACATGTTAATTCAGATGTTTTCCTTTAACCCTTACAGTTAATTCAGACTTAACAATAAGTGAAGTTGAATGCCTATATTGTTAAAAGTAAAAAGGGAAATGTATTTCCTTTGGAGTGGATTGAATATCCAATTCCAGAAATCAGACGTTTGTTTCTGGCAAGAAATAAGTGCCAGAAGTTCAATATCTAGCAAGAAAATTCATTTTTTTACACTACCTCTTCCACATGTGATTGAACACTGAAGTCATTTTGCTGCACCAGGAATGCAAGTTTCTGCATGAAAAAAATGTTTTGTGAGCAATTTTTATATTTTAGTTTTGTCTTATCTAAATGTTCCTTTCAGATCTTTGTATTTCTGGCTTTGCTCATAGGCAAAATAGGAACTAAAGTGTATGCTCAACATACATGACATTTTACATGATTTGATAAGCAAAGTGTTTAATAGATGTAGCAGGCCTCATTTGAGAAACTGAAGCTTGATTTCCATTGACCCAACTGTCTAGATGGTAAGCTGATGGGTGCCTTGTCTTTTATCCACCAAACCTAGGGAGAAACACCCCAGTGTAAGGGTGAGCCCTCTGACGGAATAGAGCCATTATAGATGCTCTTTATCGGTAAATTAGAGAAAAGAGGATGTTGAAAAAGGAAACTGGGCATAGCCAGTTTTTGCTTGTGTTTTCAACGCCTTCTGTGCAGTCCTTACGATGCTGTAACATGACCACGGTCCTACCAGTTTCATGGCCAGCCATGAAATAAGCCCTTCCCTGTGAAATCTGATCTCTCTGCTGCTAAGAGCACCTTAGCTGTGGCTTCTATCTGCTAGTCTGGACCTGGAATCACTTCCCTCTCTTGGCAGCAGAGAGATCAGACTGTCCTTCCCCTGCATGGCTATTCTCAGTGGAGAAATGAGGCCCACCTTCAGAGGCAATGCAGAAGCGAGAATGTACCCAGAGCTGGGTTTAGGGCTTCTGCCATGCATGGCTTTTACTGGGGCTCAGCATGTCTTGGATCATTGGTAGGATTGCCATGTGTCTGGTTTTCAACCAGATAGTCCAGTATTTGAGCTTTCTGTTTGGGAAACAAAGTGAGAAAATATAAATGAGAAAATATAACTGTCCGCTATTTTCTAAATACGATGGAATGTAGATTGTGATGTAATGTCAAGTGTAATGTAATTGTTGGAACCATCTGGCAACCCTAGATTGGTGTTCACTTTACCAGGAGGCCCCCGAATTGGATGAGGCTCCTGGACACAGGCCCTGAGGACGCTTCTATTAATCCACCACTGGCCACTAGCAGCACAAGAAAAATCAGACCCACCTCCACCTCTCAGAATCTCTTCCTCTTATAGAAAGCGCTAAGCTCCACTGCTGCTGCTTGCAGAGACCAGCTCTGAAGGCAGCATAGAACTGAGGGTGGTAATCCTGTGAGCCTCCTAAAAGAGCGTTCTTACCCTCCCCATGATCTCCTTTTGGCTCGAGCCCCACACAGTTACAACACGGTGACATTTCAGATGTAAACAGATGACCAATTTTAAATTTTCATGTGGGCCATGAAAGTAACAAAATGGACCATGAAAATGGTAGGGCCCTGAGTTTGGTAGGGCCCTAAACATGAGACAGAAGGATAGGCTGTGTACAGAGCTGCACCAAGATATGAAAGTGCAAAGAAAGTCTTTTAGGCATCCTTTTTGGGCACACTATTGGGCAGTAGATTAAATCCTAAGAAACAATTTTATTATTGCAGCTTTGTTAAAAAAAATGCTTATTCTGAATGCATGTTTTTTCTTTACAGGACACATATTGTAGTTGGGTGCTTTCCTTGAATAAAAGCAATCAATAAAATGTACCTATATATAACAGGACATCCTATTTCTTAACAAGAATGTCCATTTCCTATTATTAAAAGAGTTAATTAAAAACATTTTACGTGTCATGAAGCTCACCAGAGCTCATAGTTGAACCACTGTTGAGAGAAGCAGACTGCATAGAGGTGGTACCTCTACTGAGAATACCCCTCCTCTCACCATGGAACATTTAGGATACGTCTAGACTACATGCCTTTGGCGACAGAGGCATGTAGATTAGGCTACCCGGCATAGGAAAATGAAGCGGCAATTTAAATATGGGCAGTCCCCGGGTTACGTACAAGATAGGGACTGTAGGTTTGTTCTTAAGCTGAATTTGTATGTAAGTCAGAACTGGCGTCCAGATTCAGCCACTGTTGAAACTGACCAACAGCGGCTGAATCGGACACGCATGGGGCAGAGCAGCTGGGGTGCTGCCGGGTTGGTCCAGTAGCGCCGCACCTCGGTGCTGTGGGACCAACCCAGCAGCCCCCCAGCTGCTCTACCCCAGGCGTCGGCGAGAAAAGCCTGGTCTGCTGGGGGATGGGGCTCACTAGCTGCGTCTCCCCCCCCCCCCAGCAGACCAGGGAGACGCGGGCGGCAGGACCGCCGAGATGCGCCGCGGTCCTGCCACCCGCGTCCTCCGTGGCTTTGCTCCGCATCTCCCTGGTCTGCTGGGAGACCCCCCCAGCAGACCAGGGAGACGCGGAGTGGCTTTTCTCGCCACGGAGGACGCGGGTGGCGGGACCATGGTGCGTCTGGGTGGTCCCGCCGCCTGCATCCTCCGCGGCGAGAAAAGCCCCGTTCGTATGTAGGGATCCGACGTAAGTCGTATCCACATAACCCGGGGACTGCCTGTAATCCTGGGATGAGGTTTACCTGGGAGGTCGACAAATGCCTTTGATGTCGACCGCGGAGTGTCCAGACTACCGTGCTAAGCCGACAAACAGCTGATCGGCTCACTGTGGCAACCATTTACATTTAAATGAAGCAGCGATTATTTAAATCACCACTTAATTTTCCTATGCCAGGTAGCCAATCTACATGCCTCTGTCAGCAGAGGCATGTAGTCTATACGTACCCTTAAAGTGTGGCTCAACTGTAAGAGGGGTCAAGTCTGCTAGCATAGAACAAAAGGAAAGAGATGATCTCCCATATAACTGGGTTTTCAATTTACGGTACCTTAGTCAGATCAGATTCAGATGGTTAGGATTCTTACTTGATTTAAGATTCTATCAATTATAATGTAATACCTTTTTCACCAGAAAAATTAGTAGATAGACGGGGCAGATGAAGACTCCCTTTAGTGTGCTAGTCTATTGAAAATGGCACATCTTATTTAAGAACTAAGCCACAGCATTCTATACTAGCTGAATTGTATGTTGCTATATGTTGCAATGTTCTAAAGCTTACTGTGGATATGTTTCCAGATATAAAAAGTCTCTAGTTTGTTTTTAAATCTTCACGATTATTTGAAATAGCAAACTGTTCCCCAAGAAGCTGAGCATCAGACCTTGGAATTCTTGTGCTGACCTTCTACCTACTGGCATCCATCCAAATCTCTGAATACTAGTCAGGGAGGGATGTTGAGCGAAGAGTTGCCTCTAACTGGGATTTGGAGACCCCGAAGGAAAGTTTTAATTGGATCATTGAGGCAGAACCAATTGTAACTGGAACAGCGTTACCACTGTTCCTTTTCTTCAGTAGTATCACAGTAAACTACTGTGAAAAAGCCTGTTCTAGAACAAAAGAAAGGTAAATGATTAAGCTGTCACTTTGCTCTTTTCCAACATTCTGTTCACTGTGGAAAAAACGCCGAGACTATTTTTTGCTGTTGTGTGACATCACGATAAGAGTGTTCTCAGAGCTCTATGCAGCTGCAGTTCTTGTGGGAGGACTGGCTGCCTTCTCCTTTTATCACATCTTTGATATTTTAAGCAAAATGCTTGCAGAGCTTTGTTCAGCTTAAGTTCTTACAGAAACAGTAACTGTCTTTTCCTTTTACCCCATCTATTAAAGATGGCAAAAGTAGTACATTTGAGGACCAAGAACAGTAATTTCAGATCTTTTAGCTGCCTGGCCTACCATTCAGATATCTCTTGCTGTCATGCTGATCTTGAAGTTTCTTCCCAATAACTAGAAGGAATATGGATACTGCAGGGCAGATAGGTCAGTGACTGAAGTCAGTGAAACAGAAACAGAGCAAGAAGATTGTATGTAGAGTTGAAGAATTTTTTCTAATGGCAAAATTTCCCACAGGGTGATGGCCTGATGGCCACAGCACAATATGGAGTCCCACATCCGGGGACTCAGGCTGTAAGGATTTTGACCACTGCAGAGAGATCATCTTGCTTCACTCTCAAGCAGAGGCAATGCATAGACAAGGTGTTTGGAGGGAGGAAAGGGGGAAGGTATCAAATACTTGGACTTGCTAGATTGGTCTGCTAGGTGTGGAGAGTAAGAGGGGATCTGTCCTTCTCTCCCTTTGCCTCAATCCCAGGGGTCTCCAACCTTTTTAACCACAAAGCCATTTTTTTAATTTAAGTACAATGTAAGGTCTACCTCAAACCCAAACACCCTTGCCTCACCCACTTCCTTCCCGCCCCTTTCCTACTTCATCCTTTCTCCGAGGCCTCACCTCGCTCACTCCATCCCCCAACCTTCCCCATGCTTACTCACTTGCACCAGGCTGGGGTAGTGGGTTGGAGTACAGGCTCTGGTCTTGGGCCAAGGGGTTTGGAGTGTGGGAGGTGCTCTGGGCTTAGCCAAGGGTGGGGGATTTGGGTCTAGGATGGGTTTCAGAGAGCAAGCTCTGGGAAGGAGTTTGGGTGCAGGGGCACTCACATCTGGTGCAGGAAATTGGGTGTAGGAGGAGGTTCAGGGCTGGGACAGGGGTTCAGAATGCAGGCTCTGGCTGGGCACCATTTTAACTGAGGTGCTGGTTTGGCCCAGGCATATCTTAGAACAGCTTAACAGCTAGCAAAAATGGTCTTTTCAAAGAATCCTAGAATCCTAGGGTGGGAAGAGATCTCAGGAGTCACCAAGTCCAGCCCCCTGTTCAAAGCAGGACCAACCCCAAGTCAGTCATCCCAGACAGGGCTTTGTCAAGCCAGGACTTAAAAACCTCTAGGTATGGAGATTCCACCACCTCTCTAGGTAACCCATCCCAGTGTGTCACCTCCCTCCTAGTGAAACACTGTTTCCTAATATCCACCTAGCCCTCCTCCACTGCAGTTTGAGACCATTGCTCCTTGTTCTGCCATCCATCACTACAGAGAGAGCCTCTCTCCATCCTCTTTGGAACCTCCCTTCAGATAGTTAAAGGCTACTATCAAATCCCCCCTCACTCTTCTCTTCTGCAGACTAACTAAGCCCAAATCCCTCAGTCTCTCCTCATATGTCATTTACTTCAGCTTTGTAATCATTTTGGTTGCCCTCCTCTGGACCTTCTCCAGGGCGTCCACATACTTTCTATAGTGAGGGGCTCAGAACTGGATGAAATACTCCAGATGTGGCTTCCTCAGTGCTTTTAAGAATGGATCCCAGTTTTTCATATCTTTTGTGCCGGATAATGGCCAGGAATCTAACCCTCTTCAAATAGATTAAAAAATTCAGTGGGAGTTTCTCAGCATCTCACAAGAACAGGGTTTCTATTACAGAGACCCAAGATCATAGCCAATCATCACAGTTATGCTAATAGCATGTAAAGGGTGTGAAGGGAAATATTGTTCTATCCAGCTACTGTGCAATATCAATCTTCCATTCAGGCCATCTCTTGGTATGGAAACATTTGATTACATGTGATCGTACCAGTTCATCTAGTGGCTGTGTATAGATGTTGAATAGGACAGGAGAAAGAACTAATCTTTGTGGGACTTCACAAAGTGATGGAGTTTCACATCACTATTCTGTGAGTTAAACCATTTTATTGCATTCCCTTGGACCATTACAACCTCTCTCAGGCAGGACTGCAGTATCTCATGATCAACAGTGTGAAATGCTGCAGTGAGGTTCAGAAAGATGGGAACGGATGATCTCCTACTGATACTGTATGGTGGACTGACATCCATTCTCATCTTTCTGAGAGAGGTGGTAATAGTTCAGGGGAATGCAATAAATTGTTTAAATTGTTTCTGGAGTGAAGTATCCCAAGAATAATGATGTGAAACTCCATCTCTGTGGTTAGACACTTCTCTTAGAAGTCTTAAAAAGATTACTTTTTTCTCCATCCTATGTAACATCTAGATGAACTGGGTGAGGGGGGCTCAAGGTAGGGGGTAGAGGTGCAGGAGTCAAGGCAGAAAATTGGGAGGTGGGGGGCTCTCAGGACAGGGGAGATTGTGGGCTGGGAGGTCTGTGGGGGCTTACTGGGACCAGCTGTGGTGGCGAGGATGGCAGCGGGCTAAGTTGTGTAGGTTAGCCCAGCTCTGGCAGGTCCTTGGGAGGGGGAGGGGAGGCTGTGCATGCCAGCCCCGGCCCTGGCAGCTCCTCCAGGGATGAAAGGAGACAAGGGCTGCATGGCCCAGCCCTTTCCCCAGCAGCTTCTTGTGGGGGCAGAACTGCACTGGTCAGCCCCAACGGTGCTCCTGAGGGGAGGCCATGGCAGCAGGCAGCAAGACAAACAGCCCTGGCTGGTGGGGGCCACTTAGACTTGGCCGGTGGCTGGCAATATGAAGAGCTCTGGCGCCAGCTGGCCACTCTCTTCCTGGTGTGACTGCTACTCCGTGGTCACTCGGTAGTATAACAGTCGCCAGTGCTCGCTGCCCACAGTGGTCATTGTGCAGGCACAATGTCAGATTACAGGCACATTCCATTTCCCTGGCACAACCAAACCCTGACATTACTTTTAAGTTAGGATAAGAGGAATGTGCGTACCTAATGTGGTGGTCCTAGCTTGTACTGCCTAAGAAGAGTTCTTGAACAAACAGACTCACAGATGGACTCATGAACAGACAGACAGACACATAAACTGACAAGGCATAACTATAGATTTGGGCATTTTCTTAGCTTGAAGTCACTGGAATGAGGAGGTTCTTTATTTGCATAAAAGTTGCCTAACTGGAGCCCATATGGTAATGCCAGTGACCTTAGACATTGAGTGGATCATTTAGATTTGCCAAAAATCTCCTGATAGTAGTTCCACTGGGAAGAACCAAGCCAGGGCTCCCATCTTCAGAAAGGGAACAAAGGGAAAAGCCTTATTCCTGGCTTACTTGGTTTCTGGGTTATTTGCCCATGACCACTGATTGCTCACACCAGTGACCACATCCCAGGGCCACATCCCAGCCAGCATGCAATGGCAATAAGAATTATATACAAACATCAACAGTTACTGCCTGCTTTGCAGATGCAAAGTTACTGATGTATTTATTTTACCAAATATGGTAAATGATCATATATTTTTAAGAAATTCAACAGACCTGCAAATTTTATTAGAGAGGAAGAAAAACTGAAACCTTTTGGGTGTTTCTTCTGAGTGTATGTATTTTATCTTTATGACTTTTGTGGTATTCATATAATCTCCTAAGTGTACATCTTTTTTTTTTTTTTTTTGCTGTCTCACTAGAGTTCCTATTGCCCCTGTCTGGTGAAAAGAAGAGAGCGAAGAAACATTTTTGTATTACTGAGTCATGCATGATTTTTCCCCTTAGGGTTTCTCAACAATCAATCTCAACACAGGTCCCTGAGATGTCTAAAATTACTGGCTCCAGTGAATCAAGCCAGCATGTTTTTAGTGAGGCCAAAATAGTAGTATACTGCAGCTTTGTTTTTTGGCATTGAGTCAGGTGGTATCTTGTTACATTCAGGTACAATATAATGTGCATTCTTTTGCACAGGTTTAGTAACAGCAGCTGTAGAATGAAGATGGCTGATACTGAATGGAGTTTGTAGGATTTTTAATTTGTTTATATGTTATTTACATAGTAATTCATTTTCTGAGTAGAACAGTTAAACTGTGGTGCAATTTGTGGAACCATTCAGAAAGCCTGACTGAATTTTAGACACTATTTTGTTTTTCCTTAAGGGTATGTCTATACAACAAGGCTAAAGTCAAATTAAGCTATGCAACTTCAGCTATGTCAATTGTGTAGCTTAAGTCAAAATAGCTTAATTCCGCTTTTGGCACTGGCTACGCAGCAGGTAGTTGAAGGAAGAACACTCTTCCTTCAACTTCCCTTACTCCTTGGCTGTGTCTAGACTGGCCAGTTTTTCTGGAAAATCAGCCGCTTTTCCGGAAGAACTTGCCAGCTGACTACACTGGCCGCTTGAATTTCCGCAAAAGCACTGACGATCTCATGTAAGATTGTTAGTGTTCTTGCGGAAATACTATTCTGCTCCCGTTCGGGCAAAAGTCCTTTTGCGCAAAACTTTTGCTCAAAAGGGCCAGTGTAGACAGCTGAGATTTGTTTTGCCCATAACCTAATTGCAAAAATGGCGATTGAGACTTTTTTGCGCAAAAGTGCATCTAGATTGGCCACGGTGCTTTTCCGCAAAAAGTGCTTTTGCGGAAAAGCATCCGTGCCAATCTAGACGCTCTTTTCCGAAAATGCTTTTAACGGAAAACTTTTCTGTTAAAAGCAGTTCTGGAAAATCACGCCAGTCTAGACGTAGCCCTTGTGAAGTGAGGTTATCACACGTCGGAGTAAGAAGTCCTCCAGCTCAACATTATTTCAAAATAAAGGAGTGTAGTGTATACATGCACTATGTTATTTCCAAATAACGTCAGTTACTCCGAAATAATGCTGCTGTGTAGACATACTCCAAGAGATTAGTTTTTCTCCAAACTATGACAGTCTCAAACAATACAGGTTAATGTGGCTGATTTTCTGAAAGCTGCTATAGAATTAAGGATCTGCCACATTACTAAAGCTTGTTATAAATTCATATTTTTAAATTAATTACAAAATATTGACCAAATGCATTTCCCTATAACTTTTCAAGAGTTATTGATCTGTGGAAAAGCTAAATTTAGCTAAATAGCTCTAGGCTGTAATTGCAGTATAAAGCACTGTTACTGCAAACACTGATACACATGCATAATATTGTGCCTATAAGAAGTCCAATTGAGCTCAGTGGATTTATTTTCATGTGTAGTTAGAGACATGTGTAGGCGTTTGAAGGATCAGGGCCTTTCTTTAGGCATAAGGTTTGAAATTTATTAAGTAAACCTATCTTCACCTCAGTTGCATAAGTTTTGTCAAGACATTATAATACATCCCACCTGCAGTGCATTTGAAGACACTTTGAGTATTAAATAGTTGTGAACTGCGGTATGAAAGACAGATTTGTTTCACTCTACAGTGAGCTACATTGTTAATACAAACTCTATATACTACTATATACCATATTTCATTGATTTTCATTTTCCTTTTTATCCTCTCTCACTACTCCTACTGTGTCTTTCTGGGAGCATCTGTTAAGTGTACCAAGCTAACATGTTATTAAGACTTTTCGGTCACATCAACACTTAAAATAGTTTGAGGGAGTAGATATACTAGTAGAACTATGTTGGCAAACGCTTCCTAGTAGACACGCAGCGTATGCTAGAAAATTCTTTTGCCAGTATAGCTTCAACCAGTCAGTCCTCTGACCAAATTAAGAAATGCAATTGTTTTACCAGTATAATTGAATTTATGCTAGGGCTTTTGCTAATATATGTATGTTGGTTATGGATATGGGTTTTTTCCACACTAACTAACATAACGTTGCAAATAAAGCTTTCTAGTGTAGACAGACCAGGCCTTAGAATTTTGTAGCATTGCTGCCTCACCTCCATTGAATAAGATGTTGGAAATGATGTTTTCAGTAAGACAGCTTTGAGACATGGCTAGATTTAAAGTGAGGACTCACTGCATGAAGCCCCTCTTTACAAAGGGATAACTAGCTCCCTTGGTTCCTGGGAACCTTAACATCCTTACCAAAATAGAAACAGTATTGAATATACAGATTACATCAATGCCAAAAGGAGAGGAATCAATAACTTTGTTCTTCTATTTCTTTTTATTTCAAACAGGCAAGAGTCTGCTATACAGGCAGTCCCCGGGTTACGTAGAAGATAGGGACTGTAGGTTTGTTCTTAAGTTGAATCTGTATGTAAGTCGGAACTGGCGTCCAGATTCAGTCTCTGCTGAAACTGATCAGTTTCAACAGCGGCTGAATCTGGACGCCAGTTCTGACTTACATACAGATTCAACTTAAGAACCCCAGGCGTCCCCAAGTCAGCTGCTGCTGAAACTGATCAGCGGCTGATTCCAGGAAGCCCGGGGCAGGAAGCCCGCTCCTCGGCACTACTGGACCAACCCAGCAGCACCCAAGCTGCTCTGCCCCAGGCGTCCTGATTCAGCCGCTGCTGAAACTGACCAGCAGTGGCTGAATCAGGACGCCTGGGGCAGAGCAGCTGGGGTGCTGCCGGGTTGGTCCAGTAGCGCCCAGAGCGGCGCTACGGGACCAACCAGCAGCGCCCCAGCTGCTGTACCACAGGCGTCCGGAGCAAAGCCGTGGAGCACGGGGGAAGCAGGACAGCCCAGACGCGCTGTGGCTGTCCTGCTGCCCTCGGGCTCCGTGGCTTTGCTCTGCTTTGCTCCCCGTCTCCCTGGTCTGCAGACCAGGGGGACGGGAAGCAAAGCCGCGGAACACGCGGGCAGCGGACAGCCCAGATGCTGCCCGCGTGCTCCGCCGCTTTGCTTCCTCTCCCTGGTCTGCTGGAGACCAGGGAGACGGGCCCCGTTCGTAACTGCGGATCCGACGTAAGTCAGATCCGCGTAACTCGGGGACTGCCTGTATTTCTGATCCTGAGGGTTTCTTCCCTCCTGTGTCATGGTATTTTGGCTTCATAACACTAACCTTCAGAGTACTTTCTTCCTCACATTGGCAAGGGACATTCTCTACGCTATTCTTTTAAACTTTAGGAATGCTCCCCCCCCCACACTTTGGGAAGAAGTAATTTTTACATTGAGGACCTATTGCAAGACCTTTCCTCAAAGAATTTCCCTCTGTGGGAATATGTATTTCCATATGTCTAACAATAACGTGACTTTTTCCTGTCTGAAACTCTTAACGGTGTCCCTCCATACTATTTGGCCTTAGTTTTGTTTTTGTCTTTGAGATGGAAAGCATATTCATCATATAGACATCCTTTGAGTATAGTAATAGATGTTAGTGCTAGTCTGGTCTAGCTGAAACAAAAAACAGGACTATGTAGCACTTTAAAGATTAACAAGAAGGTTTATTAGATGATGAGCTTTCGTGGGCCAGACCCACTTCCTCAGATCAAATAGTGGAAGAAAATAGGCACGACCATATATACCAAAGGATACGTACCTTTGAGTATGAGATTCTGAATTGTTTTCCTGAAAACTACTAGAAAACATGGGATTCTAAGGGTTTCTTGATATTCTATTTCTTTATCACATTACTGTATAATTCTATTTTGTCTTAAAATATGCCTCACTAGTAGTTCTAACTCACACAACATTTTGATACAGCTGTGAGTAGGCAGTGACAAAGTCCAAGAAGGCTGCTGGGCTCTATCAGGCTAACTGACCCATACTTCTCCCACCTTTTAATTGAGAGAAGGCAGTGGGCCACTCTAGATGCCTTAAGACAGTAAAAAGATGAACATGGGATTCCTTTGGAAACTCACCCTATTGGCTGTGATGGTGGAAAGCAACACAATTACAAAATCAAAGGTAAATATTGGTCATAGAGAAGGAGAGAGAGACTTTTGGACTGGGAAATGGGAAGGGTGGTTTGGAGGAATGCCAGAGGTATGGAATAGAGCCTTTCAAAAAGTCAGATAGTCTTCCAAGTCTTCAGCATGAGTTTCTGAACTGAACCAATTCCAAACCTTATGCGGTTCATATACTACAGCTAATAATGCAATAATCTTTGTAGCCCATCTGAGGTATTTTTCAGCAATTTCTTTCTTAGTGTTCTCCCTGCAAAATTAGAGCCTTCTGCTGAAAGAGTTCTTGATTAATGGTTCACTGTCTGAATCAAGAAAGAGACATTCAGAGAAAGAGGCCTATCAGAGGAGAAAAGGGTATACAGGCAGTCCCCGGGTTATGTACAAGATAGGGACTGTAGGTTTGTTCTTAAGTTGAATTTGTATGTAAGTCGGAACTTGTACATATTGTAGGGGAAACTCTAGCCAAACATTTCTCCAGAGGTCAGTTTTATTCTCTCACACCTCACTTCCCTCAGTCCTTTATTCTCAAGCTGAAGTGTCTGCTGAGAAAAGCCACTCTGCATCTCCCTGGTCTGCTGGGGAGGGGCGCTAGCTTCGCGTCTCCCTGGTCTGCTGGGGGGAAGCAGCTAGTGCAGGGTTGCCTCACCCCATTTGTAAGTAGGGATCCGATGTAAGTCGGATCCATGTAACCCGGGGACTGCCTGTACTGCTAATTAGATCACTATCTACTGGGATCTTGAAGTGCATTTATTAATTTGTCTATTTGTCACTTATATATCTCATTGTCTTCTAAAAATAGAATAGATATCTACTGAATCATTGGAACAGGGCTGTTGGTTTTTTGCCCCCCTCATCTTTATGTTTATAGATGTTGTCAAATGTTCAAAGCACTCATTTCCTCCCGTGTACCAAATTCATTTCTGGTGTCACTTGAAGTTCACAGAGTTATATGAGAGATTAATCTGTTTCAGTGACTCCTGAATTTATCCATGTGTGGGGAGAGACAGCAACGTTCTTTCTTCTCTACCCTATGCAGTCAAATGCAGTCATTCTGACTTCCTCTTCAGGTTTCCATGGAAATAGCAGAGAAGTGTGCGTATGTTCTTGGTATTAAAATATTCACAGAGAGAGAGAGAAGGAGATAATTTATATGGCAGATGCAGTACTGCTAAGGCAGACATATAGAGTAAGGAATAAAGCTGCTTGTTATATGTAAATATTCACATGCCCATTTGTACATACTCTGTGGCGAAAAGGAGAAGGAGTTTATAGGGGAGAAATGCCAGGTGACATTGCAATGAGATTTGTAATGCCTGAAATATGGAGACGTTCTGGAACCTAAAGAAATCATCACCAAGTTTCTCCCATTAAAATTACTAATGTCTCAATGGAGTAGGGCATAATTTTAGACATGAAGCAAATAGTCACTAATAGCCACCAAGTTTTACTACAACCTGTTAGGTAACTACCCTACTATTATGTTTCTTCTTTGAATGGTTGCTCATGTCCATTCGAATCAGGTGTGCGCACTGCGTGCACCATGTCTCCGGAGTGTTTTCCCTAGTGGTACCCGTAGCGCCGTCAGGGCGCCCCCTAGAGTGGTGCCACTATGGTGGAGTATAAGTACCCCTGCCGGCGCTCCCCCATCTCAGTTCCTTCTTACTGCCCGTGACAGTCGTTGGAGCGTGTCTCTCTCTTAGAGTAGTTAATGGTTTCCTTTTCTCTTAGTGTAGTGTTTGTAAATAGTTATAAATAGTTTTAATTAGTTAGATAGTTAGCGAGTTCTTTGTTTTCCTTCCCCTCTTCGGGGGTGAGGAATGCCAGGGCCGCAAGGCTTTAAGGCTTGCACAGTATGTGCTAAGTTCATTCCTAAGGGAGACCCTCACGATAGCTGCTTAAAGTGTTTGGGTGAGGGCCACTTAGCAGACGCCTGTAAGATCTGCAGGTCGTTCAAGCCACGCACGAAGAGGGAGCGAGACTCGCATTTGTAGCTTCTCCTCATGGAGGCGGCACTGACTGGCTACTCCAAAGTGCACAGTGCACCGGCGTTGACGCCGGTACCGAGGGCTTGACACCGTCCTCACTCCCCGGCACCAAAGAAGCTAAAGACTTTGCGGGGTAGGTCTCCAAACCAGAAGTCCAGGTCGGACCTACACTGTCACTTCGAGTCCCCGGTGCAGACGTCTCCAAGTGCTGCTCTGCGGCGGAAGTGAGCAGGCCGACCATCCAGTCTGGGACACCTACCCTCGCATCCCTCAATGCCGGACACTTTTGAAGCGGCACAGGACTTGATTAGCCTCACTACCTCCCCTCCATCGTCTGTTGAGGAGGAGAGGTCGAGGTCTTCTACACCGGGAGCCATGTTGGCACCGGTTTCTTCTCCGCACCAGTTGGACCAGTCAGATATGCAGTGGGACCGTCCTCTGTGGGACCAGTACCGTTTGCCTCTATGTCATTGCCAGTCTCGGCACAGGCTGCCAGGCCTCACCCGGCGCTCGACTGGATTCGACCTCCCTTGTTGCTGGGACCTCTCCCAGAACCTGTCTTAGCTGCGCCGGTGCCGTATTACTCAGGCCTTGTGGCATTGTCAACGGCACTGTCAGCAGTACCGGCACCGGGCCTCTTGCCCGGGGTGTCGCTACAGTCATCGGCACTGGTCTCTTCGGCACCGCTGCAAGTTTCAAAACTGATTCAAGTACTGGCATCGGCCCCATGGGCCATGCTGGTACCACCATTACCGGTACCACCATCCCTTCTAGGGCGGTCACCACAGCTCCGCCACCTTCAATCCTACCCACCATGGCACCCATGGTGGCACCAATGGAGGTGCCACTTCTGGGGCAGTTGGACTCTGCAGTTCTGCGCCCGCAACCAGCACTGACCTCGGCACTGCAGTCCACGTGCACCCTGTCGGCGCCACAGTCGGGCCCGAAGCCTATCTTTCCGGCACCGGTACTGACACACGCGGGCAAGCCAGAATCCATGGCCAGGTTCGCTCCCTCTCCACCAGTGGTGATGTGGTACTCGTCATTGGCGCCACCCTGGCCTGAGTCTGATTACTCTTTAGATTCGGATGTGGGCTCTTTCAGATCAGGGTCCTCGAGGGCTTCGTCAAAGCATAGATCCTGTTCCCGGCACCGGTGTGAACGTTTGCACGTGCAGCAGACTTGGCCGCCTCAGTCGCATTGGCCTTTTTGGAAGCCTTCGGCATACTATCAGTGGCAAAGGCCTGTGCCCCCCTCCGTGGTGTCCAGTGTCTCTGGGCACCAAGCGCCTCCATTGGCATTGCTGTCACGACCCCCTCCCTTGCCCCAGAGGACTGCTACCATAGATGCCGCTAGAGACCCGCAGGCTTCGGTGCCAGAGCCACGTACGCACATGATGGTGCCTGTCCAGTCGGCCTCTCAACCAGGCCCTACGCTGGATCCAGTGCCAATTCAGGAGTCGTCGTTGTCGTCATCTCCTGATGAGGTCTTAGTGGATCCCACACCGGTGATGCCGATCATGGATACTTGGTCAAATCAGGATTTGCTCCGGCGTCTGGTCTCCAACCTGGGTGTCCCAGTGGAGCCAGTAGTAGAGGACACGGATCCAATAATAGACATCCTTTCCGACCATGTGCCGGCTCGTTTGGCTTTGCCACTCAACAGAACTGTGGCTAAGATCACTAACGCCCTATGGCAGACCCCAGCTTTCTTAACTTCTACCTTAAAGGGAGTTGAGAGGTGCTATTATGTCCCACAGTCAGGGCATGAGCACCTATATTTCCAGCCTGTTCCGGGGTCCTTAGTCGTCCAAGCTGCAGCCCAGAAGGAGAGGCATCCGAAGCTGGGGCCGTCCCCGTAGGCTAGGGAATCCAAACGCCTCGATTTAATGGGGCATAAGGTGTATGCCACCGGTGGGGTGCAACTCCACCTTGCTAACCAGCAGGCAATGCTGAGTTGATACGCTTATAACACATGGCAGACGATGGATAAGTTCAAAGATAAACTCCCCGCTGAGGCGTGTCAAGAGTTTGGGGCTATGACCACAGAGGGCAGAACTATTGCCCACCCAGCTCTTCAGGCTTCCTTGAATGCTGTTGACTCTGCAGCCCGTACCATGGCGTCGAGTGTAGTTATGCGCCATGGTGCCTGGCTGCAGGTGTCTGCAATACCTGCTAATGTCCAGACTACTATTCAGGACCTGCCCTTTGACGGCAAAGCGTTGTTCTCCGAGCATACTGACTCGAGGCTCCATACGCTCAAGGACACGAGGTCCATTCTCCGGTCCTTGGGGATCCACACGCCGGCTCCTCAGCAATGTCAGCTTCCCTACAGACAACAGGGGAGAACGCAGTCCCAGGTCCCCCATGGGGATTACTGGAGATGCTGTCCTCGTGCTCCCAGTGGGGTTGCGGGGGCGGCTGTGGCTGCGGCTCCGTCTTCGGCCAGAGCTCCTCATCGCCGCCCGAGAGGGGACAACCCCCGTGGGGTTGGTCAGGGCCCCTCTCAACAGTCCAAGCACCCATTTTGATGATCCTCTAGAGCATTGCGCACCAGTTTCCCCTCCTGACCCCGTTTGGGTCCAGGTTATCCCACTTTGCCCGCACCTGGGCAGAAATCACCACCGACGCCTAGGTTCTGAGAATAGTCAGGGACGTCTATACTGTCCCTTTCCTGGGCTCGCCCCCTTCCAACCCGCCCACCCCATCCCTTTTCAGGGACACCTCTCACGAAGGCATTCTCCATCAGGAGGTGTTAGCACTCCTCTAAAAGGGAGGGATAGAGAGGGTCCCTTCACACTTAAACGGCAAGGGGTTTTATTCCTGGAATTTTATTGTCCCAAAACCCCAGGGCAGGGTTCGTCCCATTCTAGACCTCAGGGACCTCAACAAGACAGTGGTGAAATCCAAATGCAGAATGGTAACCCTGGCCTCTGTTATCCCGGTGTTATAGTTAGGAGACTAGTACGCAACTCTTGATCTCAAGGACACTTACTTCCATGTGACAGTAAGACCCAGCTACAGGAGGTTTCTCCACTTTATAGTGTCCCGCTATCACTTCCAGTTTATGGCGCTCCCCTTTGGACTTTCGACAGCACCCAAGGTATTCACAAAATGCATGTCGGTAGTAGCGGTGTTCCTCCGCAAAAAGGGGGTACACGTCTTTCCGTATATAGATGACTGGCTAATTCATGGTCGATCCTGCAAACAAGTGGAGGCTCATGTTTCCCTTACAAGGACTCTCTTCTTAAAACTAGGCCTCATGCTGAACGAGGAAAAGTCATAGTTGACTCCCTCTCAGCGCCTTGAATTCGTGGGGGCTCTCTTGGATGCCAGGGTGGCAAGAGCATTCCTCCCCAGGAACAGATTTCTGGCCATAGTGGAGCTGGTCTCCAAGTTAACCCGGTTCCCCATTACGACCGCCTGAGTCTGCTCAAGACTGCTGGGACACATGGCGGCATGCACTTATGTGGTACACCATGCTCGAATGAGGCTCGAATGGGTAAAGCACTGTTATAGAAGAAACTAGGAAGAGTGCTTTTTTAAAAAAACATGTGTTTTCAGGCCCAGAATATCAAGTGTGATCCCAATAGAAGACCCCTCTTGATGCTCCACAGTAAAGTAAATATCCCCCGGGCAACTTCCAGTATGTATCGAGGAAATGTTTTACCAATTTTACATCTGGTAACCAGTTTAATATTATGTACATACAAAGAAATAAAAATATTTAAGCAACGATTTCCTTTTGATATGCAGTTGTCCAGTTTTTCTTGAATCCTACTAAGATGGTACCTACCTGGCTATTATAGGGCATGGTTGATAAGTAGGGCTCCTTATTGGCCAACTGTTCCACTGCAGCCCCTCCCAGACTCAACTGCTCTGCCAGAGGTGGGTTTCCATGGCTCTTCACAGTTTTGGAACTGTTATGTAATCCTCCAGCCAAGTCACAAACCAAGAAGGCCAAACTTTGGTGTCAGGAAAGCCAAAAAGCCCCAACAAACAAAATGGTTCTTCTGCTCTTTGAGGCTTTTCTTCAGCCCACCTTTTCACCCTATTCATGCCTCCATTTGGGGCTATCTTTGAGAGGCTTTCTCTCTGCTCTGGACTAGAGTGCTGGCCCAGGCTGGTTGCCCTGTAGTAACCTCTCTGTAGATCCTGTCCAGGGTCTTCCACTGGGTCTTCCACGTCTACACTGGCTACTTCTTGCGCAAGAACTCTTTTGCTAAAGAGTTCTTGTGCAAAAACTCTTCCAGAAGAGAGCGTCTACACTGGAATGTGCTTTTGCACAAGAGCATCCATGCCAGTGTAGATGCTGTCTTGTGCAAGAAAGCTCTGATGGCCATTTTAACCATAGGGCTTTCTTGCGCAAGAAATTCATGTTGCCTGTCTACACTGGCCTCTTGCGCAAGAACAGTTACGCAAAAGGGCTTATTCCTGAGTGGGAGCATCATAGTTCTTGTGCAAGAAGCCCTGATTTTATACAGTAGAACGTCAGTGTACTTGCGCAAGAACACGTGGCCACTGTAGACAGGCAGCAAGTTTTTGCACAAGAGCGGCCGCTTTGGCGCAAGATCGCGCCAGTGTAGACACAGCCTACCTGTGGTTCTAATACTGCCATGGTTTAGGCTGATTCCCCTGCTGACCCTGGCTTAGGTACCTCCACAGGTGCCTACTCACACACACCCTGTGGTTCTAACTGCCAGACTGATCTCTCTTAGCTTAATGGACATATGGTTCTTAAAAGAGTGCTATTGCATTGTCATCCTTAAGCCTGGTCTCTCAGGCTGAGAAGCATCTAATTAATTATGGCACAAGTGTGTCTCATTCCATCTCCTCAGGGGAGAGGTTCAAATATTATTTACCCTCTAGAGAAAAAAGTCTTTTCACTGTGTATTTAGCTCACCATGTGCTCTTTTGGCACCTATTTCAGCCCATTAATTGTTTCAGGTAGAGGATTTCCGCTATCAGTGAAATCTTTGTAAAGAATTACCCTGAGGCAGTGAGCCCCGTTTTCCCCACTAATAGTTCCACTATTGCCTAACTTGACTTCATTGCTAACAGATAATTAAATGGCATTTTTTATGCATAATACACATC
The DNA here is from genome assembly GCF_049634645.1 of Pelodiscus sinensis. Taxonomy (NCBI): domain Eukaryota; kingdom Metazoa; phylum Chordata; order Testudines; family Trionychidae; genus Pelodiscus; species Pelodiscus sinensis. The sequence goes on from NC_134725.1 coordinate 7,591,885, forward strand.
CTCCTATTTGACCCTTCATGTTTCTATGATGTAACTCATTGTGATGCATCACTAGTCAGCTGTCAGTGCCAGTTCTCCAGGCTGTGAAGTTTGTACTCAAAATCATAATACTCCCTGATTATTTGAATCCAGTCATGGTATCTTGGATTATCTGACCCTTCAGTGTTCTCAAGAGCTTCAGATAACCAGTGTTCTCTTCCACTATAACAATATGATGTATTATATGTTCAAACTTTATATATTCAGCTTAAAGCCAGATTTTTGGAGTTGTGGATGCTCAGTACATCTGGAAAACAGGCCCATAGTTTCTGATGCTACTGAGAAAGTAACTTTTACTAGGGCAGTGTACATCAGCTTGCACCCATAACTTTTCCTACCAAAGTTAATAGTTGGACAGATTTGCTGACAGTTATAGCCCATATAATAAGGAAGATATGCAATAAAAAACCTCATAGTAAATCTTTGTTATAAAGCAGCCTGATCAAATGACGAAGGAGAAATAATTTTGTTTTAAGGTTTGAGCTAGAACTCAGTTGATCCTGATTCAGTTCCAGGCTCTGCCGCATACTTCTGGCATGAGCTTCAGCCAATTACTCAACCTCTCTGGGTATGTCTACACTACAAAGTTAATTCGAACTAGCGGAGCGCTTAGTTCGAACTAGGTAAACCTTATTCTACAAGGACTAAGCCTAGTTCGAACTTACTAGTTCAAATTAAGGGGTGTGTAGCCCCTTAATTCGAACTAGTGGGAGGCTAGCCCTCCCCAGCTTTCCCTGGTGGCCACTCTGGCCAACACCAGGGAAACTCGTATGCCCCCATCCCGGCCCCGGAGCCCTTAAAGGGGCACTGGCTGGCTACGGTACCCGTGCCAGGTGCAAGCCTGCCAGCACCCAGCTAGCAGACCCTGCACCTGGCACGGCTTGAGCCAGCCACCCAATCCCCCCCAGCCCTCCTCCTCTTCCCGGGACCAGGCTGGCGGCTTCCGGACTGCAAAAGGCGGGCGCCCACCTGGTCTAGTGCGGACATCGTGGACCTCATCCACGACCTCCGCACTAGGCACAGGAAAGTGGCCGTCTAGGGCAGGAGAGCTGCCAGCCTGGCCACCCAGGAGCAGGTTTGCATGAAAATCAAGGTGGTCCACTGAGACCCCCGACCCTGAGCCCTGAGCTTACAGTGGCCGTACTGGGTCAGACCAAAGGTCCATCTAGCCCAGTAGCCTGTCTGCTGACAGCGACCAACCCTAGGAACACTGGAGGGGATGGACCAAAGACAGTGACCAAGCCATTTGTCTCGTACCATCCCTCTCCAGCCTTCTACAAAGTTTGGGCAGGGACACCACTCCTACCCCCTGGCTAATACCACTCCTTGGCTCCATGACTTTATCTCACTTCTCTTTAAACGCTGTTCTAGTTCTAGCCTTCACAGCCTCCTGCAGCAAGGAGTTCCACAGGTTGACTCTTTGCTTTGTGAAGAACAACTTTCTGTTACTAGTTTGAAGCCTGCTACCCATTCCTTTCCTTTGGTGTCCTCTAGTCCTTCTATTATGGAAACTAATGAAGAACTTTTCTGTATGCACCCTCTCCACCCAACTCCTGCTTTTATAGACCTCTATCCTATCCCCGCTCAGTCTCCTCTTTTCTAAACTGAAAAGTCCCAGTCTCTTTAGCCTCTCTTCATATGGGACCTGTTCCAAACCTCTGATCATTTTAGTTGCCCTCCCCCTCTCCCACCCTCTCTCTTCCCCTCCCCCACCTCCTTTTCCCAGTCTCCCCGAGTTTTGTTCAATAAAGAGAGATTCTATTTTTGACCACACGTTTTCTTTATTTTGTACATCAGGAAGGGGGGCTAGGGAAGGGTAAGTGGAAGGAGGTGAGAGAGGAATGGGGTACGAGTCCCCAATGGGGAGGACTGGGCTGGCTCTGGTGGTGGAAGCTCTCCTGCAGCCCCCCAATTGCTCCCTCTCCCCAGATGGCAGCCTGCGGCAAGTGCAGCCGGTCTGATGGCCGAGTGCTGTGATGTGCCCAGTGTGGGCACTCAGGGCACTCCAAGCCAGGACTGCTTTGCAAGTGGGGCACCCCTGAGAACTGTCTGTCCGGGGTGGGGGTTGGGTCCCTTTAAGCACAGCCCTCGGCTAGCCTGAGGCAGCAGCTCCACGCTCTAAATCCTCATCTGATGCCCTGCCGGCACTGCTTCCGGCCATCCTTAACCCCAGTTCAGGGTCCACTTAATGTGGACATGCTAGTTCGAATTAGCAAAACGCTAATTTGAACTAGTTTTTTAGTCTGGATCCGTTAGTTCGAATTAGTTTAGTTCGAATTAACTAATTCGAACTAAGTTAGTTCGAATTAGCGCTGTAGTGTAGACATACCCTCTGTTGGTACCTTCACACAGCAGCATTATTTCAGAATAACTGTGATAATTTAAAATAACAAAATGCATGCTACAAAGCAAGCCATTATTTAAAAATAATGTTGAGATGGAGGACTTCTTACTCTGACTCCTGTAACCCTCATTTCACGAGAAGTAAGGGAAGTCAAATGAAGACTGTTCTTCCTTCAACTTCCTTCTGTGTAGACAGGGCCAAAAGCCGAATTAAACTATTTCGACTTCAGAGATGCAATTAACGTATCTGATGTTGTATATTTTAATTCGACTTTTGCCCTGCTGACTAGACATATTCTTTGTTACATTTTCCCACCTATTAAATGGAGATGATAATACTTGCTACTTTCAGAATGGTATTGTGAAGATAAATCCATAAATATGTGGGAGGTGCTCAGATGTTTAATTGTTACTGAAAATAATTAGTGATTATCTCAAATATATTTTCAGTTATGGACCTTAATTGCATTTTTGTACAGGCAGAAGTGATATGAACAAAGGTACGTCATGAAGATAGAATAAATTAACATTGCTCAGGGGAGCTGACAGCCATGGTGGGCCTTCCCTGCTCTTAGGATATGTCTACACTAGCTCATTAGTTCGAGCTAGGAGGGTAATGAGGGCAAGTGGAGTTGCAAATGATATTTAAATATCCTGGGCTTCATTTGCATGTTCCTGGGTGCCGCCATTTTTAAATCCCCCTTAGTCTGAACTCCGTGCCCGTGGCTACATGCGACACAGAATAGGTAGTTCGAATTAAAGATTCATTCTGAGGAGTAACGGTAGTTCGAATTAGGATCTTTAATTCTAACTACCTACTCCGTGTTGCATGTAGCTGCAAGCACGGAGTTCGGACTAAAGGGGATTTAAAAATGGTGGCACCCGGGAACATGCAAATGAAGCCCGGGATATTTAAATCCCGGGTTTCATTTGCAACTCCGCTTGCCCTCATTATCCCTACCTAGCTCAAACTAACGAGCTAGTGTAGATATACCTTTAGAGTCAACCAGAGCATGCTGTATGGCGCTCCAGCAGTGATGTAAAGGATCCAATACTCCTGGTGCTGCCACTGCATTGGTAACAGTACATGCGATTTGTTTCTGCTTCTTCTTTCACTTATTTCCAACACTTAACAAACACAGCATTCCACTTACCATTTTTCAAAGTAGTAATGAGCAAGAAACTTATATATCTACCCAACTTTTGCAAAATACTTTACACCATTTGACATTCAACCACCATTCATCTTGCTCAGCTATTGTTCACTGACTTCTAGGCATTTGAGCTCTCATAAGATCTCATTGTAATGAATACATGTTCTGCAACAACACACAGTTATGGAATAAATCATTTGTGCATAGTGTAGGGTTGTGACTAGAACTCCAGTTCTTTACTCCAACAATAATCAAAGGTAACAGTGAACACCTTTTGTTGGCCTTTTCTGTAGCCAGTTGTCTTCTTAGTGGAGACAACATCGTTCACTCAGACACAGAAAGCCAAGTCCACTCACAGAAATCACACTCAGAGGAACATCTTAATCAGAAAATAGAAACCGCATGAACTTCCTCGTGGAGGACATGCAGGCAGAGCACTTGGACCAGATTACGGAAGGGCAGGAGAGAAGAGTTGCCATGGAGCTGCAGGCCAAACAGCACAAGACCTTGTTTGCCTCCCTGACCACTGTTATGGAGTGCCTAGCATGTCTCTTTTCAAAACTAAGCACACACAATTCCTTCAGCCTTTGCACATATGGTTTCCATTCCATCCCTTTGATCATCTTTGTCTGGATCCTTTCCAGTTTCTCTCTGTCTTTTCTTTACATTGATGACCAAAACTGAACACAGTACGCCAGCTGGGGCCTAAACAGCACTGAGCAGAGCACTACCATCATCTCCCTTTACTTCCATCCTATGCCTCTGTTAATACAATCTAAAATTGAATCTTCTTTTCACCAGCATTGCATTGCTGACTCATGTTGCAGTTGTGCTCTACTACAACTCCCAGATTCATCTCAGTAGTGTGGCTGCCAGCCGTTTTCCCCTTTCTGTGTTTGTACATTTGTTTTTCCCCCCTAAGGATAGAACTTTACATTTGTCTTTGTTGAATTTCCTTTTGTTGTCTCTAGCCTAGTTCTCCAATTTATCCTTCTGAATTTTAGTTCTGCCCTTCATAATTGAAGGCTCCCAACTTTGTGTCATCTTCAGACTTGATTAGTAGGCTCTCCATACCTAAATCCAGGTAATTAACAACAATATTAAACAACACCAGTCCTAGAACAGATCCCTGTGCAACCACACTTGAGACCTCCCTCCAGTCTGACATCATTCCATTAATAGTTAGTCTTTGTTTGCAGATGTTAAACCAATGATGTATCCTCTTAATGGTTATTTCTTACTTATCAGAATGTCTTGTGAGACAGTGTCAAAAGCCTTGCAGAAGTCCAGGTAGATTATGACCATCATATTTCCCCTATCCACCAAATCAGTTACCTTGTTAAAAAAGGGAAATTAATTTTGTTTGGCATGTTTTGTTCTTGGTAAATGCATGTGCACTGCCAGTGATTACCCTTCCAGGTATTAGCATATCATATGTCTTACACATTGCTCTAATAACTTCCCAGGTATCAAAATCAGGCTGACAGGTTTGTAGTTTACCAGCTCCTCCTTTTCCCCCCCTTTAAAGATGGGCACTATGTTAGCCCTTCTTCAGTCTTCGGGGACCTTTCCTGCCATCCATGAATTTGTAAATATTATTGCCAGTGGCTCCAGGTTTTCTTCTGCTAATTTTTTCAGCATCCTTGGGTAAGCAGAATCCAGCCCCACTGTTGTGAATTCATTCAAATTAATTGGAAAATCTCTGATGTGTTCTTTTTTTATCTTGATCTGCATTCCCTTCAGGTACGTCTACTCTGTGCAACTATTTAGAGATACTGGAGGTATCCCGAAATAGCTACCCCACGTCTTAACAACCTGCCCATTATTTCAAAATATATTTTTTAAATAAACATACACAAGGGTTAAGAGATGTCTCAAAATAGTGCGTTATTTCAAAATTTGGCGCTGTGTAGATGTGCCAAATTTCAAAATAAGTTATTCTGAAGTAGAATCAAAATAAGATACCCATTTTGCATAGAGCACATTACATATCTTATTTCTAGTTTAGGGTATTGTGTAGATTCACTCTTCATCTTTATTATCTATGTTAACTTTGCCAGTCCCCAGAATCAGGTCTGCCTTCCTGTCACTTTTTCCATGGAGCTGTGGAGACATATATATCACCCTTGTTCCTTCCTTATTGTCTGATATATTTGAAGAATGGCTTCCTAGTGTGTCTCACGTTTCTTGCCATCTGTAATTCATTCTTTGCTGTGGCTTTCCTGATTTTGTTCCTACACATTCATGTTATTCCCATGTATATTTCCTTGATGATATATACCTTCTTTCATTTCCTGTATTTTCCCTTTTGATTTTCAGATAGCTAAAAAGCAACTTGTGCAGCCACATTGGCCTCCTGTGTCTCTTCTTATCTTTCCTCTGCATCAAAATAGTTTGGCGTTGACCTTCTAGTACTACAACTTTTAAGAACTGCCAGCTCCCTTTGACTCCTTTTATTTTTAATTGAACACTTGCCCTCTACAGCTCTGAGTTTGTTGCATTTTACATTTCTGAACTCCAGTACTTATTTTGCTGTTCTCTTGTCCTTCTTTCCAAGAGCTTGAATTCTATCAGATCATGATATTTTTCTCCCAGAAATGTGCCCTCTGGTGTTGTTGAACTTTAGGAAACTTCTAGAAAAGCAATCTGACATTGTATGAATGTCCCCCTCATGGCACTTTGATTCAGAGATGAGATTTATGAGAAGCCTCAGAGTCATTTCCTTCCTTTCCATAACTAGCAATTGCTGTAAGGACCTTCAGTACATGTTCAATGAGATTTTTCTTGGTTTTTAAGCAAAAACACCCGGTCAACCTGTTTTCTACTTTAGACATTTAAAGCAATTTAGTTAGCTAATTTTCTGCAGCATCATACGATCTAGATTTTCAGACTATATCCATCTTGGTTCTGAGATGTCTAATCCAAAAGACTAGCAGAAAGACCGAGTTTAAGCTATGTGTTTCTTGTCTCTGTCTTCTTGGAGTTGGGTGAAAATACTTACTCCCTGATATGCTTTGAGAAAGGCTGTTTGATAGATCATTGTTCACCAAGCCAGGTCTTGACCCTGAAAGGCCAAAAGGACAGGCAGACTAAACAAGTGATAAAATAGCTTTGGAGCCAGTCTCCATAATGTTTCCAGCATATACATCTATAGGGTTGCCACACACAGTTTGATTCACATAACTACATACACATTCTGTTCCCTTGGCTTGGCATCTACATCTAAGGCTCATTTTGTGAAGGCTGTTCTCTGGTTTTTGTTTAATTGGAAGCTTGTTTTCCTAGGGGCAGCACTGTTTGTTAGGCTTCTAAGATTAGGGGTGTGCAGAAACCACCTTAAAGAGGAAAGACAGCTTGCTTATCAGGAATTGATTCCTTGAAAACTTCCTCTGCTTTTTCATACTACCAGCCAAACTTCACTTCTTTATTTGGGTACATTTATACCACAGAACAGATCAAAGCTGCTTCAGTCAATCTTCCAGGATTCGAATTAGCAGGTCTCGTTAAGACAGTTAATTCAAACTGAGAGAGATGCTCTGGTCGATGCCGATAGTCCTACTTCAACAAGGAGTAAGGAAAGTCGAAGGGAGAATGTTCTCCCTTCAGCTTCCTGGAATGTGGACAGTGCCAAAAGTTGAGCTAATGTACTTCAACTTCAGCTATGCCAGCGTTTCCTAAACTATGGGCCATGGCCTGGTACCGGGCTGCAGGAAATAAATACTGGGCCTCAGCATGGCTACTGGGAGGGGAGCAGAGCGGGGCGGGCTGGGAGGAGGGGGGAGGAACCGTCTGCCAAGAAGCAGTGCTGGGGGCAGCAGGGCTGTCTTGATGGAGATCCAGGCAGGCGGGCGGGCGGCCAAAGCAGGTCTGGGAGCGGCGCGGCTCTCCCGCGGAGATCCGGGTGGGCGGCGAAAGTAGGGCTGGGAGCGGTGGGTCTGTCCCACAGAGATCTGGGTGGGCGGGTGGCAAAAGCAGGGCTGGCAGCAGTGGGGCTGTCCCGCGGAGATGCGGGCGGCGAAAGCAGGACTGGGGGAGTGGGGCTGTTCCGTGGAGATCTGGTCATGTGGGCGGGCAGGCGGCAGAAGCAGGGTTGGGGGCGGCAGGGCTGTCCTGCAGAGATGGGTGGGCAGGCGGGCAGCAGAAGCAGGGTTGGGGGAGCACGGCTGTCCGGTAGCGGAGATCAGAGAGGGCAGGCGGTGGAACCAGGGCTGCAAGGCGGGAGGAGGAGCTGACTGGGGGAGATTATGAGGAGGAGGAGGATGGGAGAATCAGCTGCTGGAAGCAGGGCTGGACAGGGCAGCAGGGCTGGTGGGGGGGGGGGGTCATCGAGGGAGTGGGGTTGACCGGGGGGAGATTGGTGGGTGGCAAGGGGAACCGGCCACTGGAAGCAGGGCTGGATGGGGGCAGCAGGGATGGACTGGGGAGATCGGGAAGAGAAAGGGGGGGAGCGGGACTGACCTGGGCACATGCAGACCCTGGCAGACGAGTGAGTCTGACCATGGATTCCATTTTGCCCCCCCCATACCCTCCCTGGAGTAGTTGCGAACTGCCTAGCAGGTAGACACACTCAGGCAGCATGAGCATATCTACCAGCCAGGCAGCTAAGGACTAATACATCTAATTATAATAAAATGTACCTAATTAGAAAATACCAGGCATTTTATATGTCTGGTAATTTCTCAATTTATTTCCCAGACAAAACCTTCAAATACTGGACTGTCCAGTACAAAACCGGGCACCTGGCAACCCTACTCCTCCTTGCACCCTCCCTCTTAGCCAGATACCCTCCCCCCAATCTGCTCCTGCTCCCGCCTCCTGAAGTGCTCATGTGGTGCTGGGTCCCCCAAGCCCTGGCCCAGGCTGGGTGGAGGATGCAGCTGGGTGAAACACTGAAAATTTATTAATTTTTCGTTCTTTTTTTTTATATGCGTTTATATTTTTGGGCTGCAAAAGACAGTACTGAAAAAAAAACGGGTTTTAACTAAAGTAAAAAGTTTGGGAAACCCTGATCTAGCCAGCTTTCTATCCATCTTACAGTCCATTTATCCAATCCATATTCCCTTAACTTGCTGGCAAAAATATTGTGGGTGACTATCAAAAGCTTTGTTAATGCTGGCACTGGGGGATTTGGGAGGACCAGAAACAACTTATTTGAATATTCATTGTTTGCTTATTGAATATGCAAATATGCAAATTAATGTGACCGGTCTTCCAAAAGCTCGTGAATGGATTTACTGGTCCCCATGTCAAAAAGTTTGGGAACCCCTGAGCTATGCAATTAATGCACTGAAGTTGCATATCTTAAATCAGCCTTGTCCCGTAGTGTAGACCTACCCTTGGAGTTGTACTATCGTAAACAGTGAAGTAATGAGGGAATTGAGTTAGCTAGGTGAAGTATGACCTCTTACAACCTCAATCTCAATTGCTTGGTGCTGCAAAAAAATATTCATATTATCCTTATGGGCCCAGCTTTTCTAACTTCTCAGAGTACAACAGCAAAGGCAATATTCTGGTAAGTAACTTACTTGAGAGCTCCATCACCTCTATCACTCTCCTTTTCCTCCTACCATTAACCTAATAATTCCATCGAATCGTTTAATTTTTTATTAAACAATTGCTTGTACAATCATTGTGAATCACGCGGCAATTGAAATCTAGAATTAGGCTGAAACTCTGGAACTTCCTTCATTGAACACTGATGATTAAACAACATAGCAGATAATTTCAGAAGGATATTGTGGGAAGGTCTATGTCCTACTCTGCTCATTTTGGGCCTTTGTTTTGTTTTTATTTTAAATAACTGGCCTGCCTCCTGAATGAGCCATGTCAGGGGTAGGCTGATACAACGTAGCTGCTGAAGAATACAGCTTGTGTTGTGACCGCATAGTTTGGAAGTGTGAGTATTCAGTCGCCCACAGTTTCTCTCCTTCCTCTGCTAGCATACACAAGGTCTAATTACACTCGGGGTAGTAATAGCACCAATTCTAGCTGCAGTTTAAAACAGCAAGAGTTGCTTAAACAAGGTAACAAGCTGAGGGTGAAAATATAATTTAAGCAAAAGTGATTTTTTAAAGCTGAATGAAAAAGCCTGGATAATTATTTCATTCTTTACACTACAATTCTGTCCTTTCCCCCATAACTTTGCAACATTTTCACTTTTAATATGGTATAGAGATACACTTATTCATTATCCCATTTCTAATAAGCTAGAAATAATCATAATTCCTGTATTTCATTGTTACATTCAAAAAACAATATACAATTTGTCACGGAAGTAGCCTGCAGCAGGTATGTTTGACATGCTTCTTTGAAATAACCCACCACAAAAAATGCAGAAGTCTTCCAGCCACAACCCGCAGCCAAATCCTTTCTTAGCACCTGCCTTTGAAATAATACTTGAAATAATGCTGGATTAACACGTAGGCTTTAATGCTAGGATAAAAAATAACTCCCCAACCCTTTTAACTCCCCAATCTTTATTGTGGTTATGACTTCATTCTGCGTCAGTTGGCAGCTGTTTACAAACTATAGTATTGTAATATGAGTAGTGCACAAAATAGTTACATTACTATATGTTATATAATAAAATTCATACATATATATAATTAGAATCTGCCCCAGTGCTATGTTCCCACAGTAGGGGAATGAGTGAGAACAAATAGCAAAGAACACAATAAGGATCTCTCTCGTTCTCTCACATCCACACACAAAGTCAGTCCTCCACTGGTCCAAGAAGGTGTGGTCAGTCAGACAAGAGACATGTCATTCTTCCTGCCCAGCTATCATAGATACTTGGATTATCAGCACCTGCTAAGAGCTGCACACTTCATTTTTTTAGAGCAGTAGTAAATTGTACATGGACAGCAGGACCCAAAAACCTGGCTTGACCTCTGGGCAAGGCAGGGGTAGGGAAGAGTCTGCTCCGAGCCTTTGGAAGGGGCAGGCCCTCAGACGGAAGGGGTGGAGCTGGATCTAGCCCTCACCACTGTTCCTGCCCAGACTGCCCTCAGTGCTTCCTGGAGTGCACGGCATGGTACTCTGGGAGTGATTTAAAGGGCCTGGGTCTCTGGCTGTTGCTGCTGCCGTAGTGGTGGCAGCAGCTGGGAGCTCTGGGCCCTTTAGAATTGCTGGACCCTGGGGCACTTGCCACCTTTGTTCCCCTCTCTCCCTGTCAGCAGGCCAGCACCTGGCACAGTTTTTCAGGTTCACACTATGGCATCATGTTGTAGCCAGCCAGGATTACTGGAACTTGTCTTAGGACACTTCTACACTACACAGAAGATCGATACTACTCTGTCGATCTTCCGGGTTCAATTTAGTGGGTGTAGTATAGACCAGCTAGACCAAACTTAAAGGGTGTCAAACTGTCGATGCCAAAGTACTCCTGTTCCTCATGAGGAATAAAGGAAGCCAACAGGAGCATTTGCTCTTCTCAGCCTCCCACTGTATGGACAGAATGGAACACGATGTAAGATACGTTGACTCAAGCTATGTAATTTATGTATCTGGAGATTCATATCTTACTTTAACCTTCCCATGTAGTATAGACCAGGCCTTAATGTCCCAGTTCTCTTTTGCAACCAAGTCAAGGTACGATTTGGCCTTTGCCAGTATGTAATACAACCTATTGATAGGAGTGGGGCCCTTTCCAATATTAAGCTGTAATACACAGATACTCTAAGACTAAAAATAATTTTCTTTGTTATATTTCTTTCTCTATCCTTATCTGAATTTTAAAATGTAACTTAGAGCATTTAAATTCCATGTTGGAATGTAATTCTTTCCCCATTGACATCCGTGTTAAAGCGCAATTTACAATCAATGATCAATGCCTTATTTTTTCAAAGGGCAGGGCAATTTTTAAAATCAATATTTTCATTTTCTATTTCTAGTAATTAACATTTGCATGGTACTTAATATGTTGTCAGTTAATGTGAGAGTTAATTGTTTTTAACTTGATAATATCATCTTCCTCAATTCATGTTGATAATTCTTTTATGCAAAAAGTTCTGACCCTTGGCCAAAATCTTTAAATAACATCACTTAATAACAGTTTATCATAACTTTAAATAATTTTATTTTATAAATGTTTTGATATCATTTAATCTTTCCCTTGATAAGGAAAAAGGAAAACAAACACTTACACCCTTTACATCTCACCAACTCCTTCCCCTTTTGCCCAGAATTCCAAAGTGTTTAATTCAAATTTAAAAATCCCACAGGAGAACTATTTAGAAATTTAGTGTTTGTTTTGCTTATTACAAATAAAATGTCTGAAATTAGATCCAAATTAAATGAAAAGGTTGGCATCCCTACAGCAAACAAAAATGGGTCCATTCTTTTAAACTCTTTTAATAAAATAAATGTTATTTTAGCATCTGTAAAATCTTGAAGACAACTTTAACCTAATGCATTTTGAAACAGGTACCATATTAAGTTTTGAGAGAACTGAATCTTGAGCATCAATCTTTAATACATGAAATGAACATGGAATTTACAGGATTTTTTTTTTAATTTCAAAATTAGGTCCATTCCCTGTAAGCAACACTTCATAGGCAGCATCTGGGCCTTTGTGGGAAAAAGGAACATAATAGGTATAATATCTAGATTTTGTAAAGTAACTGTCAGTAAAAAACAGAAAAATTAAAGAGCAAAAACAAGCAAGGTATTAAACTTCACTGATAAAATGTATAATTTTCATTTGGCTTATATTTTCCAAGAGATTGAGGTAATTTTTAAGAAGTCTTAAAATGTTTAAGAGTATGAACGCATACCACATGTAAAATGTCAAATTGATAACATAGTCATTTTGGCTATGTCTGCACAGCAGCATTATTTCAGAATAACTGACATTATTCCGAAATAACAAAGTCTGTGTCTACACAGCAAGCAGTTATTTCAACATAATATCGAAATAATGTTGAGCTGAAGGACTTCTTCCTCTGACTCTCATTTTACGAGGAGTAAGGGAATTTGGAGGAAGAGTGTTCTGTGTAGACCATGCCAAAAGCCGAATTAAGCTATTTTGACTTACGCTATACAATTGACAGCTCAAGTTGCATAGCTTATTTTGGCGTTAGCCCTGCTGTGTAGATGTGCACTTTCAGATATAAAATGCAAAAGTCAGAATTGTCAAGTTTGTTACACTATCCTGTCCATAACATTTAAATCAATTACAAATGCCATGTGTTTCCCCAAAACTGAGAGTTATATTTCAACACAAAGAATTTGTTTCAGGATACAGGGAGTTTGGGTCATTTATAACTGCCCTCTTGATTTATAGCAGTGTTTCTCAATCTTTTTGCCTTTCTAAACTGTGTCAGGAAAATCTCAGGGACCAGTACTAGTACACGGAAATCCTGAGAAATACTGGTACTGAGAAATATTGGAGTTAAGAAATACTGATTTATAGCACATTGCCGTCAGACAGAAATTGCTCTCATGAACAAAATGATCAGTGTATGTAGATTGGGAGGTGTCAAAATGTACATCAATCTTTACTTATAAATCAGCAGGGGTTTTTTGGCAGTGCTTTTACTGGTAATTACAATTTGAAACCAAACCCAAAGCTTTTATATATATATAAAAAAATCACCTGAACAGTAGTAGCTAATATAACAGCCTGTAAAAATGTATTATCTTAACACTGTACTTAAAAAGCACTGAAAAATTGCTTGAGGAACAAAAAAAGGTTCAATACATATTTCTTTCAACAAGGTACATTTAAATAGATTAATGCATGCAGTACCAAGAAAGCTGAAAGACAGAGCAGAGAGGGGAGTAATCCATATGAGCAAAGATCTGACTGACTGACACCAGAGCAAGGGTAGTAAGACACTTAAGCCAGAAAAATCAGAAAGATGAGATTTTAGGACAGCAGAAAGATGAAGCTGGAACAGCACATATAATTGTAAAACAACAGAAAGGACCACCAGGGTCATCTAGTCTAACCCCAACCAAGATGCAGGATTTGTTATGTCTAAACCATCTAAGACAGATGGCTATGCTGACTCTTTTAAAACTTTCAGTGAAGCAGATTACATGACTGTCCTTGGCAGTTTGTTCCATTGTCCTAGCTGGGACGTTTTTCCTGAGATTTAATCTATATCTGCTGTGCTATTGAACCCATTGACTCTTATCTTGCTCTCTGTTTATATGTGCTATTGTATGTCAATATAGGGAAATTGCTGGCATTTTCTTTTCTGATGTGAATCCAAGATTTAAAATTAAACCACTGTGTGCATTCTCTTTTTATATGTAGTTGAATATACATTATATGGACACAATTGTAGCTTCAGATGCAAAGAGTTGAGTTCTAAGAGAAATCCATAGCATTCATAACAAGACCAAACAAAAAGGGCTCAATAGCAAAAATATGAGAAGTTAGAGGAAGCATGCTCTGTGTAGTTGTGGCAAATGAGACAGAAGTTTATTTTTATTATAAGTCCTCACTTTACCTAATTGATATTTAGTTCTCTGATTACATGAAAGTCATTATAAAATGAATGCACTTGATTCAAAGGAGAGGAAACAATAAGGCAAGTGGAGCTCAAAAAAGCAGACAGTAGCAAACTCTCAGGCTACGTCTACACTACAGAGTTTTTCTGGTATTCTGGAAAAACTCTGCTGCATCCAGGAAATGCGTCTGCTCTTCCGAAATTTTTTTCAGGAGAGCAGACGTGCTTTTTCGGCATCCTTGTAAACCTCATTTTACGAGAAAGAAAGGATGTTCCGAGAAAGGGTTTTTTCCCAACATTTGACCCAGTGTAGAGGGACCAAGGTCAGAAAAGCCTCTTCCAAAAAAAGCAGCAGAAAAAGCTACGCAAATTGCAGTTTGCAATTTGTGTAGGTTTTTCTGGAAGAGCACTGTAGTGTAGACATAGCCTCAGAGAACTCATAGGCGAGGTCCCATGGTAAGATAGTCAAAGGGAAAAAGGAGTTCTGGAAAGCTGAACTCATAAAGACAGTAGTAAAGGCACAACACGAAACCATCCCGATGCGAAAGAAAGACAGGCATAATACTAAAAGGCCAATATGGTTGCATCGGGAACTTATCTAAATTACATAAACATCAAAAAAGAATTCTACAAAAAATGTAAATATGGACAAATTACTAAGGATGTAAGAAGAATAACACAAACCTGTAAGAACAAACTCAGAAAAACTAGGGCACAAAGCCCTGGTACACTAGGGCTTTTTTTCTAAATAACCCCCCTTAGGTCAAATTTATAAGGGGAGCATTCACATTACCAAACTCATTATTTCAAAATAAGGGACCATGTATTTTGTAATCTGTACTCGGGGAATAGCATTAATTTTGGAATAGTTATTTTGAAATAGTGTTTGTGTGGATGCTCCGATGCTGCTATTTTGAAATAACTACTTCCCTAAGTAATTCAAACTAATTATTCCCCAGTGCTTCCTGGGGCTCTCAGTAGAAGTAGCGCATCCACAATAATGGAGTCTGCCTCGGACTAATTTCGAGGCTTCCCTGTAGTGGGGACATGCTATTTCAATTTTGTAAAATTGAGAGTTATTATAAATACATTAAGACAAAGAAGAAGGAAAGTGTAGGTCCACTGCTTA
Source organism: Pelodiscus sinensis (assembly GCF_049634645.1). NCBI lineage: Eukaryota > Metazoa > Chordata > Testudines > Trionychidae > Pelodiscus > Pelodiscus sinensis. The sequence goes on from NC_134725.1 coordinate 7,607,007, forward strand.
GTGTGGGAAGAGAGCTAGCAGTAATGATACCAAGTTGTGTTTAATGCCTGTTTTGTTTCAGTCTTCACTACAAAAAGTTAATTGTGACCAGAACATATTAGGCAAATAAACCAAAATGGAAAGAACAGATTTAAGAATATTTAGATAAATTAGATATATTCCAGTAGACAGGGTCTGGTTCCTACGGAACTTGAACTACCTGAAGCAATTAGCTGAAGCATTAGTGATTATCTTTGGGAATTCATGGATGACAGGTGAGATCCCAGAATACTGGAAAAGGGCAAATGTAGGACCCATATCTAAAAAGGGGAAACAAAGAGAACCCAAGGAATTATAAATGAATCAGTTTAACTTCAATACCTGGAAAGATACTGGAATAAATGATTAAATAATCTATATGTAAGCACCTAGAGGATAATGGATGATAAATAATAGCCAACATGGATTTGTCAAGAGCAAATCATAACTTCCTTCTTTAATGGGGTTACTAGATTTAGTGGATTAGGTGCAACAGTCAGTGTGAAATATAGGAGGCCCCCGACTTGTGACACGATCCATTCCTGGGGAAGAGTTGTAAGTCAGAGATCGTTACTCGAACCCTCATTTATGATAGGAACCATGCAACGTCGTAAATGCAGGCCGAGGCCATAAATAAGGAGTTTCCGGCCACTTCCGCACATACAAAACTGGTTGTAAGTGCAGAGGGTCGGAACTCGGGTGGTCATATGTCAGGGCCTTCTGTATCTTGATGTTATTAAGGTTTTTGACATAATTCCACATGACATTTTCATAAGCAAAGTAGGAAAATGGGATCTAAATGAAATTACTGTCAGGTGGGAACATAATCTGTGGAAAGTCTATACTCATAGATAAGATTAAGTTAAATACTAGGAAAAGCTTTCTAACTATATAGATAGTTAAGAATAAGGAAGGCTGTAGAATCCCTATCATTGAGATTTTTAATAACAGATTAAATATATATCTGTAAAGGATGATCAAGATATATTTGTTTGGCCTTAGCGCAGTGCATTGGACTAGATGACATTGAGGTCCTTTCCAGCCTCACATTTGTATGAGTCTACAAAGGAGCTAAAAAGGGGCCAGAGACTAGAGACCACTGGGTAAACAAGGGAGTTAGAAAATAATGGCCAGGCCATTTCTTTGGAAGACACTATTTCGAGGTGCCAGCCAGAAGTTACACAGTTGGTTTGCTAAAACTGAAGGCATGTCTACTCTATGAGATAAAGTCAAATCTAACATGGTCACTTTCTGGGCACCTGATTTTGATAAGGTGAAGATCCATGTCCTCACTAATGGGCAAGTTCTGAATATTGTCTGAAGTAAAAGCATCCACATTACAGAGCCTACCGCCAATTCACTGAGAGTGAGGCAACATGGGTGCTTGGCAGTCTGGCCTATGCTTCTTGTGTTCATTGGGTCCAAAACTCGGCAGCAGGGGACTAGAGATATTCATGTAGGCAGCATTCCATAAAGCATTCCTTTAGTCTCTGTTCCCTCACGTGAGATAAAGGGGACAAAGTGTGTTTGCACTTTTTGGTGCCCTGGTTGCCTGCACGGATGCCAAAGCACTGCAAGCATAGAGCCCGGGGTGCAGGAAAGCATCGTCATGCTACGCTTCACGGTGATGTACTTTGACAGTCTGCGTATGTTGCTCTACCAGGTAGAGGACAAGGATGAAGATCAGCATGGCACAGAGGCCCTGCTGAGGCAAACCCTGGTATTCATGCTAGTGCAGTGCCAATCAGTCCTCTGGACATACTGGTTCTGGCATCAAGAGACATACTCAGACTGATGGGACTGCATCTTGATGCAGAGAAAGGTTGATCAGCAGTGGCTGCAGAACTTTTGAATGTGTAAGGCCACATTACTGGAACTCTACAAATGGCCTGCCCCTACTTTGAGGTAACAGGATACCAGTATGAGACCGGTCTAACCATGCAGAAGTGTGTGGCAGGTGCCCTATGGAATAATCTCTTGGCAGCTGGCTTACAGCAGTGAAATTTACTCTTGACCTGAACACATTGAAATGTCCATGGAAATTTTTACCTTGAGCACAGCATCAAAAACTAACTTATTTGGCTTAGGTTTGCCACAATAAATTAATTAATTAAAAATATGTAGAGAAGGAGAGGGGAAATAACATCAGATATCACAGTGATAAGTTTTAAAAACTTTAATAATCTCTTTTTCATAGTTCAGTAAAACAGTGTTAGAAATCCTCCTTAAGGATGACCTCCTTGAACATGAAGGCTTGAAGTCAGTGGCAAAATTTCTGTTGATTTAAGTGGACTAGGTTTGCACTCCAGATTTGTATCTTCACTTCATTATCCTTGTGTGCCAAGTCATAGAATACTTAATAGAGCACCTGTATAATAAGGCACCGACTCATTACTACAGTTGATCTCATCAAACTTTGATAGTGATTAGAATCCATCTCTGCCAAATATCATAGAACTGATGTTATAGATAAGAGATTAATTCAGCTTCTCAGTTATTAAAACAATTTTCCTGAGTGAGCCTGGCTTCCATAACTTTTGATGAGCATAATTAGCCTGTTTCTGACATGATTTCTTAGGAGTATTCTGCTTGTTTTCCTTGATGAGTCTTTATCTTAAATTCATCCATCCATACCCTATGACATTAGAGTGCTTCTAATAGCAGACTCCATTTTTGGGACCATAATATGGCGATATGTCTCAAGTGACAATGAAATGAGGTTTTTAACAATATGTACGATGTAAAACATGTCTTGAATTTTCATGCTGAATAAATGCATGATTAGTAATAAAAGAATTAGAAAAGATGGTAAATTAAATTGATTTTATAGCTTTAATTAAATTAAATAATCTTTACAAGATTTTCTTAAGGTTATATCTGTTTTATTTTAAGTGTCACTCAGAAGTCCCTAAAAGGACTGCTATCATAAGTTACTGAGCAACTTTTTACCACTAATCTGTTTTAAAGATGTATTTTCAAATTAGTTCAATTTTTGGCTTTCAGCACTATATATCTACAAATTAAGCAATACTGAAAAATATTGAGATATAAGGTGCATCTACCGTGCAGGGCTTAACTCAAAGTAAGCTATACAAATTGAGCTATGTCAATTGCGTAGATTATTTTGAAATAGCTCATTTCAAAATTGGAAGAGCTTACACAGCACTTATTTCAAAATAGAGCACTCTTCCTCCAGCTTCCCTTTCTCCTCATACAGTGAGGGTTACAAGAGTCAGAGTAAGAAGTCCTCCAGTTTGACAGTATTTTGACACTATTGTGAAATAACTGCCTGCTGTGTAGACATGGATTAAGTTATTTTGAAATAATGCTAGTTATTTCAAAATAATGTTGCTGTGTAGACGTACCCATAGAGAGCTCACAATAGAAAAGTCTTTGAAGGCACCATTTATATATTGTATATTGTTCCTTAGGGCTAGGTAGGAAGAGGCAATGGGGAAAGTGGAAGAAGATGTCTGACAATTCACACAACTCTGGTAACTGAAGATAACATCCCTTCTTAATCAGTTAACATGCAAATTGATTTGGCCTATGTTATATAAGATATATTACCCCTGTTCTAGATTTCTTCAGAGACTACTGCACTTTTGCCTGTGTTCTTTAAAGGCAATAAAACAGTTGCCTGCAGATCACTTATGATGATAGAGTATCTCTATCATGCAGAATTTATTAGACAAAAGCAGCAATACTAGGGAGAAATAGCTACTTACAGCTGGACAAACATTTGTGATTTCCATTTGAATTTAGTGTGAACTTTTTCAGGTTGCCCCATTCATATGAATTTGTAAACCCCCAAAAAGTTCTTATTTGAATGAATGAAGGATTTTTAATAAATTCTGTACACAAATGCTAGGAGCATTGAAAACAATTATATGATGATGTAGTAGATGATAGAGGACATTAGTGAAACCTGATATGATGATTTTTACAAATGGAAAAGTAGAATATCAAATATATGTGCATAATATTTACAGGATAGATACTAGAGAAATAGGAGGTTGTAGATATCAAATATAAATATATAATATCAATGAGCTATATATCAAATACTGTATATTTATAATATCAATGAGCTATAATCCATCAGTAAATAATATGATGGTAAAATTATTTTCATAAAGTTACAAAGAATGAAAAGGGAGAAGCAATAATGATAACCTTATAAAGTTTACCAAGACTGAAGAAGACCAAGAATGACAAATGATCATATTGGAACCACAAATACCAATTCCTTAGATATCTTTTGACTAATACAAACACACGTTATCACATTGGCTTCTCAGTTGCACAGACACAAAAGTTAATTTGGTGAAACAGAAAGTAAAAGTTACAAACTAGAAGTTGCAAATAATTTACTTATTAATGAAGGAATATGTGAGATTAATATGGAAGATAAATACCAAAAGCAATTAGCTACCTCCCTGCATACACACTGCCAGCAATGAACACAGAAGTAAAATTTCAGGGCAGCATAGTACAGGAAATTAAACTATAGGGCCTGGTTCTGCTCACATCAAAATCAAAGGCAAAGTTTCCAGCATCTCTCTCTGCTTCACTGCTATAAGAACTCACTTTACAGAGATTACAAGGTGGTATTTAAAAGGTACTATTTTAAAAAGTACAGGACTATGTAGCACTTTAAAGACTAACAAGATGGTTTATTAGATGATGAGCTTTCGTGGGCCAGACCCACTTCCTCAGATCAAATAGTGGAAGAAAATAGTCACAAGCATATATACCAAAGGATACAATTAAAAAAATGAACACGTATGAAAAGGACAAATCAAATTTCAGAACAGAAGGGGGGATGGAGGGGGGCAAGGGGAGGAGTTAACGTCTGTGAGCTAATGGTATTAGAGGTGATAACTGGGGAGGCTATCTTTGTAATGGGTAAGATAGCCAGAGTCTTTGTTGAGACCCACATGTAGAGTGTCAAATTTTAACATGAATGACAGTTCAGAGGATTCCCTTTCAAGTGCAGATTTAAAAGGCTTCTGAAGCAGGATGCAGGTAATTAAGTCGTTGAGACAGTGTCCTTTCTGGTTGAAATGGCAAGAAACTGTTTTTTCTTTGTGAACCTGTCTAATATCTGTTTTGTGGGCATTGATCCTTTGGCGAAGTGTCTGAGACGTTTGTCCAATGTACAAAGCAGACGTCTGTTAGTCTTTAAAGTGCTACATAGTCCTGTATTTTGTTTCAGCTACACTAGACTAACACGACTACATTTCTATCACTATTTTAAAAAGGAGTTCAGACTAGTAGGTCCACACACACATTCAGGGCTGATATTATTGGGGCATAGCTTCATAAAAGTGACACCACTGGAGTCCAAGCTGATTTTTTTTGTTCCTTATTTCTTTATTATTTATATGGTTAGTGACCCTTTTACCCTTGATTTTAATTTCTTTTGCAAGGTTCAGGGTTGGTTGGTTTTTGGTAGTTCTCACTTTAGCTCTAAGCTTGTTTGAGATGCCTGTTCATCCAGTTGGGTCTGCTGTCCTTCTCTATTAATTCATACTCTTTCCTTGGAATACAGGTTCCAGATAAAAGTCAAAACTAATTCCAAGCCTTCTCCACATTCAGATACCTGAGTTCTGCAGCCCAGTCATTTTCCTCAACTAATTCCCTTAATTTTTTAAAGTTTGGCCTTTGAAAACAAGGACCCTAATTGAAGATCTATATTTGTTTGTCTTTACATTTAGTTCAAACTGAATTACCTTATAGTTACTTGAACTAGAGCCAGGTGTTCTGCAAGGTCCTCCTAAATCCCAATACTAAAGCTAAACCTTTTTAATTAATTTACTGTTAGGTAAAGAAATCTGGCAGCTATCACATGCAGGAATTTCTGAGCCCTACCATTTTTAGTTAGGGTTGCCAGATACTTTCACAAAAAATACCAAACATGGTGAGGAAAAATTGGTTGAGCAAAAAAAAAGCATAAAAAAGGGTTGCTGAGCCTTTACATCCCAGCACTCCCAGATGTGGCAGGAGAGGAATGTCCCAAGCGGCCTTCCGTCCAAGAAAAACAGAAAATACCAGTATTTTCTGGGGTTTTTTACCTGACAGAGGCCAATACTGGATACCTGGCAATCCTATTTTCAGTAGCACATGATCTCCAATCTGTATCTGAGAAACACAAAACTCTCATGATCACACCATTCCAAATAGCATTTATTTCATTAAAATATTAAATGGTCTCTATCCATATCCAAATCAGAGCTTTGGCAGTCTGTAGCAGATTTCAAGCACTGTTCCAGTTGAGCCTCTTACCATTCTTTCCCAAACATATTCTGTTTTACCTATCCCATCACTTCTAATTTCTTTTCAATCTACCTTATCATTAATATATAATGATACTCCAATACATCTGCCTGTATTTCTGTTTTTTCTGAAAAGCACATACCCTACAATACCTGTATTCCAGTCATGACTGCTATTATAGCATGTTTCCATTATTCCTATAATAGGGGATTTAACTTCCTGCAACAGTCGTTCTAATACCTGCACTGTGTTACCCAGGCTCCTTGCATTGGTGTTTAGACATCTTAGTTGTGTCTATTTGGCTTCTCCCAGGTTCTTTGCAAGATTAGATAAAGTAATTTTGCTGACAGTATTGACTATTGACCGTTACTATTGACTGTCATTAGTACTGATGCTATCTTTCCTCTTTGTCCATTCTCCTACCCTCTCTTGTTCCCTTTCTACACTGCTGTATTCTCAGTATCAGAATCCATCATGCAGTTTACATGAGAATGTCCTAACTCTGTCCCCAGAATTCTTAGTTTGAAGCTGTTTTAATCAGTAGTTTGAACCTCCATCCCAGAATTCTATTTTCCCTCCTACTCAGGCAGTGAGCCCCAGACCTCTTTGCATCACCCTTTTGTCTTTTAACTCCTTCGCCTCATCAGCGGACCTGATCTGAATCTAAGTTTGAAAACATACTCTGCTTCTGTGGCGGAAAAAACATCATTCAGTAATGAATCTTTCAGTCAAAGGAGGAATGATGCCATTGGGCTCCCAAAAGAGATTTGTCTTGAATTCCACAATTAGGAGGATAGTAGCTGTGATGTACAGCAGTGAAGGTGGAAATGTTAAAGCAGGAAAATAGTGAGTACCGAGGTCTCTGTAGGGATCACTGAAGACTCCATGCGGGGAAAAATGTGTTGATATGCATGAAGCATAGCTGGTTTTCTTATATAAATACATAGTTTCTGGGGGGGTTAAGGTCATGGTGGCCTATACTGAATATAATATAGTATTCAGTGTATTTTCATGTAATGCATTTAAAATAAAGCCAATAACTAGAAATAATTACAAATATTAAATACAAAATCAGAATGCTTTGTTTCTCATTGCTTCTTTAACTGAGAAAACAACTTTATATTAACCAAATTCTCAGTATCAAATGTGAGCTGAAAGTGAATTTTAACAGCCCAAAAAATAAGGTTTAGAATGTAAACAATTATTTAGAAACAGTTGTTTAGGAAATAAATACATGAAAGAGGAAAATAAGAGAAAACAATCACAAAATGTCTGGAGAATAATGGAATCAGATGGTTTTGGGTTGTTTTTAAAGAACAAACTTTGTTAGTCAGATTTGATTAATTGTATTGATAGAACTGTAACAATAGCAGAGGAAAAGAAAGTGACCAATGCAACTTATTTGAATTTTAGTAAAGCATTTGATAAAGTGTCTCATGAAACTTAATATTGGATTGAAATGAACTCTTTTACATAGACAGGGTGGCTGAAAGACCAAATAAAAGGGGAGTGATATATACAAATCATCAACTGCAGAGGAAGAATCTAGCCAGATACTACCAGGATCTATTGTAGGTTCAGGCTTATTTAATATTTTAATTAATAAGAGAAAAGAGAGTACATAGTATGTTACATAGGGACATATTTTAAACACCAGTGAGAATACAGAAACCACAGCAAAGGATTACAATTAATTAAAACTTTGTGCCAAATCCTAGACTCATTTGCACCATTGTAGATCTAGAAAATTCCATTTAAGTTAATGTAATTACTCTGGCTTTACACTGATGTAAATGAAACCAGATCTGACCCTGAGCCTTGGACTGAAATTAACCAAATGAAATTCAGTTTATAAAACTGCAGATTATTGCATCTGGGAGGAACAGTTGCAAGGAGAAGGAGAAACAGAGAATGAAGTAATGCCTAAGAGAGGCTTTGATCTCTAGCCTATGAACCTAATATTTTTGTCTATATTCATTCTTATAATCAGGAAGTTTTAAAATATTAATATGCTAATGATGTTAGTACTAATTTTTCCTGAGATACAGTCAGTTTTATAGAGGGAATCAGTTTGCTGCTTTTCACCAGTACCAGCCAATTCACATAGCAGCAGTGGGGAACCTTAGGCCCTGGCGCCAGCCAGATGCAGCCCCCAGCTTGCCTGGATCCAGGCAAGGCTTGGGACTTCTCTCCCTCCAGCATTGGGGGAGCCCATGTTGGCGCTCTAGCTCACTCCCCTCCCTGCTGTCCCACTATGGGGCTGGTGCACACAAAATGCACTAGCCTGCGAGGCTGGTGTGTGTGGTGTGAAGTTGGGGGCCACATCAGTGAGAGTTGCCTCCAACTAATTTTTCTGTGGGTCAGTGGCCCCAAACTCAGAAAAGGTTCTCCACACCGTCATATAGGATGCTCTAATGATAGAGCCAAACAAATGGCTAAAGTATTGCCAACCTCAGAAGATCAAAAATCATGACCCAGACCCTCAAAAATAACGAGGCTAGCCCCAAATCATAAGGTTTTCTTTAAGACAAATTATGTTTTTTTAGTTTGTCTTTTGACCTGCTCTATATTAATTTGCCACTGTGTGAGACAGAATTTCAGGGTGAAAAGTTAGCCTTAAATGCAAACAAAAATGGACACCTCTACCTGGCTGCTCCTTTTTACCTGTAACCCAGCAGCACTATTTCTTGAACTCCCTTCCCATCCTGCCACCAGCTGCCCTGGAACCTTCCTTCTGCTGTTCAGCCATGTATGAAGAAAGGGCTCAGTGATATAGCAGATCTGTATCAGGAGGCTCTTGCACACAGCTTTGTCCATGTTTCAGACCCTGGAAATCATGGGCATCAGAGTAACTTCTTGGGTAATCACAACCTCTTCATCTGCAGGCTCTAAAATTCTGTTATTCATGATCATTTGACAAGAATGGTAACATTGCTATACTTCCTTTCCTTCGCTGCTCAAAGGGGACTCCTTTTACCTACCACTACACACCCTAGGACATGTCTATACTAGTAAGAAGACTGATCTTCTGAAAGTCGATCTTCTAGCATCTGATTTAGTGGGTCTAGTGTAGACCTGTAAATAGAACACTGAGGGCAGTTCCTGCTGGCGTCCAGTACTCTTCGTTCTGCGAGGAATAAGGGAAGCCAATGAGTATCTATGTTCCTGTCGGCCTCCCATGCGTGGACGCCACTACGGCTCAGCTTAAAATAAGCTGAATCCAGCTACACATTTTGCATAGCTCGAGTTGATCTAGTATAGACCAGGCTGCAGAGAGGAGCCACCTGGAGGAAACACCATGCCATTGTCTGTCTCCTACTTTCATCAGCCTCCCTGCTGCCTCCACATCCCTTCTGTACTCCGTTCCCCTGCAACCTCTAAATCTGCCTCCTTCAGGGGTGGGATGGAATTGCAGGGTTGGGCAATAGATTGGAGCGCTTACCTGGCACACCTCCTGTTTGGTGGGGATGTGACAGTGGTTCTGCATCACCCTGTGCTTGTAGGCCATGCCCCTGCCATTCCCATGGGTGCAACTCCAAGACAATAGAAGCAACAGAGGTGGAGACTGCTGGCGAGCACAGGGACAGAGCTTCCCTGCACTGCCATTCCCTCAGCTAGGGGAAGGATAAATAGCAGCATGTAGAGCTGCTTTCTTCCTTCTCCAGGCACAGCCAGCCATACAGAGGCATTAGTGCCGGCTCCCTGTTACTTCCCCCCACAGAGGGGAGCTGTCACTTGTGCTCCAACCACACACAGGGGCACCAAGGCTTGGAGACTCACCACAGAGCTAAAGCACCAGCACTGGTTCAGACCAATACGACGGGGCACCCTGAGCCTCGCCGCAGGCTGGATCAAGGCAAGCCAGGGACTAGATCTAGCCCACAGGCCAGAGGTTCCCCAACCCTGGTCTATAATATCAAATTCTGTCTTGTGACCAAGGAGAATGAGAGACAAGAATATGTTATCTGTAGAAAGGTGCTAATATTGCTGGCTTTACATACAGAAAAAGACATTTCTCCTATTTGAAGAGTAAAACAGAGATGAAAGTTTCTGGATAAAATGTTAAACTGTTGTATGCAAGGGTTTGTGAGGTATTGCATACATATGGTACTAGGAAAGTGTTGCAGTAAGACACAAAATGAAAAAGCTTTAAAATAGGTTTGTTCTTTAAAAAAAATTATATATATTTCTTTTTTTAGATCCAGCACAGAAATAAGTTTTTCCAAAGATGATATCAGACGGCTGTGAGCAGCTGTTTAGCCAAAATTTAAACAAATGTTACTTTTTTAAAAAAGTAAAAATTCATATTCTTATTAAATGTTCTATTTCTATTTTTTCTCATTTTATTATACAGGCAGTCCCCGAGTTACGCGGATTCGACTTACGTCAGATCCGCAGTTACGAACGGGGCGGTTCCTCTCCCTGGTCTCCAGCAGACCAGGGAGAGGAAGCAAAGCGGCGGAACACGTGGGCAGCGGACAGGGCTGTCCGCTGCCCACGCGCTCCGCGGCTTGGCTCTGCTTTGCCCCCCCCCCTGTCCACTGCCCGCGTGCTCCGCGGCTTTGCTCTGCTTTGCCCCCCGTCCTCCTGGTCTGCAGACCAGGGGAAGGGGGGGGGGGCAAAGCAGAGCCAAGCCGCGGAGCGCGCTGCCAGCTGCCAGCCCAGACGTGTCTCGGCTGTCAGCTGACCGCGCGCTCCGCAGCTTGGCTCTGCTTTGCCCCCCCCCCCCTCCGGTCTGCAGACCAGGGGGACGGCGGGAGGGGCAAAGCAGAGCCAAGCCGCGGAGCGCGCGGTCAGCTGACAGCCGAGACACATCTGGGCTGGCAGCTGGCAGCGCGCTCCGTGGCTTGGCTCTGCTTTGCCCCCCCCCTTCCCCTGGTCTGCAGACCAGGGGGTCGGGGGGCAAAGCAGAGCAAAGCCGCGGAGCACGCGGGCAGTGGACAGCCCAGACGCGTCTGGGCTGTCCCGCTGCCCCCGTGCTCCGTGGCTTTGCTCCGGACACCTGTGGTACAGCAGCTGGGGCGCTGCCAGTTGGTCCCGTAGCGCCGCTCTGGGCGCTACTGGACCAACGGGGCAGCACCCCAGCTGTTCTGCCCCAGGCGTCCTGATTCAGCCACTGCTGGTCAGATTCAGCAGCGGCTGAATCAGGACGCCTGGGGCAGAGCAGCTTGGGTGCTGCTGGGTTGATCCAGTAGCGCCGAGGAGCGGCGGTGCTACTGGACCAACCCAGCAGCACCCCAGCTGCTCTGCCCCAGGCGTCCCCAAGTCAGCTGCTGCTGAAACTGACCAGTGGCTGACTACAGGAAACCCCTGCCCCAGGCTTCCTGGAATCAGCCGCTGATCAGTTTCAGCAGCAGCTGACTTGGGGATGCCTGGGGTTCTTAAGTTGAATCTGTATGTAAGTCAGAACTGGCGTCCAGATTCAGCCGCTGTTGAAACTGATCAGTTTCAGCAGCGGCTGAATCTGGACGCCAGTTCCGACTTACATACAGATTCAACTTAAGAACAAACCTACAGTCCCTATCTTGTACGTAACCCGGGGACTGCCTGTATTCCTCTATAACACGTCTATCTACTAAATACTAATATTTAGCTGTTAATTATTCCCCTTTTCTCCTAAGTTATGTGTGAGTGAATTGTAGCCTCAGTGAATTTTCTATAAGAAAAATATTTTAAGCACATATATATTGTAAATTTTAAATGTGCAAAGCAATAACACCTCAGAGATATGTATATTTTACTCAACAAATTACTGTAATTTTAAACAAAATACAAGCTACTCTCTGGATGAAAATGTACTGTATATTTAAAGATCTATTTAACCAAATTAAATTGAGGCAAAGTACATTTGAAAATCTAACCTTATAACATTGGCATGTTCTTTGAGCCAAACTCATACTTTCTCTTTTCTCTAATATGGGAGATATTTTTGTGTTCGGACTATAGATTTTTTTTAAACTGAAGTGTATTGATGTATAGTGTTGAAAGAGCTAATACATTCAGTAAACTAACCACATTGGTCAATAATGGTCCATTTGAGCCACTCGGATTATAAAAGGTTACTTTTAGTTCTGCATATTGTATAATGGACTGTTACTGAAAGTTGTTTTCCTGCTGCTCTACACTCCCAATGTTTTTAGTAGTTCCCCAGAGAGAATGTTAGTGTGTTGCCTGAAGGAGCATGTCACAGTGACAGTGAAAATATTGGACCCAGCGGCTGGAGGGGGAATTGCTGATGACCCCTCAGCGGGCGGAGTGGACACAGCCCTAGGGACAGCCCCTTGACTCGGAGCACCGAAGAGTGAGTAGGGGCATGGTAGGAAGAGGCCCAGGGTGGGCACTGGCCAGCATGGCTGGCAGTTTGCAGCAAGGAACTCCCCCACCCCCAGCCATACAGGGTCAGACGCATAGACCCTTAGGGCCCTGGGCTGGAACCTGAAAGTGAGGGTCACAGACGTTAAACCTTTTCTCAGAAGCATACACACACACACTGCCCTGACCGTCAGCTGACACAAGCATAAGGTGTCTGGGTATAAGTGTATGTTCTTGAACATATTAAAAATGGGAGAGTTCTTAATTTTTCTGGGCATGCTTTGAAAGCTCCTCAGAAGATTGAATTTTTTAATCAGTTTTCTGGTTTGCGAAGTAAAATATAATATAACCCGCTAACATAATTGATACTGTTGGACGAAAAGTGATAGTTCTATTGGTGTATAAAATAGCCATTTCACCATAAATTACCTAATACACTGAATTAGCTTTATTCTTCTTGAGCATATGGCATTTATCTCTGAGTTTTCCAGCTTGCCTATATGCTTGGTACATTTACATAGTATTCTGGTAATATTCTGTATTGTTTTCTAACAAATGTTGCAATTGATGTCAGGAAGAGTCTAGAAACCTGGCTGCTGCTGTTCTCATACTCCACAAACTCTGGATATTCGATGCATGTAAAATCAGACTGCCTTCTCAGTATTTTTCTGTGTTCTCTTGATAGTTAAGAATAAATTTATGAGAGTTTGGGGGAAGAAGAAAATCTTTGGATTCATTCTCAGTTTCTGTTTTGATCTACCTTCTCCACAAATGATTCTAAAGCCCATTTCTTCTTGATTTGAATAACAGCCTCCAAAGCCTATTAGGGTCACTGCAAACAGCAGCCAGAGTATTTTGAAAGTGATATGACCCGCTTTCTCCTTCAGCAGCTGAATTAACTTTATCATGTTTCTAACACCTCTCAGCCTGAAAAACTTTGCACCCAAAGTTGGATTCCTTTGTGGCACCTACTAGTAGTTATTTTATAGGAGCTGTCTTTCTAGGGGCCTAATCTCTTCTTCCGCTTGATACTTCAATTAAATCATAGCCTTGTCTTCTTAACATTGCAATTTGTGGCTAGACATGATTTTAAGGCACCCCTTACAATGCCAGAAGAGATTGTGATCCTACAGATTTAAGAAGTGATGAATGAACAAAGTTCTTATGTAAAACACAGACAGCATTAGTAATAGCAAACCAACCAACCAAACAAAAAACCATGAAATTCCCATGGAAGGTAAGATGGTTGTTGTTTGTATGTGTAGGTCCTATATATTAGATAGCATTTTTCAGTATAAAAAACTGGTTAGAAATTTTGTTTTATATGGTCACTGATAAACTAATCTCTGTCCTACCTGTGTATCTATAAATAGGGTTGCCAGGTGTCCAGTTTTCACCTGGACAGTGCAGTAATTGCGTCTTCTGTCCGGTAAAAAAAAACTGAACAGAAAATACCGGATATGTAAAATGGACATTTTTCCCCTGCTTGGTGGGTGAGTGTGGGAATTTAAAGGTTGCTCAACCAGTTTGGTTTTCCCCTCACCCCGCTTTTTTTTTTCTCCACCAATTTTTGTTCTGGATTTTTTGCAAAAGTATCTGGCAACCCTATCTATAAATATTCACAGCAGAACATATACATAGGGATCTATAAAACACAATTATCTATTAGTTCATACAATCTAAACCTCACTAAATTAGGGCATGTCTACACTACAGAGAAGATCCACCTTCTGGAGATCAATCTTATAGCATTCCATTTAGCCATCTTGTGTAGACCTCCAAATCACATACTGAGGGCAGCCCCCACTGGTGTCCTGTTCTCCTTGATATGTGAGGAGTAAGGGAAGCTGATTGGAGTGTGTGGACCTACACATTTTGCATAGCTGGATGGCATACCTTACGTCGACCAGCGTGGTCTAGTGTAGATCAGGTCTAAGACACCCGCCCACATACACTAAATATGCAGAAATGAATGGCCAAATATGTTTCAGCTCTGCCTTTCAATGGTGGGTCTTGTTACATGGAATTAATGGAGATTTCAATGAAATGAAGTGGGGATAAAGCAAATAAATACATAACCCCATAGAACATAAAAATAATCCCGTCTGATCATTCATTATAAAAATAATCCTGTCTGATGCAGATGAGGGTACATAATACTGCTATTTCATAATAGAACACAATAAAATCAAGTTATTTTTATCTTCTCAAACCTTGAAAATTTAGTACTTTATGTGACGGGAAAGGATACACCATCAGTAAATATCTAGAGTAGTTCCTTGTTATTTGTAATATCTTATTGTTAATATTTCATTGTAGACTTTTATTACAGATTGGTGTAGGAAATTATTCAATTATTACTTTCTCATCCATTCAGGAGTAATCCATAACGGTTGGCCTGTGTATTTAGGCTTTTTTTTTTAAACTAGATCATCTAAACAAAAACTTGGAATGAATAAAAACAGTAAGGGTTGAATTACACAAGGGATTAATTTGGTCCATAGCCTCAGGTGATGTAAAAATCTCATCAGTAAGTGGGTATGTATAAGTGTAATTTTCACACCAAGGGGAGGAAAGATGGAGTTGGAACAGAAGAGAATGCAACAAGGGAACTGAAGCTGATGTAAAATACTTCATGCAGATCTGCTTTCTCTCATACCTCTCAAAACACTGAGTCAAACAGACGTATATTTCCTTTTACCACCCTGCTCTTCTGTCTACTGAAGAATATGTTCTTACTCATTTACTGACATGTAATTTACTCTACAAATTCACAGATAATGTGTGTTGAGCCATCATTCTGTCTTTAAGGCTACATGTTCAAAATGATATGAACCTATCATGTGGCCAAAATAAGGTTAGGTACACAGTGTTACTTTCCGAAATAGATAAATAGATCCAAAATGATGGAGCAAATCCACTCAATCACTGTTACTTTAATTTAGAACTTCTTAAAATGGGTGGAGCTAGTATTTGAGGCATACTCAGTGCAAGTGTCATTGTGGTTGAGTGATACTAGGTGAATGAACCCAAAATTATTGGCTCAACTTCAATAAAATACAGCTAAAATTACTTGACTTACCTCTTAGTTCTAAAATACCTTTAGGGATTTGGAAATAGAGTGTAGTCCCTTACAAGGAAAACTCTCACAAGGGCAAACTGACTCACAGAAATACAGTTGCCTTATGTTTCAGAGAAATGTTATTTACGTGTATGATTCAAAAAGTATATTGAATTTTAAAAAGCAACTTGAAGGCATCAGACACAGAGAAACCGTTCTTATCTGTAATTTCAAAATCATATAAATTAACTGTTAGGCAAGACATTCATGAATCTAGTGCTACTATTCTAAGAAGTAGCTGTTCCTGGATGAGACTACATGGTCTTATCTATTTTAGAAATGGTAGGTTCTATTGAAATTATATGAACATGAAATGTAGGAGTACTAGGAAGAAATATAATGGCTTTACAAAATTTCTGTAATGTAAATAAGACTATATGTTGGATATGTGCCTTGGATTATTGTTTAAGCATAGTTCTCTAAAAATATAAAGGAGTTAATTTAATTTCAGGTCTCAGTGTTTAGTTGCTTTTAGAAGATTCTATATAGATTATGTGACTGCACATAATAATGATAAATGTCTCAGATTTTGACAGTCTGAAATGAAAATGCAGTTTCTAGTGAAATAATTTGTTGTATAAACAAACCATTATCAGTCTTCTACAAGTAAGATGCAGCACTGAAGTTATCACATTTGTTCTGTGCAATTAAAAGGAGATAAGCTGCTCTTGCCATGTGTTTAATGTGTCTATACATAGTGTTATTCTTCTCCATTATAACTGCAGTTATTTACTGTAAAGCTCAGAAAAGGATTTTCGAGGGACTCACCGTCATGTGCAGAACACATGATTATAATTGCACACACTAGAAGTCCAGGTATTTTTACAGGAATGATGCTTTCAGCAAATTCCAGGGTTTGAAAGTTTCAATGTACAGCAAGATTTCCAGGATTCAATTAGTGATGCTTACATACTTTGCAAAAAGAGTGTTAACACTGTTATACATCTACTATATATTTTTTGAGAGTCTGCCTGTCTGCCTGCTTGTTCAAGAACTCCTCCTAAAAGTAAGAGCTAGGATCACCTAATTCAGTATACAACTTTTTCTTAACAAAATCTACTGCAACATGATGGCTTGGTTGTGCTAGGACAAAGGGCTATGCCTGTAATGGGATTGATTCTCATAAAACCATACAGAAAAGAGACAGAATCACCCGGCAGGTGAAAGGGGTTGGCAGGGCTGGGGGCATGTCCTTCTCCCATCTAAGACTGCCTTAGCCTGAAGCCTCTCACCCCCCAGGTGCCCTTTAGGGAGGGTGGGGGGGGCTGAAGCTTTCCCCCTCCATTTGAACAGGAACATTGCTGGCTGTCCCCCTTTATCAGGGAGGAAGGGGAAAGTACACAGTTTGCTACATTCCTCACTCTGGCTGGAGAATACAGTGGGAACATGAACCTGGACCTGCCCCAATTGAGAGATATGTACCCTTCCCCCTGGCTGTGCCTGCCTGAGCTGCAGCAACCATGGAGAGGCGCTTCTCACCTGTTCCCAAGCCACTGCAGAAAGAAAGAGCTGGGGTAGTCTTCCCTTCCCAGGGGCAGCCTGCAGACACAACTCCTTATCCCCAGCCCTACACCAGAGCAATGATTTAAATGAAGCATGTATATTTTCATTCTATGTTTCACAAAACATAAATTAATTGAGTAAGGGACCTGAGCAGCTTCAGATAAATCTAGTCTGATAAAATATTTAATTGTCCATGAGGGTATTTTTATCATACCAGCCATACATTTAATCCTCTAAAAGGAAAAAAGTGAAAAACAAAAATAAAAAAAGAAATCCAGAACTCTAGTTAGTGTATAGACATTGTTCATGAACATTTGTAGTTATTTGGGCTATTCTGCTCATTAAAGTTCATAACAAATGTCTAAAAGTGAGACTATCTGAACAGTTTAAATTGCTACTTTCCTCAGATTCGTAAGTTACCAAATTTGGCAGAAGGGTGTTTCTCCTGAAGAAGAGTTGGCAATATGGACTTTTATTATTGATAGCAGGAAATGCTAATAAGGTTCTACATTCTGTGTACTCACAATTGCCTTTCAGTCTTGAAAGCTATTATTAGTATTGTGGAAAAGAGCTACATGTCTTAAAGGCTTGTTAATATCCTGTATCTGAAAAAGCAAACAAGTCTGTTTAAAAATATAATTTAAAAAATTCCCTACTTAATCAATAAAAAATCCTGAGGTAAATGTTACTGGGGAATAGAAAGACCTTAATTTACAGCATCATGTGCCAAGAGTTTCTTTCTGCACAAGACCCACTGCAATCTGTTTTTTTACTGCAGCATTATGGAAATATTCAAAACAGAAGACCCAATAGTACTGGAGGAATATGACTCCCCAAAGATCTGTTGGAAAGGCAATATGACAAAACACAAATTTTCTAAAAAGTTATTGAATGTTTTGGGCACAGCTTTTTTTTTCTTCAAAAAGTAGAAATAGTCATCAGGGGATCACCATCTGAGATTTGCTTCTAATCAAGTAGGAGGAATTGATTCCTACTCTAAAGATGGAAAACAATTTGGGAGAAAATGATAGGCTTCATTATTCTAAGGAAAGAAAGGAATGAGAGCAGCAGAATAGGGACAATGTTCATGTCTACTTTTTGGAAGTCCAAACAGAGAACTGATCAATAAAGTCCAATGGAAAGAAAATCTAAGGGATAAAGAGGTTCAAGAAAGCTGGCAATTTCTCAGGAAGGCTATATTAAAGCCCCAATTGCAGACTATCCTGATGCAAAGGAAAAGTAGGGAGAATGCTAAGAAACCAAGATAGCCACTACCACTATTTCAAAATAACTTAGTCTGCATCTATACAGCGGGCAGTTATTTCAAAATAGTGTAAAAATACTGTCAAACTGGAGAACTTTTACTCCGATTCCTGTAACCCTCATTGTATGAGGAGTAAGGAAGTCGGAGGAAGAGTGCTCTATTTTGAAATAAGTGCTGTGTTCATGTTCCCTATTTTGAAATAAGCTATTTTGAAATAAAATACGCAATTGAACTTGCTCAATTTGTGTAGCTTATTTCGAATAAAGCCCTGCAGTGTAGACGCACTCATAATCATAACCTCCAAAGCACCTGCAACTTTGCCCAGCTTGGTATCATCTGCAAACTTAATAAGCAGGGCTGGACAATCTTTGTAAACTACTTGCCCGTGGCGAGTAGATTACAACCCGGAAGAGCCGGGTTCCGGCAATCTGTGCATGTGCAGAATGCCGGACAGTGCGGCTGGCGAGCGGGGCTCGCCACGGCTCAGCGAGCCCTGTTAATAAGCATATTCTCTATGGGTATGTCTACACTACCCCCCTAGTTCGAACTAGGAGGGTAATGTATGCATACCGAACTTGCTAATGAAGCCCGGGATTTGAATTTCCCGGGCTTCATTAGCATAAAGCCGGCGCCGCCATTTTTAAAAGCCGGCTAGTGCGAACCCCGTGCCGCGCGGCTACACGCGGCACGGACTAGATAGTTCAGATTAGGCTTCTAATCCGAACTATCTGTACGCCTCGTGGAACTATCTAGTCCGTGCCGCGTGTAGCCGCGCGGCACGGGGTTCGCACTAGCCGGCTTTTAAAAATGGCGGCGCCGGCTTTATCCTAATGAAGCCGGGAAATTCAAATCCCGGGCTTCATTAGCAAGTTCGGTATGCATACATTACCCCCCTAGTTCGAACTAGGGGGGTAGTGTAGACATACCCT
The DNA here is from genome assembly GCF_049634645.1 of Pelodiscus sinensis. NCBI lineage: Eukaryota > Metazoa > Chordata > Testudines > Trionychidae > Pelodiscus > Pelodiscus sinensis. The sequence goes on from NC_134725.1 coordinate 7,626,433, forward strand.
CCGTCATTATATAAATTGTTGATGAAGCAATAATGTTCTGTTTTATTTTGGCTACTCCTGAGTTACTTCAATGTGAAATAAGGATTAGACCTTATTCATAGGTCCATCAATGGCTATTAGCCTGGATGAGTAAGAATGGTGTCCCTAGCCTGTGTTAGTCAGAAACTGGTAATGGGTGACAAGGGAGAGATCGTTTGATAATTGATTCCCTGTTCTGTTCCCTACCTCTGGGGCAACTAGCACTGGCCAATGTCGGCAGACAGAACACTGGGCTAGATGGACCCTTGGTCTGACCTAATCTGGCTGTTATGATGTTCTTGTTTTTCATTTGAAAACAATAAAACTTTCAAGGAAGTCAGTGATTAAAAGTAGGCGACTAACTTTATTTTACACCTTCTTCTTCACTTTTCTTACTGCGTCCTTTTGAGGTGACAGTACCAACACTTCTGCATTCTTTGTTACATCCCTTTTTCACATCCACTGAACATTGCTGCAAGTTACTCTAATTTACTTACATCAAGTTTTCTCACCAACTTACATCTGACATTTAATGTATGCCATCACTACTTTAACTGCAGAATCTGGCCTGCTCATTGAGAACTTTTTCTTCATATCCCAGCTTCTCCTCCTGCATCATGCTGTAGTGAAGTAAAAATTCCCAAACTTATGACATTACAAACTGCTGGCATAAAAGGTATTGAGATGTAACTAATTCAGCATGAGGACTTCAGGGTCAAAAAGGAAGAGAAGATGGGCAGTGAGAAACCGTTCCTGTATTTCCAACAAACAAACTTTGGTATTAGCAAATACTGCAGGAAGAAATATGAAGATGTCTTTATATTTTTTGTCTGATGTATTTAGTAACTTTTTTACAGTATCAAAGTTTCTCTAAGATTTTTGTCCTCAAGGACACAAGCGGATTACCATATGGGTCAGTGGAAGTTGCTGTTAGTATGCTTTAAGCAGCATCTCTGCAAGTCAAAGCTTGATAAGGCTAAGCAATCTGAATAGACATTAGTAAAGTATTTCTCATGAAAAGAAAGTTCTCCAGTTTGACAGTATTTTTACACTATTTTGAAATAACTGCCCGCTGTATAGATGCTATGTTTTCACTAAACAGTGACTATATGGGATTGTTAAGGAGGGGAGAAGTAAATCATAGACAGCTGAAACTTCATAACTTAATGATATTTAAAATATCCATCTTTCCTGTACAGGCAGCCCCCGGGTTACATGAATCTGACTTACATCAGATCCCTACTTACAAACGGGGTGAGGCAACCCTGCACTAGCTGCTTCCCCCCAGCAGACTAGGGAGACGCGAAGCTAGCGCCTCCCCCCCCAGCAGACCAGGGAGACGCAGAGCGGCTTTTCTCAGCAGACACCTCAGCTTGAGAATAAAGGACTGAGGGAAGTGAGGTGTGGGAGAATAAAACTGAGCTCTGGAGAAATGTTTGGCTAGAGTTTCCCCTACAATATGTACCAATTCCGACTTGCATACAAATTCAACTTAAGAACAAACCTACAGTCCCTATCTTGTACGTAACCCGGGGACTGCCTGTACATTTTCACAGACATTTTTAAACAGCAGATCTTCAGAACTGAGTTATTTTAAGATTATTCCCAGAGAAAAGGGAAAAGGGAAAGGGAAAAACCTGAAATTTTACCTTCAGAAAAGGTAACAATGTATTATGGACTTCGTGCCTAATTGGTTAAAAACTGCAGGAACCTGCCTTAAAGGAAGCATTGAATACATACTAATAAATGCACTGATGACAGGAAACCTATTTTCTATTCGGGGCACCTAACCTGGGTATCCCAAATATTTAATGTGAGCACTCAAAATTGCAAGTATGTGCATAAAAGAGGCTGAGAGAAAGAGAAAGAGAGAGAGAACGATATTAAGTGCCAATTTGAATGTCCAAATGCAGGATTTGGTTCTTCAGTAAAGGCTCCTTAGTTTGAACACTGAGTTCTAAACGTTACATGCATAGAAAAAAGTACAAAAGCTAACTCTTAAAGCAGATGACCAGCTTTCACGGACTCTGGACCATCCTGTAGTCAATTTGGAGGTTTTGCCTTCTTGGAAATGGTTGTCAGAACTGATGCCAATACCAGCTCATTTCTCCCTTACAATTACTGTTTCCCTGGGCTAATATAGTATGTTTACCAGATATGTTTGTTCCAGCTATTGTACACATGAAGCAACTATGATGCCTAAATCTGTTTGCCTAGCTCTTTGAGTCGTCAATAAAATTAAAAAGCAATGCTATCCTATGGCTTATAAAAAAATATTGTTTAATTGCGATTTACAATTTATCACACATTTTCTCCATCTTTACACAAAAAGGGTATTATTTCATAAATTCAACTGCCTCTACAGGCCAGCACTATCTATCCAGTTAAGACCGTTTCTGTGGCCACCAGCAGTGGCTCTACTTCCCACCACTCTTATGCACTGTCAGAAAAACCTAATGCCTCTAACACTTCCTCAGTAGGAATCACATAATAAAGGTGGACACAAAAATACTTGGGAAGTATTACTAGCCCAGAAACCATATAACAGTAGCAAAATAGAATAATGCTAAACAGAGAAAGATGATTTGCCATTCTGCCATTAAACAGTCATGATAAAAGGATTTGGGTCTGTTACTTAGCAGCGGGATTCCTGTGCATTCAGCAACTGCCTAAATTTGAATTTTCCTCCACACCAAAATGTCCTTGTGATCTGGAGAAAACTTAAATGTATATATGGAAATTCACATTACAGCAAAAATGAATACAAGATTTTCCCCCTCCCAGTTCTTATCAAAATGAATAACTCTGCATATAGTTGGGAATTGTGGCAAAGTAGAGACTTTAAAGGAACTGAGAGCAGCTGGTTCAACTTTCACAAGAGCTTTGTTGGATTTATTTGAGATGGATTCATAGGAAGACTACCTGTGAGCCACTTTGGGTTATGCCTGAATTCCTAATATAATTTGGGGAGTTCAATGAGAGGACATTACATGAAGCGTTTTTGCAAGTAGGTTTTTAGTTCTTAACCAAAGTCTTTTTTCTAGCAATGCTTTTATTTCACAGGTTGAAACCAAAGGAAGTTTTTCTTCAGAACCAGCCAGAAAAGATGAGGTTGTAGAAATGTATTTAAGTCAGTTAAATCTCCTAAAGGGCTTGCTGTTTGTATTTAGCTATTGCCCCAGCCATTTGAGAACTTGAATTAAATGCAGGAAATAAATACCTTTATTTCTGATGCAATATTTGTGTGAGTTTTGAATATTATTGTTCTGGGCCAAATACTTCTGCACAAAATGGCCTCATTTCGTAATTTTCTTCTATTCCATTAGTTTTGCCACTTTCTGTCTATGAATTATTGATAAACTATAGCCATTTTCTCAAATTCATTGTTCAAAATCATTCTCTAAATCAGGGGTAGGAACCTAAGGCCCAGGGGGCCAGAACCAGCCCCTGGCTCACCTGGATCGGCCCCCCAAGGTTCAGGGCTTCCCTCCAACATCAGGGAGCCAGTTCTGGTTCTCCAGCCCTGCAGCTCCCCACAGCCCCTCCCCACGGGGCTGCAGTAGGAGCGCTGGTTCTCCACTCTGGGGGGAGGAGCCCTGAGCCTTGCAGGCTGGAGTCAGGCAAGCTGGGATAGATCCAGCCTGATGTACATCCCACCTCATCCATCTCCTGCATCCTACCATGTGTAGCTCTCCCATCCCCAGCCTGCTCCTGCACCTTCCTTCCCACCCAGATGCCACACCCCAAGCCTGCTACCAGGTAGCCCCCCTCCTACACACCTATTCTTTCATTTTTGGCCCCACACCAGAGCCAAAGGAGGCCCACAATATCAACTATCCGGAGTCTCCCTAGGCTCTGATGTGCGAAGGGAATGTGGGGAGTGTCTTTCTGCTTCTTAATTGGCGGCCATGCCAGTGAGGTATCTTTTTTTTTACTTCTCACTTGTGTGCAGCCAGTTGATTTTTCTATATGTCAGCAGCCCCTGAACCAAAAACAGTTTCCCACCTGTGCGCTAAATAATAACTTAGTCTGCAGACTGTCAGCTGGTAGATCATTTTGAGTATTTAATGTTCAGTTTATGGGAATATTCTTGAATAATAGTATGAATTTCAGTTTAGTGAACTTTCCTGCCAGTAAATTTATTTTCTTAAGAATCATGAAAAGAGAGCACAAAAGAGGTTTAAACACCCTAAGCAAAACTTTAAAAATAGTAAATAAATGTTTGTGGAAAATATTTTGCTTAGCGCTAAGTGCCCTAGGCAGCTCTGCTGTATTTGCAATTCTTCTTTATATATTTAATGGAAGGAACATCTACAAGAAACAGGATCAAGACAAACAAACAATAAAATCCCCACATACTGCACTGAAAAGTGTTAAAGTTATTACAATAAGTGATTTGTTTAATGTGCCAATAATTGTAATAGCTTTCATATCATAATATTTAACCCACCTTCTTACCTGTTACATGAAGGGTGGCCCTTTAATCTAACACCTAGGCTACATCCATAAAGAGGGAAACTCCATTAGACTCTTGTCTACCCGGTAGTGTGGGTTTCCCTTCCAAAAAATTGAAATAAAGTTCGTGGAAAGTGCTTGCTGCACCAGTTTTATCTTTTTGTTAAATAAAAAAGTTGGCTGTAGTGACACCAGATAAATAACTGAAATACGTTAGAGAAACAAGCCTTAAACCGTTTGAAGTACTGTCATCAACTTGCCTTCATTCAGTGGCCTAAACAATTTGACGTGCTACATGCAGGAAATACACAATTTTCAAGGAGCTGCTACAGATTTTTAAAATCTTGCTTAAGTTATTCCAGGAATTCCCAACCATAGAAATCTTGATCATGTGTTATGCCTCATTAAACATGATAGCCCTTGGTTGTTACAGATCTTAGAAGAATACCTGACTGATCACTGCTGAGGACAAATGGGCCCAATGCAAAGCGGTGAACAGAGAAGGTCTGAGGAGTTCCACTCTACAGGGCAAGTGCTATAGCGCTCTTCAGAGGAGTGGGAAGCACATGAAAAGTAGTTTCATGCCTTGGAAAAAATCCTGTGCGGTGCCTAATAGTTTCACTTCATCCCACAGAGCCCATGAACATTAATTTAGAAGGAAGGCATCTTCAACCAGAAGAATACATGGACTCACAGGTTTAAGGATCTATTTCTGAGAAAGTAGTCAGAACCAACCACATGAATCATTCATTTACTGAAGATGTTATGTAACTAAGGAGAAATTTAGCTCCCTGACTTTCCTGTAATGTTAAGGAGACACTTCCCCTTTCAATTTTATTTCCCAGAACTTGGCTGCTATATATCACAGTCATGGGACAAAATCATAGATTCCCACCATGGGAAGAGATGGGTTTGGTGCTATTTGCCACTTCATGGTGGTGTTCCAAGCACCAAAGTTTCATTTAAGCATCTGGGAAGTCCAGCAACATCACACAGCTATTAGTAGCTTCACATCATTGGGCTTGGATTTGATCCTATTGTATGAGCAGATACACAGGAATTCACATTATCGTGAATTCTATCCAGGATATTCTCTAGCATAGTTCAGGCATGACAAGCATGCTACACACAGAAGAAAAAAATAAAATGACTGACCTGAACTGACTATGAAATTTAATACAGTTAGTGGAGTATTTCCATAAGGAGCAGATTCCATAATAGTCTGCCAAACAGATTGTTAGAGGAGTGGTAGAAAGTATGTCTTAAGAATATTACTGTAATAAAAGTAGTGAAAATGCACATTTCTAACCACAGTTAGATTCTAAATATTGTACAAAAAGCAAATTACTGGGATCCCCCTTCATTGAAGTACTCTTTCTACTGTGAAGAAACAAAGCATGCAGCATTCTGGGGAGCTCCAGAATTTGCCTTGCCACAGGAAAGATCCACCAGTGTGAAATAACTGACAATACCTGAAGGATATGATAAGAAATTGGTGCACCTTTGGGTAAACAGTAAATTAGTTGTCTCCAGACAGTGATTTTGTAGGGGTTGATTTTAGTTCCTTGTGTTGGTCAGCTATTTTTAAATTGGAATATAGGCAAGTAGGGAGCTATAGGAATTCTTAAATATTCCTACCAACACATTTAATTGTTTCTGAACCATCTTGTCCATTTCTGAGGCTACAATAGAAGAAATATATAAAAAGTCCAAATAGTATCTACAAAGGTCAAATTAAACAGACTGAAAGTGATAGAAAACATAAACTTACACACACTAACTTATACAACCATTTCCATAGTTACAGTATCTGTGTGCTAAGCAAATTGAAGATTATAGTATTAGTATTACAAAGGGAACCCTTAAAATTATGTATTTTTATAAAACATTACTTTTAAACATTTTAAAGCTTTTTCTACTCATGCCGATCTTTACAGGCAAAATCAAAACTGAGGATGTACTGCTGTCAAATGCATAAAATCGATGAAATTGAGAATATTATTAAATTTAATTTATAATAATTTTAAGTGTTATTAATGACTTGGGTCTGAAACTTTTGCCTTAGACACAAACACATTTTCCACTACTGTGCCACATGAGGAAGCCTTATCATCTTCTATTGATAGCTCCAAAGAAACAAAGTCAGCGAAGAAAAGCTATATGCAACCACCTTATGAATGCAGAAAAAATACTACTAAGTCCATGTGTGCTATTTTTGAGCAGGTGTGTATTTGTTACTTGTGTAAGATAATGGGGCTTGATCTCCAGGTACTACGGAAATAAACATAGTAATAATAAAAATAAATAATAAGCCAAAACATAGAAGAATCCAGAAGCACTCACCGTTTGGTTATCCTCATATAGCTTCAAGTCATATCCACTCAGCTCCACACAGAAAATTATTGCTGTAACCCCTTCAAAGCAGTGGATCCATTTTTTGCGCTCAGACCTTTGTCCACCCACATCCACCATTTTGAAAGTCAGCTCTTTGAAGGTAAATTTATTTTCCACAATCCCTGTGGTCATATCCCGAGAACGCAGAATATCTTCCACTGTAGGGATGTAGTCCAGTGCTGCAATCCTTTCTAGGTCATTTAAATAGTATGCCGCATTATCCTCTAGGTGGTACTCATTGGATCGGCAAAAGCAGTCCTGCACACCGGGGTCTGCCCAGAGCCGCTTCATGACTCCTAGAAGCTCAGGTGTAATCTCTCCTTTGCTTTCAGCTGGGCCTGTCAGGGCAAAAAGCTGCACGGCATCATAGGCCCTGTCAGGATTGTGGAACTCTATCTTAAGAGTGGCTAGCGCACGAATGATGCGTGTGAGGGAGTCAATGGCATTATAGATAATCAGAGGTTTGTATTCCTTGCAAGCCTCCAAGTTAAAGCCACCACTATGAATGATTTTCATTTGCTTGACAATAGTACTCTTGCCAGAGTTGCTTGTACCCAGGAGTAGGAGCTTGATCTCGCGTCGTTGTCGCTGACTCTCAGAGCGCAGGTGGCGGTCAATCCTCCGGGACCGCCGCGCTGCCTCTTTCTCCTCAGAGCTTTGCCTACATCCCATGGTATAGCAGACAGTAGCAGAAGAGGAGAACTGGAGATTATCTCTCTCGTGTTGTCTGTCTATGAGCAAGAGCTGCAATATCTTTCAATTCTCGTGCCAGGTGCACCCTGTGGGGGAAAAAAATCACTATCCAATACCTGATGGGCCAATAGGACTGTACCAACTAGTTCAATCCCAGCAGGGGTGTAAACAAATGTAAAAATTCAAGCACAGACAGATAGTCTCCTCAGTAGATTGCATGGCACTCCCCTTTCTTGTGAATAAACAGTGGCACATTCCTGTTAATGAAAGGACACTTCCCTATTCCAGAGTGTGGCTGGACCAGTCAAATATTCTTTTCTCTTCTGCATAATTATTTTGCTGTTTTCTGTCCAAAGGTAAGGAGCTGCACCTTGATATGCTCCGCTTTAGTCCAACCTGTCTTTTAATTGTATTTTCTGGTTGCTGTGGTGATGCTGTTAATTACAGCTGAAGGTCTGGTATGATTTTGTTGTATTTGTTTTGTTTCTCCACCCACTTTGGGAGGCTGATCCAGTTCAGACCCGTGAATCTGCACTCTCCACCTGTCAAACAGCGAGAGAAAAGAAATGAATAGAACTGGGGGACTTAATTTCCCTTCTGCAGAACATTCACATTTTCTCTGATTCTGCTACTTCTGAACATTGTATTACTCCAAATACAGCCCCAATGGAAAATGAGTAAAGTCAAATAATAAAAATCTTGAAATACTGCAGAATTTTAGAGATAGCTTGAGTCTGGAGACCTCAGAAAATGTGTACCCTGAACAATAGTAAATCAAATCTCTTTTTCTCTCTAGCCTTCTGTGTTTTTATTACCCAAATCCACATGAAAACAAACAGTGCTGAGCTCTCTCCCAATTCTCTCTCAGTAAGAGCTGATGGCAGCCCTTTTCCTGCACAGCCCTGATCTGACCGGTTTTCTCAGAGCAGAGTACATGAGAGAGATTCACAACTACTTAACCTCTCCTTGCATTTATATTGCCCTGGCACTTGAATGTGTGTACTTGATTCTTTTGTTTGTATTGAACATTTTTGCAAATAAATGATGAAATGAAAGGTGGAGATTGGGTTTGCATGAGAGTTTTGTGAAAAGGTTTATCTGAAGAGGCACGATTATTGATCTTTGCAGGAAATTGTTACAAGGTGTACCAGCCTCATGGTCCTACTACACCCTGTCTCAGGGAAAGAGCTGCAAAGAGGGCCCTCCGGGACTGTCTAGGGAGGCGGAACAAAAGAAACCAATCAGAGCCCAGCAGACTCAGATAAAAGGAGCAAAGGGGGGTTAGTAGGTCAGTTTCTGGCTAGAATGAGAGGTGCAAGACAGGGTGCTCCTCTTTAGCCACAAGAGAGCTTGACTGGCTGCATTTACTCACATTGGGAAAGAGTGACGACATGAGAACTTTAACCCTAAGGTAAGGGGTGAAGATAAAGGGGACAGAAGGGAAAAGGCTCAGGGAAATAGTTGCAACAGCAAGAAGGGATCATTATGTGGTTGGTCTTTATAAGGTGCCTGGGTGGGAAACTGAAGTGAAGGGCAGGCCTGGGATTCCCCAGCAGCCACTGATGAAGTGGCCTAAGCTTGAAGAAAGATTATTTAGAAGCCTGAGTGCACGACTGAATTTAAAGGACTCAGAATCAGACCTGACAACCCGTGTTCCCTCTAATCTTTTCCATCAATGTGTGGAATAATTTTTTATGTGCACCAAGACAAATGTGAATGTGTGCCATGAGAAAGGAAACCTAGTTGTGGTTACTCTGCTAATCATCGGGTGATGTTGGAATCGCTCCTGAGAGGCTGCACAAGTACACAGCTTACACTACAGGGACTCTAGTGAGGGCATGCTACCATGGAAGGGGTTCATTTTTGACTGTGATACTCAGTGTAATGGGTGAGCCACTGAAGACCCTCTAAGTGAGACCAACAACCTACAGGGCACCAGCAGCAGAAAAAGGTCTTCAGTCTCATATGCAGCAGCAGGAGAAACTCAAGAGATATGTCCCCTGATACAGACACCTTAACAAATTCTTTCTTCCCCTTAAAAAACAATATTATGTAGAGCAGAGGTTTTCAAGCTTTTTTTCCTGCTACCCAGTCGAAGAAAATTGTTGATGCATAATTATATCTTTTGACTTGAGTGCAGGCTTCAGGGTGGGTCTGTGGGGATGAGGGGGTTTGGAGTGAGAGAGGGTGGGGCTGTAGGGATGAACGGTTTGGGGTGAGGGAGGGTGCTTTGCCTAGGGGTTCTGGGTAGGGTCCGAGATGAGGAGTTTGGGGTGGAGGCTGGGCTATAGAGGGATTCTGTATGCGGGTAGGGACTCTGGGCTGGGGCATGGGGGTGAGGTAGAGGGGACCTAGGCTCTGTAAAGGGGTGCAGGCAATGGGATAGGGCCAGGGATGAGGTGTTTGGGATGTAGGAGGGGCTCAGGACTGGGACAGTGGATTGTTGGGGCACAGGCTTACTTTACAAGGGGATGAAAAGGCAGGCTTCCTGCCTGTCCTGGCACAGTGGACCGCACTACACCCTGGAAGTGGCCAGCAGCAGATCCAGATCCACAAGCTGCCACCGCCCCAAACTTTGGCTCAACATTCCCATTGGCTGGTTCCTGGTTTGTTGCCAGGCATTGCCAAGCACAAATGGGCTTGCTTTGAAATGGGATTAGCTTCATTTTTTGGCTTGTTTTGCATTTTTTCTTTATCTTGTGAGAGTTGCTGCTCACCTCCACGTAGGAGCTGGACCTGCTGCTGACCGCTTCCAGGGCACAGCATGGTCTGCAGTGCCTGGACAGGCAGGAAGCTGCCTTAGCACCCTCGTGGTCACCTGGTCGCCCTATAGCAAGGGAGCCCAGTACCTGTCTTTCCGCCAACCAGTACTGGGACACGACTCATACTTTGAAAATCACTGGTATAGAATATGATGTCTGTGCGCAGCTTAATTGATACAGTGACATACTAGTCAAACAGATCCTGTAAGTATTCTTCAAGGGGTTGGCTTTCCATAGCTAGCACCTTTTATTTTTAACTCTCTCTGTTTACCAGAGTAAAATCCTATATTGCTTCTAATACACAAGGTAGATGTTTTGTAGTATGAATATTCAGAAAACAGCTTCTAAGGATCCTTCTATGAGGAAGAGAAAAGTATGAGAGTTCATAGAGTTCTTACTGACCTTCATTTGCTGGTAACTGTGATGCTCTAGAAAGCATACTGAGGATGTCTTCAAAAATACCTTTGTCTCATGTTCAAAAGTGACTTAGCTGACCAAATCTCATGGCTTTTCAATGAAATAGGCTCCTGGTAACTCTCAGGCATTCTTGAAAATGAAACTTAAGCGTTTTTGAAAATATTATTCTGAATAAATATACTGGCCTTTTATTATAGACAGGAAAAGGCAACAGCAGATGCATTAAAGGAAAAAATTCAGCCTATTGGGAAAGTGAACTGGATGGTCTAACTGGGCTTTTCCATTTCTAGTTCCTTTGAGCTAGATTCAGCCTTTAGTGAGCCCTGAAAACAGATTGTGATTGAGTCACTGTTCCTTCTCAGCATTCCCATGGTCCTGGAGGGAAGTAATTTAGTACAGTCCTTTATCACACACAGTTTACCTTTTCTCTACTCTTGCCAATTCAGCTGGCTAGCACTTTGGATGGTGAGAGTAGAGCTAAGGCTCTACCTACTCTTCATCCACTGGCTTGAGAGGGAAGTGCCAGATTCACAGCCCCTATTTCCCCTTTGCCCCACTGGTGCCCTGATGTGGGGTGCTTCTGTCCAGCTATGCAGTAGAGCAGGTGTGGGGAACCTTTTTAGGGCTGGGGGCTGCTGACCCACAGAAAAATCAGTCAGGGGTCAAGGGCTACGTGGGATGTATGTGGGCTGGAGTGCCAGCCTGGGCTCCCCAATGTTGGGGAAGACTCTAAGCCTTGGGGGCCAGATCCAAGCAATCCAGGGGCTGCATCCAGCCCCTACGCCTTAGGTTCCTCACCCTACAGTAGCGTGTTGTCTCCCTGCCATATGACCACTTTAGCTGGGGGCATAATCGGGTCTACATTTATGATTTAAGCTAAACTTACATTTAAAAAAATATATTTTGTTCATTTGAGCAGTTCTTCTTTTATGAGGTGCTACAGTACTTCTTTGAATGGCCTTGTGAAATGTGCTCTTCACACTGCTTAGTTTTTGTTGACAGAATTCATCAGCAAGGAACTTAATGAGATTTACCTTCCCCTCCTCCCCAAGCATGTGTCATTGCAGTAGAGAGTAACTATAGGAAAGGATAATTTTAGCTAGTACCGAAACAATCTAAACTGAGATACAGTATCAGGGGACTAACTCTGATCTCGTTTATACCCAAGGAACCTGCCAATGAAGTCAACTTCCACTTGACAGAGGGTGCACAGCTAATAAATGGAGGCAGCGGAGTCTAGATTTTATTACATAGTGCTTTTATGTATAAATGGGACATAACCCTTTTCCTTTCCTTGGAACACTCATCCCTAAATGGTGGGAGTATGAACTGCTATTTTTGGATTTCATCCCTCAGTCAGGTGGTGAAACAAGTGTGGTGATCACACCTCCTCCGTTAAGCAGCACACGCTGCTATTTTAGTGCTATACTTACTTTAACTCTATAGCAGTGGACTTTGAACAACATGTGTAACCTAATTATAGTTCCTGTCATTTTCTTGTCACCCCTCCGGGAAATAGTTGAAGAATGTGTCTGCACTGGGGGTCTGAGCCCCCAACATTCTCAATCACTGGGGCCTACAATTATGCAGCAGTGCCTTGACATTATGCAGCTTCATGTACCCCCAAAATCTTGATTCTCAGCACAGGTTCTATAACATCTATATGAAATCATACCAGAAGGGCCAAAGAGTACGCACACAGGAGTGCAAACACAGGAACAGCAAAAATCATTGTTAACTCCCCCAACATGGAATTAAAGGGTATATTTAAGTGTGGCCACCATCCACAGACAACAACTGTGCCCTCTCTTTGCTGAGCCTTTCAGTGCTCCTGGTGTGTAGTCTTTCGGGGATAGTTGAGGCCTCTGCTGCTTGTTTCCAAATATTATTTGCTGACTGTGTCTTTATCCTTAAGAAGAGTCCGAGTCAGGTATTGATTTAAAACAGAGACTGGAGAGATGTGGAGTTATCCCAGGACATGGCCAAAACACTCAAGTGGATACAGGGAAATTAAGGTTGCCTCTTGCTGATTTTCAACTTGCCTGGCCAGTTTTTTACTTTCTTGATGGTTGCCAGTTGAGAGATGTAATTTACTATTTTTTCCCTGCATGCACGTGTGATTACAAATGTTCTGGCTGGCAGGACATGCCACATGTGGCATCTGGGTCCCATTTTGTGTGCACAGCATGCCACATGCTAGACCTTCACCTGCCAACTGCTAAAACCACACCAGCTCCCCTCAGCACCAGGGAACAACTGGGAAGCAAGACAGACCTGTCACCCGAGTACAAGGTTTGCCAGTGAAGTAAGGAGAAGCATGGGAGAGGCAGGAATCATGGGAATGGATAGAACAGGGGATTCCCTCCAGGGCTCAGTCTCTTGAAAGGAGTGGCAGTAGGTGATCCTGGGCCAGGTTGTCCATGAGAGTGCCAGAGAAAGGAAGAAGATGGTCAAGCAGGACAGGAGGGAGCAAATTTATCTCTCCTACATTAAATGGTACTTCATAGCTCCTGATGTAAGGAAGACTTAAGAGTGAATCAGTTTAGGCACTGAATAAAGCAAAGCCTCCAGAAAGCATCAACGGTGTCCCTGTGGATCAGCCTTGGCATTACAGCAGACCTGTATTGAGGAGAGCTTCAGACTACTGCCTATAATAATCTGCTCTGCAAGGAAAAACAATCTACACTTCTAGAGCCAAAATAGCAGTTCGCAATACAAAAAGTCAGAGAAAAAAATTTGTAGAATTGGACCCAACAGATTGTGCTTCTAGATCCCATTCATTCCTGACTGTGGTTATTTCAGATTCCCAACTGCTGTTGTTAGCTATTTTTGAAACAGTTGCATAAACATCTTCTCTGAGGGTTTCCATAATATTGTTTACACCTTTTCATATCACTACATCACCTTTTCTTCCTTTTTGCTATGTAAATCCCTGACCTCTCTCCTCCTCTCTTTTAATTTTAGTGCTCTTTCACATGCCTATATATGCCAATTCCCACCTTTATTGGTAGAGAATTACGCTACTGCTGGGCTCTTGGTTAACCAATTTCAAAATGAAACTGCCCTTCTTATACTATATCCTTTCCTTTCTTCTCAAGTGGCAATTATTCGTGGTATCCTTTCCTTTCTTCTCAAGTGGCAATTATTCGTGGTTTTTAAAAAAAATAGGAGCATGAATAGAACACATAGGAAAATCATGTAAATCTTGAATGCATTCAGGGCTTTGTGAATCCTGTATAACATACGGATTTAAAGAGGCTTCAATTAGTTGAAATATTTCAAGTGTATACCATACATTTAGAACTAATGAAAGTTTTATTTGGCTGAATCTAATAAAGATCAAATAATCCCAGAGAATTCATTTCAGGGCCTCTTAGTTGTGTGTGTAGAAGTTAAAATATACACAGATTGTACCTCCAAAAAATGTCATTTTCTGGTCTGGCAACATCTGTTATCTCGCGGGACCATGGATGTTCCTGGACCAGAGAGCCCAGGAGCCTAAGGGCAGGAAGGCTAGCCGAGCTGGGGCATCAGGTTCAGCAGCCTAGCCACAGACAGCATGAGCCCCGGGAGCTTTGGGCCATGGCAGCGTGGGGCCGGAGTCTCCTGGCACCCCCACAAGGAGTGCAGGGCCCGAGCACCACGGCAGCCCCCAGGAACATAGGACTGGAGTCGAGCCCTGCGGCAGAGCGAGGCTAGAGCCCTGCAGCAGCACTCTGAAACGTGGAGCTGGAGCCCTGCGGTGGCCCCCTAGAGCGGGCGGCCAGGACCAGAGCCCCACAGCTGCCCCCGGAGCACAGAGCCATGGCCAGAGCCCTGCAGCAGCCTGCTGGAGTGCGGGGCTGGGGCTGGAGCCCTGTGGCAGGCACTGGAACCTGTCTGCCTAGAAAGCCAGTAGCAGCTGGGCAAGCACCCCAGCCAGATTGTTGGTGTGGAGGTGAGGCAGCAGGAGATGGGGCTTAGGGGCTGGAGGCAGATTCTCTTGTTTGGGAACAGTCAGGTCCCCATGTTGCTGGACCAGAGAGGTCCAATCTGTAATGTAAAGAAAGACACTAGTAGAAGACCAAAGTGTACTCTGAATCATTAAGTGCACTCTATCAAGCCTCCTGAAAGGAGTGTGAATATCAGTTGTAGGTATTTACCCTGTTTTTCTTTAGTACCGCCTCCTCATTTCTTGGACAGTGTCTAGGCTACACCTCTGTTGACAGAGAGATGGAGATTAGGCATGTCAAAATTGCTAATGAGGCAGGGATTAAATATCCTGCGCTTCATTAGCATAAACATGGCCACTGCTTTTTTTCAAAACGGAGCTTTTTCGAAACCCCCCCTCAGCAGTCTAGACGCAGATCTTTCGAAAAATAAACCCTTTTTTGAAAGATCCTGTATTCTTCAAAAAATGAGGTTTACAAGATCTTTCGAAAAGGGTTTACTTTTCGAAAGATCCGCATCTAGACTGCCGTTTTTTGGGGGGTTTTCGGAAAAGCTCTGTTTCGAAAAAAAAGCAATGGCCATGTTTATACTAATGAAATGCGGGATATTTAAATCCCTGCCTCGTTAGCAATTTCGACATGCCTAATCTACATCTCTCTATCGACAGAGGTGTAGTCTAGACATACCCTTGGATATTCACTTGGCATGTAATGAAATCACGAAATACAACTAAGGTATCAGCATAAAATGAAAATATGACAAGGTATATGAGAGATCGGTAATTACCATAACACTATGGCATAGCCAAACACACAACTAACTGTAAGAAAACGCTTCACTAAAATGTGGAACTGTACTTTTTTCACTGAAGTAGCTTTATGTTAGTGTTGCATTTGAGACAAGACTGATGTATGAAATCTAGATTTCTCTTTGGCCATGTGAATGAGTGACTTTCTGGCCAGAATGGAAGAGTGACCTGACATTAAAAATATGGCCAAATTGTGCTCTGTATCTTCATCTGTAGTTACTCTCCAGTAAACTGGCTCTGGCATACCTGGAGGCAGGATTTGTTCTGTAGAGTCCCATTAACAGAAGCTTACTTTAATTATTAACCATAGTGCCTTAAATTAAAGTTTCTTTTTCTTTCTATGCTCCCTGTTAATAGAGTTGCAGTTTCAGATACTCTTGCCATATTGACATCAAGCATTCTGTCTCTGGCAGTAGCTTGAACCAGATGTTTCCAGAGCAAAGGTGAAGATTCCTGCAGTAGACATATGTAAAATAATCTGCTACACACATTAGGTCTCTCATTCTGATCACTAGTGCTTAGAACAGGGATCTCAAACTCTTAGCCAGAAGGCTATCCCTGGGTGAAGCAATTGTGCAATCCAGTCTGGGAGACCCAGCAGGCTGGAGCAGGGGGGAAGAGGCACCCTATCTGTTCCCCAAGCCCTACCCCTTCCTGCCACCACCCACCCTCTCTCTCCCATACCGCCACCCAAAGATGCAGCCTCAAGTCTTACCGGGGCAGGGGGTTGATGCACCAGCAATGGTCAGTTCCCCTCCCCACCCCCTGTGGTGGCAGGTTCTTCAGGGAAGCATAACAAGTACACCCGCCAAATGACTGCTGCTGCCCTGCACCAAGCCCCAATAATCTGCAAAGCCATGTCCTTGGGGGACAGAGTGCCCTGGTGGGAGGGGTAGGGTGGGACAGGGCTTGGGGAAGAGGAACAGAGACCCCCGACCCACCCACCATGACTCGCAGGCTGGATTGCACAACTGCTCCAACAGAGGATGGGCAATGGGCCGGGAGTTTGAGAACCCTGACTTAGAGAATGGCTTAAACCCAGATGGCTTACTACCTTTCCAAAATTTGTTATCAGTAGTTATAAAATCTGGATATAATTGATATCTATATAAATATCTAATCCCTTTGGGAACCTTAAATTATTGACCTCAACTTCCTGTGACAGAGAATTTCACATTTTACATGTTGCATAAAAAAATACTTCATTTTATCAGTTTTAAATTTCCCATCTTTTAACTTCATTGATCATTTCCTTGTTCTGTCTTGGATACATCTATTTCTCTGTGCAGCCAAGAGGAGCAACATATTAGGAAGTAGTTCATTTACCATTTATTTTCTGCATTATAGCAAATCACAGTTAAAGTCCTCCTAGAATCAAAGAATCATAGAGCTGGAAGAGACCTCAGGAGGTCATCAAGTCCAGCCCCCGGCCCAAGGCAGGACCAATCCCAACTCAATCATCCCAGCCAGGGCTTTGTCAAGCCGAGACTTAAAAACTTTGAGGGATGGAGATTCCACCTAGGGTGTGTCTAGACTACAGGGTTTTGTCGACAAAAGTGGACTTTTGTCGACAAAACTATACCTGCGTCCACACTGCCTTTGAGTTATGTTGACATAACGTCGACAAAACTCAGCAGTTTTGTCGACATATGTAAACCTCATTCTGCAAGGAATAACACCTTTTATTGACAGAGTTCTGTCGATAGAAGGCATTATTGCATCTGCACTGTCCTTTGTGACCACACTTTTCAACAGAACTGGATGTGGTCTAGACGCTCTTTGTCGACAGTATCTGTCGACAAAACTTCTGTTGACAAAACCCTGTAGTCTAGACGTACCCTTAGTGAAAAAGTTTTTCCTAATATCCAACCTAGACCTTCCCCACTGTAACTTGAGCCCATTGCTCCTTGTTCTGCCATCCATCACTACTGTGAACAGCTTTTCTCCATCCTCTTTGGAACCTCCCTTCAGGAAGTTGAAGGCTGCTCTCAAATCCCCCCTCACTCTTCTCTTCTGCAGACTAAACAAACCCAAATCCCTCAGGGTATGTCTACACTACAGAGTTAGTTCGAACTAACTTAGTTCGAATTAGTTAATTCGAACTAAGCTAATTCGAACTAACGCGTCTAGAACTAAAAACTAGTTCGAATTAGCGTTTTGCTAATTCGAACTAGCAAGTCCACATTAAGTGGACCCTGAACAGGGCTTAAGGATGGCCGGAAGCAGTGCCGGCAGGGCATCAGAGGAGGACTTAGAGCGTGGAGATGCTGTCTCAGGCTAGCCGAGGGCTGCGCTTAAAGGGACCCGACCCCCACCCAGGACAGACAGTTCTCAGGGGTGCCCCGCTTGAAAAGCAGTCCTGGCTTGGAGTGCCCACACTGGGCACATCACAGCACTCAGCCATCAGACCGGCTGCACTTGCCGCAGGCTGCCATCTGGCGAGAGAGGGCAATTGGGGGGCTGCAGGAGAGCTTCCACCCCCAGAAGCCCGCAAAGCCAGTCCAGTCCTCCCCATCGAGGGCTCGTGCCCTCCCTCACCTCCTTCCACTTACCCTTCCCTAGCCCCCCTTCCTGAGGTACAAAATAAAGATAACGTTTCTTCCAACATTGACTCTGTCTTTATTGAACAAAACTGGGGGAGACTGGGAAAAGGAGGTGGGAGAGGGGAAGAGAAACGCTGGGAGAGGGGAGGGCAACTACAATGATCAGGGGTTGGGAACAGGTCCCAGATGAAGAGAGGCTACAGAGACTGGGACTGTTCAGCTTAGAAAAGAGGAGATGGAGTGGGGACAGGATAGAGGTCTCTAAAAGCAGGGGTTGGGTGGAGAGGGTGCATACAGAAAAGTTCTTCATGAGTTCCCATAAAGAAGGACTAGAGGACACCAAAGGAAAGGAATGGGTAGCAGGCTTCAAACTAGTAAGAGAAAGTTGTTCTTGACAAAGCAAATAGTTAACCTGTGGAACTCCTTGCTGCAGGAGGCTGTGAAGGCTACAACTAGAACAGAGTTTAAAGGGAAGTGAGATCAAGTCATGGAGGTTGGGTCCATGGAGTAGTCTTAGCCAGGGGGTAGGAGTGGTGTCCTTGCCCAAAGTTTGTGGAAGGCTGGAGAGGGATGGCACGAGACAAATGGCTTGGTCACTGTCTTCGGTCCATCCCCTCCAGGGTCCCTAGGGTTGGCCGCTGTCGGCAGACAGGCTACTGGGCTAGATGGACCTTTGGTCTGACCCAGGACGGCCATTGTAAGCTCAGGGCTCAGGGTCGGGGGTCTCAGTGGACCCCCTTGATTTTCATGCACAGCTGCTCCTGGGTGGCCAGGCTGGCAGCTCTCCTGCCTTAGACGGCCACTTTCCTGTGCCCACGATCAAGGTCCACGATGTCTGCACTATCCCAGGAAGGTGCCCGCCTGTTGCGGTCCCGGGCAAGCTCCCGGGAGCTGCCAGCCTGGTCCCGGGCAGAGGGGGTGGGCTGGGGAACATCGGGTGGGTGGCTCTGTGCCGTGCCAGGTGCAGGGTCTGCTGGCTGGGTGCTGGCAGGCTTGCACCTGGCACCGGCACCGTAGCCAGCCCGTGCCCCTTTAAGGGGTCCGGGGCCGGGAGGGGGGCAGATGAGTTTCCCTGGTGTTGGCCAGAGTGGCCACCAGGGAAAGCTGGGGAGGGCTAGCCTCCCACTAGTTCGAATTAAGGGGCTACACACCCCTTAATTCGAACTAGTAAGTTCGAACTAGGCTTAATCCTCGTAAAATGAGGTTTTCCTAGTTCGAACTAAGCGCTCCGCTAGTTCGATTTTAATTCGAACTAGCGGAGCGCTAGTGTAGCACCTATGAATGTTAGTTCGAACTAACGTCCGTTAGTTCGAACTAACATTGTAGTGTAGACATACCCTCAGTCTCTCCTCATAGGTCATGTGCTCCAGCCCCCCAGTCATTTTGGTTGCCCTCCTCTGGACCCTCTCCAATGCACCCACATCCTTTCTACAGTGGGGGGCCCAGAACTGGACACAATACTCCAGATGTGGCCTCACCAGAACTGAATAAAGAGGAATAATCACTTCTCTAGATCTGCTGGCAATGCTTCTCCTAATGCACTCTAGTATGCCTGTGCCGTAGTGGGAGGCTGTCTGCTCTGTAACCCAGGGTTCCCCTGCGCTGTGATGTGTGATTCCCACTGATTCACCCACATGTGTATTGGCCCAGAAACCTAATCCCAGCATGACCAGATAACAAGGCTCTTCCCAGGAGAAGAGACAAAGGAAGGGAGATGGAGACGAATACCTGGCTGGGGGGCAGGGTCTGGGAGTGAGGCAGTTTCTGGCTGGGAAACATGAAGGGAACAGACTAAGCTGAGTGCTAAGGGTTGAGGGAGCGATGGAACCCCTAACCTAAGAGGTCTGAGGCATCCTGGCCCTGACTCCTGTTACCACATCATGTCTGTGCTGGGCTGTATCCTGGAGAAGCAATAAACCCTCTCTGTTCTGCTGGCTGGCGGATTCTGTTCTTGCTGCTATGGGGGTGCAGGATTGGGGGGGGGGGTCCCCGACACACTGCCACAATGCCATTAGCCTTCTTGGCTACAAGGGCACACTGTTGACTCATATCCAGCTTCTCATCCACTGTAATCCCCAGGTCCTTTTCTGTAGCACCATTCGGTCCCCAGCCTCTAACTATGCTTGGGATTCTTCTGTCCCAAGTGCTGGACTCTACCACTATCCTTGCTGAACCTCATCAGATTTCTTTTGGCCCAATCCTCTAATCTGTCCAGGTCACTCTGGACCCTATCCCTGCCCTCCAGAGTATCTACCTCTCCCCCTGGCTTAATGTCATCTATGAACTTGCTGAGGGTGCAAACCATCCCCTCATCCAGGTCATTAATAAAGATGTTGAACAAAATCTGCCCTAAAACCGATCCTTGGGGCACTCTGCTAGAAACCGACCTCCAACCTGACATCGAGCCATTGATCACTACCCATTGGGCCCAACAGTCTAGCCATCTTTCTGTTCATAGAATCATAGAATCATAGGACTGGAAGGGACCTCAAGAGGTCATTGAGTCCAGCCCCCTACCCTCAAGGCAGGACC
Organism: Pelodiscus sinensis; assembly: GCF_049634645.1. Taxonomy (NCBI): domain Eukaryota; kingdom Metazoa; phylum Chordata; order Testudines; family Trionychidae; genus Pelodiscus; species Pelodiscus sinensis. The sequence continues at coordinate 7,646,985 of NC_134725.1, forward strand.
AAGCTCCGTCTACACCATCCCTGACAGATGTCTATCTAACCTGTTCTTAAATGTCTCCAGAGAGGAAGATTCCACCACCTCCCTAGGCAATTTATTCCAATATTGACCACCCTGACAGTTAGGAATTTTTTCCTAATGTCCAATCTAAACCTCCCCTGCTGCACTTTAAGCCCATTACTCCTTGTCCTGTCCTCAGAAACCAAGAGGAACAAATTTTCTCCTTCCTCCTTGTGACACCCTTTTAGATATTTGAAAACCGCTATCATGTCCCCCCTTAATCTTCTTTTTTCCAAACTAAACAAGCCCAGTTCATGAAGCCTTGCTTCATAGGTCATGTTCTCTAAACCTTTAATCAGTCTTGTCGCTCTTCTCTGTACCATTTCCAATTTCTCCACATCTTTCTTGAAATGTGGCACCCAGAACTGGACACAGTACTCCAGCTGAGGCCTAACTAGTGCAGAGTAGAGCGGCAGAATGACTTCACGAGTTTTGCTTACAACACACCTGTTGATACAACCTAGAATCATATTTGCTTTTTTTGCAACAGCGTCACACTGTTGACTCATAATCAACTTGTGGTCCACTATGACCCCTAGATCCCTTTCCGCCATGCTCCTTCCTAGACAGTCGCTTCCCATCTTGTATGTATGGAACTGATTGTTCCTTCCTAAGTGGAACACTTTGCATTTCTCTTTATTAAACCTCATCCTGTTTACCTCTGACCATTTCTCTAACTTGCTAAGGTCATTTTGAATTATGTCCCTATCCTCCAAAGAAGTTGCAACCCCACCCAGTTTGGTATCATCTGCAAACTTAATAAGCGTACTCTCTATCCCAATATCTACATCATTGATGAAGATATTGAACAGTACGGGTCCCAAAACAGACCCTTGAGGAACTCCACTTGTTATCCCTTTCCAGCAGGATTTAGAACCGTTAACAACAACTCTCTGACTACGGTTATCCAGCCAATTATGCACCCACCTTATCGTGGCCCTATCTAAGTTATATTTGCCTAGTTTATCAATAAGAATATCATGCGAGACCGTATCAAATGCCTTACTAAAGTCTAGGTATATGACATCCACCGCTTCTCCCTTATCCACAAGGCTCGTTATCCTATCAAAGAAAGCTATCAGATTAGTTTGGCATGACTTGTTCTTCACAAACCCATGCTGGCTATTCCCTATCACTTTATTACCTTCCAAGTGTTTGCATATGATTTCCTTAATTACCTGCTCCATTATCTTCCCTGGGACAGACGTTAAACTGACCGGTCTGTAGTTTCGTGGGTAGTTCTTATTCCCCTTTTTAGAGATGGGCACAAAATTTGCCCTTTTCCAGTCTTCTGGAATCTCCCCTGTCTGCCATGATTTTTCAAAGATCATAGCTAAAGACTCAGATACCTCCTCTATCAGCTCCTTGAGTATCGTGGGATGCATTTCATCAGGACCTGGTGACTTGCTGACATCTAACTTTCCTAAGTGATTTTTAACTTGTTCTTTGTGTATCCTATCTTCTAAACTTACCCTCTCTCTGCTTGTATTCACTATGTTAGGCACACCTCCAGACTTCTCGGTGAAGACCGAAACAAAGAAGTCATTGAGCATCTCTGCCATTTCCAAGTTTCATCTTACAGTCCATTTATCCAATCCATATTCCCTTCACTTGTTGGCAAGAATATTGTGGGAGACCGTATCAAAAGTTTTGCTCTAAGACTCTTCTTTTTTTTTTGTTATAAGATTTAGAGAGAGTTGACATATCTAGAACATTCACAACTAACCTAGTAATTCAAGCTGGACAAATAATTTTCTGTGAATGTTTGCTATAAATTTCCTTTCATCCTGTTCACGTCCTCTTTGTTTGCTTTTTGTCAGCATTTGAAAGGTCATGTTTTCCTACCCTGAATGTTCAGGGACAGTAAATTTCAGTCATGTGCCTGGAAGAAATGAATTAGCTTTCTACAGGCTAGTGTTTATACCAGAAATACTTTCATTATTCATCCAACCATGTGAATTTTCTGACCACTGATGATTAATTCACAATACATATTTAATGGATTTACCCTTTTCTGCTTATTCACTTAAATCCTACTTCTAATTCAGATTGCTGTCATCTAGCATGGTAACTAAAGCTGTGTTTAACTGTTGTTGCAAAAGCTGAGGTCAATGAAGTTCACATGCAAATCAAAGTGTAACTAAAAGGGCTGTGAATCCCCATGGACTGCATCTCCCAAATTCATGTTCATAAAATGTGAATTCTATAGCTCGTGGGTTTTACATCATCCCAATAATAGTTTTTTTCTTTAGACTCCATCATACAGCAATTGTGATTAGCTGTTTAGTCTTAATTAAAAATGAGATAGTATTTGGAATTTTAGTTTGGAATGCAAATATTCATTAAAATGTGCATTGTAAATCATTCTGGGAAATATTCTAGGCGTATAATAAATAGCATGTGCCATCTCATTCTATTCCACAAAAGCTAAGAGAGTCAGATTCTCAGACATTTTCAATATTCAGGTAATTCTGGTTTAGGTGAATAGTGTACTTGTGCCAATCCCTGCAGAAGTTGCGCCAGTAGCAATTTACCACTCTAGGTGTGGCAGGATCACCTTTGTCAGAGAACTAAGAACACTTTCTATAGGAAACATCTGTACTCTGGATCATTTCTTTGAAACACAGGTTAATGCTCGAATTGTGAAAGTACTGCAAAGGTTACACAGACATGTGTTTGCAGTTATGTAGGTCTTCCACTTTAAATACAAACATCTACATGTTATGGCAAAAATGTATTTAAAGTTTATTAAAAATACTGTAAAAAATGTGTAAGTATGTAACTTTTCTAATAATAAATTTAAATGCAATGGAGATTGCTTTATATATAATACCAAATAATATATAAAGTCCAATGGTTGAGGTAAATCTATTTGTTTCCTTTCAAATTAGCCAAGGAGTAGTAATTTATGGGGAGTTATGATGATGAATGATTGATAGTAACAGAAACCTAAACAAGAAAGGACAATATTCTTGAGATCAGACTACATCACCAACTTGTTCAGTCACTCCATGCCATTCATAGTCCTCAGTCAATCAATGTGCACTAATGGCAGATGGCAATCTCTGGAAACTTGAGCAACTCCGCTTGGTGAACAGGCAAGACAAAGAGTCACTTTCAGGAAAATTATTGGTTTTTTAAACAATCTATACTGCATTTTTTCTTGCACTCTTTCACCATATGAATCATTCATTATTCATTCATAGCCTAGGTTGGTGTATGCCCCAAGCAAATACAGCGCATGCTCATCTATTAGGATGTTTAGCACAGAAGAGAAGGTGCATCCTCATAATTATACGAAAGAGCCTGAAGACATAAAACATCTTGTGCTCCTGAAAACAAACTTGACGGTGACAGATTTACATGTAAATTGTCATTTAAAAAAATTTATTTGTATCTAATTAATTTTAATTAGTTCATTATCATAATGGCTAACCACCTGTGTATTAAATAATAGAAATAAAATGAAGTGATATCACTGCTTTCCTGTTTTACAACACACTAATATAATTACTGAATAGATAGTTTTTTACACTAAAAAAATCCAATAATGGCCAAGGAAAACAAAGATAATATTATTTATATTGTAAATAATACTGGTTCAGCACCCTCAGATACACAACCTGTAATCAACTAATGTGAACCATATTTACATATGCACATTTCTCCAACAATAAACAATTGATAACTGAAAATTTTCCATATTGTAAAATATGCTTCCCCTGTGAAGTTACAGTTGCAAGCACAAAGTTGAACTTGTTTAGGGCAAAAATGGATGACATACCACCCTCATGAGTAGCATATCAAACATACTGCATCCTTAACAATAAAATGTATATCCAGTCACTGTAGTGATGAATCACTTGGGTGGCCAAATAAACCTGCACTGTCCAAAGTGGCTCAATCTGTCCAAAGTGGTCGTTTACATGAATAATGCTGATGCCTGATTTTCTTGTCATATGGTTTACTTGGGAGTCTTGCAAGGTCCAGACCTGATACTTCCTTTGTCTGTTCAGCATTCTTGTTTTATTAACAATCCAACATCTGCTGCCCAGTGAGATTCATGCATTTAATTTCGGTGGTACTGAACTAGCTGGGTTAAGAAGTATATCTGTCAACCAAGCTCAATCTGCCATCCTGCCAGGGCAGAGATAAACCCCTCTCACCAGTTTTACTTTTCTCTTGGAATAAACTCAATCTGGCCTTTAATGAAAAATTAATAAACCTTTGCATTGGGTGTTAATAAAATTAGATTTTTTCTATGTTCATGAAAGGCCTGATAGTGTAACTTCTAATGCTATCAATGGAAGTATTTTCATTTACTTTTGTGGAAGTTGGATAAAGTCCATATAAAGAACTGTCATAGAATCATAGGGCTGGAAGAGAGGTCATCAAGTCCAGCTCCCTGCCCAGAGCAGGACTAATCCCAACTAAATCAACCTAGCCAGGGCTTTGTAAAGCTGAGACTTAAACACCTCTAGGGATGGAGATTCCACCACCTCCCTCGGTAACCCATTCCAGTGCTTCCCCACCCTCCTAGGGAAATAGTTTTTCCTAACATCCAACCTAGATCTCCCCCACTGGAACTTGAGACCATTGCTCCTTGTTCTGCCATCCATCACTACTGAGAACAGCCTCTCTCCATCCTCTTTGGAACCTCCCTTCAGGAAGTTGAAGGCTGCTATCAAATCCCCCCTCACTCTTCTCTTCTGCAGACTAAACAAACCCAAATCCCTCAGCGTCTCCTCATAGGTCATATACTTCAGCCCCCTCATCATTTTGGTTGCCCTCCTCCAGACCCTCTCTAGTGCATCAACATCCTTTCTATAGTGGGGGGCCCAGAACTGGCTGCAATGCTCCAGATGTGGCCTCACAAGAGCCAAATACAGGGGAATAATCACTTCTCTAGATCTGCTGGCAATGCTCCTCCTAATGCAACCTAATATTCCATTTGCCTTCTTGGCTACAAGGGCACACTGTTGACTCGTATCTAGCTTGTCATCCACTGGAATCCCCAGGTCCTTTTCTGCTGAACTGTAACTTAGCCATTCAGTCCTCAGCCTATAACAATACTTGGGATTCTTTCATCCCAAGTGCTGGACTCTACACTTGTCCTTGTTGAACCTCATCAGATTTCTTTTGGCCCAATCCTCTAATCTGTCTAAGTCACTCTGGATCCTATCCCTGCCCTCCAGTGTATCTACATCTCCCCCTAGCTTCGTGTCATCCACAAACTTGCTGAGGGTGCAATCCATCCCCTCATCCAGGTCATTAATAAAGATGTTGAATAAAACCAGCCCTAAAACTGGTCCTTGGGGCACTCCACTAGAAAACGACCTCCAATCTGACATCGAGCCATTGATCACTACCATTGGGTCTGACAGTCTAGCTAGCTTTCTATCCATCTTACAGTCCATTTATCCAATCCATATTCTCTTAACTTGCTGGCAAGAATATTGTGGGAGACCGAATCAAAAGCCTTGCTAAAGTCAAGGTATATCACATCCACTGACTTTCCCATATCCTCAGAACCAGTTACCTCCTCATAGAAGCTAATCAGATTGGTCAGGCACGACTTGCCCTTTGTGAATCCATGATGACTATTCCGGATCACTTTCCTCTCTTCCAAGTGCTTCAAAATGGATTCCTTGAGGATTCCCTCCATGATTTTTCTTAGGTAAGGCTGACTGGTCTGTAGTTCCCTGGATTGTCCTTCCCTTTTTTAAAGATGGGAACTATATTTGCCTTTTTCTAATCATCCGGTATCTCTCCCATTCTCCATGAGTTTTCTATGCTAATGGCCAACGGCTCTGCAATGACATTTGCCAACTCCCTCGGTACCCTCAGATGCATTAAATCCAGACCTATGGATCTGTGTATGTTTAGCTTTTCCAAATAGTTCTTAACCTGTTCTTTTTCCACCAAGGGCTGCCCACCTCCTTCCCATACTGCATTGCCTAGTGCCATAGTCTGGGAGCTGATCTTGTCTGTGAAGACAGAAGCAAGAAAGCATTAAGTATTTAAGCTTTTCCCACATCATCTGTCACTAAGGTTACTTCCCTCTTCCAGTAAGGGATCCACACCCTCTCGGATCACCCTCTTATTGCTATCATGCCTATAGAAACCTTTCTTGTTACGCTTCACATCTCTTGCTAACTACAATTCCAATTGTGCTTTTGCCTTCCTGATAGCTCCCCTGCATTCTGGAGACTGCCTCTTCTCCACACCATGTCAAGATTTTTTATATATATTGGTCAGAAGAATATTACACTAACTGATGTCTAAACTCATGAACATTCCACTCATGAGCATTCCACTGACAGCTGAGGCTATTCAGACTGAACAGAAATCTGATACTGCATTAGTCATTTAGCGTCATTAAAAGAACTAGTTCTTTTATTACAAAATAAGATTACTATGTCCCTGGTTCTGAGGCAAGGATCCATTTATCAGAATTAACACCATAAAAGCCTGTTATTTGGGGTGGGGAGTGCACATGGTAAGTAAATAAAATTTTTACTATACAGAAGTTGGGCCACATTCTGCGCTGACTTTTATATTATAATCTACCAAACCCCATTTAAGAGAGTGGAAGTATCTAATGGTAGCATGGTACTCTATTCATGCTTCTTGAACCAGTTATCAGAGCAGTCATTACTACTGCTATCATTTCTAGCACTAACTTAAAAAACAACAAATGGTCTGGTAGCACTTTATAGACGAACAAAAGATGTAGATGGGATCATGAGCTTTCGTGGGCACAGCCCACTTCTTCAGATGACCGGAGTTTTGAGTTTAGGATGTGCAGACCCAAAATAAATAGGGGAGAAGGGGAGGAGGAAAAAAAGGGGGGGGGCAGGAAACAAGGAGCTGAGGGTATGGAAATATAAAAGGGAAATACAGGAAGGCACAACTGGGAATCAATCAGCACCCGAAAATTGGGTAGTTAAAACTGAAATGCCCACCTGGTGAAGTGAAAAAACAGATTGACAGAGCCAAAAAAGTACCCAGACATGAATTACTTCAAGACAGACTCAAAAGAGAAAATAACAGAATTCCACTTGTTGTTACCTATAGTCCACAACTTAGACCCCTCCAACGCATTTTACACAATCTACAACCCATCTTGGAAAATGATCCCTCACTCTCAGAGGCCTTGAGAGAAAAGTATTCATGTTTACAGATAACCCCCCAGCCTGAAACAAATTCTTTCCGGTAACCATGCCACACAACCACATCATAAGCATCCAGGAACCCAGCCCTGCAACTAGCTGCGGTGCCAACTTTGCTCACATATCTATACAAACGAATACATCATTGGAGCCAGCAACATAAGCTACCAAATCAAAAGGTCATTCGACTGCACATCCAGTAATTTGATCAATGCCAGCAATGGCCCACTGCTATATATATTGTACAAACTGGACAGTCCCTACGGGAAAGAATCAATGGACACAAATCAGATACATGTAAGGGGAACATACAGAAACCTGTTGGGGAATGCTTTAATCTTCCTAATCACTCTTTAAAAGATCTTGAAGTGCCTGTCTTGTCACAGACCAATTCTACTAGCCAAATAACATTTTTTGAGGAGTAATGTTTGTTCTAACCAAGGGGTTTGATTCGAACTAATGCGTCCCGGAGCACACTTCCTGGTTCGAATCAGCTGTTGAGCGGAATAACACGCAGGCAAGATTATGCTAATGAAGCACAGGATATTTAAATCCCCGCTTCATTAGCAATTTCGGTCACCTACATTTCATCCCTAGCTCAAACTAGGGTGTAAGTGTAGACGTATCCACAGAGAGGCGCTGGAATTACATTCATCTGCAAGTTCAATTCTCATGCTAATGGCGTGATGAGGGATGGTTGGGACACTATCAACCTAACATTCAATGAAGGTGCAAACAGCTCTTTGTGTAGATTCCTGTGTTAGTACCCTTCCTGTCTATTGACTTTGATTCTCAGTTTTAACTACCCAATTGTAGGTGCTTCCTGATTCCCAGTTCTGCCTTCCTGTTTTTCCCTTTGGTATTTCCATACCCTCTGCTCCTTGTTTCCCGTCCCTCTTCCTTTTTTTCCTCCCCTCCTCCCTTCTCCCCTATTTATTTTGGGTCTGCACATCCTAAACTCATAACTCCCAGTCATCTGAAGAAGTGGGCTGTGCCCACAAAAGTTCATGATCCCATCTACATGTTTTGTTAGTCTATAAAGTGCTACCAGACCATTTGTTGTTTTTTAAGTTTATCCTGTACAGACTAACTCGGCTACCCCCTGAAATTTCTAGCAGTGACATCCTGTCTCTGCCTGTCTACTAGAAGGTCTTCAGCTATGGCCTCCCTCTTCCCTTATCTGTGGGATCAGGAAACTGTTCCATCCCCAGGCTTGTCAGAGGCTTCCTAGTGATGGAGGGCTACTTCACATACCCTCCTCTGAACTAATGATTTAAAAATTAATTTCTTCAACAGGAGTTGAACAAATAATGTCTGTAGTTGCAATAGGTGCCATCACTTTGCCATGTTAATGCCCTACTTGAGATAGTACGTGGCCAAAATGCCTTATCTGGAGGAGCAACAAGTGAAGGATAAAGGAAGCAGGATTGCTAATACCTGTGATAGATGCTCTCACCATCAAGTTAAAAACATGCACACAGCGTGATGCTAGTAGGCAGTGCAGCCAGCACAGTGCACTGGGTTATAGTCTCTTTAATAAGTGGAAAATCTAACATTAATGTATCATTAAACTTAAACAGATGGAGAATGCACAAAGTTATTGAGCATCCTCAACACTCACTCTAATTCAGTGAGTGTTGTGGGTGTTCAATACTCCATGGGATGAGGAATTTAGAGTGTCATAGTCAATGCATTGATGTGTTTTGTCAGTGTTAACACCAAGGTCAATGGAATTATAAGAGCATAAAAGCTAATAGAAGGATCAAAGTTTGTAGAGCACTATTAGTGACAGTAGCCAACAGCCTTGATTTGTCTTAAACAGTCCCAGCTTTATAAAACCCATCCCTAGAAACTGCTATCTTGGCCAATGCCCCATGACTGTGTGCCAGCAGGAGAAACCTCCTCTGAGCTGCTCTTCTCCCACTAATAGATCACAGGCCCTGATTCTTTGGCTGCTTCTCCTTTCACACCCTTGTATAAACAGAGAAATTATATCAGTTTAACTACAGATGTGAGATTAATCCATTTAATCTAGTACAGTTTTGAATGAGGACTCTCTAACCAATTTAAAAAGCCTGATTTATAGCTGTGTAGCTTGCACCTGAAGTTTACATAGAGAGAATTCACTCAATGGTTTGCATTGGTTTAACTAAGGATATGTCTACACTGCCAAGTTTTATCAAGGAAACTAATGTCGACACACAGAAATCAACAACAGCAATGTCTCCAGTGTGTGTTCACACTTGTCCTCTCTATGGATGGATCGCATTCACACTGGGGGCTTGATCATCAACAGCAGGAGCAATGAATTGTGGGCATGTAACTGAAACTAGGGGTTGGGGGGCAGCTTGTAACTGTGCAAAACATCACGTTTGGCACCATTTTGTTCAGGGGCTTGCAGCGTCCTTTTGCCCCTTTTCTCCAACTGCCATTTCTGCTGTGCACTCCAGCATCTGCAGTGAGAAAGAACATGTCCTGCATTTCTCTCTCATGCTCTGTTAACAGTCATGAAGACCGTGCACAAGGCAATGGAGATCATCTTGAATTTACTGACAGAGGAAGTAGACTCAGAGGAGCCTGACAGAGTGTGTGGATGTGGCCAATGGCAGCCGGCCATTGCATTTGGACAGTCACAGAGCACTTGAACAGAGTAAATTGGCTCTTTTGGACCAGAAAAACCAGCACTGATTGGTCGGATGAAGACCAGAGGCTACGGAACTTCAGTATACATAAAGCAACCTTTCTGGAGCTGTGTCTTGAGCTGACCCCTGACCTGTAGTGCAAGCATATCTGAATGAGAGCTGCCCTCTTGGTAGAGAAGCGTGTGGCAATTGCAGTGTGGAAGTTGGCAACTCCCACTTGCTCCTGGTGAGTTGCAAATCAGTTTGGATTGGGGAAATCCACCATTGGTGCTGTGCTGCTGCAGGTGTGCAGGGCAATAAATCACATTCTGCTGTGGAGCACCATGTCTCTGGGAAATGTGCATGACAGCAACACCAGCCTGCACGAAAAGGTGCAGAAAGGTTATAGCGGGGAATGTGGTAATAGCCAGTGCGATCCTAGGCGACCCAGATTACCCCTTGCAGCCCTGGCTCATGAAAGCATAAGACAGGGCACCTAGAAAGCAATCAGGAACATGTTAGCAAGAGGCTGAGCTGGTGCAGAGGGGTGGCCAGATACGCCTTTGAGAGACTGAGGGAAAGTCTATGGCGGGCTGGACCTCACTGAAGACAATATTCCCATGGTTATCACAGTGTGTTTCACTTTTCATGATTTGTGTGGCGCTAAGGAGGAATTGCTTGTTTGGGGAAGGGAGGCAACTGAGGCACAACACTTGGCTGCAGAGTTTGAACAGCCAGACACAAGAGCTCAAAGGACAATTGTCAATCCCAGGGAGGTTTTGAGGATGCACTTTGAAAATGAGGAGCACTGAAATAAATCTCTGTTACGGTGGCTTCCCAGCTGCACCATTCTCCCATCCAGTGCAACACAGGAACATGCCTTTAATGCCTGCATGTGGGATCTCAGTGTCTGGTCTGTGAGAGTGTTGAACAGTAAATAAAATCATTAAACCATTATAAAAGTGTACCTTTACTCATCAGAAAACAGTGCACTGAAAGGCCAGAAAGCACCCCTGAGAACTGGAAAGAAAAGTACTGGCAAAGAGTTGCAACTCACAACTGTGTGGAGGTCCAGGTATCGTAATCATAGCCAGTTAGGAGAGGGGGTGGAGTGGAGGACTCCCAGAGAGAGAAAAGGAAGCTGAGGACATAGAGGGAGTTTGCTGGAGATAGAATTTTGAATCTGCTTGGCGGGGGAGGGTGCACAAATCCGTGTTGGGTCACTATGCTGCTTTACTGAACAGAGGTATAGCAAGGGTGTTATGTGTTCGGGGGCAAAAGCAAAATTTGCTCCCCACTGCTGCTGCATGGCGGGGCCCTGAACCATGGGAGGAGAAGGCATAGCTTGTACCGCGTCTTTACCTGCCCCCTCCAGTTTGTGGGTGGGCCCCTGCATGCACTAACCTGCCAGGGGTGATGGAGGAGGGTGGGGTTAGGGGCAGAGAGGTGGAATGGAGGCTCCAGCTGGTGGCAGTGGGTAAAAGAGGAGCAGACGAGCCGAGGGATAACAGGGGAAACAGAGGGGGACTAAATTGGCACCCCCTAGCGTGGCGCCTAGGAGCAACTGACTCCCCCCAGCCCTCTCTCGCTACGCTCCTGCTTGAATCTCTCCTTCTGTTCCTCCATCACCCTGATCATGCATCCTGTGGAAGCATGCAGTTCCACAGCTTCCTTTCTAAGCATTACGCCTGATGTCTGCACTCTTTCACGGACTTATTTAGCACAGTGGTCTCCAACCTTATTAAGCACGAGATCACTTTTTGAATTTAAGTGAAATTCAGGGTCTACCTCAAACCCAAACACCCTTGCCCCGCCTCCTTTGTGTCCCTTCTCTGAGGCCCTGCTCCTGCTCACTCCATCCTCCCTCACTTTCACCAGGCTGGGGCAGCGGGTTGGGGTACACAGGCTTTGGTCTTAGATTAAGGGATTTGGAATGTGAGGGGGCTCTGAGCGGATCTTGGGGCAGGCAGTTGGGAGCACGGGAGGGGGTTCTAGGTGCAGGCTCTGGAAGGGTGTTTGGATACAGGGGTGCTTGGGGCTAGGCAGGAGTATGAGGTACAAGAGGGGGTTCATGACTGGTGAAGGGTTTCAAGATGTAGGATCCGACTGGGCCCTGCTTACCTCAGGTGGCTCCTGGATGGTGGTGCATGGGGCTAAGGCAGGCTCATCTCTACCCTGGCCCTGCACCACTCCCCAAAGCAGCCAGAAAAGTCCCTCCCAAGTACTGTGCCTCCTCTCAGCTCTGTGGAGATAGGATACAGGGTGGGAAAGGGGGCACCTTGACATCAGTGCCCCTCTTCTCTCTCCCCTCCCCTGCCCTGCTCAGCAAGCAGGCGGCTACCGGGGGTAGAAGGAGACAGCTCCAAGGCAAAGAGCAGAAGGTGTGCTGCAGTGGTGGTAGGAGCAGCTGTAGTTTAGGCATTTGACAGCCTCTTGGCCAAACCAGTCAAGATCACCTGTCAGAGGCTCCAAGATCTACCAGTAGATCCCGACCGACTGGTTGGTGACCACTGATTTAGCATCTCACAAACCAAATTCTCCCTATTTTCTTAAGGGTGCTTCCTTATCTGTTACAACCTTTCCGACACAGTTTGTGATGGGGCTGTCAAGGTCTCTGCTGTTCAGCACCATGCACAAAAAGGAGTCTAACAACACTTAGTCCTATCTTGTAGCATTTCACTTACAAATGTTCTCCAGCATTTCCATTCACTTTCCTGCTGACCCTTGCAAGGAACATATCTTGGCAAGCACTGTAATCAGGGTGAGTGAGCAGTTGGGGGTGTGGCCCGAGGCTGTGCATACACACAAAAGAAATTCCAGACAGAGCTAGAAAATTCCCTTTGCAGGAATATAGTTCTAATTATGCCACACTTTTCCACAGGTGGGTAGCACGCTAGCAGACATCTCCCTGCTCAGAGTAAGTAAGGAAGCCAGGGCACAACTTTTCCAGGTTTGAGGCTTTCACCGTGTTCCGTATGCAGCTCACCTCTGTTCCGCTTTGGTTCCTGCCCAAGTGATTGATGAATGGTCCGGGCTCGTGTCCTGTAATGGGGGAGGGGAGGACAAAACTGTACTGCCATGGATTCTGCTGCAGAAAATTAACTAGTACCTCGTGTAAAGTTTTGACAGTGTCTCTGCAGGATTCCATTGATACCACAGCAAGCCTCAACATCCTGCTCAATCACAGCAATTAGCTACACAGCGATATGTGCAGCTTCCCTCTTTTCTATGCCCTCTGCCCTGCACTGCACAAGCCACAGCCATATACCCTGTGTTTCAGCCCCGTTTCCTGGTGCCCAGAAAGCCAGTTGCTCAGACTGGCTACAGCAGCAGAGAACAGTTCCTGGCTTCCAGACAGAGTCAGCAATCCAAGAGGGAGCCCCATGTGGTACCTCAACTTCTTCATCTACTATTTCAACCAGTGGGTTAGGTCCTTAGTATACTGCCTCCATGCTCTCCAAAGTATCCACAAGTTTTGGTGGTGAAGGTGGGGTCACTGCTAATGACAGCATCTGGCTCCTTATAGAAATGGCAAGTCTTCAGTGAAGCATTGTTTCACTTCATGGGCCTCATGATAGGCTTGTCTAAGTTATTTATTTTTCACTCTGCACTGCAGCATGTCCTGCTCACTTCCCTTTTCACACAAGGCTTGAGAAATATGCCTGTACGTGTCCCAGTTCCTATGAGTCACTCTCAGCTGGGACTGAACTGACTCTTCTCGCCAAACATCAGATCCAACAGCTCTGCAGCAGTCCAAGCGGGGGAGTGTTTGGTGCGAAGGCCAGACATAGGCACCTGGGAAGATGCCATGGGACCACTGCATGCTGAGCCAGCCCACAGGGCGGAGAAGTCCAGGTGCTCAGGCTGTGTAAAGCAGTGTTTCTCAACCTTTTTTAAGAAAGTACCCCTTTAAAAAAAATTATAAGTACCCCCATCCCTTCTCCTCTAACCCAGTGCACCCAACCCTCGCCCCAGAGCTACACACCCCCAGCCTCCCCTGCTCTAACTCAATGTCCTCCCCCTCCCATAGAGCCAGGTACCCCCTCCCCCTCCTCTAACCCAATGCCCTTCCCTCCCTCAGAGCCAGGCACCAGATGTATTGTAACCCTACCTCAGCAGCTTGTCTGCAGGGAGCAAGTGGCCTGCCAGCACTGGGCTCAACACATGGGGCTATGCACTCCCACCTCAGCCCGGCGTCCCCCAGTGTGGTGCCCAGGGGCAATTGCTCCCCCCTCGCTACACCACTGATGCAAGGGGTTCTTCGGCGCAAACCTTACTGTGCTGCTTCACCACCTTTTAGCTCCTCTCTGCAGCACCACGGGGCAGAAGCAATGGGGATGCGTTGTACTGAGCTGTTAGTGGGGGTGGGATAATTTGCGTCTTCAGGTTCAGCCGCCCTCCCCGCTGGAGAACCTCGGGGAAGCTGCCAGAGAGGAAATGAACTAGAAGAGGCGGCTGTGGAAGTGATTTTTTTTTCTTACGGACCAAACCCGCCCTCCAACTTGGAACTACCCTGGGTCTCACTGGAGCCGCCACCGCCACAGCCACACACTTTTCCCACCAGGCACTATGGCATGTGCGCAGAGCAGCTGTTAACGTCCAGGCACGCAGCTCCAATCATTCAATTTGACAGGCATGTGCCTCCGCCCCCTCCCCGATACCCTTTGCAAGGCAAACTCCCAGACATTTTTTGCCAAATTTCACTCGTGTTGATGTGCCCCCCCCCAGACTTCTCTCGCATACCCCTAACGGTACTCATACCCCTGGTTGAGAAACACTGGTGTAAGGCACAGCAATTTGTAATGTCAGCCCTGTGTAATGAACCTCATGCATTGCATGAAATACCTCAACAACCAAGTGGATGAAACCAGACAGTCACTATCCTTTCCAATAAACTCACAGGGAAAAGCCAGCCAGCAGGAAATGGGATGTAAATTTCGCAGGACTTGCAAGGGAGCAGAGCAGATAGCTAGTCCCCTTGCTGCAGGGCAATGAAGTTCAAACTGCTGACCAAAACAGCTGATTGGGAATTACAGATAATTGTGTGGAGGTCAGAATCAGCAACAAAACACCTTGAGGTGTCCACACTGTGGCTGTGTCTAGACTGGCCAGTTTTTCCAGAAAATCGGCCACTTTTCTGGAAAAACTTGCCAGCTGTCTACACTGGCCGTTTGAATTTCCACAAAAGCACTGACTTCCTACTGTAAGAAATCAGTGCTTCTTGCGGAAATACTATTCTGCTCCCGTTCAGGCAAAAGTCCCTTTTGCGCAAAGCTTTTGTGCAAAAGGGCCAGTGTAGACAGCTCAGATTTGTTTTCTGCAAAAAAGCTCCGATCGCGAAAATGGCGATCGGGGCTTTTTTGCGGAAAAACACGTCTACATTGGCACAGACGCTTTTCCGCAAAAAGTGCTTTCGTGGAAAAGTGTCTGTGCCAATCTAGATGCTCTGTTCCGAAAATGCTTTTAATGGAAAACTTTTAAAAAAATAGGAATTTTAATGGCAGAATGGTTCAGTGAATTGCTGCTAATGCATGTTTCAGTGGGTCATGATATGATCTAGACATGACAGACAGTTTCCTGAAGTGAGATTTTGCTAATCCGGTTTATACTCATAGAGCCAGGTACTGTGTTTGTGTTTAGGAAACACCTAGCATAGTTTAGACCCCATCAAAATATAAATAACTGCTGCCAGGGGTGTCCAAAGTCTAAAATGTGCACAATAGCTAAAATTTGGCATGTAGCCCTGTCCTAAAGCTTGGGCGAATAAAAATACTAAAGGAAGTTCCCATTCCAACTGACTTTGTTAGACCAGGTTCCAATAAGTTTTCATTCAATTCTATGAATATGTACAAGAAGCATTTCATATTAATTCCAGGTCTACTTTCGTGAAACCAAATTACAATATTTAGTTAATGGAGTTTCTCAAGGTTCATGACAACAGAATGGAGATCAAAATCTGGACCACTTTAGAGCCCGAGTTAGAACTGCTAGCTGTTGAGTGTTTAGGTATTCCAGTCCCAGATTCTTCTAGCAGGAATTGCTTCAGGAAATGGTGATGAGTACTGAATGTTATGACACATTTACACTCCACTCCCATTATGTCTCAGCAGGAGTCCTTGTATGGGATTGGCATCATTTTTGCTCTGTTTAGTAACTCTAGACAAACACACACTAACATATTTTCATACAATCAAAACAGTGTCAACACAATCAACATAGGTAACCTGTAATGGCAACAGAACAGCCATATTGTGCTCTTGCGTGCATTGACATAAATCCACGTACACCACTGGCTTTGGATGGAGTTGCTTTGCTTCATAATGCTATTACAGACCAAAATCTATCCATAATTGCTCTGAATATGACCTTTATCCTTTCATAGAAGATGTTACGTTATGTTGTGGTGTGTTGTGGTGTGTGGTGTGTTATGTTATATGTTATGTTATGTTAAATAGCTCTCTAATGAATGCACAAAGAGGCCTGGCTAATAGACCATGCAAAGGGGTGGCCCTTCCATATAGGCAAACTAGGCGGTCGCTTAGGGCGTCAAGCTAAATGGGGCGCCAAATGGTGGCACAATATCATTGAGGGGTTTGGAGGTGGGGGCACCGATTACATGGTTTGCCTAGGGCGCCAGTTGCTGGCAGCTAGTCCAGGGTTGCCCCGATGCAAACTATACACAACCGTTGCCTTCGGAATGTACAAACATCATATTCAGTGAAAGATGGACCAAAACAATGAGAAAAAGCAGTGCTCTGTGAGCCTCAGAGGATTACAGCAATGTAAGTTTAACCGTGTTGCAGGCTATGACTTCTTTGGCATGAACCAGAACCCCATTGTGGTAGGCACTGTACAAAAAGAGAACAAAAAGATAGGCCTTACCCCCAAAATCTTATAAGTATAAGACAAGAGAAAAAAAGATAGATGGGGGTACAAGGAATCAGCAATACATAACTGGTCAGTAGGATGTGCAGTGATAGCAGCACACCACCAGTCTAACATTGTCAAGATTTTTTTGTAGACATCAAGTGAGAATTTTGAAGAGAGACTTGGAGGATAGTGAAGTAGTTTTTGTGGGAGCTCCTCCCAAGCATGAGGAGCTGCATGGAAGAAAACACAAAAGTGCTTCTTTGAAAATTTAACAGGGGAGAGTTGGAGGCTAGTATCACTGGCCAATCAAAGAAAGAAGGGATTTCGATACAGTGAGATGATAGGTAAATTAGGATAGACTGTGAAGAAACTTGAAAGGGAAGACGTACAGTGTGTGTTTGATACAATAGAGAAGGAAGAATTAATGGGGGGAGGCAAAGAGAGGATGAGATGTTCAAAGCAATCAGTTGGGAGAATGATCTTTGCAGCAGCATACTGAATGGGTATGACTGGGGCAAGATTGCATTTGTCGAGGCCAGGGAAAAGGATGTTGCATTAATCAAGATATGAAATGATAAGAGCATGGGAAAGGTTTTCAGTTGTCTGGATCAATAGGAAAGGCTGTATCTTATAGGATTTATACAAAAAGAATCTAAGACTTAGTCTGAATGTGAGGACTTAGAGAGAACTGAGTTGAACTTAACATCCAGGTTATGGGCCTGAATGACAGACAGGATGTTGAAACTGTGTACAATACCATGACTCAAGCCAAGTCTTCACTTTCTGGAAGTTCGACCCTGCTGTGGTCGATCTTCTAGAGTTTGATTTAGCGAGTCTAGTAAAGACCCACTAAATTGAATGCTGAGGGAGCCCCCATTGATGCTCTACTCCTTGAATCGCAAGGAGTAAAGGTAGTCAATGGGGGCATTTGCTCCCATCAACCTTCCACTGTGGAGATGGTGCCAAAGATCACATTAAGATACGTCAACTTCACGTATGCAATTAATGTAGTTGGAGTTTTGTATATTAATTTGAACTTCTGCTTAAGAATACATGTGGCCTGAGGAAAGATTATGAGCTCCCTTTAAGCTTGATCTGACAGCTGGACATCAATGAGGTGATGTCAGAGACAAGCAGAAATTTTAGTTTAGACTGAAGGTGACAAGGCTAGAGTAGAGTAGAACTGAGTCATCAGAATAGACATGGGTGTTGAATTTATGCTGGAGAATGAGTTTACCCAGAAACAAGGAATAAGAGGGAAAGGAAAAGGGAACTGAGGACAGAGTCCTTTGGAATCCCCACATAAAGTTGGACAGGGGATGAGAAGGACTCCTGAAAGACATGCTGAAGGAGGAATTAGAGAAGGAAGATGAGATCCAAGAGAGGACAGTGTCATAGAAGCCAAAAGAGGATAAGATTTCAAGAAGAGAAAGATCAGCTGTGTAAAAGGAAGCTGATGGATGAAGTACTCATTCTGTTTTCTAGCTAGGAAGAATATCGAGACTTTGAGAATGGTTTTAATGGCAGTCAAGGAGTTGAAGGAAGCCAACTTGAAAAACATCGAGGATGGAATTAGAGGAGGAGAACTCCAGACAATGATTGTAGACAGCATGTTCAAAAAGCTTAGAGATAAAGGATTGATGAAGCTGTAATTTGAGATATAAGAGGGATAAAGAATGGATTTTTAAGATGAGAGACTGAAGACTGTGAGGAGAAAGAAAGGTGAAGAAGAGCAAGGAAAGGGATGAGAATAGACATGAGGGATAACGGGATGGGGGTCTCTGGAGAAAGTGAAGGAGTTAGAGAAAGACAGCAATGGAGAAACTCATGCATCTGTGATACTGAAGTAGAGAATAGTAGGACAAAGAGAAGGGTTGGGCAAAAGTCACATCTTTTGTCTGTTTTCTCCTGGATGAAATTTGCAAGATCCTAGAGCAACAATGGAGGCAGGAGGAGGAAGGGTGTGGAATGAGCCAAAAGTGATGAAGAAGCAACCAGGATTGCAGGCATAGGAACTAGTTGAGTTTAATAAACAGAGTTACTTAGCTAAGAAGGTGGCAGAATTAAAGGAAGAGAGAACACATTTGTAGTGGAGGAACCGGTCTGGTCATAGCAAAGCTCTACAACATAAGAGCAGAAGTAGAGGAAGTAGATGTTGGGGGACAGCCAATGCTGGAGTTGGCAGGTGGCTCTTGCAGTGGGAGAGGAGAGCCAAAGAGTTATGGATGGAGGAGAGTGAAGTATGGAAAGAATCAACTGCATAATCAGTGGAAGAGAGCAGACAAGAAATCACTAATGCTAATGGAGTGGAAATCTCAGAAGGGCCAAGTGATATGGCATTGGTATGTATATTGAGAGCTGTTGCAAAAAGAGGCTAAGAGGTGCTCAGAGAGAGGGAACTCGGCATCAGAGAGATCATTGAGAGGGCAGTTCCTGGGGAAGACCAACTTAAATTAATGGCCTTTTGATGAGTTGAAGCAGGCCTGCACGTCTAATTAGGAAGTAACAGGAAGAAAATGAGCAATGACTTTCATACAAAGTCATCCGAGATGAATGTGAGAGACTGTGTAATGAGGAAGAGAGATCCCAAACAAGAGAGAAAGGCTCATGAAAGCAACATGGAGAAGGAGAGGAGAGAAGCGTTAGATGCAGAACTGTTTGAAAATGTGGGAAGAGATGGGCATTGAAGCTTCAAAAACAGGAGAGAAGCCCACAATGGTGTATCCCAAGCAGGATATGTGAGAAGGAGGCCTCCATGCAACTAGAGAGGCAGTGTCAGATGAAAGGACTCTCATCTCTGTTACTGTCACAGTTACTGGAAATAATAATATATACTGTCAGGGTGGTCAAATATTGGAATAAATTGCCAAGGGAGGTGGTGGAATCTCCCTCTCTGGAGATATTTAAGAACAGGTTAGATAGACATCTGTCAGGGATGGTGTAGACGGAGCTTGATCCTGCCTTGAGGGCGGGGGGCTGGACTCGATGACCTCTCGAGGTCCCTTCCAGTCCTATGATTCTATGATTCTATGATTCTATACCCTAGCCCTAAGGCTGTGGAGGATTGTGATTTTTTTTAACAGATGGAGTGGGCATTCCAGACACAGCAAAAGAAGTGGGGGACGAATGGGGATGGGTGTGAGTTTAGGAACAGTGTCACAAAAGGGGTGGAGGAGTTACGTGTGTGTGTGTGTGTGTGTGTGCGCGCGCACGCTGGAGGGAGGGCCAAGATTGGGGTAAATATCACCAGAGGGGAGAAGAATGATTTGGAGGTGGAACCTAGGGGAGGCCATTGGGGGTAGAGAGCAGATAAAGCTGCTGGGAACTACAGAGGGGTGAATCACAAGGAAAGAGAATTGAAGTTAATGGGAGGAAGCTAGTCCACCAACTGGGAAGGCAAATGCAGTAGCAGTGGCAGTAGCTAGAGCCTCAGGCCTTCCAACTCACTGCCGGAGTACCGCTCCACATGGCTCTGAGGTCTGAGGGTAGGGGAGCCAGCACTGCTGTCTGGGTGGCTTTGAGAGCTGGCTGCCTCTGGCCTCACCCCTTCTGCCCAACAACACCCTGCCTATTCTGAGAGAATGGAGCCAGAGCTCCCCACATCTTGTCTAGGGATCGATGGAGGCTGTCAGCCCACCTAGAGGAAGGGTGAGGCAAGGAGAAGGAGGAGAGCTGTTACGATGCAGAAGAGCGGTACAGCAAGAGCCAGGGCAAGTGACAGACAGACAAGATTACGGTACAAAAAATTCCAACACAGAAGGCCTGAAAGGGTTCTGCTGGCTCCAGCACTCAACCTCTGCTGTCTTGGAAGGGCCCTCTGCTCTGCGCAGAGCCCTCAGTGGTGAGGGAGGTAAGTCCAGGATCCAATGTCGTGGCAGTGGTGGCTCCCGGCTCAGCATACCAACTGTAACTACTGTTATTAAAACCTGTTTTGCCTTCCTAATTTCTCTCCTTTCTAAATTGGAAAAATGCTGCTTAATGTAATAGTAGTTTTGAATCTTGACTCACTGCTATCCTGATGAATTCCTAGGGACAAACTGAAATTACTGTTGAACAAGGACTAAATTTTCTCACTAGTCTACATCTTTAAAAAATGTCATCTGAGTGCTCTCTTAGCCCTGTTCTACACTAGGGACTTATTTTGAAATAACACCCGTTATTCCAAATAACAAGCGGAGCATACACACTACCAAGCCTGTTATTTCAAAATCAGGAGCTCGTTATTTTGAAATAATAACTCCTGCTTTCCACAAGGAACAACACTTATTTCTAAATAGTTATTTCAAAATAGTGGATGCTCCGCTGCTGCTATTTCAAAATATCTACTCCCCAGACTCACTCAGAGAAATTACTCCCCAGTGCTTCCTGGGGCTCTAAGTCGAGATATAGCACATCCACATTAATGGAGCCTGCCTTGGACTCATTTTGAAGCCTTCCTGTAGTGTGGACACACTATTTTGAAATAGTTATTTCAAAATAATTTCCTAGTATAGACATGCCCTTAGAAAGGAGCTGTGGATCTCTTAAGTTCCGCCTTAATATTTCAGAGTAGGCAATGATTTTATACTCCCTGGGGGAAATGAAAGAGGAGGAAGCAGCATGCTGCAGCCTAGAGTTAAAACCCAAGAGGCTAACCAGAATTCAGGGTATACTCTAAAATTTGATTCAAATGAGACTCCATAAAGCACAGTGGCTTATAGATGCAGCCAATGCCTTGTCTAATTTTCTGCTTTTCCCCTGGGATCCTGAAATTCTGAAAACCTTAAAACCTTACAGCATTCTGTAACATCAGCAGGTATATATTTCAGGCAGCAAAACAATTACTGTGTCTATCCCTCACCTGTTTCTCTAATCTCTTGAAGAACCTCAGGCCGTTTTCCAA
Source organism: Pelodiscus sinensis (assembly GCF_049634645.1). NCBI lineage: Eukaryota > Metazoa > Chordata > Testudines > Trionychidae > Pelodiscus > Pelodiscus sinensis. Next base: position 7,668,587 of record NC_134725.1, read on the forward strand.
CCTTAATACTCAGAAAGCTGTCCAGTTTTTATTGGTTGCCTTGAAATTACTTTGTTTTTAAACACACACACGTCTCATTTCAACTTTATAAGAAGAATTTCAGCAAACTGCATGCTTGATCCACAGAAAAAGCTTTTCAAGCCTCAGGTGCATAAAAATATAAAACAAGTCACAACAAGTTTTTTGAGACATAGTCTATTTAAAAAAAAATGCCCTCAACCTCTTTTGATACGTGATGTTACTTCAACAAGCACATTCAGGCTTCTTTTGGAAGAAGCTTTTCCAGAAGAAATTTAAAAAAAAAACTTCTTCAGAAAGACAGCATCTAAATAGCAAAAGCATATCGAAAAAGCAATCTGCTTTTTCGAAAGATAGCATCTAGGCTGAATGGATGCTATCTCACATGTAAGCTGTGATTACTATGGACGGAATGGCCACAAGGGCACCTGTGCTTTTTCCTCTTTCCTTTACTTTCGAAAGAACTCCCTCTTCCCCGTCCACACATCTTTTTCTGAAACATCTCTTGCAAAAAGCCTTCTTCCTCATAGAAAGTTTACCAATGTCGGAAAAACCCCTCTGTTCTTTCAATTTTTGTTTCTGAATGAACGTGATTGCAGTGCGGACGTAAGTGCAGATTTTTTCGGAAAAACAAAAACCCTCTGCAGTGTAGACATACCCTCAGACTGGTAATTTATATCAGCTTCCTATGGGAAAAATCTACATATCACAGGAACTGCTATCACAGTTGGTGCTAATTAATATACTAGTTAGCAGTGTCATCAGATAAATTAGGGATTGGCTGGGCAGGGAGTGGCTGGTCACTGATCTACCATCTCATTTCTATTGTTGTTTTCTCAGAGGCTGAGGCAGATAATGCTGATGGAGCAGTGTATGTAATTTGTCCTGCTGCTGCTTGTACTATGCCTATTCTGTGAAAAAGCAGAGGACTTCATTTCAGAGGATTGTCAGCCCATCACCCTTTTCAGACATTAGATTAACTGAAAAAGATAATTTAAGCAGTAAAACTGTCTGAGACTGTCCATATTACTAAGGGAAAAGGATTGTTCCAACCTTTCTAAATTTCAATTATTACTGATATGGTAAGTAAAGCATGTTAGGTAATCTTTAAGATCTTGCAAAATTGGCTTTCTAATATTACAAGAATACTTATATTTTTAAATAATTATTAACAGGCCATTAATCTTACCTAAACCAACTATGTTAAAATTTAAATAATTGACAGCATAAGTAATAACTTTGTTAATACTTGTTATATTAGTTATTTACTCATTAACACTGATCACTAGCTACATGAGAACAATAATGAGAACGAATACTTTAAATTCAGTGCACATTTCATATGAAAGATTAGTAGAAATGATTTTACTCCTAGACTCATAAAGGAGGATCAATCAGTGTTCTTCGGATTAGATTAAGTACCAGATGGGCACCTTTCTGCTTTCTTGAGCCTATCAATTGTTCCAGTGTTTTGGGTTCACTGGAATACAATCATTGTCTCCGTTTCATTCTCAATAAATAATCTTAAGTGGAAATAGAGCTGGATGCTACTCTGGGTGGTACTGCACAACTCAAGAACAAGAGAATTCCTGGGACTTTAATTTCCTTTTTTTGTTTTGCATTTTACTGAACTTTATCTTTGTGCTTAAGATCAAATATTCTATTACTTTTACTCCTTTTTAAATGGACGGTTTAGGCGCATTATTCTTCTCAAGAATAACAGAATCACAGAGTACTAGACCTGGAAGGGACTGTGAAAAGTAATGAATTCCAGACTTCTGCCCTCATAGCAGGATTAAACACCATCTAGACTATCCCTGACAGTTGTCTGTTAGTCTGCTCTTTAATATCTCCAATGATGGAGACTCCACAGCCCCCTTAGGCAATTTACTCCAGTGCTCCAGTGCTTAACCACCCTCTTCCTTCTGGCATGACTGTGAACCACTGAAAACTGCTCTCTGAGAATGGTTATCCAATGAGTTATGTACCCACCTTATAGTAGCCCCATTTAGGATGTATTTTCCTAATTAAATGCCTTACTAAAATCTAAGTATACCACACCTACAGCTTCCTCCTTATCCACAAGGCTTGTTATCCTATCAACAAAAGCTATAAAGTTAGTCTGACATGATTTATTCTTGACAAATCCATGCTGTTACTTATCATATTATTGTCTTCCAGATATGTGCAGATGAATTCCTTAATTAGTTGCTCCATTATCTTTCCTGGCACAGAAGTTAAGCTCATTGATCTATAGTTTCCTGGATTGTCCTTATTTCCCTTTTTATAGATGGTTGCTGTATTTCTCCATTTCCAGTCTTCTGGTATCTCTTATCTGCCATGATTTTTCAAAGATGATGGTTCAGAAGCCTCCTCAGTTAGCTCCATGAGTATTCTCGGGTGCATTTCATCAGGTCCTGATGAAAAGGTAACATCTAACTTTTCTAAATAATTTTTAAATTGTTCTTTTTGGGTAGGTTTAACTTTTGAACCTACCCAATTTTCTCTGGCATTCACTATGCTACGCGTCCAATCACCACCAAACTTCTTGGTGAAAACCAACATAAAGGAGGTGTTAAGCATCTCTGCCATTTCTACATTTTCTGTTATTGTTTTTCCCTTTTCACTGAGTAACGAGCCTACCCTGTCCTAGTCTTCCTCTTGCTTCTAATATATTTGTAGAATATTTTCCTGTTACCCTTTATGTCTCTAGCTAGTTTGAGCTTGTTTTGTATCTTCGCCTGTCTAACTTTGCCCCTAGATACTTGTGCTATTTGCTATTCATCCTTGGTACTTAGATCTAGTTTCCACTTTTTGTAGGGCTCCTTTATATTTTTAGATAATTCAAGATCTCCTGATTAATCCAGAGTGGTCTCTTGCTATATGCAGTAGAATGGTGTGTTCTGGAGCCCTTAATAATATCCCTTTGAAAAACTGCCAGCTATTTTCAGTTGTTTTTCCTCTTAGTCTTGCTTCCCATGGGACCTGACTTACCAGCTCTCTGAGTTTACTAAAATCTTCCTTCTTAAAATCCATTATCTTTATTTTGCTGTTCTCTCTTCTACCATTCTTTAGAATCATGAATTCTATCATTTCATGATCACTTTCACCCAAGCTGTCTTCCACTTTCAAATTCTCAGCCAGTTCCTCCCTATTTATTAAAATCCAATCTAGAACAGCTTCCTCAGAGTGAATTGAAACCTTTACCAGCTAATGATAATTAAGAAATTAATGTAAGATCCCCATTTTCTGTGGCAAGCCTCAAAGGTCTAATATTATACACTATGCATTCTTTTTTAATACTGCAGCTTTGTACTGCAAAGCTTTATTATCTTTAAATTGACTAGATTAAGCCAAATGTATTTGCACTTACTGTTGCCAGATTTTTAATCCTTCGCTGTGTCCTCTCTACATCATTCATCCTGTACTACAAGTTTTCTGGAGGTGAATACCTGGCTGCAAAAATGGTATTGCCCGGAGGGCTTTGGCTTCCTTGACCATGGGATGCTATTCTAGGGGAAAGGACTTCTAAGCAGGGATGGGGTCCACCTATCGAGGAAGGGGAAGAGCGTATTTGGACACAGACTAGCTAACCAAGGGTACATCTAAACTACATTCTGTTTTCAAAAGAGGATATCTTCTTTGAATCTCACTTTAGATATCGGATCTTTTGAAAGTGAAAGTAGTCTGGATGCAGTTTTTCGGGAGGAAAAAAAAACCTTTTTTGAAAAAACCATATAAACCTCATTTTTTAAGGAAGAGTGGTTTTTTCGAAAAAGCAGGATTTTTTCAACCCCCTTCTTCCCGCGTCCAGACTACTTTCACTTTCAAAAGATCTGTGGAATTTGCATATCCTCTTTCGAAAATAGAATGTAGTCGGGACATAGCCCTAGTGAGGAGGGCTTTAAACTAGGTTTGAAGTGGGTGGGTGGTCCAAGCCTGTATGTAAGTCAAAAACATGGAGACCTGGGAAAAGGGTCAGAAACTGGAGGCACCATGGGCTGTAATAGCAGAGATCAAAGAGAGACAAGACAGAACTGAGGTGAAAATCAAGTATCTTAAATGTATACAAATCAAAAAGTATGGGAATAAGCAGGAAGAACTTGTAATGCTTTTACATGAACACAATATAGTTGCAATTACAGAGACATGGTGAGATAATATACACAATTGGAATATTGGCATAAAAGGACACAGCTTGCTCAGAAAGGAAAGGCAGGGAAACAAGGAAGGAGGTGTTTCCTTATATATTGAAAAGGTTACACTTAGTCTGGAATAGATATAGGAGACAGACTTGTTGAAAGTCTGTGGGTAAGGATAAAAGAGGTACAAATAAGGGTGATGTCATAATAGATCCCTAACCAAGAAGAAGAGGTGAGTGAGGCTTCTTTTAAACAACAAAATCATGCAAAGCACAACATTTGGTGGTGAGGGGGACACTTCAATTACCGAAAAATAAAACAGAAGAGCATAGATTATCCAACAAGCTCTTGGAATGTGTTGGAGGCCATAGTTTACTCCAGAAGTTGGAGAATGCTACAAAGGAAGAGTATGTTCTAGATTTGATTATGACAAATAGGGAGAAACTGGCTGAGAATTTAAAAATAGAAGGAAGCTTGGGTGAAAGTGATCGTGAAATGATAAGAGTTCATGATTCTAAGAACAGGTAGGAGGGGAAAAACATCAAAATGAAGATAATGGATTTCAAGAAGGAAGACTTTAGCAAACTCAGGGGGTTGGTAGGTGAGAACCCATGGGAAACAAATATAAGAGGAAAAACAAATGAAGACAATTAGCAGCTTTTCAAAGAGCCATTATTAAGGGCACAAAAGCAATCTGTTCCATTGTGTAGAAAAGATAGGTAGTATGGCAAGAGGCCACCCTGGCTTAACCAGGAGGCCTTGAACAATCTAAAAAGCAAAAAAGAGTCCTACAAAAAATGGAAACTAGGCCAGATTACAAAGGATGAACATAAGCAAATAACACAAATATGTAGAGGGGAAAATTAGAAAGGTGAAGGCAAACAATGAGCTCAATCTAGCTAGAGACATAAAGAGGTGTTTAATAACTTTTTTGTTTCAGTTTTCACCAATGGTAAAATGGCATAAAGAACATGCTTATGAAATCTGTGAATGCTACTAAACTGGGAGGGGTTGCAAGTGCTTTGGAGGACAGGATTATAATTCAGAATGATCTGGACAAACTGGAGAAATAATCTGAGGTAAATAAAATGAAATTCAATAAGGAAAAATGCAGAATGCAGAAAGTTTTTTTGGAAAAAGGCTTCTTCGTCGTAGAATGAGGTTTACCGCCCTCAAAAAAAATCTCCATTCTTTCGACTGCCAGTTGAAATAACTCAATGACAGTGTGGACACAAGTATTGTTTTTCTGGAAAAACAGCCGTTTTTCCAGAAAAACGCTGCAGTGTAGACATAGCCTAAGGTAGGCATTTCAGTGTGGCCTGGAGTTTGGCACTGAGATACCTTTGACAGGCAAGGTTTAGGCCATACTCCATTCCTCAGCATTTCTCCTGGCTAGGTCAGACAGCCACCCATTCAGCTTGCTAGCTTCTGTTAACCCTTTTCTTGGGCACCTGACTCTCTCTAGTCCTTATATAGGGAGGCCAGTCACCTAAATTAGGGCTGCAGATTCCACTGGGCAGCAAGGTATTGTAGTTCTCAGCATTGCTGTGCTGTAGTCCCACTGTAGATATAGATCCTTCCCTTCTCAGAGACACTCACAACTTCTCTATGCCTCTGTTGGAGTTCATTAGCCACACCTGCCACTGTCACTGCCACAGCAAGTCAGAAGTTTTCAGAGACTTTATGCAGGATTCAACAGCTGCTCACTAGGGGAGTCCACAGAGGAGCCCTGCTATCGTGTTGTAATACACGCACTGCTATATATTTGGGAACACTGAACCAATTTATGTCTCTTCCATCCAACTAATTTTTAAAGCAAATTTAGCATGATTAGAAAGTGCCTGGCTAGATATTCCTTGGGATCAAAGACCTAATTTATCCACAGAACAGGCACAGCTCAAGCTTTCCTGATATTGCCACTAGTGCATATTCAAAACCAGTCCTAGAGAGAACCATGTCTACAGATCAGTTTTTATTCCCGTTCAGTCTTGATCTCTGCAGAGACTTAAAAACAAAGGTTCTTTGATGATTATGATGGTGCTTTGTTCTTTTAACATGGACAATTATCCACCGAGAACTAAAATGAGTGTAGCCAGACAGACCGCCCCCCCCCCCATCTCATCCATCTTATTTGCCTCTCTGAGGTTCCTGAAGCATACAGGACAGAGAAGGAGCAATAATATCAGCATAGTCTATGCTGGCTCATCTGATCCTGAGGAGCTGAAAACAGATATGTGGAGAGAGAGCAATTAAGTCAATAAGCTGGCCTCGAGGCTGCAAGAACTGCCCCGGCTGGCACCCATGTTGATTTGAACACACACACAGTCCCTGGGAGAGGAATTTCCCACTGAGAAAAGAATCCCCCAGTAATTCCAATTTAGTTATCTCTCTTACAGGTGTAAATTAAGTTCACAACTCCCTTGTAAGAACTGGTCTCACAAAAGGCAGACCAGCCCCATTTGGCATCACAGATAAGAAAGAGAAATACGTGACCCAAAATGGGTATAAAAGATGGGTCCAGCACACACTCACTTTGAGTGTCATTCTACCCTCTACCTGCTGGTCGGGTTAGGTGTTTGACCTCCCGAGGTTCTATGGGGACGCCCATCTCGTATTTTCGTCTTTCCTAGGAATTGAGGGACCGGCCCTGGCCTGACATGCTGGAGTCGAGAGGCACAGAAGGGGGTAAAAATTGTACCTGGATGTGGTCCTCTGTCTTAAGTGTACACATAGAAAGAGTAAGCTGTTACTTGGTACCATTATTTCTATTTTTCTATCTTTATCTTTTTTGTAACCATTTTAAGATCTATATTTTGCTAGTAGTTAAGAAATAGAGCAATAGCCATTGCAACCATATGATTTATAAGCTTCCTCAATAAACCTGTAACTGTTTAAGTTTTAACCTGACTCCTTCAGTTGCTGTAACTGAACCAAGCACAATTTAAAAGAACTTCAGCCGGTCTTAAGGGACAGATATAGGGAGAGCTTGGGCGTTTGGATTTGTGTCACACCCAGGTAGCAGAATCCACTGGGGCACTTTTTAGCCTTCCCCAAGGCTGCCCGCTGCGAAGGAATTATGAATTCTAGCAGCTGAAATCTGAAGTGCAATAAACTCTCTCTGTACACTTATTGGGTGCCCGTCAGCCTCCTCCAGGTTGCCTGCTGCAAGGGACCCCGGTCTCAGCAGTTAAAGTCTCGGATGTATAGTACACACACAGTATAGGAAGAGCTTGGGCGTTTGGATTTGTGTCACACCCAGGTGGCAAAATCCGTTGGGGCACTTCTCAGCCTCCCCGAGGCTGCCCGCTGCGAAGGAATTATGAATTCTAGCAGCTAAAATCTGAAGTGTAATAAGCTCTTCCTGTACACTTATTGGGGCGCCCATCAACCTCTTCCAGGTTGCCCACTGCAAGGGACCCCGGTCTCAGCAGTTGACGTCTCGGGTGTATAGTATACACACACACACCACTCACTGCCCTGACCATCGGCTGACAATGAGACTGCAAAATGTTTTTTATATAAGGACAAACAAGCTATAGAGTTAAACTTTTGGGAATGGGGGAATGGTCAAATGAAAATCAACTACCAGAAATCTCACAGGAAACTTTTATGTGATTCCCAGACAAACTTTGTGTACTTAAAATATTCAGATAATTTAATATTTCAAATAAGCTTCTGCAAATTTGGAAACTTATGCTAAATTTTAAATCTCTTAAGATTCCTCAATCATTAGCAAAAAGGGTGGTAGGCACTGTCAGGCATGGAGAAGTAGAATCCTTTGATACAGATAATGAAGTAATATTTTGGGTCTAGAGTATTATATCATTGTTAGAGATATAAGGGTTAATGACCAGATCCATCTGCCGTTAGTGGAGGTCAGTGAGGATTTCTCTGTTTACTTTAATGTGAGTTGGATTGTGTACTGTGCTTTGTTTTGAATGAGATGAAGATAAATTTGATGTTTTGCATCCACGATACTGCCATATGGAATATTTCTGAAAGCCAGCAGATAATTCCTTTCTACTGATGCAGACTTGATATTGCAAAGGCAAAGAATGGAACTACTTCCTCCAGCCAGATTTGCACAGCAATGAGAAAGGGTTCTATGACCCTTCATAGGTCTACAGAACATGAGCTATGAGAGAAGACTGAAAGAATTGGGCTTGTTTAGTTTGGAAAGGAGAAGTCTGAGAAGGGACATGATAGTGGTTTTCAGGTATCTAAAAGTGTCACAAGGAGGAGGGAGAAAAATTGTTCTCCTTGACCTCTGAGGACAGGACAAGAAGCAATGGGCTTAAGCTGCAGCAAGGGAGGTTTAGGTTGGACATTAAGAAAAACTTCCTAACTGTCAGGGTGGTTAAACACTGGAATAAGTTACGTACGAAGGTTGTAGAATCTCCATCCCTGGTGATATTTAAGAGCAGGTTGGACAGACACCTGTCAGAGATGATCTAGATGGTGCTGGGCCCTGCCATGAGGGCAGGGGACTGAACTCAATGACCTCTCGAGGTCCCTTCCAGTTCTAGTGTTCTATGATTCTATGACCAAAGCATTTAGAAAGTGACTCACATCAAAACAGCATTTGGACATGGTGACCTATGTGATTATGCAATTTCACATCTATTTTATTAGTTCCACATTATTGTATGATTCAGCAATGGTGGTGAAGGTGAGGGTTCTGCGCATTAAAATAGTCATGGTTAATAAACTGAAAGTCCTGGTTGTGAGAATGTGATGGAAGTGTGCTATGAAATAATCGTCCCTTCCCATAGCATGGCTTTTCCTTCAAAGATGCTGAAAGCATCGTTTTTACACAAAAACCTTGTAGTGTAAGACTAGCCTCAGAGACAAACCAATGATCTATGCTGAGGGCCCCGTAAATCAGTAGTGTCCAAAGCTTGTGGCTCTCAAGAGCAACTGTGTTAAGGGGGAAAAATGTATGTGTGTCAGTTCATAATGTTCAAAAGCTTAAGAGAGGTAGCCGAGTTAATCTGTAACAGGAAAAACTTAAAAAACAACAAAACATGACAGGCATCTGAAGAAGTGAGTTATGCCCACAAAAGCTCATGATCCCATCTACATGTTTTGTTAGTCTTTAAAGTGCTACTAGACTATTTGTTGTTTTTTAAGTTCATAATGTGTTCATGAGTTGCATCTTAGAACTTGTAAACTAGAGTATTTGAATCACTGGAGACCTCAAGAAGGAAGTGGCATGAGGCTAGGAAAGGCATTCACAACATGTAGTAATTCAACATGTGGAAATGTTGAATTTTAAATTCAGCAGTAATCCATTTAGGAATGTGAATGGGTAACAAATTAACCAATGGGGGCTGGAGCAGGCCCCTACCTGCTGCGGGCAGACCAGCTCCAGCCCAGCCCGACTAGCCCCTGCCCATGGCAAGGTGTCCGCTCCAGCCTGCCCGTCCCCATTTAATTGGTTAACTGCTTAATGTTTAATCAGTTAACTAATTAAATGGGATTTTACATCCCTAAATCCAGGGCTAACATGTGTCTGTGAGAGCTGCAGAGCCAGTAGAACTTTGCCAATGAATGATTCAAGGCATTAGTTGGAAAGACTTAAGTCACCAATGAAGAGATCTGGGAAAGGACCAACCAGCTGCTCATTTCCATCCGAATCAGAAAGAAAAGCTGGATGTTTTGGGGGCATGAACTCCAGATCCCAACACAGAAACTTCCACTTTAATCTGTCAAGTAGAAACAAACAAGTATGAGGAACTGAAGGAATCCAAAATAAACTTTAGGAAGAACCCTTAGAAAGGAGGGTAGAAAGCAATCTCAACACCATAGAACAGATGGAACTTGTAGAAAATGACAGAGAAGAACAGAAGTTACTGGTTTCCGCTCTCTGAGCAACACTGGTACATCAATTTAATGTAATGGAAATTAGAATCCGCCCTGTTGCTAAGGAGATTATAAGGGGCATTAGCTCTCTCCTTTCCCCTGAAGCTCAGATGTAGCTTTGAGTGCCTCAAGCAGCTGGTGTCTCTTCTCTGTTGCTGGACTCAGTAACCTCCTTATTGCCCACTGGCTGCATCATGCAGAAGGTAAGAGTAACTCTTGTTGCTCCATTACTGCTTAGAGGTGCTTGGTGAAGCATAGCTACTCCCCCATCTGGCCAAGCAGAATACACCAGGAGGGAAAAGGAGGAAGAAGCTGAGATTCAGTAACTGTTCACAGCTGGCTGATTTTTTGCCTCAAAACATTTCAGAGACGCCTGAGGTCTGCTTCAGCTTGTGCTAGAAACACAAAACAAAAAAACTAGAAGAAAATGAGGCATTTGCTCCATGCTTCCCTTGCTATTTCAATGCCCTTTTAAGATGGGGTGCCCTTGATGGAACCTTGTATCTTTTAGGCCTATTAATCAGCCTTCCAGATTTTACAGGTCATAAGAGTTAGTTACTTCAAGCCACATTCAGAATCAGAAACATTAGTTATGAAGAGAATATTCTTATTTTTCCTTGGCCACACAGCCTGGAAGAATAACATAACTCAAGAAAACTTTTAATCAAGGCAGGTGAAAAATTTCTGCTGCCTTCTTAAGCTCAGTTTCATTTGAGGCAAACATAAGTTATATCATCCTTAGGCATTCTCTTTTTGCAAATGAAATACATCTGATCTGGACAGGTTTGATTTCCTCAGTGTCCAGAGATGTAAGTCTGGAGAGGACAAATGTTATTTAATCTCCAGTCAAATTTTGATTACTTTTGCTCGCTGTTTGGGATGCAGTGAGAGAGCTTCAGACTACTCCATATATATTATACACATGCACCATGTAATACTAGTAAATAGGGAGGTACTGGTTCCGCTCTTGATTGAAATTAGCTTATCCCAGAGGAGTCAAAGCAGAATCCACATTTTTTCAACTTTTTTCATAACCAATCTTTGAGTCAGAAGTGGGCAATAATTTTTGACGGGGAAGCCACTCCAAGAATTTAGTAAGTGGTCGAGGGCCACACTCTTCCATTGGATTAATGGAGGAGATGCAGGGTTTGGGATGGAGGTTGGGTGCAGAAGGGAGCTTTCAGTAAGCGAGTGGGCTGTGGAATCTGTTAGGGAGTTTGGGTGAAGTAGGGGATTGTGACATGGGGCAGAGGACTGGGGTGCAGGAGAGGATGCGGGGTCTGGGAGGAGATTGTAGGGGTAGGAGTGCAGGGATTTGGGTTGTGACCTGGGATAGGGGATTGAGGTGCAGAGTTTGGTAGGGTAAAGGGTGCAGGAGAGGATTCTTGCCGGAGGGCGGGGTGTAGGAAGAGGGAGTGCAGAATCTGGGAGGGTGTTGTTATCTTGAGCAGGAGTGTAGGAGGGGGTGCTGAGATTTGGGTTATGACCAGGGATATTGGATTGGGGTGCAAGATTTGGGAGGAGGTTGTAACTTGAGGAGGGATTTAAGAGGGGGGCAATGTCTGAGAAAATGTATGGGGGCTGGAGGGAGGGTGCAGAAAGTTTGGGTTACTTGAGGTAGCAGTGCAGGAGGCGGGCAGAGAGTTGGGGGTGGGAGGGGTTGGGGTGCCAGAGGCAGACTCTGGCTGGGGGAGACTCTTAGCCAGGGTCCCTGCCTTCCATGCCCGTGTACATGCTCAAAGCAGCTGTAGGGACTATGTTTTTGCTGCTCTGAACTCAACTCTGTGATCCCTGTCCTGCAAACAGGCAGCTGCTACTATTGGTTGAAAATCAGCCAATGGGAGGTGAGGAACAGTATGAGAACCTTTTCCCCCTTCCTCCTGGCTCTCTTCCAAGATGTACACATGGTGCTGCAGCCAGTTTTACTGAGTGCAGAGCAGGGGCAGGGGATAACCAGCTGAGGCTCCCATGAGCCAGAACTGATAGCTTGGTGGGCCGGATCCAGCCCACAGACCATATTTTGTCCATCCTTGCTTTAGTCCTCCTCAAGAAATAAGTTCTTGATTCTGACAGTCAGGCTAACTATCTGCACATCATTAGCTCATTCTGTTGTGCAATCTTTTTGAAAATGAGTTCAGGTTTTTGAAAATGAGTCCAAACCTGGACTCATTTGAGCTCCTTTGATCTCTTTGAACTTTTAGTCAAACTCAGTCTGAATATGGTATGGAGACTTCACTGGTTTTATTGTTTGAAGATTAATGTACGCCCGCCAATGGTAGACGATAAGGTTCCCATGGTGATTCCTGTAGATGTTAGCAGCTTTTGATACTAATGATCAAAATATTTGACTTAACTATGGAGGGGTTTATACCTGAGCAGTTTTTGTTCTTGCTTTTAGAGAAATCTTAGAGGGTAACCCTGGGTACTTGCTCATCCATCAAGAAAGCACATGATTGCGGAGTTTTAAAGAGTTTTAGTCAGTCAGTCCTTCCTGTCCAACAAATGTGCGGGACTGCTAGGGGGATGTTTGGGGGATTTTGGCAGGAATGGCTTGAGCCATTCCTGCACCACAGGCAGCGGGTGCACGATGCATGCGTGGCCCTGCCTCCCGGTGCACTGCGTACCTTACAGCTGCAATCAGGCGCGTGGCGCCTGATTGCAGCTCTAAGAGGCACCGCACCCTCTGGCCCTGGGCGCGTGGCGCCTGATGGCAGCTCTAAGGGGCACCACATGGCACCCGGCCCTGGGCGTGCGGCGCCTGATTTCAGCTCTATGGGGCACTGTGCGGCCGGGTGCACGGTGCCCCTTACAGCTACCATCAGGTGCCCCCCATAGGTTGGTGCCCCAGGCAACTGCCTGGCTAGCCCCCTCCCCCTTAATCCAGCCCTGGATTTAGGCTGTAGTGCTAGTATGTGCCCCTTTTGACTTGAAACCAAATGAGTTCCCTGTCTTTGTTTTCTCGGTATCAGTCTGAAAGTCAGTTAGCTAAGACTCTTTCCAAAGAAGATAGAGGAGATGCTGGCTATTGAGGGGAATAATTCATGGAGTTTGTCAGGGTATGTCTACACTACCCCGCTAGTTCGAACTAGCGGGGTAATGTATGCATACCGCACTTGCTAATGAAGCCCGGGATTTGAATTTCCCGGGCTTCATTAGCATAAGCGGGGAGCCGCCATTTTTAAATCCCCGCTGCTTCGAACCCTGTGCAGCGCGGCTACACGGGGCTCAAACTAGGTAGTTCGGACTAGGTTCCTATTCCAAACTACCGTTACTCCTCGTAAAACGAGGTGTACCGGTAGTTCGGAATAGGCACCCTAGTCCGAACTACCTAGTTCGAGCCCCGTGTAGCCGCGCTGCACGGGGTTCGAAGCAGCGGGGATTTAAAAATGGCGGCTCCCCGCTTATGCTAATGAAGCCCGGGAAATTCAAATCCCGGGCTTCATTAGCAAGTGCGGTATGCATACATTACCCCGCTAGTTCGAACTAGCGGGGTAGTGTAGACATACCCTCAGAGAAGACCCAATGGCAGACGGTTCTCCTGCCTTTTGCCAGTGAGGAATGCACATAATTCCAAAGTCTGTAATTTCAGCTGACTGTGGTGGCCAACTTGCTTTTTTAAATGTGTTTTTATTGCAACAGATATTACTTTTTCCTTCTTATATGATTCTTGTAAAATTATCTTGTCCTTTTTTGTTCTCCCAGCTAGGGATGTAAGCAACTAATCGACTAGTGACTTGACCAGTCAGAGAGAGACAGTAACGGGAGGGGGAGGGGGGTGATTTAAAAGCCAGTTACCCCCAGCACCATGTCTGAGAGGAGACGGGGGGCAGCGGGGAACTGGCAGCACTTCCACCTTTGAGATGTAGCAAGAGCAGGGATTTGCATCAACTATTCAATTAGTCAATAAGGGTGCCTCTGCCTTTGAAATGTGGCAAGAATTATCCGGGGCATTTCAAAAGCCAAAGTGCCCCAGGGAGGATGGGGTGAATGGAAGACTCAAGCAGTCCCCTGATGATCCTGTGCTCCCAGGATCTTGTACTTTTCAAAAGCAAAATGCACAGGGAGCACAGAGCCAGCAGGGACTGCTTGACTCCCCCACTGGCCCTGTTCTCCCCGCGGCACTTTCGCCTTTGAAATGTAGCAAGGGCCAGCAGGCTCCCTTATTGACTAATTGAATGGTTGATGCAAATCCCATTGACTATTTGATTAGTTGATTATCTAAATTTAACATCCCTACTCCCAGCAAGATTGCTATAATGCATTGTACATGGGGCTTTGATAACTTTGAGGAGTCCTCAGAAAGTACAACTTGTGGAAGACATGGCTGCTTGTTTTCTTCATAGTGTTAGCCCAATGAGTTAAACATTGCATTGGCTGCCTATTTTAACCTCCAGCATGAATCTGCAAAGTCCTACACGGCTTGATTCCTAAAGACATAAAACAACGCTATTTTCCCCTGGCCTTCCTAAGCACAGCTGAACTGATGGGCTGTTGATAACTGTGGCTACAGCAGAGAGTCTGGTAACTGGAAGTAATTTATTTTCAGTGGAAGACTTTTACCATTGGAATTCACTCTCCTCTCATGTTGCAGCAAAACTCAGTCTGAGATCTGTGGGGGAAGCAGGGGTCAGTGGTGACTTTACATCACTGGATCCAGTTTGAGGGTTGGTTTGGCTTCAGTTTGACTCAAGCCAATGTCAGTCTATGGCCCCAACAATGGTGGCCCTGGACTAGCTGCCAGTAACTGGCGCCCTAGGCGAACCATGCAATCAGCACCCCCACCCCCAAACCTCTCAATGATATTGCGCCACCATTTGGCACCCCATTTAACTTGGCGCCCTAGGCAACCACCTAGTTCGCCTATATGGATGGGCCACTCCTGGGCCCCAAGAGACTATTTCGGTAACTCTGGTCTTCCCTAGTTTCTCCAGTTACAAAAGTGGAAGGAGGTGCACAGTTTCTAGGCCAGCTCTACAACAACTAAGAATGCCCCATATGCCAAAGGATTTTTTAAGTAGCTAGTTAGGATTGTTTTATGCCCCTTTGCTTTGGCATAGAGATGCATTGGGTTGTAGCAGAACCAAAAATTAGATCCATTGTATTTGGGGATAACAAATATGATAGTAATTTGGAATAAGAGGTTTGCATAGTACTGACCACTTTCTATGAAATGCTGAGTTCCCTCAATTTAATGAATTACTGCTCCCGTTCTTGAGTATCTTCCAGGATCAGGCAGTTGCCAAGTAACCAGAAATGTACAAAGAAGTTCTATTAGCTGTTGCTTTATCAGTATGAATGTTCTAAGTTAGGGTGCCATCACATGAGACTATTCAGGGTGGCAGCATAGTACATCAGATGTCTTTGGGCAATGGAGGATTGGATTTGCAATTACAATGACACAGAGATTCACACCTCTTTTTGATGCTAGAATTTGAATGACTAGGTATTTAAAATTTGTTTCAGACCACTCTACATTGGGTAAACATACTGTAGTAAGGGATATTGTGCTGACATAACAAGACTTACTTCACCCTGAAGCCTCTACCCCTTTAAACTATTATTAATCACCAGCATTAAGAAAATACTGGCAGCATCTGAAAAATATTTGTTCAGGTTTTCCTTTAAAAAAAAAAACAGATAAACTATCTCTACAGTGCTTTTGTTTTTAACTCTAAGCATCCATTTTGTTACAATATTTTAGTAACTCCTGTGCTTTGTAGGAAGCAAGTTTTTAAGCTCACATTCAAACACTCAGTAAAGCAATTCTAGTATTACAGTGTTCATAGTAAAAGTAATTGAATAACAAATTAAAATAAACTGATGTGTTAAGGACACTTGAAGCAGTAAAAAACCCTCAAGAAACTATTAATCAAAGTGAGAATGTACTATTTTCTGACTATTAAGAAAGAGGGGGGAAGCTACAGTTACAAAATGGCTACTATAGCACTGCAATTGCTTTGCTCTACCTAATTTAAAGGACCAGCCACATAAAGGAATGATAGGGGAAAAAATCCTGTGAAAGCAGTGATGCCCAGTGGAGATTTAGGCTATGTCTAGACTGCAGGCTTCTTTCGAAAGAGGCTCTTTCGAAAGATCGCGTCTAGACTGCAGGCGGATCTTTTGAAAGAGCAATCCGCTTTTTCGAAAGAGAGCACCCAGCGAGTCTGGATGCTCTCTTTCGAGGAAGCCCTATTTACATTGAAGAACGCCTTCTTTCGAAAGAGGAACTTTCGAAAGAAGGCGTTCTTCCTCGTAAAAAGAGGTTTACCGCCATCGAAAGAAAAGCCGCGTTCTTTCAAAATAATTTCGAAAGAATGCGGCTTGAGTCTGGACGCAGGGGAAGTTTTTTCGGGAAAAGGCTACTTTTCCCGAAAAAACCCCTGAGTCTGGACACAGCCTTAGTATATGAGTAGGCAGTCACCAAGGTGATATGGTATGCTTTAATTTTGAAGGTTTTATGTAAGACTTACAAATTACTCTGTTCTATTAACCATTGTCTGCATAGTTGAGTTTGAGAGTGTTATGTGTATCATTTGATTTATAGACTTATGGAGTCTAGTGATCTAAATTATATAAAGGAGTTCTTAATTTTACTTTTATGGAGTTCTGGTTTCATAAGCTTTCTTCCATAATAGCACAAGCACTGTGGAAATTTAGCCACTGAACTTATTTTATTCTTTTTATTCTTTTATTCTTAGAACACTAAAACAGAAATATCACATTATTCTATGCGTAAATATTATAGGTGTTTTAAAACATATTTTATTAATATAGTCTAACCATTTTAATTTTATTCCCTTTATCTAGTGTCATGGGGAAGAAAAGGTGGTGCTTTGTGTTTTTGATTTGTTTATTTTAACAATGTAAGAATGCAAAATATACTCCATGTGCTAGATGTCCCTCAACTACCCAGACAAATACTCATTCTGAGGAATAAAACTCTATCTATACTATAAAGGACAGCTTTGGTTTTGTAACCAGGTTATTACACTATCATCTGACCTGGTTACAACAAACTACTGTGTCAAGTGTATTTGTGTATCACACGTATGGGTATGTCTAGACTGCATCTCTCTGTTGGCAAGGAGGTTTACAGGATCTGTCGAAAAAGGCTTTCTTTCTTGACAGATCCCCCTTTAGACTGCCACTTTTTGCTGACAAAGTGCTGAGTCGGCAAAACACAGCAACCATTTTTATGCAAATTAGGCATGGGATATTTAAACCCCTGCCTCATTTGCAATGTCAATCTGCCTAATCTGCATTCCTCTGCCGACAGAGGGATGCAGTCTAGACATACCCGATAATATTGCCTAACTGTTTGTGTCTGTGCATTTTTGGAAAATACAAGCAGTTATTTCACATTCTCTCAATAGGGAATTGAAATCTTAGAGCACGTGTACACAGAGCAGCACTAGTAACACATGAGGAATGAACTCTAGAACATTGATCAGAGAACAAAGGAAAAGGAGAGACTAATTTGTTTAGTTAGGGCTAGTTAGTGAATTCCACCTGCATAGTACAATAACAGACTTTGGTTAAAAGGGAAAAAAATATATGCAAGCCTAAGCTACTAGTAAGAACATAATTAGCTGATATGGGTAGTAATGGTGCATTAACAGTGCATGTGAACATAAATCAAGTTAAGAAGCAACTATATCACTAACTACAGGTTGTACCTCCTTTAAATGGAACTCCTTGTCCGGCAACATCCATGGTCCCAGCTGGACCATGGAACACAGAGCCCAGGACCAGGGAGATCTCGTGGTGGGGCAGGAGTGCCATAGGGAGCACTGGTGACTCAGACCATGTGTGTGGAGGGGGAGTGTGCACATGGGTGTACGTGTGTGCACGCGTGTGCGCGTGCACAGAGGAAAGACGAGTGGTATGATGGGGAGTTGTGTAAGTGTGTGTATGTGCATGCGCATGGCAGGAAGGACAAGTGGCATGACGAGGAGCTGTGTGTGTGTGTGTGTGCGTGTGTGTGTGCGGGGGTAGGACGAGTGGGAAGTTTTGTTTGTGTATGTGCGGTGGAAGGATGAGTGGCATGACGGAGAGTTGTGTGTGTGCATGTGTGTGTTTGTGCAGGGGAAAGATGAGTGGCATAACAGGGAGTTGTGTGTGTGTGTGTACGGGAGAAGGACGAGTAGCATGACGGAGAGTTTTGTGTGTGTGTTTGTTTGTGCAGAGGAAGGACAAGTGGCCTGACAGGGAGTTGTGGGGGGAGGAGTAGGATGAGTGGGGAGTTGTGTGTGTGTGTGCATGTGCATGTGTGCAGGGGAAGGAAGAGTGGAATGACGGGGAGTTGTGTGTGTGTGTGCATGTGTGCAGGGGAAGGACGAGTGGCATGATGGAGAGTTTTCTGTGTGTGTGTGTGTGTGTGTGTGTGTGCGCGCGCGCATGCGTGCACGGGGGAAGGACCTCTAGCCAGGCAGCAGCTGTGGAGCTCTTGCATGGGCCACGGAGCTCCGGCCTGATCCCTTCACCCCAGCCATGGAGCCAGGCGACTTCAGAGCTCAGCCCAGGTTGCACAGCTCTGACCGTGGCACTCCAGCCCCAGCAATAGTGCATCCAGTAGCATTTAGAGAGTCCTGGAGAGCTGGGGCAGCAGCAGCTGCAGGCTGGAGCCCTAGTCTGGTGGCAGCACAGGCCATAAGGGAAGGGGTCTTCCCTGGTCCAGCAAAGCCCCTTGTTTGGGATCACTCAAGTCCAACGTGTAGTTACAATTTGGATTAAACTTTATGGTGTGGATGAGATTAATTCAGCTAGTGCTGAGCTACATAGCTCACTGTTCTATGGACCTAAGGCAACCTCCCCCCTCACATTAGCTAGCTCAGGATATGTCTACACTACAGCACTAATTCGAACTAACTTAGTTAATTCGAACTAAGCTCATTTGAATTAGCGCATCTAGACTTAAAAACTAGTTTGAATTAGCGTTTTGCTAATTCGAACTAGCATGTCCACATTGAGTGGACCCTGAACAGGGCTTAAGGCTGGCCGGAAGCAGTGCCGGCAGGGCATCAGAGGAGGACTTATAGCGTGGAGATGCTGTCTCAGACTAGCCGAGGGCTGTGCATAAAGGGACCCAACCCCCACCCCCACCCCAGACAGACAGTTCTCAGGGGTTCCCCGCTTGCAAAGCAGTCCTGGCTTGGAGTGCCCTGAGTGCCCACACTGGGCACAACACAGCACTCGGACATCAGACCAGCTGCACTTGCCACAGGCTGCCATCCGGAGGGGGGGTCAATCAAGGGGCTTCAGGAGAGCTTCCACCCCGAGGAGCCCGCAGAGCCAGCCCAGTCCTCCCCATTGGGGGCTTGTACCCATTCCTCCCTCACCTCCTTCCATCTACCTCTCCCTAGCCCCCCTTCCTGATGTACAAAATAAAGGACACGTGTGTTCAAAAATAGAAACTCTCTTTATTGAACAAAACTGGGGGAGACTGGGAAAAGGAGGTGGGAGAGGGGAAGAGAGAGTGTGGGAGAGGGGAGGTCAACTAAAATGATCAGGGGTTTGGAACAGGTCCCATATGAAGAGAGGCTAAAGAGACTGGGACTTTTCAGCTTAGGAAAGAGGAGATGGAGGGGGGATATGGAGAGGTCTATAAAAGCACGAATGGTATGGAGAGGGTGCATAAAGAAAAGTTCTTCATTAGTTCCCATAATATAAGGACTAAAGGACACCAAATGAAATGAATGGGTAGCAGGCTTCAAACTAACAACAGAAAGTTGTTCTTCACAAAGCAAATAGTCAACCTGTGGAACTCCTTGCTGCAGGAGGCTGTGAAGGCTAGAACTGAGTTTAAAGAGAAGTGAGATAAAGTCATGGAGGTTGGGTCCATGGAGTGGTATTAGCCAAGGGGTAGAAATGGTGTCCCTGCTGGAGGCTGGAGATGGATGGCACGAGACAAATGGTTTGGTCATTGACTTCGATCCATCCCCTCCAGGATACCTAGTGTTGGCCGCTATTGACAGACAGGCTACTGGGCTAGATGGACCTTTGTTCTGACCCAGTACGGTCATTTTAAGCTCAGGGCTCAGGGTCGGGGGTCTCAGTGGACCACCTTGATTTTCATGCAAACCTGCTCCTGGGTGGCCAGGCTGGCAACTATCCTGCCCTAGACGGCCACTTTCCTGTGCTTAGTGCGGAGGTCATGGATGAGGTCCACGATGTCTGCACTAGACCAGGCGGGCGCCCGCCTCTTGGGGACCTGGGCAAGCTCCCAGGAGCTGCCAGCCTGGTCCCGGGAAGAGGTGGAGGGCTGGGTGGCAGCGGGTGGCTGGCTCGAGCCGTGCAAGGTGCAGGGTCTGCTGGCTGGGTGCTGGCAGGCTTGCACCTGGCACGGTCACCGTAGCCAGCCCGTGCCCCTTTAAGGGCTCCGGGGCCGGGAGGGGGGCAGAAGAGTTTTCCCGGTGGTGCCCAGAGTGGCCACCAGGGAAAGCTGGGGAGGGCTAGCCTCCCAGTAGTTCAAATTAAGTGGCTACACAGCCCTTAATTCGAACTAGTTAATTCGAACTAGGCGTTAGTCCTCATGCAATGAGGTTTACCTAGTTCGAATTAAGTGTTCCGCTAGTTTGAATTAAGTTCGAACTAGCGGTTCGCGTGTGTAGCGCCTATCAAAGTTAATTCGAACTAACGTCTGTTAGTTCGAATTAACTTTGTAGTGTAGACATACCCTCAGAGTGCCTGTCATGTAGACCTGGGTTACTTCTTTTCAATTGCAAATATTGTCATTTGACTGTTATAATCATGTTCAATCACCTCCATCAGGGTTAATGCCTTCAGTGACAAACTGAGATTGTCCCTTGATATATGCAGGCAAATTTTCAATCAAACTGAAGCTGTCCCCAATATTGCATGCCTGTTTTTGAAACATGTAAATATGGTAATTAGTTTCCCCCACTTTTTCAGCCCTGCAAACATCCCTGTATTTTTGTGGGCAAAGTCACATGTACATTCAAAAATAAATGTTTAGAATTTGAGATGAGTTCTCAATATTTGCCCGTTAGTGTTTCTCTGTTGGCTAATAGCATCCTTAACAATTTGGCTGATCACAGCAAGACCATCTCTAGAACTGGTTTCTCTCTCTTCTACTTCAATCTTTGCTAAGCTGCATGTGAGCATATGTTCAGGAGGAAATAATTCACCACTGGATGGAATGGGTTTGAGGTCCTGGAGGGACCTGTAGTGTTTGTAGGACTAGATTATATATATTTAAATATATTTTGAGTTTTATAATATGAATAATCTATGTTCACTCAGATATGGGACTAGAGAGAGATTTGAGTTTCTGCTGAGCCACTAAAAATAATCATGCAATCTTTGCCACTTGACATGTCTTGGAAGTTCCTTTCTGAAATCAGCCTCAGTTTTGGTTTTAAAAATTATTCTGTGATTGGAAATGTTTCAAGTCTAAGGACAGTGGAAAACAATAGCCCCAGTAGTATATTGTGTCTTCGTGCAGCCACTCAGAGCACGTCTACAGAGCAGGGCTAAAGCCAAAATAAGCTACCCAGCTTCAGCTACAGCAGTTGTGTAGCTTAAGTTGAAATAGCTTATTTCGGCTTTTGGTGCTGTCTACACAGCGGGAAGTCTGAGGAAGAGCAGTCTTCCTCCGACTTCCCATACACCTCATAAAATGAGGGTTACAGGAGTCAGAGTAAGCAGTCCTCTGGCAGGACATTATGTCAAAATAATTGCTTGTGTGTGGACACCGACTATGTTACTTCGGAATAATGCTAGTTATTCCGAAGTAACACTACTATATACTCAGAGAGGTTCAGATGCTGCCCAGATGATCAGCAGGGAGCCCACAGCTAAGTTTTTTGTTTCTACTGATGGTGCACACATGGCTCGGTGCACATAAAAAGTATTCCATGCATGGATGGAAAAGGAAAATATTAGAGGGACTATAGGCCCCACTGCTTCACCAATGCTCTTCAACCTTAACTGAAACTAATAGTAGAGAAAATTGAGTTCTTTCACTATAATTTTTTTTAAAATTTTGGAGCTAAATTCTGCTTTTGGTGTAAGGTTATAAATAAAATAATTGGAGTTATTTCAGATGTACACCAGAGTAAATGGGAACAGAATTTGATCCTCTTGTATCATATGCTTCCCTCGACTGAATTTCCAGTTATCACTTAGAATTAGAAGGAATTTCAGACTATTTGTTCATTGAGTCCAGGGCTTTCCCTACTGGAGTCATCACAACTTCATGGTAACTGAATTTTACATTTCTTAGTCACTGTTCTTTGACTCTGGAAAGATTATTTCAGAACAAGGAATTTAGAGAAGGGATGTAAAAATGTGGTTAAAAATGTAATCATGTAACAGCTAAAAATCCCTGCCGTTACATGGCTGCATTTTGCAGTATAAAGATAAAATAAGCTTTATATTCAGAGCCTACAGTGCAGCCTCCCCAGGAGTGGGGAGCCAGCATGTAACCTGGTGTTATGGAGAGCAACATTTTGTTGTATATATATTTCAGTACAGGCCAGCTCATCCCACTGGTTAGGTTCTTCCTTGTAATGGAATGTGGTGTTAGTACTGATTTGAATCTGAAGTCATATGGTCTAAAGAGATAAGCCAGGCTATCAGTAAAAATACAGTTGAAATTAAACTTAGGTACAGTATCTGACATAACTCTTACAAAAATGTGTTGATTGCCATTGTATTATGCTGTTACTGGAGCAAGTGGGAAACATCAATCTTTACAGTGTTTATGTAGGACCAGTTATTTAGCAATAACACTGCATATTTCAGAGCAACTACAATGTGATTTCTGATCTCTGATAGTCTGCTTATTAGAGTTGATGATGTTGTAGAGTTATGGAATATGCCATTGTGCCAGTGACCTTGCTAAAATCTGCCATTAAATTGTTCAACATTGTTGTTCTTACAGGGTTTAGGAGAAATTGATAAGCAAACATAATGGACCTGGGCACATTCATATTGAGACTGCTCTTGCTCCCATTAAAATAAGTGACAAAACTTTCATTAACTCTACTAAGAGCAAGTTCAGGATTTTAAGCAGAGACAATGGGCCAATTCTGCTTTCACTGAACTAGCTATCAATCTGAGAAAACCCTTCCGAAAACAGTGATGTTACTGCAATATACACTAAAGTAAGAATAAAATGTGAATCAAGGATTCACATCAGAATAAAACAAAGTGATAAGATTGCCCCCTTACTTCTTCATCATTGCACTTCAGTCTATACGAGGCGAGATCATGATCTGCTGAAGGTAGAAGGGAATTCATTCTGTGGGCCATATCAACTGGTGTAAATTCACATAGGTATGCTGACATCGAGAGAGCTGTGCTGACTTTCAACATCCTTTATATTTCTATTTTGAGGTTTCCCCACACACTAACAAGATTGTCTCTCTTACCCTTCCCCCAACACGCCTTCCCTAAGATGGAGGGCCAGGTTCCATCTTCTGGTTCTGCCTATAAAAATTAACTTTTTACTGTTAATAACAGAAAACATATTTCACATGTAAACTGACCTGAATCAAGGTAAACACTTTCATTTCAGACTTTCAGAGCCACCTGAAAGTAATTTTTAAATACTTTTATTGTGGCTAAATTAAAACACAAGCCCTGTCGATGAAATCTCTACTGTACTGACAACAAGGAGACCAGTGGCACCTAAAAGCAATTTTATAATGGCATAAAATGTCATGAGTTGCAACTGGAAGGTTATTGTCCCTGACTCTATAATTACTTCAGAAGAGTCTCAGGTCAGTTCATCACCAATCACTGAAGCAAGAGAACATTCCACAAACTGGGATACTGGGAAGCATTCTTTAGGTAATTTGTAAGTTGATTCATCTTTTGGGTCCACCTCTTAGACATGAGAAAAGTCTCCCCAATCTTCCATGGAGATTATTTGGTTTCTCCTTCATACATGCACATCCCCACAGAATAAGGACTCTTCTGCAAGAATAAGATCCAATGCATTGGTACTAGTGGATTTCAAAGGCTTTAATTTTAAATATGCTGCATACCCAAGAGCTCCTTTACTTGATTGTATACATCACCTGCTCTCTTGCAGAAAGCATCCTTCCTTGTGAGCCCACCCTCAGATAGTGTCCTCTGTCCCAGGTAGAGATCAATCCCTTTTGGGTGACATTTTCCCAACCACATCAGTAATGAGAGACATGTTAATTGCATGAAGCATTGTCTCCAGCAGAAGGCTGAAAATACACCTTCCATTACCAGATAGCTGCATTACTGAAGAAAAGTCAATACACCTGCACAAAACAGAGGATTGTAGTTCTCACTTGGATATAAAAGACCTAAATTCATAAGACTAAATAAATCTTCCTTAAAAAACAATAGTTTTTGCTTCTTGTTAACACATACAAGTATTCACACTGGCAGGATTTTATAACTGACCTACCACTATACCCTTTACAGTGAAATTGATTTTTGTCTGTCACCCTAAGGGTGTGACCTACAA
Organism: Pelodiscus sinensis; assembly: GCF_049634645.1. NCBI lineage: Eukaryota > Metazoa > Chordata > Testudines > Trionychidae > Pelodiscus > Pelodiscus sinensis. The sequence continues at coordinate 7,693,076 of NC_134725.1, forward strand.
TGGCGCGAATTATGGAGTCAATATTATGAACATATTGTGCAGACAGTAATGTCAATAATAGCATATCAATGAATGCTGAGTGAAAAGCACCGAATTTTTCACAAATCTTGCATAAGCAAAATGTAATCACAATAGGTCAGCAGCCTCTAGAATAAATATAGTGCAAGCATATATCAAACAAACAGTTTGTATAAAGCAAAGGCCACAAACAGAAGGATTCTGTCACCAGAAACAAAACTAGCATGTATTTCCCTGCAGGTATGCAGAGCTGTAGTTTCCTGGAGTATCTTTCCATGTTTCGGTAACTTATTAAAATGTAGATACACACGTATCCAAAAACTTGTGGTTCAGAACTGCAGATGGGGAACCATGCACATGTACAGTTTAATATAATAAAACCTCTCCACGCCTTCACATGCATGAACACACAATGAGATAATGCGCCCCAGCACCACAGAGCTTGCTTTTCAGAGCCAGACATGCTGTCATAAGAATCCCTCAACTAGGGGCCTTTTTCTAATTAATGTCATGCTATCTGCATCCCGCACTAGGTCTTGTACAGAGGAATGTGAGGGGGATGTGAGGGGATGGAGGGAGGAAGGATGGCTGCTAGCAGGGACAATCTGGCTAATTACCTTTCTGAAATATTAGCTAAGCACAATGGACCTTTATATGGCTCAGGTAGAATCTGGGAGTGTGAAGGAGACGACTTTATTCTTTGCAAAAGGGAGCAGACTGAAGCAGGAGCTGACACAAGGCCAGTATCCCTTGGGAAGGTCATTGCACTGTATCAGCAGCCTTCCTCCTCTTGCTAATTTTTTCTCCACACAGTAAAACATTTCTAGCTCGCAGTGACATTCAGCTCTGCCTTCAGTCAGCAAAACCTGTCTCTATTGTTTCAAAATCACAGCTCTCCCTCCTCCCCTTTTCAAATTCCTTCCTATTGAGAAAATAGAGGAGTTATGCTAATCCTTAATCTGATTTACGCGAGCCAGAGAGAAATGCGGAGCATTTCACTTACCTCCTCACAGCCAGGCAAGCAGGCAGCCACCACCTCTTCAATTCACCAGTACAAATGTTCACATCCACTAGAGCTTCCTCGTCTCTCCTGTGGCCCTGTTTCACATCAGTCACTAGCCTTCACAGGGAGAGGCTGGACAGCAGCTGCAGAGGCATTAGACCAAAAGCCCATCTGAGGGAGAAAATTTGCTTTTTACTCATTTTCTTCCTTAAAAAAAAAAACAGAAGCACTCGTCTGTGTCCCGTGGTCCCCTGGTGTGAGACAGGGAGGTGTTTAGTGATCACACAGAAGACAGCACGGGGTGGGGGAGAGTTTCTGGTTGGCTGTAGTGGGAGGAGTCGGAGGTAGAGAGCTTGTTTCCAAGTCAACAGAAGGTGGGGGTACAGCTATCTTTGCACTGAAAGGAGGACCACACTGGAGAGCACAGCTGGCTGAGGCGCTTGCTCGCTTGCAGAGGCACTGTACTCCGGGATTGGCCCTTTTGGAAGGCAGAGCCTGAATTGTCACACGTGTTCTCCAATGGGGAAAGCGCTGCTGCTTAGGGAGGGGAAAAGCAGCGCTGGAACCACGCTCACTGCAGCGCTTCGCTTTCTCTCCTTTCTCTTGCTCTTCCGCTGGTCGCAAGATAGGTCTCGTCGGATAAGAAGCTGTGCTGCTGAATGGGTTCCTTGTCTTCCGTGCTGTACTGCACACAGATTATATAATGCACTATGCAGACACATTTATGTGCTTGTGTTCATTTTACTCTTCCTGGGATGTTTTCCCCTGCAGTTGTACTCCTGTCGGTCCCAGTCTAGATCAGTTTGATTATTTTTTAAAATAATTTGACCGTGTGTGTTTCTTTTCTAAGGCAGGGATGCTGTTGTACTAGCCACCATCTACATGCATTTTAGAACAGCAAGTCTCCTGAGGAAGTAGAACATAAGTCATTTTACTGGGGCAGAGTGTATTTTTATTATTCTGTTGCAGTTTTTCCTGCTCTCTTTTTCTTCTTCAAACACATTTTCTTCTTTGTTTTTCCTTTTACCTTTGACATTTTTCTCACTCTTTTTCCCTTTTACAGGTATATAATTGGCTGAGCATTGCTGTCTTTGGCACAGTGACTAATTTACCTGGGAAATGAATGCATTCCATTACCATGTTAATGCCTGCAGTTATCCTACTTATTATTTCCCGTGTCTGTTGTTGACTTTTTCCATTTAATTCTGTATATCAGTAGTCTCAGGATTTGTGATCCTCCTGTCCTGATTGCTTAATACCTCTTCTTAGCTGTATTTCACCATTTGGCATCTCTGGGCATCTGCAGTGGAAGTAGAAAAGGTGAAAGCTGTAGTGTAAATTGGCCTGGTGATTTTAGCATCCAGCAGGGCTAGTCTTTCCTTACAACTTCCACTGTTGATACCACTGGCTGAACTGCTGAATTTCAATGCTGAAACTGTAATTCTAATTATAGGCCCATCTAATGCCCCTCCCCAAACCTCACAGCACATGTTGAAAAAGATGTGCATAGTTTTCATGCTTTGAAATTGTTGGAAAAATTATATGCTGCTGCCTTCATAGACAATCCGTGAATGTCACTTTGTGATGTGAAAGTCTTGGTAAATAATTATTTGAGAAAGTAGTCTGATGAGTGTGGTGAATGTGGACCCTTTCCCCCCCATTATGTCTCTCTGTAGCAAGATGCCATGAAATCCTTCTCTTGTATAACACTCGATATATACTATAGCTGGGTCCATGCTGTTGCTTACCCAAGTATTTGTTCATCTTGACATTGTCAATCACTCACCAAAGCTGAATTCTTGCTTATTTACTGGCATTTTGGGGAGGAATAGGACCAGTCAAAACTTTTGGAGTTTTACAGAATTCATATATGTTGAGTTTCAATGTAAACTTTTATAAAATAGAAATATGAGAGAAGTTGCAAATCCAGTAGGTTTTTGTCTAATTTATTTCACTGACGTTTTTGATTTGTGAATAACAATATCAACACATACACACTGTCTTTGTAGGGAAAAAAAACTATTCAAAGACCAGAGGTATCTCCTCAATTTCTCTTCCTTATATTTCAAAATTTAATTATAATCATTCAACTTTCTATCTAGGGGTATGTCTACACTACAAAGTTAATTCGAACTAACGGACGTTAGTTCGAATTAATTTTGATAGGCGCTACACTAGCGCTCCGCTAGTTCGAACTTAATTCTAACTAGCGGAGTGCTTAGTTCGAACTAGGTAAACCTCTTTCTACGAGGACTAAGCCTAGTTTGAACTTACCAGTTCGAATTAAGGGGTGTGTAGCCCCTTAATTCGAACTAGTGGGAGGCTAGCCCTCCCCAGCTTTCCCTGGTGGCCACTCTGGCCAACACCAGGGAAACTCTATTGCCCCCCTCCCGGCCCCGGACCCCTTAAAGGGGCATGGGCTGGCTACAGTGCCCGTGCCAGGTGCAAGCCTGCCAGCACCCAGCCAGCAGACCCTGCACCTGGCATGGCTCAAGCCAGCCACCCGATGCCCCCCAGACCTCCCCCTCTTCCCGGGACCAGGCTAGCGGCTCCCGGGAGCTTGCCCAGGACCGCAAGAGGCGGGCACCTCCCTGGTCCAGTGCAGACATCGTGGACCTCGTCCACGACCTCCACACTAGGCACAGGAAAGCGGCCGTCTAGGGCAGGAGAGCTGCCAGCCTGGCCACCCAGGAACAGGTGTGCATGAAAATCAAGGGGGTCCACTGAGACCCCCAACCCTGAGCCCTGAGCTTACAATGGCCGTCCTGGGTCAGACCAAAGGTCCATCTAGCCCAGTAGCCTGTCTGCCGACAGCGGCCAATCCTAGGGACTCTGGAGCGGATGGACCGACGACAGTGACCAAGCCATTTGTCTCGTGCTATCCCTCTCCAGCCTTCCACAAACTTTGGGCAGGGACACCACTCCTACCCCTTGGCTAATACCACTCCATGGACCCAACCTCCATGAATTGATCTCACTTCTCTTTAAACTCTTTTCTAGTTCTAGCCTTCACAGCCTCCTGCAGCAAGGAGTTCCACAGGTTGACTATTTGCTTTGTGAAGAAGAACTTTCTGTTACTAGTTTGAAGCCTGCTACCCATTCCTTTCCTTTGGTGTCCTCTAGTCCTTCTATTATGGGAACTAATGAAGAACTTTTCTGTATGCATCCTTTCCACCCCACTCATGCTTTTATAGACCTCTATCCTATCCCCCCTCAGTCTCCTGTTTTCTAAACTGAAAAGTCCCAGTCTCTTTAGCCTCTCTTCATATGGGACCTCTTCCAAACCTCTGATCATTTTAGTTGCCCTCCCCTCTCCCACCCTCTCTCTTCCCCTCTCCCACCTCCTTTTCCCAGTCTCCCCCAGTTTTGTTCAATAAAGAGAGATTCTATTTTTGAACACAATTGTCCTTTATTTTGTACCTCAGGAAGGGGGGCTAGGGAAGGGTAAGTGGAAGGAGGTGAGAGAGGAATGGGGTACGAGCCCCCGATGGGGAGGACTGGGCTGGCTCTGCGGGCTTCTGGGGGTGGAAGCTCTCCTGCAGCCCCCCAATTGCCCCGTCTCCGCAGATGGCAGCCTGCAGCAAGTGCAGCCGGTCTGATGGCCGAGTGCTGTGATATGCCCAGTGTGGGCACTCAGGGCACTCCAAGCCAGGACTGCTTTGCAAGTGGGGCACCTCTGAGAACTGTCTGTCTGGGGTGGGGGTCGGGTCCCTTTAAGCACAGCTCTCGGCTAGCCTGAGACAGCAGCTCCACACTCTAAGTCCTCATTTGATGCCCTGCTGGCACTGCTTCCGGCCATCCTTAACCCCAGTTCAGGGTCCATTTAATGTGGACATGCTAGTTTGAATTAGCAAAACGCTAATTCGAACTAGTTTTTAGTTCTGGATCCGTTAGTTCGAATTAGTTTAGTTCGAATTAACTAATTCGAACTAAGTTAGTTCGAATTAGCGCTGTAGTGTAGACATACCCTAAGATACAACCAGATTTGCTCCTATCCCACAGACAGAGACAAACACCTACAAGATCTATATAGAGAGAGGTAGCCGTGCTAGTCTGATCTTGCTAAAAGAAAAGAAGAAACTATATAGCACTTTAAAGACTAACAAGATGGTTTAATAGGTGATGAGTTTTCGTGAGAAAGTGGGACTGGCCCACGAAAGCTCATTACCTATTAAACCATCTTGTTAGACTTTAAAGTGCTACATAGTTTTTCCTTCTGTTTTAGCAAGTTCTATATATAGCATTCTTAAAACTGAAATACCCACCCGCTGAAGTGAAAAAACAGATTGACAGAGCCAAAAAAGTACCCAGACATGAACTATTTCAAGACAGGCCCAGAAGAGAAAACAACAAAATTCCACTTGTTATCACCTACAGTCCTCAACTTCCCCCCCTCCAACACATTATCAACAATCTACAATCTATCCTAGAAAATGAACCCTACCTCTCAGAGGCCTTGGGAGAAAGGCCAATTCTCGCTTACAGATAACCCCCTAGTCTCAAACAGATTCTTTCCAGTAACAACGCAACACACGTTCATCATAATCATCCAGGAATCCACCCCTTCAATCAGCCCCAGTGCCAACTCCTGCCTGCACATCTATACCGGCAATTTCATCACTGGACCCACTGACATCAGCCACCAAATCACAGGCTCATTTAATTGCATATCCACTAATGTTATTTATGCCATCAAATGCCCCTCTGCCATGTATATTGGCCAAACTGGATAGTCTCTACGGGAAAGAATTAATGGACACAAATCAGATATCCGAAAAGGCAACACACAAAAACCTGTTGGAGAATACTTTAATCTTCCTGGACACTCATTAATGGATCTCCAAGTTGCCATTTGTTTCAGACCAATTCCACAAGCCAAATACACACAGAAGAATTAGAATTTAACTTCATTCACAAGTTTAATTCTCATGCAAATGGTATGAATGGTGATATCAGATGGCTCGCACAATATCAACCAACCACACTATGAGGGTGCCAATGGTTCTTGGTGTCTATGTAGAATCTGGTGTTTGTCATCTTCCTTTCCAAGTGCAAATTTATGGTTCTTATCAGCCTCTTGTAACAATTTAGTCTTTAAGATGCTACTAGACTATTTGTTGTTTTTTAAGTCTTTCCTGTTAAAGATTAACTCCGCTATCCCTCTAAAGCTTATCTTCTCACTGTCTCTTTTTTCTTCCTCCTCTCCATTTTTTTCCCTTCTTCCCCCACCCCTTTCCCTTATTTATTCTTGGAACTGGATTTCCAAAAATCCAGTCATCTGAAGAAGTGGGTTGTGCCCACGAAAGCCCATGATACCATCTACATGTTTTGTTAGTGTTTAAGGTGCTAATAGACTATTTGTGGTTTTTTAAGTTGTTATATTTTAAAGTACACTAAGTGACCCAAAATCTGCAGCTGTTACTATCACATGCACAAAGAGAGCAACTCCTAAACTAAACCTAGCACCTACTGAGAAATAAATGCAGCCAACCAATAAAATGAATGTTTTACAGATTCATTTAAGACCAATAAGAAAATAAAATGTAACTCCCAATGGTTCATAAGGAACAAAGGAAATGCAGTAGTAAACTTAGTACTAATTAATGCTTTTTTTTCCAAATAAGCAATCAGAGAAAAAACATCAGATTTCACAAAGTCCAGTTCTACCTGCATTATTTTTAGGTGGTAAAGCCATTATCAAGAAACAATTATAGAATATAGCTATCATAGGAATAGTCACCAATAAGACATTTGACTCTACATTATTTCTGAACCAGTTCCTGATCAATTGGACCAGGAGATCAGTAATGAAGAAAGATAAAACTGAAATATTCAGCCATTCTCTTTATTGTGCTGTTGGTAAAAGTCATGGTTTAGCTCTTGTGCTGTAAGAGCAGGCTGATTTCAGACTCTAGAACATGTAAGATTTCTGTCTGGAGCTCACTCACCACTGTGCAATGAACAGCATGGCATCAGTATCTTTTGCTTTGTATTTCAGGGTTTAGATTTTGGAAGAAGAGATTTGTTTTGCCTCTAACAAAAATACCTTTGTTTGCTTTTAGTAGTAACTGCATAGTCGGGCTGCAAAACAGAGCTACCTCTTACAGATTTCTGACTAGACCTTTGGAACATGAACAGAGACTGTGTCCAGAGAATTCATTCTGTGCTTTACACTGAATCCAATGCATGTTGGCACAGGCCTTGGTAGCTTAACCAGTGCAATGCAGATACTCATCCAATATGGATTTGATCAAGAAAATTCAGTTAGATACTTCATTATAGAGTCTCAGGGCCTGATTCCTCTGCAATTGTGTAGTAATCATTACACATCCACAAACTAATTGCAAAGTGGGTGTCCATTATCACAAATGCACATGGAGAGATCTGATTTGGTAAAACTTTACACAAACATGAAGGTACTTAGCAACCTTTAAAGTGTTTTGAGATTTATGGTTGAAAACCACTATGTAAATGATAGGTATTGTTATTATGTTATTATTATTATTATTATTATTATTATTATTATTATTATTATTATTATTATTATTATTACTACATACATTATAAAATACTAGAGCAACAATCACTATGAGCTCAAACTTCTCAGCTTCAGAATGCTAGTTATTTTTTGTGATTTGACAATACCTAATTTTACATGGCAAGAAAGGAGTGAAACCCATTAAAAAGACTCATGTAAACCACAAAGGGAACTAACTATACAGGGAAACCAGTGAAACAGACAATATACAGTCTACTGCCAAGTGTACGCAGTACACAAACTGATTATAAAAGAAAAATATTTTGATCTTTTTGCTAATGTATGTGTAGGAGTTGCTTGTATCCATAGTACATTTTAAAGGTCCAGTGAGAGTTGTGAGTGGCTATACTTGAGGACACAAGGTAAACGATCTATCTATCTATCTATCTATCTATCTATCTATCTATCTATCTATCTATCTATCTATCCCCACACACCTCATCCATCTATCTATCTAATCAATGGACTTGCAAACACATGGACAGACACACACTCGCTTTCTCTCTCTCTCACTCTCTCTCTCTCTGTCTCAGTATATGTATATATATACACACATACATCAGATAACTCTACAACTGTTGATTCTATATTTATTAATTAATTTATTTATGTCTGTGAGTCCATTTGTTCAAGAAGTCCTCCTGAACCGTGAGAGCTAGGGCCACCAAATTTGGTATGCAGATTCCTTTTCTCCTAACATAAAGCAAGGTCAGGGTTTGGTTGTGCCAAGACAACTGGAAGTCCCAGGAAAAGGACTGTTTTTTATAACAAGCAAAGGGAGGGGTTGCTGTTCAAAGGGCCATGTTCTGAGAGTGGCCACTGAGGGGGGCGGACAGTGAGCCCACAGGGGAGAGCTATCCTGCAGTGTCCATTGGGGGCAGCCACACCACCAAGAGAGTGGCCAGCAGGGTTGGGGCTCTACCATCTTGCCTGCCAGCACACCTGGTAAGTAGCATCCCCTGCCCCAAACCCTTCCTTGCCTGCTCCCAGCCCTTGGTTGCAGCACTGATGGGGGGGAAGAACAGGCCTCAGGCAGGCTGGGGGTTTGGCTGGAGTGGGGGAGGAGACCAACCTGGAGGTAGCATGGGGGGAGAGAGAAAGAACAGGTCATGGGCAGCCTCTGTGGGGAGGATGCCTGGAGGGGAGGGAAAAAGAACAGCCACAGGTGAGCTGGAAGGGGGGGGGGAGAACCGATCCCGGGCAGCCTGTGGGATGGCCTGGGGAGGGGGAAAAGAACAGGCTGCAGGTGGTCTGGAGGGTGACTTGGGGAAGAAAACATGCCCTGATCCCCAGTGTCCTGCACATCTCCACCCCTCCCCCCAACCCCTCCACACCTCCAGTGCCCTGTCCTGAAGGACCTGGGCAACACTGAGTCAATCTGCAAGTATTTGCATATATACGGGTGCATAGGCGAGAATGCAGCTAAAAGCAAGTCTTTTTTTGTATTTGGAGCCCCCCTCATAATCTGAGGCCCTAAGCTGTAGTTTACTTAGCTTGTGCATCAGTCCAGTACTGTCCCTCCCCTCCTTGCCTGCGTCGCTACCCAGCAGGTGGTAGCTGCATAAAAAGCCTCTGGTGGCCGCATGTGCTATGGTGGCTATTTTTGAGAATTGTTGCTGCTCTAGATGCTTGGAGAATTTTTCTCTTCATACCGATTACATATTTTTCCTAGAGTTCAAATTTTTGTGTGTGCGGAGGTAGTTAATATAAATGTTGTAAAATCTTAACTGTAAAAATAGCCAGATTATACTTATATTAAAATGGTACAATTTACTGTCTTGTGGATTTAAAATACTCCCTTCCTTGCCAGGTGAATGCCACTGAAAAAACACTGAATTCCACTAACAGCCTCTGTTCCATGCACTCACCCCCCACCACCAGACATGGAATTATAAGGCTCAAGGACTGTATCTTACAGCAGTTTTGAAATTTTCTGATTTTATATTTTTTTCAAATGGAAAACTTTTTTTTCAGCCTTTGGACACAATCTTGCTCCTATTGAATTTAATAGGAGGAATCAGGTCTCTCCAGTATCATCAAATTGGGCCCTTGTAACATAGGATCATTAAGGCTGCAGCTCTTGCAGAGAGAAACAACAGCTTCTTTCCTTAAATGGCGATAGGGCAATGAAGACAAAGAGTTTAGAATATGCTTAGAAAATTTTATAAACTCTCTATACAGGCAGTCCCCGGGTTACGTACAAGATAGGGACTGTAGGTTTGTTCTTAAGTTGAATTTGTATGTAAGTCGGAACTGGTACATATTGTAGGGGAAACTCTAGCTGAACATTTCTCCAGGGCTCAGTTTTATTCTCCCACACCTCACTTCCCTCAGTCCTTTATTCTCAAGCTGAGGTGTCTGCTGAGAAAAGCAGCTCCGCATCTCCCTGGTCTGCTGGGGAGGGGCATAGCTTCGCATCTCCCTGGTCTGCTGGGAGGAAGCAGCTAGTGCGGGGTTGCCTCACCCCGTTTGTAAGTGGGGATCTGATGTAAGTTGGATCCATGTAACCCGGGGACTGCCTGTATTCCCATTTATCCAAAAATGATTTTATAACAGCAATATGTAGCACTTGCATAGCACTTTTCATTGGTAGGTCTCAAATTACTTTTCAAAGGAGGTCTTTTTATCCCTTCCAGAAATTGAGAAACTGAGGCATGGTGAAGTCTGAGAAACTGAAGCATAGTCTCCCAGCAGCACTGCGAATAGAACCTATGTCCCTTGAATTGTTGCATAGTGGTCTAACCAACAGACTGCAGGCCCAGATCCTTAAACGGATTTAAATATTGCTCACTCATACTGATTTCAAAAGGAGTTAGGTGCCTGCAGATGTGGGGCACAGTGCCTACTTGTGATAAACACAGTGCTTGACTGTTCCCACCCCCTAGATCTCAGCATAGCCTTTCATGTATGGATCCCTACTTCTTTATGGAAGGGGGTTTAAAGTCAGTCCATACCACAAAGAATATCTACATGAATAAGGAGGACTCCTGGGTTCTGATTCCAAATGGATCTTAGTTCAGGGGTTCTCAGAATGAGGGTTGGGACTTTTCAGGGAGCCATGAGTTGAGGGCAGGGGGTTGGAAGTTGTCAATCTCCATCCCAAACCCTGCTTTGCCTCCAGCATTGATCATGGTGTTAAACATTTAAAAAGTGTTTTCAATTTGTAAGGGGGGAGGGAGTGTCACACTCTGAGACTTGCTGTATGAAAAGGGTCACCAGAACAAAACTGAGAACCACAGGTCTAGTAGTTAAAGCAGGGGGCCTTGCATTCACTACTCCTGGGTGACTATTCCCAACTCTGCCCTAGATTACATTCTCCTCCTGAGCAAGCCAGGCCACTGTGCTATGCCTCAAATTCCCCTCAATTATAAAATGGAGTACAGTGCCCCACCCTTTCTCAACAGTGTCATCCACTGGGGCAGTTTTTGCATTCTGACATGTGCGCTAAGCATCTGTAGGCTAAAGGGCTATCTTTTCTGTGGATTTAATGTATGAGTTTTATTTCCTGCCTCAGTCAACTTGGGTTATACGAATACAAAAGCAAACAGCACAAGAACTGGGTCCTTGTGCTCTGCATACACATGATCTTTCTCCAAATCCTGCAAATTCTTGGTCTTACCTTGTATGCACAGCCGCTGCCCAACAGGGAACTCGCCTTGGCTCTAGGCACAGTTGTTGGGGGGGATTTCCCAGCAGGAAACTCCCCTAAAGAACGTTGTGGTTTTCCTCCTTCAGGTTGGGATTTTCCATTCTCTTGGGATTGATTCATATTATGTGTAAATTGACTGTGTCCAATCACCACTTTATGCAATGTGATCTTCCAGAAAAACTGGAGCTGAGTGACTGGAAATGAATCCCTAAGGGAAAGCTACCCACACTAAAGCTCCTTTATGCATACAGATCTCTAGACACTACTGCATGGAATGCAGATGGGGAGGTGGGTTATCTGTGCTTCAGAGCTCTTTATCTAGACTGCATGTGCATCGTCTAGGAAATAGGCATAAGCTGATTTTTTTTGTACATCTTACACAATTACAACAAAGTCCGTGGGCCTGATTCTTCATTGCCTTCACCTTGTATAATCACAACAGATATCAACCACATCAGAACAACAATGTTTTTTTCCTTCCTTGCACTCTTTCTGCCTCTCTACTGCCCTTCAAGAAAGAACAGGGCTGTAAGAACTAGATCTCTTGTCACAACAGAGAGACTCGAGCCATGTCTTCACTAGATGTAAAATCAATGCTGCCATGGTCGATCTTCTAGAGTTCAATTTAGTAAGTCTAGCTAAGACTTGCTAAATCGAATGCAGAGGGCGCTCCTGCTACCAGCCGATACTCAAGCTTGTATGAGGAGTAAGGGAAGCCGATGGGAGCATTTGTGGGGACAGTGGGAAAAGCAAAACAAAGTATGTCAACTCAATCCATGTATCTTGATTCAACATTCCCTATAAGTGTAGACCCGACCTCAATTAAAAGGCAGAAAGACATTTCTACAGTGTGCCACACCCACTTGTTGTGCTCTGGAGAGTGATAGTGATCCAAAGCCAACTTGTTTTGCTCAAACTGCTTGGTTTCATAAAGAATCAGGAAATTTCACCACCCTTTTTTCAGAAGTTTGCTGTCACCAACCACGCTCAGCCTGCTCCCAAAGTTGACTTTTTTACTTATGTAGAGTGGGTATTTTACTTTTATTTCATCCTTGATTAAAATGTGTAAAGGAAGGAGGGCTGGCTGAGTAGGTGGCATCTTCTCTCATCCCAGAGCTCTCAGAGCATCTACATTGTCTGCATTTCCTTTCTCTGTCTTGTGGGGAAATGACCTCAGGTGGTTGAGCAGTCTGACCCCTTCTTCTTAGTTACAGAGGTAGAGAATGCACCTTCTCATTGATCCTTAGTCTGAGATCCACCCACTATGCACTGGGGATATAGGAAGTCTCCACTGTTTAACTGTTTTGGTGTTTCATTGTGAAAAATGCACACAACCGTAGGCAGAAATCATGGGCACCAGTTTGACTGGGATAGATAACAGCTGTTCTGAGAAGCACTTAGAATACCTTCGAAAGGAGAGAGATTACCAGGACAGCCATAATTTATTGAGGAGTGTAATTGGGCAAATATACCTCATCACTTATGGGGTGAGGTAAGTGCATGATAGCCTAGACTAGTGTTTGAATCAGTAAGACTCCCTGTTGGCCAGCGTCAATAGTGGAGTTTGCTAGACCACCCTGCAAAAGGAAATCACCTGGGGAGGGAGGTGGAACCCACCTCCTTCCTGCTTCAGCAGGTCCCAACCCTGGGTCCTGGTGGTGGTGAATATAATCTCTGCCTGATCGCCAAAACAAGGCGATGTTGCAGGGACACTGACTGTTACCTTCGGGCATCTGCAGAAATCTGGACACCTGTCTGGAAATGGATGACAGGGGAGGAGTCATATGAAGATTCCCTGTTGTGTTTCCCCCCTCTGGGGCATCTGGCATTGGCCACTGTTGGCAGACAGGACACTGGGCTGGACAGACCTTTGGCCTGACCCAGTCTGGCCATTCTTATGTTCTTATGGTCTTGGTGTCTCCTGCGCCTGCATTCTGGGATTCCTGTTGCTCCTTGGCTGGAGCTGGTGAGGGGTGTCCTCCTTCTTGGCAATCAGCCATGACTGATCTGGGTTCCTCTTCTTTATACTGTAGCAGCAGTTGAAGCATGCCAAGCAGGGGCAAGGGGGCAGAACTTCCGCTGCCGAGATTGCCCTTCCTCTGTAGTGTGGGGCAAGTACATCCCCATCACCAGTAGTCATGTCTGATACTTTGTGATAGAAAAGTAAGTAGATATTTCAGACGTCCACAAAATAGCAAAGATAAAAGAGGGACAAGGCAGAACGGGGGGAAAAATGAAATCAGTATCTTAGCTGTCTGTATACAAATGCAAGATGTATGGGGAATAAGCAGGAAAACTTGAAGTGCTAGTAAATAAACACAGCTATGACATCGTTGGTATCACAGAGACCTGGTGGGATAATACACACGGTTGGAATATCAGGATAGAAGGGTGCTCAGGAAGGACAGGCAGGGAAAAAGAGTGGAGGCATTGCCTTATATATTAAAAATGAATACACGTGGACTAGAGATGTTAAGGATTAGTCGACTAAGCAAATGCTTATCAGATAATCAGTCAACTAGTCAACTGGTCGATTCTCCTACCCCTATTGCTGCATCTATCAGAGGCAGCAAAAGGGGGGAAGAATGGGTACTTCAAAGCAGCAGCACTACACAGCTGAGCCTGGGATCAGCTGTGCAGCATTGCCACTTTGAAACATCAAGCACCCGGGATCAGCTGTTTGGTGCAGCTGCACGTTGAGCCCAGGGTCAGTTGAGGGCTCCACAGCTGGTCCTGGGCTCATTTGTGGCATTTCTGCAGAACCTGGGATCAATTGGGGAGTCCCCAGCTGATCCGAGCTCCGCGTGGCATTTCAAATCAGCAGCGCAGCATGGAGCCCACTGCTGATTCTGAGTATCCCGCTGACCCCGGGCTCCATGCGCTGCCACTTTGAAATGCACAAGAGCTCCCACTAGGAACTGTGTACATTTCAAAGCTGGCACTCTACGTGGAGCCCAGGGTCAGTGGGACCTCCCGCTGGCCCCGGGCTGCACGTGGAGTTCCGCATTCCTCCTTTGAAATGTACAAGAGCCCCAGGGTACATTTCAAAGGAGGAATCCGGAAGTGCCTATCAACTAGTCGAGTAGTTGATGGAAATTCCATCGACTACTTGACTAGTCAGTTAACCACTAGTTAACATCCTTGGACTGAGGCTGAGATGAATGTAGGAGACAGACTTGTTAAGAGTCTCTGGGTTAGGTTAAAAGGAGTAAAAAACAAGGATGGTGTCATCTAAAGTGTTCTTGGCTTCTTCCCATAACAAGGGCTCTACTTCAGGCTACCTACCCAGGTAGAAGAGGTGGATGAAGCTTTTTTAAACACGTAACAAAATCATCCAAAGCACAGGGCTTGGTGGTGATGTGGGACTTCAACTATCCAGACATCTGTTAGGAAACTAACACAGCAGATCACAGATTGGTTGAGAAAACTACTGTGGGGAAGCTGTTCTAGATTGGATTTTAACAAATAGGGAGGAACTGGTTGAGAATTTGAAAGAGGAAGGCAGCTTGGGTGAAAGTGATCATGAAATGATAGATGATTCTAAGGAAGAGTAGAAGGGAGAACAGCAAAATAGAGACAATGGATTTCAGGAAAGGCAGATTTTAGTAAACTCAGAGAGCTGGTAGGCCAGGTCCCATGGGAAGCAAGACTAACAGGAAACACAACTGAAGACAGTTGGCAATTTTTCAAAGTGACATTATTAAGGGCCCAAGAGCAAACTGCCTAGGAAAGATAGGAAGCTGGCAGACCTGCTTCTTCTGAGGCTCTGCTGTGAGCTCTACAATATAAATAAGCTTATTTATGCTGCAGAGCTCGGAGCACGTGTAACTGTGTAACCTCTGAGATTTTCAGCAAATACATAGCTACCATTTTAACCAACGCTTTATATCCCTAGTGCAGAGATGTGGAGGGCTTTTTTGTTTTTTAAGTTTTAAGTTAGAAAATATATTAAAGCTTCAGAAATTCATAATGTGCTCTTATTTAAATGAAATTTACAAATTAAAAGCCTAATTACAACAATATTGTTTTAAAATAATTAACAGGTATGAAACACTATGCTCAGGTAACTCAAACTGCTCAACATATTTTTATGAAACATAAAAGCTGTATTTCTGCATTGAGACCAAATGAAAGACATTTCAGTCCAAAAGGGAGTGTTCTGATAAAATTATCTGAAAATGGAGACAGAGAGCTAAAATGCCAGATGTACATATAGGAATAGATTACAGATGAAAATGAATGTTATTTTTCATACTAGCTGTGCATACTTATCAGAGCGTGTATAAGCGAGAGGGTTTTGAGAGGTAGCGAGGTCTATCTAGTGCAGTGTTTCCCAATTGATGCTCCGTGGAACCCCAGGGTTCCGCAAAGCAAAAGTAAGGGTTACTCAAGAACACGGCATTGCCCTGCCCCCTCTTAAAGAGATAGAGTATTTTGCAGGTTTTTTTGCTCAAACAATTCTGGCGGGGCTTTTTTTTTTTTTTGCTTGTCAAATTTTACTCTGGAAACCCTAGGGGTTCCTTGAAATTATTTTAAGCTGAAAAGGGTTCCGTGGCCAAATAAAATCAGGAACCACTGATCTAGTGGATGCAGCAGTGGGCGGAGCCTCAAGAGATCTGGGAACATTTCCCTGCCCTTCTACTGACCTGCTGTGTGATGTTAAACATCTACCACTCTATGCTCTTCTTTCTCCTGCCCTCCTTTGTCCCTCTTGTCCATTTAGTCTGTAATGTTGTTGGAACTGAGACTGGCTCTTACGCATTTGTCCACTGCCTAGCAGAGTGGAACCGTGATCTCATTTGGCATGGTTGTGATAGAAAATATAATAAGTGTATCTAATTACAGAGCCTGTGTACCACAAATATGGATTATTCCTTTATGTTTTAACGTATCCCTTGGCTGCAATTAAATTATTTTTTTTGTCTTTTAAATATTGGGCTGTCCATCCTTAAATCAGAACCTAAAATAATTGCTTACAGAGTCAGTTTTATGACTTTTCATAAATATAATATGGAAAATTGTTTAAATGAGAATATCATATATATAATATCAAAGCTTGTTTAAAATAGGAACATAGGCAATAGAACAAATAATGAAAAAAACAATGCAACAAGACTCGGAGAGCTGTGGACAGTATGTGAGTCAGACAGTCAATGGAAAATGCAGAGCAGCAGTTTGATAAATGATTGGATCTGGTAGAGGTTTATTGTAGTAACAGTTAATGATTGTCTGGGCCCTTGATCTACCTGAGCAAATATTTCGGCAGGTAAAAGATCCAGTATTAACTGAAGAGACTTGAATCAATCCAAATTCTCTTATGAACATGTTCATTTTGTTATACTCACTAAATTATCTTTCCTTTCTGTAAATAACTTTAATAAATTATGCCAACTGTTTGTGGAAGCAATGATGTCATCAGTATCTTTTATGGCAAGATGTTTCATGAATCACTTTGCTCATCTCTTATATTTGTATGTCTCCCTTACTACTCAGAAAAGTACCAAGGGATTTGTAATCTGTCACATCTGAAACTTGATTCGGTCACATGTCTGGGGCACAGATCCTAAAGACTAGCTATTCTCTGAATACTTTAATTCACTGAATATCATTTGAACTCAGACCTTGAGAGCAAGCAATACGAATGTCAGCTCTAAGAGATTAGACATTTATATGGATGGTGAACAGAGTTATATTAGACAGGATAAAAATTGTTTAATAAATGCTCATGCTTCAGGACACAAGCCAAGCAGTCACTGACAGGGCTGGGAAGAAACAGATGTTCCATAATTTTTCACAGTAGATGTGGAGGGGTTTTTTGTGTTTGTCCATGAAACGTCTGGTGCTGACCACTGACACACATTGGTCTGATCTAGCGTGTAATTCCTATGTAAAAAAGTCATACATAATCTATTTTTAATGTGGAAACCCTAAAGTGTACTCTTTTTTGCCTGCTTGAGAAGTTTCAGACATAAGATAATTTTTGTTCTCTAACTATTCTTGGAGCTACTGACTTTCCTTCTATGCCAACTTTACTGTAAAACAAAGCTCACATTTGGTTCTTCATTTAAAAGAGAATTAGTTTGACATTTCAGGAATGTCTATAGATTGTTTCCCTTCAACAAGAAGATTCAACATAGTTAGCTAGATGCTGGACGTCATATAGTGCACTCTGGTGGGCCTTTTTCACTTTTGGAGGGGCTCATCCACTGATCCAAACACCCTGGAAGGAAATGTTAGTCTCGTTCAAGAATACTGCTATCCTTTATATACTTAGTGATATGTCTTTTAGGGGAGTGTGAAGATCCTGCTTTCTCAATCTTAAAACTACATTAGCTACTATGGGACTTGCAAACTGTTTTGTAAATCACCAGTGCTCCAGAATTCTTCCCATTGGGCTGATGAATGAAACATTTTGAAAACTACACAGTGGTATATCAGGTATTGTGATGGGAGGAGCACAGAGAGGCTCTCCTTTACCAGCTGGACTGCAGAAAGGAAATACCGGAGAAACACACCGAGCATACATTTACTCTACCAGGCTAGTCATACAACTACCTTAAAAATAGGTTGCTTCTAATCTAGAATGCTGATGATAGCATAAACACAGTGTTGTATATGTGGATAAGACTTACTGACTGTATTTATTATGGATGCACTTTCATGCTTCCATCACCTAATGGACTTCCATGTTGGATTTTCTCACCTGCTATATGTGCTGAATGAGGATGCTATGTTGACTGTTGCAGTGTACAAGTTGTATCATATCCCTTTATTCTGATTCACAGTTCTGTTTTCTCTTTTGAGTTTTCTGTCTTATGCTACAATGAGATAGATGCTTTATTGAGGACTACAAGTAAATAGCTAGAAATCTCAGTTCAATGCCTCGTGTTAACAAACATCCTGTAATATAGAAATCTGTGTTGAGATAAATCCAGTTTCTTTAACGATAGTGATCCACACCACTAAACTATATTTACTAACCAGAGCTTTTCATATGTTTGCTTCTCATTGAAAGGGACATTTTTAAGTGGCTTTGATTTTTTAAAATGACATTTGTAATCAGTAATGTAGTGCAATGGCTTAGGGAATTAAAAATATTGTTATTTGCAAGTATGTATTATGTCCCCAGAATTTCATAAAACATTTAAAATGTTGCATATATGTTGTATAGACCAACAAGGAGAACCTAATAAAATGGCAATCCACTGAGTCTATTACAAAAAAAAGAATCACAGAAAAGGGGAGACTGCCCAGAGAGCAGTGAGAGGGAGAAGATGCGTGTGGAAATAAGAAGAAAAAGTGACCCATGAGAAAAATGCAAGTCTCAGAAGAAAACAAATCAATAATGATGTTAACAATGCAGTTGCAATGATAGCATCTTGCATTTTGTAGCACTTCTTTCACATAACCTCAGATGTCACTGTGAAATGCCCAGGGAACAATTCAGACTAATGAGTGGTTTGTGTCAACCCTGCCGTCTAACTTGGGATTCTTTTTACTATGCTCTTCTGCTGTATTCTCCAGTCTGGAGTACATGCAAGTAACTCCCAGCTAAGTCTGCATGTGCCATAGCCAATCAGCCACACTTTGCCTCTTACAAACATTGGTTAAGCTCAGGGCTCGCTGAACCGCGGCGAGCCCTGCTCACCAGCCGTGCTGTCCAGCGATCTGCGCATGCGCAGATCATTCTGCGCATGCGCAGATCGCCCAAACCCGGCTCTTCTGGGTTGCAATCTACTCACCACGGGCGAGTAGATTATATTATTTGTCGAGCCCTGGTTATGCTACAGAGTGATTCCAACACACTCTGGCCTTGTCTACACAGCAGGGTAAACTTGAAATAAACTACACAACTTAAGCTACGCTAAATGCGTTGCTTAAATTGCCATAGCTTATTTCAAATTTGGGCACATCTACACAGCACTTATTTCGAAATAGAGCATTTTTCCTCTTACTTCCCTTACCCCTCGTACAATGAGTTTTACAGAAGTTGGAGTAAAATGCCCGCTATTTTGAATTAATTTTGAAATAACAAACTTACTGTCTATACATGCCATATGTTATTTTGGAATAACTGACATTATTCAAAAATCATGTTGCTGTGTAGACATACCCTCTCTGTCCTAGGTTTCTCCAAAAATGTATGCCTTGTGTTGCCCAGCCCTCTCCTGAACAGTACAAATTCATATACAATCTGAATTTCTTTAACAGAAATAAGACACACACACCTTGTTGTTTCAAATGGAGTTTCCCAAACACTTCAAATTAAACACACTGGATAAGACAAAACAATAAAACAAGTGTATTGACTAAAAAGAAAGATATTTTGAGTGAGTACAAGTAATGAGGCATAAAAGTCCAAAATGGTTACAAGAAAAACCAAGATAAAACACAACTGGTTCCTAACTTAACAAACTACATTAAATTCAAAGTAAAATGTTCTCACCACTTCTCCAGTTCAAAGTCTGCTTCCTTTGTCCTTTGTGATGCAGTGAATAAAAGAGCAGGGAGGAGGGGAAGCTCCCTTGGGGTTTTTGACCCCCCTTTTTATAGTGCTAGTCCCCTTCTTGGAAAACATTTCCAGCTGAGATTCAGGGGACGAAGTCTATAGAAGGATGTTCCCTGCTGCTTCTCCTCACCTGTTAGAACTTCTTTTGTTTCCCCTTCCTGCTTGATGACTCTGCTTTCTGATGAAATGCAAATTAAACAGAGCACATGTTCCTTTGTTTGAGACAGGCTCTTTTGCCAATCTCTGGTTGTAATGTGTTAAGAATACCATACACTTAATCTCATAACTTCACATACAATGTTGACACACATATCCTATCAGGGCAATAATGATCAGCAAGTTACGAGTTTTCAAATGATGCCTCACTAGCATATTTTTCCAAAGATTATTACTATAGCTGGTAGGGCATGGATACAGGGATACATTCTAGCACAAACAGGTAGACCGGACAAATCATAACTCTGCTACTGCAACCAATAAATCAGCTTTGAAATGCCAATATCTCAGTGGAAAATCAGTTTTTTGCTAACACCAGGCTGGCTTGACTGCAGGGAAGCCTTTGGGATGGTGAAGCAGTCCATCTTCCTGGATCATATCAACTATACAGGGTTTTTTTGTGCCTTCCCATCAGGGCAGCAGTCCTTTCAAGCTGCTCTGTCTTGAAGCAGAGACTGAACCCCTTGTCACAGAACACGTGTCCTCGCAGATGCATATGAGAAGTTAAAAGAGCCAAAGTGCCTGCACAAAACTACGAACAACTAGGTGACATGAAATATTTATTTTAAAAAAACTAAACAGAAATTATGGAACTTTCTGTGATTCCTTAATTTTGTGACTGCTTCTTGTTATATTCCAGCCAGCACCCTCTTTCAGTAGATAGTAAGGTCTTTTAGGAAGAGACCCTGTGCACTACTCTGTCAAGTGCCAAGCCCACCATTGGCGTTATATAAGATGCTCTGTACAACCCCAGCCAACTCACTATAACGGAAAGAGACAAGATGCCTGGGTGTGACACATTCAGAGCCTCAGTAGCAAACACCTCCACTATTGGTAAGCCATAAAGAGGAAAAAATGCAGCTGATTAAAGATGACTGAGTCAAAGAAGGTCAATAAACATTAAAGCTAAGTCTATACAGCCGTGTTATTTCAGAATAATGTTCAGTATTCTGAAATAATGTAGTGTGCATCTACACAGTAAGCCCATTATTTTGAAATACATTCAAAATAACGGGCTTCTTACCCCAACTGCTGTAAACCTCATTGTAGGGGGAACAAGGGAAGTCAGGGAAAGAGTGGTCTACTTCAAAATAACTGCTGGGTAGACAGCGAAATAAGCTATTTTGACTTAAACTACACAATAAGCATAGCTCAAGTTGTATAGCTTATTTCAAGTTTAGACCTGCTGTGTAGATGTGCCCTATCAGAAAGAAAATAAATAACCAATGAAAATGGGGCAAATAGTCAAATAGATCTATGTCACATGAAGAGACGAGAGGTGAATGATGCAAACACAGAGACATGGACCATTTTGATATGCAGCAAAAGACACATATGGCTGCAGGAAGAGAAATGGTAGTCATGATACTACTTGCCAGTGCTAGGCTAGCAGTCATGAAGGATGGTGCGAGAAAGAAGGATAATGGGATATCAGGAGGCAGAAAGATACATAGCAAATATTTGGCAGAAAGGAATTAAGAAGAGTTGATTGATTAATAAACATGGACTGAAAACGTGCACGAAGAAAGAGTTAAAAGAAAAGTAATAACAGACAAAAGGAAAATAAGAGCAAGTGATTGTTTATCTTGGCTTAAACCAGAGTGGCGTGTGCTGCAAGAAAAGCACATTTGCCCTAGGAAAGGTTAATGCGTAGACAATGACCCTTGCCCAATGCAGCTATGGATTAAAACTACACACAGCTCCTAAACTGAGGAGGAATGTAGATCTTTCAACTTCCATTTCTCGCTATTTTTATTTATTTTTATATTTTGTATTTAGCATGCCATCTTACCAGAAAAGAATGAAATTTAAGGTCAAGTTGTTCAAATATGGTTTCTGTTTGAAAATATCACAAAATAGCTATCATAGCAGCTCTACAGGAAGTAGAGCAGGGGTGGGCAATAATCTTTGATGGGGGGGAGGAACTCAAAGAATTTGGAAATGGTTGAGGGCCGCACTCTTCCATGATATTAATAGAGGACATGCGGGGTCTGGGATGGAAGTTGGGTGCAGAAGGAGAGTGAGATCTGGGATGGAGTTTGGATGAAAGAGTTGGTTGTGACCTGGGACACTGGACTGGGTGCAGGGGGTTGGATTATGACGTAGGTCAGGGAATTGGGGTTCAGGAGGGAGTGCAGGGTATTGAAGTGCAGGGGTTTGGGTTGTGAGCTAGGGCAGGAAGAGACTGTGATCTGGGGTAGGGGATTGGGTTGCCAGATCTGGGAGGGGATATAAGTGCAGGAGGGGGCAGAGGATTTGGGTACGTGGAGTAGGGGGACAGGAGTGGGAGGTAGAGGGTTGGGGGAGGGAGAAGCTGAGGTGCCAGAAAAAGGCCTGGACCAGGAGACTTACCAGCCAGCAGCCCAGCACTTGCCTGAATCAGCCTCCCTGCCTGCCCCATCGCCGCATAGGCTGCAGCCATGTGCTCTGTGAATAACTACAAGCTGCATAGGGGAGGGAGTGTGGTGCTCCTTGGTTGCCTGTTATTGAAACAGGCAGCTCCCATTGGCCAGTTTCTGGACAAAAGCCGGCCAATGGGATTGTGCTGGTGGCAGGAGCAGCTCCTAAAGTGTTCCCCCCTCCCCTCAGAGCTCACAGATTTTAAAGCGAAACTGCCCCACAGCTGTGTTTCTGAGCAGCATGCGACATGGGTAGTGAAACAGGTAGCCTGCATGGGGCTCCCCACTGCATCCAGATTTGGCCTGCAGGCCATATTTTGCCCAGGCCTGATGTAGAGGGAGGCTGCCAGAATCATCTGCTTCCAGTCAAATTCTCCTCTGACACTGACATCCTCCATTGTGCCGCATACAGTTGTTTGCATGGCAGACCGACGTTTGCAAATTCTAGGAAGTTTTTGGCTATCTTAGTCTCATGTGCTAGTGGGCTCATGGACATGAGCAACTATGAAAGCAATTTTAAACACTGGGGTGCTGGACTCTGGCTGGAGGGAGTCCATGCTGCCTCACTACACTGCTCCAGGGCCTATTAACTGGTCAGGACGCAGGGTAGTCAGTCAGTTTGGCCTCCTTCCAGCCAGAGACCAGTACAGATGGTGGGTTCATAGGTAGGTGAACTAAGGCTGCCAGCAGCTGTTGTTGCCCCCCAATGTTGAGCTGTCAACTGCAGGAGCAGCTGTTGGGTAGCAAGCTGCTGCAGTCCTAGCTCTTGCTGCTGTTGTTGGTTCTCCACCAGGAACTTGACGTTGCCTAAGTGTTTTTGGCACACAAAGAACTCCCAGCAATATCACCACTGTTGTCCAACCCATCCCAATACAGCTCCAAAAGTCAGTGAGAGTCAGCGTGAGATGAATCTCTAGCTGGCCCATTAGAGAAGCTACTCAGCCCTTTTGGTCCATCAGTGCAACACAAATAGGATGGAACATGGGGCCAGAATCTGGCCTCCTACATGAAGAAGCAAAAATGGTTAAAGGAAAGAAAATGAAAATTATGCTTTACAATATCATGCCTTGGCAACATGATCTGATCCACAGCATTAAAGATGACATTTAAATGCTTTTCCTACAGCACTGTTCTGTCACAATACACAGTTCTCCGCTTCACTTATTTCTCTGCTACCACTTATTTGTAGCCTTCATCAATAATTTTTACCATTCCAATTTTCATTTTTCCCAACTTGATGGTTTTTATACTGTGACAGCAAATGGCTTCCAAAAGTGCACAGATAGCAAAATAAACATCACTGTCATTCCTTCTGCATTAGGAGAGTAATGCCCAGCTAACTAATGACATGAAATTACTCAATATCAGCAAAATCTCAGGAGCAGAGTGTGGACTATTCTGTTCCATACACCGATAAAGGGCTGTATTCTTAGATTTGATTGCAAGCTCTGGGTATTTTTCTCATGGGTTACCAAAAGGTCATTGAAATCCTTGGGGAAGGATCCCCTTTTCCCTGAATAAGGATATTGTTTTAAGTAGCCTTGTTGCTTCTCATACATTGAACTTCCTTGTCCAACTTCATATGAATCACTTCAAATGGAGCCACTTTTCACTTAGCAACCAAAGAATTGTCGTAGCACCCAGACGCTGAGGATTTTGTTTCCACAGAGTTACTTGTGGACAATGTGTTCCCTTCTTCCTACTTTTCCATGGCAATGCTGTTTCAATGTTGGGTTAGTATTGTCTAGGAAATGGAACACTTAAAAGTCAGCCACTCAGCCCTTGCAGAGAACTTGCTTGCTGGGCAGATCAGAGCTATGCTTAAATCCAGCAAGATTATTTTTTCTGGGAAACAGAGAAGTGCTGACTGCTGGGCAGCCCAAAGCCATCCATTTCTCTCAGTATAAGTCATTGAAAGGAATAGCATAAGGGAGCTCACAGTTATTCCATTTCTGTAATCTCTCACCAGGCGTTATTATAGGGACAAATATTGCACTCGTGCGTATTGGGAACATCAGAGCAACTGTAGCTTGAGCAGCATTTGGGATGAAATTGTTATAGGACCCAGAATCAGCTGTAGCCAGAGACAATTTGTTGCCTTTCTTAGCAAACGATGTTGGATTGAACAAAGGTAATGACTCAGCAACAGCATACCTTTGGGAGAACTATACATGGCTCACAGTTTGCAAATAGGGGTGAAAATTGCCAAATAAGTCCTGTGGAACTGTTGGAGGAGTGTTGATAAGGTGCCCAGAGTTACAGCAGCCTCCATCGCCCTCACCGCCACACTATTGTGGGGACAGCAGTAGCTGGGGACCTTGATAGCAAATTTAAAAATGTTGATTGAAGTATTAAATACTTTAGCCCTTTCCGTCCATGTTTCTATTTGGTCTCCTCTTGCAGGTGCTTTTGACATAGTGGGAAATGGTTTGGTTTCTTCACTTGTTCTTAAACTGAAAACTGAAGTGGATGAAATACAAGAGCTGATACTGGACACACTCGCTGGCTGCCTGTGTGTAGAGGCTTTTGAAGCTCTAGCATCAGGTGCTGTTCCCATTCTGAAGGAAAAGCTCACCCATCAATCAGAAGCCATCAGGAGCAAAGCTGCACGTTCCCTTTTGGGAATAAGGTAAGGCAAAGAAAGGGTTTTGCACACGCCATGTTCCAAGCCAATATCTGCCGAGTGATTGAGTCCCAGGCACTAGTGTGCAGTTCTACCACTTGTCACATCTCACAGGTGAAGTAACATCGGGCTAGGTGTGCACTCAGACAGATCACTTAGCTGCTCTGGTGTTGGTGATTCACCCAAAGGCACTCTTTCCCCCATCACACACACACAGCCACTCACATCAGTAGTAAGCTATTGCCCGGTATAGTGCTAGGCACTGCTTCTAGTACCGTTTTGTGTGTGAGACGGGGTAAAACCAAAGTCCTGAAAATTTGTTATCACAAGCTCAATCTCATAATACTTTTAGCAAGAGGAGGAATTTAAACTAAACTGATTATTTTTGTCCACCTAAATTTTCAGTTGGATACACCATTCTTCATTTCCCGTGATAAACTTTATGTAGCATTTGTTACTATGTCCTGTTAAATAGTCACTGTATTTCATCCTAGAGTGTCTGCATTTCAATGGATAAAGCATTCCTGTATATACTTTGCATATGAGTTAGTTAAGTATGCAAACAGTTTCATAATCCTTGGGATAAAATATACAATAGCAATGCAAGCTGTAGCAAATAGAACAGTGCAGGATGGCAATCACATTTGGTCACTATGATGTAAATGCAGTTTAATAATAATCATCATTTACACATTTGGCTACTATGATATAAATACAGTTTAATAGAATAATCTTGCATGGAAATGGCACCATTATTTACAAAAACCACTATGCTGAGTTCAGCCCAAATGGACATTGAATAAGGAGATACAAAATTCTTAAATGAATAAGATCTCTTGACTCAGGATCATCCTTTGGCACTTCATTTAAGTTTGTGTTTTTTTCCCCCAGTGGTATTACTCTGTTCACTGATATTTCTCTTGTGGTCCATTATAACTCCCCAGATCCTTTCCCACAGTATCCATCCTAAATTAAATTAATGGCGATTGTCTATCTCCTAGAACTGGAAGGGACCTTGAAAGGTCATCAAGTCCAGTCCCTTCACAGAAGGACCAAGTACCATCCCTGACAAATTTCTGCCCCAAATCACCTTCACAAGGATTGAACTCACAACCCTGGGTTTGGCAGGCCAATGCTCAAACCACTGAGCTATCCCTCCCCTGTAAGATGTTATTTCCCATTTTGTGTGTGTGCAGCTAATTGTTCCTTCTTAAATTAAGTACTTTGCCTTTATTGAATTTCATCATGTTTACTTCAAACCATTTCATCAAAGCATTTGCAGTCCCGCTCTTATGCTTTATAACTATAGTCTCCATGCCATCCTCTAAATCACTTATGACAATATTGAACAGAAGTGGACATAACATTGATTTTTGAGGGATCTCACTTGTTATGCCACTTCCAGCTTGTCTGTGAAGCAGTGATAATTATGATAACTACTCTCTGGGAATAGTTTTCCAAACCGTTATGCATTGACATTATAGTGGCTCCATCTAGAATCTATTTCCTGAGTTTCTTTTTGAGATCATGGGGAAAAAATCCTTACAAAAGCCTTACAACAGTCAAGATATCTTTCACTTCTCTGTCCACAAGGCTTGTCAAAGAAAACTATTAGTTTGGGTTGACATGATTTGTTCTTGGCAAATCCATGCTAACTCTTATTTATCACTGTATCATCTTCAAGCTGTAATTATTTGCTTCATCATCTTTTTATGTACTGAAGTTAAACTGACTGTTCTGCAATTCCCTGGTTGTCCTTATTTCTCTTTTTTATAGATGAGTAGTATATTTGCTCTTTTCCAATCCTCTGGAATCTCTCACGTCTTTCATGACTTTTCAAAGCTAATCACTAAAGGCTCAGATTTTACCTTAGTTAGCTCCTGGAGTATTCTGAAATGTATTTCATCAGGCTCTCGTTACCCTTTATTTCTCTAGCTAGATGAATCTTGTTTTCTGCCTTGGTCTTCTTAATTTTGTCCCTACATACTTGTGTTATTTTCTTATATTAATCCTTTATCATTTGACCTAGTCCTTTATGTAGGGCTCTTCTGAGTTTCAAATAATTGAAGATTTCCTGGTTACGCCAGGATGCTCTCTTGCCATATTTCCTATCTTTCCTGTGCATTGTGCATGTAGTTTCAACAATAAGTACTCTGCAACAAACGGGCTTCTCCCCTGCCTGGTTTGTTACTCTACTACGGGTGTTTAAAGTGCCCTCTAGCACTCAGAATAATGTAGCTTCAAACAGAACAGAAGAAAATTCTACATCAGCATTGTTGTCATGAAATGAAGGAGGGCAATGGTGTATCTAGTTGAACTGATTATTGACATAGGCTTAAGAAGACACGTTAACCTTCTCTCTTCCTCAGTGTCCCTCTGGAAGGGAAGAACATTGTTTGGGATGAAGAGGTTATCCCAGTGCTGGTTAGCCTGTTGGAGGATTCAGATGTGGAGGTCCGAGCTGATGCAGCGGGGGCGCTGATGTTTGCTACCATTACAACCCAAGGTGAGAGAAACAGGTCCTGATGGGGATATTTCCTGTAAATCAGACTATCCTCGTTCAGCTAGCAGAATCATGCGATTTGGTCAGCTGTTTCTGAGATAAATTATATATACATATATATATATATATATATATATATAGGGCTCAACAAATAATGTAATCTACTCGCCCATGGCGAGTAGATTACAACCCGGAAGAGCCGGCGCAGAGCAATCTGCGCATGTGCAGAGCGCAGAACCGCGCGGCTGGCGAGTTCAGATAATTTCAGATAATCGGGGCTGGATTGCCCAATAGGCAGACTAAGCACGTGCTTAGGGCACCAGCAAAGCAGTGGCACCAAAAAAAAAAGAGATTTTACGGTATAGTATTGTTTTTATTTTGACTTACATATGGGGAGGCACCATAATCTTTTCAGTGCTTAGGGTCTCTAAAGATCTTAATCCGGCCCTGCAGATAATGCTAAAGCTATTGCAGAAACTAGAAAAAACAGTTCATTCCATTAGGTCTGTTCCCCACCTACTTTGTTCACCCATAGTATCTTAGCACTGCAATATAGTTGGTTTGATTCATCTCCACTGGCTCAGGGAGATGTATCAGGCCTGCCTGTGCTAGAGCAAATACCTGGGTTGTGGGCAAGTAGTGGTTGTAGAACCACCCCCTCCCTCAAGGGAAGTACTCGGGGGGGGGGGAGCCTTAAGTAGTAGTCAAAGTCCCACAACCATAGACTGCCCTGGGGATGATTTGAACCTGCAATCCTTAGCTAATATGCCTAAGTTTTTCATTACTTTACCTTTTAAACACACATACAAACTACAGGATAATTTTCCCCTAGCAACCGGGGGTGGAGGGAGTGGGAACTTGGGAAGTACAGAAGTTCTCAAAGTCAGACATATGACTTTGAAAACACTAATGGGAAACTTTTCAGTGTGCTGATTGCATAATTGGACATACAAGAATCCTTAATAACAGTAATTGTGTTCCAGTTCTCCTCTGCATACCACTGCAAATGCCCCTTTTGCTCTGGAAAATGACACAAGAGTGGCTCTAAAGGTATTTATTTTGAATGTCCTAGAAAAGACAAGAATGTTGGGCATTCCTGAGGACATTTTCCCTCTTTTTTTTTCTTTTTGGTATTATTTGGTGTCTCTTGAGACTGAGTGATTCTCTCTAAAGTGAAATAAATAAAATGTGTAAAATGCAGAGAGTTAACTAAAGTAGTAGGATCATTCTCTTAAGGATGAAAAGGGAGATTTGCCATGATCTCTAATAGAGAAGGGTGAACCAGACCCACAGCTGTCAGCACTTCCAAACTCTGAAGTGTTCAAAATCTAGAACCAGAGCTGGAGCTAGACCTAGAATCCTTCTAGAGTGTGATCATGGCTGTTTAGGAACCAGTTCAGGCTTGTTAAGTGGTTGTTTTATTTTTTAATATCCAATAACAAATTTTAAGTGCAATTATTTCTTGCTCAGGGAAATATGCAGCCTTTAATGCAGATGCTATTACTCCATTACTGAAGCTGGTCAGTGATGAAAGCAGCAAAGTACGTCTGAATGCAATCAAAAGCCTGACCATGCTGTCTGAGACACCTGAGGGTCGCAAGGTACTGCTGGACCATGTTGACCTCTTTCGAGAGCATTTGAATGATCCCAGTGAGGCTGTAAGCAGAGCAGCAAAAATTGCCATCAAAGTCATTGAGTGGAAACCTTAACCAAGAACATCATGAAGAAATAAAACAGCCGCAATACCCCTGCACAGTGTGACTCTGACTTTTTCCTCAAACGCTATGTGTGAAATCCATTTTACTCTATGAAGAACTTCACTTCACCAACAACTCTTCTTCAGCATATCTGCAGGTAGAAATCTATAGGGAGCCGTGTGCTCTTGGGGTTAGAATACTTTATTACTCCAGTATGTCCATTCAGTGCAACTATCTTTTACCTGTGGTAAGTGAAGATACTGTAGCTGGAGGTTACATCCCATCCTGTACCTTCTCTGTCCTACCAGACACAAAACGGGAATGGCCTTGCAAAGTTGACATCCCTCAAATGGCGCACAAGCATTCTAGAACTTTGAAACTTTCTCAAGGGTTCCTTTACCAGCTCAGTAGAATTTTATAGAGACCAATCCCTTGTACGCTCTCATAGAGCACACTGGCATCAGCCTAAGGGAATCAACCTACCTTGGAGCATCCTAACATTCCCTGAAAGAGATTACATACCTTCAGAGCCCCCTAACATATTCTACAGGACTGCCTAGCCCTGGAGCTCTTTGATTGCTTATGCTACTGAAGAGGCAGCTTACTGTCTCCAAGGCTGCGTCTAGATTTGCAAGATTTTCCGGAAATGCTTTTACGGAAAAGTTTTCTGTTAAAAGCATTTTCGGAAAAGAGCATCTAGATTGGCACAGATGCTTTTCTGCAAAAGCACTTTTTGCGGAAAAGCATCCGTGCCAATCTAGACGCGGTTTTCCACAAAAAAGCCCCAATCGCCATTTTCGCAATCGGGGCTTTTTTGCAGAAAATAAATCTGAGCTGTCTACACTGGCCCTTTTGCGCAAAAGCTTTGCTCAAAAGGGACTTTTGCCCGAATGGGAGCAGCACAGTATTTCCGCAAGAAGCACTGATTTCTGACAGTAGGAAGTCAGTGCTTTTGCGGAAATTCAAGTGGCCGGTGTAGACAGCTGGCAAGTTTTTCCGGAAAAGCAGCTGATTTTCCAGAAAAACTGGCCAGTCTAGACACAGCTCAAGTGTTTTTTTCTGTGATGTATCTTGAGTGGGGACTACCCTCCACTATAGCACTATATGTCTTCTGAAGGTGCCACACCTTCCAAGAGCTCCATGATGTTCATTGATGAAGCCTAAGTTTTTCTTGAGTATTCAGTCCATTTTCTTCAGAGGTGGAGGATGGCAGGGAAGGGTTTATGCCAGTTTTTCTACATAAGCATTACAGATATTCCAGAATCAACCCAGCAGAACCCCACACACCTCACACTTTTGGCGAGAAGATGTCCAACACCACCAGCCAACAGAAGGCACAACAAGCAGCATGAGCAGCCAACAGGGCAGCGATAGAGAGCAGATTTCCCTCTAAGCTTCATGGCAGGTTCCCCCTAAGCTGCGCGCCTGCAAAGCTGCACAAAATAAATTTTGGGCCTGCCCACCTCATTTGCAAAGCTTCAAAGCTGCACTCGCCACCACTCACTTTCCTGCTGGATCGGACAGTGAGTGGTGGTGATGGAGGTGGCTTTGTGGGTCCTGGCCAGCTGTATGGCAGCAAACAGCAGCCCCCTTTGTTCTGGCTGAGGCAGTGTCAGCAGCCTGATTCCAGATCTGGCAGGCGGATCATCACTTGCACTTCTCTGAGGACATCACTCAAACTCAAATGCACTGTGGTTTGAGTTTCCCGATTTTCTTTGCCTTAATTAACCATCTTTAATTCATGAACTGGTTCTCTTAAAATGGCTGAATTTCTTCAATTATTATGTCAAACTCAGTAGGCTCTCTCATTTTAATTAGTTTTAATTAGACAGATTGCCTGCCTTTACATTTTTAAAAATCATATTTAATCTAAACACTTTTAATGCAACTTTTCAAATGGCCGAAAGTTATGAAGAACTAAAACAAACAGTATCTTTTCTGAATATACCTTTAACTCATAATCTACTGATTCATCACAACACAAGGAAGACATAGTATAGAGCAAGGCAACTATAACACGTCAGGGCTGTCCAAGATACAATAGCTGAAGAAATCAGAAGACAAACCATTAAACATGTAATTCACAAATTCAAGAGCCCAAAAAGCACTGTTATTAGATCAGTGACACTCCGTGCTTTTTTTGTGATGGTACGGCCTGCTACCTATTTTCCCAGCACACAATAAAGGAATGGCATTTCCCCCCATGCGTACCGGCACCTGTTTTCCTGGTGCCACTTGTCTCCTGATGGAAGCCTGCTTGGGACGCAAGGGTTTATTTTCCAGCTCCCAGTGTGGCGTTTTGGCTCTTAAAGGGGCCGTGGCTGAATTTCTGCCCTACGCCCGCCCCCCCCCCCCTTTTTTTAAATTTTTGTTGGCTCAACATGTTTGAGCCTGGAGTACCAGCACTTTTTTTCTTACAAAAAAAGCACTGGTGACACTCAGCCTTTCAGTTTACTATACCCCCTCTCAGGAGACTGATTTATCTTGTGTACCCCATGTTTAAAAACTACTTGCTTACAAAATCAGCAGTAATCATGGAATGTGTGACTCAGAGATGCAAACTCAATCCCCAGCACAAAATTCAATGAATGAACGTGTGTGTGTGTGCACGTGGGTGTGTGTGTGAGAGAGGGAGAGATGAAGTAGAGTGTGGGGCTGTGTATGGATGCAGGCAGATGTATGAGAGCGGTAAACAAACATGCATATCAAGCAATGAACTGCTCAGGAGAGCAATAGCTGGAATATCTCCCTTTATTCATAATTATAGCTTCTTTGATGTTGACAGTGAAGAAGCCCGGTGTGTTTTCAGTTGTAGGATTTTGAGTCACATTACCAGGAAACTTAATATAACTAACACTTCAAACAGAACAGATTTGTAATTCCTATTGTTTGGCAGACAACTAGTTTCGTCATGGCTACTGACAATTGTGCAGCATTAATTTTATTTATTGGATTTCATATTATTTAAAGTTGTTAATTATCCCTTGTTTTAGCATTCTTTCTTCCATAACATTTAACAAATATATGAAAGATATATGTGAGTCACTGGTGGGTGCCATGGTGGCTCACATCCGAACAAATGCCCATGACCCCAATATTGGTACACAAGACAAAACTCACTCCCGTCACGGATCTTAGAGGAAACATTGATGGAGAGCTGTGAGGAGCAGCCAGTGGAGCGGCGGCAGCTAGCAGAGCACCCAACAGGTGGATGGCAAGTGACCAGCAGAGTGGGTAAGATGCCTCCTACCCACCCCACCTTCCCACTCAGGATGGAAGATGAACTCTGCAGGTCACCTCTAAATTCTGGTTTGCCCTGACCAAAGGCCGCAACTGTGAGTGGTGCAGAGATGGGACATCTACATTGCTGGACTTGTGAGCCTGAGAGGAAAAGGACACTGCCCAATCTACTCAGGCCAGGACGTTTACTTGTGGTTTTGGTTATGAACTTTGTGGTGTTTTTCCAAATTAATACCACATTACTTCCCTCCCTTTTAGTACAATTTTCTTTTTATGCTCAGATTCTGTGCATGCGCATGGGGAAGCATTGCCTCCCAGAGGCGCCCAAGGGTTTGTGTAGATTTCCCAGCTTACTGGGTGGGGACTCGAGCCAGTTCTGTGTTGGATGGATGGAGAAGAACCCCAGATATGGAAACCAGCCCTGGCTGCTGCTGGAGCTATCTGGCAGAAGGGTTGCACTATATATATATATGTTAGTCTCCAAGGTGTTACAGGACTACTCATTGTTTTTTAAGTTACAGACTAACAGGGTGTGTCTAGACTACAGGGTTTTGTCGACAAAAGTGGACTTTTGTCAACAAAACTAAACCTGCATCTACACTGCTGCTGAGTTCTGTCGACATAACGTCGACAGAACTCAGCAGTTTTGTCGACGACGGTAAACCTCATTCTGCGAGGAATAACGCCTTTTGTCAACAGACTTCTGTCAACAGAAGGCATTATTGCATCTACACTGTCCTTTGCGTCTACGCTGTCATGTCGACAAAGCGGCTTGCTGTGTCGACAGACCTGGATGTAGTCTAGACGCTCTTTGTCGACAGAAGCTTTGTCGACAGTATCTGTCCACAGTTACCCTGTTGAGACTTTTAAACTTAACAGTGACCGTGATTCTCATAGCACTCTTGTGGCCAAGGCAGTTTTGGTTCACCACCATACAACAGCTAATCTTTTGCCCCGGCATCCTCCTGCCACCATGTCAGAGGCCACTGTCCCAGAACGAAGGCAAGGTATGCCAGCCCTATACAGCATCCCTACTTATGACAGTATGATTTTCGATGGATCGTGAGCCTAAAACAAGCCTGCTCTGAGGGTGTTCAACCCATTCTCTAGAACAGAAGAGCCATGTCACTAAAATGCTACCCTGTGGAATGGAAATGATTCTCTCATTGTTGTCTGTAGCATTGCTTGTGTACAGAGGCGTCAGACATCACTCTCCTATAGCTAGAACAATGAGAAGTCCTGTGGCATCTTATAGACTAACAGATGTATTGGAGCATAAGCTCTCGTGGGCAAAGACCCACTTCGTTTCTTTCCTCCTATTGCTGTTTCTTTTCTTGCTGAAAATGTCTGGCTGTTGATGAGCTCCCTAAGAGACATTTGGCAGCTGTTGGCACCTTCTGTCCAAAGGCTGTTTTGTTTTTACTTATCCCATTACTAAAGGGCACCATAAGGACATTTTCTCCAGTTTTGAAATCAGCCCTTGCCTGCGACCTCAGCCTACTCCTTTCTTCCCTCAGACTGTCAGGGACCATTCTATGAAAGCAAAAGCTGCAGCAGTAGCTTCCTGATTGGGAATTCTGCTCTCAATGCAAAGCAGTCACTTGGAGCTCCCTGCACATTCACCAAGCTCTGCTCCAAGCTTTGGCTGCAGATGCCTCTTTTTGCTCGCTGATCCCCCATTCTGGGGCACAATGTACTTTCGCACCCTCTCCTCAATGAGCAGTGCTCTTTGAATTGGTCTTCATGGCTGAGAATGCACAGGAGATTCCTAAACATGAGCCATTCTTGTTAGGTGACAAGTCTGAGGAACTGTCCTAGACTGAGGTGTTATTATAGGAGGTTTTGGAACAAATTGATAATCCAAATAGTATTAAGTCACTATGTCGTGCTCCCTGTGCTTCATGAAAATTGGCTTATGAATATGCATAACTCAAAGAAGCTTTAGAGAAAATGCATCATGACACATATCATTTTTTAAATTGCAATCTGCTGAATGTGTTTTCTATTTCTGTGCTTGCACCATGCTTGTGTGTGAAGTTAGAAAATACAAAGTGTGAATCTGTTTATAAATCTGGATGTACTAGTGAGGGCCATTAGTGATACTCATAGGCTACATCTAGATTGCATCCCTTTTTCATAAAAAGGATGCAAATTAGATGTATCGCAATTGCTAATGAAGCGGGGATTTAAATCCCCCCCGCTTCATTAGCATAAAAATGTTTTCTGCTTTTTTTCGGCACGGAGCTTTGCCGGAAAAAAGCGCCAGTCTAGACGCGGATCTTTCAGAAAATAAAGCCTTTACCGAAAGATCCCTTATCCCTCTTAAAATAAGGGAAGGTACATGGGTTGGTATTAGTGTGGTATGTCCTGTGGTTGTTGGTAAGAATCATCTTGAGGTTAGGTGGTTGTCTTGAGGTTAGGTGATTGTCTTCCCTTGCAACAAACCCCGTTGCCAGCTTTGTCCACATATTCACACTGCTGATACCATTATTGGACCCAACCAAGTGAGTTATAAGATCAAGAACACATATTCCTGCGCATCCAGAAATATAATTTATGCAATCATGAGCCAAAAGTGTCCGTCTGCTATGTACATTGGGCAAACGTCTCAGACACTTCGCCAAAGGATCAATGCCCACAAAACAGATATCAGACAGGATCACAAAGAAAAAACAGTTTCTTGCCATTTCAACCAGAAAGGACATTGTCTCAACGACTTGATTACCTGCATCCTGCTTCAAAGACCTTTTAAAACTTCACTTGAAAGAGAATCCTCTGAACTGTCATTCATGCTTAAATTCGACACTTTACACTCAAATTTGAATAAAGACACTAATTATCTTACCCATTACAAAGATAGCTTCCCCAATTATCACCTCTAATATCATTAGCTCACAGACATTAACTCCTCCCCTTCCTCCCCTCCATCCCCCTTCTGTTCTGAAATTTGATTTGTCCTTTTCATATGTGTTCATTTTTTTTAATTGTATCCTTTGGTATATATGCTTGTGACAATTTTCTTCCACTGTTTGATCTGAGGAAGTGGGTCTGGCCCACGAAAGCTCATCACCTATTAAACCATCTTGTTAGTCTTTAAAGTGCTACACAGTCCTGTTTTTTGTTTCAGCTACCCCAGACTAACACGGCTACATTTCTACCACTATAGTAAAGAACAAAGCTGTCAGACACATAGATGAACTTAATGGCTGTGTCTAGACTGGCCAGTTTTTCCGGAAAATCAGCCGCTTTTCTGGAAAAACTTGCCAGCTGTCTACACTGGCCGCTTGAATTTCCGCAAAAGCACTGACTTCCTGTGGTAAGAAATCAGTGCTTCTTGCGGAAATACTATTCTGCTCCCATTCAGGCAAAAGTCCCTTTTGCGCAAAGCTTTTGAGCAAAAGGGCCAGTGTAGACAGCTCAGATTTGTTTTCTACAAAAAAGCCCCGATCGCAAAAATGGCGATTGGGGCTTTTTTGCAGAAAAGCGCGTCTAGATTGGCATGGATGCTTTTCCGCAAAAAGTGCTTTTGCGGAAAAGCATCCGTGCCAATCTAGACTCTCTGTTCCGAAAATGCTTTTAA
The DNA here is from genome assembly GCF_049634645.1 of Pelodiscus sinensis. Taxonomy (NCBI): domain Eukaryota; kingdom Metazoa; phylum Chordata; order Testudines; family Trionychidae; genus Pelodiscus; species Pelodiscus sinensis. The sequence continues at coordinate 7,729,051 of NC_134725.1, forward strand.
CGGAAATCTTTTATAGAATAATCATAGAATAATAGGACTGGAAGGGATCTCAAGAGGTCATCGAGTCCAGCCCCCCGCCCTCAAGGCAGGACTAAGCTCCGTCTACACCATCCCTGACAGATGTCTATCTAACCTGTTCTTAAATATCTCCAGAGAGGGAGATTCCACCACCTCCCTTGGCAATTTATTCCAATATTTGTCCACCCTGACAGTTAGGAATTTTTTCCTAATGTCCAATCTAAACCTCCCCTGCTGCACTTTAAGCCCATTACTCCTTGTCCTTTCCTCAGAAACCAAGAGGAACAAATTTTCTCCTTCCTCCTTGTGACACCCTTTTAGATATTTGAAAACCGCTATCATGTCCCCCCTTAATCTTCTTTTTTCCAAACTAAACAAGCCCAGTTCATGAAGCCTGGCTTCATAGGTCATGTTCTCTAAACCTTTAATCATTCTTGTCGCTCTTCTCTGTACCCTTTCCAATTTCTCCACATCTTTCTTGAAATGTGGCGCCCAGAACTGGACACAGTACTCCAGCTGAGGCCTAACTAGTGCAGAGTAGAGCGGCAGAATGACTTCACGAGTTTTGCTTACAACACACCTGTTGATACAACCTAGAATCATATTTGCTTTTTTTGCAACAGCATCACACTGTTGACTCATATTCAACTTGTGGTCCACTATGACCCCTAGATCCCTTTCCGCCATGCTCCTTCCTAGACAGTCGCTTCCCATCTTGTATGTATGGAACTGATTGTTCCTTCCTAAGTGGAGCACTTTGCATTTCTCTTTATGGTCATCCTCATCCTGTTTACCTCTGACCATTTCTCTAACTTGCTAAGGTCATTTTGAATTATGTCCCTATCCTCCAAAGAAGTTGCAACCCCACCCAGTTTGGTATCATCTGCAAACTTAATAAGCGTACTCTCTAACCCAATATCTACATCATTGATGAAGATATTGAACAGTACGGGTCCCAAAACAGACCCTTGAGGAACTCCACTTGTTATCCCTTTCCAGCAGTGTCAGCCGACGGTCAGGGCAGTGTGTGTGTGTATGCTTCCGAGAAAAGGTTTAACGTCCATGTCTTTACTGCTAGGACCGGGGTCCCGTCGCAGAGGGTGGCCAGCAGGCCAACAGACGCCCCGTTATATAGGAAGAGCTTATTACACCTTAGATTTTAACTGCTAGAACACAAAGTTCCTTCTCAGCAGGCAGCCTGGGAAAGGCTGGAAAGGTGCCCCAACGGATCTTGTCACCTGGGAGTGACACAGATCCAAACGCCCAAGCTCTCCCTATGTCTGTCCCTTTATGACCGGCTGAAGTTCTTTTAAATTGTGCTTGGTTCTGTTACAGCAACTGAAGGAGTCAGGTTAAAGCTTAAACAGTTACAGGTTTATTAAAAGACTTATAAAAGCATATGGTTACAATGGCTATTGCTCTATTTCTTAAATGCTAACAAATACAGATTTTAAAAATGGTTACAAAGAAAATAAAGATAGAAAATAGAAATAATGGTACCAAGTGACAGCTTAATCTTTAAAGAGCTCTAAGTCTATGTATATATATACTTAAACAAAGGACCACATCCAGGTACAATTTTTACCCCTTTCTGTGCCTCTCGACTCCAGCGTGTCAGGCCAGGGCCGGTCTCTCAATTCCTAGGAAAGACGAATATGAGGTGGGCGTCCCCTTGGAACCTCGGGAGATCAAACACCTAACCCGACCAGCAGATAGATGGTAGATTGACACTCAGAGAAAATGCGCTGCTGGACCTATCTTTATACCCCTGGGGGCCCGTATTCTCTTTCTTATCTAAGATGCCGAATTGTACTGGTCCGTTTTGTGGCGCCAGTTCTTACAAGCAAGTTTCAAGTTAATTTACACTTGCAAGAGAGATAACTAAATTATGAGCACTAGACATTTTTTACTGGGCGAGAGATTCCTCCCCCCGCGGATGGATGTGTGTTCGTATCAATATGGATTTGAGTCAAGGGCACTCCTTGGCAGCCTCTTGGTCAGCAATTGGCGTATCTCTGTTTACAGCCATTCACGGTCACAGCAGCCTGGGCCTTCTGCTCTGTGTGCCCTGTATGCTCCAGGCAAGCAAAAATGGATGTTACAAGGGGGTTCCTGTCTGGCTACAAGCAGGATTTAGAACCGTTAACAACAACTCTCTGACTATGGTTATCCAACCAATTATGCACCCACCTTATCGTGGCCCTATCTAAGTTATATTTGCCTAGTTTATCAATAAGAATATCATGCGAGACCATATCAAATGCCTTACTAAAGTCTAGATATATGACATCCACCGCTTCTCCCTTATCCACAAGGCTCGTTATCCTATCAAAGAAAGCTATCAGATTAGTTTGGCATGACTTGTTCTTCACAAACCCATGCTGGCTATTCCCTATCACTTTATTACCTTCCAAGTGTTTGCATATGATTTCCTTAATTACCTGCTCCATTATCTTCCCTGGGACAGACGTTAAACTGACCAGTCTGTAGTTTCCTGGGTTGTTCTTATTCCGCTTTTTATAGATCGGCACAATATTTGCCCTTTTCCAGTCTTCTGGAATCTCCCCTGTCTGCCGTGATTTTTCAAAGATCATAGCTAAAGACTCAGATACCTCCTCTATCAGCTCCTTGAGTATCCTGGGATGCATTTCATCAGGACCTGGTGACTTGCTGACATCTAACTTTCCTAAGTGATTTTTAACTTGTTCTTTGTGTATCCTATCTTCTAAACTTACCTTCTCTCTGCTTGTATTCACTACGTTAGGCACACCTCCAGACTTCTCGGTGAAGACGGAAACAAAGAAGTCATTGAGCATCTCTGCCATTTCCAAGTTTCCTATTACTGCTTCTCCCTCCTCACTAAGCAGTGGGCCTACTGCTAAAAGCATTTCCGGAAAATGTTAAAAGCATTTCCGGAAAATCATGCCAATCTAAATGCAGCCAATTTGTTGTGGAAGAGTCTACATGATTTTTGAAAAGGGAAATCATGCCTCACCAATCTACTAGAATTCTTTGACGGCATCAGCAAGGGGGATCCAGTGGATATAGTGTACATAGATTTCCAGAAAGCCTTTGACAAGGTCCCTCACCAGAGGCATAAAAATGCTGCCAACACAAACATTGACTGAAGGAAACAAAGTTTGTGAACTCTGGATGCTGTTGCTCCTGTTTTAAAAGCTGAGGGATAGTTGATAAAGAACCAGAAAAAGAGAGCAAAGGATGCCATTACCTACTAGAGAACCGAGGTGGGCCACTCCAGACATGCTACAGCTATGTCTGACCTGGAAATTGCGGGTCCTTATTTTCAAAACTCCTTACCACTAGGCTTGGCTTGTAAAATTAAGTGGCCAACAGAGTCTCGTGCTCCAAGGGGGTTCGCAGTGCAAGTTGCTGAGCACTGTTTTTATCTCTCACGGTGTTTTTTGGTTAGTTATAAATTGTAGCAAGGGGGGAACTGCGCTAGCTACAAGAAGAGCTTATTTGCCCGTGTTTCTCATCAGCAGCCCACAGCCACCATGTGAGCAACTTCAGTGCCGCTCCAGCTAGCCCTGTCTCAGCCATCCATCATGGTAGTGACCAAAGGGGTCTGAATTTACAGCCTGACCAAAGGGAATTCCCTTTTCTCTTTTATAAAGATATCTGAGACCACTGGGAATGGTTCCTCAGCCCAGGGTCGTGGCCACACTGCAGTGTGCTTTGTAAAGTGCTTTGTGAACACGTGGAACATACCTGCAGCAAAACATGATAATACCTGAGAGGGCCCAGTTTATGAAGCGAAAGCCAAGCTTAATAACCAGGGAAATTTGTAATAAACACCAAGGGGTGTATCAGGGGTTCAGCTCTCACAGCTGGGTTGGTGCCTGCTTCTGGTCACATCAGGGATTAGCACTAGACTGACCATGACCATGTGTGGCCTGTGGCTTAGCCTCAGGAACTGCTGTACCCTCTTGATGACTCAGCCCTCCAGCTCTGTCATCCTGTGTTCTCCTTTTTGGGAGGGGAATATAACTGTCCAATAGCCCTAGATCCTCAGTGGCAAGTGAGAGAGGCCCCAGCCCACCCAGTACTCTGGGTCCTAACACAGAGCACTTCTAGATAGCAGCCTTTTGCTGCAACTTTTTGGGAGAAGTTAATGCTGCTATGTCTCCCTGGGTCACTTACTCATGGACCTAGCACCTTCTTCATTCATCACTCAGAGCATTCAGCTACCCAGTGTCAGCATCCAGCCAGGAGCTCCCTCTTGCTCCCACTGAGAAACATGTGCACTAGCACAGAGAAACATGTGCCTCATAATGGTGAAAGTATTAAGCGGCACATATGACACGAGGGATGCTGTGGGAGAATGCACTCTAGCGCAGAAATAATCCCAATTATTGCAGCACAGAGCATCTATCTAAACATAGTATTTCTAGAGCCCTGGACACCTAGCTACCGAAGTGCCTGGTATTTCATGCAGTAATATAATGTGGAGGAGCAGTGTGTTGTGATGCTCTGAATGGCACATTGCAGCAAACTGTGCAATACAACACGAGACAAAGAAACACAATATACGTTTATCTGCAGTATCAGAAAATTGCTCCAGTGTGATTACTGTATCTTTGCCTCTTCTGAGACTGAATTAGGAGCAAAATGCAGGACTATGCAGCACTTTAAAGACTAACAAGATGGTTTATTAGATGATGAGCTTTCGTGGGCCAGACCCACTTCCTCAGATCAAATAGTGGAAGAAAATAGTCACAACCATATATACCAAAGGATACAATTAATTTTTTTTAATTGTATCCTTTTTTTTTTTAATTGTATTCTTTGGTATATATGGTTGTGACTATTTTCTTCCACTATTTGATCTGAGGAAGTGGGTCTGGCCCACGAAAGCTCATCATCTAATAAACCATCTTGTTAGTCTTTAAAGTGCTACATTGTCCTGCATTTTGCTTCAACTACCCCAGACTAACACGGCTACATCTCTATCACTATTCTGAATTAGGAGGGAATTCTTAATTTTTCAATTCCAATTTTTCATGCCCTAATGAATCTGTTAGCCTGTAAAGTGCAATAGCATCCTCGTTATTTCTGTAGTAGTGTAGACATAGACAAAGATACAAAATAAGACTGTCACAGCCCTGAAAAACAAGAATTCCAATGGAGCGGAGACAACAAGATGGATACACTGGGAAGCCTAGAGGCAGGGATAACTTAGAAGTAGTTTGGTTTTGTTAATTGGTTTGGTTGAGTTCTTTGTGGTCATTGCCAAGTAGATGAGGATAGCGACACTACTTACCTTTCTCAAAATGGGCAACCAAAAGTGCTGGTCACGTTTCTCTGCAGAGCTTCCTCTTCTTCCTTTTTCAACATTGACTTATATTCTGGCTTAAGCACAGAACCAGTTGCATCTTGAAACATACCTGATAAAGTGCACGGACATCTGTGTCAAATTAGTGAGAGAGCACAACAGAGGAGCATGAAAAGGCCTAAAATGTGGTGCCTAAGTAGAACTAAAAATTTGTCAATTAAGAGAGCCTGATCCAGTTTTCACTGAAGCCAGCAGAAAGACACCTTAGAATACTTTCTAAGATACTATTTGGGGACTCAAGGGGTGGTCGACTGAGTCCCCAAACAGTATCTTAGGAAGTATTCTGAAGTGTTTTAAAACCACATCTGCGTTTGAGTTCACAACCACTAATTGGTGGGTTTGACACTTATATAAAAGAAGTCTGGGGGTTAGTGGCACAACAGCTGCATCAGCAAAATGTGGCTAAATGATGGCAGGTATGTTCACTGACTAATTAAAGACTACTGAATAGTCCCTACATTTAATAACTATAAACCATGGACTTCTTTCCCTTTTCAGTTCATGCCACCATTTTTCAATTGACTATTCCGAGTGATATAACTGCAAAAGACTTAGTCACTCACAAGTGCTAAAGATCCCTTTGAATTGCCTCATGCATATTATAAATACTTAAATTAACATGTCAGTAGCTGGCATCCTCATACCCTGTAATTAAGCCTGGTGTTTCTGAGGAAATATGTTGGATACAGCAAGTCCTTGTTTTTAGCACTGTTCCTAAGCTCCCTGAAGAGTGTTGTTCTACTACATTGTGACGACATCAGCATGTAGACAAACTCGTACATTGATAATAATCTATTTGTCTTTTTAGCTTGACGCCAACAGTGATTAAGACCCAGCTGCAATTAATTCGGTCATAGATCAATAATTAGATAAGTTCGTGTACTCATGCAGAGATCACAATTTCAGCGTAGCTAGCCATCACTGTCAGTTAATGAAGGTTTTCTGATTACTGCAGTAACAGATGAAGTGGTGGGGGAGGGTAACTATGCTCTGTGGAATTAAAAATCACCCCATGTATAGGTGTTGTGCTGACCCTTTCCATTTGGGGCAATCTCATCCCGGAGGCACTGCGGTTTAGTATTGTTTTTCTCACCCTTATTTTCTGCATGAATAAGGACGCCCTGGCTGTGTCTGCTCACAGATATGCCTCGCCACATGTTCTTACATTCTGCTGTCACTGTGTTTCCAGTCACTGTTAAAATACACTGAGCTAGGAGCAGGAATTGAAAGCCATTAAACACTGAAATAAATTTTAGAAGCTGTGAGAAATGGCAGCTTTTAGTTCTATTTTTGGTGCTACGAAGGAAAATTTTCTTCCCATCTTTTTCTGTGAAGTTGTAAGATCAGACTTATGTCAAAAGGGAAGCACATCAATTAGCATTTTCTCTAAAGACAGAGCAAAAACAAAGTGAGGACTTTCAATTTTGATTCACTGTTAATTATTATAATACTGCTAAAAAGAGAATATGTTTGTCATACCCAAATACAAAACAATTTACACCATCTTTCAATCACTAATGTAGGGTACAGTGATGCAGGGCTCAACACTGAGACACCCCATGTACAACTATCACCCTAAACACGGTATGTTTCAATTTATCATTATCCTTAGACATAGACCTTCGTTCAGTTTTTAATATGTAGAAGCGTTCCTCGCCAAAGCAGTTTGGAATGAATTTTGAGTCAGTTTGTTAATAGTTAAAAGCTTTATTAAATCCAGATATGTTATAGCTATTACATTCACTTTGTGCCTTGAGATCCCAGTCCTATGTGGTGCTGACTGCTCTGTACTCCACATGGGCCTGGGGACCAAGGCACAGGAACGGGACCTGAAAAAACCTGTGGCTGAGTTAGAAATAAACCTCAATCTATCAAATGATTTTGCTTATCTGTGCCTCAATAAAATGGGAATCATATAACGCTTCCTGGTTCACAGGTCATTCTCAAGCATATTCATTAACGTCTGGGAAATGCTCAGATACTTCAGTTACAAGGAAATAGAAAATAAAATTAGAGTCGGGTTGAAATGAGAGTAATCAGCACTGCACAGGATTTGGCTCTTAAGTAGAAAGACCAGACCTGCCGGACAGCGTTTGTTCTTTATAAGTTAGTAATACTTATGGCTCAGAGTGCTATTGGCCGAGATATTTATCAATTTTTCATACATGGTTCTTCCTTCACGTTACTAGAAATTAATATAGGTTTGCAGAATTAGTTCATGAGAAATGTTCATATCTTGACATGAAAGCATGACAGGCTGTGGGGAGCTATCTCCAAAAGTCTCTTGCTATTTGATTATATCATGTCATGAGCATGCCCCAGTGCTTTTCTGAAGTAACTCCACCAGCCTCAGCCATTCCAAATGTATAGTACTGGTCAGACAGAATCTGCCACCGCCAGCACTACAGGAATGAGGATGTTCAATTCCTGTGTACATTAGTCCTTTGGCTTTGTCTACTTATGTGCACCAGTTGTACAGCACTTACATGAGGCAGACAATAGTCTACTAGAAGTTTCATCACCAACTGGATTGATGAAACTCATGAAACTGACATCACAGAATAGCACTTACCAATCAACAATGGAGCTCAACTGGTCACCAAGAGTTGCAAGACTCCATGTCTCGTCACCAGTCAACTGACGCATACAGTACCACGATTTCACAGGCAACTTTTAATAGAAATCCTACAGGCTAAAGATATATTACCCTAAGGAGCAGTCAGCTTTGTCTATGGCTGTGAACCCTGGACTCTGCCTGAGCCAAGGCAGGTCACTTCACATGGGTTTCAAGTGTTTGTCCCTACAACTTTCAGTCTGTATTCATAAAGCTTCATTACTCAGCCTGTGTGGAGAAATGAAGTATACAATGAGGATACACCCTGACTATTGAGATTGCCCAAGAAGGGTGTCATTGTATGGCCTGCTCATCTTGACCGGGCTGAGATCTACCTGTGTTATTTTTGTATTTATCCAAATGGTCTCAACTCTCTGTTTTCAAGTTAGTTACAAACTGTAACTGAGTGGGAGCTGCATTGTCCACAAGAAGGGCTCATTCACCAGTGTCTCATTTGATACATCAGTTTAGAGCCACTATATGAAAAGCTGTAGACCCCTAGACGTGGGCATCTGAGCAGCACTGAACTGATTTGATTTCAGCTACGTTTTATATTTTCCCATGTCTGTCTCTTCACTTTGTGGACCCCAGATACATTAGGAAAAAAAATTGTACATTCAAGCTTCACGGGGAAATATAATGAATTCCATGGCACAATAGAGTGCTGACTTACGATGCTCCCTGCTGCTGTATTCATTACAAGAACAGTTTGCATTAGGATTTAGATTTGATTTGGCACTCTGTCATGTGCATGCATGGAAACAGAATTATACTGAGGATCATATTGCAGCTGCAAGAGGAAAGGACATTCTGCTAGGCAATAATCTGAAGTAGCAACAGACTGTGAAACAGCAGCACAGTGTGATGAAAGTTATAGGGATTTACAAAAAGACCATATTGACTGGTCTATTACATGTTGTAGCACAGTTCACCATGCTGTCCATTACTGCAGGTAGGTGAGATGCATGTTACTCTTAACTGTATAAGACATTGTAGTACATAACAAGGCAACAAAGAATTGTGGTCCAGATTAGCTATGTCAACTGAGAATAAGGTAAGGATAACTGGAGCGCTTTAAATGGTGTCAGGACACTGACTACTTTCCTTGGGGAAACAGTCTTATTCATGGCATGAATGAAATTTCTAGTGAACTTGTCAGAGAAGGAAGTTTCATAATTTGGCAAGAAAAATACTGTAATGACTTTGTGTACTTGGAAGCAAGATACAACGCCAATGTTCCGATGCTTAAAACATTCACCCATGATAAAGAATTAGGTGGTAAATCCACTTACCAAAAAGAGGAAATAAGAGTACATTAGGTCCCTCTTTATAAAAAGTCTACAGTAAATAGAAATAGAAACGGACACTAACTTTGACAAATCATGCTGGGGAATCAAAACCAACCAGAATATAATTTTTATGAAAAGAACTTTCACATTCAAGAATAATTATATATTAAAACCAAATACACAGTGTATGTTGGAACTTTTAAAGTTAATCTTGAAGGCTGCGTCTAGACTGGCAAGTTTTTCCGCAAAAGCAGTTGCTTTTGCAGAAAAACTTGCCAGCTGTCTACACTGGCCACTTGAATTTGCACAAGAATACTGATGATCTAATGTAAGATTTTCAGTGTTCTTGAACAAATACTATGATGCTCCCACTCAGGGATAAGCCCTCTTGCGTAAATGCTTTTGCGCAAGAGGGCCAGTGTAGACAGAGGAGGACTGTTTTGCGCAAATAAGCCCCGATGGCGAAAATGGCGATCGGGGCTTTCTTGTGCAAAACCGCGTCTAGATTGGCACGGATGCTTTTCCACAAAAAGTGCTTTTGCGCAAAAGCATCCGTGCCAATCTAGACGCTCGTTTCGGCAAATGCTTTTAACGTTAAAACTTTTCCGTTAAAAGCATTAGCAGAAAATCATGCCAGTCTAGACGCAGCCGAAGAGTCATGCATAAACATAACTCTTATCAGGGCTGACCAGACTTGTTTTGCCTAATTTCAAACTAACTCAAGCCACACGAATACAAAAGTTAAACTCAGATGCTATTGGGGAGGGTCATATTTAACTTAGGAAAAAGAGTGAATACAGAGTAGAGAGGAACAAGTCCACTGAAAAATAGTATACCATGTGTAATAGTGAAAAGGCAGAAAGATTCTATTAAAATAGCTTAAGTATGGAAGGAATACATCAATAAAATGTCATGTATAGGGAACTTATATAAGTCAGCCTACATTTTGAAAGGATTCGTTTATTTTGAATCTATAGCATAGCCCTTCATATAATTGAACTAAAAAAATGGGATCACTGTAGAAAAAGTAAGGAAAAAGAGGCTTAGAAATCAGACTAGTTTCACTAACTTCTAAAAACAACAATGAATAAATCAATTTAATTATTTCCATCTCAGCTTATGAATCTGATACATGTTTCTACAGTAGTGTTGTTTATCTTTTGAAGAATACAGTGCAAAATCAAAAGGAAAAAGATCTAGAACGAGAATTTCATAAAAACTCTGCAGCACAAGGTCATATTTATGCAAAGAAGGCATGACAGAATACAGCCACAGCCAACAGAAAGATACCATTCATGTTCATAACTTTTCTCCAGAATGGCTCCTCAGACGTGTCAGTCAGTTTCTTCTGTATTGCTTCCTGCTCCTCTTTGCTCAGTTTGGGCTCTTTTTGCTGATCGAAGCCACAGAACCAGTTGTAGGCCTTCTTCAACCAGCCTTGTTCTTCATCTCCTTCTGTGACCGAGAGAAAGCACAGTGAGCTCAGACTCCAGCCACATGTTGTAAGAAGGTGCCGAGGAGAGTCGTGCAGCCCTGCCTCCTGAAGCCAGCAGGCACTAGCACAGAGGTGGGCAATAAAACGGCAGCGGTGCACTAGGGTTAGCCCCTGGTAGGCTGCTGCCGCTATATTTACCTGAATGTCCACAGGCAGGGGCAATCACAGCTCCCAATGGCCAGGAAAAGCCATCTGCAGCCAACGGGAGCTGTGATCCCTGTACCTGTGGAGGTGCAGATAAATACGGTGGTAATGGGGCCTGCCAACAGCTAACCCTGGTGGACTGGATCTGGCTCACGGGCCGGTATTTGCCCACCCCTGCACTAGCACCATCCTCCTGCAGGCATTACTAGGCAAATTTCTCCAGCTCTAGCTCCGCTGTGCTGGGTGCGCATACTTCTTATGTGGAATATGTGTCTGCAGCATCTACTTGAAGAAAAACAGTTTGTTCCCAGTTCTCAATGATTTAGCTGTAACTGCTGGTAGCTCACAAATGCTAAGACTCACTAAGCTGATTCAAGCCCCTTATAAATACTTCAATATCCATGATTTTGTGACAGGATTGAAAAGTGCTGGGTACACTGCAATTGCCAGATCTCATGCCCTCGCCCTCTCCTACTACACTTCCTGTTGCTTTGTGCCACATGAGAGCTGGGGACACAGGAGGAGGACCACAGGGAGCCATTAGCATCAGGGGCAGCCACAGTTACTTTTCTTCCTCAATATGCCTTGCTCCCTCTGCCTCTTATACCAAGTGAGGTGAGAGCAGGAGCTCTGCACAGGAGGCAGTTTCCATTTTCTGCAGGCAAAGAGATCCCTTCTGGATTTTCATCAGCTATTTCTTTTCTGACTGAAGGCAGTTTTGTCCTGCATTAACATGGTGCACAGAAGCCATAGCAGGCTAGAATCTCCGGCCCTGACTCTTCAGCCTAAAACTGAGAAGCAACTCTGAGTGCAGGTTTCTCTCTACTTATTCACTATGGGTTTGTATTTTTTCTTTTTATTGAATGGCTGAATTCAGTGACACCTGGTATCAAAGCCTGGATCCAGGCAGAGTTTTGTGCAAGTTTCCCCAAAGCAGTTCTGGGAAAGTATCTGTACCCTGCTGTGCACCACCTTTGCTGTTGCAATCCTGACCCCTACACACCCATTTCCAGTTGTGTCTTCATTCTGTCCTTTCAGATGTAAGGCCCCCCAGAGGAGAACGTAAGCCAATACACCCCAGTGCAGCACTTTGGGGAGCAGCTGGCCAGCTGGGTCACTCAGCTGTGGTGGGAGGATAGGGTGCTCCCAGTCTGGCTCCCAGCTTCCTGCAGGCTGCCGTGCTCTGCAACAGGCATTTGGGCAGGTTAGATGCGCTGACTGGGGGCGTCCCCCACTCCAGGACTGTCCTAGCACTAAGCTTCTTCTCCCTCCACAGCTATTTTGAGTACTTGTGGGGGGCTGCCGCTGCACATATGGGTCTGCCCCTCCCCTGGACAGCCAGGAGCGAGAGGAATGCAGAAGGCTCTGCACTTTCCCCTTGCTCCCTAGTCACAGGAAGCAGGAAAAATCAATACACATTATAGTAGGGTCACCAATGTAGTAGGTCAGGATGTAGACAGGTCACCAATGTAGACAGGTCTCCTGCCTGCATGTGTGCTCAACGATGTGTGTCGTGTTAACTTGTGCAATTAATCACCACAGCAGACCCTGAGAGAGCCTCCAAAGACCACAAACCAGATAAGAATCGAAGGTGCCCAGCCAGGTTTATTGTAGAGCGAAGTATAGTCATAGTTGTCAATAGACACTACTGAACCATTGCACGCATCAGTTACTTAGATCTGACTCTACTTAGATACAGCCCATCGCTCTGTACCTTGTGGTTTGATTAGATCGTCTCTATCCATCATATTGTCATTTTAGACCCTTTCCTGAACCTGGGTCTATGACTGTGGGGAGTGTGGGTACCACGGTCTTTTTTAATGACCTGCTGGTACCATGTGCTTTCAACTTACGACTGTTCTGCACCTGGGCTTATTACCAATTATTGTTTTGGACTCTCAGCCCTGTTAATGCCAAGTTCTGTGAGCTGGGTCTGCCTCTTGCTCACAGCTTAGCTTTCCTTTATATTAGCCAAGCGTTGTCCATTGTTAGCTCAGCCTCAAACCAGGCCTGTGCTACATGGGCTTTGTTTCAGGCCTTCTTCTTAGTATATACATGGAATCAGTATGTGTGCCTGCAGCCCATCCCCCTCCCTCCTGAATTAGCACTCCTGCCCTCTCCCCCACACTCACCCTTACACACACACAGCCCCCTGGCCTGACTCCCCACACAACCCCTCCTCATACCTCTCTGCCCTGACTCCTTCATCCCCCACACTCCCAATCCTCTGTCTTGAGTCCCTCTTACACCCAAACCCTATGCCCTGAGGCCTTCATACACCCCAGCCGTGATTCCTGTACCTCCACAACCCAAGCCCCCTCCCCTAACTCCTGTACCTCCACCCCACTCTAACCCTCTGCCCTGAGTTCCCCCATACTCCACCCCACACTTAAATTTCTTAGATACTGAGGTATCACAACCCCCCTCCTTCCCTAAGATTTCTTCAAGAGCAGCAAGATGTGATAGGATAGAATCTGTAAGAAATTGATGTTACTTTCACCCCTGAAACCCACACACATCTCTGCCAACACACCAGACCCCCACCACCCTCTTTGTTTTAGCGCTGTGCCTGTCACCTGATTGCATGAAGGCTTTTGTGCTATGCACAAAAATCAACAGGGAACTAGATTGCCATCATGTAATTCATTTCACTTCCAGGCCTCACAGACTGACAGTGGTGAAAAAATAGTGTATTAACTCTCTGCACATACTAGCCCTTCAGGATCTGTTTTCAGCACTTCCTTGTTTCTTCAGGAACTAAGTTGGAGACTTCAAATACATTCATGACCTGTACAAAACTTAGCAGGAGTTTATTCAGAAATCACCTGATTCATCTTCTTTACTCTCCGGTTCCTCCATCCTCTCATCTGCATCCAGGTCAATGCGCTGCTCCTTGCTGTTCCGCAGGGTCCAGCACAAGCCATAGAGCTGTCATGAAACACAAGTACAAAGCCTCAGCCTTCAAACACTGAGCCCAGCAATGAGATTGGGGTAGGATTCAGGAGTCATGAACATTTGCTGCATACTCTGCAGGGATTGCTAAGGATCCCACAAGAGCAGGGAGGTACAGTAGGGCTACGTCTAGACTACATCCCTCTGTTGACAGAGGGATGCAAATGAAGCACTTCAAAAGTGCAAAGGAAGCTGGGATTTAAATATCCCATGCTTCATTTGCATAATCATGTAATGGTGCTCTTTCCTAAAAGCTCTATTTCAAAATTGAAACCACAGTCTAGACGCAGTTCTTTAGAAAATGGGGAGCTTTTTTGAAAGCGCCTGTAGACCTCAAAAAGGCTACATCTAGACTACAAGCCTCTTTCGAAAGAGAGCATCTAGACTGCAACCACTTCTTTTAAAAAAGTGAGCTGCTTTTTTAAAAGACAGCACCCAGGCAGTCTGGATGCTCTCTCTCGAAAAAGCCCTGTTTGCATGCACGAAGAACACCTTTTTTTGAAAGAGCACTTTTGAAAAAAGGTGTTCTTCCTCGTAAAATGAAGTTTATCACGGTCGAAACCCCCCCCCCCCGTGTTTTTTCGATTTAATTTCGAAAGAACTCAGCGCCAGTCTAGATGCAGGGGAAGTTTTTTTCAAAAAAAAACCCCTGTAGTCTAGACACATCCAAAATGAGGTTTACAGGATCTTTCAAAAAAACACCCCGTTTTCAAAAGAACTGCGTCTAGACTACGGTTCCAATTTCGAAAGAGCTCTTTTTTGAAAGAGTGCCATTATGTGATTATGCAAATGAAGCATGGGATATTTAAATCCCAGCTTCATTTGCACTTTCAAAGTGCTTTATTTACATCCCTCCGCTGACAGAGGGATGTAGTCTAAACACAGCCGTACAAGACTATAACTGTTTCCCTTCCTAAACAACAGCATTCCTGAAATCTTCACTATGCTACAGAAAATGCACAGTCTACTGTTCGTAGCTCTGAGGGGTTAAATGCCAGTATCATTTCACATTTTTGCAATATAGAATGTCTTCAAGGTATTTCTGATTGCAGAAGAATCTCCAGAGCACTGTTTATCTAGCAAAGAGCACTACATTCCCAGGGATATCGTAAACAAGGAATCCTTTAGAGAAGATGTAAAATTTTCCTCTACAGGGCCATCTCTAGGAGGGTGCAAGACCCGGGACAACCCCCAATCTGCCACAGACCCTGCCCCACTCTGCTTCTTTCCACCCCTGCTCTTCCGCAAGCCCTGCCACTACTCTGTGCCTTTCCCAAGCCCCAGGCTCCTCCCAGAAATCCCCCAGGCTGCCCAGGATCCCCAAAGAGTGGGATCTGGGGTAGCTGGCCCAAACTGTCCTATGGATTGCATGTCTCTGTCTATCAGAACCCAAGTAGCTGGGAGACCCAATAAGAGATGCATGCTCTAAATTCTAGGGTTGAATATGTGTATTCATATTTTAAAAGTATAAATTAAAGTGATAAGTTTCATAGCGCTCCGCTATCTCAAGGACCAAGTGTGGGAATAAAAGAACAGAAGAGACAATGATACTCACATGTACATCGGGAATGGGTTCAGTTATGAGCGAGATAACCAGGATGATGATGGCGGAGATCCCAAAGAGGATTATAGCGAAGTACAGGTAGTGGACTCCACAAATGATCTTTGGACAGCTGGTGGGGTTTACACAGCTGCCAGAACCATAGGCAAACTCTGCAATCATTCGAACCAGTCCAACTACCAGACCAGAGAACAAGCCCCAGAAAGCACCCTACAAAAGAAAGAAAGCGACAGGATGAATGATCACAAAGAGCCATTGAAGATACAGAAATACACTACTCTCTTTTAATAGCCATGCAATCTGTAGGGCTCTACCAAATTCATGGCCATGAAAAATGCATCGCGGAGTGTGAAATCTGGTCTTTTGCATGCTCGTACCCTGTGTAGTACAGATTTCACAGGGGAAAGGGGAGGACTAGTGTTTCTCAAATGGGGGCCTGACCCAAAAGGGAGTTGTGAGGGGATCACAAGGTTATTTTGTGGGACCACGGTATTGCCACTCTTACTTCTGTGCTGCTTCCGACAGCGACTCTGCCTTCAGAGTGGGGATCCCAGCAGTAGCCACCATTCTACAGATGCTTGGCTCTGTGGGCAGTGCTGCCACCTCCATGTGAACAGAAGCCAGGGGAGCAATACTGCCCCCTGCCCCCACACTAACCTTGCGACACCCGTGAAAAATATGGCCGCTCGCCCTTCCTAACTGTTCTTCGAGATGTGTCATTCATGTCCATTCCAATCAGGTGTTTGTGTGTGTGCATGTGCACAGTAGCCAGAAGATTTTTACCATAGCACCTAAGAATATGGTCGGTCTGGGCACCCCGTGGAGTGACGACAATATGGCACCTAATATAAGGCCCTGCGAACTCTCCCCTTCTCAGTTCCGTCTCGCTGACTTGTCTGACAGAGGGGAAGGAGCCAAATGACGAAATAAGCTCTTTCAAAATACACTCGAAATAAGCTACACAATTTGTGTAGTTCTAATTGCATAGCTTATTTTGAGCTAAGATTGCAGTGTAGATGCACCCTCAGGCATTAATAACCTTCTTTATTAAGCCCCTTTGGGCATTGTTTCATCTGTCTGTCTCCTATACAGACTAAATGAAGGGACAGGTGATTTCTGGACAAATTTCTGGGTTTCCATTGATAACTTCCTGCATTCCATCTGATACAAAGTAGCTAAGACCCTGCCACCCCAATGACTGTGGGCTCATCTGGTGACGGCCCAAGTGATGTCAGTAGCATTGATCAGTGATGATTCAATGCTGAACGTTTGCAGCACTGCTACCTGGTCTTCTATACATACTGTTACCGAGGGTTATGCAATTGCCTCTTCATCTACGTCAGATGGATGGCAGCCCAGCTATTACTCTTTAAATATATTCCAAGTTCAACCTATGATTGCTGCTTGTGAGTCACCTGAGTGGAATACATGTCTACGATCATTCGAAGAAGAATACATGCTTATCTGTGCTGTGACTTGTTCTTTGGTGTGGGGGAGGGAAATGCATATCGGATGACCGGCCTTCTGTCCCCTCTATATCAAAGTCTCTATCTTTGATATCCTTTGTGACGAAATTGTGGGCAGACTGGGGCAGCACCACCCCAAGGGTACTGTGAGGCATGCCCAGATTTAGTGCACTGGGCATGTATATGCACACCTGGATGCAATATATGTACACCCCCATCTTGAAGAACAATAGTTACAATCCAGACCAATAAACATCTTCTCCTGCTTTGACATTTGTCAATAAAACTTATAAGTATGCCCTGCCCCAGCTCGTAGGTAATGTCTTTGGCCTATGTTATGCAGATTGGATGATCATAAAGGTCCTTTCTGACTTTACTTAAGAAAACAATAAAATCCTCTGCCCTACAGCACAGCTCACACTGAAGTTGTTTTGAACTCTGCAAAATGTCAGATGAGCACTTAGCATTATCTGAACCAAAACTTTTGAACCTTCAGAGCACTGTCCTTCTTAACCGTTTGTTTACTCTGTCACTCTCTATTCTGAATGTCATACACCACATAAACTAAATATACAGAGCCAAATTTGTTTCTGAAGTAAATAGATGTAGCCTTATTGACCTGAGAGGAATTGCAAACATTTAGACCAGCTGTGAATTTGGTCAATAGGCTAAAAAATAGATAACTAATGATGGTGGTACAGAACTACAGCCGGTCCCCGAGTTGCAAATGGTCACTTACGACCATTTGCAGTTATGACCAAAAGTGTCGTAAATGGCGGACCCCGAGTTACGAACGCGATCTGCGCTTACGAACAGCATGGTCGCGTGTAACTCTATGGGGTCCAACTTACGAACAAAATTGAGTTATGACCAATTGCTTGGTCTGTAAGCAGTTCGTAAGTCGGAGACAGGCTGTATAAATTCTGCTGTAAATTTTCTAGTTCAAATGAAATTTTTAAACTATTATTAAATTGTCAGGGACAAATCACAGAGAAATATTGGAACAAATAAACAGAACCTCAGTTTATGATGTTAATAATTTTAATGAAAAGTTTAATCTTGGATATTAAATAAAAACTGGTCTTTGATTCAGCTAGTGCTTCAAATCACTGTGACTTGTATTTGTTTCCAGTCTTTATTCTAATTAAGACTGTACTTTTAGCCAAATGCTGAGAGCCTTAGTAGCTCTTAATCCATTCTTAGGCAAAATTCCAACTGAAATCAATGGAAGACTTCCCTGAATAAGGACCTCAGGATTTAAGCCATTAATTTGAGGTTCAGCCAAGCAGTGACGAAATGGAACATCCCTGCATAAGTGCTAGTAGTAGATTCATCAATCTCCAGAGGAAGCTGAGTTTTAGAATGGAGTCAAAGTAAGAAAGGGTTACTTACCTCATGACTGTTGTTCTTTGCGATGTGTTGCTCATGTCCAGTCCAGGTAGGTGTGCGTGCACCACGTGCACAGACACCAGAGCTTTTTTCCCTTAGCAGTATCCGGTGGGCCTGCCAGGCAGCTCCCTGGAGTGGTGCTGCTATATTGGCCCATACATACCCTTTCACCCCCTCAGTTCCTTCTTGCCGGAATCCTCCGGCAAAGGGGAGGCGGGTGGCATGTGGAATGGACATGAGCAACACATCTGGAAGAACAACAATTATGAGGTAAGTAACCGTTTCTTCAAGTGCTTGCTCAGGTCCATTCCAGTCTGGTGATTCCCAAGCAATACCTCAGGAGGTTGGGTCAGAAACCTCATGGACTGAAACACATCCCTACCAATGGCCACATCATCTCTGGCCTGCTGCGCAATAGCATAATGGCTTGTGAAGGTATGTATAGAGTAGGCATATGCACTGTGAAGGCTGTTAATGAGGCCTGTGCCCTCGTGGAGTGGGCCGTAAATGGGGGTCATAGCAGGCTCTAATGCAGGATGTGATCCAAGAGGACAAAAACTATGCCAATATTGGGAGGTCCTTTATCCTCTCAGCTATGGAAATAAAGAGTCGTGATGACCTATGGAACTCTCTTGTCCTATCTATATAAAAATCTTAGTAGATGGCTTCCTCCTCTCCAACATGATCCTCCTCACAGCCTGGGAACAGAGGTGTTCAGCCCCTGCTAACCACAAACGTTCTATCCCACACGGTGGAGGGATGACAGGTTCAGGAGGCATAACTACCCCTCTCCTAGGTCCTAAGTAATTAGGTCTGGTGCTAACGGCAGCATCACTGGTTCTTCTACCTTTAGGTCCAGCAGGGCAGGGAACCAGTGTTGGCGAGGCCACGTCAGTGTTACCATGATCACTGAAGCCTTGAGCCTCCTGACCCTGGGTGGGAGTGGGGGGACCTTGCGTATTAAGGGAAACCTTTTGTATAGGAGTTGCTGGGCCACTACACTTGTAAAGCGTCCCCTTGAAATCTCCGACCCTGGCCTAGATAAGAGCAGTAGCTCAGGCTTTTGCTGTTCTCCTGGGAAGCCAACTGGTCCAGATGGGGATAACCCCATCTCTGGAAGATATCTCCCAGAATGTCCCTCATGATGGCCCATTCGTGGGCCCTGAATGACCTGCTGAGTCTGTCCGCTAAGACATTTTGTTTCCCATTTGGATATCATGGGCAATGCAGAAATCCCAGAGAAGCAGGGCTTCCTGGCATGGGACAGAAGAGCGAGCACCGTCCTGTTTGTTGATATAATACGTTGCTGTCGTGTTGTCTGTTGGCACCGATACCCCCTTCTGTCTCAGGTGAGACAGAAACACTTGCTGGGCCAGTCTGACCGCCCTGAGCTCCCTGACATTTACAGATGAGAGCGCTCAGCAGGAGTCCACGTAACTTGTGTCCTGAGAGTCGAAGGATGGGTGCTCCAATCTGTGTCTGATGCACTCATGACCAGCTACACCGACGGGCTCTAGAGGGTGGGGAACCAGTGCAGGTGTTCTTGTCAGCCCGGATGTCTTGAAGCCCGCAGGCTAGGCTCCAATGCCCCGGTGCAAATGGAATCAGCACCCGGTGATGCCATCAGCTCAATGAGATTTTGAGCTGTGGCAAAAGTTTCAGGACTTGGTGGCTGCCAGACCTCCTCTATCACTACATTCGGCACCAGACTTCCTCTGTGCGTTGTGCTCAACTGGTGCCTAGTTGGCACGGGAACATCCAGAGGTGGGGTTGCTGGCCAGTGCCCTTCCAAATGACACATTTTGTGGCTATGCTTCGAAGGGACCTGCCCCTGTGTTGGCTCTTCTTCCTCGGCACCAGAGATTGAAATCAGGGTGAGGTCATTGTTCTCATTGTCTCCTCAGTTGGTCTCGGAGCCAATGAAGGTTCATGCACCAAAGCCGGTGCACTCCACACCGTCGGTGCCGGGCCCGGTGCTGCTGGTTGCAGAGCAGACATCATCAGAACAAGCTTCAATCTGTAATCATGCTCCTGCTTGCTTCTTGATTTGAAGCTCCTGCGAATTTGGCTACTGTCTATGTGATGGAACTCCCCAAGACCAGGAGCGGCCCGAGGCCAGCTGCTGCAGCTGGCACCCCTGGCAGAAGGTGCAATTGGCACCCCTGCCTGCACGGCCGTCAATGGCCATGACATAATCATGGGGTGCCCCGACACCTTATGACGTCATCATCGGGCGCCTGGGCCGGCGGCGCCCTAGGCAACTGCCTAGTTTGCCTAGGCTCATGGGCCGCCCCTGTCCTAGACACTTTAAGCACGAGTCATGCCAGTCTCCGCAGGGCACTTAACGTGTGGCTTGAATCCATGGGGCCCAGGCATCCCCTCCCCAGGAGGGAAGTGACAAAGGGGGAAAACTCCCCTACAAACAACTATCAACTATTAACTACTGTTTACACTTGGGCTATGTCTACATTGCGAGTTTTTACAGCAGAGAATATGCTAATGAGGGACTCATTAGCATGAATTGTGATATCATTAGCATGTTTTCTGCCAATTCTTTTTGTGCAAATGGTTTTTGCGCAAAAAGAAGCAGTGTAGGCCCCTCTGTTTTGTGCAAAAAACCCCTTTTGCGCAAAAAGAATCGGCAGAAAATATGCTAATGATGTCACGACTCATGCTAATGAGTCCCTAATTAGCATATTTTCTGCCACAAAAACTTGCAGTGTAGTCAAAGCCTAACAAACAACTTCAACTAACACAAACACTGTACAAAGAGCTAAGGGTCAGACTATCAGTAAAGTCAAGCGCTCAGAAGGAACTCAGGGAGTGGAGGGCCAGCAGGGTTATATTTGCACTGGTATAGCAGCGTCACTTCAGGGGGCTCCCTGCTCGTCCAATGGATACTGCTAAGGGAAAAAGCTTAATCCATGCATATGGCGTGCGTACACCTAACTGGAATGGACATGAGCAAGCACTCAAAGAAGAACGAGAAAGCTCCAACCCCACCTGGAAACAGTGTTAAATTATTTATCATTGGCTTTTCTCACCATTGCATCTGAACTTTTCATAAACATTAATGACTAGAGCCCTGGGTGGATACAAAATTTGTACACGCATCTGCAAAAATGAGCTGCAGATGTGGATACCTGTGAATATAAAGTGGATATTCACAAATTAGCAGGTTTCTAGATACAACATTTGTATCTGCATCCATATACACACAAAAGAGCTGGGGTTATCCACATCCAAGGATGCAGATATCCATGGATATAAAGCAGATATCCATGGATTTGTAGGGCTCAATTAATACATTTATCTTCTTGGGGCAATAAGGAAGTATCCTCTGTATTAAAAGTGAGGAAACTGATCTACAGAGCTATTATTGGAGAGAATTTCACAGGTGCTGTGCACGCAGTTCCTACTGTCTTTTGAGGGAGTTTTTGAGTACTCACCTCCTCTGAAATTCCCACTTAACCATAGGACTTTCCCTGTCCTTGTTTGAAGTCTACAGAACCCACGAAGAACCTTGATGATTGTATTAAAACACTGTGTCCCAAAAAGTATTCCTTCAGCACAAGTCGCAGTGAAACAATAGGCGGCCCCAGCCACACAGCTGTGTAGGAGCCAATAAAGTCCAACAAAGTCCATACGTATTTACAAATAAGTAATGGGAGGGGGGCATGAGGGATCCTCAACTTAGCCAAGGGCCCCTCAAGCACCACACTTTGGAACTTCAGGCACGGGGCTCTGGTGGGAACAGTCTCGATGACATTGAGAATAAAATGGATTGAGACGAAGAAAGGGCTGTTGTCTCAGCGCACAGACAAGTGTCTTTTGTGAGATTTTGCTTCTAGCCTGTACTCACCTCCTCATTGACCCGCTTACAGAAGATGGCAAGCAGGAAGGTAGCAGCAATGGGTGGGCCCAGGTAGCTGGTGATAGACTGTATATAGTCAAAGAGCTGCCCACTCTGAGCTGACTGCACCACAGGAATCCATGCGATGCTGACACCAATTAAAGCCAAGATAAATAACCTGTAAATAAAACCAGTAAATAATCTGTTAGCCACCTGTTTATAAACATCAATCAGAAACACAGAAATCACAGTCACTCAGCATTTTAACAGCTCAGGGTATGTCTACACTACCCCGCTAATTCGAACTAGGAGGGTAATGTAGGCATACCACACTTGCAAATGAAGCCCGGGATTTGAATTTCCCAGGCTTCATTTGCATAAGCGGGGAGCCGCCATTTTTAAATCCCCGCTGGTTCGAACCCCGTGCAGCGCGGCTACACGGGGCTCGAACTAGGTAGTTCGGACTAGATTTCCTATTCTGAACTACCTAGTTCGAGCCCCGTGTGGCCGCGCTGCACGGGGTTCGAACCAGCGGGGATTTAAAAATGGCGGCGCCCCGCTTATGCAAATGAAGCCCGGGAAATTCAAATCCTGGGCTTCATTTGCAAGTGTGGTATGCCTACATTACCCTCCTAGTTCGAACTAGGAGGGTAGTGTAGACATACCCTCATTGTGCTATTCAACCAGCAATAAAACATCAGCCAAAATAACAGTGACCAGCCTTCAGCACTGGGGGAAAGAGAAACCAGCAATAAGCTCTCACCAGATCCATCAGCTCTCAGTCAGCCCAATGTGAGAACTCTGCCCAATGTCAATCACCTATGATAATAAGTCAGGCTATGTCTACACTACAGGCTGTACACTACAGGGAATGCGTCTGCTCTTCCGCAAAAAAAAAAAAGCAGAAGAGCAGACGTGCTCTTTCAGAAGCCCTGTCTTCCTCCTCCCACGAGGAAGAAGGACTCTTCCAAAAGAGGAGGCTTTTCTGAAATTTGGCCCACTGTAGACAGGCCAAATTTCGGAAAAGCCTCTTCGGAAAAATGTGCATACCTTTTTCTGAAAGATCATGTAGACATAGCCTCAGCTCTAAACACAGCGATGAATAGACCAGCAGAGAGAGAAGAAAAGAGAAATCAGAAGTACAACTAGTGAATATTACCAATGCTGTAGCTTTGTCCAGCTAGAATCTTGGAATGACATTTAAATAGATCTCCTGTGATGTCTGTTGGGAATAGATGCCTCAGATTTATTTTGGCACTTACCCCATGGAATATCCAGGGCACACATGGGATGAAGCTGTCGGGCCACAAGAGGTCAGTGCTGTACCACGTGCAGTCAGGGAAAGGCTATTCCTCAAGTCATTAAGGTGAACTCCGAAAGGAACACTTGTGCTGGCTCCCAGATGTAGTTGGTTGCTAATGGTGGGAAATGCGCAGTCCCACTTACCTCCCAGCCAGCATGAGCTCTCTCTCCGAGGCCCGGGTGCGTATTCTGGTGTAGATGTCCATGGTGAACAGCGTGCTAGCACTATTGAAAATGGAAGTCAGGGAGCTCATGAGAGAGGCCAGCATGACTGACAGCATCAGACCCCGCAATCCTGAAACACAGAAACACACCAGCTCAACTGGGCTGGGCCAGGCACTAAGGAAGCTGCGTGAGCGACATCTCTGAGTGCACGGTCTGCCCTCCCCGGCCCAGCTATCTGCTAGTAAAAGAAGCAACGGTCATAGCACCCTGCTGGGACAGTAGCAGGATGGGGCCTGCTATGTCAGGAAGCACAGTGTTTACAATACATATAGTACCCAGGCTGGGCTCTGAGGAGATCGACAAAGCCAGGCTGGAGTGGCCCCTCCACTCACCCCCTTTAAGTGGTTAACCGGTTAAACATAATGTTTAACTGGTTAACTCATTAAATGGGATTTTACATTGCTGGTCACAGTAACTTCTTTTATCCAAACTCCCTCCCCGACCTCAAACCCTCTGCTGCATCCCAGTCCCCTATCTCAAGCTGCCTTCTGTGCCCAAAGTCTGTCCCAGACCCTACCTCCCCCACCCCACCACCATGGAAAAATACAGCTCTTGACCACTTATCAAAATCCTGGCATGGCCCCTCATAAAAAAGTATTGCCCACCCGTGGTCTAGTGCTGTATTTTGTCAGGGCAACTTTCTGTTCCTTTGATACACAAATCTTTTTATTTTCAAGGGCAACTTAAAATTAGTTTCACTGGTCATCTTTCCCATTGCTTTCTGTTCTCATGGCTACTTCATCAGCTCCCTTTCCTCAAAACCCTTCCCCATAGCAGCGTCAGACCAAACCTGCCAGCATCACCATCTATAGTCTCTTCAAGGAAGGGCAGTATTTTCAGCAAGCACAGGAGTTCTCAAACCTTCCCTGCTGTACCCCTCCAAAATCTGCCAAGTGTACAAGCCAGTGTAAAGCATGTATATGGAGCTTGCCTCTCTCAGCTCCTCTTCCAGGAATGATGCTATAATGAGAGACTATTCCAGTGAGAAATGAGGGAAACTGAGGTCTGCACAAGCAATCCCCCTTATCTTAGCTGAGGCCCAAATCTCCACAATTCCATCACTTCTTAGTGGCCCATTTGGAAACCACAGTCATACCATGAAGGCCCGTGATGCCTGCAGAAGTTTCTAATTTTTCTCATATGTGTGCAGTTTCTCTTCCCCGCCCAGTGAGTTTAACAGAGGAACTGCATATACATCCCTCAACAGAGAGATCCTGGAAAAAGCACCTACTTAGTAATTTGCAACTACTAGTCCAGATTTACCTCTCTCACAAGGATAAAGCCAGCACATCTCATTTGGCTTAAGTGTTTTTGCAAATAAATAAGATTGTTAAGGCTGGTCTGGATCTGCAGTCACACTGATCAAAACGTACGGCATGTACAGGAATACACTGTGTGTGCTGGAATGATCTAGGGCCTACAAGAGATGAGCCCTGACACTCCAGAAAGCGCTGTAGTAGTTTAGTGATGTCAAATCAGGATCAGGGAAGAAGATGGGGGAGGACCCAGCTCCACGTTCCCAAAGGGGGCCAGGCCTCAGGCAGAAGGGTTGGGGCCAGGGGCAGCTAGCCCTCAGCGCCACCCAGAGAATGCCATGCTGCACACCCCAACCGTTAGAGCCACCCAGAATGCACCGCACAATGCATTTTGAATTGCTACTGCTCCCTTTAACTACCCCCCTCTTGGCAGGCCCAATCAGGACTAAATCAAAATGCCAGTCCCCAAGTTCTGGTAGCAGAATTCCTGGGAAATCTCTCCCACACAACAACCAGCTTCTGTTTATTTGCTGTCCATGTCTTTCCCATAAAGACTCAGAGCTAGTGTCTTACCATTCGGCATAAGGTCCACTACCAGTTTTGGATAAGCAATGTTTGAGCAGCCAACTTGGGTGCCACAGTAGCTCTCACAGATTGAAGGCACGACACAAGCCACCATATCTGAGAAAAGGGTAACAAGACTGGGTTACATGGGGTCATAGCAAGAAGTTACTCTGAAATCAAGAGAAATTTCCAAACCCAGGCTAGGTTCTCTTCCCCGCCCCCCCCCCCCCCCTCTGAGATCACCCTTGGGTCCATAGCTGTGGGAAGGGATTCCATTCCTGCATCATCTCTTTCCTAGCCAAAGAACAGTGATGTGCTAAGGTCACGCCATTAAAACTGCATCTGCAGAGCTTCACAGAAAGCCAGGACTGAATCATGCAAAGACAGGGCTCAGCGCAAAGTTAATATGTGCTTTGAAAGGCCCTCTCTTGCTAGAGCCACCTGCTCTCCTGCCTGCTGTTGTAAACACAGCTCATTGTGGAGGGGAAAGAACTGGCTCTCGGCTCACACTGAGCTTAAGCAGCATGCAAATTGCAGGTATTTCCATGCGCTGGGAACACTCCTTTCTGGAAGCCTTTCTCAGTGCCGGGGCTGGAGGGGGGGACAGCTGTCTGCCTGACAATCATTTCTCTGGGCTGAGACATCCACGGACAGTTTGGTGATGACTCTGTCCATCAGGGATTCAAAACCTGTAAAGATGAGCCTGGCTATCTCAGTTGGTAACACACCTAACTCTTATTCTCAGGGTTTAGTGTTCAAGCCCTTGGTCAGCAACAGAGCTTCTCTCCTCTGATACATGCACTGGAGTCTTTTCTCCAACACATTAAATTAGCTTTCTGTGAGGAGGTAACTGACTCTGTGGACATGGGGAAGTCAGTGGACGTGAGATGCCTTGACTTTAGCAAGGCTTTTGATATGGTCTCCCACAGTATTCTTGCCAGTGAATTAAGGAAGTATGGATTGGACACATGGACTGTAAGGCAGATAGAAAGCTGGCTAGACTGTTGGGCCCAATGGGTAGTGATCAACGGCTTGATGTCAGGTTGGCGGTCGGTTTCTAGTGGAGTGCCCCAAGGATCTGTTCTAGGGCTGATTTTGTTCAACATTTTTATCAATGACCGGGAGGAGGGGATGGATTGCACTCTCAGCAGGTTTGCAGAAGACACTTAGTTAGTGGGAGAGGTAGATTCGCTGGAGGACAGGGATAGGGTCCAGAGTGACTTAGACAAATTGGAGGATTGGGCCACAAGAAATCTGATGAGGTTCAACAAGGACAAGTGTAGAGTCCTGCACTTGGAACGGAAGAATCCCAAGCATTGTTACAGGCTGGGGACCAACCAGCTAAGTAGCAGTTCAGCAACCACTCCCTCTGCCTGGGCAAAACATCAGTCACAGATGAGTTTTTGCCAGCTGTGCAGTCAGAGCAGGGTTGCTGTAACAAATGCCAACAAAGAGGACACATACTCTAGGATTTCTGTCCCCATGAAGGGATAGTGGAGCCCTGAGCAGGGGAAGGAGAAAGAGCAGTAGCCTCTTATTTTGTGGGGATAGCTGGTGTGTGCATGTATTTTGAGGGTATGAGTGAGGGGAGCAACTGAAGGAGCTTGTGAGGAAACAGTGAAGCGAAAACTGAGGGGTATGAGAAAGGGAATGAGAAGAAACTGGAGAATCGAGAGGGTATGGTCTTACCGGTGTACAGAATGCGACTGATCATCCCAGGCATCACCATCACAAACATGGGCAGCAGCTTCAGATACCCGCACAGGATACAGCCCGCCTTCACATGGGACATGTTCTTGGCTGAGAGACATCGCTGAACGATAACCTGCCAAAGAAACAGGAGATGTGAATGACTCCCGCGTTGTCACCACTCTCAGCGCTGCGCAGACCAAGGCACAAAGAGGGTGCTTTAAATAATGTTCCAGTTAGAACTGTTTGACCTTTCCCATAATTAGAAAAACAAAAGAGCACGTGAAGCCCCTAGAACAAATCTAAACAGATAAATGAAATACTTTTGTCCAGTGCATGTTTAGCCTGTGAGTCTCCCTGCCAATGTATATGATTGAACCAAATAGCTTAGAAAGATTCAAAAGGGATTAGATATTTGAATGAATAGGAATATCAGATACAGTTACTCTAGCTAGGATACAAATTATGAAGGCTTTCAATGTGACCCCCTCCCCCTGCTCACATATGATATGTGATACTGCACAATGACAGCAGTGCATTCTCCTTCTGAAGCATCCAAGTTTCATCGTTTTGTAGACAGGATGGACCACTGACCTCAGGAAACAGATGGCCCCACTGTGTCCCAGCCTGGCATGGGACAGACTGCCATACACAGACCGTCTGCCCAGCTTTGTTTAAGCAGCACACGCTAAAGATACACCTAGTGCAGCTGAATGAGGAGCCAGGTCTATGCCTAGACTAAGAGTCATTTCTATTGATGTCCATGTCCCATGAAGATGCGGTGATGGAGAAAAACCAGAAGGTAATAGAAGACAGAGATATTCATAGAATCATAGAATCATAGGACTGGAAGGGACCTCGAGAGGTCATCGAGTCCAGCCCCCCGCCCTCAAGGCAGGACCAAGCTCCGTCTACACCATCCCTGACAGATGTCTATCTAACCTGTTCTTAAATATCTCCAGAGAGGGAGATTCCACCACCTCCCTTGGCAATTTATTCCAATATTTGACCACCCTGACAGTTAGGAATTTTTTCCTAATGTCCAATCTAAACCTCCCCTGCTGCACTTTAAGCCCATTACTCCTTGTCCTGTCCTCAGAAACCAAGAGGAACAAATTTTCTCCTTCCTCCTTGTGACACCCTTTTAGATATTTGAAAACCGCTATCATGTCCCCCCTTAATCTTCTTTTTTCCAAACTAAACAAGCCCAGTTCATGAAGCCTGGCTTCATAGGTCATGTTCTCTAGACCTTTAATCATTCTTGTCGCTCTTCTCTGTACCCTTTCCAATTTCTCCACATCTTTCTTGAAATGTGGCGCCCAGAACTGGACACAGTACTCCAGCTGAGGCCTAACTAGTGCAGAGTTGAGCGGCAGAATGACTTCACGAGTTTTGCTTACAACACACCTGTTGATACAACCTAGAATCATATTTGCTTTTTTTGCAACAGCATCACACTGTTGACTCATATTCAACTTGTGGTCCACTATGACCCCTAGATCCCTTTCTGCCATGCTCCTTCCTAGACAGTCGCTTCCCATCTTGTATGTATGGAACTGATTGTTCCTTCCTAAGTGGAGCACTTTGCATTTCTCTTTATGGTCATCCTCATCCTGTTTACCTCTGACCATTTCTCTAACTTGCTAAGGTCATTTTGAATTATGTCCCTATCCTCTCAAGAAGTTGCAACCCCACCCAGTTTGGTATCATCTGCAAACTTAGCCCTGGGCGGAACAAATCTCCGTTGCCATGGTAGCCAAATGGCAGTTACTGGGGATTAATGAAGACACCATGGGTCAATTAAGAACCTCCTAGAACGCAGTTGAGGCTGTTCGGTTAGCTAAGACACTTGGAGGCAATCTAGAACCTGCTAGAACCAGTTGAGGCAGGTTTAATTGGGACATCTGCAGTCAGTCAAGGACTGGCTGAAACTGGATAAAAACCTCCCTTTATATCAGTTTAGGGGCATGTGTCAGGAGTCCTGTAGAGCTGCCATCAGATACCAGAAGGGAACCCTGCTGGTACAGAGATGAGGGGCAGAGCGAGCTCTTGTCAGGGAACAGCCCCTTTGGCCCCAGAAATCTGGAGAAGGAAAACCCCTTGTAGTGGGGAAGAGCCTGAGATAAGAAATCTAGTCTGCTGCCGCCATGTTTGGGTTCCCGTTTTCCCCTGCTATGCCAGTTACGAGAGCGACTAGATCAGACTGAAGTAAGGGTGTGTCTACACTACAGCGCTAATTCGAACTAACTTAGTTCGAATTAGTTCATTCGAACTAAGCTAATTCGAGCTAACGCGTCTAGAACTATAAACTAGTTCGAATTAGCATTTTGCTAATTCGAACTAGCAAGTCCACATTAAGTGGACCCTGAACTGGGCTTAAGGATTGCCGGAAGAAGTGCCGGCAGGGCATCAGAGGAGGACTTAGAGCGTGGAGATGCTGTCTCAGGCTAGCCGAGGGCTGCGTTTAAAGGGACCCGACCCCCACCCAGGACAGACAGTTCTCAGGGGTGCCCCGCTTGCAAACCAGTCCTGGCTTGGAGTGCCCGGAATACCCACACTGGGCACATCACAGCACTCGGCCATCAGACCGGCTGCACTTGCCGCAGGCTGCCATCTGGGGAGAGGGGGCAATTGGGGGCCTGCAGGAGAGCGTCCACCCCCAGAAGCCCGCAGAGCCAGCCCAGTCCTCCCCATCGGGGGCTCGTGCCCCATTCCTCCCTCACCTCCTTCCACTTACCCTTCCCTAGCCCCTTTTCTTGATGTACAAAATAAAGGACAATTGTGTTCAAAAATGGAATCTGTCTTTATTGAACAAAACTGGGGGAGACAGGGAAAAGGAGGTGGGAGAGGGGAAGAGAGAGGCTGGGAGAAGGGAGGGCAACTACAATGATCAGGGGTTGGGAACAGGTCCCATATGAAGAGAGGCTAAAGAGACTGGGACTTTTCAGCTTAGAAAAGAGGAGACGGAGGGGGGACAGGATAGAGGTCTATAAAAGCAGGAGTTGGGTGGAGAGGGTGCATACAGAAAAGTTCTTCATTAGTTCCCCTAAAGAAGGACTAGAGGACACCAAAGGAAAGGAATGGGTAGCAGGCTTCAAACTAGTAACAGAAAGTTGTTCTTCACAAAGCAAAGAGTCAACCAGTGGAACTCCTTGCTGCAGGAGGCTGTGAAGGCTAGAACTAGAACAGAGTTTAAAGGGAAGTGAGATCAAGTCATGGAGGCTGGGTCCATGGAGTGCTATTAGCCAGGGGGTAGGAGTGGTGTCCCTGCCCAAGGTTTGTGGAAGGCTGGAGAGGGATGGCACGAGACAAATGGCTTGGTCACTGCCTTTGGTCCATCCCCTCCAAGGTCCCTAGGGTGAGCCGCTGTCGGCAGACAGGCTACTGGGCTAGATAGACCTTTGGTCTGACCCAGTACGGCCATTGTAAGCTCAGGGCTCAGGGTCGGGGGTCTCACTGGACCCCCTTGATTTTCATGCACACCTGCTCCTGGGTGGCCAGGCTGGTAGCTCTCCTGCCCTAGATGGCCACTTTCCTGTGCCTAGTGCGGAGATCGTGGACGAAGTCCACGATGTCCGCACTAGCCCAGGCAGGTGCCCGCCTCTTGCGGTCCCGGGCAAGCTCCCGGGAGCCGCCAGCCTGGTCCCGGGAAGAGGGGGTGGGCTGGAGGGCACCGGGGGGTGGCTCGAGCCATGCCAGGTTCAGGGTCTGCTGGCTGGGTGCTGGCAGGCTTGCATCTGGCACGGGCACCGTAGCCAGCCCGTGCCCCTTTAAGGGGTCCGGGGCCGAGAGGGGGGCAATAGAATTTCCCTGGTGTTGGCCAGAGTGGCCACCAGGGAAACCTGGGGAGGGCTAGCCTCCCACTAGTTCGAATTAAGGGGCTACACACCCCTTAATTCGAACTAGCTAGTTCGAACTAGGCTTAGTCCTAGTAAAATGAGGATTACCTAGTTCGAACTAAGCGCTCCGCTAGTTCGAATTAAGTTCGAACTAGCGGAGTGCTAGTGTAGCGCCTATGAAAGTTAGTTTGAACTAACGTCCGTTAATTCGAACTAACTCTGTAGTGTAGACATACCCTAAGTGCCTCTGAAGTAAAGGGATTAGACTGAGAGCTATAGGCAGCCAATGGGCAAGTTGCCATCCCCCCAAGATTAGGAGAGAGAACACTCAACCTACCACTTATCCAGAAGCACAGGATCCACTGAGTGAAAATATTTTGTTGCAATGCCACGTCTGAAAACTAGATCCTCCAAGTTCATTGAACAGATCATGAGACGGGAAAAAAGGAACACATACACAAACACCATTGACTTACCATGGGAAGGGCTGAGCAATTAAGAACTATCGAGGAAAAATCACCTTCCTCTCTAAGGAGATAAAGGAATAGGGGTGGAGTGGGAGAGAGATCATTCCAACGAGATTGCAGATGTTAGAATGCCCTGAATTTCCTTTCCCCTACCTGATCTGTGCACCAGTACCACAAAGCGAGGATGCTCAAGCCAAAAGTAAGGCCGGGCCATGGCAGATCTCCAGTGATCGGGTCTCGGAAGATGTGGAAGGAATCTGCCCGGGGGGTGTAGCATTTTGGGTCAATGATAACGTTTCCATAGGAGATGTTGCTTGGAATAGCGTTCATGTATTTCTCCATAAAGGCCTCGTATCCTCCTACTTTGGCAAATGCTGAAAAACAGAGCGGAAAAAACACTTGAAATTCCTAGTGGAACAAAAGAGTCCAATGAGAACTCCATGCTGTCGGTGTGACATACCTGGAACATGTCTGAAAAAGACCAACATTATCAGAAGACATCAAAGTATGTGCTATGAACACTCGAAAGCCAGGAGCCACATGGCTTTCCTGCTAGAGATTCCTTTGCACTCCACTTTGCCGAAAAGTATAATGCAGGTGTAATATCTCCAGGCTGCCTGGCCCCGAGGAGGACCACCAGTGTCCACCAGATGAAGTCAGTCTGAAATGTTGTTTACTCAGGGTTCCTCAGCTCCTTCAGAGGAGGTAGCTGCAGGTGTGGGGGATGCAGGCGTGCCTTGGCGTCTCTTCCTGAGGAGGTCAGGACTGATATGCCTGGCTCTGCTGCCAGTGGTTCTTCCCATGGGGAGGCTGCCCAGCCCCCACTACCCCCCATCCAGTGTCTTCTTATGATGTGGGGGCTAGTTTCCTCCCAAATGGCAGCTTCTCACAGGGGGGAGAGGCTGGGGCTGGGCTGCCAAGCTGGTGGCTCCTTGCAAGCAGGGGGACCAGGGCTGGGCTGCCCAACCTCCCCAGCCTGCCTGCCTGCCCCTCCCTGGTGGCTCCTTATGGGAAGGGGTGAGGAGCTGCCTGTACCCCCAGTGGCTCCTAGTGGAGGATGGGGCACTGGGGCTGGGCTGCCTCCTCCCTTCCCTCCCAGTTGGTGGGTGGGCAGCTCCCTGTAGTGGGTCTGGGACTGGGCTACCCAGTGCCTCCTCACCTTCGGAGCTGCTGACTAATGGAGATATACCCCCACCCCATCCAGCGCTGCAGCCAAGGGCCAGGGAGAGGTATGGGGCATAGGATCACACAGCTCAGCCCAGCCGGCCACTCTCTTCCTGATACAGCCAACCTCTCCGGTCACACTGCCCCCTGTGGTCATTGAGGAACATAATTGTCCCTCCTATCACATCCTGCCCTTTCCATGTGAGGGAAAGCAATCTAATCCCAGGCACGACCCATTTTCCTGGCACAATCAAACCCTGACTTTGATTTTAGTTAGGATAAGAGGAAGCTGCATACCAAATTTGGTGGTCCTAGCTCTTACTGTTTAGGAACAGTTAGAAGGACTCAGAGATAGATGGATGGATTCACAGACAGACAGACAGACAGACAGACCACAAACTCTCTAATATAGATATAGATAGATTGTGAAGAAGGGGGACAGCTTCATTTCAGTAAAAAGCTTTTGTAGAGGAAGTTCGTGTAGTCAGAAGGGAGAGGAAATTACAATATCACAAGGCTCCCTGCCTTTACTAGCTCCTCCTCTTGATTAATTATGTAGGCTGACTCCCTCGATACCAGGATTCTGTTTCACGGGTGGACTGCATTTAAGTACCGCATGAACACCAGGTCCCCTATTCACAAATACATGATCCATCTTCTCTGCCATGATCAGCATCATCCCTTGCACAAGTATTGAATGTATCTGAGTTTTCTTAATGCAGTTTAGCAGCTGGAAACCATGCACAGTCATAAAGAATCAGCTCCCTGCTTAGTACCAGTGGTCCATACAGTCAGAACGTTGGTCCTGCCTTAATATTATGCACCCATAGATATGCTGAAAAGGCAGTGGTAAGGATAAGAGGGGGTCTTATGGTGCAGCTTTCCTCTATTCCCGGCAAATTCATGAAGCAATTGCCTGTCACACCTCAGCTGTTAACCTGTCAGGACTCCACAATGGTGGATCTCTTTCCACAGGACTCTGGAGTCTGTAGCTGAGTTCTCATTCATCAATTTTACTTACCAAATCCTGTGAGAATAAGGGACCCCACCATCATAATGAAGGTCTGTAAGGTGTCTGTGTATATCACAGCAGCAAGGCCACCTAAATGCAAAGAAACCCCAATAAGAAATGTGTGGACATCTCTGCTAATGGCTTAGGGGGGATCATCTCACTTTGCCCCTTACTATTTCTCTCACTCATTTTTCCCCATTTGCTCCGCTTCCCTTTTCATCTTTCTGAATTCTCTTTTGATATGTTTTTAATTGATCAATCTGTCCCACAAACTCACCTGTGATTGTGTAAAGACCAGTAACGGCCAGCAGTATGATTATGGCCAGATAAAGATTTAGGCCCATGGCCATTTGGATAAATATAGCTCCAGAGAACATATCTGCCTAATAAAAGGAAAGATGACAGGTTAGGGAATGCTTAAGATATGATTTCTTAATATCATCTCATCTCTTCACCCCTCCCCCCACCTTCCCAAGAACTGCACAAAGGAATAAAAGCACATGCAAAATACAGACAGATCCTGTCTCCTAGGTTCCCCAATTTGCTTTATTTTAAATGCCAGAGGATTTCTGAAGTTCACTTCTTTGTCTCTGCCCTTTTCACAATGGTTTCCAGAAATGTACCAGTGAAGCCTTCTAGGCAAATCTGGCTACCCACCATCCTATGTCTGTAAATTTATGGATGAGAAAACCATTCAACATAGTTCTTAAATCCAAGTCTTTTGACAATCTTTTCATTACATCCAGGAAGAGTTTTGTTTAATGACTCTTCTGTATTTATTTATGTCTTGCCTCAAAGCTATTCTTCATTCCTTTCTTGTGCCACACAGGCTTCATCTAGACTACATGGCTCCGTTGACGGAGCCATGTAGTCTAGACGTGGCCACAGATGCTTGGTGCAACTGGTAGTTGAGGACAAAGAGGAATCAAAGGTGACACCTTATTTTACACAAGATCCATGAATATCTGTCAGAGTTGTTAGGATTCTGCTGGCCAGCTGGAGAAACAATTAGCTCTTGTGCATGGTCGGTGGGTATAATAGGCCAGGAAAGCATTGACTTTCTTGGCACTGGTGCCAACCTGCCCTGGCCACTGGGCCATGGTACCCCTCTTCTCTGAGAACCCCATTGCCTGTTCTAACCCAGAAGGTCCCTGCTACTTACTACATCCCTCCTCCTGGAAACAGGGGAGTGAGGAGTGACATGGAGAGCCAGTGGACTGCTGCGGGGGCCGGTAGCTCAGGTCTCAGCGCTGTGCTCAGCCCAGCATGTGGGGAGGCTGCTGGCTCAGCCCAGTCCTGGGTCCAGCCCAACTCTGGCAGCACTGGGACTGGTCCAGTACTCGGGGGAGCCTGGCAGTTTGGACCAGCCCAACTGGTGGCGCTAGGGTCAGTCAGTGCTCAGGGAGGTTGCTGGCTCAGTCAGCCATTGAGGACAGCCTGGTACTCAGGAGTCAGGGGAGCAGCTCAGTCTGGTGCTGGGGGAAGGGGAGAATGACAGTGGCTTGGCCCAATGTGGCTGGGGCAGGCAGTGTAGGGCTCCTCTGGTCTTGTGGCTTTTCCTTTTACGGGGGGAGGCTTTGGGGCTCCAGCATGAAGGGGCAGAGTCTCAGGTGGAAGGGGTGAGGCCAGTGGGGCTGCCACCCCAAAGCTCTTGAGGACGTGTAATAATATAGATTTTGTGAATACAGCCTCGGACTTCAGTTACCACTGCAGCTGCCTCAATGCAAACCCCTAAAGCTGACATAATCTGAATAACCAATTCCCATCCAAACCATGCCTCACCAGTGTAAATCGTACCTCTGTTAGGGGGTTTGTAACAGCACAACGTGCTGCAGCAGGACTGGGGAGCAGGGGTATTTGTGAATTTGTGTTCCTAAATCACTTAAGTGCTTTTGAAAACCTCCCCCTAAAAGCCTAGTGCACGGAAGGCGTAAGAAGGATGTTTAGTGCTCAGCTCTACTAGATTTTAGGACAAATATTTATTCAAGGAACACAGGGGCTGCATCTAGACTGCAAGCCTCTTTTGAAAAAGAGCATCTAGACAACAAGAAGATTTTTCAAAAAAGCGGCTCACTTTTTCGAAAGAGAGTGTAGAAGCTCTCTTTCGAAAAAGCCCTGTTTTCATGCAATAGTGCCTTTTTTCGAAAGATGACTTTCGACAAAAAGCGTTATTCCTCATAGAATGAGTTTTACCGTTGTCGACAAAACCACCGTGTTCTTTCGATTTACTGTCCACAGAACGCGGCAGTAGTCTAGACACAGGTACAGTTTTTTTTAAAAAAGGCCACTTTTTTCGAAAAAACCCTGTAGTCTAGACACACCCAGGAAGTGCCAACTAATCAGGTACTCTGCCACAATGAAAGGGGTGAAATAAAAGTCAGGCATCCGGTTGATGGTGCCAGGCTGTACATGACAACAACACTTGGAGCGTTTTACTTTTACAGCTCTTTACAAGCAGTAAGTAACGTTCTCATGACGCCCCAGTCAGCCAGGCAATTGAGTAATCCTCATTTTAGAGACAGGGAAAGTAAAGTGAAAATATAAAGGGGCAAATCCACTCCACAGCATTCAGCTTGAGTGGCTGGGCAGGTGCTGGAGGAAGAAAACCTCTCTCCCAGGCCACTGAGGAAACCCCTCTTTGAGACTGTCGCCACCTCAGTGCCCCTTCATCTTTTCTGCCATCAGGGTTATGCAACTGCAGATCCTCCATCCTATCCCCACTACCAGCCTCTGCATGCTGCCATGCAGAGCCATTGTGGAGCTAACCTGTGCACCACATAGTCTGTGCAACACATGTATGGTACCACCAACAAATTCTGTCCTAGCCTTCATCATATGTGACGAGGGAGCCTGAGGCTGTCCTAAGATGCTGGAATTCGTAAAGCTGAATTCCATATGAGCCCACGCTGTACTCTAGGGGAGAGAATTCCTTCATGAGCCTCACAATTGATCAGCTTATGCCCCAACACTTGAAGTTCATTTATTTTTAGTTATAAATGATCCCTCAAGGAAACCTGGCTAATTATTTGACATCCTGAGCAATATTTAAAATCCTTTGATTAACTATATTACTTTCAAAGTTCACCTCTTCTACATCCCAGTTACATTGTTTATTGCTAATGTTTCCTTGTTGCTCCATTAACATTCTTTCATACACACCATTAAAATTGTGTCTCTGTATCGTCTCCATGCAAAAAATCACTCTAGCGCTGTGCACACATTATTCAGGAACCACTAAGCAAAACTAAATGACATGAACCTACTTCTACAACTACCATTGCATTTAAAAGATTCCAAGGAACTCTTGCAATGCCTTCACAGACTCATGTTTTAAATTCCTGCAGATTACAGGGGGAAGCATCCACAGACTTTGTTTCCCCAGATACCTACCCTTGATTTAATCAGTTGCTGGTCACCAATGCCTTGCCTACACTTGATTTTCTTAAAACTGCCCACCTTTTCTACCACTGGAACAGCGCCCTGGGTGACAGCAATGGAAGAAGCACTAGTACTTTTGCTCCCTGAAAGCTACCATGGCAACAACTCACACAGTGGTGTAGGTTTATGCTGCAGCTCATGGATTAAGCTTTTCCACTCAGCTTCTGCTCTGCAACATCTTGGTTCTGGGAGCCCCACAGACCAATCCAGACAGCACTGAGCTTCCCAGGGAGCACTGACAACAGAGCCACAAAACAAGATGGGGGACAAAATAAACACTGAACAGAAACAAAAGAGAAAACAGGAAGAAAATGGGCAGGGAAAGAGAGATGGCAGTAATTCAACAAGGGAACATGGGAAAAGAAGAACAGAGAGAGTATTGTGTGTTGGGCAAACCCTCAACAATCTCACCTAAAAGCAAGCAACGTAAACGAAGAGCCAGCATGTAAAACAGGTTCCCTGGGTACTAGATATTGCAGAGAGACACATATGAACTGTAGTGGGTGTCATTGTGACCTTACATTTTATTTCAGCTTCAGCCTTCATCATCGAGGCACAGATGCGGCTTTGATTATTAAACTGAGCATTTCACCAAAAAGCTATTCCCTTTGAAAGCTACCAACTACAGTGTTGTCAAACAAAATCCTGCTTACCCCATAGACTTTGGAGAGGGCATCTAAGTAGCTTTATCAACCGTTATTTGTAGCACATTAATTATAGTCTCCCCGATTAAGATGATAAGCTCTGCCTGCTATTTTAACCCTCTTAGAAAGCAGAATGATTAAATAATTTGTGTACATATTCTAATATGCTGGTCTGTAATGATTAATGCTTCCGTATTGACATTCGGTGTATTTCTCTCTCCATCTGAACTTCACTCTCATCTAAGGAGGATAAAGATCTGTTACCCAAATTCCACTCACAAACTCTGCTCCACCAGATCTCCTGGTGGTATCTGGTAGTAGGAATGTGAATGGGGAACCGGTTAACTTACTGGATGACACTTACCAGGTATTGGTTAATTGATGCCCGGAAACCTGTGGCATGCTATGGGCGGAAGGCTGCTTCAGCCCTGTCAGGCCCACTGAACCATGGGCCGAGGCAGGAGCTAGCAGTCCTGCACAGAGCTGGTGGTAGCCCTGAGTGAGCCCTGCATGGGAAGGTTATGGGGGCCATCAGCAGGAGTAGTCCCCCCATCCCACTTAATCAGTTAACCAGTTAAACCTAAGGTTTAACCTGAGATTTAACCAATTAAACAGGATTTTACATCCGTATCAGGTAGCATCTCTTAGCCTTCCTCACACAGAACTTCTTTTCTGCCCTTTCTTTTTCTTACCTTCACCAGCTGCTACAATGTTCACTAGGGATCTGTCTACACTACAGTGTTATTTCAAAATATCTTATTTTGAAATAGTTAATTCGAAATAAGTTATTTTGAAATAACACGTCTTTTTGCTATTTTGAAATAGCGCGTCCACACTGAGTGGACACTGAATTGCATTGAAGACCGGACAGAACCAGGTCCAGCAGGGCATCAGGTCAGGAGTTTATTTGTGTGGCTGCTACCTGAGGCTGTCTCAGGCTTGTGCTTAAAGGGACCCCTTCTTCCCCTCAGACAGCCGGTTCTCAGCTTTCCCTGCTTGCTTGCTTGCCTACCTCAGTGAGGGACAGCAAAGCATTTTGTCTCTGCATGCTCTGGTTGCCCTCACTCGGGACATCACAGCACTCTGCAACATGGAGCCAGAGCTGCCCCTGGGCACTCTGGTGCTTCTCTTGGACATGTTGCTTTGAGCCAGGCTGTACTTTCTGCAGGCTGCCATCCGGGAGGTCCATCAGGGGGCTGTCAGTATCCAGGAGGCCCTGCAGGAGAGCTTCCCCCCTGAGGAGCACTAAGGACCTCTCTGGTCTGCCCCACTGGGGGCTTGTGCCTCATTCCTCCCTCATGTCCTTCCACTTACCCCTCCTTAGCCCCCCTTCCTGATGTCAAATAAAATACATGCATTTTCATGAACACAAATTCTCTTTATTTAACAAAACTGGGGGCGGGGGAAATGAATCTGGTGAGACTGGAGAAAGGAGGTGGGAGAGGGGAAGAGAGAGGGTGGGAGAAGGGAGGGGGAAACCTGGGACAAGGGAGGTGGAAGGGGGAAGCAAGGGGAAGAAGGGGGAGGGGAAGCTCAGGGATCAGGGTTGGGGGTCTCACCGGACCAACTTGATTTTCATGTGAACCTGCTCCTGGGTTCCCATGTGGCCTTTGGTGGCCAGGCTGGCAGCTATCCTGCCATAGACGGCCGCATTCCTCTGTCTAGTGCGGAGCTCATGGATGTAGGGGGCATCCCCCTCAAACCTAAGTAAGGACCACCCTGAACTCCACCCTGGACCAGGAAGGCGCCCACCTTTCCAGACCCTGTCAGGCTCCTGGGAGCTGGCAGACTGCTCCTGGGGAGCAGTGGAGGGCTGGCACCAGTGGCTTTCTGGCTCATGTTTTGGGGCCACTGGGTCAGGGGCAGTGACTGCTGGCTCTGGGCACAGGCACTGTGGCCAGGGTCAACCCCTTTAAGGGCTCCGGGGAGGGAGGGGAGGGAGAGGATTGTTCTTGTTTGAGGCTGGAGTGGCCACCATGGCTGGGAAGGCTGGACGCTCCCTATTTCAATATAAGTGTCTACACAGCACTTATTTTGAATTAGCTATTTCGAATTTGGCGTTATTCCTCATGGAATGAGGTTTACCAAATTCAAAATAAGTGCTCCACTATTTCCAATTTATTCCGAAATAGCAGTTTGGCTGTGTAGATGCTAGTAAAGTTAATTCAAAATAATGGCTGTTATTTCGAATTAACCTTAATGTGTAGACATACCCTTAGGGATTCCCTTTCTAACCAT
The DNA here is from genome assembly GCF_049634645.1 of Pelodiscus sinensis. Classification (NCBI taxonomy): domain Eukaryota; kingdom Metazoa; phylum Chordata; order Testudines; family Trionychidae; genus Pelodiscus; species Pelodiscus sinensis. The sequence goes on from NC_134725.1 coordinate 7,769,023, forward strand.
GGGTCATCATATTCCCAGTCACATCCCTGGTAATAACCTTCCAATCCTCCTCCTCAGGTAGTCCCAGAAAAAGAGATACAGAGGGTTAACCTCCATGACCAGCTGCTGCCATTTGCCTTCTTAATACCCAAAGCTATTCTTGTGGACCCTATTGTTCTTGTCTACACTTATTAGGATCAATCAGAGTGCCTTGATATGCTATGCTAAGCTGTTCTTCAGTCACTGTGAAGGCACTTTTCAGGCTATCTGCCTGCCACACTATTGCTGGCTTCTCTCTTTTCTCTATCTTCCTCCTCCCTGTCACATCTGCACTTCCCTTTTAGGCTTTTCCAACTTAAGGACATATGATGCTTGTTTTTCCATCTGATGTTTCAATTTCTTATTCTGTTCCCTCATTTTCTAAAGTTTACACCATCAGTAGATTTTCCATGGCTCTAACATATATGTCATCTTACCTACATACATCCGGGGGTCAGTTACTTAAATTAGATCTAATACGAGTGAACTATCCCATATTCTGAAATATGGGGAAGTCCTTCATAAAGAAGTAATGACTGCCAGCTGATATTTTAATTTGTACTCCAGTGCTCTGACGTGTCACAGATTTAATCTTTCATTATCAACAATGTGTTATGTCCTAATAATTAATTGATTTCCCACTCCCAGAAGGCACCCTGCTGAGAGGAATGCTAGGTGTGTTTCCAGATGCACATAGGCCTATAAATAGTTAAGAGTTAAAATTTCTGCACTGGCACTGCTTTACTGGTAGGTAAGCCACAACCCAGAGTTGATTGGCCCAAAATGACACCACTGCTGATGTCTTCTGGGGTGCCAAACTATAATGGCTTCTGTTTGATCATAAATTAAATGAGACATCAAATAGTCAGCTCAATTGGTTTATTAATCAAAGATTAGACATCTTGGATTAATCAGCACAATACAGAGAGGCAATTCACTAATCAAGGGTCCAGTGTCTTGTCAGTTGTTCCACTGGTCCAACTAATTTTACAATTCTACCCATTACTACTTCTTCTTTCCTTTTACACCATTTAGTTTTATATCTATGAGTATCAAACCGAAGACAAATGTCAGATTCCGTTATACCGTACATTCGAGTTTGATCCTGCTTAACAACGTGTTTTAACCAGTCATTTCATTTTGTCCATTGTGTTTTAGAATGTCTTAGACATTCCCCCAAAATATGTTAATATCACACTGTGATTATGGTTATGTACCTGCAAGGTGAGTCATATCTCCTCATACATTCCCATTGTATAAGCCTCTTGTTTTCATTTCAGTTACAACTTCATTAGCAAATCACAGGCATAAAACAAACTTAAAATAGGTTATGAAAGTAGGACACACTCGAACACATTTTCAGTCTATAAACAATTTAAATATCTACGTGCTAGTAATTTCTATTGTTATATTTTAATGAAATGAAAACTCTAGCCTATTTAATTTGGAAATACCAGTTGTTGTAAGAGCATGAGAATGAAGCAAAAGCCCAGCTCTTTTAGGTTACGCTGATCTATTATCACTTAGCTCCTATGCAGAGGGCAAAGAGCAACCTTCCATGGCAACTGCAGGAAAAATGACAGACCCAGGTCTGCCTGACCTGTGGACTTGGATGGAAACACAATAATTTCAAAAGGGGCAGAAATATAAAAACACCCTTTGCTAGAGCAATGTCCTTGTTAACCACACTTCATAGCTCAAACTGATCTACAGACAGGCTCTTTCCTCTTCCTTCCCTACCTCTCCTTGCTCTTCCCACTCCTTTTTTCCTGATACCCTCTCTGTCTCTTCTCATCTGCTTTCCTCTCCTTTTTTCTCCCTTGTGCTTCATTAGTACTAACAGATTTCACATTCATCTGTGGATACTGATGAAAGAATCTGTGAGAAAGTAAGAACTAAAATCCATTCCTTGAAAGCCCAGCATCCCTTTTCTCACCCTGGAGATAAAGGCTATGTGTAGACTATATCCCGATCAAAAATGCAAATGAAACATGGATTTAAATATCCTGCACTTAATTTGCATATTTGCGTCCTATTGCTGTTCCGAAAAAAGGTATTTCAAAAGTGAAACCGTAGTCTAGACATGGTTCTTTCAGGGGAAAAACCCCTCTTTCGAAAGAACCCATACTCCTGAAAAAATGAGGAGTACGGGTTCTTTTGAAAAAAGGGGTGTTTTTTTCGAAAGAACCACGTCTAGACTGCGGTTTCACTTTCAAAATACCCTTTTTTGAAACAGCAATAGGACGCAAATATGCAAATTAAGTGCAGGATATTTAAATCCGTGCTTCATTTGCACTTTTGATCGGCTCATTTCTATCCCTCTTTCAACAGAGGGATGTAGTCTAGACGTGCCCAAAGAGAGTTACTCAGACCCTGCAGTATCAGGAGAATTTGGCCCGGGAGCCAGAATGGGAGACCTTAGACAGAAGGCTCCAAAACTAAATGCCAGAAATGGACTCAGGTGCAGGGGCAGATGACTATTTTGTGGGGCTCAGGGCAGCACAATTTCACAGGGCCCCCCTTTGCACAGCGCATGCGCGGGGCTTCTTGAAGCGCAGGGACCGGGGCGGCCGCCCCGCTCGCCCTCCTCTCTATCCGCCCCTGCTCAGGTGAATGTTCCTGGGTAAGAAGCAGGAGTAGTTATCCTTGAAGGACAAAGGCAGAGAACCAGGTACTTAAATTCTAATAGTTTGGGACCCTCTCTTCAGTTTCTGTCAACGATGTCTGAGATGGAGCATAGTGTACATAGTACAAGGCTCCAACCAGCCTGACCTGTTCCAGAGGCGAGCACATATGGAAACAAAATCCAGGAAAAAGAAAGCTGGATCATAGCCACCATCTAGAGACAGAGTCCCCTGGTATAATCCAACAGGCCAGACATGCTTAGAGCTGCTGAGCTGATTTGGATGGCCAGCACTGCTGAAAGGAAGAGTGACCACATGGAGATAGATTTTTACCTATCTAAATTGAGTCCAGACACCAAAAGAGAGACATGAGAACCGCACACGGAGAGAGATTTCATACGAGTGTACAATAGTAACATGGGTAGAAACTTCACTTAGAACAGAGGAATTGGAAAAGCTTAACTCACCGAGATCTTGGTGAAAATATAGAGGAGCAGAGAAAGGACTGAGAGATACATCTGAATCCGTCGGCCGCCAAACCGCTTCTTGAGATACTCTGGCATCGTCACCACCTGCAGAGGGAGCGGGAGAAGAATTCATACCACGAGCAACAGACACAGCTACCATAAGGGCAGAGGGTCTTTTCATCCAGAGATCACACTGATATGTGCACTAGAACTGCAAACGGCCAGGGTCAGGCACCTTCATGAATCCCAGAAAGACAGTCTGTCAAATGCTCCTCATTTGGGATCTCACAGATGCAGAGACCTCCTTGTTTAAACACATACAGACACAACTTATGTAGAGTCCCTGTCCGATTCAGGTCTCTCCTCCCATGGAGAATGGTTTGGTGGTGGTCTGAGATCCACACGCACAGCAGGATGAAACAGAAAGATCAAAACTGGGAACAATAAAAGGCAAAACCCAATGTTTGTACTCACCCCAGCTCTGATATAGATGGGAACGAACAACCAGCCAAGAACAAACAAAATGACCAGGGCCTGTAACCAAGGAAAGAACCACTGGGTTAGCCTCTTGTCCTTTCAGTAGCACTTTCCCAGGCCACGTAACAAGCTGCAGTGAAAAAAAAACAATTCCCGTTGCAGGTGCCCCAACCTCATTCTTCCTCCTTGTCGGGCATTTTGCAGTTGGAACTCCAGAGATGAAATCCCAGCCTTGCTGAAGTCAATGGAAGTTTTGTCTTTGATTTCAATAGGGCTAGAACTTCACCCCGATGAAAGCCCCCGAGGAAGAGTCCTCCACTGCAGCAGACTTACTGGCATATCAAAAAGGAGATTACTACAGTATTTTTCTCATGTCTGTTCATGGGAAAATACATTTGTAGCGTGTCTAACGCTGGTCTTAAAATTTCCTTCTGTTGCAATGTCCCACCGCATTTCCACTAATAATAGCAACTCCCAGAGCAATAGCGTACTCTGGGAGCAGGTGCTTAAACCACTGTTTCGTTAGTCTTACCCAGAGCAGGTCTACAGAACACGATGGTTTAAACACCAGAAGCCCCCAGAAACCTCTCTGCGCTGGCAGATTTGCCATTGCTGTTGTGGTAAGATGAAGGTCTAAATCAAAAGCCCATGTAGCACAGGCCTGGTCTGAGGCCTGAGGCCTAGTTCACAATGGAAAACACTTGGCTAACATAAAGCAAAGCTAAGCTGAGAGCAAGAGGCAGCTCACAGAACTTGGCACACACAGGGCTGAGAGTGCAAAACTCTAATTGGTAATGGGACCAGGTGCAGAACAGTCATTAGTACTAGGTACTGACAGTATAACAGTCATTGGTTCTGGTCATAACTTGAAAGCACATGATACCAGCAGCTCATTAAAAAATTATTGATACTCACACGCCCCACAGACACAGACATAGGGGCAGGAAAGGGTCTAAAATGACAACATGATGGATAGAGATGATCTAATCAAACCACAAGGTGCAAGGTGATGGGTGGTATCTAAGAAGCATCAGAGGGTGACAACCTGACACATCAGCAGTGAAGTGTAACTTGTTTGTACCCATATATAAGGTGTTGTCTTGGGGGGACATTCTGTGAATGATCTAGAGGGCATTGGCATTTTCCAGTGAGTGAGTCAATCCCTTGTTACGAATTGCATACGCGCAGTGGTTCAGTAGAGTCTACTGACAGCTATGACTGTGCTTCGCTCTGCAATAAACCTGCCTGGACACCTTCCATCCTTATCCGGTTTGTGGTCTCTGGGGGGTCTCTTGGGGTCTGCTGTGGACACTAAGTGCACAAGTTGACACGACCCACATCACTGAGCACGCACACAAGCAGCCTTCTGGTTATCATCATCCGTGGAGCCAGGGACCTGTGAGGACACCGCAGCAGTAAATCTGGACCCCTCCTGGTTCACTGCAGCAATCACTGGGACATGTTAAGAAAGTCTAGGGATGCCATGTTCAGCCCCCTTTATTAGCCCCTCACTGCAGTCTCCAGGCAGCCACCGGCACAAGAAACATCCCATTAAGAAATTCACGTGTGTTATGTGCAAGTCTCGCATCTGACTAGTTCTGCTCCTCCAAAGGCGCTGGAGAGCAGAACCTACTTCCATACCCATGTCACCCAACGGACTAGCCCACTGACCTGCCTTCTGGTCTAGATCTCTCGTCTACACACTATTTCTTTATTGCCTCTCTGAAGTTCTGCTCATAGATTAAGCACGGGCTATGCCAGAGATACTGAGTACCATTCTGCTCTCATTTACACCCATTGAATCAAGAGTAACTCCACTAACAGCAACTGAATTACATTGACACAAAGCCAGAGGTAAGTGGGAGCAGAATTGGGTTATTGGCTACGTCTCGACTAGCATGATTTTCTGCAAATGCTTTTAACAGAAAAGTGTTCCGTTAAAAGCATTTGCGGAAAAGCACGTCTAGATTGGCACGGACACTTTTCCGCAAAAGCACTTTTTGCAGAAAAGCGTCCGTGCCAATCTAGACGCGCTTTTGCGCAAAAAAGCCCAAATTGCCATTTTCACCATCGGGGCTTTTTTGCACAAAACACATCTGAGCTGTCTACACTGGACCTTTTGCACAAAAGCTTTTGCGCAAAAGGAGTTTTGCTCAAACGGGAGCAGCATAGTATTTCCGCAAGACACACTGATTTCTTACATGAGATTGTCAGTGTTCTTACGGAAATTCAAGCGGCCAGTGTAGACAGCTGGCAAATTTTTCCAGTCTAAACTTGCCAGTCTAGACACAGTCCCTTTGTTAAGAGGGTCAGTGTGACTCCAAAAGCCGCATTTCCCCCATGTATATTAGCATATTTAACACTTCCAATTGGTTGTTTGTATTGGAATGAGCTAACTAGCTGTGTGCATGTGCATGCGTGTATAACACTGTGCTCTACTGGACGGAACCCAAGCCTCTTAATTGTGTGTCTTAGGGTACGTCTAGACTACATGCCTCTGGTGACAGAGGCATGTAGATTAGGCTACCGGACATAGTAAAATGAAACAGCAATTTAAATAATCGCCGCTTCACTTAAATTTACATGGCATACCTGGGTGGTCGACAAATACCTTTGATGTCGGCAGGGGAGCATCCAGACTATCGCGCTGAGCCGACAAACAGCTGATCAGCTGTTTGTCGGCTCAGCGCGGCAGCCATGTAAATTTAAATGAAGCGGCGATTATTTAAATCGACGCTTCATTTTACTGTGTCCGGTAGCCTAATCTACATGCCTCTGTCACCAGAGGCATGTAGTCTAGACGTACCCTTAGGCTGCATACTGCTAACAGCTAATGGAGAGCCCTTTAGTTTACACGGCAGAAGATCCTGAAAGAGGATCTGGGTTCTGTCCCTTCAGATGTCATGAAGTTCTAAGTGTCCTTAGTATGGATTTGTTCCAGGAGCAGCATTAGAAACTAATCAAAGTGACAGTTTAAACGAACTGATTCCAGTGTGTGCCTCTCTCTAATGAGCATCTAGTCCAATGGTCTCCAACCTTTTTACACCCAAGATCACTTTTTAAATCTCAGAACAAGCAAAGATCTACCGCCCCATCCTTCCCCCAAGATCCCACCCCTTCCCTGAAGCCCTGCCCTCTCTATTCTCCTCTTCTCCATCACTTGCTATCCCCAGCCCCTATACACTCCATACTGCCGCTTTGTTTTTCCAATTCTTCTGTAGGAAGAGGTTTTTCCAACATTTTGCCTGTCTAGACTGGACCAAATGTTAGAAAATCTCCTTTTTTTGGAAGCCCCCTTATTCCTCATGGAACAAGGAATATAGGGGTTACAGAAAAAGCATGTTTGCTCTTCTACGGAAAAAAGCAGAGTAACAAATGCATCCCTGGATGCAGAAGAGTTTTTCCAAGATCTCTTTGGAATCCTGAAAAACTCCTGCAGTCTAGCCATACCATCACTGGGTTGAGACAGGATGTGTGGGCTCTGGGGTGGGGATGAGGGATTTGGGTGTGGGAATGGGTGAGAGGTGCTAGTTCTGGGAGGGAATTTGGATGCAGGAGGAGGTGGAGAAGGGGATGCTGGCTCGGAGAGGGGGCTCCAGGCTGGGCAGTGTTGGGGTCAGATGGAGGGTTGGGGTACTGAGCAAGCCACAGGCTTGTGGATTTGAGGGTGCAGGAATTTGGGTTGAGGTATGTGAAGGGCTCAGGACACGTTAGGCTCAGATCTAGGGGGTGGTGGTGGTGCAGGAGTGTTATAATGTGTTAACACAAAAAGTTTCAGCATTGTCTTTATTTATGAGAAGGGAACCTGTTTTGAGTCAGGGGGTCACTGACCCACAGAAAAGTCAGTTGGGGCCACACAAGGGAGATGCAAAAAAACCCTTCTCCCCAAAACACCCCAAGCCTCATTAATGTGGCCCCAACTGTGCTGGTGGGAGCAGGGGACATGCTACTGGGGAAGGGTGCTAGTGGGTGCTGGTGCAGGGGACAGGGTGCTGGGGTGGGAGCAGGGTTCTGCAGCAGGGCACAGGGGAGAGGGGACAGGGTGCTGGGGTGGGGGCAGGGTTCTGCAGCAGGGCACAGGGGAGAGGGGACAGAGTGCTGGGTGGGGGCAGGGTTCTGCAGCAGGGCACAGGGAGAGGGGACAGGGTGCTGGGGAGGAGAGGACAGGATTCTGCAGCAGGGGACAGGATGCCAGTGGGGGCAGGGAGTCCCCTGCACCAGCCTCCTCCCAGAACTCCCTCCCACACACACCCCCCATCGCAAGGAGGGAAACCCCCCGTGTGTACCTCCTCTGGGGCCAACTCCCCCTCCCGCAGTGCAGTGAAGTCCCAGCATGTGCCTCCTCTGGGGATCCCTCCCCTGCAAGTTCTGGCACACCACAGACCTGAGGGAGGGGAGCAGCCAGTGAACTTCTGGAGCCCCCGGAAGTGGCACGCAGCTGCACTACCCTGCAGGAAACCGGCACTACCTCTATTTTCGCTGGAGGTAGGTAGTGGGGCTTCTTAGGAGTGGGGGAAAATGGGGGAACCTCAAACGCCTCACGATCGACTGGTCGAGCCCTTGCGATCAACCAGTCAATTGTGATCGACCAATTGATGACCACGGATCTATTCCCTTCTCCTTATACAAAGAAGTTCCAGTCTACGCAGGTTGAGAGGGGTAGCTGAGTTTGTCTGTAACAGGAAAAACTTAAAAAACAACAAATAATCTGGTAGCACTCTATGGACTAACAAAACATGTAGATGGTATCATGAGTTTTCATGGGCACAACCCAGGCTTCATTTTATACCTATCACACTTCTATTAAAAATAACTTAAGAGTAAAACGGTCCCCTTGATGCATCAAACCAGATTACAGGGAAACACCAAAGAGCACAGCTCTAAGGTCTTTTGTGGCACTGCATAAACTCCTTTGTGAAGTGCAACAGATAGGAGTTCCAGAGGCTGAGGATCCAAGAGAAAGAACCAGATCTCAAGGATCTCAATTAATGCACATGCTTTCGTGACCTCAAGGGCTATATCTACACAGCAACAGTATTTTGAAATAATTTAATCCATGTCTACACAGCCTGCAATTATTTTGAAATAGTGTCAAAACACCATCAAGCTGGAGGACTTCCTACTCTGACTCCTGTAATCCTCATTGTACAAGGAGTAAGGGAAGTCAGAGGAAGAGAACTCTACCTTGAAATAAATGCTCTGTAGACAGCACCAAAACTCGAAATAAGCTATTTCAAAATAAGCTAATTGACATAGCTCAATTTGCATAGTTTATTTCAAGTTAAGCCCTGCAGTGTAGATTTCACAGTTAGGGTATGTCTACACTGCAAAGTAAATTCAGAATAACAGCCGTTATTTCGAATTAACTTTAATAGCATCAATACATACAAACCGCTATTTCAAAATTAATTCAAAATAGCAGAGCGCTTAATTCAAATTTGGTAAACCTCATTCTACAAGGAGTAACACCAAATTCAAAATAGCTATTTCGAATGAAGTGCTGTGTAGACACTTAATTCGAAATAGGGGGCCTCCAGCCCTTCCCAGGGAGCCCTGATGGCCACTCTGAGCACAACCAGGAAAATAACTCTCCTCTCCCCCAGCCCAGAGATTTTAAAGGGGTAGACCCTGGCCACAGTGCCTGTGCCAGCTCCAAGCCTGCCAGCCCAGAGCCAGCAGTGGCCACCAGGGCCCCTGACCCAGTAGCCCCAAAACATGAGCCAGCAAGCCACTGGCAGCAAGCCCTCCACCGCTCCCCAGGAGAAGTCTGCCAGCTCCCAGAAGCCTGACAGGGCTGGAGAAGGCGGGCGCCTTCCTGGTCCATGGTAGAGATCATGGACCTTATTCAGGCTTGGGGGGGATGCCCCCAATGTCCATGATCTCCACACTAGATGGAGTAATTCATCTGTCTATGGCAGGATAGCTGCCAGCCTGGACACCAAAGGCCACATGCGAACCCAGGAGCAGGTTTGCATGAAAATCAAGTTGGTCTGGCGAGCCCCCCGAACCCTGATCCCTGAGCTTCCCCTCCCCCTTCTTCCCTTTGCTTCCCCCTTCCAGCTCCCTCCTCCCAGGTTTCCCCCTCCCCACTTGCACCCTCTCTCTTCCCCTCTCCCTCCTCCTTTTCCCAGTCTCCCCAGAGGTTCATCCGCCCCCAGTTTTGTTCAATAAACCCAGTTTGTATTTTTGAACATACGTGTCTTTTATTTGACTTCAGGAAGGGGGGTTGGGGGGGTAAGTGGAAGGACGTGAGGGAGGAATGGGGCACGAGCCCCTGGTGAGGAAGACTAGGGAGGCCCTGAGGGCTCCTCGGGGTGGATGCTCTCCCGCAGGGCTGCCTGGATCCTGACAGCCCCCCGATGGACCCCCAGATGGCAGCCTGCGGCAAGTGTAGTTGGGCTGATGGCAACGACCCCATGAGATGCACCAGTGTGCAGAGAGGCCGCTCTGGCTCCATGTGGCTTAGCGCTGTGGTGTCCCGAGTGCGGGCACTCAGGGCACTCCAAGACAGGACTGCTTTGCTCTCCCTCATTGCAGCAGATAAGCAAGCAGGGAACCCTGAGAACTGTCTGTCTGGGGTGGGGGTTGGGTCCCTTTAAGCACAGAGCTCAGTTAGCCTCAGGCAGCAGCCCCACACACTAAGTCCTAACCTGATGCTCTGCCGGCACTGGGTCCAGCCAGCGTTAACTTCCGTTCAGGGTCCACTCAGTGTGGACGTGCTATTTCGAAATTGTTTTTGTGTATCAATGCATTATTTTGAATGAGCTTAATTCGAATTAACTATTTTGAATTAAGTTAATTTGAAATAGCGCTGTAGTGTAGACATACCCTCTCAGACTTACACAGTTACTCCTCTGAGACTGTTTTCTCACGATGTCATCCTGCACCATCAGGTAAACAGCAGTCTTCTCCTCCATGCCACCAGGAATTGACCTCCTCGTGGCTAAGGAGTACTGATGGTGGGGAAGCTAATATTGTTCAGGGCAGCAGTAACATGTGATGCAAACAGCACCTTCTGACCATTTGAGCTGAAAGGGGAAATACTAGGGATGTCAATGTGTAGTCAACTACATGATTAACCAACAACCCTGGGCTTATCAGTTAATCTTCTCAACTACACTCACTTCCTCTCCCTTTCTGACCCCTGTATCGGGGCGGCAAGAAGGGGGAATAGAAGCCAGTGCCTGTAAGGAGCTGGCTTTAAGCAGGCTTCTCAAGAGCAAAGGATCTGCCTGCCCCCAGCATGGAGGTGAGAGGGGCAGGCTGGAGCCAATACATGTGGGGAGCCAGCTTTCAAGCAGGCTCTCTGTGTACCATCTCTGTGGACCTGCCTGCCTGCCCCCCGCCACTGACTCCTACAGAGGCACCGGGGGTGGGTGGCAGGCAGGACCCGGTGCTGGCGGAAGCTGTCTTAAAAGCTGGTCCCCTCCCTGCAGCACTAGCTCCATGGTGCCCCCCGCAGCAGCGCAAGGAAGTGAGACATGGGAGGCTGCCATGAAGCAGCCTCTGTCTGCAGCGGCCCGGGCTCCCCCTGGACAGAGGCATGGTCCCCATCCCACTGAGCAGTGTCTGTCCGTGGTGAGCCTGCTGCCACTCCATGCTGCTGCCCTTGTATCACAGGCAGCACCATGAAGGGCTGTTTTTAAACTGGCTTCCCTGGTGGACTGGCTGCTGCCTGCCCCCCGGCACTGCTGCCTCTGATAGAAAAGCATCAGCACAAGGTGGCAGGGGGCTTCCCGGGAGTGGTGCCGGGAGCGCACAGGCTACTGGCTCCGCCCCCCAGGGATTATCGAATAGTTGTGTAACTGCTAAGATTTCATGTGGCTACACGACTATCCGATTACACGATCTGTAACAACCCTAGGAAATACAGCACTGAGGGTGGATTAGGAGACAGCTTCTGCATTTCCGGGCTGATGTCTCTTACTGAGCGGGGAATGAGAAGACAAGTGGGCGGGGCGGAAAGGTGCAGGCAATCCCAATTTCCTCACTGCCTGGAGGGAAACAAAATATTCCCCTCCCCCCAGCTCCACCCTCCAAAACAAGCTACTGATGAGATCAGAAAAGCTGCCCGTTCGGCCTGGTATCTGGAGATGTTGCTTATAACTATTTGAAACACAATCAAGCAATTAAAGGACAAGGACAGAGTGGGGGAATTCAATGTATTGAGGGGGGACACCTCTGTGGGAAACTGGTTTCCTAGCCCATTGACCGTCCTGAGGGTGGGAGTGCTGAGAGAGGCCGGGGGGATGGGAACCAACACTGTTCTTGCCGTGGGAGTTGCTGCCAGATGCCAGCTCTCGGGGAGGCAGCGCTGGGTGAGGGCTCTGACCGCACTCAAGTGAGCCGGAATTTCAGACAGAGTGGCCTGTCTGATTGCTTCAGGTATCCTTGAGTTACAATGTTTGCTGAAACGTGCGCCACTTACATTCCATTCGAATCCGCCAATGGCGATTCCTGCAGCCGCTCCCGTTCCTGCCAACCCCACGAAGTGCCCGCTGCCGATGTTACTGGCAAACAGAGACGCACCGATCTGGAAACAGAGAGAGAACAGACTTGGGTCGCACATCCTGGGCTCGGAGTCTGGCTAAAATAAGAGCTGTATTGGTCACAAATACCTTTTAAAAAGTGCTTGTGTGGTGTTTGGGGATTTCCTGTCTGCCATCACTATGAGAACTGAGTGCCTGATTTCTGCTCTTAAAACCCAGCATTGCAGCCATCATCCCTATAGGCCAGAAGGACTGATCAGAACATTACACATTAAATCAGCCAGAGGGACACTGGTGAATGACAATACTCTTTCTATGTTTTGCATTGTCATCGGACACTTTTAAAATGCCACACAGTTCTTTCACCAAGAGAGATAGGCACGTACCTCTCAAGCAGCATAGGCTTTGTTGTACCGAGGAATCACCTGTGTGTTCTCCCTCCCCACTTCTTGATACTGTGCAATTAGTTACCTATTGAACCTTGCATATCCAACAATTATTTAGGCATCTTTCTGGGAACTGATGCACATAGGCTGGCCTGGGGAGCAGCACAGCTACGTAGCAAGGTTGCCTGATACTTTAGTTTTCTCATAAGATATGTATGAACCAGACCCAAATGCCTGTCGTCCTAGGAACAGGCATCCCACTACTAGGCCAGGTCTACACTGGGGATGTAATAGTGCAGTCAATTAATAAGCATGGTTAATCAGTAAGGGTATGTCTACACTACCCCCCTAGTTCGAACTAGGGGGGTAATGTAGTCATTCAGAGTTGCAAATGAAGCCCAGGATTTAAATTCCCCGGCTTCATTTGCATGATGCCGGCCGGCGCCATTTTTAAATGCCGGCTAGTTCAGACCCTGTGCCGCGCAGCTACATGCGGCCCAGACTAGCTAGTTTGGATTAGGCTTCCTATTCCGAACTAGCTGTACGCCTCGTGGAACTAGTTCGGAATAGGAAGCCTAATCTGAACTAGCTAGTCTGTGCCGCATGTAGCCGCGCGGCACGGGGTCTGAACTAGCCAGCATTTAAAAATGGCGCCGGCCGGCATCATGCAAATGAAGCCTGGGAAATTCAAATCTTGGGCTTCATTTGCAACTGCGGATGACTACATCACCCTGCTAGTTCGAACTAGGGGGGTAGTGAGACTTACCCAAAGTTAATGCTATAGACTACATACATTTCCCTCCCCGTCCTTGCCAGTAATTTTTTTAGCAGCCTGGCCAGCAGCCCAGCTTGTACTGGGTCCAGGACCTACACCTGCTGCGTCCCTGCATTTAAAGTGTATTGGGAGCTGGATGGGTAGGAAGCCCCACTCAGTTCTTGCTCGCACCCGGTCCCACAAGGGGAGCTGGTTTTAAATTGGCTCCCCTTGCAGACCAGTGCTGCTGTGCTGGCAACCTGTGCTGCTGCCAAAGCAGCAGTGCAGAGTGACAGGGGGCTCCCTTGGAGTGGGGCTGGAGTGCACTGGCTGCTGTCCCTGGGGACTATAGAATAGTCAACTAACCGATAAGATAACTCTGGTCACCTGAGGAAGTGGGCTTTTTTTTAAATGGCAATTGCCTGTCTCCTAGAACTGGAAGGGACCTTGCAAGGTTGTTGAGTCCAGTCCCCTGCCTTCACAGCAGGACCAAGTACCATTCCGGATGAATTTTTGCCCCAAATCCCTAAATGGCCTCTGCAAGGATTGAACTCACAACCCTGGGTTTAGCAGGCCAACGCTCAAACCACTGAGCTATCCCTCCCCCCACAAAAGCTCTTCATTCCATCTACATGTTTTGTTAGTCTATAAAGTCCTACCAGATCATTTGTTGTTTTGTCTATAAGAATTCGTGAGGTTACTTGACTATTAAATTAACCAATATTTACCATCCCTAGTCTACACTAGGGGGCAATGTCAAACTATAGTATGGAACTCCAGCTATGTGAATACTGTTGCTGGAGTCCACAAACCTTAGTTCAAGTTGCTGTGGTGTCTCCACTGTGAGAGATCAACAAGAAACCTCTTCTATCAACTTCCCTTACTCTTCTCAACCCAGTGGAGTACTGGAATCAATGGGAACACACTCAGCAGTTTATTCAGTGGGACTTTACTAGTCCCACTAAATCCACCTCCCGGGAGATCAATCCACACACCATCAATCTCCTGATAAGTATATAGATAAGGCTCTAGTCCCATTAGAGGGTTTCGGAGGAGTCAGCGGGTGTTTATCATATATATAGTAACCCAATGTCTGAGAGTCTGTAACACTGAAATGCTGGCTATTCCCTCTGGGCGGTGCTGCTGCCTCCCTGGCTGTTCCCTCTGGGTGGCACTGTTGCCTGAGTCACGTCTTTCACCTCGCGCCGTGGCGCTTGGCTGATTTCTCTGCCACTCAGCCGGGCTGCCATGGGGGAGCAAGTGGTGCAAGCAGCCATTGGGCACCGCGGTTCTCATGCAGCACGTGGAGTGTGGCGCCCAAATGAAGAGAAAGCGAGAGACAGAGAGAAAGGCAGGCGGTGGAGGAGAGCTGAGGGGGGGGAAGCAGTAGGAGGAGGAGAGAGCGAGAGCAAGAGACCGGAGGCTCAGGAGAGAAGACTGACGTGGAGGAGAGACCTGAAAATCCCATCTTATGACGGGCTAATTGGCTAGTTTACTACACTTTTCTTTTCCTATCAAAGCTTCACTTTGATTGAATATTTGGTTAGTCTTTTTTACCTTGAACAGTGGTGGTTTCATCTTAGTCTACAATTAAAATGTTTCTACCTCATTCCACCCCTCCTATGGACAGAAACCAAAATATTCATGCCCCCAACCCATCTCCTACAACCTGCCTACAGAATTGCTAAATTAACAAGTAGGAAGAAAAATCAGAATAAAATAATCTTTCACATACATAGCGGTCAGTGATATCTATCCAGTGAGCAACAGTGAAACATGACTTCATTCAACTGAAGTGAAAATTATCTGCATGTCACAATACTCTCCCTTCTTGGACTGCTGGAAATTTTCATTTACTGTTGCGC
Source organism: Pelodiscus sinensis (assembly GCF_049634645.1). Lineage (NCBI taxonomy): Eukaryota > Metazoa > Chordata > Testudines > Trionychidae > Pelodiscus > Pelodiscus sinensis. The sequence continues at coordinate 7,784,103 of NC_134725.1, forward strand.
CAATCTATGGCCTGTCCAGCCCATACATTAATATATCTCTGACCTGAAATGGGAGAGCTGGGTTTAATTCTTGTTTTAAGGGAAACACACATACAAGTCTCCAAATATTTCCTACTAAGTAATCACTAAACTCTTCAAGTTATTGTTAGACTTTTCATGCATAGATGACATATTCTTTGGCTTTTATATTCCTTTCAAATTTATTTCTTAAAAAACACAGATTCGGCTCTGATGTTTCTTTGTGTAGCCAAGTTCCCTTGCATATAATTTGAGAACAGAAAAAGGCTTAGACTTGTTTTTATTGTAGATGTTTACTTGCAGGCCTTGTCAATATTGACAGATTGGCCACATAATGAAGATCTCAAGATTTCTGTTTGTCCAAGAACCGACAAATAATCTCCTAAGAAAATATATTGCCTCCAGTTATCTGGCTGAACTCCTCACCCTTCCAAATACCAAAAAAGGACAACATTCAGTTGCATTCAACAAAGAACATGGAACACGCACCATCCTTTTCCCTCTTTATCTCCAGCTTATGCCCCTTCCTTGATTTAGCAAGGAACAGTATGACAACTGAAGAATGAAACTAACCCAATGGAAAATTAATTTCTAAAACTAATTTTTGGGATTATATTTTCTTTTATTCTCCATTGCACACAGCAATCAAGTCTCAATAAGCCAAAGTCCAAAGGAAAAGTGCCATTATGAAGCAACATCCCCGTGTACAGACTTGGGAAACTCATCTAGGTTTCCCAGGAACATTCCCAGTTTAGAATCAAACATGCCACGGCTCAAAGTTGAAATCAGGAGTGGTATTTCTCTAACACTTTACAGATTACATTAGATGTCACAGCATCAAGCCTGTATTTCTACTATATTTGAGCTTTTTATCCCCACCTCCCACCATAGCTATGTGGACTGAGAGGCCTGAGACCAGTGCAGACTAAAACCAGGGAAAAGGTTTTTTAGAATCTCACATTCCCTTGTGCAGAGTAAGCCCTCAGGATGGAATTGTTGATGCAAGTGTTTAGCTAGGGGGTTGAGTGTTTGCTTGTTCAAGTTTCTTTGCTTTTATCGTAGCTGGTGGTGGGAAGAGTGGAGAGGAAGAGATTTCCAGTGAGGTGTTGTGGGGAGATGTAGGTGTGCCAAAGCCAGGGATTAATGAGATGGTAGCACAGGAATGTAGATCCTTCTGCTGCCCGGAGCTCACAGAAAAGGGAGACAAAGGAGGCTTGAAGCAAAGGCTGATCCTAGAGATAATTCTGGGAGTGCAGGATCATCCCCTCTGGCCTCAGATCCGTCTCCTACTGGAGCAGGAGCTCAGGTGATGCAGAGCTGGCCACATTGCTTTGTATCCCTGGGAGAGCCCCCCCATGCCTGAGGAATTCCCAGATGTGGCTTTAGAGCCTTGCAAGGGGGTTTACCCAGGCCTGAGGGTTCTGATCCAGGGTGGTTTTGTGTTGCAGACTCTGGGTTGGATTCCCCACCGCTTGCACCTCGTGCCTTTATTTGCATCTGTAGAAGGTGACAGTGTTTTATGCTCACTAATCACAGGTATAAAGAACTGCGCAAGGTGCCAAGCAGCAGAGAATCAGGCCTCCTGCATTTACTGTCAAGCAGGGAGGGGTCCTGATTCACAGTTTCATGGCAGTTAAGTTTACCGTAAAATAAGTTTGAGATTCTCCACTTCTTAACAGTTTCTACCAGTATCTGAATTTTCTCGGTCCTCATCTACTCATGAGAGCCTCTTCCTGATAGGAAATACAATGCTCCAATATTTAAAATGGCCATTCCGCCCCTGTCCCAATGCAGACTACACTGACTGGAGACAATGAAACAGGCAGGGATTTCTGAAAGCTGTTCTGAAAATTCCTTACAGACAATAAATATTTCTTTAGTTCTCTAAGGCCCCATTCCTGCAATTCTATCCATGTGGAGAGAGCGCTGCATCAAACCCCCCTCAAGAGCAAAGGTCCTGACACAGAAGTCCAATTGCAGTAGCAGGGGTAGGTTTTATAACAAATCAATGAAGTTTCCTTCCAATCTGAACTGTAAAGTTGACTGTGAAAGTACCATATTAGCACCTGTCACAATCTGGGATGCAATCCAGACTAGTGAGATTTTATGTCACCACTGCCCTGCAGCCTTGGGCACCTCATAATGCTTTCCTGCTGTGGCTCCCAAACCAAGCCTCTCACAAACAGTTTTCTGCCAACTGTAGCCTTGGTGACTACTTGCAGGATGATCCCAACACACTCCCAGTCCCAAATTTCCCCCAGAAAACATGCTTTTTGCACTGCCCAGCCCGCTCCTGGACAGTCCCATAGTAGAGGTCCATTTTCTCGTAAGGGGCCAATGTACAACAGTTTGCTACTTGAACTGGCATTATAAAACAATTCAGCTTATACACAACACTGGATGGCTGTGTCTAGACTGGCAAGTTTTTCCGCAAAATCATCTGCTTTTGCGGAAAAACTTGCCAGCTGTCTACACTGGCCACTTGAATTTCCGGAAAAGCACTGACAATCTCATGTAAAATCAGCAGTGCTTTTCCGGAAATACTATGCTGCTCCCGTTCGGGCAAAAGTCTTTTTCCGAAAGACTTTTGCGCAAAAGGGCCAGTGTAGACAGCACAGAACTGTTTTCCGCAAAAAAGCCCCGTCGCAAAAATGGCGATCGGGGCTTTTTTGCGGAAAACTGTGTCTAGATTGGCCACGGACGCTTTTCCACAAAAAGTCCTTTTGCGGGAAAGCGTCCTGCCAATCTAGACATGCTTTTCCGAAAATGCTTTTAACGGAAAACTTTTCCGTTAAAAGCATTTTCGGAAAATCATGCCAGTGTAGATGTAGCCGATGAGTTTTGATTAAAGAATAAATCTAGTTCATTTAACTATGAATAGATAGGTTTTAAGTGGTTTCCCAGAAAAACTCCATAGTCTAGACATAGCCAAAGTGGGAGAACTTGAGGCTTTTTGCACCTAAGTGTTATAGTCCAGTCACCCTCAAATGCATTTTGTTGAGGGTCACTCCTAGATAAAGTCCCTTCAAGCTGTGGAGATGGGGCCTTGGAGGCTGGTGATGGAAGAGGTACCCTGTTTGTTCAAATGCCACTGGATAGAGGCATCAACTTGTTTTGAGAAACTGCTCATCTTCGCACCTTCTGGAGGTGTGAGGAGGGGGCAGATGTCTTGGTGCTCTCCTCCTGCCTGCAAGCACTGACCCCAGCACTCCCATTGGCCGGGAAGGGGGAATTGTGGCCAATAGGAGCTGAGGGAGTGGTGCTGGCAGAGAGAGGCCCCCCCACCTTCAGAGGCCACAGGGATGCATTGGCCCTTTCTGGGAGCAGCGTATGGCTTAGCTTTGCTGCATCACCGGTCGGGAATCACCCCCGTAAGGGCTGCGCAGCAGGAAGCCGCCCTCCAAAAGCCAGCACCCCAAATCCATTCCTGAGTCTGAACCTTCTACCCCAGAGCCAGCACCCCCACCCCCTTCTGCCCCAAGCCCCAGTCCTGACTCTCTCCCAGAGACAGCACCCCACCCCCTCCTGTTCCCCAAACCATTGCCCCAGCACTCTACAGACTCTCGTGCACCCCAAACCTCTGCCCCAGCCCTGACCTCCCTCCCAGAGCACTCTGTACCTCCTACTACCTGTCACTCCTTCACGAGCCAGCGCCCCACACAGCTCAGTACCAGCTTGGAACCCCCTTCTGCAGCCAAATTCCCTCTCAGAGCTTGCCTTCATTGCCACCTCCTGCACCCAACCCTCTTCCCCAGGCTCAGCCCCTCCCACATTAGGAACTTCTCAGTCACAGCCCAGGGCCTGCACTACCCTCTGCCGAATCCCATCCCCCTGCCCAGCCTGATGAAAGTGAGTGAGCGACGGGGGAGAGATGAGGGAAGGAATTGTGTGCAAAGCAGGGCTTCAAGCAAGGGGCAGAGGCTTGTGGAAAGGGCCAGGTAGATCCTGGGTTGCCCCTGAATTCAAAAGGTGATGGGTGTAAAAAGGTTGCAGACCACTGGTCTTGAAAGCTTTCTGCTTTGCCAGGAAGTCTCGTGCCTAGAGAGAAGGTGGTTAATGGCGAGAGCACTAGAGCACTCAGAAGAGTTATGTACTAGTCTCAGCTCTGCCACTGGTTTGCTGGGTGAGTGTAGGTAAGTCACTTCACCTATGAACCAGATCCCCTTCTTAAAGCAGAGATAAAGACATTTACCCACCTCTCTAAAGTGGTTTTGAACCCACAGCTGAAATACATTTCATATACATATTTTTAGAGCAGTGTTTCTGAAAATGTGCCGTGAAAATCACTTTGAATAACACATTAACTGGCCGCCCTGGTTTGTTTATTTACTGGCACCATGGCCACGGAGCCTCATAGCTCCCATTGGCTCTGTTTTGCTCTTTGGGGCCAACGGGAGCTGCAGGAAGTGCCATGGGCTGGGTGGCCAGTTAATGTGTTTCTCAAAGTGATTTCGTGGCACACTTTCACTAGTACAGTTTTAGAGAGTTTGTGTGCCTGTCTGTGAGTCTGTCCATCCATCTGTCTATTTGTACAAGAATTCCTCCTAAATGGTAAGAGCGAGGACCACCAAATTTGGTAGGCAGCTTCCTCTCCTCCTAACTTAAACAAGGTCAGGGTTTGGTTGCGCCAGGAATCCAATTGTTTTCCATGACAGGGGGCTGAGAGCAGGGACAGATCTGCTCCACAGTGACCACTGAGGGCAGGGTGCACAGTACTGCAGAGTGACCACAGGGGCAGCCATTTCCAGACGAGAGCGGCCAGCTGGGGCCAGAGCTCTCCATGTGACTTGTCCACAGTCACATGTACATGGCCCTTCTGCTCCTAACCCCTCCCCACCGGGCCCTCACTTCCCAAGGAGCCCAGGCAGCCCTGGTCCCCCAACACAGCCCTTGAGGGACTGTCAGAGCCAGAGTTGGGGCCAGGCCATGCAACCCTAGCCACTCCCCGTTTCAAGGGCTTGCCAGAGCGGGACCACACAGCCCCGGTTCCCCTGATCCCCACAGTCCTGCTGGGGCTGCTCCAGGCAGTCCTGCCCCCTCCGAGGGCAGCACCATCTTTGTCACTGCAGGCAGCTCCAGTGAGTTCCCCCTCCCAGCCCCTGCCCTAAATCCTGCACAACCCTTCCTTGCGGCTGCGCCCTCCAAACCTCCCACCCTCCTGCCCTGAGCCTGCAGCACACTCAACCCCTTCTCGTGAGCCCCCACACACCTCCCAGCCTCCTGCTCTGACTTCTGCTCCCCCCCACCCCACAACCAACTCCCTGTTCTAACTTCCTGACCTGCACTACTCATGCTGCCAGCTCCCACACCCAGAGCACCTGAGCAATGACGGGTAAATATTCTAGTTCTGTGTAAGTGCAAGGTGCTATTACTATAAACCTACACTCTGATTTGTTATCAGCAATTTATTGTGAACATTCCAGGGTTCTCGCCTTGCCGTGGAGGACTAGATTTGCATAGCCACAGCGAAGGCAATAACAGCAATTCCCCAGAAATCATGCCTACAAATCGACACCTCCCTGTACCTTGAACCTAACAGCGATCACCTCACATGAACCAGGTCCTCCACCAAACACACCGGGGTCTAAAGAAGGTAGTAAGTGCAAAACATTCAAAAAATGCTGAAAGTGGCACGCAGCCAAACATTATGTGTGCAGTGAATGTGCAGCTATGCAAGCACATTGCGTATAATGCAAACTCACCGGCCACCACACCATGCTACGTCCAGCCAGGAAGAATCCACCCACTGTTCCGCGGTTAGACAAGAACATGGCCTAGAAAAAGAACAACTGGTTAAAGTTTTCAGCTCTCACAGGCAAACTTTAGCCTGGTGACATCAACAACCGGAGCATCGATGAGAATGAGGAACCAATGTCATGTCCAGAAAGCATCAAGGAAGCAAGATTTTGAAAGACCTGACAATGACGGAGGGGATGTCTACACTTGCAGCCTATTTCGGAATAGGGCTGCAAATGTAGGCATTCGGAATTGCAAATCAAGCCCGGGATTTAAATATCCCGCCCATGATTTGCATCTTCCCAGCCAGGCGCCATTTTTAAAATTTACAAGCCCAGAATAACTGCCCACATCTACATGCGGCAGTGAAGCGGGCACTCAAAATAAAGCCCTATTTCGAACTACCTGTTATTCCTCCTGCAATGAGGCTTAACAGGTAGTTCAAATGAGGGCTTTATTTCGAACTCCTGTTTCACTGCCACGTGTAGACATGGGCAGTTATTCAGGGCTTGTAAATTTCAAAAATGGCGCCCGGCAAGGAAGATGCAAATCAAGCCCGGGATATTTAAATCCCGGGCTTGATTTGCAATTCTGAATGCCTACATTTGCAGTCCTATTCTGAAATAGGCTGCAAGTGTAGACATACCCTGAGCAATGATTCTTATATTGATCTCTCAGGGTACATCTACACTACAGCACTATTTCCAATTAACTTAATTCGAATAGTTAATTCGAATTAAGCTAATTCAAAATAAAACATCTAGAAACAAAAACTATTTCAAAATAGCGTTTTGCAAGTCCACACTGAGTGCACCCTGAACGGAAGTTAAGGGTGGCTGGACCCAGTGCCGGCAGGGCATCAGGTTAGGACTTAGTGTGTGGGGCTGCTGCCTGAGGCTAACTGAGCTCCATGCTTAAAAGGACCCTACCCCCACCCCAGACAGACAGTTCTCAGGGTCCCCCGCTTGCTTGTCTGCCTTGATGAGGGACAGCAAAGCAGTCCTGTCTTGGCGTGCCCTGAGTGCCCACACTCGGGACACCACAGCACTCGGCCACATGGAGCCAGAGCTGCCTCTGGGCGGGCCGGTGCATCTCGTGGGGTCGTTGCCATCAGCCCGGCTGCACTTGCTGCAGGCTGCCATCCGGAGGGGCTCATTGGGGGGCTGTCAGGATCCAGGCAGCCCTGAGGGAGAATGTCCATCCCAAGGAGCCCTCAGAGCCTCCCCGGTCCTCCCTACCATGGGCTCATGCCCCATTCCTCCCTCACGTCCTTCCACTTGCCCCCCCAGACTCCCTTCCTGATGTCAAATAAAAGACACGTATGTTCAAAAATAGAAACTGGGTTTATTGAACAAAACTGGGGGGGATGAACTTCTGGGGAGACTGGGAAAAGGAGGTGGGAGAGGGGAAGAGAGAGGGTGCAAGTGGGGAGGGGGAAACCTGGGAGGAGGGAGCTGGAAGGGAGAAGCAAGGGGAAGAAGGGGGAGGGAAAGCTCAGGGATCAGGGTTGGGGGGCTCGCCAGACCAACTTGACTTTTATGCTTACCTGCCCCTGGGTTCACATGTGGCCTTTGGTGGCCAGGCTGGCAGCTATCCTGCCATAGACGGCCACATTCCTCTGTCTAGTGCGGAGATCATGAACGTTGGGGGCACCCCCCCAACCTGAATAAGGTCCATGATCTCCACCCTGGACCAGGAAGGCGCCTGCCTTCTCCGGCCCCTGTCAGGCTCCTGGGAGCTGGCAGACTGCCCCTGGGGAGCAGTGGAGGGCTGGCTGCCAGTGGCTTGCTGGCTCATGTTTTGGGGCCACTGGGTTGGGGCCCCGGTGGCCACTGCTGGCTCTGGGCTGGCAGGCTTGGAGCTGGCACAGGCACTGTGGCCAGGGGCTACCCCTTTAATGGCTCCGGGGCTGCGGGAGAGGAGAGTACGTTTTCCTGATTGTGGCCACCAGGGCTCCCTGGGAAGGCTGGAGGCCCCCTATTTTGAAATAAGTGTCTACACAGCACTTCATTCGAAATAGCTATTTTGAATTTGTTACTCCTTGTAGAATGAGTGCTCCACTATTTCAAATTTATTTTGAAATAGCGGTTTGGTTGTGTAGATGCTATTAAAGTTCATTCGAAATAACGGCTGTTAATTTGAATTAACTTTGTAGTGAAGACATACCCTCAATTAACCATTCAAGAGTAATTGCTTTAATTTTCATCACAGGAAGCCTGCAAAACCCAGCTCTAAACACCACACATGTTCAAGAACAATTGTACAATAAAAATAAAACACAAGAAATTCCTCAGTGACCACAAAGGCCTTGCCTGCAAGCTGTCACTCATGGGAGCATTCCTTCAGGGGAGCAGGGTGTAAAACTGCAAGTGTAGTGAGCTTTATGGTCATGCACTACAGCTAATTTACCTAGCCTTCTTACTCAATATTAGCAGGCGCCAAACTTCCTTACAGGAAACCACCTGATGGCAATTAACCTGTTCTTGGTCTGATAATATCACCTAAGTAACCACACTGCACTTTCTAACCTTTCTTCGCTTTCACAATGTAGCCACTGAAGAATTATTTCCCTTCTCATTTCACATGTCAGGAGAGACTTCACAGGAAGTTTCCCTCACACTTTTCATAGGGCCTGACCCGTAACCGTTTGCAAATAACGAGACTCCCATTCCTTTGGATCAGACCCAGAAAAGGTGCGAGCAAAAAATGAGCAGGATCATTGATCCCAAAAGAGAAACAAGACAATAAACAGGGACACATTTCACTACATACAATGGCTGAATGGAAATAGACAACATTGCCATGGAGAGATGTTTAACATTAGGCTTCTTAGCAACTATTCTAAACATGCAGAAACTTCCACACTTCGGTGCCTGACCTGCCACCTGCCAGCCCTCTTCTGCCCCAGGAGTTCATGGTACAAAGAGTTACAGTCATTAATAAATTACAATAATCAAAATTCAGGTCACATTGTACCTGTAAGGCACAAGCCTGGTTCCCTCTCAGAGCTCCCCAAGAGCCAAAGGAAGTGTTTTGCTACACCGCTCCTTAGAGGAGAGCGTGCTACATCTGCCTGGGTCTATGGCAGCCTGGCTAGCTGGTGTGGGCTGATGCGGGGCTCATGGTTCTGCCTTTTTCCTCATTCTTCCCGGCTCTTTTTGAGGTTGTTTGCACCCCAGCACGGATGTGAAATGAAGAAACAATTTCATGAAAAGTCTGGGACCTCACTTGTGTTTGGCCTTGGGGGGCGGGGGGCGGGGGATAAAAGGACAGGCTGTCTGGTACAGTCCAACCCCTGGTGTCCAATTCACTCAGCCAGAGGGACCGGGGCAGGTACTTCACGACTTCAAAGTGCTGAACAAACATTAACTAGTTCACAGGCCTCCAAAGTTAAAATCACTTTTCAAAACTCAGTCAGGCTGCTAGTGCAGACGATTTTGTCTGCAGCTGCCTGCTCTGTTCTCGGGCATGGACGCCTGGTGATCTCCGGGGAGCGCACAGCTGCTGAAAGGCAGGGCTCCCTGTCTCGCTCTGCTCGCTGCTGGCTTCTCCAAGGGACGAGCAGAATTCTCCCCAAGGACGGTCTCTGATCTCTCCTCCGAGAGAACACACTCTGCTCCTGAAAGGGGCATCAGCTCTTTAACCTAGTGGCACACACGTGCGCTCCACTAAGGCAGCATCAATGCAAACACTCTCTGCCCTTTCCCTCTGAACAATTCCGTCTCTAGACTTACATTGCCCATTAGGTAAGAAAGAGTTGGGTTTTTCCCCCCTCAGGACTTGTCTAAACTAACAATTTGTTTGCCAGCAGCTGGGCTGTGACTCTAAGCCGCATTAGCCTTTTGGAGACTAGCTTCAGTGAAATCCTCTCGGCAGAAAGCTGTCCTTCTCCTGTGTCCAGACCACGTCTGGGGTCTCATCCATTTCACATCCATCCTGCAGCAATGCCCATCCGCCGCTCCATTACTGTCTCTCCTCCACCCTCAGCTCTGCTCTCGTCCCCACCATTTACAGTTCAATCCAGTGCTCACCCCCTTCCTATCTCAGTTCACCCCACTGCAACCCCCATTTACCCCTCCTCTCGCACTTCATCCCAATTCCTACACCACTGCCAATCCCCAGAGCAGTCTCCTCTGCTCCAGCGCCCCAGAGTCCATTGCTACCAGAAATCTCATCACAACCTCCATCCTGTTCGCTCACAATCCAGGCCTCATACTATGTCTTACTTCCCCAGAGAATCCCAACATCATCTCCATCCTGCCACCTTTTTATCCACACACCCCTCCCTCCCGAGTGAAGCAGCAGGCAATTTATACAACTGTAATTTTAATTTACGATGCCATTTTCCTAGAATCCAGTAAACTACATTTTCATTAAGAAAGAAAAATGCAGACTTACCCATATCCCCACGGCCAGGGTTACCAAGAAATAGATTACTATGACCATAATGTCTGCGGGGTTATTGATTTTTGTAGAGGACTCCATGTTGCCTGCTTCTTTGGCTCCTTTCCTTCTTCTACCCTTATATCACCTCTTGCAGATTTGGGGGAAGGATAAACTCCTGTTATCCCCGCCGTCTTTTATAGTATTTAACTTCGATTCTCTTATTTCCTATGGGGTGCAAGCAGAAGCCGGTGCTTTTTCTTGAACTATGGTTCCCATGAAAAAGCTGCTCCCCTGTTAAAACTGTTGCTATTTTCATAGGCAAAGAAAATCCCAAGTTCACTTCCACCACAGAAGGCACTCCATGCAGTTGTAGCCCAAGAGCAGGTGCCTGCAAAGCAGTGAGCCGTAGAAGGAGTGGCTTGCAGTTAACATACTCAAGCCAAACTCTGTTTCTGGATACGTTTTCTGCTGCGGTGGTTTCTGGAAATCTGGTCACAGAATGAATTGTTTCCTTCAGAACAGGGTCCTTACCAAGACCAAAGTAAGGGCGGCCAGGCAGTTAGAGAAATGTCAAGGTTCTCCGAGCTGACGCTCCTGCTATGCTTTCCCTCATCCTTCCCAGCAAGAATGCACAATGGGGGGACAGCCCAGGATTTCTGGGAATAAGCAACTCACTTTGAACTCTTGTGTTTAGATATTTACAGAATGTGTCCGAGCCATTCAGAGCAGGCTCAGGAACTTGCTGGACCGTTAATGTTGATTTTGAAAAGTCTTGGAACCTTGCGGAAGTTCCAGGAGACTGGTAGAAAGCTAAAGCTGTGTCAGAATTTAAAAGGGGAAAATCAGATGGACAAAGTAATTAGAGGCCTGTTAACCTGAGATTGATCATTAGCAAGATAATGAGTGACTGACATGGTATTCAATTAATAAAGAATTATAGATGGATAATATAATGAATGCCAATCAATATGTGTTTATGGAAAATAGATCCTTTAACATAATTTGATTTTTTACATGCGATTGCAAGTTTGGCTGATGAAGGTGACACTGTTAATCTAATACAGTGTCTCTCAACCTTCCCAGACTACAGTATTTCTTTCAAGAGTCTGATTTGCCTTCTATATTCCCAAATTGCAACTCACTTAAAATCTACTTATATACAATATTGGATATAAAAATACAAAGCATCACATCACAGTATCGCTGAAAAATTGTTTATTTTCTCATTTTACCCTATAATTATAAAATAAATCAATTGAATATAAATACTGCACTTATATGTCAGTGTAAAGTATATAGAACAGCATAAATAACCCATTCTCTGTAATGAAATTGTAGTTTGTATTGACTTGGCTAGTGATTTTTTTATGTAGTCTGTGTAGTAAAATGAGGGCCTGAAACATAAACCCAGGTATCACTGGCTGGGTATGAGGCCTGAGGCCTAGACAGCAATAGTCAAGACTTTGCCAATATAAAGCGGAGTTAAGCCATGAGGAAGTGGCAGGCCCTGCTCACAGAAGTTAGCAAGAACAGGGCTGATATTACAGAAACACTCCTACCTTAGAGGTACTGGGCACAGGCCATAAGTACATTCCAAACGGGTCATAACAGAACACCTTGTGAAAAAACATCTCCGCACCAACACCCCCTCATCCCCCACAGAGAACAGAAACATGCTGACCCAGATTCAGGACAGGAAAATTTTTCCAACAGATTTCCACCTGGGACTCTCAAACAAACAAAGCACCAGGAAAGTTTAATACCCTCAAAGTATTTACATGCACCTGTTTTTAAAATTCGTTTTGATCTAACTTCTATTTTCTTTTATATTATGGCTAAAGGAAATTGGAAGGGAAAGCAATACGCCTTCTCATGGAAGTTTGTGAGTATATATTCTAACAGTTAAGCATTATATTTAGTATAAAATATTACTAATGCACCTCACAAAAAAATGCATGTGCAGCAATTGCAAAAGTTTATCTTGCATTATAAAAGAATCGGTCCCTATTACATTATAAACAAACTAAATTAACCTGTTTATTAAATTTGGGTTACTAAAAACAAGATAAATTTAAAACAAACAAAAAACTTTTACTAAGATAACTAAATTAAGCTGTTTAAAGTTGCACCCTCCAGATCAAAGACACCAGAAGATAACATACCACAAACACACCAGAAGATAACAGCATACAGTCAAGAAATGTCTAAGCATCAAGAAAAGAAAAACCTAGTGCTTTATAAATAAGAGACTGTTCACCTCAATCTACCATATATGGACAATTAAGTTGGCAATCAAGTAGAAATTATTATTAGTTAAGTTAAATTTGGTCGTTATGTAAAACTAACCCTTGGTTGCTGTATCATTGTATTATTGCTGTATTGTTGTATTATTGCTGTACAGCATTTGCAATGTGCATAGCATTTAGCATTGATAAACTGTTTAACCAACACACAGTTAAAATCAACAAACAAATGGCAGCAAACAGCATTAAAAAATAGAACCAAAAATTGGTGTTTTTTAAAAAGAAAGAAATTAAGTTGCATAAAACTACAAATTGGGTAAACAAATGTTAGTACTAGTCATAATTTAGATCAGTGACCTTGCATCCTAACTCAGGCACACATTAGTCTAAAGAATTTTGTTCAGTGTCTTGGTTCCCAGCAGTAAATCCCAATACAGCAATAATTAATAAATTAGTCATGTCCATTCAATAGGTTATCTGGAAAACAGCATCCATAAGAAATAACTGGATCAGTAAGGGTAACCCATAATAGGAAAGGACAATACCGTTCAGTAATTAATCACAAGACATTTATATATAAAGCCCTCATTTGTAACGTCACTACTTTAAAGTTCTGTTTTACTTCTCCCATACATAATCCTGTGGGACACACTATAACAGTGCCTATGCCAGTATTCTAAAACTCAACACACTCAGCCTGCTATTAAAACTCATATACATGGTAACTATAAAGGCCCTCATAATAGTGTGTTACTATCTACAGTATCACACCACCACAACACCAAATTACAATACCAAATTGGAAAATAAATTATTATAAGGTTGTGTCATATGCAAACATACATACTATAATATATATGTATGCCCATATACATTACAGATATATATACCATATCCGTATTCATTATTTCCACCACAAGGAACTAAATACAACTGGAAAATAAAACCTGTCCATCCGTCGTATGAGGGAATGTGCAGACTATGGGACAGATGGGGCATGAACGTGTGAGCGACAAAGTAAGATGGCCACATAACAGTGTTTAGCCCACTGGGTCACCTTCAGTCTATGCATTATGCTTTTTTTGGACGATGGGTAAACATCTTCCCCAGAAAAAAACAAAAAGTGGAGCCTGAAAGATGATGGCCTGAAACGTAAGCCAAGGTATCACCGGCTGGGTATGAGACCTGAGGCCTAGACAGCAATGGTCAAGACTTTGCCAATATAAAGCAGAGTTAAGTTGTGAGAAAGTGGCAGGCCCTGCTCACAGAAGTGGAAAGAACAGGGCTGATATTACAGAAACACTCCTACCTTAGAGGACACTGGGCACAAGCAGTAAGTACATTCCAAACGGGTCATAACAGAACACCTTGTGAAAAAAACATCTCCACACTAACACCCCTCCCTCCCCACAGAGAACAGAAACATGCTGACCCGGGTTCAAGACAAGGTCTACACTGACAGCATGATAGATACTGATCAAACCCCCATGTACAAGGTAACGGGTGGCTCTAGGTAATGTCTGACGGAGGCAACCTGATACGTCAAGAGTGATGTGTAATTTGTTTCTCCCTGGGTATAAAGCGCAGTCTTTATCTAGGGGCAGTGATGGATTCCCATATCTTCCCAGATCACACACTGATATCCCTTGTTACAGGGTACGCATGCGCACTGGTTCTGTAGAGTCTACTGACAACTTTCATTATACTTTGTTTAACAATAAACCTGTCTGGGCGGCTTTGATCCTTATCTGATTTTGTGGTCTTTGGAGGCTCTCTCAGAGTCTGCTGTGTTGGCTACTAGTGCAAATCAACACGGCACACATGACCAAGCACACACACATGCAACCAACTGGTTATCATCATTGATGGAGCAGGGGAACGTATGGACAGCATGCCAGTAAACCCTGACTACTACAGACTATTGTAAAAGTAGGCAACTAACTAGATGGGTGGATGTGCCCCGGAAGGCCTCTGTGTGCCCCCAGTTGAGAACCACTGATGGACTTCTATAGGCATCACCCACATTTTGATTAAAAACTAGAACAATATAAAATTAACATTACACGTATTAGAAACTGGCCAACAGATCATACTCAAAACATAATTGTAATGAAGCATCATCATCACACAGCAATGTTTCCAGCAAGAAGCTATAGGGATCCATTTTTGGCCTGATTCTTATTCACATTTTAATCAATGACCTAGAAGAAAATATAAAACCACCACTGAAAAAGTTTGCAAAAGATCCAAATGTGAAGAAGAATAAATAATGAAGACTACAGGTCATGGATAGCTATCTGGATCCCTTGGTAAGCTGAGCGCAAGCAAACAATATGCATTTAAATATGTCTAAATGTAAATCCTTTCTACAGGAACAAAGGGTATAGGCAGCACTTAAAAGGATAGGAGACTCTTTCCTGGGAAGCAGTAACTGTGTAAAAGATTTTGAGGCAGCAGTAGATAATAAGCTGAATGTGAGCATCCAATATGACACTGTGGCCAAAATGGTTACACCCTTTTATGCATAAACAGGGAAACCTCAAATATGAATAGAGAAGCTATTTTACCTCTGTATTTGGCACTGATTTGACCATAACTGCAATACTGCATCCAGTTCTAGGGTCTGCAATTCAAGAAGGATGTTCATAAATTGGAGAGGATTCAGAGAAGAGCCATGAGAAAGATTAAATGGCTAAACCAACTTCACAGTGGTAGACTCGAGGTGATCAATCTATTTAGCTTTAAAAAGAGCAGATTAAGTGGTGACTTAATTATCATTTATAAGTGCCTACATGGAAAACAAATATTTCATAGATGGCTGGTGAGTCTCTCAGAGAAAGATGTAATGTGATAAAACAAAAGAGACCGAAAATAAGGCATAACATTTTGACAATGAATAAAATTAATCATTGGTACAAATTTACCAAGGATTGTGGAGAATTCTCCATCAGTGGCAATTTTAAAAATCAAGATTGTATGTTTTTCCTAAAGATCTTAAAAAGGGTTGGGGTGGACTTCTATGGTGTCTGTTATCTAAGTGAGACTAAAGGATCACAAAGGGATTTAAGGTGTCAACATCCAAGAAATGAACACAGTTAAGGCTCTTCAGCACCAGGGTTTTGCTCTGCCCATTGCCATCAGTTATCAAGTTCTAATTCCAGATGCACCGTGTGACTTAATATTCCAGCTGCTTTATGAAAAAATACGGTTATGACATGAATATGGGTGCAAGAGGGCTCATGTAACGTATCATTAGAATGGTTGTGATTTACTAAATATGATTATCCCATTTGTATGCATGTATCATTTTTGTAGATTAAGTTGGGACTACTGAGCTCTTTATCTGTAATTTCATATCTACTGCTTCAGATCACACCCTCTGCTGATGCTTCAAACAATGAAGAGGCCACAGTGCTGATGACCGATTAGCAAGAGACAATGATTTGTAAAAGAGCTTAACCTTCCTGGGAACATGAGGGTCAGCTCATGAAGAAGGCTACAGAGACATGTGACAATGTCACTTGATAGTGGAACTCATCTTGATTGCTGTAATTTTCCATAAGAAGCTGGGAGGGGTCACACTTGAAACAAAGGACTCCCGCTTCATGCAAATCCTATTTAAAGGTGGAAATGAGGTAATCCTGTTCGTCAGTTCGCCAGGGGCACCCCACCCAAGAGGACTGTGGGAAACAACTAAGACTGAATTGGGGGGAGGAACTGGACCCTGGCTGTGAAGTTTATTAGGGTGAAATCTTACATGTATCTATTTTTTCAGTGTAGCAAGCTTAGCTTATGTGTTTGTTTATTTTGTTCATTTACTTACTTTGTTGTGTCTGCTACCTCTTATGACCACTTACATTCTATCTTTCCATACTTCATAAAATTACTTCGCTTAGTAATAAACCCAGTGTAACTAATTACTCCCTGCGGGAGCAGGGAGCCTGTGCCTATCTCTCTTTACACTGAGAAAGAGGGCAAATTTCATGAGCTTACACTGTATAGTTCACTGTATGATGTCAAACAGATTTCTCTAGGGTTCAGCTCCTAGAGGAGCTGTGTACTTGAGTGCTGAGAAAAGGTCTCACACTGTGCTGCTTACAGTGTATATCCACAGGCGAATGGGTGTGGCCCTGTCTCTGTGTCTCAGTTGGAGCAGGCTGGAGACAGCCTTACAGGGGGGCAACCTAGGGGAACTAGGTACTGTGGTGTCTGAGCACATCAGCTGATGGTCCCAGCTCATCTCAATGGCCCCAAAATTCAGCAGAGCTTAGGTCAGGTCCCATCCTCATTTATTTGTTCTTTCTTGGGTTTCAGAATTAAACCAAACAAAATGAATGGCTCTAAAAGAGAACTCAGAGGTGGAGCAGGCTGTGACTCAAAAGAGTTTCTAGACTCAGTCAGTAATAGACCATGAAAATGGGAGGTTTCCTCCGGCGATTCCTGTGATCATCTCTGACTGCAATCAGAGAAGTGCAGGAAATGTAGGCAACAGGTAGAGGTGCAAGAATATCAGGGCTCTAGGGATATGTGAAAGTGCCGTCTCTACCTCTAATTTACCTCCACACAAACACAATTCATTTACAGTTCAGTAGGCTGCCTGCCAAAATCTGATTGCCTCATTGCGTTTGCCTTGAACAGTACATTCAAAGTACAATAGGCTTGATTGTGATCTTATACTAGTTATACATCATTGATTTGGGAAGAATTACTTCAGATTTTCAGTAGTGCTTGGAATCTTTTCCATCGTATAATTGTTCTATGACAGTTAGCCTTCCTTCCCCCGTAATTAGCAGATAAACAGGGGAGAGTTTCTATAACTAAAAGATCATCAGAAAGAACCATTAATGTGAAACTGAGGAAGAAACCCATCTTTCTCATCTATCAGCTGCAATGTAATTTAAGTACCTATACATTTACAAGATGCTACCTTCCAATAGTCTTCAGCACAGACCTCAGTTTGTTCTCTAGGTTCTCTCTCTGGGTTCTCATCCACGCCTGTGCAAAGCATTACTAAAGAGACTTCTAAGTAGGGCATACATGTTTAACTAGGCCCACTATTGGACACTTTCAACTTCCTGAAGAACCAGGTACAAAACCGGGTGCTACTTGAAGCAGGACACCAGACTCGAGTGACTAATAATCTGATTCACTGTGGCTCATCCGACATTCCTTCTTATGGGCTCATTTTCAACACCCTTAAGTCAAAGAGACTTTCCATTTATTTTATTGGGAGTGGCGTCATTCTCTATAGACTGTATACAACATGGCAGGCAGAACTTAGACTGAGTCTTGAGTGCAGCCTATGCTCACTGCTTCTGTCTGGACCTTGGAGGCTAATCTCTCAGGGTGCACCTACACTGCACCATTATTTTGAGATAACTAGCTTTATTTCGAATTAACAATGTGACCGCCTACACAGCCATTCCATTATTTCGAAATAGCTTCAAAATAATGTCTTCTTACTCTGACTTCTGTAACCCTCATTCTATGAGGAATCACGCCTATTCCAAAATAGCTATTTCGAAATAAGACATGTGTAGACGCTTCACTGCAGCTATTTCGAAATAGCCCCTCACCAGGGCCGTTCTAAGTTATTCCTCCTGGGGCTCTAAATCAAGATAGCTCATCTACATTAGGGAAGCCTGCCTCGGACTCATTCTGAGGCTTCCCTGCAGTATACATGTGTTGTTTCGAAAAAGGTATTTCAGAATTACTTCTAGAATAGCTTATTTCGAAATAGCCATGCAGTGTAGACGTACTCTCACAGAGATAACACACTCATGGTTAGATTAACTCTAGCCTTACACATACAGGGAAGAGGGTACAAAAAGCCACTCTCCACCCTCTGCCCTTGTTTACAAGCAAAGTTAATGGATATTTGCTTGTAAATGTAGAGACAGACAAATTCTGCAATCTCCATCTTAAGAGACAAGCTGCAGGCATGCTTGTCTTCTGAAAGAGAGGGAGGGAGTACTGCTAGCCTGGGTGTTAAATACAGAGAGAGACACTTTTGGGTGAGACAGCCTTTATGAGACACAAGAACATCTTGTTAGTTAAGCTTGGGCTTTAATATGTGTGTTATGATGGTATTTTACATGTAACCCTTTGCTTCCAATATTTATGCTTGCTAGCGTTCGAAGCACTGTTGTGTTAAATAAGCTGACATTTGCTTTCTCTAATCTGAGCTGTTTCTGTAGTTAACTTGTAAGCATCTCTGGTAAGTCTGTCAGTGATTGGGGCTGGATGCCATGGAGGGTTTCTCAGAGGATTCAGGGGCAAGAGTGTGTCTATCATTAACCTTTAAGAGCAGTGGCCCCAACCCGGTGCCTGCGGGTGCCATGGCACCTGCCAGGGCACTTATGTGCACCTGCCGACTGATCTGGGCCAGCCTGAGCCATTCTTGCACCCCAGGCCTCTGGTGTCCAGCAGTCCCAAAAGGTTGGGGACCACTGTTTAAGAAGAAGTGGGGTCTATGGAGGCCTCAAGGGGAGGACTTGTGTTGTCAATAGCCAATGGGATCCAGCAGCTGGTCCACAGAGAGCACAGAAAAGGCATCCTCACATGGTAACGACATACCTCACAGCATTGGGGTATCCTGAGGAAGTGTTAGGTCTGGCCCCTACCAGTTCCATCGGAGATTGAAGTGCCATATCCTCGACAGACATGGTATGAGACAGCCCTTGCCTCCAAAAAGCCTACAGTCCAAATAGGCAAGAAGTAGGAAGGGTGGGAGAAGAAACAGGCACAGAGCAGCAAAGCGACTTGCCCAAGGGCACTGAGAGAGCCTAAAAATGAACTAGGCCATGGATCCTCAACCAGGAGACTATATACACACCACTCTTATGATCACCTTTCTTGTGCTTAGAACAGCATGAGTGCTTCTGTTATCAGTATGTCGTGGTTCAGAATTCTCAACAATCCAGCAGAAGCACCAAACTATATCTGTCTGCCGTGGCTAATAAATAAAATAATAAATAAATAATCTACCATCCCCACCTAAGGTATATAGATCTAGAAACATTTCCTAATGCGATATTATAGCAATAAATGGAAATTTGCCACTTCTATCACAGAATTATTAGGGATGTCTGAGAAAAAATTAAGTCTCCACTGATACGATGCAGGAAAACAGACTCAGGCAAATGATCTTCTACCACTCCTTTCAATACAAATGATTCTCGTATTGTTCAGGCTATAACAATGAAAACACCATTTATTAGAACTTGGATCTTGTTGGAAATAATCATTCTTAAGCAATGGACAGCTTTAGCTACTGTGGAGATGCTTTTACCTCTCTAAAACCATAAGCAATAGCAACTATATTATTATTTATTACAGCTGACATTCTTTTCATTAAAGACATTTCAGAGAAGCTCTTTTCCGGAGGATCTCTTTTCCGGAGGATCTTTCAAATAGGAATAAGAGATCCTCCGGAAAAGAGCTTATTTTCGGAGGATCGCGTCCAGACTGGTGCTTTTCTCCGGCTTATCTACAAGCCGGAAAAAAGCGGCAGCCATGTTAATGCAAATCCCGCGGGGGATATTTAAATCCCCCGCGGATTTGCCTATTCCAAAGTGCTACATTTGCATCCCTATTACGGAATAGGGGCCAATGTAGACACAGCCATACTGAGCTAGATGGTCCATTGATCTCACCCAGTATGGCCATTCTTATATTCATATAAATCAACGTGATAGTTAATGTAACTAAGCTAGAATTGAGAATCAGTTTTAGGCTCTCATTTGTTGTCATTTGGCAAAAGATAGCTCCATTAAAAGACCACTGTCTTCTAGAGACACCTTTACCCACCCCCCTCTCTACTCTCGAACACAACATGTGGAACAGGATCTCACAGATACCATCTCTGCTGGTAACTGGGTTGAGGCTGAATGTCAGGCACTCCATTTCTGACAGGCTAAACTCATATGACAATATTTTTCTGATAGCATCTCAGCCAAAACACATGAAGTAGGAAGCAAAGGCATCCTATTGAAGATGTCAGGCACCTGCACCTCTTTGGTACATGCGCTCTGGGCACAACCTTTGGAAAGGAAGTTCAGGAGCAGATGTACACAACAATCAAGCTCGTGCTCAAAGTGTCTTCTTTCCTTATTTAGTTTAAGGCCTCAATCCTTAGTCACACAGCTTCAGATTCTGTCAACAGATGATTACTCAAAGCCTCCCTGTAAGCAAAAATCTAGATATTCACCACTGGAAAGTGACAACAGTTCCAAGATCAAAGGAGCAGGGAAATGAAACAAAACAAAAGGCAACACTGGAGCGAACCACTTACAAAAGCCATGACAAGCTGAAAAAGTTAAAAACCCAGAAAGTCTGGACTTTGGGACTATAGCTCACCTGAATCAAAAATTGCTTGTAGTGTGACAGAACCATAAAATTGTAATAGGCATGTTGGTCATAAGCTGCACATGTCTAGTTAATTTTCCTCAAATTGCTCCACATGGACCCTTTCTTATCCTCTGTATTCTTTAACTCTCTTGCTATCACCATTGTCTCATTCTCCAAGGAGAGAATCTCTCCTGCCATTATCATTCTGTATTCTGCTCAGTTTACCTGAAATAATCAGAAACATTAGACACAGGAAAAAATGGCATTGAATTATTGCATTTGAACAGAAGAAACAGAGGGTAAAGATTATAAATGGCATGGAAACCAGATCAGAAAGACAGGTAGAAGAAAGGGGACAGAACTATTACACTCCTGGGTAAACTCTGTGCCAAAAAAATTGAAAATTTTGCTGCACAAATAAGAAAAAATTCTGCACACAATATTTTAAAATTCTGCAAAATTCTGCATATTTGTCAAAATCTTGCAGTATAATTACTTTTATTTCAATAATTTCAGTAATGTATTTAAAATACAATACAATGGATAGAGAATGGGAGCACTAGAGAAAACCCAAAGCAACTTGCCTAAGAGTCATATAGCTAGATTTGACTCTTTGTTTCTAGTTATTAACCAGCGAACACATGCAACCGTGCATTCAGTGGGGACTCAGACTCACAATTTATAGCGGCTACTGACCATCTCCAGAGAGGTCAGTAGCAAACAGTTCATGGAGCATATTTTGATATATTATTTCCATCCAAAAAATCAGGGTAGTTCCAATCACTAAAGCACCACAGGCATTTATGCGACCATACTGTGCTTTACACCACCCTGACAATGTAAAGGAGTCTTAAAACCAATACTTCTGTTTTATACTCTTGGGGGAATTCACAATGGGTACAAATTACAAAGCAGGCAGGCTGCTACGTTCTGCTCCGCATAAGAGGATAGGACCTGCCTCATGCCTAACTCCACAGGGACACCATGAAGTCCTGTCCCTTCATGCCAAGAGTGCTATAGTAGTGAGTGAAAGGGACAGAGTGGCTCTCCAGTTCTCTGTCACACATGCAACTGTATAACCCCAGTGATCAGGGGCAGATGACCGTTTTGCGGGGCCCTGGGTAGCATAATTTCGCGGGGCCCCCTTTGCCACGGCGCATGCGCGGGGCTTTTTGAAGCGTGGGGCCCGGGGCGGCCACCCCGTTCGCCCTGCCCTATATCCGCCCCGCCAGTGATTTACATCTCGACTGGCTGCTCTAGGGGTGTGTCTAGACTACAGGTTTTTGTCGACAAAAGTGGACTCTTGTCAACAAAACTATACCTGTGTCTACATTGCCGCTGAGTTCTGTCAACATAACGTCAACAGAACTCAGCAGTTTTGTTGACGGCTGTAAACCTCATTCTACAAGGAATAACACCTTTTGTCGACAGAGTTCTGTCGACAGAAGACGTTATTGCATCTACACTGTCCTTTGCGTCTACACTGTCATGTCGACAAAGCAGCTTGCTTTGTCAACAGAGCTGGATGTAGTCTAGACTCTCTTTTTCGACAGAAGTTTTGTCAACAGTATGGGTACGTCTAAACTACATGGCTCCGTCGACGGAGCCATGTAGATTTGTTTGTTTGGCAAAGGGAAATGAAGCCGCGATTTAAATAATCGCAGCTTCATTTAAATTTACATGACTGCCGCACTGAGCTGACAAACAGCTGATCATCTGTTTGTCCACTCAGCGCGCTAGTCTGGACGCTCCCCTGCTGACATGAAAGCCCTTTATCGACCTCCCCGGTAAACCTCATCCTACGAGGCATAACCGGGAGGTCGATAAAGGGCTTTCAGGTCAGCGCAGGAGCGTCCAGACTAGTACGCTGAGCAGACAAACAGCTGATCAGCTGTTTGTCGGCTCAGCACGGCAGCCATGTAAATTTAAAGGAAGCCACGATTATTTAAATCACGGCTTCATTTCCCTTTGCCTACAACCCTCATCTACATGGCTCCATTGATGGAGCCATGTACTCTAGACACAGCCTGTCTGTTGACAAAACCTCTGTCAACAAAAGCCTGTAGTCTAGATGTACCCAAAGTGCTTGAACCAATCTGCCAGGGAGGAATGTGTGATTGCTTTTGCAGCTTTCCTTTGCTTCTCCATGAGAAGTTATTTTTCCACTTTCAGACATTAATTCTGAACATACTCCATGACACAGAATTCTCCCAGGAGTAATTAATAGATACAACCAACCTATTAGCATGTGGACATCTCACATTCAAGGTTAATTGACTATGATAGAGATGAATAAATATAATGCGTCCTAGAAACACTGGAGGGAAAATGAGGATGGGCAAGAAAACAAGAAAGCAGAGCTATTATAGTTAGAGAATTTGTTATCTTTCTCATTACTTGCTTGCTTCAGTCAAAACAACAGAGGCCTGATGCTTCAGGTTTGCTTGTTGCCTCTGAATGGGCACAATCCAGGGAGTTGGAGACACTAGTTTTAGTCATGTAGACCAGACCGAGCAATGACAACCACCTGAAAACCATTGTTCAATTGATCAACCTGTCGATATACAGGCAGTCCCCGGGTTACGTACAAGATAGGGACTGTAGGTTTGTTCTTAAGTTGAATCTGTATGTAAGTCGGAACTGGCGTCCAGATTCAGACACTGCTGAAACTGACCGCCAGTTCTGACTTACATACAGAATCAACTTAAGAACCCCAGGCGTCCCCAAGTCAGCTGCTGCTGAAACTGATCAGCAGCTGATTCCAGGAAGCCCGGGGCAGAGCAACTCTGCCTGGGGCTTCCTGTAGTCAGCGCTGGTCAGTTTCAGCAGAAGCTGACTTGGGGACGCCTGGGGCAGAGCAGCTGGGGTGCTGCGGGGTTGGTCCAGTAGTGCCCAGAGCGGGCGCTGCAGGACCAATCGGCAGCGCCCCAGCTGCTCTGCCCCAGAGTCCAAAACAAAAGCCTGGTCTGCTGGGGGGGGGGAGCACACTAGCTGCGCCCCCCCCCCCAGCAGACCAGGGACATGGGGAGCAGAGCCGCAGCGGCAGCGGGGTGCCGCGCCTCTGAGGCTTTGCTCTGGCAAAGCCTCAGAGGCGAGGGACCCCGCCGCGCTGCGGCTTCAGTCTGGGTGCCTGTGGTCTGCTGGGGACGGTCCCCAGCAGACCACAGGCTCCCGGACTGAAGCCGCAGCCGCGGGGGGGTCCCGCGCCTCTGAGGCTTTGCCAGAGCAAAGCCTCAGAGGCGCGGGGAACCGCCGCTGCTGCCGCTTCAGTCTGGGTGCCTGTCTCCAGCAGACCAGGGGCACCGGGCGGGTTCCCGCGCCTCTGAGGCTTTGCTCTGGCAAAGCCTCAGAGGCGCGGGACCCCCCCGCGGCTGCGGCTTCAGTCTGGGAGCCTGTGGTCTGCTGGGGACCATCCCCAGCAGACCACAGGCACCCAGACTGAAGCGGCAGCAGCGGTGGCAAAGCCTCAGAGGCGCGGGAACCCGCCCGGTGCCCCTGGTCTGCTGGAGACGGTCTCCAGCAGACCAGGGGCACCGGAGCAGCTTACGAACGTTCATAAGTTGGATACGAACATAAGTCGGATCCGCGTAAGTCGGGGACTGCCTGTATCATAATGACCTCCTGGAAAATGAAGTCTGGAAATATACTTTGCTTGGCTGAGGAGAAAAGAAGGACCCCAGCCAGAAACTTGTTAGCAGGGACTGGTGGTTATGGGGGCTCAGTTAATAAAAAAGGAGGAACAGGATTACAGCATCAACAGGAGATATCCCATATAGGAGCAGAGAGAAAACTAGCTCTCGGATTCAAAACTTAGCTGATTTGCACATTAGTAGGGGGTCAAGAATATTATAAACCTATAGCATGAGGATAACAGAAGGAGAAAAACTGAATTTGGCTGGATTTGGGAATAGAACCTTAGAGAGGGGGAGGAAGCTTTTGCCAGTAGTGAAAGATCACGGAACAGCAGGAGGCCAAAGAAGTATGTTGAATAAAACATTAAGTGATACAAAATAAATTGGAATGAATTGCCTAGGGAGGGTGTGGAATCTCCATCACTGGAGATATTTAAGAGAAGGTTACACAGACACTTGTCAGGGATGTTGTAGATGATGCTTGGTCCTGCCATGAGGGAAGGGGGCTGGACTCGATGACCTCTCGATGTCCCTTCCAGTCCTAGTGTTCTATGATACTATGAAAATTCTTTTTAAAAGGGCTGTCAGAGGAGAGACCTGCGAGCTGGGATTTGTGAAAAGGAGCACTCTGGGAAAGCTTTTACTTTCGGGAGGGTAGAGGGAGCTACTGGAGCCTACATTCCTGAGGGTAGTGAACTTCATTTAAGGTTGAGGAGTTTGGGGGGATAGTTTTGTTTAGTGCTGATTTTTTATTACGTTTTGGTTGCTCCCTCCCCCACATGGAATTCAAATGCATAGAACCATTTAAAGGACCAGGAAAAAAGGGATTTAATGATCCACTGTTACCTTGGATGATTTATCAAGCATGTTCATGGCAATGTATTGCATTCACTGTCTTATTCTTCCTCACCCTGGAGACTTTCTTAGTCAGAGACTCTTAACTGGTAACAGTAGAAACAGCCAAAGCAGAGATGGCTGTCGGGAAGGATGGGGTAAAATGGGACCTAATTGAAACCACTTCTCTCGCCAGGATTCCTTAGGACCTAGAACTCTGAACATGCCTCCCAGCAGGAGACTCCATCTTGTGGAGGTAGAAGCAGCCAAAGTAGGTACCTTGGGACATTCTGAAAATGTCCTACCATTTTGACTGCAATTTCTCTGTCCTGTGCTGATAGGTTGCTTTCCCTCCAAGTCTCTTCACACAGACTTGCTTCTACTACAGGATTTTCCTTCCCCTTTCCTTTTCTTTCTGTTTAGCTGATCACCCCCTTTTGGATAACTCCCGCCCCTAAAAGTGGAACTAGCAGGATGTTTGCTGCCATGCTACTGTTCACTCTGCTCATGTGTTCTACCCCTTTCTCTCCACCCCCACGTCCGTCGAGTTAGACTGTCAGCTCTTTGAAGCAGGGATTGTCTAATACTCTGCTTCAGCACTGGAGTCCCAATATTGCTTTGGGCCTACCTCAAAAAAGGGGAGGACTGAGCACCTCTTCAGCTTTCCCAGGACTAACATAAATAAGGGCCAACCCTGGAAAAACTTAAAAGCAAGACAAGTGGCAACCCTACTCCCTTTACCAGAATATGTTGCTATTGTAACAGTACAGGAAAACAAAACCCAACGGTTAAACTGACGGGGGCTTTCGCGTAAGATTCTGGACCCAGATTCTCTGAAATATATTGATGGTATCGAATCATGTATCATCAAGTCACACAACAAAGTCAGTCTAATCACATGTTTTCTCCTGAGTATCCTACATCACCGAGGAGGAGAAAATGTTCACAAATCAGAGGGAGGAGTTTAATAAGTTCGTTTTCAAGAAAATTGATCAAATTGCTATTAACCCACTTCTGAATAAGTTTTTACTACTCACGGGAAGATTGATTTTTAGATTATTTTTAAAGTTATGAAAAGTTTTGGGGGTAGTTCCTATAAGAATAAAATCAATTAATACCTGGACAGTTGATAAATGCTGAGGCATGTCAACAATGGCCAGTGACTGGACGTTATATTGTAAGTGACCAGGTTCAGTGAGTAGCTTTTACTAATTCTGTGAGGAAAGGACAACATTCAAAACAATCAGAATTAGTGACAGGAGTCAGAGAATTGACTCAAAAAATTGGGTCTAAGGCCTATATACTGTCTGCGAAGTTTGGAGTATTATGAAGAGAAACTGTCATGGCTGATAATATCCAAAACCGAACTTAGCTTAACAATAGCTCTTACCAAAAAAAATTCTTCCAGATCCTGCAAAATCTGTTAAACGCACACAGAGAGCTTATTCTAGCATGTGTTACTGGGCAATCTGACAACAACAGATTTATGGTACACGGGTTTTGCTGTCCTGATCTCTATTTTCTGTGCCATTCATGTGAACAGACAAGATACTGATATTGATGATGTTATTTTCTATACAGATACATATCTTCATCATAACTCTTGCCTTTCTGCCAGAAAATATGAATCGTTTGGACTGCTCAATAGTACAGTTCATTCTGTTTTTAATAAGTTCAAATTGTGAACAGGGAACTTAGTTAGAAATCTCAAATACTTAAAAGCAAGGGATTGAAATGGTAAAAATATAACTCTGTGATGTGGGGGGCAGGGGATTATCCACTCTGGTTGGGCATTCTCTGGTCACTAGGCTTGTGCTGTGGGTGATCCCTACTGGCCTGTGTCTGTAAGCACTGCCCGGGGGCGGGGGGGGGGGCTTGCTCCTGAGGGCTGTCATGGCACGTAGACAATAGCCTAACCAGTTCTCACCTGACCAGGGAAGGGGTTTGAACAAAGGAAGGGTTGGTTTGGAGAAGGGGCAGTCAGAGCACGGGAAAGCATGGAGGAAGCAGACTAACCAGCGTAGGGGGGTTCAGGGGCCTGTAACCCCTTCCCCCAAGGGAACCAGGGCTGTCGGCCTGCTCTCTTATGCCTGCATCGGTCCTATGCTGTGCCGTATCTTGGAGCAGCAATAAACTCTCTCTATTCTACTGGCTGGCGGAGTCACACCTTGCTGAGGATGGCGGTGCAGGGTAGGGGGACCTCGGATTGCCGTCACAAACTCTTAGAGACTATGTCTGCACTACAGATAAGATTGCAGCTGCTGCAGTTGATCTTCTAGGGTTCAAATTAGTGGCTCTAGTGAAGACATGCTAATTCAAACTGAGAGAATGCTCCCATTAATGCCAGTAGTCCTACTTCTATGAGGAGTAAGGGAAGTCGAAGGGAGGGTGTGCTCCTTTTGACTTCCCAAATTGTAGTCTGCACCAAAATTTGAGTTAAGGTACCTTGACTTCTGCTACGCAATTAACATAGCTGAAGTTGCGTATCTTAATTCAAGCTTATCCCCTAGGGTATATCTAGACTACAGGTTTTTGTTGACAGAAGTTTTGTCGACAGGTACTGTTGAAAAAGCTTCTGTCGACAAAGAGCATCTAGACTACATCCAGTTCTGTCAACAAAGCAAGCTGCTTTGTCGACGTGACAGTGTAGACGCAAAGGACGGTGTAGATGCAATAACACCTTCTGTTGACAGAACTCTTTCGACAAAAGGTGTTATTCCTCGTAGAATGAGGTTTACAGCTGTCGACAAAACTGCTGAGTTCTGTCGATGTCATGTCGACTGAACTCAGCGGCAGTGTAGACGCAGGTATAGTTTGTCAACAAAAGTCCACTTTTGTTGACAAAACCCTGTAGTCTAGACACACCCTTAGTGTACACCAGGCCACACTGTTCACATGGTAAGACTAATGTGTTTATGTTTAAGTGCAAAGAAATGCATGTTTCATCTCACAGTGTCTTAATTCTGACCTACCACCCACTTCTATGGTGTATTATTTTTATTACTTGGATTTGTGAATTATTATTTTCTTTTAAGTGATGTTAAGTGGAAATTTTCACTTAAGGTGTTTCTGAAATGACACATTTTCTTACTTATTAAGAATACAGCATAGGGTAACAGGGAAAAAATATTATTAATTTATGGCAAAATTGTTTCTGAATAAGTTTTTGCATTTCAGGTGATCATTTTATACCACTAACTTGTATCTATACCTTGCCTATATTACTTTTTCTAGTGACTTGTGTGATGAGTTTACTGAAATCACAGAATAATTTCTTTTAGTTGGAATAAATGAAACATTATCACTGTACATGGTAAGAATAAAGTACTAATGTACTAGATCCATGTCAGCTGGGTTCAGGCCTGGTTTTGGAACAGAAACCACCCTGGTCACCCTGGTGGATGACTGAAGCTGGGGGATAGACCGACGGAATGTTTCTCCATTGTAGGAGGCACTAATTTGCGGTGTTTCCAGTCTTACTTGTTGGGACGCTTTCAGAAGGTGGAGCTTGTGGCCTGTTGCGTGGACCTGTGGCAACTGTGCTACAAGGGCCCACAAGGGTCTGTCTTGTTTCCTCTGTTGTTTAACGTCTACATGAAACCGCTGGGAGAGGCTCTAAGGAGGTTTAGAGGATGGTGCCCTCAACATGCAGATGACACACAACTCCACTTCTCTGTGACATCGGATCGAGGTGTGTCGGTGACCAATCTGAACTGGTGTCTGAAGGAGGTGATGGGCTGGATGAAGTCGCATAATCTGAAGCTGAATCCAGATAAGACCACGGTCCTGTGAATCAGGAAGCCATCAGTCCAGGAATGTGGTGTGTTACCTGTTCTGGATGGGGTCCCACTCCCCCTGAAAGAGCAAGTATTCCTTCTGGGAATGCCTTTGAAGAGTCTTTGGCAGCTTCAGCTGGTCCAGAATGCAGCTGCTCAAGTGTTAACTAACACATGTTATATGGAGCACATTATGTCAGTGCTCCAGCAGCTGCACTGGCTTCTGGTATGTTTCTGGGCACAATTCAAGGCCTTGGTTATAAAGCCCTAAATGGGCTGGGACTGGGGTATTTGAAGGGCCGTTTCCTCCCATATGAACATGCCCAGGGGTTGATGTCCTCTGGGGAGGCTCTGCTCCAGGTTCCTCCACTTATAGAGACAAGGTTAACATCTACGGGGAGAGGGTCTTCTCATCCTTTGTCCCCAAGTGATGGAATTCTCTCCCCTGGGACATTCGCGTGGTGCCAACGCTGGCACTGTTTCAGCACCAGGCTAAAGCCACCCTTTTTTACCTGTGCTTTTACTGGTGTTTGAATTTGCATGTGTGTGTGTGTGTGTGTGTGTGTGTGTGTGTGTGTGTGTGTCCCTTCATCTGAGGTGTCTCAGCAGGTTTTATGTCCCAGTATTTTATTCCTTTATACACGTATGTATCTATACGTAAATACATATATTTATTGTGTGTTCACAATTTTGTAAGCCACCTCAAATATTTCAAATAGGAAGGTGGGGTGAAAATATTTTAAATAAATCAATCAATGTAAGAACTGTAATTGGATTGTAAAATTATTTGAGGCTGTTTGGCGATAGGCAGTAGAACCGTCCAATGTTGTGAAGTGCAATGATGAGGTGCAATTTCACTAGAAAGACTTGGGGACAGAGAGGTAAGATGTCACAAACATTTCCAAAAAGGGGTAATTTTCAGGTCTTTCAATCTTAAAAAGTACTTAATTATAAAAAATCAGAACAATTTCAGTTTAATTAAAAATAACCATTTCTGAAAGAGAGAATGAGATTGTGTTAAATGTACATGGGCAGAGAAGTGCCAAAAATCAATTTGAGACCCTACGGGGGCCCAGTACCTATGACAATCAGGACTATGTAGCACTTTAAAGACTAATGAGATGGTTTATTAGGTGATGAGCTTTCGTGGGCCAGACCCACTTCCTCAGATCAAATAGTGGAAGAAAATAGTCACAACCATCTATACCAAAGGATACAATCAAAAAAAGTGAACACATGTGAAAAGGACAAATCACATTGCAGAACAGAGAGGGGAGCAGGAGGAAGGGAGGTTGGTGTCTATGAGATAATGATTTTAGGGATGATAATTGGGGAAGCTATCACCCCTAATATAATTATCTCATAGACACTAACTTCCTCCCCTCACCTTCTTCCCTCTGTTCTAAAATCTGATTTGTCTATTTTTTCTGGAAAAACACTTGCCAGCTGTCTACACTGGCTGCTTGAATTTCCGCAAAAGCACGGACTTCCTACTGTCTGAAATCAGTGCTTCTTGCGGAAATACTATGCTGCTCCCGTTTGGGCAAAAGTCCCTTTTGCACAAAAGGGCCAGTGTAGACAGCTCAGATTTGTTTTGCGCAAATAAGCCCCGATTGCGAAAATGGCGATCGGGGCTTTTTTGCGCAAAAGCGCGTCTAGATTGGCCACAAATGCTTTTCCGCAAAAAGTGCTTTTGCGGAAAAGTGTCCGTGCCAATCTAGACGCTCTTTCCCGAAAATGCTTTTAACAGAAAACTTTTCCGTTAAAAGCATTTCTGGAAAATCATGCCAGTCTAGACGTAGCCCCTTTGTTTTAAGGACAGACCTAAAGCAGACTCCCTGAGGAGTCTTTTCTTTTGCTAGTCCAGTGAAAGCTGGATTCATTTGCCAGTCCAGCTGGTGGCTAAAGAGTTGAAATCACTGGTTTGGCTGAGAGCCAGACCTATTGCAGCCAGTGAAGTGGCAGCGACCAGAGGCATGGCGTGGAGCGGCGGCAGGTGAGCTGTGGTGACCAGCAGCGGTAGCAGACGAGGAGTGGCGGTAGGTGCCCATGGGATGAGACAGCTGGTGGAGCGTGGCGGAGTTTTGTATACGGTGCCCCCTATCTATCTCCCCACCCCCATTTCTATCCAGGTTGGGAGGCGAAACCCTGCGGTGAACTTTGGGACTCTGGGTGGCATAAGGGATCTTTCAGAAAAGGCTTTATTTTCCAAAAGATCCGCGTCTGGACTGGCTCTTTTTTCTGGCAAAGCTCCATGCCGAAAAAAAGCGGCAGCCATTTTTATGCTAATGAGGTGGGGGAGATTTAAATCCCCGCTTCATTAGCAATTGCGATACGTCTAATTTGCATCCCTTTTACAAAAAAGGGATGCAATCTAGATGTAGCCATGCAGACACACATTTAACTTCATGAGCCTTTTTCTATCATAGCACCATCACAATGAAAGGCCACTGAACTTATTTTTTACTCTTTGCTCTTAAAACAGTAAGACAAAAATACCTCTTTATTCCATATGTACATTTACTGCCATTTTACTAATATGAAGAATATACACACAGAGCAGCATGAACAATCCATAAGGCATGAACTCTAGTAGGATGTTGCTCAGAGAACCAGGGGAAAGGCCTGGCTAACCTGGTTATTCAAGCCTGGTAGGGGAGTCTCAAGTACATAATAAAATAACATTGTTGGGATTGGGTTGCAGGAAGAAAATCATGTGCTAGCCTACGCCACGAACAAAAACGTGATTACCTGATATGGGTAATAAAAAACCATCTATATCACTAACTGGATACAAAGTTGATTAAATATTAGCGTGTAAATCATATTTAATTCAGCTAGTGCCAAGCCGGATGCTTTGCTAATTTTTGGACCTGCTGCAAAAATATCACATGAGTACCTATCACTGGGTCACAGGTCTGTTTAATGATATAAAAATTACACATACATGGGGATATACCTATCTCATAGAACTGGAAGAGATCTTGAAAGGTCATCAAGTCTAGTCCCCTACCCTCACAGCAGGACCAAGTACCATCCCTGACAAATTTGCCCCAAATGGCCCTTTCACAGATTGAACTCACAACCCTGGGTTTAGCAGACCAATGCTCAAACCACTGAGCTATCCCTTCCCTATTACTTTTTTTGATTACAATTCTTCTTGTTTGACCATTATAACTTAATCAAGTTCAATGTCTCAGCAATTTCCAGTATGGTTAATGCCTGCAGTGATCAACTGAGTTCGTCCTCTTAATGTGTAGAAGCAAATTTTAAACACAGTTACAACTGGCCTCCAGAGTTGTATGCCAATTTCTGATACATGTCAATGTAGTAGTTAGTTCTCTATTGTCTAACCCACACAGAGAAAACAAACACACCTATGTTTCTGTGGGGCAGGTTTTGCGTGCAGAGGTGAAAGTAAGCAAGTGCGCCCTGATGCACGGTTCCGGCAAGAGCTGGCTGAGTTGTGGCAAAAGCCAGCAGGGAGTTATTTAAAGAGCTGGCAGGGATGTGAGTTGCAAAAGAACAAAACCTATAAGAAATTTTAAGTTATTTTCACTGACGCTTGCATGTGCAAAAATAGATGCTTAGAATTTGAAGTCAATTCTGAAAAATTACCTCCGTTGGAGTTGGACAATGTGATCTGTAGCAGCTTGGTTGGCTTGGTTAGTCATGACAAGACCATGTCAAGATATGGTTTCTCTTTCTTCTCTCTCAGGCTTTGCTGTGCTGTAGCCACTATTTCGGGATACTTCAAGAATCCCAAAATAGCATTTTCCGTGACTGTGCGCCCATTATTTCGAAACAGCTTTTGAAAAAATGGGCATGCTATTCTGACGTCCCTGAAAACCTCGTTCCATGAGGATTAAGGGCCATTTCAGAATAGTGCTCTATTTCAAAATAAGCTCAAATTGCGTGGCTTATTTCAAGCTATAACGATAGTGTAGACGCACCCTGTATGAGCTAGAATTCCAAAGGGGAAAATAACTCTCTCAAAGAAAT
Organism: Pelodiscus sinensis; assembly: GCF_049634645.1. Classification (NCBI taxonomy): domain Eukaryota; kingdom Metazoa; phylum Chordata; order Testudines; family Trionychidae; genus Pelodiscus; species Pelodiscus sinensis. Next base: position 7,817,079 of record NC_134725.1, read on the forward strand.
GGAGTTGAGGTGAGAAAGAAATAGAGGAAGATTTGGGCAGCACTGTTTGTAGGGATGATTGTATACTAGCAAATAAATTGTTCGTATGATTAAACTCAAAATATATGTCCACTGATGTGGAACACTGGCAAGATTTGTGTTACTGCTAAACCATCTAAAATGGTTATGTGAGCTGCATGTCTGGAGGTGATGTCATGGAAAGCTGTTCCTTTCTGAAATTATGGCATCAATTCAGTCATTTGTTATTTAAAAAAAATACTTTTTGTTAGGAAATGTTCAGTACTCTTAATTCTTAACTAAAAATGACAGTTGAAAAAGCTGAGTTCCTTCACTGTATTTTGTTAGAAACTAAATTCTGCTCTGAGTTACTGCTGTGTAAATTTGGAATAACTCATATAATTAATTGGGGTTATTCCAAGATGTACATGTGAGTAAATGAGAATGGAATTGGGTCCTCTCCTATCATATGCTATGTATTTCTTCCCTATACTGAATTTCCAGGGACCACATGGGGTGAGAAGGAATTTTAGTCTCTTTGCACTTGAGTCCAGAGTTTCCTTACTGTGTTTGTCTTATCTTCATGATAAACTGAAATTTGGACTTTAGTCATTGTTCTTTGACACTGGAAAGATTATTTGAGAGTGAATTTTAAATATGGGCTCATGTTTAGTTATGGATTAGTTAGATATAGAAAAGCCTGTGATCTGACATCTGATTTTAGCACATTTAGAGACAAATACAGGTAACTGTATTTTTATTTTTAATCATTTCTCCTCACATGAGGTAGTCTGAATAGCATCAGACACAGACGACTGGATTCTAATATTTATTACTTCCAGTAATACTGCTGCTCTGCTAGCACTGATTTCAAGATGAACAAAAAAGCATGAATGTCCTTTCCTGAAGGTCATATCTGTCTGCCTTCCAAAGGTGAGAAGCCTGTGGGCTTCAGTTCCTCGGTCAGGATTTCACATTTAGGCCCGGAGCCTGCACCGTTGAAGTCACTAGGAGCTTTGCTGGAAATCAAGCCCTTAATCTCAGTGTCAGGTTTGACACTTTTGCAGTTTTGAACCTAGATGTCCCACATGGTACTGGTAATGCTGCCAGTAGGCTAACTGGGATGTCCTTTCTATTTTTGTATCTTGAAAGACTAAGAATGAGATATCCAATGAATAGAATGGGAGGCAAAGCAGTGTTTCTGAACTGGATGCATCTGCAGATCAATTCCTATATTAAGACTATATCATTTTATTATATTTAGACCATAAGAACGGCCATAGGGGGTCAAACCAAATCAATCTAGCCCAGTATCCTGTCTGCCAATATCAACCAGTACCAGGTGCCCCAGAGATAATGAACAGAACAGGTCATTGTCAAGTGACTGCCCAGACTCAGCTTCTGAGAAAGAGACTAGGGACACCGTTCCAGCTAATAGCCATTGATGGTCCTATCTTCCATGATTCATCCAGTTCTTGCTGACTGTGTGTTTCCTGAAAAAATACTTCCTTTTATTTTTTTTAAACCTGATGCTTATTAATTTCATTTGGTGGCCCTTAGTTCTTATGTTATGAGGAGTAAATAGCACTTCTTTATCTACATCCTCTACTCAATTCATGGGTCTAGTCCCCTTAGTTGTCTCTTTTCCAAACTGAAAATTCTCAGTCTTATCAATTGCTCCTCACGTGAAAGTCATTCCATGTCCCTAAACATTTTTGTTGTCCTTTTTTGAACTTTTTCCAATTTCAATATCTCTTTTTTTGAGATGGGGCAATCACAGCTCACTGCAGTATTCAAAATGTGGGCATATCATGGATTTATGTAGAGGCCATATATTTTCTATCTTCTTATCTATTCCTTTCTTAATGATTCCCAACATTTTTTTTTGCATACTGAGTGGATATTTTCAGAGAACTATCCAGCATGATTACTAGATCTTTCCCTTAAGGAGTATGATAGAATCATAGACCCATAGAGCTGAAGAGACCTCAGACGGTCATCAAGTGCAGCCCCCTGCCCAAGGCAGAACCAATCCCAACTAAATCAACCCGGCCAGGGCTTTGTCAAGCCGAGACTTAAACACCTCTAGGGATGGAGACTCCTCTACTTCCCTAGGGAACCCATCCCAGTGCTTCCCCACCCTCCTAGGGAAATAGTTTTTCCTAATATCCAACCTGGACCTCTCCCACCACAGCTTGAGACCATTGCTCCTTGTTCTGCCATCTGTCACCACTGAGAACAGCCTCTCTTCATCCTCTCTGGAACCTCCCTTCAGGAAGTTGAAGGCTGCTATCAAATCCCCCCTCACTCTTCGCTTCTGCAGACTAAACAGACCCAAGTCCCTCAGCCTCTCGTCATAAGTCATATGCTCCAGCCCCCTAATCATTTTGGTTGCCCTCCGCTGGACCCTCTCCAATGCGTCCACATCCTTTTTGTAGTGGGGGGCCCAGAACTGGACACAATACTCCAGATGTGTACCAGCCCTGAACTGCGAAAGCTAGGTTTGACCAGGATCACCCAGCTGAAGAAAAACGTGGCCCCGCAGCCCTTCCGGGCATGCTCAGACTGCAGCCCAGGTATAAAAACCTGGAGAGAGGCTCAGTCTGTGCTGGCTGCTGAGGAAGAAGGATGTATTGCCTGAGCTCCTGCAAGAGAACCCCAGGAGGACTGGCCCTGAAGATCAGCCAGCAAGACCCTGATGTCACAGCAGAGGATATGGAGGAAGGACCCAGGAGGGAGGCCAGCAGAGACTGTTAAGAAGTAGCCCAGAGCGGTTTCTTGTGGCCTATGGCTCTCAGCATGTTGCGGTTGGACTCCCCACTGAGAGGGAGCAGTGAACCTGCTAACAGGGCCCTGGGCTGGGACCTGGTGGAGTAGGGAGGGCCAGTGTACCCCTACCACCACCCCAATCCCTGAGCTGGGGGGCCAGATCCATTTCCCAGAGACTCTGGCAGGTAGGCCACCCTGCCTCAGGTGGATGGGTCAGAGTGAATAATTGTGGTCTGTATTGTAGGATGCGCAGGGTTGGTCGTGGTCCCAAGAAGCTCAGAGACACAAGAGCTCCCCCTGGGAGGGGAACAAACATATCACTCTGCAACAAGTGGTAACAGCTAATTAAGACCACGTCATTTTATATGTATAGTTGGGAATCTGTTTTTCAATGTGCATTATTTTGCATTTATCAACATTACATTACATCTGCCATTTTGCTGACAGTCATCCAATTCTGAGATCCTTTTATAACTCTTCACAGTCTACCTGGGACTTACTGTAAATTAGAGTATATAACCCACAGGTTATACATGTTTTTACAAACCCCGCCCCTCCCCCCTGCGTATTATACATGTCCGCGGGGTATACAAGTTTATTTTTGCTCACAAGCAGCTCCCCTGCCTGCAGAAAGGTGGGTTGTGCCTGGCTGTAGCTGCGCAGGGCCTAGGCTCCCCTCCCGCAAGCTGGCCAGCCTGCCTGCACTGTGCTCTCTGCTCCCCCGCCCGGAAGAGGTTGGGTTGTGCCTGGCTGTGGCTGCGTGGGGCCTGGGCATGATTGTGAATGCAGTGAGTGGATGAATGCAGGCCTCGCGGGCTATACACATCCATGGGTAATCTAAGGGGTTTTTTACACAAAAAAGAAAAACTGCGCATTATACACGGGTGCAGGTTATATTCACTAAACTATGGTAAATAGCTGAAAAAATGAGGTTTACAAAGTTCTTTGGAAAAAGGGGTTGGTTTTTTTTCGGAAGAACCCCATCTAGACTGCTTTTTTTTTCAAAAGAATCTCTTCCGAAAAAGCGATCGGAAGAAATTATGCAAATGAAGCGTGAGATTTGTAAATCAGTGTTTCATTTGCATTTTTTATTTCCCTCATTTGCATTCCTCTTTCAAAAGAGAAATGTAGTCTAGATGCACCCTTTGTATATTTCCCTTTTCTGAAATTAAATGAAACTGTGTTGAGCCACTGTGGTGTTTTCCCCACCGTAGGGACTGTGTTATGTTATGTTATGTTAATCAGTTCAGCTATATTCACTTCTTGGTCCAGATCCTGTGTTCCACTTTAGGACTAAATCAAGAATTGCCTCTCCTCTTGTGGGTTTCAGGACCAGCTGCTCCAAGCAGTCATTTAAGGTGTCAAGAAACTTTTATCACTGCATCCCATCCTGAGGTCACTTGTACTCAGTCAATATGGGGATAGTTAAAATCCCTCTTTTTTTTTTTTTTTTTTTTTTGTATTTTAATAGCTTCTGTCATTCCTGATCATTTCACAGATCATCTTGTTCAGGTGATCAGTAATATCTCCCTGCTCCTATATTTGTTGTTTGAGATAGAATTACTACCCATCGAGATTCTATAGTACAAATTTATTCATTGAAAATTTTATCTTATTGATTCCATGTTGTCTTTCATGTATAGTGTCCCTCTCCCACCAGCATGACCTGTTATATCCTTCCGATATATTTTGTACCCTAGTATTACTGATTATCGTCACTCACCCATGTTTTAGTGATGCCTATGTGATACAGTGGGGCCAGGGGACAGTGGGAGAGTGCTAGAAGGGAGACATAAAAGCCCTAGACTAATTAAGGTGTGGTTCCCTGTAGACTAGAGATGGCTACCACAAGCCAGTTGAAGCACCAGTAGCCAATTAAGGCCCTGTCAGGAACCTATTACACCCATCCTGTTTCAGGCAGACAGTGTGAAAAGAGAGAGTACTGAAGTTTGGAGCTGTGTTGCTGAGATTTGAAAGTCCAGAGAATTGGATGAAGGGAGACTCCCTCCCCCAGCCTCAAGGACTGAGGGTAAACCTACCCAGGGGAGAAGATAAGAAACCTGCAGGAGTTAAGAGGGGATGAGGCTTAGATGCAAACCCCATCACTTCTCTACTACCTTTCTGGGCCACTAGTGGACCTGTTGACACCCCAGAAGCCGGGGAAAGGGGTGAGCTCTCCACTAATTAAAGTACAAGACCCATCATACAAAAATTAGTCATTTGTGTCACACCTGTTATGTCAATAGCCTCACTTAATATGAGGTTCTCTAGGGGTATGTCTACACTACAGAGTTTTGTTGGAAAAACGGCTGTTTTTTCCGACAAAACCTGAGTTAGGTCCACACTGCAATTGCGTTCTTCTGAAAGTAAATTGTAAGAACAGAGGGTTTTTTCTGGCATTGGTAATCCTCTTTCTACAAAGAAGAAGCCTTTTTGCAAAAGAGCTCTTTCAGAAAAAGGCATGTGTGGACAGGGCAGAGGGAGTTCTTTTGGAAGAAGAGGAAAGAGGAAAAAGTCATCACAGCTTACATGCAAGATAGTGTCCATTCAGTGTGGATGCTATATTTTTAAAAAGCAGGTTGCTTTTTCAATGGGCTTTTGTGTGTGGACAATCTCTTTCGGGAGACATTTTTTGGAACATCGCTTCCGAAAAAAGCTTCTTCCAGAAGAAGCCTGCAGTTTAGACATAGCCTAGTTCACACATATAGACTTCATGCATTGGTATACAAGCACTTTAAAACTGTCACTTTTTAGCTGTCTGCCATTACATGATGTAATTGGATGGGACTCTTTTTCATTTGACTGTTTCTGATCCTGCCTATTTTATCATTTTCGGTCCTCTGCTTACTAGGACATAAGAGAATCTCCATTAATAGATCCTCCTTAGGGTTGTCTCTGTCTGAACCATGAGCTCCTCCACACCTGTCAGCTTTCCCCCACCTCTAAAAACTGCCCTCTGACTTTTTCAATTTTAAATGCCAGAAATCTGGTTTTATTTTCGTTTAGGTGGAGCCCATCCTTCCTGTATAGGCTCCCCCTTTCCCAAAATTTCCCCCAGTCCCTAATAAATCTAAACCCCTCCTCTCTACATTGTCATCTCATTCACACATTCAAGTCCTTGCAGTTCTCTCTAACTGGCCCGATGTACGGAGCTGGGAGTATCTCTGAGAATGTTACCACAGAAGTGCTGGACTTCAATCTCTGACCTAGCAGACTACATTTGACCTCTAGAATATATTTCTTACCCTTCTCTAAGTCATTGGTACCTACATGTCCATGAACACTGGCTCCACCCCAGCACATAAAATATCTGACTATCAACACCCTTCACACCAGGAAGGCAGGCCACCCTGCAGTTCTCGTAGTCATTGCAAACCCAGCTAGATATGTTCCCAATTATCAAATACCCCATAACTGCTATCGGTCTCTTTCTAATAACTGGAGTTCCCTACCCCAGAGACATCCTCCATGTGAGACGATACCCCAGCTCCAGTTGCGAGTTCTCCTTCACTGAGACTTTCATCCTCCTCAGCAGCACAGAAGCTGTCATACTAGGGTTGGCACCATTCTACAATGTCCTGGAAAGTCTCATCCATGTACCTCTCTGTCTCCATTAGTCCATTAGTTCCTCCAGAACAGCCACTTTGGTCTCCAATGCCCATATATGATAGTTTCTGAGGGCCACATGCTTTTTGTTCTCAAACTCCCAGTCAAATACCACATTATCATTCACCATAGTAGCCAGCTTTATAGTAACAACCTCAGTATGAGTCAATAATGTGACGCTGTTTCCAAAAAAAAAAAAAAAAAAACCACAGGAGACAGAGTCAAGTGTAGTACAGCTGTTCCCAGATGTGCAATTGATGCGGACTGAATACATTTTATTTTAGTATTTGATCTAAAAAAATTTTTTAAATTATATTTTACATTTTCTATTGTATTATACAAAGAACTCTTGACTTTCTGGCCCCCAAACACATTAGAAACATTTAATAAATACAAAGTTAATGAAATATAATAAATTCCTTAACACAGTACAGTGATGACTGGTAAGATGCTTCCTCCTGCTCTACTTATTGTAAGACTGTTTGCATTAAGATTTAGATTGTATTGATTGGACTTGGCATGATGCAGCCCATGTCAGGATATTGCAGGGAGATGGAATATTATATTGACGATCCTAGTGCAGCGACATGCACAAAGAAGACAGCACGTTTTGCTATGGCCCCATCTGAGATAACATGAAGACAGTGTCATGAAAGTAATAGAGATCTACAACAGAGCAACATGCTACAGAAAGCGCCTTATATGATTGCAGCACAGTGCAGTGTGCTGTAGAATACTGCAGGAAGACAAGATGCATATTACATGGAACTGAGATACTGCAGGAAGCTGTGATACACAATACAAAAAGGATTGTAATACAGACTAGGTGTTATTTGGAATTTCCCATGTGCCTTCTCTAGATCTGTGCCTCTTTGGGAAGATGAATTAGACTGTAAGAATTTTCCGTTTCACTTTTCAGCCTGGAATTGAAGTACATCACATGCTGTCTCCTTAGCTTCTCGCTAGTTTTTGAGACTCAAACCGTGATCATTGTCTCATGATTGTCTCAACCTGGTTTCACTCTCCCAGACAAGATGAAGATACTTATAATGGTTTGAGACGATGTCAGTTTTCTTTGGGGGAAACTATAATGTAACAGTCTTACTTGTGGCATGAGTGAAACTTCTTAACAAAACTGTTAGGGAAGATTAATTCAGTTTTTCAGGAAAAATACTGTATAGTTTTTGTGTACTTGGAAGCAAGACACAAGGCCAGGGCTCTGGTGCTAAGAACATTCATCCCTGAGGAAGGATTACCATGTGGTAAATCCAGTAAGAAGAGAAACTAAAAGAACACTTGTGCCATCCTTAAAAATAGAGTCTCAGAGTACATGTAAAAAGAGTCTAATTCTGACAACTCATGCTAGGTAATCAAAGCCACCAAGAATATATTTAAAAGCTAATCTTGAAGAGTCAGGCATAAACACAACTCTTCTGAGGGTTTGTCAGATATAGTTGGTCTAATATCAAACCCATTCAAATAGTACCCAAAAGTTAAAATCAGGTGGTATGTGGGTTCATATTCCCCTCATGTGAGAGTGGCAAAAGAAGAGAGGAAAAATCCACTAAAAAGTGTAATGCATGGAACAGAGAGTGAAGAGAGAAAAGGGATATTAAAATAGATGAAGTATGAAAGGAACACACCAATAAAATGTCATCAATAGGAAACTCTTCAGGCAACCTTTATTTTCAGGGGATTCAATTATCCTAAATCCATAGCGTGGTATTCAGATAGCTGAACTTAAAAAAAAAAATCACCGTGGGAAAAGGGCACATTTTCACCATCCCCCAAAATAGTTCATAAAACCATGAAGTGGATACATGCAGGTCAATCAGCCCTGCTTCTCATGTTCTGAAATTGAGCTATGAAATGTATTTCATAGGAGAGATTGACTAAATTCTCCCGAGTATCCTGGATTCAAATTCTGCCCTTTGGAACATCAGAATTCAGATGTTTAATTACCACCACAAAACCAATGAATAAATCAACTTATGTATATAATCTCGTTGAACAAGTCTCGTAAGTATATCTATCAGTGAAATTTAGAAAGCGTAATATCTTTTGAAGAATACAGTGCAATTTCAAAAGGGAAAAGGGACTAGTTAGACCTTCATGAAAACTGGCATACGAGTTGAGGTTTATGCAAAAAAGGCATGACAGAATACTGCCACGGTCAGTAGAATGATTCCATTGATGTTCACAACATTTCTCCAGAGTGGTGTCTCGGACGTGTCAGTCAGTTTCTTCTGTATTGCTTCCTGCTCCTCTTTGCTGAGTTTGGGACCTTTTTTCTGATCTAAGCCACAGAACCAGTTGTAGGCCTTCTTGCAGCATCCTTGTTCTTCATCAGCTTCTTCTGTGATAGAAAAAATAGCACAGTGGTCAAGTAACGGGGTACCTGCTGCTCTATAAGATTGGCGTTAAAACAAGCTCTCAGTGATACAGAGCAGTAGAGCCTCTTGTAATTGAAATAACAGCTCCTAATGTGTGGTCTTAATGATGACAAATGTTTACGGAAAGATGGGGTTTGTAGGATTAGATGAACATTATGATTCCTTAGCAGATGTGCAAAGTGAGTGGCTTATGATATCTAGAAAGCTCTATAATTAATTTGAACCTTACAAACCCCTAAACCCTCCAATTCACTAATTGCTTGTTCTCAGTTAGCAGTGAGATAGCTGAAAACACTAGGGCTGCGTCTAGACTGGCAAGTTTTTCTGCAAAAGCAGCTGCTTTTGCGGAAAAACTTGCCAGCTGTCTACACTGGCCGCTTGAATTTCCGAAAGAACACTGACGATCTCATGTAAGATTGTCAGTGATCTTGAGAAAATGCTATGCTGCTCCCGTTCGGGCAAAAGCCCTCTTGCGCAAAATGCATGACCCCGCCTACCCCCTCCATCAAGTTTTGCTGCCCCAGTCAGCCCCCCCCCTTTTTTTCCCACAACAAGTTTTGCTGCTATTTTTGGGGTGTGGGAGGAGTGTGGGGGGGTTTCGAAAATCAAAAAGGGGGCATGATGCCGAAAAGTTTGGGAACTACTGCCTTAGAGAATATACTCGCCAGCTAGAAATTGAGAGGCAGGTCACTGATTTGTGCAGGGTTTAACTCTGCTTATTCAACCTTTATGGGAGTGAGCTTTGTGTCAGAGCCTGGAGCCAGGCAGAATTTTGTGCAGTTTATCAATACAGTTCTGCCAGGCCTCTTCATCTTGCTCTGCACTACGACCTTCAATGTGTCAACCATGACCCCTACACACTCACATCATTAAAATGCATCCTCGTGCTGTCTTTTAAAGTGTAAGACCTACACAGCTCTTGAAACCACATCTTTCCTCAGCTATATTTTGTTCTAGCCCTGGACTTCTCACCTAGTTACATGCAGGCTTTTGTGCTATGCCCAAAAAATCAATTAGAACTAGACTGTCATCCTAAAATTATTTTCACTCAGAATCTTTACACCAGACTTAGTTAATGGACAGTGGTACATGAACTCTGTGCCTACTAGCCCGTTAGTATATGAGTTTTCATGAGACTACAGGGCACTTTCACTTTTTCTTCAGGAATGAAGTTGGACTGTTATTCAGAAATCACCTGCTATAGCATCATTGCTCTCAGGTTCTTCAATCTTCTCATCTGCATCCAGGTCAATACGTTCCTCCTTGCTGTTCCGCAGTGACCAGCACAAGCGGTAAAGCTGCCATGAAACAAAATAAATTTACAAGGGTCTGAGCGTTAGAGTGCTGGCATTGGCACATTGAGACTGGTTTTGGATTTACAGTCCCATGAAATGTTTGCTAAATATTATTTAGTGATTACTAGGGTCTTCATAAGACTGGGAACAGATATTGAAGGTTATTATTCCAGTTTCCCTTTCTTACCATCTTCAAGCCTTAAGACTTTATTACAGCACACAAGCTAGTCTACACTGCAACGCTATTTGGGGATACTGGATTATCCTGAAATAGCTATTTTGTATCTTAATAGTAAGCCCGTTATTTCAGGCTCATTATTCTGATGTCTGTGAGGAGTAAGGCATGTTTCATAATAGCAATTTATTTCTAAATAAGTGCTGTGTAGATAGCACCGAATTTCAGATTTGATTTGCGTAGCTCAAATTGCATAGCTTATTTTGAACTACAGGTGCAGTGTAGACGCACCCACAGGGCACATCCACGCAGCAGGTCTTAACTCAAAATAAGATATGTAACTTGAGCTATGTTAATTGCATAGCTTAAGTCGAAATAGCTTGTTTTGAATTTGGGGATGTCTATACAGCATTTATTTCAAAATAGAGCACTCTTCCTCTGACTTCCCTTACTCCGCATGCAATGAGGATTACAGAAGTCAGAGTAAACAGTTCTCCAGCTCAACAATATTTCCACGTCATGTCGAAATAACTGGTTGTGTATAGATGCAAACTATGTTATTTCAGAATAACGTTTGTTATTTTGAAATAATGCTGCTATGTAGACATACCCTAAATGTACCAGCTATATTGTGTCTTTCTTAAAAACCAAGTTCCCTTCTTATCGTGTATTTTTGCACTACAGTAGAATTTAAAAGTTATGAACTTCGCAGGAGTGGAGATTATTCAAAACTCTGACATGTTTGCAACTCTGAACAAAACATTATATTTGCTCTTTAAAGAGTGTATAAATAAACTTGAATTTAACATAGCTTTGAACTTTACAGAACAAAAATGCTGCTTTTCACCATCTTAATTTAAATGAAACAAGCAAAGAGAGTTTCCTTATCTTGTCAAATTTTTTTGACTTTTTTTCAGTAGTTTACGTAGAAAACAGTACTATTTGCTCCTACACACCCTTTTTTGTTTGTTTGTTTTGTTTTTGTCTTTTCAGCTGCCTTACTGCATTCTTCCAGTTCCAATTCAGAGTTGTCTATGCTACCGGAGAAAGCTGACCTAAGACATGCAACTCCAACTATGAGAATAGTGTAACTGGAGATTACATTCCTTACATTGAATTTCTGCATAATCCTCATTGCAGGAAGTCAATGGGAGAAACTCTCCCATTGAGTTTCCCTTAATCCTCACAACTCCATAGAGTAATAGCATCATTTGGGGTGCCATCAGTGGTCAATTTAGTGGATCCCACTAAATTGAACCCTGGAAGATTGATCTCTCGAGTGTTGTTCTTGGGATAAGTGTAGACTAGGGATGTTAATTGAATAGTTGATTAATCTCATGAATTCTTATCAGTTAGTCGACTATTCTATAGTCCCTGGGCAGCCCCCATCTGTGAGCGGGAGGGGTCTGAGCTCCCAGACCCCATATGGGCAAGAACTGATCCGGGCTGCCTGCTCACCTGGCTCCTAATAAACTTTAAATGCAGAGCTGCACCAGGGGTAAGTCCAGGACCCAGGACAAGCCGGAACTGAGCTGGGCTGCTGGCCAGCCTGCTAAAAATTTTACTGGCAAGTGATGCGGTTGAAAATGTGTGTAGTCTATAGAATTAACCAATACGCTTTTGCTTAATGGTAAATTGACTAGTGCAGATCTGGCCTGAGGTGTATGGTTTACTGCTCATTACAGTATTACTGCTCTGGCCTGAGGTTCTCTTGCAGATAATGTCGTTCAGGTGTTACTGACTGTAAAATATTCTACAGCTCATTCGTTTTCCTGGCAGAAGGTGCTCCACTTTCAGACATCTGGATCAAGAAATAATTTGAGGAAGATGCTTTTCATGCAGTTAACTGGGAAAATTCTATAAAATTTGCATAATGTAAATTGCACGTGTCGAAGCAAACGCCTCACTCAGTTTACGCGGCTAAACAGACAGTTTTATTGGCCAATAAAAGCAAAGTGAGCCAAACGTGGTTTTAGCAAAGCCGGGCCCAGTAAGGCTGCTTAACGCAATTAATCCTAGTATTTTTATACCCTTAACCAAACAGTTTGATGTTAGGGCATTCAATTACAGAAATAATTAATTAAACTAAGAAAAACAAAGCCTTATTAACAAGATGGCGGACAGGTACGAGGGAATACCTCTCCTCTTTGAACCAGCCCAATTAACACATTCCAATAGCACATCTGTCTTGGCCTGGCGCATGGGGTGATAGAAAGTTTACTTCGGCCTACGTGCAAAGACAAAAAGCTGAACTGGGAAAATTCTATAAAATTTGCATAATGTAAATTGCACGGTAGATGATACTAATCTATATTAGGCAACGATACTCACATGTATGTCGGGAATGGGCTTAGTTACCAATGACACACCCAGGATGATGATGGAGGAGATCCCAAAGAGGATTATAGCGAAGTACAGGTAGTGAACTCCACAAATGATCTTTGGACAGTTGCTGGGGCTTACACAGCTGCCAGTTCCATAGGCAAACTCTGCAATCATTCGAGACAGCCCAATTAACAGCCCAATGACCAAGCCCCAGAAGGCACCCTGAAAAAAAAGTGACAGGCGCATTTATCACAAAGTTGTTGCAGGTATGTAAAATATATTGTCTCCTTTAATCTCCTATCATCCCTGCAGTGGGGGCATGACTGCCAATGGATTCATGAATAACCTGTAGCACCAACGTGTTAAGAACACACAAAACAGGAGCCATCTTATTAGTCAGACACAAGCCAGTTATTAAAATGAGCTCCTAGTGTAAGCAAACATCATGTACTGGGCTAGAAAACCAAGAGAATCTCCAAGAGCCTTGGAATAGGTCAACATGCTTTTCCTGGTTCAAAAATAATTCTTCTCCTTATATCACTGCACCTTAGAACAATGCAGGTGTGAGAGGGGGAAGGTAATCTGCAATCTGAAGGCTGCATATGGCCCATTGGGATACTATGTGTGGCCCCCAAGACTTTCTGTTTATCATTGCCCATACGCAGGGTTACCGGGTACTTCAGGTTTTCGACCATGGACAGGCTGTGTTATTGAAGGTTTGTTCATGAGTGCTGGATTGCTGGCAAGGGTTCTTTGTTTGTTTTAAGAGCAGCAGTATTTGTTCTGAAAAGAAATTCTCTCAAGAGTTACATGAAGTTTGCATTCAACGTCTGGCTCTGAAATCCTGACACGGAAGCATAGATTTGGGACACATCCCAATAAAAACGGCTAGAAATACCTTGTCCCAGCTTTGCATGAGATTCTTTGATGTGTGACAATGCAGGAGGGTCAGACTAGATGATCACAAAGATTTCTGGCTTTAAAAAAAATTGATTTGCATCGTTACAATCGTCTATGCCCACAGCACAGCTCACCATCACGTTGTGGTGCGCGGTGAGTAGGGTTCAGCTGGTTGACCATGCTGATGTGACCACCTCAAAATAGGAGGGTAATGTAGTCATACCGCAATTGCAAATGAAGCCCGGGATTTGAATTTCCCGGGCTTCATTTGCATAAAGCCGGCCGGCGCCATTTTTAAATGCTGGCAGTTCGAATCCCGTGCCGCACGGCTACACGCGGCACGGAGTAGCTAGTTCGGATTAGGCTTCCTAATCCGAACTAGCTGTACTCCTCGTGGAATGAGGAGTACAGCTAGTTCGGATTAGGAAGCCTAATCCGAACTAGCTAATCCGTGCCGCGTGTAGCCGCGTGGCACGGGGTTCGAACTGCCGGCATTTAAAAATGGCGCCGGCCGGCTTTATGCAAATGAAGCCCGGGAAATTCAAATCCCGGGCTTCATTTGCAATTGCGGTATGACTACATTACCCTCCTATTTCGAATTAGGAGGGTAGTGTAGACATACCCTCAGTTAGTTCGAATTAGCGCTGTAGTGTAGACATACCCTTAGATACTATTCAATGAACCAGCTTCAGAGATTTGCCCTTGGCAATCCATGTGTTTGCTCTATCTGACTCTCTCAAGTCTACATCTCCTAAATACAAACACAACGAACAGACATAGGGTGCATCTACACAGCAGGGCTTAACTGAATTAAGCTATGCAAATTGAGCTACGTCAATTGCGTAGCTTATTTTGAAATTGGGAGCATCTACACAGGACGTATTTCGAAATGAGCACTCATCTTCCGACTTCCCTTACCCCTTGTACAATGAGGGTTACAGGAGTCAGAGTAAGAAGTCCTCCAGCTTGACGGTATTTCAACTTTATTTTAAAATAACTACCTGCTGTGTAGACACGGACTAAGTTATTTCGAAATAATACTAGTTATTTCGAAATAATGCTGCTGTGTAGACGTACCCATACAGAGCCAAAGTCACTCCTGGAGTTAGCAGATGCAGCCCTCTTGATTTCAGGCAAGTTGCACCCACGGAAAGTAGAATTTAGCCCATAAGCTGAAAAGGAGAGAACTAATGGTACAGAATTAAAAAATCCTGCTGGACATTATCTAGTTTGAACAAATTTTATTTTGTAACAATTATTAAACTGCCAGAAAATAACAGAAGTGTATTGGAATCAGATGCTCAGTTTACTGTAGAAATAAGAAACTTTCTGTAAAGTTTAATCTGGAAAATACTAATAAAAATGGGACTTGGTTTCAGGAAGTACTTCATCCCATTATTGATTCTAATTAGAAGGGTGACTTGTACCAACGGCTGAGAACCTTACTAGTTCTTCATTCATTTTCACTCAGGACCACAGGCTCCATTACATGAGATTCAGTCATACTGTGACTGGAAATAGAACATCCATGCTTGTGAAATATCTATCACTTCAGCACCTCTGAAATTCAAGTGGTCAGTAACCTGCATAAGTTCTCACAAGGAGGCTACGTCTACACTGGCCCCTTTTCCGGAAGGGGCATGTAAATTTCACCTATCGTAGTAGGGAAATCCGCGGGGGATTTAAATATCCCCCGCGGCATTTAAATAAAAATGTCCGCTGCTTTTTTCCGGCTTTTAAAAAAGCCGGAAAAGAGCATCTACACTGGCCCCGATCCTCCGGAAAAAGTGCCCTTTTCCGGAGGCTCTTATTCCTACTTTGAAGTGCCTCCGGAAAAGGGCGCTTTTTCCGGAGGATCGGGGCCAGTGTAGACGCTCTTTTCCGGCTTTTTTAAAAGCCGGAAAAAAGCGGCGGACATTTTTATTTAAATGCCGCGGGGGATATATAAATCCCCCGCGGATTTCCCTACTACGATAGGTGAAATTTACATGCCCCTTCCGGAAAAAGGACCAGTGTAGACGAGCCCGGAGTCTGTGGCAAAAGAACCCAGATCACACGAATGCCAGTACTTCACAATATGACTTTCCCTGTGCTTGTTTGAAGCTTACAGAACATGGAGAACCCAGAAGATTGCATTAAAACACTGTTTCCCAGAAATTATCCCTGCAGAGAAAGTCGCAGTGAAACAATAGGTGGCCCCAGCCACACAGCTGTGTAGGAGCCAATAAAGTCCAACAAAGTCCATGCGTATTTACATATAAGTAATGGCCGGGGGGGCATGAGAGATCCTCAACTTAGCCAAGGGCCCCTCAAGCACCACACTTTGGAACTTCAGGCACGGGGCTCTGGTGGGAACAGTCTCAATGACATTGAGAATAAAATGGATTGAGACGAAGAAAGGGCTGTTGTCTCAGCGCACAGACAAGTGTCTTTTGTGAGATTTTGCTTCTAGCCTGTACTCACCTCCTCATTGACCCGCTTACAGAAGATGGCAAGCAGGAAGGTAGCAGCAATGGGTGGGCCCAGGTAGCTGGTGATAGACTGTATATAGTCAAAGAGCTGCCCACTCTGAGCTGACTGCACCACAGGAACCCATGCGATGCTGACACCAATTAAAACTAAGATAAATAACCTGTAAATAAAACCAGTAAATAATCTGTTAGCCACCTGTTTTTAAACATCAATCAGAAACACAGAAATCACAGTCACTCAGCTATTTAACAACTCATTGTGCTATTCAACCAGCATTAAAACATCAGCCAAAATAACAGTGACCAGCCTTCAGCACTGGGGGAAAGAGTAACCAGCAATGAGCTCTCACCAGATCCATCAGCTCTCAGTCAGCCCAATGTGAGAACTCTGCTCTCACAACAATCAATCACCTATGATAATAAGTCAGCTATAAATACAGCGATCAATACAACAGCAAAGAGAGAAGAAGAAAAGAGAAATCAGCAGCATGACTAGTGAATATTACTGATGCTGTAGCTTTGTCTAGCCAGAATCGTGGAATAAAAAAAAACTTAAAATACAACAACGGTCCTGTAGCACCTTAGAGACTAGCAAAAATATATAAATAGTATCATGAGCTTTCTTGGGCACAGCCCACTTCTTCAGGTGATAAAAAATGACATTTAAATAGATCTCCTGGGATATCTGTCAGGAATAGACACCTCAGATTCATCTTCAAATAAACAACATGGCTTGGAAATTACCCCATGGAATATTCAGGGCACACATGGGATGAAGCTGTCGGGCCACAAGAGGTCAGTGCTGTATCACGTGCAGTCAGGGAAAGGCTATTCCTCAAGTCATTAAGGTGAACTCCGAAAGGAACACTTGTGCTGGCTCCCAGATGTAGTTGGTTGCTAATGGTGGGAAATGCACAGTCCCACTTACCTCCCAGCCAGCATGAGCTCTTTCTCCGAGGCCCGGGTGCGTATTCTGGTGTAGATGTCCATGGTGAACAGCGTGCTAGCACTATTGAAAATGGAAGTCAGGGAGCTCATGAGAGAGGCCAGCATGACTGACAGCATCAGACCCCGCAATCCTGAAACACAGAAACACACCAGCTCAACTGGGCTGGGCCAGGCACTAAGGAAGCTGCGTGAGCGACATCTCTGAGTGCACGGTCTGCCCTCCCCGGCCCAGGGCATAACAACGTCATAGCACCCTGCTGGGGCAGTAGCAGGATGGGGCCTGCTATGTCAGGAAGCACAGCGTTTACAATACATATAGTACCCAGGCTGGGCTCTGAGGAGATCGACAATGCCTGTGTGGATTTGCTCATGTCAGAGCTCCTCATACATAACATCAGCAGGCGATTCTCTCTAGACACGGGGGGCAGAGGGCAAGGCTATTCATGCATTTCCCCAACGCCAGGTCAATCAGGATCTGTTGGCGGGGGAGCATGAGAAGTCTTCAGGCCCTGTCCCTGCTACCCAAGGGGATGCCCCGGGATGGCTTGGGGCCACTTCAGAAATTTATGAAGTGCCCCCCCCCTTTTAAAAATGATTGCCCACTCCTCATCGAGACCATCCCCGACGGGTGTCTGTCGAACCTGCTCTTAAATATCTCCAGAGGTGGAGATTCCACAACCCCCCTGGGCAATTTATTCCACCCTGACAGGTAGGACGTTTTTCCTAATGTCCAGCCTAAGCCTCCCTTGCTGCAGTTTAAGCCCATTGCCTCTTGTCCTGTCCTCAGAGGCCAGGGAGAAGACTGTCATGGCTAGACCGTCTGGCATCTATGGTCGTACAGGTCATAATGCCCTGCATGTATAGGAATATACAGTATATCGATATTAGAATGACCCCAGAAGGGGTGGGGCCTTGGGCGGAAGGGGCAGAGCCAGGAGACTTATTGTGTTTCCCCTGCCACTCCTGCTTGACCTGGGGTGGGGGGGCATGAGAAGTTCTTCCCCCGCCCCCACTCAGTCCCCTAGAGAGAAACGCCAGCTGCTTTAAAACAGGCGGTTTAGGTGCCTAGTGAGACGAGACCTCACGCACTCTGCCTGCACCAAGGCCAATCAGGGCCTGGGGATGGGGAAGCGCGCAAAGTCTCCTCGCCCTGCAAGAGTGTGCAGCGGCTGAAGAGACATGCTGGCTGTTTTAAATCAGCCAGCAGTGTCTCTCTAGCCCAGGGGTGGGCTGCTGCTCCCTCACCTCTGCAGTGGCTAGAGAGACATGCCAGCTGTTCTAGCGCCTGCGCACCCTGGCAGGGCAGGGAAAGGACGTGAGAGACTTCATGGGCCCCTCCTGCCCCCGACCAAAGGCACAAGGCAGCTAGAGATAAAAGCTAGCTGATTGGTCTGGGTGTGGGGGAGCGACAGGGCAGCTGTGGTCTTGGCAGGCCAGATCTTTGTCAACCCTGATCTAGAGCCTATTGCAAATGAGCCCTTATAAGAAAACGCTTGTGGTGTCAAATTGACTAAATGAAAATGCAGGTTCCCTAGTTCTAGTACCTGGCTCTGACAAATCTCTCCCTCACAACACTCAGCGTCCATTCATCTGTGCTCCATGGCTTTGCCTCAAAAACTCCTATCACAGCCAGTGTCTTACCGTTCGGCATAAGGTCCACTACCATGCTGGGATAGGCAACATTTGAACAGCCAACTTTGGTGCCACAGAGTTTCTCACATTCTTCAGGCACGACACAAGCCACCTTATCTGAGAAAATAAGATAAAAAACACGGTTACAGGGGCGTCATAGCAGCAACTTACCCAAACATCAAAACTTCCCACGCCCATCTCCATATTAAACCACTGGATTTTTTTCCCCTGATATCACCGTTGGCTAGCTCCGCAGCTGTGGGAAGGGGTTCCATTCCTGCATCATCTCTTTCCTAGCCAGGAAAGAGTGATGATCCTAAGGTCAAGTCACTAAAATTGCTGCTACAGAGCAGAACAGGAGGCCAGAACTGAATCATAGGAGGACTCCAAAATCAGGGCTCAGGGACTAGCCTCAGCAAAGTTAGGATATGCTCTGAAAGGCCCTCTCTTGCTAGAGCCACCTGCTCTCCTGCCTGCTGTTGTAAACGCAGCTCAGTGTGGAGGGGAAAGAACTGGCTCTCGGCTCACACTGAGTTTAAGCTGGAAATTGCAGGTATTTCCATGCGCTGGGAACACTCCTTTCTGAGATCTAGGCATCACTCCCTCTGCCTGGGCAAAACATCAGCCACAGACGGGAATGTTTCCCAGCCACTCAATCAGAGCAGGAATGCTGTAACAGCAAAGAGGACACTAAGGTCTTGTCTGTACTATGCCAAGGATCAACGCTGCAGTGATTGATTCACGAGCCATCGATTTATTTGTCTTCTTAGACATAATAAATCAATCTCTGAGCATGCTCACGTAGACACATTGGTAGTCAAACCAAGACAAGAAGAGTGGCTGGCGTTGATGGGGTCACTGCCCCGGCCAGCCTTATCGCACGCAAGATGCCGCGGTGAGTATGTCGACTTCAGATATGGTATTACCATAGCTGAAGTAGATCAGCAGTGGAGGTTAGTGTAGACAAAAATCTCACTCTAGGGGTGTGTCTAGACTACAGGGTTTTGTCGACAAGGACTTGTGTCGACAAAACTATACCTGCGTCAACACTACCGCAGCGTTCTGTCGACAGTAAGTCGACAGGACGCGGCAGTTTTGTTGACAGCGATAAACTTCATTCTACAAGGAATAACACCTTTTGTCGACAAAGTTCTGTCAACAAAAGGCGCTATTGCATCCACACTGCTTTTTCAAAAGAGTGTGTCTGGACTCTGTCAAAAAAGTGGCTTGCTTTGTCAACAGAACTGGCTGTAGTCTAGATGCTCTTTGTCGACAGGAGTTTTGTCGACAAAAGCCTGTAGTCTAGATGTGCCCTCGATTCCTGTCCCCACAAGGTACAGCAGTACCCCCATGGGGAGCACTAAGCAGGGGAAGGAGAAAGAGCAGAATCTTCTTATTTTGTAGGAAAGGCCTTGTAGTATTTTGATGTTCTGAGTCAGGAGAGGGGCTAAAGGAGCTGAGGTTTTGGGGACAGCATAGATAAAAATGAGCGGGGCTGGAAGAGGAATGAGAAGAGAATGGGGAGGCTACAGTATTAGGTCTTACCAGTGTACAGAATACGACTGATCATCCCAGGCATCACCATCAGAAACATGGGCAGCAGCTTCAGATACCCGCACAGGATACAGCCCGCCTTCACATGGGACATGTTCTTGGCTGAGAGACATCGCTGAACGATAACCTGCCAAAGAAACAGGAGATGTGAATGACTCCCACGTTGTCACCCACTCACAGTGCTGAGCAGACCAATGCAAAATGACTGTTTCAACGGTATTGCAGCGAGAATGTTTTGCTCTTCTTTGTAATTAGGAAAATGCAAAGGCATTTGAAGGCCTGAAGACACATTTAAATGGCTAAATATAAATACTCTATTGTCTAATGCATGTTTAATCTGTGAATTTCTCTGACACATGGATGTTACTAAACCAAATATTGAGAATCAAAAAGAACTAGGCAATTACATGAATAAGAAGGGGAACACTATTGCACTGCTAGGACATAGATCATAAAGGTTCTCAATCCTTTTGCTTCAGAGCATAGGCTGATCACCAGCTGAAGCTTGAAGGATTCGCTCCAACTTGCACATGGTTTATTATGCTGCACAGTTAGAATGGTGCATTCTCCTTCCTCTGAAAACATCCCTATTTGATTGTATTGTTTTTGGAAACTGAATTGACTACTGACCTAGGGAGAAGGAAGCAAAAACACATGGACAGTCCAGCACAATGGGATCCGATGAGAGGACAGACACAAAATACAGAGCATCTGCCCAGCATTGTTTTTGCAAGAGATTAAAGCAGCAACAGTGCTCTAGTGGTGCTGGAACGCTGCACCATAGAACACTAGAACTGGAAGGGACCTCAAGAGGTCATCAAGTCCAGTCCCCTGCATGGCCAAGAACCATCTGGGTCATCCCTGACAAAAGTGTATCGAGCCTGGTCTTTAATATCTCCAGTGATGAAGCTTCCACAACCTCCCTAAAGGCAATCGATGCACAGCTGAGAATAGAACCCCAGCCTGTGAGCGTCTGGGCGAGAGGTTTAGCACCACACCATGCCAACTCAACCCTACAGCTCAAGGTTGAATCTCTCTCGTCCGGGACTCTCTAGTCCAGCAACCTCCATGGACAGGCTGCGGAGCTGGCAGCCAGAGTTGAGGTACTGGGGTTGGTGGCCAGGAAGGAAGCTGAATCTGGAGGCTTGCCTATCCCCTGCCCCGGGAGACCCTGGAGGCCAGCAGCAGAGGGGACAGACTTGACCTGCCCTGGTCTGGCAAACGTCCTCAACTGGAACAGATCAGGTCCTGAGTGTGGCGAACCAGGGAAGTGCAACCTGCATTTTTTTCTAGCTCTTCTTGAGTACAACATTTGCCCTCAGAGCACCCCACATAGATATGCCTGGTATGATTGAATGGGAAGCCAAGCCTTTACCTATTAACATGCTCATATTTTTTAAAAATTGGGCCCTTGCATTTCTGCAGTGTATCTAAGAGGGGAAAGGCAGCACCACACACCCAGCATATGTCCAGAATGGCAGGAAGATATAGTAATGGAACACGGACATCCTATTCACTTAACATAGGAGAGACTGAGAGAAAAAAAAGCTATAAAGAAAAAACAATAATTTCCTTCTAGGAGATAATATCCATTTTTATGGCATAGGGGTAGAGTGGGAGAGAGATCTTCCAATGAGATTACAGATGTTAGAATGCCCTGAATTTCCTTTCCCCTACCTGATCTGTGCACCAGTACCACAAAGCGAGGATGCTCAAGCCAAAGACAAGGCCGGGCCATGGCAGATCTCCAGTGATCGGGTCTCGGAAGATGTGGAAGGAATCTGCCCGGGGGGTGTAGCATTTTGGGTCAATGGTAACGTTTCCATAGGAGATGTTGCTTGGAATAGCGTTCATGTATTTCTCCATAAAGGCCTCGTATCCTCCTACTTTGGCGAATGCTGAAAAACAGAGCAGAAAAAACACTTGGGATTCCTAATGGCGCTGAGAGTCCAAGGAGAAAATTCCATGCGGTCAATGTGAAAGGTCTGCCCCAGTAGCAAGGGCCCAGACTGTCTGAATTGCTGGGCCTGAGGACCGTTGATCCTGCCCCCTCCCCTCGGCAGGCCTAGCTGTAGCTGATCATTCCAGCTTTTGTTCATCAGATTAACTTACCAAATCCTGTGAGAATAAAGGATCCCACCAGCATAATAATGGTCTGTAAGGTGTCTGTGTAAATCACAGCAGCAAGGCCACCTACATGCAAAGAAAAACAATTATGAGGGTCTTTCTGTTAATACCTTCATGGGAATCGGCCTCTCTTTGCCCTCTCGCTGTCTCTTTAATAATATGCACTTACACCTCTCCCCTTTCTTGCTTACTTCTTCCCACTATCCTCATCCCTCACTTCCATTTTCATCTTTCTGAAAATTGTTTCAACTTGATTTTAATGTATCAAATTGTTCCACAAACTCACCTGTAATCGTGTAAAGACCAGTAATACCCAGTAGTATGATTATGGCCAAATACAGATTCAGCCCCATAGCGATTTGGATAAATATAGCTCCAGAGAATATATCTGCCTAATAAAAGGAAACACGACAGGTTAGGGAATGCTTAAGATAAAAGCGTTTTTATAAATATCTATTGATATCATCCCCACCCCAAACCACTGCACACAAAAAAACAATAAAAGCACATGCAAAATAAAGACAGATCATGTTTCTTTAGTCACCCAGACCTGCTTTTATTTTAACTGCCAGTTGCTTTTTGAAGCTCACTTCTTAGTTTTGCCTGTCTTATTTAATTTGCAGAAATTTGTCACTGAACTCTCCTAGCCAAATATGGCTAGCTGCCTTTCCAGCTCTGTGATCTTTTGTATGAGGAAACAATTCAGCAAAGTTCTTAAATTCCAGATCATGCTAACACCCAAGTCATTTCACAACCTTCGCATTATATCCAGGAAGAGTTTTGTTAAGTGGCTCTTTTTTCTTTACTTACAAATGTGCTCTGTGCTATTATTCACACCTCACCTTTCCAGTGCAACACAGATGACCCAGTTGAGGACAAACAGGAATAAAAGACGACACCTTATTTTACACAAGAAATATCCATCCATGTAATTAGCATTCAGCTTGCCAGCTGGGGAAACAATTACCTCTTTTGCTTTTGAAGTAACATGAATTTTGCAACTTTGTGAAGAAGGCCTGGGATTTTAGTTACCAGCTCAGCTGCACTGAAGCAAACCCCTAAAACGGACATGACCTGAAATCAGAATAACCAATTCTCATCCAAAACATGCCTCACCAATGGAAATCTTATCTCTCTTAGGGGTTTGCAACATGCTGCATCAGTGCTGGGGAGCAGAGGATTTTCCTAAGTGCCTACATGCCTTAGGAGCAGATGTGATGTGTCACTGAATTTGTGCTCCTAAGTCACTTAGGTGCTTTTGAAATCCTCCTCCTAAAATTGCAGTGTACAGAAGAAGAATGTTTAGTTCTCGACTCTACTAGGTTTTAGCACAAATATTTATTCAAGGAACACGGTCAGGTACTTTACCACAAGGAGAGGGGTAAAATAAAAGTCAGGCATCTGGCTAATGGTGCCAGGCTGTACATGACAACAACATTTAGTGCATTTTACCTTTAAAGCTTTTTACAACCAGTAAGTAAAATATTCTCATGATGCCCCAGTCAGCCAAGCAACTGAGTAATCCCCATTTTGCAGGCGGGGAGACTAAAGTGAAAATATAAAGGGGCAAATCCACACCACAGCATTCAGCTTGAGTGGCTGGGCAGGTGCTGGTGGAAGAAAACCTCTCTCCCAGGCCACTGAGGAAACTCCTCTTTGAGACTGTCGCCACCTCAATCTCTCTTCACCCCTCCTGCCTTTAAGGCAAGAAGAAGACTTTTGCAGCTGAAAATCCCCCAGCCCCGCTGCCACCACCTGTGAGTAGGCAGAACACCCATGGGGAAGACCTGGTGGGTGCTAAGCATCTCCCAGCTGCTCTCATCATCTCTCCTGCCCTCCCTGCTCATGGGGGGCACTGTGGATCAATGCCTCCCTCTCCCTCCCCGTGCCTTTGATGCACCACTAGCAGCTATTTTGCAGTGTTCCGGAGGCTCTGGGCGAGGAAGAGGGAGGAGCGAGGATGTGATGCATTCAGAGGACGGGGTGGAATGGGGCGGGAGGAGGCAGGGAGAGGGTGGAGCAGGGGATAGGACGAGGCAGGGCAGCAGTGAGGAAAGGGCTGGGAATGAGGCCAGGACTTGCGGCAGAGCTATGGGTCAAGCACCTCCTCTCTGGCACTTTTGAAAGTTGACACCTCTCCTGTGCACCGCAAGGGCTGTGAAACAAATGCAGAGTCCCACCAACAAATTCTGCCCCTGCCTTTGCCATCTGCAGTCATGGGGGCAGGAGCTGGGGTTAAAAGGCAGGAATTTGTTAGAGTACAATCCATCAGGCTGTCATACTGTGCCCCTCACTAGGGGAGAAGATTCCTTCCTGACCTTTACAGTTGCTCATCTTATGCCCCAAAGCTTGAATCCTAGGGCTGGAAGAGACCTCAGGAGGTCATCGAGTCCAAGGTTAATTTATTTTTAGCACCAGCTTAGTTTGAATGGTTACAAATATTAATGGTTATAAAATGATCCTACGAGGAAACATAGTTAATTATTTAACATCCTGAACAATACACAAACTCCCTTGGATTTGCTGAATTGCCTTCTGTGTTCACCCCTTCCACCTCCCAGCCACATTAGTTTACTACTGATTATTTCCTTGTTACTCCATTAACTCTCTTTTATTGATACCATTAAAACCTTATCCTATCGTATCCAAACAAAAAAGAAAATCACTCCAGAGCTACGCACAGATCATGCAGGAACCATTAGGTAAAGCTATAAATGACATGAACGTACTTTTACAACCACCATTGCAGCAAAAGAATTCCAAAGAATCTTACAATGCATTCAAAAACTCAGGTTTTAAATTCTTTCAGCTCATGAAAGAGTATCCAGTTACTTGTGTCTCTAGGGGTATGTCTAGACTACATGGCTCTGTCGACGGAGCCATGTAGATGAGTTTACTAGACATAGGAAAATGAAGCGGCAATTTAAATAATTCAAATAATTGCCGCTTCATTTACATCAAAATGGCCACCACACTGTGCCGATCAGCTGTTTGGTGGCACAGTGCGGTAGTCTGGGTGCTCTACGGTCGACAACAGAAGCCTTTTTCGACTGCTCCAGTAAACCTCATTCCATGAGGCATAACGGAGTGGTCAACAAAGGCTTCTGTTGTTGACTGTGGACCGTCCAGACTACCACACTGTGCTGCCAAACAGCTGATCGGCACAGCGCGACAGCCATTTTGATGTAAATGAAGCGGCAATTATTTAAATCGCTGCTTCATTTTCCTATGTCTAGTAAACTCATCTACATGGCTCCGTCGACAGAGCCATGTTGTCTAGACATACCCTAGATGCTTAGTTTTAATTTTAGTCAGTTAGGGTACGTCTACACAGCAGTGTTATTTTGGAATAACTCACGTTATTCCAAAATAACATAGTCCATGTCTACACTACAAGCAGTTATTTCAACATAATGTCAAAATAATGTTGAGCTGAAGGATTTCTTACTCCAATTCCTGTAACCCTCATTTTATGAGGTGTATGGGAAGTCAAAGGAAGACTGCTCTTCCTTGGACTTCTTGCTGTGTAGACAGCGCCAAAAGCCGAATTAAGCTATTTTGACTTAAGCTAAACAATTGACGTAGCTGAAGTTGCATAGCTTAATTCGGCTTTAGCCCTGCTGTGTAGATGTGTCCTAACTGGTCACCAATGCCATGCTACATTTCTAATCTTCTTAAAATTGCCCACCTTCTGTACCACTGGTACAACTCCACTGGTGACAGTAATGTTACAGGTGCTAGTAGTTAGCAACTCCACGCCTGAAAGCTACCATGGCAACCGCTCACACAATAGAGCAACCATGGATCAAATATGCCATGTGGCACCTTACGTAAAGGTGTTTAAAATTTTGTCTGAAGTGGCGTAAGTGAGGAAGCGGAAAGATCCTTTTGAGGCAAATATAAATTGCATCAGCACTGTGACTCAGATTATTAGGTGTGGCTTGCTACCATGAGGAAAGCTGTTCTTTCAAATCCATCTGACAACAGCCTTAGGAGATGCAAGGCAAGAAGAGTATGAAAGCAGCATGCAAATCTCTCAAATCTCTTGGCTCACATTGTTGGGCAACGCTGTTGGCCCCTTGTACTGTGACTGAAAGCTTTCCACAGACCTAGGTGCAGCTTGCTTGCCACCCTGCCACCTCCCAAAGGTGCCTACATAGCACAACATCCATATCTACACAAACAGAAGCTCTTGTGTGTAAGAGGTGGTGCCCACTGGCCATCTGTACTTATTCTGTTACTGGTGACAGGCAGGGCTACTCAAATCCATCCCGGGGGGAGGGGGGCACAGTGATACTCACAGCACATGCCAAGAGCTGCAGCTTAAGTGTGGTTGTATATACTTGCAAACATCTATGCAAATAAATGCAAAGAGCTTCTTTCATACTGACGGGCATGAATACAAAGCACTTCCCACAATGCCCTGGTGCTCTCAGCACCTCCTCCCTGGGGCTAGAAATGCCGACACCCTGTACCCATCTGTTCCAGCGAGCCTGTCCGCTTGCGTCTTTCAATGCTCACCCCCCCAAGAGACGCCTCGCCATTGTGTAGCATGGTCCCTGTGGTGGCCATGTTCAAAGGATCCCACCCAGGGGCCGCGTGTTGAGCTCCACGTAAACCCAGACCTCCCCACGGGCCTCAAACAAACGGGCTGCAGGCTGCATGAAGCCCATGGGCCATGCGCTAGACTTATGGGCACACCATATGCTTGGCACACTATTAATTTGCAGCACTGACTCCTCCCCTTCCAGCAAGCAGAGACTGAAGACCCATCTAGTCCATGAAGCATCACAGCTTTCTGTTTGTTTTCTTTTGTGCTCTGTTGTATCGGCCACACCTTTAGTTCATCAGCAAGCAGAAGGTAGTGTCTTGGACACTTCTGTGCACTAATAGTGCTTCATAACTAATAAGAATGGGGACTGAGTCCTAACAAACAGAATACTGGGCATGCACCCAATGAAACACATCATGTAAATTAAGCCTTCAGATCATTCTTTAAGGCAAATCCTGTCCCCTTTTCTATTGCTACATAGGGCCTCAGTGCTGCTAAAGCATTAGGTGCATTCAGTGCAATGAAAGAGTGTGAGGCACTCAGATATTATAGTAATGAGAGGCCATACAATTATCCAGGAGCTAGACAAAGAGGGAAAGAGTGGTTCTGCTGTACAAGGAGGAGGGGCATAATTTGGGGAACTAATGCAAGAGACTGTACTCCTGAGTTTCAGAAACTGGTCGGCTACGTCTAGACTGGCATGATTTTCTGGAAATGCTTTTAACGGAAAAGTTTTCGGAAAAGATCGCCTAGATTGGCACAGACACTTTTCCACAAAAGCACTTTTTGAGGAAAAGCGTCCGTGGCCAATCTAGACACGCTTTTCCGCAAAAAAGCCCCGATGGCCGTTTTCGCGATCTGGGCTTTTTTGTGGAAAACAAACCTCTGCTGTCTACACTGGCCCTTTTGCACAAAAGTTTTTCGGAAAAAGACTTTTGCCTGAATGGGAGCAGCATAGTATTTCTGCAAAAACACTGACAATCTTACATGAGATCATCAGTGGTTTTGCGGAAATTCAAGTGGCCAGTGTAGACAGCTGGCAAGTTTTTCCGCAAAAGCAGATGATTTTGCGGAAAAACTTGCCAGTCTAGACACAGCCGTCCTGTAGTTTCTCCCTATGAGTATTTGTGATGCTGTTTGTGGACAAGGTGGAATGAGGGTGTGTGGTGGAAACTAGATTGGAACCAATGGATCTGTTGCTATTGTCCTGGCCTACGTTTCCCCCACAAAAAAATGGGGGTAGCAAGAATATTGGAGTCTGCTTCATTTTCAGGTCTGACATGATAACTGAGAGTGAGTGGATCCACAGCCACTCCCATTTGCTTAGGAGGGGCCCCTTTGCTGAAGCTGATGGAAATCTCCTAAACAGGAGGCTGATACATAAATTGGAACAGGAAGGAAACTTACCCATAAAAAGGGAATTTAAAAAAAAAATCTGGCTGGTAAATATCAATTGATGGGTCCGTGTGTAGCAGAGAAATTTAGTTATAGGTTTTGGATTGGAATGAGAAGCTGTTTATCTGTTTGGATTCATTCCACATCTGCTAGCATTGCAGGAATAATAGCACCCCTTGTGAAACGGATGCAGCATTTCCAATTACAGCCACATAGAAAAACCAGTAATGTTTATATCTCCTCACTGAAATAAACAGAAAGCAAAATCCAGCTTGCAGGTTCTCAACAGTCTCAGCCTGTTTAATGTGTAAACTTGATAAGAATCAGTTATCATAAGAGCATGAGAATGGGAGCAAAAGGCCAGCTCTTTTAGGTTAAATTGTACTATTATCACTTAGCTCCTAGGCAGAGGGCAAAGAGTAACCTTCCATGGCAACTGCAAGAAAACAACAGACCCGGGTCTGCCTGACCTGTGGACTTGGATGGAAACTTGATGGTTTTAAAAAGGAGAGGAAAATCATAGGTCCCTTTGATACTGAAGTGCTCTTATAAGCCATACTTTATAGCTCAAGGTGATTCACACACTGGTTCACCTCAGTTTTCCTTCCTCACTTTGCTTTTTTCCTACTCCTTTATTTTCTAACCTCATCCCTCTCTCGCTCTGTCTCTCTCTTTCTCTCTCTCTCTCTCTCTCTCTCAGGGTGTGTCTAGACTACAGGGTTTTGTTGACAAAAGGGGACTTGTGTCGACAAAACTATACCTGCGTCTACACTACCGCCGCATTCTGTTGACAGTAAATCGACAGAACGCGGGAGTTTTGTCAACGATGGTAAACCTCATTCTACAAGGAATAATGCCTTTTGTCGACAGAACTCTGTCGACAAAAGGCACTATTGCATCCACACTGCTTTTTCAAAAAGTGGCTTGCTTTGTCGACAGAACTGGCTGTAGTCTAGATGCTCTTTTTTGACAGAGGCTTTGTCGACAGTATCTGTCAACAAAGCCTCTGTCACCAAAAGCCTGTAGTCTAGACGTACCCGCATTGTCTTCCTCTCTCTTTTCTCTTTTCTCCCTTTTGCTTTATTAATACTAACAAGCTGTATGTTCAGAATCCCAATGGAAGGATGAATATGAAAATGAAGACAAAAACCCAAGGCCT
The DNA here is from genome assembly GCF_049634645.1 of Pelodiscus sinensis. Lineage (NCBI taxonomy): Eukaryota > Metazoa > Chordata > Testudines > Trionychidae > Pelodiscus > Pelodiscus sinensis. The sequence goes on from NC_134725.1 coordinate 7,846,377, forward strand.
CTTTTCTCCCATGAGAGCTAAAGGGAGTTATACTCAGACCCTGCAGCATCAGGAAAAGGTGCAGAAAGGGGCAACAAAAATGATTAGGGGTTTGGAATGGGTCCCGTATGAAGAGAAATTAAAAAGACTTGGACTTTTCAGCTTAGAAAAGAGGAGACTCAGGAAGGATATGATAGAGGTTTGTAAAATCATGAGTGGTGTGGAAAAAGTGAATAAGGAAAAGTTATTTACTTATTCCCACAATATAAAAACTAGGGGACACCAAATGAAATTAATAGGCAGCAGGTTTAAAACAAACATAAGGAAGTTTTTCTTCATTCAGAGCATAGTCAACCTGTGGAACTCCTTGCCAAAGGATGTGGTGAAAACTAGGACTTGAACAGGGTTCAAAAAAGAGCTAGATAGATTTTTGGAGGTTAGGTCCATCAATGGCTATTCACCAGGATGGATAGGAATGGTGTACCTAGCCTCTTTTTCTCTGGATGAGGGTGACAGGAGAGGGATCAAGTGAGGGTTACCTGTTGTGTTTCCTCCCTCTGGGCATCTAGTATTGGCCACTGTCAGAAGACAGGACACTGGGCTAGATGGACCTTTGGTCTGACCCAGTACAGCCGTTCTTATGTTCTTACGATCTTATGAGATTTCATACGAGTGTAAAATAGTAATACGAGTAGAAACTTCACTTAGAACAGAGGAATTGGAAAAGCTTAACTCACCGAGATCTTGGTGAAAATATAGAGGAGCAGAGAAAGGACTGAGAGATATATCTGAATCCGTCGGCCGCCAAACCGCTTCTTGAGATACTCTGGCATCGTCACCACCTGCAGAGGGAGCGGGAGAAGAATTCATACCACGAGCAACAGATACAACTGCCATAGGGGCAGAGGCTCTACCATCCAGAGACCACACTGATATGTGCACTAGAAATGAAGAAGGCCAACGAGCCAAGGCCTCCACGAAGTACGGAAAGGCAGAGTCAAATGCTGCTCATGTTGAGAATTCAAAGACAGAGAGACCTTGGCGTTTAAATACATACAGAAGCAATTTATGTAGAATGCCTGACCCCTGCCGGTCCCTCCTCCCATGGAGAATGGTTTTGTGATGACAGACCCGCGTGCACAGCAGGGTGAAACAGAAGTACTGAAACAATGTTCATACTCACCCCAGCCTTAATGTAGATGGGAACAAACAACCAGCCAAGAACAACCACAAATATCAGGGCCTGTAGCCAAGGAAAGAACAGCTGAATTAGCCTCTTGTTCCATCACCATCACTTTCCACAGCCACGTGTCAGGCTGAATACCAGCTACAAACATTATAGCAAGTAAAATGGTGGCCAGTGAAGGCATATCTGCCTCTTCCTTTCAACTTGTCCAGCAATTTACACTTGGAACACCAGGGGTGAAATCCCGGCTTTATTAAAGTCATTGAGGGCATGTCTGCACTAGGGAGTTATTTTGAAATAACAAGGTGAGCTTCCATGCTACAGCTATGTCTACCTCATCAGGTTATTTCGAAACAATAACTCGTGAAATAACTATTTCAAAATAAGCTTATTCCTCTTTGCAAGCAGGAGTTATTCTTTTGAAATAATGGGCTCGTTAGTGTGGACACTCGCCTTGTTATTTCGAAATGAGGGGAGTTATTTTGAAATAACTCCCCAGTGTAGACATGTCCTGGGTGTCTTGCCATTCAGTTGAATGGGGCTTGAACTTAACCCTGGGTGTCCAAGAGAGTCACCTGTGGAAGAGTCCACCTCTGCAGCAGACTTACTGGAACATCCAAAAGAAAATTGCTTTGACGTCCGTCTGTCCACAGGGAAATACATTTGTTATGTGTCTATGCTAACACTGGTCCTACAATTTCCTTCTGTTGCACAATCTTAGTGCAGCGCTAATAGCAAAAGAAGCCATGAAGTATATCCTGGCTGCAGGCATTTTAACCACTGCTTCATCTAACCTTGCCCAGAGCAGGTCAAGATAACACAGTGGTCAGCGTACCAGCAGCCCATAGAAGCCTTTGTATGACGTCAGATTGTTGCCACCAGAAATTTTTAAGGAAGTTTAGGACTGAGCTGACTGTCTTTGGTCCAATCTTTAAACCAGGGGTAGGCCAATAGCAGTCCATGGGCTGGATCCAACCCACCAGAGTTAGTCCCTAGTGGGTCTCCACCTCTATGTTTATCTGCACCTCCACAGGTATCAGGAAGCCACAGCCTTCATTGGCTGCAGATGGCCCTTCACGGCAATGGGATTGTGGGGAAGCGGTGTGCCAGTCCGCACTGCTTCCCACCGCTCCCATTGGCTGTGAACAGCAATCCCTGGCCAATGAGAGCTGCGGTCACCTGTTACTCGTGGAGATGCAGGTAAACATAGCGGCAGCAGCGCGCCAGGGACGATCTCTGGGGGGGCTGCCGCTTTTTTACTGCCCACCCCTGCTCTAAGCAAACACCAGTGCGAGAAACATTCCAACCCCAACTCCAAGTGTGTTCTGATGAAGTGCTAGCCCAAGGTATTGGAGAATGGAGCTTATTTCAATACTCTTGTTCTCCCCTCCCCACTCCCCAAGACTAGGCCACTGTTTTAGATAAAATGCATGTGTAATTGACTGTTTTCTGCAGTGGGATTCAGTTATAGGGCCATACACATGTTGGGCTGGAAGGAACCTCTAGCACAGCCCAGCCTCCTCCACTGAGATATTCCAGACAGGGGTTTATCAAGCCTTTTCTTAACTGATGAGGATTCCACAACCTCCCTTGGAGGCCTAATAGTTAGAAAGATGTTCCTTATATATAATCTAAATCTCCCTTGCTGAAAATTAGGCACATTACTTCTAGTCATACTTACATGGTCCCCTTTATTTATGGCCCTGAATAATTGGAAACTGTTATCAGCCTCCTCCTCAGCCTGCTTTTCTCGAAATTAAAAGTGGTCCTTTTTTAAACTTTCTTCATGGAAGATCTGCTTTCAAATCTTTTGCCACTTTTGTTGCTCTCCTCTGGACTCTCTACAGTGTGTCTGTATCCTTCTTAAAATGTGGAGCCCTCGATGGACACGGCACTCCAGTTGAGGCCTGCTTATCATGTGGTTTTGTAAAAGATGTACTGTATTCTTACCCTGGAACTCTATGCAGTACTGTATAGTATGGTAGCACTGCTGTGCTATATACTGTACATTCTGTGCATCAGATTGTTTGATGTGGGTCATACATGATTTTTTAAAAAATGTTAGCAACTTGTTTTATGCAGAACTGTGCACATTCAAACAGAGGAATTTAGGCCACAATGCTGCACCTGGATCTAGCCAGGGCCTGACTAAGGGGTGGGCTAGCCAGGAAGCTGCCCAGGGTGCCAACCTGTGGGGGCCACCCGGCTCCCGGTGGGCTGCAGTGGCCACCCGGGGCAGGGGCTCTGTTAACTCCTGCAGCACCGGCCAGCAGCGCCCTTCCCCCTGCGGCCGCTGGGCCCTGCACGGCCAGGCACAGCCCGCCCTGGGAGGCCCTGGGCTGCATGCCATTGGCGGTGGCTGGGCTGACAGGGCAGTGCATGCGCCGTGCACCCGCCTAAGCACCCCGGGGGCGGGCCTGCGCATGCACCATGCGCCTGGAGGTGGGGCCGTGCACCCCGGGGGTGGCACTGTGCGGCTGGGGCCAGGGGTGCCAAAATGGCTCGGGCCGGTCCTGGATCTAGCTGCTAGATCTCTCATCCACACACAGAGATTCTGGATTGCCCTGCCTAAAGTTCTGCTCCTAGGTCAAGCACAGGATACACTGGAGATATCAGGCACCATTTTGCTCTCTCTTATGATGATGTAAATCAGGAGTAACTCCATGTCCTGATGCGTGTATACAAGCTGTGATACTGAGTCTATGGAGATGGAGGAGAGGAGGCATATTACCTTCTCTTTCAGACACTTTTCCAAAGTTTATGACCCTTCTGCCACCCTGCAGGCAGCCCCTGTGGTAGTTGCAATCCCATGAGAAGTTTGGTTATGCCCCACGCAGGCTGAGAACTGAACAGCACTGATGGCGGGTCACAAGGGGGCCGGGACACTCCTTGAGAGTTGTCCCTTGGTGGGAGGGGAGTGTGGAGACCGAGAAGGAGAAAAGGGCTCTTGGGAGGAAGAAAGGAGTGAAGAATTCCTCACTGCTGGGAAGAAAGCAAAGACGATGACGACTTTCCTTCTCCTCACACGCACAACTCCTACACCCCAAGTTCTCAAGAAAATGATGCTCAGACGAGACCTAATAGAGCAATGGGCCTTTCTTTCCCCACTGACTTGCCTGCCGGTGGGAGTGGTGACAGAGGCGAGGGGAATGGAAACCAACACAACATGTTCTTTCAGTGGGGGGTGCTGCCAGACATCAGCCCTCGGGGAAGCAGGTTCTACTGGGCAAGAGCCCTGACAGCGCTGTCTCACCTGAGCTCTTTGGATACCCCCAATGTGACAATGTTTTCTGAAATGTGCGCCACTTACATTCCATTCGAATCCTCCAGTGGCGATTCCTGCAGCCGCTCCCGTTCCTGCCAACCCCACGAAGTGCCCGCTGCCGATGTTACTGGCAAACAGAGACGCACCAATCTGGAAACAGAGAGAGAACAGACTTGGGTCACAGATCCTGGGCTCAGGCCCTGGATAAAACAACTGTTTTTGTGACAAATTGTCCTAAAAACCCATGCTGATGTGGTGTTTTGAGACTTCCTGAGATATGAGTGCCTGACTTCCTTGAAGATCCCCCAGTATTTTCTCCTCTTAATTCCCCACACTGCAGCCATCATCCCTACCAGGAAGGCGAATTTAGCAAGGATGTTGCATGTTAACTCAGCCAGCGGGAACACTGGTAATTGATAATACTCCCTCTTCCACCAGAGGCAACCACATAGTTCCCACCTATAGGATATGTCTTCCCTAGCCCCCTAGATCAATCTAGGGAGGCTAATGAGGACGACCGAAATTGCAAATGAAGCGCAGGATTTAAATGTCCCGCACTTGATTTGCATGTTTCCAGCCGGTCACCATTTTAGAAATTGACTAGCCCGAAGTAACTGCCCACATCTACACCCGGCAGTGAAACGGGATTCCAAAATAAAGTCCTAAATCGAATTAGCTGGTATTCCTCCTGCAATGAGGAATGAATTGCGCTTCACTTGCAATTTCGGTCGCCCTCATTAGCCTCCCTAGATCCGTACTCATAGAGAATAGCAACTATCACTATTCCAGAACAAGCAGCCAATGGTCTTTTGGCAACTAGAGCAAAAGGCTGATGGGATATATCTAATCCCCAAGGACAAGTGACTGATGCTTGCCCCTACCAGGAAATTCAGATATAGGTCTTTGGACTTCAAAAGAGACTAAGGCTGGCTTGTATCTCTAATGGGATACACCCTTTTTGCACTTGAATTGCTTCTATCAAAGGGACAATAGGTTAATTGAAATAGATTTTGGCAGCTGTCATCACAGGTACATGACTGCACCCAAGGGCATCTGTGGTACATGTGAGCATGTGAGTAACATCTGATCAAGGATTTGCAAGTGAGGAATGTTGATAGCTAAGACCTATAATATCCTGTATTGATCCCACATAGAGGGTGTGTCTAGACTCCATGGCTCCATCAACGGAGCCATGCAAAGTAGTTTACTCAGCATAGTCAAAGAAGCGGGGATTTAAATAATCCCCACTTTATTAAAATAAAAATGGCCACTGCGTTGTTCTGACAATCAGCCGATTCGGCACAGCGCGGCAGTCTAGACGCAGCAAAGTCAACAAGGGAAGCCTTTTTTGACCGCTATGGTATGCCTCGTGAAACAAGGTTTACCGGAGCAGTCGACAAAAGCTTCCCTTGTCGACCGAGCCGCGTCTAGACTGCCGCACTGTGCCGGATCAGCTGATTGTCAGCACAACGCGGTGGCCATTTTTATTTTAATAAAGCGGGGATTATTTAAATCCCCACTTCTTTGACTATGCCGAGTAAACTACTTTACATGGCTCCATCGACGGAGCCATGTAGTCTAGACGCACCCAGAGAGTAAGATCAGAATATAGCAACTGCTGATTGTACTGAGAGCTTTGGAGGCAGCATAACACAGCACACCATGAGTTACAAGGTGAGGGACTGAAGTATCAGGGGTTAGAGGCTTAAGTTGGAGGGAAAAGACTGGTTTGGATATTGCGAGCAGAGGGTACATCTGTGCTGCACTGATTAGAAATGAAAATTGTATGTCAGTGGAGTGTTTTCTACGCTCTTCGTTGTTCTGCAAGTGCCAGAGAGAGAAAGGGAAACTGTAAAAAGATGAGAGAAGGGAAAAAAAAGGAAAGTTTATAAGGGGGGAGACGGTCTGAGTACTGACCAATTTCTGTTACCCTTTGATAATTAAATTTAATAATCACTATTCATCTCTAATGTAGACCATTCATGTTAAAATATCACAAAGAGCTTAACAACACATACATGGAGTTCCTCTGATTAACACATTTTCCTTATCCACTAGTACAGTAAATTGGAATGAGTTAAAGATCTGTTGTCACAGGGAGAGAGACTCATTGTCTGCCACTGAAAGAAAGGTAGTAGGGGCTAGCGAGGAGGTGGGGGGAAAGAGAAGGGTCTGAAAGCTAAGGAAGGCAAGTTCCTCCAAATCCCTGACCATTGCAGTGAGTTATCTGGCATCGCAAAAATTAATTCAATCTTCCACGAAACATAAGAGATTCAAGTCAGAGTCCTCATAGTTCTTGAAGCTCACGAAAGGGGGATTTGGTATAGAAATTAGCTACGGAAAACAAGGCTTATATTAGTGAGGTTATGTCAAAGCCAGGAATACAATCTACCGCGCCTGGATACCAGTCCTGTGCTTTAGTCACACTTTAGTTCTTCCTGACACCTTTTATACGCAAGATAAGCCAGGTATGCAACAAAACTCAACAGAGCACTCTGTAAATTCCTTGCCTCTCCCCACTTTCCCCTCATTTCTTCATATTGATCTCATGCTTTCTTCCGGTCTTTGTGTGAAGGAACAACTTTCTTTGAGCTGCAGGAAATGTCTGTGTTCATTCAATCCTTGTTTTCCTCACACATTTCCCATGAGTCCTGCCCTCAAGAAACTTACCCTCTGTGTGACTTCCTAAGAGTTTCCATAGTAATGATCTGTGATATAGCAAAATAATAGTTGCATCAGTAAATGAATCAGAGAGGAAGAACAGGCTAATTATAAAGATGAAAGCTCCTTCATGTAGTAAAGAGGAGGGATTCACTGTTCACATGTACATTCAGTCCAGGATTTCTCCTTTGCTTTTCCACTATTGCCTTGAAGTGGTAATTAAGCATTTATCTTCCCTAGAATCTGAGAAAACAACTAAAAATAATGGCTCAGCAATGATATTACATGCTATCTTCTGAGAAGCTCACATCCTCTAAGTTTGCAGAGGATGCCAACCTGGGAGGGGTTGCAAGTGCTTTGGCAGGTAAGGTCATAATTCAAAATGATCTAGACAAACTGGAGAAATGGTCTGAGGTAAATAGGATGAAGTTTAATATGGACAAATGCAAAGTACTTCACTTAGAAAGGAACAATCTGTTTCACACATGCAGAATGGGAAGCAACTATCTAGGAAGGAGTACTGCAGAAAGGGATCTAGGGGTCACAGCAGACCACAAGCTAAATATGAGTCAATAGTGTGATGCTGTTGCGAAAAAAGCAAACACGATTCTGGGAAGCATTAACGGGAGTGTTGTGAGCAAGACACGAGAAGTCATTCTTCCGCTCTACTCTGGGTTGACTAGGCCTCAGTTGGAGTATTGTGTCCAGTTCTGGGCACCACGTTTCAAGAAAGATGTGGAGAAATTGAAAAGGGTCCAGAGAAGAGCAACAAGAATGATGAAAGGTCTAGAGAACATGAGCTATGAGGGAATGCTGAAAGAACTGGGCTTGTTTAGTTTGAAAAAGAGAAGACTGAGGGGGGACATGATAGTGGTTTTCAAGTAATGTACAAGGAGAGGGGAGAAAAATTGTTCTTCTTGGCCTCTGAGGACAGGACAAGAAGCAATGGGCTTAAACTGCAGCAAGGGAGGTTTAGGTTGGACATTAGGAAAAACTTCCTATCTGTCAGGGTGGTTAAACACTGGAATAAATTGCCCAGGGAGGTTGTGGAATCTCCATCCCTGAAGATATTTAAGAGCAGGTTGGACAGGGATGGACTAGATGGTGCTTGGGGGACTGGACTAGGGATGTAACAGTGTAGTCGATTAACCAATAAGCAAAAGCTTATAGGTTAATGTTATAGATTACGTGCATTTCCTGCCTTCCCCCTCAACCAGTAAATTCTTTAGCAGGCTGGCCAGCATCCTGGCTCAGTTCTGGCTCATGCCAGGTACAGGACCTACACTTTAAATGCACAGCCACTCTGAGAGTATTAGGAATGGAGTGGGCTGGCAGTCTTGGCTCAGTTCCAGTTTGCACCAGGCCTGGGAACTCAGGCCTTCCTTCCCCTCTCCACCCGCCCCGCAGACAGGGTCTGCTGCCACCCTGCACTGCTGCCTCTGAATCAGTGACAAGCAGCTGGTCCGCAAGAGAAGCTGGTTTTTAAACTGGCTCCCCTCGTGGACTAACTCCCACCTGGCCCCTCGTGCTGCTACCAGCTCCACCCCCAGGGACTATATAATAGTCGACTAACCAATAAGAATTCATGAGGTTACTTGACTGTTCAATTAACCGATATTTAACATCCCTCACCTGGACTCAATGACCTCTCAAGGTCCCTTTCAGTTCTAGTGTTCTATGATTCTATGATCTACTGTTCTCACTGAGGTCAATGGGAATTGTGGATGTCTGGTACCTCTCAGCATCTGGGCAGTCAGCTTGATCGTGCTTCCACTGATGTGAATAGCCGTGGCCTTTAATGGGAAAGGAGAGGGCTCCAAAGGAAGGAACAATGTTCTGAGCTTTGAAAAAGAGAAGTAGGCAACTTTTCTCCCTCAAACCAAGTTTTTACACTGACCACCAGCAACTGGAACTCGGCTGCGGAACTGGCTGGCCGGGGGCCAAATATGAACTTTTTTTAATCAAAACTCCACTGATACATTAGGGGGAAATTCTGCATCTTGACCTTTTATCTCATCGTCAGCTGTTGTCCACTCACTCCCCTGAAAATAAATTATTAAACCTCATTTTGAGTTATTACGGGGGCAGTCATCAGAAATGATTAACCATAATACCCTCTGATCTCATTAAATCTGTTCCTTCTACCCTTCCTCCTGCTTTAAAAGCTCAAAATAGCCTTTTTTTTAACAGTCACGCTGCACTTTCAACAGCTTCAGGTGACAAAAGCAGACAGTGAACAGCTCAAAGAAACAACATCTCCAGCTAGCACGGCTGGAGTACCGGTAAATGAGGGGCATGTTGGAGCACACAACCTCACAAGAACTTTCCCACCTTTCTGTATTTTCCTGTGTTAATTTTTTAAGAAAAATACAAAGCCAAACAAAAACTATTGCAATTAGCAAAAGATTTCAGTTAACACAAGTGTAGAATCATAGAATCATAGAACTGGAAGAGACCTCAGAAGGTCATTAAGTCCAGCCCCCTGCTCTAGGCAGGACCAATTCCAACTAAATCAACCCAGCCAGGGCTTTGTCAAGCCGAGACTTAAACACCTCTAGGGATGGAGACTCCACTACTTCCCTAGGTAACCCATTCCAGTGCTTCCCCACCCTCCTAGGGAAATAGTTTTTCCTAATATCCAACCTGGACCTCTCCCACCACAACTTGAGACCATTGCTCCTTGTTCTGCCATCTGTCACTACTGAGAACAGCCTCTCTCCAGCCTCTTTGGAACCTCCCTTCAGGAAGTTGAAGGCTGCTGTCAAATCCCCCCTCACTCTTCGCTTCTGCAGACTAAACAGACCCAAGTCCCTCAGCCTCTCATCATAAGTCATATGCTCCAGCCCCCTAGTCATTTTGGTTGCCCTCTGCTGGACCCTCTCTAATGCGTCCACATCATTTTTGTAGTGGGGGGCCCAGAACTGGACACAATACTCCAGATGCGGCCTCACCAAAGCCGAATAAAGGGGAATAATGACATCTCTGGATCTGCTGGCAATGCTCCTCTTAATGCAACCTAATATGCCATTAGCCTTCTTGGCTACAAGGGCACACTGTTGACTCATATCCAGCTTCTCATCCACTGTAACCCCCAGGTCCTTTTCTGCAGAACTACTACTTAACCGGTTGGTCCCCAGCTTGTAACAATGCTTGGGATTCTTCCGTCCCAAGTGCAGGACTCTACACTTGTCCTTGTTGAACCTCATCAGATTTCTTGTGGCCCAATCCTCCAATTTGTCTAAGTCATTCTGTACCCTATCTCTGCCCTTAAGCATATCTACCTCTCCCCCCAGCTTAGTGTCATCCGCAAACTTGCTGAGGGTGCAATCCATCCCCTCATCCAGACCATTAATAAAGATATTGAACAAAACCGGTCCTAGAACCGAACCTTGGGGCACTCCGCTAGAAACCGACCGCCATCCTGACATCGAGCCATTGATCACTACCCGCTGTGTCATTATTCCTGGTTTCAGGACAAAGCAATACAAATTTACAGCCTATTTCTTTGTATTTCTGTTTCTCGCTCTGACCTTCCCTGGAGTTTCTTTGATACAGGAAAGACTTTCTGCTGGAAGATCAGAAGATCAACATGTACTAAGAGTAAATGTGATCAGACGGACAGACAGACAGATCTTAGAATTCAGAACGGTGGAAATAGATTTCCATTGTTTGCTCCATGTCTTTTGTAATTTGTTTCAAGACAGCATTATGAGGACAAAAACATCTAGTTAAAGCAGGTGCTTAGAGCAATGGTGTGTACAACCGGTGTCCTGCATGCAGTTCATCAAAGTAAGCTGCTGGCAGGTCACCAGATATGTTGTTTATCTTGTGTCCACAGGTATGGCTACCCGTAGCTCCCATTGGTTCACCATTCCCAGCCAATGGGAACCGCAGGTACATGCTGGACACTGCTTCCCACAGTTCCCATTGGCCAGGATACAAAGTAAACAACCTGCCTGGCAGCCTGCCAATAGCTCACCCTGACGAGCTATGGGCAACATAGTTTAGGACAGGCATTTCAAACTTAAAGCCTACTGAGGGCTGCACAGATGAAAACCGATAGCTTTCAGGGCCACCTAGGGTTCCCTGATGGGTTGTCGAGCAAAAAAACAACAATAACAAAAAACGCATTTTAGCTGCCAAGCAGAAGGCACCAGCACTGGACACCTGGCACCTTAGGGCGACCAAAGAAAATGTACTTTGTCAGATAGTCATCGTTATTTATTATTATAGATTATATTTTAAGTATGTTTTATAATATTACCATAATTTGATGTGCAACATTGTTATTTGCTCATATGGGACGGTGTGAGCACAGCAGCTAGCTGTGAGCACCTGCTGGAGAGCCCAGCGCAAAGCACCAAGCCGGCCATGAGCGTGTGCACAGAACAACCTGGCCAGCCATGAGCAATTGCTGTGGCCAGAGTGGCCCAGCTAGCGGCGATCTGCACTCGGCCACATGCTCCGAGCAGGCAGTGGGCCACACTTCATTCTTGTATTAAAATGTTCTGGCAGGCCACAAAAAATTTTGATTGGAAACGTGTTTGACATGCCTGGTCTAGGGCATTCTACTCATAGTTAGAGCTGGGATCTTCAAAGAACTTTGATTCTCTTAGGCTGCTTGGTCACTTCCAGCTTTGTTCTAACAACATCATAGACATCATGGCTTGTATGAAGCAGAAAAACTGGAGCTTAAATTTTGGATTGTCCCCAGTAGGACTAGATACTGAATCTGATCAGTCAGAATTGGTGGGTGCTGTAATATAACCCTGCATTAGCTAAAAGATTCTGACCTATTTTCCAAACTATTCCATGTTTACTCATGATTGTCCTATGTCCTTTCATGAAAGGCCAGCATTACATGTTCCAGGAATCTGGCCATTAATTACCTCCCTTTACATCAGAGGTATGACAATTGAGGCCTGCTGTGGTTTGTTCTTTTGTCTCCTCTGTACTGATCTGAAAGATACAGAGCTTTCACAAGCTGCAAAGCCCCGGGGACATACTTGCCCCACCTTTTTCCCTGCTGAGGGATTTGCCAGGAGAACGGGTCCCTCCACCAGTTAGCATTGTGACTACGTTTTCCACGAAGAATGGACTGAAACTAGGAGAGGGCAGTGGGGTTTGCAAAGGAAGAAGTTAATTGTTCAGCTAGTGAGTGATAGTAGAAAAAGAAGAGATGAAAGATAAGGGAACGAGGAGGAGGAGGAGGAGGAGGACTGGTGACAAGGAAACACCAGGTTAAAAAAGTGAACTGGGAAAAGAGAAGGAAAGGAAATGTGGAATATTAACTAGTTTAAAATTTTTTGACAAGGACTCACTATTTGGGAAAGCACCATCAGGATGCCGCTATACGAAAGTAATGATGTTTACATGTTATTCATTAATCTATTCACCTGACTATTGTCATTAACTGTTTGATGCCCAGAAGTCCTAGTGTTTGCTGCCCTACAGGCATCATAAGGATCCTGGAAATCCTACCTTTTGCCTAGTAGCCTAACTGAAAAATTCCCTACCCCCTTCAGTGTGCTAAACAGACTATGCACATACTTCTGACGTCATGCTGTGCCTCTTTTGGTCATGACTTTACTGTTGTAGAATGAAACTGGTTCATCTACTGCATTCTGTTGGGACACAGAAGCATACAAGTGCAAACCCACAGCCCTTCCCATCCTTAACTGCTTGGGAAACCAGCATATTGCTTAACGCAGGGATGGGCACACATTTTTTAAGTGGCCCTGGGCAGCCCCGGAAGGGGCGGGGCCTCAGGTGGAAGGGGCGGGGCCAGGACCCTTCCGTGCTTCCCTGCCCACAGACCCTGACTGGTCTCGAGTGGGGGAGCGCAAGAAGTCTTTGCGCCTGCCCCCACCCTGAAAGAACCACACCTAGCAGTTCCCTGTAGGTGCCCATGCCCCTGGCAGTGGAAGAAAATTTCACGTGCTCCCCCCCTGCTGCCCCCAGGTCAATCTGGGCGGGGGGCAAAGGGAGCATGCGAAGTCTGCCCTGAACCGCAGCTGGCAGGTGACTCTAAGGGCCAACCCCTGTGCAGGGCAGGAGGAGACTTTGCGCGCTCCCCCTGCTCCTGAGCTAATCAGAGCTTGGGGGTGAGGGAAGAGCGTTAAATCTCTTCCCACCCTGTGTCCCCTCCTGCAAGGAGCACGGGATGCTTCTAAGTGCCATGCAGTCCTTGCTAGGGTTGCCAGGTGTCCTGTTTTTACCCGGACAGTCTGGTAATTGCGTCTTCTGTCCGGTTAAAAAAAACCCAGAAAATACCGGACATGCAAAATGTCCAGTATTTTCTGTTTTTCTCGGATGGAAGTCCGGTGGGGATGTTTTCCCCCTGCCACATCTGAAGGGGAGGGGCGGGGGTGTCTCTTGGGCCACTTTAAAAACTTCCACTGGCCTCCGCTGCAGTACAGCCAGATACTTCCAGTTCCTCTCCTGCACATGGGAGAGGCAGGCACAGGAAAGCAGGAGGGAGAAGTTCCACATGCTGGAGCCCTGCAGTGAAAGCGGCTGCAGCTCCTCCCCAGGCTCAGGCGGCTGCTGAGGCTGCCAGCAAAACTCCTTTTGCCATCAGCAGGTGTGTGGGAGGAGAGGAGGGGGAAGGAGGGATCTGTTCCCAGAGCGGGAGGGAAGAGAAGCCCCTGAGCCCCTTCTCTGCATTAGGGCACCTTTGGGAATGAAGGGGAAGCCACAGCAGGGCCAACTTCTCCCCCACTGCCCCCCATCTTCCATGAATAGGCTGGCTAGCCTCTGCCAGACTGGAGCCTTACCAGTTACGGAGGCATGCAAACCCACAACCCGCAGGACTGGAGGGAAGGGGGGGAATACTTTGCAGGAGTGCAAAGGACGAGAATCACCCCCAGCCCCTCCCCTGCATGGGGTGCGTTTAGGAAGGAAGGGGGGGCCACAGCGAGGCAAGCCCCAGACCTCCTTCCCTGCGGTAGGCTGGCTGCAGCAAGGAGCAGTGTTGTGTAGCCCTAGCTAGCCCTATGCTGGCCGCAATGCCTCCTTAACTGTTAAGGAAGAATGCGGGACCTGAGAGAAAGGCTTGGGGGGGGGGGGGGGGAAGAATCCCTTGAAAGAGGGGAAGAAAGGGAAGCCCCCCCACACACACACTTCCCTGCATGGAGTTAGGGTTGCCAGGTGTGCAGTTTTCACCTGGACAGTCTGGCAATTGCGCCTTCTGTCCAGCAAAAAAAATACCAGATACGCAAAATGTCCAGTATTTTCTGTTTTTCTTCAATGGAAGGCTGGCGGGGACATTTTTCCCCTGCTGTGTCTGTTTTTTTTTGCATGACCAATGTCCTCACCATGTTCGAGAATTTTCCTGAAAGTATCTGCCAACCCTAGTCCTTGCAGGGCAGGGGCAGGGGAAGGGCCGGAGGAGACTTCACACACTTCCCTCTGTGCCCAGACCCTAACTGGCCTGGGGGTGGAGGGGTGGGAAGCATGAAGTCTCTTGCTCTCTGCCCTCCAGGGTTGACTCTAAGCGCTGCATACTTCCCCATCCCTAGGCCCTGCCTGGGGGCACGGGAGTGGCAGGACCTCCACAGGCCAGATCAACTCGCTTCGCAGGCCAGAGCTGGCCTGCCGAGGCCCTTTTGCCCACCCCAGGCTTAGCATCTCTGCGAATCTCATTGTGCATCTAAAATCACATTCTGCATCTAAAAATCTCATTGTCCATCTCTCTTTAAATGTTCTACATTTTGCATTATTAGGTAATTTTTAAGTCCCACACAATTCTTTTACTAAAAGAGAGGGATGTGCATCTCTCAAGAATCATAGGCTTTGTCGCACTGTGGAATCACCCCTGCATCTGCCCTCCCCCCACTTGTTGCAATGCAGTTATTTACCTCTTCACGCCTTCAGTTGTTCAGGCTTGAAGGGATTTCATACAAGCAGAGTGTGTGTGAGAACAACCAGTTTGATGCTTTTGCCCTTCCAGTCTCAGATATGCAGGCACCTGATTCAGTGCCTCCCATCTTTGGGAAGAAACATCAGACTGGTGAGCGTTGGAGAAATCTATAGCTGTTTGATTTACTGCATTGTTTCTTTCCTATCAAAGCTACCATTGTTGTTCACCCTAAATCTGCCTCTAGGCCAAGACTAGAAGTACCCATTCCACTTAGGGACAAAATATTTATTCTCAATGGCCACCCATTGACTGCTTACAACATTATTAAATTCAACACACAGGTAGCATTTTGAGTATACAATAATCCACTGGACACAACGATCAGAGAAACTTATCCAATGGGCAACAGCAATGTGTGACTGCAATAAACTGGGGTGAAAATTATCTGAATGTCCTGATTCTTGACTGCTGAATGTAAACTCCTCGTTTACTCTTGCCCTAAGCGTTGATCTGTCTGACCGTAAGTTAAAATGTCACTGACAAGAGAGCAAATTTAATTTCTTTTTTCAGGATAACACACTTTAGTTTGCTTATATTTCCCAGTTACCATTAACTAACCTCTTTGCAGTTAACAATAACTTCTGATCCCCAGAGAATTTGTGTTCTTTGGCTTCTCTGCTTCGTTAACACTTACTTAAGAATAGATTAGGTTCTGACATCTCTTTGTGAACCACACAGCTCCTTGGTATTTAAAACCTTGCCTTGACATTTTTATTATTGTGTATGTTTATTTCCAAGGCCCTGTCAATACTGACAGATTAGCCACTTACCCAGGGTATCAAGATTTTTGTTTGTCCAAGAACAAAGAAATACTTCCCTACAACTGGTAAGACAATGCACTGCCTTCAGCCAAATATCTGTTTGAACTCCTCACCCCTCTACCTGAGGAGGGTAGGGAAGGAAAATTCCATTTCCCTGGTCAAAGGTTATGAAGTTGAAAGTTGGCTTTTGAAAGGAGCCAAAAGTAGCTGGAAGATCACTTAGAGCCCATAAGGGGCTGATATCTTTTACTGAACCAATTTCTGCTCATGAGAGAGACAATCTTTCCCACTTACACAGAACTCCTCTTCCAGTCTGTGAAAGGTGCCCCCAGCATCACAGCAAAATGCAAGGTGGACTAGATTTTTTTAGCACCAGTAGTTCATATTGCATGTACCCATTCAAGGTAGATCATCCCATTAGCACCTCTGCAGTCTTAGGTCATACATGTGTTTCCTGAACACCTGGGCCTGAATCCCCAAGAATAAAAACAGAGCAGGTGGACAGAAAGGTCACAGATTCCATGGCCCCTGGGAATGAACCGTGGTGCATTTATAACTCTGACAAACAAGGACAATGAAAAGCTTAAAAAACAATGAATAGTCTACTAGCACCTTAAAGACTAACAAAACATGTAGATGGGATCATGAGCTTTCGTGGGCACAGCCCACTTCTTCAGATGACCAGAGTGTTAGAAGTCCAGATTCAAGAATAAATAAGGATATGAGGAAGGGGGGGTGGGAGAGAAAGAAAAAAAGAAAAGAGGAAAAAAAGGAGGGGAGGAAGAAAAAAAAGAGACTGCAAGTAGATAATCTTCAGAGGGGTGGCCAAGTTAGTCTGTAACAGGAAAAACTTAAAAAACAACCAATAATCTAGCAGCACCTTAAAGACTAAATAGTTACAAGAGGCTGATAAGAACCATTAGTACCTCCATTGTTTGGTTGGTAGCTTAAGTCATAAGATGTGGAAAGTAGTGTGCAAGCCAGGCAATGTCTTTGTTCATACCGTTTGCATAAAAATTGAACTTGTGACTGAAGTTAAGTTCCAACCCTTCTGTGTGTATTTGGCTTGTAGAATTTGCCTGAAACAAAACTTTGACTTGGAGACCCATTAATGAGTGTCCAGGTAGAGTAAAGTGTTCTCCAACAGGTTTCTGTGCGTTGCCTTTTTGGATATCTGATTTGTGTCCATTAATTCTTTACCATAGAGATTGCCCAGTTTGGTCAATATACATGGCAGTGGGGCATTGTTGGCATTTGATGGCATAGATCACATTAGTGGATGTGCAGTTAAATGAACTTCTGATTTGGTGGCTGATGTGGTTGGCTCCAGGGATGAAATCGCTGGTATAGGTGTGTGGGCAGAGTTGGTACCAGGGCTGATTGCAGGGTGGATTCCTCGATGATTATGATGGAGGTATGTTGCATGGTTATCGGAAAGAATTTGTTGTGAGTTTCATCAAATCCTCTCATTATCTATTGAAACTACTGAATCTAATCCAGTAGAACTCTGCTGAGTTAAGAGGAGCAATACTAATGGATTAATTGGGCCCACAGACTGGATAGAAAAGCTAACCAATACACAATATGAACCTCAACGTGGTAAATGCCAATCATCCCCAATTCCCATTAAAGTCATTTTCTGAGCCAAACATTTGAGTCAAAAGTGGGCAGATTTTGCCCAATTCAATTGCATTAACCCCCTGTACAGTTAGAGATGATAGCCACAGAAGAGAAAGTGATTTGTCCATTCACATAAAGCAAGTCAGTATTAGGGATGTAATACTGTAGTCGATTAACCAATTAGCACAAGCATATAGGTTGATGCTATAGACTACACACATTGCCCTCTCTCCCCCCACTAGTACATTTTTTAGCAGGCTGGCCAGCAGCCCAGCTGCATTCTGGCTCACAATGGTCCAGAATCTACTCCTGCTGTGGTTCTGCATTTAAATGTATTAGAACCCAAGTGAGTAGGCAGCCTGGCTCAGTTCCAGCTTGTGCTGGTTCCAGGAGCTCAATGCTTTCCCCCTGCCCATGCTCCAGACAGGGACTGGTTTTTCAATTGGCTCCCCTCGCAGACCAGCTCCTGCCTGGCACCCTGCACTGCTGCCTCTGATACAGAGGCAGCAGTGTGGAGTGGCAGGGGGCGTCTCAGGAGTGGGGCCAGAGTGCACTGGCTGCTTGGCCCTGCCCCCGGGGACTATAGAATAGTCGAGTAACTGATAGGAATTCATGAGGTTAATCTTCTGTTGAATAAATCAATATTTAACATTACTAGTCAGTATCAGACATTAGTTCACAGGGCTGTCAATCTCTTGTCCAGAGAGACAAGGAGGGTGAAGTAATGTCTTTTATTGATAATATATTTTTATTATCTTACCCATCTTGTCTCTCTAATAGCCTGGAATTGACACAGCTACAACTATTTTGCAGATAGTCCTTCATCTAACTTTTTAGCTTACTACTGTGCCATTAACTTTAACAGCATAACTGTTCTAATCAGGAAGTAGTCTTTGAGAAGCCACAACAAGTGACTTCCATGCTTGTGGAATCAACAAAGAAAAGGGAGAAAACACCATTCTCCTCCCTTTTCTTAATCCTCAACCTATGCCTGTAGCTGCTAAGCATAGCAGGGAACAGCATGACAACTGAAGGCATGAAACTACTCCAATGAAAACTTAATTTCTATAACAGTTTAGAAATATATTTGCTTTCATTCTCTATTGCTATGTCTACACTACAGAGTTTTTTTGGAAATAGGAATAAGGAATAATTCCTTTCAAGTAGGAATAAGGGATACTCCGGAAAAGGGCTTATTTTCCAGAGAATCGCGTCTACACTGGCGCTTTTCTCCGGCAAAAACCCCGAGCCGGAAAAAAGCAGCAGCCATGTAAATGCAAATGCCGCGGGGGATATTTAAATCCCCCGCGGATTTGCAATTCCGAAGTGTCTCATTAGCATCCCTTTTCCGGAAAGGGATGCCAATGTAGACACAGCCTGAAAGAACAGAGGGGTTTTCCCAGTGTAGGTTTTCCTCATTCTACGAGAGAGAATGTGTTTTGTGCAAGAGTTCTTTCGCAAAAAGGTGTATGTGGACGGGGAAGGGGGGGGTGTTGTGCAAAAAGAGGAAAGAGGAAAAAGCACAGATGCTCTGGTGGCCATTCTGTGCATAGCAATCAGAGCTTACTTGCGAGAGAGCATCCATGCAGTCTGGATGCTCTCTTTCCCAAAGTGCATCACTTTTTTGATGCACTTCTGCAGTGTGGATGCTTTCTTGCACAAGAAGATTTTGCAGAAGATCTCTTCCAATAAAAGCTTCTTGCGCAAAAAGCCTGCACTCTAGACATAGCCTCTGTCAGAAAGCAATGAATCATGCAGGCATGTCGCAGTATGCCATATTGAAAAGGGGTGGGGAGGCTCTATTTATAAAACAACATCCACATCTACAGGGTCCCCTGGAACTTCCTCACATAGTTATAATCACACATGGCACTGTCCCAGGGTGAAACCAGGAAGTGGCACTTGGCTAAAATATTACATATTGCATTTGCTGCCACAGCGTGACGCTGGTATTTCTGGGTTTGTTTTAACTTTTAATATTTGCTCCCCTTCTATCTATTTGTACTAGTTTGCCATGAGTCCCACCCAGGCTATAAAACTAGGGAAAGAGTTTTTCAGAATTTGACATTCCCTTTCACAGAGTATTGTCAGTGCAGTATTGTTAATATAAAAGTTTAGCTGGGGATTTGAGTGCTTGCCATGTCTTTTACTTTACTGTTACCTGATCCTGCGTAGATAGGAAAAGATTTCCTGTTATGTTTGTGTTTCACAGCCAGGGATTAATGAGATGGTACAAGGATAGCACAGGAATGTAGATCCTCAGCTGCCAGGAGCTCACAGAAAAGGGAGACAAAGGAGGCTTGAAGCAAAGGCTGATCCTAGAGATAATTCTGGGAGTGCAGGATCATCCCCTCTGGCCTCAGATCCGCCTCCTACTGGGGCAGGAGCTCAGGTGATGCAGAGCTGGCCACATTGCTTTGTATCCCTGGGAGAGCCCCCCCATGCCTGAGGAATTCCCAGATGTGGCTTTAGAGCCTTGCAAGGGGGTTTACCCAGGCCTGAGGGTTCTGATCCAGGGCGGTTTTGTGTTGCAGACTCTGGGTTGGATTCCCCACCGCTTGCACCTCGTGCCTTCATTTGCATCTGTAGAAGGTGACAGTGTTTTATGCTCACTAATCACAGGTATAAAGAACTGCGCAAGGTGCCAAGCAGCAGAGAATCAGGCCTCCTGCATTTACTGTCAAGTGGGCAGGGGTCCTGATTCTAGGCTTGCCAGATGCTTTCACCCAAAATCCCGCACATGGCGGAAAAAAACTTGGTTGAGCAAAAAAACAAAAACAAAAAAACACGAGAACAGAAAAAAGGTAACTGCGCCTATAAGATTCCCCACGCTCCTCGCTTGCCGCCGCCAATGCCAGACGTGGCAAGGGAACAATGGCCCCACTGGCCTTCCTTCCAAGAAAAACAGAAAATACCAGACATTTTACATGTCCAGTACTTTCTGGGGTTTGTTACCAGACAGGCGCCAGAAATAGCAGACTGTCCAGGCAAAAACCAGACACTGGGCAACCCTACCTCATTCACCGCTGCATTATCCAGTTTCATGGCAGTGCCACTCTATTGAGTAAGCAAAACAAGTGTACCTTAAAATAACTTTGAGATCCTTTATTTCCCAATGGTTTCTATTAGGACTTGGATTTCCTCAGTCCTTATCTACTGAGGAGATTCTCTTCCTGCTGGGAAATACAATGCTCTTATAATTAAAATGGCAGCCCCAACCCCTCCCCAGTTCAGGCAACACTTAGGGGAGATGCTGGTACAGTGGCAGGGGATTCTGATAACTGTTCTGAAAGTCCCCACAGTCATGAAATATTTCTCTAGCTCTCTAAGGTCTCAGTCTCGTGACTGGATTCATCTGGACAAGAGAGTCTTGTATCAAGACCAATTCAAGAGCACACAGGTCCAATTGCAGGATCAAGGCTTGCAAAGGTAACAAATCACTGAAGTTTTCCTTCCAAGCTCAATGGCAAAGATGCTCGTGAAAGTACCATATCAGTGACACCTAGTCAATGCATCACATTTGTCTAGAAGGTTTTCTGCTTTGCCAGGCAGCTTCATTCGCTAAAGAGAAAGTGACCTAATAGAGAGAGCACTGGACTAACTCAGGTGACTGGATGCTATTCTCAGCCCTACCACTGGGCTACTGGATGATTTTCAGAAAGTCACTTCGCCTGTCTGTGACTCGGTTTCCCCCATCTTAAAACAGGGCTGATGATACTTAACCGCTTCTGTAAAGAGTTTTTTGCTCTACAGCAGAAGTGAGCTATATAAGTGCTAAGTACTGCTATTATAAACGTACACTCTGATTAGTTATCAACAATTTATTGTGAACATTCCAGGGTTGTCTCGTTGCCGTGTTACAGCCAAGGACTAGATTTGCACAATCACAGTGGAGGCAATAACAGCAGCACCCCAGAAACCACACCTACAAATCAATTCCTCCCTGTACCTTGCACCTAACAGCGATCACCTCACATGAGCCTGGCCCCTTGGAGGAAAACTTTAGTGGGTCCGAAGAAAATAGTAAGTACAAGGCATTGAGTTAAATGCTGAAGCGATAAAGTGATGAGCAGCCTAACATGCCTAAGGAGTGAAAGTACACAATATAGTACACAATATAGACTCACCGGCCACCACACCATACTCCGTCCAGCTAGGAAGAATCCACCCACAGTCCCTCGGTTTGTTGAGAGCATAGCCTGGAAAAAGAATAGTTAAAATTTTCAGCTCCAATAACCAACTACCAGGGCAGTGAAGAGAAAGGAGAATCAAAAGGACCAAGAAAAAGCTTAAAGAGAATAATATAACCTGGCAATGGCTGACTAATTGATTCTTGCATCCATCTGTAAATTAACCACTCACGCTTTTATTGCTTCAACTTTTATTACAAGAAGCCTGCAAAATCCAGCTCTAAATACCGAACATGTTAAAATATAATGAATGATACACTAAAAATAAAGCACAAGAAATGTCTCACTGTCCACAAGGTCAAACTGCCACTCATGGGAGTACCGCTCCAGGGGAGCAGGCCTCAAAACGAATGATGTAGCATGAGGTTTATGTTCTTGCACTAGAAATAACATGTCCAGCTTTCTCACTCAATACTAGCATGCTCCAGAGTTTTCCCTGCAGGAATCCACTGCCTGACAATTTAACCTTTCCTGTTCTGTCTGATAAGATCACCAAGGGGACTCAAATCCATCTTGATACCTTCTCAGAGTGGCTAGTTAAGAATTACTTTCCTCACTCTCAGTTTGTATTTATCAGGAGTGACTTTCTGGGAAGTTTCCCTCATGTTTTCCACAGGGCCTGATCCAAAACCCTTAGCAAATAATGGTATTCCCAGTCCTTTGGCTGAGGCCCACAGAGAGAGAGTAAGTGAGCCAGATCACTGACCCTAATAGAGAAGCAAGAAAATAAACAGGGGCATGATTCACTACATACAATAGTTGAACCAAAAGAGACATTTAACACAAAGATTTTTAGAAACTATTCAGAACTAGAAACTTCCACACTCCAGTGCCTGACCTGCCACCTGCCAGCCCTCTTCTGCCCCAGGAGTTCATGGTACAAAGAATTACAGTCATTAATAAATTACAATAATCAAAATTCAGGTCACATTGTACCTGTAAGGCACAAGCCTGGTTCCCTTTCAAGAGCCAAAGGAAGTGTTTTGCTACACCGCTCCTTAGAGGAGAGCGTGCTACATCTGCCTGGGTCTATGGCAGCCTGGCTAGCTGGTGTGGGCTGATGCAGGGCTCATGGTTCTGCCTTTTTCCTCATTCTTCCCGGCTTTTTGAGGTTGTTTGCACCCCAGCACGGATGTGAAATGAAGAAACAGTTTCATGAAAGGTCTGGGACCTCACTTGTGTTTGGCCTTGGGGGGCGGGTGGCAGAGGATAAAAGGACAGGCTGTCTGGTACAGTCCAACCCCTGGTGTCCAATTCACTCAGCCAGAGGGACCAGGGCAGGTACTTCACGACTTCAAAGTGCTGAACAAACATTAACTAGTTCACAGGCCTCCAAAGTTAAAATCACTTTTCAAAACTCAGGCTGCTAATGCAGACGATTTTGTCTGCAGCTGCCTGCTCTGTTCTTGGGCATGGACGCCTGGTGATCTCCGGGGAGCGCACAGCCGCTGAAGGGCAGGGCTCCCTGTCTCGCTCTGCTTGCTGCTGGCTTCTCCAAGGGACGAGCAGAATTCTCCCCAAGGACGGTCTCTGATCTCTCCTCCGAGAGAACACACTCTGCTCCTGAAAGGGGCATCAGCTCTTTAACCTAGTGGCACACACGTGCGCTCCACTAAGGCAGCATCAATGCAAACACTCTCTGCCCTTTCCCTCTGAACATTGCAGTATCTATCAAGACTTATTCTAGTAGGACAATATATGCCTCTCATCCACACGGTGAGAAACATTTCTCTAAGGCTGCACTTTGTGTACTTCCCTCTGCATCATGAGCCTGCTTCTGCCAGAGACACAGTCCTATCTGGGCTTTAAACAGAAGAGACCCCAACCACAGCAGGACTCCGCACTGCTATATGTTCTCAGAGTCTAAATGCACCTGCTCTGTGCAGTGAAATTTACTGACGGAAAGCTGACCTTGTCGGGGGTCTCATCCATTTCACATCCATCCTGCAGCAATGCCCATCCGCCGCTCCATTACTGTCTTTCCCCAACCCTCAGCTCTACTCTAGTCCCCTCCATTTGCAATTCAGTCCAGTGCTCACCCCCTTCCTATCTCAGTTCACCCCACTGCAACCCCCATTTACCCCTCCTCTCGCACTTCACCCCAGTTCCTACCACCACCAATCCCCAGAGCAGTCTCCTCTGCTCCAGTGCCCCAGAGTCCATTCCCATCCCGTTCCCACCTCTACCCCCACTCTGTTTCTTACCAGGTCCTCACTCTCATCTGCTAACAAAGCCCATTTTACCATTATTCCAGGCTCCATCCATTGGCCCTTTTTAATAATCCCAGCCCCATCCATACCCGTCCTTTACCCCGGCCCCATCTATCCTGCTTTGCACTACCATCTCATCCTCTTCACCCCCAATTCAGGTCTCACGCCAAGTCCGACTGTCCCGCTGACACCCAAGTTAATCCTCATCCTGCCATCTCCCAATGAAGCAGCAGGGAATGTATACCATGCCATTTTAATTTATTATGCCATTTCCCCCAACAGCCAGTAAAGCACGCTTCCATTAAGAAAGAAAAATCCAGACGTACCCATAGTCCCACTGCTAGGACCACCACGAAATAGATGACAATGACTGAAATATCAGCAGGGTTATTGATTTTTTGGGAGGAGTCCATCTTGCCTGCTTCTCCAGCTCCTTTCCTCCTCCTCCGCTTCTTATATCCTCTCTCCCAGACTTCGGGTTAATGATAAACTCCTGTCGTCCCCCTCTGTCTTGTATAATAGATAACTTTACATTCACTTTTTTTTTCCTTATGGGTACAGATCGAAGCTGATGCTTTTTCTTCCGCTGTAATTTTTCTCCAAAGAACTGCCCCTCTATGACAGCGGTTGCTGATTTCAGAGCCAAAGACCAACCCAAATTCACATCCCCTGCTCAAGGTGCTCAGAGTTGTTCCAGCTGTAGAGCAGGTGTCTGGCAAAGAATGAGCTGTAGAAGGAGTGGCTTGGACATAATATACCTAGTGTATTCACCTCACTGTTTGCAGATACTCCTACTGGAGAGGTTGTTCCTGTAAATCTGGTCATGGAATTAATTGTTTCCTTGACAAATTGATACTTAGAGCAAGCCCAAAGAAAGGGTGACTGATACCTGGGGAAACCCCACAGCTTCATGAGCTAATTCTCCTGATCTGCCATCTCTCATCCCAGTAGGAACACACAAAGGAAGTACAGCCCAGCATAACTGGAATAAGACCATAGGAAGACATTCTTGTTCTCTTACATCTAGACCTTGGTAGCAATGTGTCTCTGCCATAAATTTGAGATCCAGAAATGAATCTTTGCACTCTCCCCCTACCACCCCGGGTCCAGAACCACGGTTTTTGTTCTAATTCTGATTTCAAATAACCTCAAAGTTTCAATGACGCTTAAGTATGATCCTATCTGCAGTTATTTATTCTTTCTTAAACTTCTGAATCAGACTTAACAAAATGACCAGATGCAAAAGAGAACTCAGAGATATTGGGCAGGCTGTGATGAAGCACAGAGTTTCTAAGGCTATGTCTAGACTGAAAAGAAAAGTCAGAAAAAGATACGCAAATTGCGAACCATAATTTGCCTACCTTTTTTTTTGCTTTTTTCTTCGGAAGCAGCTTTTCCAAAATTTGGCCCCTCTACATGGAGCCAAATTTTGGAAAAACTTCCTCTTTCAGAACATCCCATCTTCCTCATGCAATGAGGGATACAGGGATGCCGAAAGAACACATCCGCTTTTTCAGAAACTGTTCTGAAAAAGCGGACACATTCCTTGGCAGAGCTTTTCCAGGATGCCGGAGGTCCTCAGAGTAGACATAGCTTTAGTCAGGCTAAGTCTAGACTACGTAGAATTTGCATATCCTCTTTCGAAAAATAAAGTAGTTTAGATGTGCCCTCAGTGAGAAACAGTCCCTGAAAAGGGAAGTTTCCTCTGGAGATCCCTCTCTCATTGAGCGGGAGGTGAGGGTGACAGCTAAGCTCAGAGGGGTGTAGAAGATGTAGGCAATAGACAGCTGCAAGAATTTTAAGATTCTAGTGAAATTTGAAAGTCTGTCTCCACCTCTACTTTGCCCTACACAATCATAATTCATTTACAGTTCAGTAGGCTGCCAGCGGGGGATTGATAGCCACATTGTATTTACCCTAAACAGAATGAACAGTACAGAACATACAAAGCGTATTAGGCTTAATTCTGATCTTATGCTGGTTATGTTGCTGCCTCATTGACATCTGTGAAATTATGCCAGATTTTCAGTGGTGCAACTGGGATCTGAATCTGACCCTCTGTTGTTAAGGAATCCTTTCCAAGGTGTAATTATCCTGTCTCCTTCCCCTCTACCTCCCCGAAGCAGTAGCTGCTAAAGAGGAGAGTATCTGTATGTAAAATACCACAACAGAAGACATGGATTGGAAGTTACAGAGTAAAACAAGAACCCCACCTTTCTCGTTTATACATTGCAATGAAATAGGCACCTATAATTTTCCTACAAGATGCTGTTCTCTGATAGTTTAGGCACCTCTTCAGTACAGACTTTAATTTATTCTACAGACAGGCAAAAATGAAAATACTGTTTGTAGAGACAAAGGGGGGAAAAATAGCTCATTCCTGCCAGTGCTTACCACCCACAATTCCCTTTAACTTCGAACTTTCCTGTTGTCTCCTCCAAAGAAAGAGGTCTTATTTACTAACCCTAATTACCAGGCCACAGTTTGTGTAAGATAGGATGTAGCTGGCCTTTCATACAAAGGCCCACACAAAGGGATTCGCATGTGTCCTTGTAACAAATGAATTGTTTTGTTTTCACTCATTCTTAGTTCATGAATTGAATTCCGATTTCTGCTCCTGTAGCCACAACAAAGTTTAAGATAAGAAAATAGTAGATTCTTAGTGCATATGAGCCTGATTCTTCACTATTTTCCTTGACTTGGTTTCGTTCTGCTTTCTTCATGTCAGATGTGAGTGTAACTAGGATGCTGATTTCAGAGGGTACGTCTAGACTACATGCCTCTGGCGACAGAGGCATGTAGATTAGGCTACCCGACAGAGTAAAATGAAGCGGCGATTTAAATAATCGCCGCTTCATTTAAATTTACATGGCTGCCGCGTTGAGCCGACAAACAGCTGATCAGCTGTTTGTCGGCTCAGCGCGATAGTCTGGACGCTCCCCTGCCGACATCAAAGGGAGTTGTCGACAACCCAGGTATGCCTCCTGGGATGAGGCATCAAAGGGATGAGGCATACCTGGGTTGTTGACAACTCCCTTTGATGTCGGCAGGGGAGTGTCCAGACTATCGCGCTGAGCCGACAAACAGCTGATCAGCTGTTTGTCGGCTCAACGCGGCAGCCATGTAAATTTAAATGAAGCGGCGATTATTTAAATCGCCGCTTCATTTTACTCTGTCGGGTAGCCTAATCTACATGCCTCTGTCGCCAGAGGCATGTAGTCTAGACGTACCCAGAGTGTCAGGAAAAGACCAGCTGTGAGACACAAACATAGCACTTGTGTCTCTGTAGCCTCCTACCTACAGTTCACACAGAGTCCCACAGAGGTGTACTCAGAACGTCAGCACTAGGCAGACAGCCTTGCATGCACACATCACAGACAAAGCCAGCCTATGAAATTCATTGCTGCAGGCAGTCATACGCTCCGGGACTAGCTCGGTGTTGCTCAGCAACTGGTGCTTGGACCAGCGCCAGTCCCAGAGACTTTCCTGACACAGTGTAGGAAGGCAGGAAGCCAGTCCCCGCTATCAAGAAGGTTGAGAAACTCTGGTCAAGCTGGTTTAAAAAAAAAAAAAGGCAAACAACATTTGTACGGATGCATGCACAGACAGGAGAATCTAAACTTCCTGCTGCAAGGGGAGACTTTCTCTACAGAGGGAAAGAAAAAAAATCTCTTCCATCCCAAACTCCGGAGTCGGGCATTCACAATTAGGGCGGCGCATTATTTGGCATTTTTAGCCTCCTGATGTACTTGGCTGGGCACTAATGCAACCAGGCAGGGCTGGCCCACAACATTTTGATGCCTGAGATGGGGAGCTCAAATGACGCCCCCTCGCTTGGGCCAAAACTTTGAAAGGTCTCAATTCTGCCTCCTTCCTGTTCTACTCCTCCCATGGCACTGCTCTGCTACCTACATATGCCGCAGCAGCAGACACAGTTTTCTATGCTCTGGGTTCTAGTGGCGCCCCCCCCCCCCCTTTACAGTCTGGCACCTGAGGCAGCTAGGTTTACCAGGTAGTCATAAAAAAATACCAGACACACTTCATGGGCGGGGGAAGGGACCGGCCGGGAGGGCAGCGGTGCTGGCCGGGCGGAGGGGGGGTGGGAAACGGAGCTAACGGGGGAGGCAACAGAGCTGGCCAGGGATGATGGGGGGGCTGACGGGAAGCAGGGCTGGTCAGTAGGGGGAGGGTCGGGTGGAACAGGGCTGGCCACGGGATATTGGGGGGGGGGCAGCCGGCAGGGGTGGAGCTGGCCTGGGGAGCTCAGGAGAAGGAGGAGGGGAGAACCGGTTGCTAGAGGCAGGGCTGGCGGAGGGTGCAGCGGGGCTGGCTGAGGAAGATCTGGAGCAGGAACCGGCCAGCGGGAGGCAGAGCTGGGGTGGTGGGGGACAGGCCGGGGAAGACTGGGAGGAGAAGTCGGGGAGAATCAACCAACCGGCCGGCTAGGAGGGGGCGGGGGAGCGAATCAGCCGGCGGGGAGCAGCACTGATCCGGGCTGTGCAAATCCCAGGGCGCTCCCGTCCTGTGCGAGTCAGTCCAGTTGCAGCTCCACCACTCACTTGACCAGCGTGCAGGAGCAGGGACCAGGCTGCCCCTCCACCTCCTCACACGCAACCCGGGCTCCCAGCGCCAATCGCACATCCCTCCCAGCCACTCCGCCCGCCCCCGCCAGGCTTCTGTCCAGCGCCCAGCTGGAAAACCAGGAAATACCGGACATTGCACATGTCCAGTATTTTCTGGATTTTTTTACCGGGCAGAAGGCCCAAAAACCAGACTGTCCGGTAGAAAACCGGACACCTGGCAAACCTAGAGGCGGCCGCCTCAGTTCGCCTCATGGTCAGGCCAGCCCTGCAACCAGGACGCCTGACTGAGTCACCAACAATCAGATACACTATGGAAAATCCAGCATCGCTTCCGATGGGCACAGTTCAATGCCCTGAGTCACCGAGAGACTTTCCACTGATTTTAATGGGGGGGTGGAACCCGTCAAGAGAGATTATAGCAGCAGAACATGCAGAACCAGAAAGAAAGTCCCGGCCTCTGGTGACTCAGCTTGGTGGAGGCTAATCGATTGTGGAAGTCACAGGTGAAGAGTTAGATTGGATCTCACATTGCACAGGGAGCCAGGGAAGAGGATACAAAAAGCCACCCTCCCCTATGTGTCCCGGAGCAGGGAATATACTCTCATTCTGTCCTTGAGTGCAAGGACGGCTGGACTCCGGGACTGCCAGTGTGCAAGCCGCCCCAAAAGGAATGAGAATAGATCACAGCCTCTCCCCACTCCTTACCAATCAGTGACGCTCAGCCAAGCTAATGCTGAGGGGAATGCATGTTCACAGGATGTACTGCGGGGGTCACGCTGACCTCCTCTTCCCTGGTGCTCCCAGGTGCATAATGCTTCACTCAGTCATTGTTACTGGGTGGGGGCTGTCTCCCTGCACCACAGCACAACTGCCAATATTATTTAAGACTCCCTGGAGGCCCCTTTCTGAGCCTGAAGCCCCATTGTGCCAGGTGCTCTGCACACAGAGTCAGAGACAGTGCCTGCCCCAGTGAAGTTAAAGTCCAGATAGGCAGGAGAGATGAAGGGTGGGAGGGGAATCGGGCATCAGGGAATCAGGGAAGTGACTTGTCCAATGCCACACCACAGGATACGGGAGAGATGGAATACAACCGGACCATTGGATTCTTAACAGGAGGGTTTCAGACCCCGACCTGACACAACCACCCATCCCTTGGGGAGTCAGGGGTTCCCAAACCACAGAGGGGTGTAATTGCTTTCTACATCGGTTTGTAGCATGGGGTAGGTTGAGCACCGCCCTCCTAGGCTGTCCTGTTTTCCCAGAAAAAAAAGCCTGTGCCTTGAAAAGCTCAGTCCCGCCCTACACCTCAGTGAGGAACACTTCACCCTCCAACACCTGTTTCAGCTGCAAACTGTCGCGCGCCTGAATAGTACACAGGGGGCTGATTTAGCTGGAACCAAAATTATCGTAAGTGTGAGCTCAGCTGTCACAGCCTCTACCATTGCAACACTGGCTCAGCAGCAGGCATTTTTAGGTCCGTGCAGGGCGCAATTTCAGATTCTTCAGGGGGGACACTTGTGCATGCCATGATTGGAGGGGAAGGGAGTGGGAACGTGTTGGGGCAGACTGAGGACAGAAGCTTCAGCAGTGTAACTGAGCATGCTCAGTATACGGCAAGCACCAAATGGGGAAGGGAGGGCCAATCCCATCCAACCTCTCCCCCCCACACACACACACACATATCACTTCTCTCCAAGGGCTACTAAGGCACTGAAAAACTCTACTTTTTTGGCAGATAACTTAGCAGTTAGCTGAGAGGAGCACTGTATCTAATTCCTATATAAAAGAAAGAAAATTAAACAAATATTAGACCCACTCAGCTCTAACACCAACATGTTCTGACATCTTGTGGCAAGTCACTTAAGGGATACTGGTTATCCATAAAATGTTAATGTTTATTCTTACTTTGTTACTAACTCTGTGGAGAGAGAGAGACTCTGTCGGGACTTCTGGGCCCTATCTCAGTTCTGGAAGGGGATCGGGGTCTAATGGGTTACAGCAAGGGGGCAGATACATTTCAGCGCTATAAGAACTTCTGAATGTCCATACTGGGTCAGACCTGTGGTCCTTCTTAGCTCACTATCCTATATTCCAACAGCAGCCAATGCCAGGTGCTTCAGAAGGAATAAACAGAAGAGGCAATCATCATGATCCATCCTATCACCCATTCCCAGCTTCTGGCAAACAGAAACTAGGGGCATCATCCCTGCCCTTTCTGGCTAGCAGCCATTGATGGACCGATCTTCCCTGAACTTATTTTGTTCTTATTGGAACCCTGTTGTGTTCTGGGCCTTTCCATTTTCTCCTGGAAAAGAGTTCTACAATTTGATTATGAAAAAAATAATGTATTTTGTTTGTTTTAAATCTGCTGACTATACATTTAAGTGTGTCAGCTTCTTGTGTTAATTAGGGAAGGAATAAATAACATTTCCTCATACTACTTTTCCACACTGTTCATGATTCTCTAGACCTCTAACATATCCCCAACCTTTTAGACATTTCTTTTCCAAGATGAAAAGTCCCAGTCCTGTTAATCTCTCTTCATATGGAAACTGTTCCTTACTCTTCATCATTTATGTTGCCCTTTCTGTACCTTTTCTAAATCCAATAGATCTTTTTTAGATGTGGTAACCTGCATACAGTACTCAAGGTGTGGGCATACAACGACTTTATGTAGACACAATATGATATTTTGTCTTATTAGCTATTCCTTTCCTAATGATTCTTAATATTCTGTCAGCTTTTTAGTTTTTAGCCTGCCACTGCACATTGAACAGATGTTTTCAGGGAACTATCCACAAGGATTCCAAAATCTCTTTCTTGAGTGGTAACAGCTATTTTGTATCTATAGTTAGGATTCTATTTTTCCATGTGCATTACTTTGCATTTATCAACACTGAATTAATTCCTTCTGCCTTTGTGTTGCCCAATCACCCAATTTTGTGAGATCCCTCTGAAAGTTTTGCAGTCAGCTTTGGATGAATCCCCATTCACTCCATTTTCAAAAACATTTGTAAGTTTAACACAGCCCCACAACACACATTCCTACTCTTTTAAATGGAATACCCAGCAATGTTTTCATTATGATCTAACAATCCTTCAATTACCTGAATGCCCAGACTTTCCTATCTTAATCACAGTGTCTCCCTCTTTTTATAACAAACTCCCTGTCTCAAAAGCACAGCCAGGAGCAGTTCAAACTCTGTTGCATTTAAAAACTGCCCCTGGAGTCAGGGCATACAGTTTTAAGCAGACCTCATGTATGAAATCCAGGGGTTCCAGTCTTGGAGTGGGGGAGGCTACTGTTCCCTTAAGTTGCCAAAATGTGGCCCTTGGGTCCAGGCTGATTACATTTGCGCTTGGTAGGACTGGATGGAATGCTGATGATAAGTCTGCGTTATGGCTCCCAATGTGCTAACACCATTTAGCAACAGCAGCAACACTGGAGCACTCAGCACAAGCTGGCAGTACCTCCCAATTTTTATTTGTATTTGTGGTCATCCATTACCCGATTCATACCTCACTAATCTCTATGCCTTCCATGGTCAAGCACTATTGCATGGTAGTTTTTAATCCATGCCAAGATCCTCCACCCACTTTCTCCAGCACTGGGTGAATGCTAAAGAATAACACTCAAATATTCACTTAGGGATGTCTTCACTAGCTTGTTAGTTCGAGCCAAGTAGGGTAATGAAGGCAAGCGGAGTTGCAAATGAAGCCCGGGATTTAAGTATCCCGGGCTTCATTTGCATGTTCCCGGGCGCCGCCATTTTTAAATCCCCCGTAGTCCGAACTCCGTGCCCGCGGCTACATGTGGCATGGACTAGGTAATTCGAATTAAAGATCCTAATTCGCACTACCGTTACTCCTTGAGGAGTAAAGGTAGTTCGAATTAGGATCTTTAATTCGAAGTACCTACTCCATGCCATGTGTAGCAGCGGACACGGAGTTTGGACTAATGGGGATTTAAAAATGGCGGCGCCCGGGAACATGCAAATGAAGCCCGGGATATTTAAATCCTGGGCTTCATTTGCAACTCCGCTTGCCCTCATCACCCTACCTAGCTCGAACTAATGAGCTAGTGTAGACATACCCTCAAATTTTTACACAAATTTGCTTTGGACACACAATGGGTCTGCTTCCTACATACATTTAAATGATTGAATAATTGTTAAATAGTTATAACAATAGATAATAACGAAAGCAAGGGCTGCAAAATCTTTTTCCCCAAGGCTCAGCTAACGAGGTGATCACAACCTCTTGCACCTCCTAGGTCAGTTTTGTATCCCCACAAGGCTTTGCTTGTCCACTGTGAACCTAATACAACAGCAAGTGCTATTTCATTCCCAGGCCTCAGACAGTTCTGCTAATGTCCCTTGCCTCTCCCCATCAAAATGCCTCTGCTATTCCAATCTTTAGGCCTCTCTCCAGATCAAAGAATTAGTGCAATGAATTGTGTAGTAGGTATGTGATGTGGATAAATAGTGCAAAATACATGTCGAGCTCCGCAAATTCGCAGATTTCTGCTTTATAGCCACGGGTATCTACATCTGCAGATGTTGTTGCCAATATCCATGACTCATTTTTATGGATCAGGATGTGGATACAAATGTTGTATCTAGAACCCTAAAAATGTTCAGATATCCATGGATGCCAATGCAGATATCATCGGCTCATTTTTGCAGATACAGACGCAGGAGTGGATACAAACTTGGTATCCATGCAGGGCTCTAAATACATGCTCGTTGATAATATTGCATTTAGCAATGTATGATGGTGTCGTTTTGAGATGAGGAACCCACAAAACAATTAACAGAACTGCACAAGCACATCGTTGACAATTGAATTGGATTAACTGATGTGAATAAATTCTCTTAAACGTGCTGTACTAGTAACAGCAGACTCTCAAATCCTTTTGCGTACAAACAAGCTTCTGTACGTTGAAATGGGATTCTTGTTGCAATGCAACACACACCTGTCCAGAAAGGTGACACACCTGTCCAGCCCTGGGGGAAAAATCCAGTCACTTGGAATCTCAAGTGAAGGAGGGTGGTGATTTCCCAAGAACACACTCTTAGAAAAGAACTGGGGGAGGGATTGCTCAGTGGTTTGAGCATCGGCCTGCTGAACCTAGAGTTGTGAGTTCAATCCTTGTGGAGGCCATTTAGGGATTTGGGGCGAAAATTTGTCAGGGATGGTTCTTGGTCCTGCTGTGAAGGCAAGGGACTGCACTTGATGACCTTTCAAGGTCCCTTCCAGTTCTAGGAGATAGGCAATCTCCATTTATTTAAGGACTTAATTTTCTGGGAAGGAATTAAGATGCAGAGGCTTACAAGACCTGGACATCCCCAGATCAAAGTGTCAGATCATGTCTTGTTGTTAGTCTTCCCCCTGAAGGTGACAAATGATGCTCAAAACAATAAATTAAATAATAAAAGCTAAAATGCCAGCAAAAAGACATGTTTATTAATGATGAACTGGATTACCTGAAGCCTGCAGATTACCTCTATATCAGAAAGATAAACATGGAATGCTTTGGACCATAGTCCAAGGAAATTGCATTTATGAAGGATATTCAGGATGGGATGTGACAGGATTTATACTTACGTGTGACACTGGAAATGGCATGGAAACAGGGGCATCTCCACTAAACCGCTTCTAATAATCACTCTATAGTAAAAGTTTCAAAGGAGCAGCCGTGTTAGTCTGTAACTTAACAAACTTTTAAAAAGGACTGGTCCTGTAGCACTTTAGAGACTAAAAAATATAGGCTATGTCTAGACTTCAGGCTTCTTTCGGAAGAAGCTTTTCTGGAAGAGATCTTCTGGAAAAACTTCTTCCGATAGAGAGCATCCACATAGCAAAAGTGCATCGAAAAAGCGATCTGCTTTTTTGAAAGATAGCGTCCACACTGAATGGATGCTATCTCACATGTAAGCTGTGATTACTATGGGCAGAATGGCCATCAGGGCACCTGTGCTTTTTCCTCTTCTTGCGAAAGAACTCCCTCTTCCCCGTCCACACACGCCTTTTTCCGAAAGAGCTCTTTTGGAAAAAGGCTTCTTCCTCGTAGAAAGAAGTTCACCAATGTCGGAAAAACCCCTCCATTCTTTTGATGTTTTTTTCGAAAAAACGCAATTGCAGTGTGGTCATAATTGAAGTTTTTTCAGAAAAATGGCCATTTTTCCAAGAAAAACTCTGTAGTGTAGATAGATAGATAGATAGATAGATAGATAGATAGATAGATAGATAGATAGATAGATAGATAGATAGATAGATATTCTATCAACAGCATCCTTCTTTATCACAATGGTCTCTATACCGAGAGTAAGATGGCAAACCAAACTGAAAACATGCAGATATTTTATTCCCATTTTATTCTGTTTTTTAATTTTGACATTTATTTAAACAAACTCAGTGTGACACATCACTACTACTAATCTGGAAGTGGACTAGATAGATATTTATAAGTTTTGGGGTTTTGCTGAGATGCCTCTAGTAATAGGGCAGCTGGAAGCACGTACTGTATCTCTCTCATACTATGCTTTTACACCTGTGTGCAGCTCTGTTTAATGTGAATAATATTTGATTTTGACTAATTTGAGTAATTTCACAGAAGGGAAGTAAGGTAATGACAGTTTGAAAAGTAGCCTTATGCGAGAGATTTTTAAAAATGGAGATGTATAATTTAGAGAGAATGGGAGACAGTAACCCATCTCAGCAGATGACAAAAAGATAACAGGGCTCATTTATCTACATCGGGGTGGGCAATAATTTTTCCCAGGGGGCCACTTCAAAAATTTTTGAAGTAACCCAGGGCCACCCTAAAAGGGGTGGGGCCTAAACAGGAAGGGGCGGGGCCACCCCAGACAATGATTGGTCTGGGGGTGGGAGAACCCCTATGACCCTTCTTCCCACTAGGCACCCATACCATGGAAGAGGCTTGGCATGCTCCCCCACCCACAGGCTAATACGGACCTAGGGGCAGGGGAGCACGGGAAGCCTCCTCCTGCCCTGCAAGGAGCATGCTGCACTTTGAAGTGCTGCGGGCTCCTTGCAGGGCCAGAGCAGGGCAAAGGAAGCTTCACGCAGCTCCCCGCCCCAGACCCTGCTTGGCCTGGGGGTGAGGGAGCGTGCGAAGCCTCCTCTGCTCTCCCCCACGCCCTGCGAGCAGCACAAGGCGCTTCAAAGAATTACATGCTCCTAGCAGGGCAGGAGGAGGCTTTGCACACTCCGACGCCTCCTCCGCTCTACCCCCGCCCTCCAAGCAGCGTACGTGCTTGGAAGCACCGTGCACTGCGAGCAGGGCTGGGACAGAGCAGAGAAGACTTTCAGCGCTCTCCCACCCCCACATCCTAGTGGGCGTGGGGGCGGGGAGAAGCAGGGTCTCCACGGACCGGATCCACCCACTTGGCAGACCAGATCCGGCTCACGGAGACCCTTTTGCCCACCCCTGATCTATATTAACTCGGAGGAGCAAATCAAGAAATAAAAAGCTTAAGTTATACATAGGAAAAGCATTATAATCATATTACATATTACATTATAATCATTATAATCATTGATCTGAAGAACAGGTAAGGTGGCCTTGCTGGGAGAGAAATGGACATGAACACAAAATACTGTATTCCTAGTCTAATTTCAACCAAGTATCTATTGTTGAATAGGGTATTAGAAGACAAAAATGGAGTTCAGCTTAACGCCCTTTTGGAACACGATTGAATTCAAGCAAGCAGCTATTTTCAACCCTTCAGCCAATTAGTGATCTCCATCTATCTGTATATTTATAATGCGCCCATCTCCATGGTATCTGAGCACCACCAGGATTATAAAAGCAAACAGTACAAAGATTATATTCTGCCCAGGTGACCTCCTGAGAAAACAAGTGAGATAAAGCTGGTTTTTGTTCCGTTCACTCATTCATTCTTATTTCAATTTTCATTACTTGCCATCTTCACTGATTACTGGGGGAAGGCGAATAACAAGATATGGGACCAGCATTTCCATCTCGGAGTGCTAAATTTGATGACTGTGTTCTAATGCCTCCCTAGTAGATTAAAAATTCCTCTTTCCTCAGGAGTATATACCTGGAATGGCATCATCCACAACAACCAAAGAGCCAAAGCAGCTGGGTTTTCCCAGGGGTGCCACCCTCCTTTTCTGTTTCACATTACAACACAAAACCTATTTAAATTAATCCTCCCTCTTAACAACAAAAGCATTAGTGTCTTCTCTTACCAGTCCATCATGATTCAGAACATTCAGCCATTAACCCCTTAGGACTCTGAACTAGGTGTATCTGCAGTGGATGATAATATTTCCTATGGGCTCCCTTCCCCACCTAAAATATATTTCCTGATTAAGTATTGTCGCAATAAATGGGAATTCGCCATTTCTATCACAATTCCAGCTAAATAATGGAAC
Source organism: Pelodiscus sinensis (assembly GCF_049634645.1). Taxonomy (NCBI): domain Eukaryota; kingdom Metazoa; phylum Chordata; order Testudines; family Trionychidae; genus Pelodiscus; species Pelodiscus sinensis. The sequence continues at coordinate 7,883,177 of NC_134725.1, forward strand.
GGACTATCAAGAACGGATTCAGAATCACCATCACATCACTCACAACTATGTCTTACAAGAAGGCTACGTCTACACTGGCATGAATTTCCGAAAATGCTTTTAACGGAAAAGTTTTCCGTTAAAAGCATTTTCAGAAAAGCACGTCTAGATTGGCAGGATGATTTTCCAGAAAAGCAGTTTTTGCGGAAAAGTGTCCGTGGCCAATTTAGACACGGATTTCCGCAAAAAAGACCAGATCGCCATTTTCGCGATCGGGGCTTTTTTGCAGAAAACAGTACTATGCTGTCTACACTGGCCCTTTCAGGCAAAAGTCTTTCAGAAAAAGACTTTTGCCCGAATGGGAGCAGCATAGTATTTCCGGAAAAGCACTGATGATTTTACATGAGATCGTCAGTGCTTTTCCGGAAATTCAAGTGGCCAGCGTAGACAGCTGGCAAGTTTTCTGGAAAAGCTACTGATTTTGCAGAAAAACTTGCCAGTCTAGACACAGCCGAGCTGTTTTAGGAATAATTAAATCTCCATTGATACAAAGCAAGGCAGCAGACTCCAGTGGATGACCTTCTGGGGGGGTTCCTTCAACCCAAATGATTCCCTGATTGTTCAGGTTCTAATCATGAAAATACCATTTACTGGGACTGAGAGTCTGTTTGAAATAAACCATCAATCATTCAAAAACAATGGGCAGCTCAGCCCCTGTGTAGCTGCTTTGATTGCTCTTGAGCTGTATACACCCTCAATTACCTTCTGACATTGAACAGGTTTACTATATTAAAGAAATCTCAGAGTAAAATGGGAAAGAAGATAATCTGCTAATGTTCAAGTTTAATAGCCATTCCTTGCTATACAGAATCCTGGACACATTTCAGCTGGCCCTTTGATTGTGCTTTGTTTTGAAAATTAAAAGAGGCAAATCTGAATATCCCTGCCATCTCCTCAGTGCTAAGGTACAATACAGCAAAGGTACAATACAACAAAGCCTTGTGGGGAGATAGTGAGAGAAACAGAGGAAAGATTATTAGAACAGATAGTAGGCATATTTAATACACATTACTTAATTATCCCAGCAGCAAAAAAGCCCCCAAAACAGCCCTCAGGGATTATTCCCGGTAGATTCTTGGCAGATAGCTCAGAGCTGGCAGAATGGCCCCAAATTACCTATCACTCCAGAGGAAAAGAGTCCTCAAATACGCCACACACAAAATGGTCAAGCAAGCTACAAGTCTTACTAGCTTGTCAGTGAAAGAAGGACTTCTAAGACCAGACAGATGAGCTGTAATTGAAAACAAGAGGAGCAGACTTAAAGGGAAGGAAGGAGTAGAAAGACCCAGATAAGAGATCCACAAAGGGGAAAAAATCTTTTTAGAAAAAAGATTATGAGGGGGACTGAGAACTGGAAATAATGAATAGGGAGGGACCTTTGTGTACTGAATGGAAACCTTATTAGCTGAAACAGGAAATAAACGTTAATAAACTTATCCCATACACTAGCCAGATGTTTCTTTCAACTAGTCCTCAATTTCGTTGCACATCCAGAACAGTAAAATAAATGTTGTTTTAAATGTGGTTTAACACGTAACAGAGTGAACTATACCGTAATATGTTTGTCATGACATTTCTGTATCTTCAATACCATTTACAGACTTACTGCTAGATTTGTAAAGGTAAATAATCACCTGCTGTTATCACAGAGGAAAAAACTAATCTAGTCTGTCAGCTAAAATGCTGATTGTTTTGCAGTCCGTAAATTATGCTAACTTTCTGGGCACAGACACCGTTCTTACCAGGTGGTGATGTGACAGAAGGTAGAGTAGTCACCTGCTCCGGTGACTATGGAGGATGTGAACATAACATGAAGATTCCAAAAATGCTCATGATCACAAGAACTCTCAGTGACCTTGGACCAGCTCCTGATATCCACTAAGTAGTTTTGCCTCAACAGAGACTCATTAAAACCTGAGGGGAACACATAAAATGGTGAATCCAAAAAATCAACCCTATTCAAAGACCCTGTGTGCTAGTGCAGTGCAAAGAACCACAAGGAATCCCACAAAACTGACTCTGTAAGAGGCACATTGTAAGACAAATATAATAGGGTTTTTAACACATCACAGAGTGACTCCCTCTGAGCAAAGCAATAGTTAATCTATTCTATCCGATATGAGAATGCCCAGTTATATAGTATGTGTATGAATATGAGTATCTGTGTGTGTGTGAGAGAGAGACAGAGAGAAAGAGAGAGAGAGAGAGAGAGAACAGAAATGCATGTATAAATGTTGCCATATGAATGGGTGTGAGTCTTTCAGGGACTGTGACTGAGGCATGAGTAAGCTGTTTACATCCAATGAGTATGCCTTTGAAAATACCCATGCATGGGAAATATTCCATCTTCCCAAATGCTCTGAATTTCCTTTTGCTTCCTCGCCTGATCTAAGAATGTAGGTTACGATGACAGGGGTGATCAAAAGGCAAAGCATCTATCTCTATGATCCTTAACATGTCTAACTGTTGCTAACATTGAATTAGCTCATCAACTATCGTCAATAACTTGCCCAGTCAATGGATTTCAAAGTTTCCATATATACAAGGCAACTGCAAAAACCAGCTTGAAAGGGACGCTGCGGAAATTAATTTCATTTACAAGTTTGATACCTTCAATAGAAGTTTAAACAAAGACCTTAACCAGATCACGTGCTACATTCTACATCCTAATGACATAAAAAGCCAAATACCAGGTACTAAAGAGTACTTAGATCCCACTCCTTCAGCTTCATTTAGCATGGAAATTCTTAATTGACTATTCTTTTCCCATTTTTTCTCCTTTTCTCTCCCTCCCCATCCCCTCTCTTTCTCTGCTGTTTATTTGGAACCTGGACCCCTTAAACTCCATTCATCTGAAGAAGTGGGTTGTGCCCACGAAAGTCATAGAATCATAGAATAATAGGACTGGAAGGGACCTCGAGAGGTCATCGAGTCCAGCCCCCCGCCCTCAAGGCAGGACCAAGCTCCGTCCACACCATCCCTGACAGATGTCTATCTAACCTGTTCTTAAATATCTCCAGAGAGGGAGATTCCACCACCTCCCTTGGCAATTTATTCCAATATTTGACCACCCTGACAGTTAGGAATTTTTTCCTAATGTCCAATCTAAACCTCCCCTGCTGCACTTTAAGCCCATTACTCCTTGTCCTGTCCTCAGTAACCAGGAAACCATCTACATGACACCATCTACATGTTCTGTTAGTCTCCTAAGGCTATCTCTAGACTGCAGGCTTCTTTTGGAAGAACCTTTTTTCGGAAGAGATCTTCTGAAAAAACTTCTTCTGAAAGAAAGCGCCCACACACAAAAGCACATCGAAAAAGCAATCTGCTTTTTCGACAGATAGCATCTGCACTGAATGGATTCTCTCTTGCATATAAGCTGTGATTACTATGGACGGAATGGCCACCAGGGCACCTGTGCTTTTTCCGCTTTCCTCCTCTTTCGAAAGAACTCTCTCTTCCCCATTCACACGTGTCTTTGTCCGAAAGAGCTCTTTTGCAAAAAGGCTTCTTTCTCATAGAAAGAGGATTACCAACATCAGAAAACCCCCTCTGTTTTTTCAATTTACTTTCAGAAGAACATGATAGTGTAGATCTAACTCAGATTTTGTTGGAAAAACGGCTGGTTTTCTGACAAAACTCTGTAGTATAGACATACCTTAAGGTGCGGCAGGACTATTGGTTGTTTTTAAAATTTTTCTATTACAGACTAACATGGCTACCCCTCTGAAACGGCTGGCAATACTCAGATCCCTAGAGTAGGCAAACTGGTTTTTAAATGCTCCCGCTTTAAACTTCTGCTTAGAGCTCTTCTAATAGAAACGGGCAACAACAGCCACAGGGCCTTCTATATTAGCACTCGCAGTGCTGTTCCGCTGCTTGACCTGAAGCAAAGTCAGCAATGGTGGAAAATGGGGAAAATGTCCCGAGTACAGAAACTATGATTCTTTTATAAAGGGGCACGAAGGGTCTGGCATGTTCTAGTATTCACAGCTGTAGTGCTCATATGGTAAGCACTCCAGCTGGTAGCTAGGCCCTTCTTTATGCTCAGTAGGAGCTGTGTGTAGAAAAGGGAAGGCACACACATTGCAGCTATTGACAATGGCATGCACAAACCAGAAGGGGCAAGACACAAGAGTACACCTTCCTCCAAGACTATGGTCCCCGAACTGGGGGCATGGAGGAAAATTCAGGGGGGTACATCAGGGACCAGGCCCTGGTAGCAAGGAAGTACCACCCAATCTAATTCTGCCCCATGCTCTGCTCTGACTCTGCCCCAGCTTTCTTCTACAGCTCTGTTCCTGGCCCCACCCTGAGCTCCGATCTTGACCTCAGCTCCTGGTCTAGTCTTGGCTCTGGTCCCGCTCTTGGCCTCCTTATGCCTGCCAGCACCCCTCAGGGGCCAGGACACCACTCCCAGTCCCAATTCGCACCTGTGGGTCGCAGGGGGAGGCCCAGACAAGGCAAGGAGCGGCATGATGTAAAGAATTTGAGGGCCACTGCTCTAGGAACTAACCGCTCAAAACAGACAGCAATCCAGTTTAGCTGGCCATGTAAGAAACTTCTCCCATGCAGAGACACTGTGGGAGGCTTTTCCAGAAGAATGGGGGTGTGGTTGGAGAAATGCTGCAGTTTGGTGATTCCTTGAAACTGGAAACGTGCCTTGTGGCCACGACCCCCTGAATCTGCTCTATGTTGTATCTAGATCCAAACAACCCTCTGGAGAGCCACAGGCTTGGAAGGGAATAAGACTGGTATAAAATCTTTATTTGTCATCTGCTCCCTTGCTCCTCACCTATGTTGGGCCCCAGGGGTCCAGTGATGTCAAGATCTGGCATGTAGCCTTTTATTTCATGTAAAGTGAACATAGTGATGTGATGTTGTGTAATACTACTCAGGGTTCAGCTTGGGATCCTACAGTTTCGAGCTCAATAGAGTGAAATTGCTTCTGGCCTTTTTCTGAAATGTAGATACACGATCTGAACACATCAGCTACGTCTCGACTGGCATGATTTTCTGCAAATGCTTTTAACAGAAAAGTTTTCTGTTAAAAGCATTTTCGGAAAAGAGCATCTAGATTGGCACGGACACTTTTCCGCAAAAGCACTTTTTGTGGAAAAGCATCTGTGCCAATCTAGACGCGCTTTTCCGCAAAAAAGCCCCAATCGCCATTTTTGCAATTGGGGCTTTTTTGCAGAAAACAAATCTGAGCTGTCTACACTGGCCCTTTTGCGCAAAAGGTTTTGCGCAAAAGAACTTTTGCCCGAACGGGAGCAGCATAGTATTTCCGCAAGAAGCACTGATTTCTTACATAAGATCGTCAGTGTTCTTGTGCAAATTCAAGTGGCCAGTGTAGACAGCTGGCAAGTTTTTCCGCAAAAGTAGCTGCTTTTGCAGAAAAACTTGCCAGTCTAGACACAGCCATCAAGTATAAGAACAATGGCCACAGACAGAATCACAAGCACAAAGTATTTTCAGTATCACAAACTGTATTAGAGCAATACATAAAGGTACCATTACCCATGCTTATAGAAACCCTACAAAAACCTATGTAATAAATATTACTGTAGACATACTCATAGCCTCAAAAATATTCTAGGGTCCGATGGACCTCTCCCCAATTCATCATCAGTAGAGGGACAATCTCTGCTGGAGTTTCCCTATGGATATTCCCTTGGATGTTCCCACTCTTACCCAACCAGGGAACCCTTTTTTATATTACAACTCTGACTAATTCTGTAATTCTACATCTAATACCTTATGCATATTCATTAATGTGTTATCTCTCTTTTCCTTCTCTATACTGCCACACCACAGGAATATTGGGGTGCCCCATTTTTCATAGGCTGTTTGTAGATTCTCAGTATCATTAGCATCTATGCCTTAGGGTGAAGGCAGTCTTTCAAAGACGTTACAGTCGTATTGCTGATTGTTTCGGACAATACATTGCAGTCTATTGCCATACATTTTTTTCTGTAACCTCATCTATTTGCACATCTTATGCAGTAACCTTATGACCTTCTTGTCAAAGGATTATTCTCAGGTAACCCACTCATGTTAGGCATTCTTAAGGCTAAGCTAAAATCTTACAGCTCTCAGCCTGTAGGGTTTGCATTTCATACATGCTTTACTAACACTGTACTTCTATAATCCTACAGCTTACAACTATTTAGCATACCTTGATTGTATACGAAATAGTATATAAATTGACCATAACATCACATAATTCATTTTATCATCCATCTATCATTGAGCAAATTGACTGCAGACCCTAAAATCTGTCTGAAGAATGGATGCCGTTTCCAGTCCTGCGAATAATATTCCTCCTAAGAAAGGACTCCCTCTTGGATCTCTGCATACTGTCCATTGCAGATAATGTACTGGTTTCTCTCGGACAGTACTCTCCAAAAAGGCATGGTGTTTATTTATTAGATGCATTGTGCAGAAGAGATCTATTGTTGTGTCCAGACACATTCAATTTGTTAATTCCCAGTAAACAACAATGAAGCTGTCTAGAAAGAGTAACAAAACTGTTTACAGGAAAACCAAGCCTATCTGAAGTGGGTATTCGAGGGCGGGGATGGAAAGGAACTGCCCAAGATTATGTCATGGTTGTTTACTAGTAACATAGGGCCAAGGCTGCCATATTACCACCATATGGATTCAAATCATCCAATTGTCTTCTCTAAACCAAGAGAAGGAAGCTGTTGAGCCTTTCTGGGAAATAGAAAACAAATTTCCACCGGAGTTTGTACAGGTAACAAGACATATCACATGCACTTGTCTCCAAGGTAAAACCACCAAGAAAGGAATTTTTCTGGATCTGGCAGCTCATTCACTGCCTGAAAACTCAGGATCCCATGACATTTTTGGCTTGAAAGTGACATGCCAGGTCATAACTAGACCTGGCCGATCTTTATCTTCGTTGGAGCACTTCAGTTTTACTACTTGCGTTTAACGTAGTAATTATTAGGTATTTAATTGCATCTTAGAACATGTAATCACTTGTGACGGAAAACTTATGCCTATAAATGTCTTATATTTAACATACTAGGCTTCTTAAAATGTACATAAGCAAGGCCATCTTGGAGATTTAAAGGCTAATAAACATAGCTCCTGCAAGTCCAGAGTACAGACAAAAAGAATGCCAAATGACTTGAGTGTTAATAGAGTGAGAAAGTTATTACTATTATCAAGATAGCTTTCCCAATTATCACCTCTAATACCATTAACTCATAAACATCCCACTCTCCCCACCTCTAATATTGTCAATTCACAGACACTTACCTTCCTTCCTCCCCCCCCCCCCCCTGCATCCCCCTCCTGTTCTGCAATGTGATTTGTCCTTTTCATATGTGTTCATTTTTTTAACTGTATCCTTTGGTATATATGGTTGTGACAATTTTCTTCCACTATTTGATCTGAGGAAGTGGGTCTGGCCCACGAAAGCTCATCATCTAATAAATCATCTTGTTAGTCTTTAAAGTGCTATATAGTCCTGTATTTCGCTTGAAAAAGTTAAGTGTTTTGTTGACAGTTTCCTAATATACACACCCAGAAGATAGGAAAATGGTTAGTCACAAGTGCTGAGACAATAATAGCCTATACAAATTTTCCAGTTTGAACTTCTGTAACACAGGAAATGGGTATTTCTAGATAGAAATAAAAGATTTATAAAATTTTGATCCATGCCTTTGTTCACAAATGCTAATTTATGGGCCAAATCCTGCAGGTCTTTCTCCAATGGGAATCTTGTTGAAATAAGGTTAGAGAAAAGAGTTTAAGGGTTGGCCCACAGAAACTAAGTAGGGACTGAAGAATCAACCTGTACCGCAGTGTCATGGTTTGACCTTTCTAGGATGAGACCTGAAATCTTTACTGGACATTTGTTTAGCCTTTACTCAGCCCAGCACTTTCTGGAGTGATGGGTAGTTTGTCTGAGCAAGGACTGAGCTACGGTGACTATGGACTTCAAGATTTGCCCTGTGAACACCCATAGTTTATTGTTTTATTAATTCTAAACACTTGGCATATCACTTGGCACCCAAGGTTATTTATTGCACTGTGTAACCTTATTTAGCTTTGGTGCACAACGGTGGAAAAGAAATTACTTATCTGTACAGGAACTAATGTTCTTTAAGATGTGAAATCTGTGTACCTACTCTATAGCAATGGCTGGTGAATGCATGGCATGTGTCAGAGAATTTTTAAGTGAGTGGTATTGACCAGGACAGCACATGTTCCTTTCCTCACTCACTTCACAAAAGGCACAATCGGCAGAACTGCCCCACCGCAGCCAGTGCCTGCAGCGCCACAGGCGGCTGAGACATCAGGACTCCAAAGTGGCCGGGAGGGCAGGCGAGTTGTGGAATACACATGCGGACTGCTTGTCACAAAGAATAACAGGAGTGACGGTACCACAGCACAGCCTCGCCTGCTGTGAATGCTAATCTGCATGCATGCGCCGCAAGGGGCAACCCCCATACCAGTCACCATCACGGGAGGCAGGCGCAGGGAGTCTCTGGAGATACAGACTGTAACACGGATCTTCCAGATGTTGTGTAGTTCCTGGCTGCCATCCACCAACTTGCAGCGCTTCGCGGATGTGTGACCAAGTCACTGTTTTCCAAATATCCTCATTGACGCAATACCAGTGACCTGATGCATTGGGTAATCCAGTTTGATATTCTTTACAGAGACATGCACAGTCCTTTGAGTCTCTCTGTGTAAGCAAGAAATCACCTAGAAGGCATTCTCCGGTCCTGGATGAACACTATGGCCCAGGGCGCACCTAACATGAGCAGCTTCTGCTCTGTTCCCCTGGTGCAAGGCTTGGGAGAGAATGCAGGCAGGTGGATGATTTTGTTGGTGTGGAACTTGGACACCGCACAGGCACGATGTGAGATGTGATCTCTTGCAAACTCTGGAGACTCTTTGGACACTGTGAATGACTGTGTAACACAGTTCAGCCATCAGAACCTGCAGTTCCCTGGCCCTCCTGACAGATGGAATGATCAAGACAAAAACCACGTTCACGGAGGGATAGGGCAATGAGAATGTAGCCATAGATTCAAAGGGAGTATCCGTCAGCTTTGAGAGGACCAGAATAAGTCCCCACACTGGGCTATGCCCATAGCTGGTGGATACAGTATCAAGATGCTCTTCAGGAACCCCTGTGCCATCAGGTAGGAGAAGACCTAGGTCTGATCAGTCGGTGGCTGGCTCAGGGCAGTGAAGTACTGATCACTCAAACATGCTGCAACAGTATTTGCTCTGACCCTCTCCCTCCATACTGTCCATCCCCGGGACAGGGACTGCTGTAAGGGTAATGTGCCCTAAGGCAAACTCCCAAAGCTGGGTGGCCTCCTGGCACACAACCTGAGACCTTCTCCTTCCTTGCCCGTTTGGATAGAAGACTGCTGCCAGGTTCTCCGCCTTACCAAGTAAGGCCAAATAGAGCCTGTGTATTGCCCTCGAGTCTAGATTATTCATGTGTGAGGCTATTTCTGTAATTAACCACAAGCCCTGAGACTGCTCGTATGAGCCCTCCCCCTCCCATCTGAACAGGGAGTTCCCATGATCATGGTTTTTATGGGCAAATTGTGGGTGTATGAGACCCCCTTGCAAACAGTCCTTGGGTCCTTCAGTCAATCTAGTGATTGAAGGGTTACCAGTGGGAGATGGACCCGCCTAGGTGATGTCTGTCTTTGTCTACAGGTTGAACCTCCTTAATCCAGCAATCCTGACTGGTCCCTAGCAAGGAAGTTTGCTGGTCTGGGGAGGTCAATTTTGGCCCCTCTATTGCCAGCCTCTGGGCTCTCCTGGGGGTAGGGGCAGATGAAAGTTTTACAGGGCCCAGGGCAGCACAATATCACGGGGCCCCCCCTTTGGAGAAAAAACAGAAAAAAGAGGTGTCCCCCCCCATGCCCATGACTACTCCTCCAGTAGCCCCACACTGATCGTGTGAGCTACCCCTCCTCATCCCCTCTTCTAACACCTCATTCTACACCTGCCCTGCCTCTCTCCTCTGGTGCTGGTCCCTCCCCTGCAAGTGTCTGCCCTTCTGCTTCATCCCAGATTCCCCTGGCACCTTCCCTTAGCCCTGCACCCTCCTGGTGCCTCCCCCTTCCCTCACTGCCCCTGCCCCCTTTGCCCTCTTTTTCCCTGATGCCCACCCCCTCACCACCCTCTGCCCCCATTCCCCTTATGCCCCTGTGCCCTCACATATGACTTGCTCCACCCCGGCCTTCCTCATGCCCACCTCTTCTTTCAAGCCTTCTCCCAGCACCTCCCCCTCCTTCTTCTAGCCCTCAATGCCCTTACCCTCTGCTCTCCCAGCATCACCCTGTCCCCGCTCCCACTGACACCTCCCCTCCTGCCCTTTTCCTCATTGACTGCACTTGGCCCCCTGGCATTTGTCTCTCCTCTACCCTGTCCCTTTGTGCCTTCCCCTTTCTTCTCCTGACCTGCCTCCCTCCCCTCAGCATAAGCCCCTTCCTCTGCCAGCCACCTTCTGCCTTCCAGTTTGCAGGGCGGTCATGATCCTGGCCCAGGCTCCAGACCACGTGCCAGACCAAGCAGTGCAACGCTGGGCCACGCGGTTTTAAAGTTCTGGGCCGTGACATCACGCCACGCCCGGGTATCTCCCCTCTCAGCTGTTGTGCGGCATTTAAGCACATTGCGCATGTGCTTCCTCCGTCCCACATGGCCCATTCTGGCTGGCACCAGGGAATTTAAGGTGCGGGGCTGCAGTGCCCCGTCACAATCCCCCTCCTCCTCCAGCAGCTGCCAGCCGGCCCTTCGGCGGATGGCCCACCGAGAAATTCCTGCTATCCCGCCTGGCTAGTCCGCCCCTGGCGCTGGTGCGGGGCCTATTGAAGCGCAGGGCCTGGGACAACTGCCCCGCTCTATATCCGCCGCTGCCTGGAGGACTGTCGTACTCTCAGCAGGACTTCCCTCCTGGCTGCCAGCCCCACCGCAGACCCCAGCCACTGGGCTTCTGGCCTGCCAGGAAGATGCTGGGGTTTTGCTGCTGGTCTGTTGGTCAGGTTCCCTTCCCTGCTCCCAGGCTGCTAGCAGAGCTCTACTTCCAGCCCACTAGAACTCCAGGTTGGGCTCTGCTCCTGGTCTACCTGCTGGCCTCCCAGCCCCCTGAGCCAGCAGTGGGGCTCTGCCCCTAGCCCCCGGACTGCTGGTTTGGCTCTTCTCCCGACCTGCCAACCAGGTTCCCAGGCCATAGTGATTCAACTTGTACTTCTGAAGTTGCCAGAAGCAGAGTCTTGCCTAGGAGATAAGAAATGTCCATGCCACCATAGGACCCCGTAGGGCAATCCAGGATCTTGCTCACATCACTGGTTGGCATGGCAAGCAGAAACAGAGAGATTATAGAATGCGTGAAAACTGTTGAGTCATAGGCAAGCATTTGTCTGCATGCCGAGTTCAGCCCCAGCGACCTTTATTACCAAGCAGGTGTTAACAGGGACTTCTGCTCATTCCGCACCACCCATAAAAATAATGGTTCCTCAGAGAGACTGTCAGGTAAAACCCTATCCTGGTAGCAATTGGCGTCCAGCACAAACCCCAGGAAGTATTTGTGCACCAAGTGCATCACCATGTGAAAATTTGTATCCCGGGGTTCAGGGCTGCATGTCAGTCCTTCTTGACTAGGGAGGGATGGCGGACATAAGAAAGACTATCCTGAACCTAAAAAAACTATGAATGATCCTGCAGCACCCAAGCCTATGTCTAGACTAAATCCCTCTTTCAAAAGAGGGATGTAAATGAGCATTTTTTCAGGAGCACGGGTTCTTCCGGAAAAGGGTTTTTTTTTTTTTTTTCGAAACAACCACGTCTAGACTGCGGTTTCACTTTCGACATACCCTTTTTCAAAACAGTGATCAGACACGAATATGCAAATGAAGCATGGGATATCTAAATCTGCACTTCATTTGCACTTTCAGTTGGACTCATTTACATCCCTCTTTCGAAAAAGGGATGTATCTAGACAAGCCCTTAGAGTATGTCTACACTAGAATCATAGAATCATAGAATAATAGGACTGGAAGGGACCTCAAGAGGTCACCGAGTCCAGCCCCCCCGCCCTCAAGGCAGGACCAAGTTCCGTCTACACCATCCCTGACAGATGTCTATCTAACCTGTTCTTAAATATCTCCAGAGAGGGAGATTCCACCACCTCCCTTGGCAATTTATTCCAATATTTGACCACCCTGACAGTTAGGAATTTTTTCCTAATGTCCAATCTAAACCTCCCTTGCTGCACTTTAAGCCCATTACTCCTTGTCCTGTCCTCAGAAACCAAGAGGAACAAATTTTCTCCTTCCTCCTTGTGACACCCTTTTAGATATTTGAAAACCGCTATCATGTCCCCCCTTAATCTTCTTTTTTCCAAACTAAACAAGCCCAGTTCATGAAGCCTGGATTCATAGGTCATGTTCTCTAAACCTTTAATCATTCTTGTCGCTCTTCTCTGTACCCTTTCCAATTTCTCCACATCTTTCTTGAAATGTGGTGCCCAGAACTGGACACAGTACTCCGGCTGAGGCCTAACTAGTGCAGAGTAGAGCGGCAGAATGACTTCACGAGTTTTGCTTACAACACACCTGTTGATACAACCTAGAATCATATTTGCTTTTTTTGCAACAGCATCACACTGTTGACTCATATTCAACTTGTGGTCCACTATGACCCCTAGACGCTCTTTTTCGAAAGAGGCTTTTTCGAAAGATACTTTCGAAAAAGCCTCTTTCAAAAGAGGCTTGCAATCTAGACATAGCCTAAGGTGCTGCAAGACTATTCTTTTTTTGTACGTTTTTCCAGTTACAGACTAACTTGGCTACTCCTCTGAAGCTTTTGAATTTAACTGAATTACTCCTGATTTATATCATAACTGAAGAATCAGGCAGTTAATGCATTATTGATATGAGAAGGAGAAAACATACCAAGGCCTCCCCTCCCATTGGCCCTATCCTTATGCCCTATCAGACTTCAAGCTAAATGACTTATTATTTCCCATTTCGCCTTCTCATCCCCCAGGCACATTGTTTCCATTAGATGGGAGAGTGCAAGGCTATTTCGTTAGGGTTTTTATAGCACTAATAGAGAGACACAGAGAGAGAGAACGTTTACAGCCATATTTATTTCTTATAAATTATGCTTTTGAAGTGTAATGACTCATGTTTCCTTGGCAACACTTCGTTTGCTGTTTTAATACATTTTGCACTGTGTGTTGGGCAAAGCAGGTATCTGGAGATCCTGGCTGACAAGGTGATGGTGCATTCGGCACCCAGAGAGCTGGTTCATGTATTGGCCTGCACAGGGCCACATTGGCAACTTGGCAGAAGGAACGAGAGCCTCATCTAATTTTTATGCAAATCCCTTTATCTTTCACTTAGTGAAAGAGTCTGTGGGGACCATCCTTCCCAGCATGCAATGCACTCTCTTGATCAGTGCTAACGCCTGTAGATCTCTGTGGCTCTTATCTCACTAGCATCGTTTCTATATCAGTGTAATTCCAAAGGCACTGTACCGAGTGAAAGCAGAACCAAGTCCCGTCAATCAAACCAGCCTACAAAGAAAAATCAAGCCTCCCAACCTGGCTTTCATGCTTTACACCTCTTTGTTGCCAGGCAACAAGCCAGGACCTTCCTTGAATCAAATGGCGTTTATTCACGTATTGAGAAGATCACAGTGCGTTTTCCCTGCATTCACTGACGTCAAAGGCAAAACTCCGTGGATGTTGTTGTCAGGCCAATGAAACATAAGCCTGGGTGCAATCGTCTGCCATGCCTCTGTGTGCCATTCTTCAGAGTTTCACCTTTCTGTGAAGCAACAAAGGTAAAGATACTGAAAAGCTGAGAGGAAACACAGGAGCGGGAGTCTGTGTGGGTATCAGCAACACACCTCTGCTCCCAGTGAATTTACCTCAACCCTGCTTGAGAAGGGACCATTCTTAAAAGTGAGAGAAGAGTTTTGTTTCCACGTGCCTATGTTCCATGGCCTAGCTCGGTGATTGAGACTTGTCGCCATGGTGGTTTTCATGATCGTAGAAGACAGCTGGTGGTTGTTTTGGGGATATGGATTCCTACATCTGTCTACTAGAAACTGAACTGAAGCTACCCAGTTATCTCATGTACTATTAATAAACAACCAGCCATCAGATGACAACTTCAAATCTCTACCAGCATGGACTGCATTGGGCCTAGAGTGGAAAGGCTACTGCAACAGTAGAAGACACTTTAGAGTGATGCACTTCCTTCTGTTTCTATGTTCCAAAAACAGTTTGTTTCCATGTGCAGTATACCTGTCCTAACATGGCATTCTTCCCCATCACAAGCACACTCCAAGGGCACGTCTACACAGCAGCATTATTTCAAAATGATGAATGTTATTCCGAAATAACTATGTGAGCACACCCATTATTTCAAAATAATTTCGAAATAATGGGCAGCTTTATTTCGCTATTTTTAAATCTCATTCCACGAGGAATAGCGCCTCTTCCAAAATAGCTGTTTCGAAATAGCAGTGGTGTGGATGCTCCCCTGCTGCTCTTTCAAAATAGCTCTGCCCTAGGGCTATTCAAACTAATTACTCCTCTAAATCGAGGTAGCACATTCACATTAGGAGTGCCTGCCTTGGACTGACTTCCAGGCTTCCCTGTAGTGTGAATAAGCTATTTAGAAATAAGTTGTTTCAGAGTATTTCTTCTGGAATAGCTTATTCCAAAATAATTGTGCCATGTAGACGTAGGCCAATAGAGTAACAAGCGTGTGCGTGAGGGGGGTCCTTCCTATCTAAGCTGGCTATGTTTCTCCCACACACCAATAGAGTATCCCTAATATTTTGTTCACTGCAAGGAAATCATATGGTTAATGTATCAGAATGACCTTATGAGCCTCTTCTTGCTGAAGATACAGGGACTATATAAACACTTGGAATGAAATAAATCTGAGAATATTGTAAAAACAAGGCCTAAATTTGCAGATGGGGACATTAGCAAACACATTTTGTATCAAACAGAGCTGGAGGTGGGGAGGTGACATTGAAAAGAATCAGATTTTTGTCATGTCCTTGTAATGTAATCTAATTAAGGGCTGATAAATGCTGAAGAGATAGCTAGGTGGACTTTAACCTCAATACCACAGCATTAAAAAATGACAAGTGTTGGAACATTGAGTCTTTCACACAAGGTGCCAAATAATTAAATCATTTGCACTTTCATACTTTCAAATAGTGTCATCTGATATAACAAGGAAAGACTGCTGCCATCTGCCCTGTGGCCACCTGAATAGCAATTACAGATCGCATTTTACATAGTATCCGAAGTTCACCAAAGCCCCAATTTGGTACCAAGCCCTGAGGTGCTTACAGCGGTACTCATTGGGTGAAGGGGGAGTCATTTGAGTTCATTCTAGCCTCTACTTTCGAGGCTTGTTTTCACTAGAAAGTTAGGTCACACTTGAGGACTCTTATTAATGAGTCTGAAGTTAAACACGACTTAACAGTCAGTGCAGACCAGGGCTGTTGGATTTCAGATTATGCTGGCATAATCCTTATCAAAACCAGCTGGTCATAGTTATCGACACATGACTTGTTCCCATCTGCACTGACTGCAAAGGTATATTCTACATCATTCAGTATCAGCTCTCTTATCTGGCACTCAATTAATGAGAAAGCTCAATTATCTGGCCTTTCTAATATCTCTCCACACAAATCTTCAGTCTAACCATGTGGACTAGCATACAGCCTAGCATGCTATGCAATTGCATGTTCTGCACCCTGCTTTTATGCAGAGGAGGCAGAAGACAAGGAAGCAAACTGAAATCAGGAAGCCTTGGAACTTAACTTCATTTACAAATTTGATTCCTATCAGAGAGGAATGAATAAAGACATCACCTGGCTAACACACTACCTTCCACATCCTAATGACTTAACTATCTAAACAATGGGTACTTAGAGAAGGTGCAAATTGTTCTTATCAGCTTCTTATAACTTGAACACTCTAATTCAATATTTTCTCCCCTTCCTTTTCACTCTCCTTCTCCTATTTATTCTTGGATCTGAACTTTTAATACTCCATTCAGCTGAAGAAGTGGGTTGTGCCCACAAATACCATCTACATGTTTTGTTAGTCTTTAAGGTGCAGCTAGACTATTCATTGTTTTCTAAGTTTTTCCAGTTACAGACTCACTCGACTACCCCTCTGAAACTTTTGAAACCAGGAATTTATTTTAAAAAGGAGCCTTCAGTGTCATAAGCTTGTTACAGATTCAGACCAATCTCCTACATCTTCTACAGCAGAGGTGGGGAACCAACAGCCTGCAGGCTCAGGGCAGCAGGGAGGGTGCAGCAGCGGGTTAGGGATGGGGGGCTAGGAAGGAGGGGGAGCACAGAGCAACAGGACGGCCAATAGGAGTGATGGGGGGGGGGCGCTGCCTGCAGGCAGAGATTGCATCCCAGATCTGCACCCGGCTTGTCTTGATTGGGCCTCTGAGGTTCAGCGCTTCCTCCACCTCTGTGGCAGGGTGGGTTGGTGCTAGAACTCCAGCAACACAGGGGCACCATGCCTGGAGCACCAGAGCTAGCTCCCCAATACTAGGGGGGAGCCCCAAGACTTGCAGCCCTGATCAAGGCAAGCCAGTCCAGATCCAGCCCACAGACCCTGCCTGAAAAGGGGGAAGAAGAGACTCTACATCCTACCAAGAAGCACTCGATGCAGGCACCAGCTTCCCATTGTTCCCATTAGTCGCACTATCGCTCCTGCCCCCGCCTCCAGCCCACTCTTGCACCCTCCCACCTCCCCTGACTGCACATCCCCACCCCAGCCCACTCCTCGCAGCCCCTTCCCACAAACTGAACCCCTCATTTTTGGCCACACCCAAGAACCTGGGTGGCCCCACAAAATATACTGGTCCCATTCCCCTGAGGGGACGGGGTGGAGTCTGAGGGGAGTGACGTGAATATCTTTTTTTTTCTGCTTCTCAGTTGGGAGCCAAATCAGGTTTTTTTTCTCCTCTCTTGGGGTACTGTCGACAAAGCTTCTGTCGACAAAGAGTGTCTAGATTACATCCAGTTCTGTTGACAAAGCAAGCCGCTTTGTCGACATGAGAGTGCAGACACAAAGGACAGTGTAGATGCAATAATGTCTTCTGTCGATAGAACTCTGTCGACGACAGGTGTTATTCTTCGTAGAATGAGGTTTACCAACGTTGACATAACTGCCGAGTTCTGTCGAGTTCTGTCAACAGAACTCAGTGGCAGTGTAGATGCAGGTATAGTTTTGTCGACAAAAGTCCACTTTTATCGACAAAACCCTGTAGTCTGCACGCACCCTTGGAGGCCAGGTCTCCACCCCTGTTTTATAGCTACAGTGATATTCATAAAGATGACCCTGAGCACTGCAAGATTCTGGCAAGCCTTCTGCGTCATCAATAAAGATTAAATTATGTTCCGTATCATTTCAGTGTCAGGTGTATTTTTAATCACCTGGGTGTGCACCATGGTGATATGTAGTATCAGAAGATAGCCTACTGTATAGATAATGTTACTTCTATTCACCTCAGTGCTTCAAGAAACCAACCACTCTGCAGTGCGGTACTAGCACTGTATTGATGAGTACCAGTGTGCTAGTTCATGCTTTGCTCCCTTGGTTGTACCCTAACTCTTTGAAAATTGGCATTCCATTGGTAAAGTGTAACTCACAGTTAACCAGAAGATTTGGTTAACCAGCACTCATCCACCCCCTTTGCTACAACATGCCAGCTAACGCAACATTTTCTGCACCTGTTAAAGCAACTACTCGTGTGTGTGCAAAACTGGCCTAATTTTTTAGTGAAGACAAGCCTTCTCCTCCCTTTCCGCCCCTCAGTTATTTGGCTCTGGGGTTTTGATTGTTGCAGAGTTGTGGAGAGGCATTCTTTTGACTCCCTTTGAGGTTGTGTATGTAAGTACATGGTCTAGACTATTTTAGGGTGAGCTCAGGTTATATCTCTTCCCTCCAGCCCTACCCTGTGACCCAAAAATACACACACGTCCCAGAATGAATACTTTCAACAGTGCTTTTCAGGAAGGTCTGGGCAAAAATGGAGACTTACCTCTTGGGGGGGGGGGAAGGATGCAACTGCTTTGATAGGGGAGGTTCATGAATGGTGGGTGAATCTAGGGCTGGAGGAAGCAAGCCTCAAGCCCCGTCCCTTCGGCCCAAGAGCACATGGTGGGGTGGCACATAGCCCCAGCCTTCCCCCAGGAGCATAGGGGGTGTTCAAAGGGGGGAGTGTATGCGCTTTCCCAGCTCTGGCTAGAGCGCTAGGGAGAGGGAGCAGGGCCCAGTCCCAGAGTTCTAGGCATAGCCCTAGCTTTGGTGGGGCTGAATCGCAGACAGCCCTGAAGAAAACATACTGCAGGCATGTGGGGGATGGGAGTTGGGAGCTGGGGACAGAGTCTGGGTGGGGCCAGGCTGGCAGTTTGGGAACGCATTGCCTTTCCCTGCCTCCTATACCCACTGCCTATGGCCATAGTGTGCAACCAGTCCTGAAGCTGTAGCCCTATAGTGACTACAGGGAACTAGCCACACTTAACCGGCCAAATAGCCACATGTGGCTAGTGGCTAGTGTGTTGGACACCATGGGCCTATGGGGAGGTTCTTCGGCACTTTAGTCCTGAAATATAAAGTGTGGGGTTCTTGGGACAGCCAAGCTTGGTGTGGAGATACTACACTCAACACTCTGTTGTGGGTATCTCTCATGACACTGATAATTCCACAGCTCCGCTATTACAGGCAATCCGCATCCTTCTTCCTGTAACATCCGCTACTCGATGTGTTTGATCAGAATTAACTAGATCCATGTGATTCGGCCCTTTATTACTTGCTGAATCGATAGTGTGTGCAGCCTGTCTTTCTGATAGAGATGTGAATGGCTCACGCCTCTAAGGAAATGAGATGTATTAGCTTATGCCCTAATGAAGTTGTTAGTCTTTAATGTTTCACCAGACTCCTTGTAGTTTTTTCATATTATCAGTGTTATGATGTAACTGGACTAGAGTTGAGAATCACTTCTAGGCCCTCGTTATCTTTTGACAACAGTTTGACTCTTGGAGAGACCAGTTACGGTTATCTCTACTGTCTTAATGCAAGAACAATCTCAATACATTACAAACATATAGTTTAGGCTTTGAGATTTTTTCTGACCTAGGTCAGGAATTCTCCTGGCATTATCAAACTGTAAAACTTAACTATGTGTGTCTGAGCTATGCCGAGTCCTCAAATAGCAGCACATGGACCTTTTTTCTCCTCTTTGTTCTTCAGCTCTCTCTCTTGACATTCTCCAAAGAAAGAAGTTCTCTAGCCATTGTCCCTCTGTAGTCCATGCTTATCTGCTTGGTTTGCTTACCTAAAACAATCAGAAACTTTAGTCAAACCAAAAGAGTGTTTAACTATTCCATTTGAACAGGAGAACAGTGTAAAGATTATAAAATGAATGGAAAGAAGATCTGAAAGACAGATGGAAAGAAAAGGGATAGATCTATTAATAAATACAACGAAACTATTAGTGCGGAGAGCCTCCTGTATTCAAGATTAACAGAATAGAATAGGTGTGAGTAAATGCAATATGTACTAGAACAATGGAGGGAGCTGAGGTGAGGAAAAGGAGGAAAGGGGGGGGGAAGCAAGAAAGCAGAGCTGTTATAAAGAGTGAGTTTGCTAAATAAAGAAATCGTTTGATCTCTCTCACTACAATCACGATGGCTCATTGTTGTCATGAGAAGCCTAGCTGAACATCAAACATGTGAGATCAAATTCATCTGTGCCAATCCTCCATTGGGTTCATCCAGAGTATTCTAGGTATTAATCTAGTGCATAAGACCATAGTATGATCAATGCAAACTCTATGAAGCCTGCAGATGGGGGCATTGGTAACAAAGGTTCAGCAGGGAGGAATAATACTCTGTCTGCAGTAAATCAGCTTCTCAGAGTAACTGGCAGGAATGCAGTAAGTTTCAAGTGCAAACAGCACTGATACTGCAGAGCAGTTTCACCAGATGGATTCATAAATAATCAGCTGCAATGTTCAGTCCCCATCCTTCCGGTATGAGCATCCCTGGGTAGTTTGATTTCCTGACAGGCTCCACACACTGGCCATTAGCCTCCTTCCTTTCTTTTCCTAAAAGAGGCAGTTTGCCCTTGTTGCTTAAGGAGCCCAGGGATGTGCTGGGTACTTTACAAACACAGAAAGAGGCAGAGTACTTATCCCAGAAAAGTGGACCTTGTAGACTTCTTTAACAATAACTTTCACCTATCTTTATAGTATCAGGTACCATGATTAACATATTCTGAATCAGATCCACTCTGTACTGGGAATTGGCATGCTTACCCCCAGCTGTGTCATTAATTCACCATATAACCATAGGCATAGACTTCTGCACCTTTGTTCCCTCCTTTGTAAAAGAGGGATGATGACTGCTATCCCATCTTTGCACTCTATATTATTAGCAACTATATAATTAATCTACCCATATAGTTTCTAAAAAGGAATATATCTTTTGATATATCTTAGAAATGTTCATCTGTCTGTCTGGGTCCAAACATCTGCCTGTGAGTCCATTTCTTCAAGGACTCCTCAACGGCGCTAGGACCACCAGATTTGGTAGGCAGTTTCCTCTTATCGAAATGTAAAGCAAGGTCAGTGTTTGGTTCTGCCAGGACAATGGGCTGTGCCAGGAATTCATTGGGTTCTCATACCATGAAAATGGAGGTAGGAGGGAGTTATATGATAGAATGAGCAGAAGGGGACAGCAAAGAACCAGAGATGAGGATCGGGACAGCTCTAACTCCACTGGAGTGGCAGGGGTACAGAAAGGAACAGCTCTCTACTCTACGTTTCAGAGAGTTTGGGTATGTCTACACTTGCACCCTCTTTTGAGAGAGGGATGCAAATGAAGACATTTGAAATTGCAAATGAAGCCAGGATTTAAATATCCCATGCTTCATTTGCATATTTGCGTCATGGCGTTATTTCGAAATAACAGATGCTGTTAAGATGCGGTTATTTCGAGAGAAAGCCTTTCTCTTGAAATAACTGGTAAACCTCATTGTCTGAGGAATAAGGGTTATTTCGAGAGAAGGGTTTTCTCTCTAAATAACCACTTCTTAACAGCGTCTGTTATTTCAAAATAGCGCCATAACGTGAATATGCAAATGAAGCACAGGATATTTAAATCCTGGCTTCATTTGCATTTTCGAATGTCTTCATTTGCATCCCTCTCCCGAAAGAGGGTGCAAGTGTACACATACCCATTGTGTGTCTCTTGGTGAGTCTGTCCTCCAGCTGGGGGACATGCACCCTCCCTGCAGCGGCCATGGAGAGGCGTTTCTCACCTGACCCCAAGCTGCTGCAGAGAGAGAGGGCTGAGGTTGTCCTCTCTCCCCAGGGCAGTCTGTGTACTGAGTCTCCTATCCCCATCCCCACTCCAGAGCAATGATTCAAATGAAGAAAAACAAAACTTATTTAAGTTAAGGACCTGAGCAACGCTGAGTAAATTATATATATATACACATATCTATATATATATGCATAGATACAGAGATATGGAGATAGATATCACTTGCAATATAAGCATCTGGCCTTTTGCATCCGTTCCCTTCTGTGTGTACAGTAAGTCCCACAAAGCCTACCCATTCATCTCACACTCTCTTTTTCTGATGGTCATTACAGTGCTTATCATCCACTGTCACCACATTACCAGAAAATGAGCGGGCCCTGCATTTCCGCTTCCGGAGGAGGCCGGCCTTTGATTACTTCCGTTTCTTCCCTGCCATCTTGTCCTGATTCCTCTACTCCTGACTCTTCACAAGATCCCAGGCTCATTTTCCCCAGCTCTTAACTTCTGCTCTCTCCTCCTGGTCAGTCACTTATAAGATTCATGATAGATAAGTGCCCTCAGCGAGCAGCTTCCTAAGGAGAAAGGTGAGAAATCCAGTGACTCAGGGGAGGATAAATGGAGACATGAATCTCCCTGGCCCACATTAACTTGTCAACCGGCCCTTGCCCTGAGTTGGCTGCAGGGTTTCATCTCAGAACCACACCCAGACAATCCTTCTATGGATGTGCAAACTGGAGTCATGTGCTATACCATACCCAAGCTAGTGCAAACCTATCTCTTGCTGAGGCTCTGGCTACAACTTTCCCCCACACCTGCTCCTCTAGACACACCCTATTGCTGGCCGCACTGATGTTGCAAGACTTTCTCAACCTCCTCCCTGCTCTGGTCAAAATGCCCATCTATTAATGAAAGAGGATTTGAAGGCTTTCTACCTTGTTCATTCCTGACCCATTCCCTACATCTTGGAGTTGCTCTGGGCAATGTTCACTGTCTCCTCAGACTCCTTCATGGATCAGTGGACATTTTGGGGGAGATGGAGGAGCGAATCCTAATCTGCTTCCCTTGTTTCACACCTTTGACCAAGCCCACCAGCATAGCGGGGAAAGGAAGCATATGCCCAGGACCCTAAAAGTCACAAGGCTACCATTGCCGCTACTATGGAAGTGCCTGGAGCCTGGCCCTTTAAATCGCTGCTGGAGTGCCACATGGCACATTCCAGGAAGTGCTGAGGGCTGGGAGGAGGGGCATGCACAGCAGTTTGGGTGGAGCTGGATGCTGGCTGCCTTGGCCCCGCCCCTTCCACCCAAGGCTCTGCCCCTTCTGAAAGCACAGAGCCATTCCCCTCCCCTTGCCCAGCATGACTGTTAGCACCCCTCCCTTTGACCCCACTCCCATTCCCATTTCATGATCTGTTGTCTGTATTCAGTTTATTCCTGTTTCTGTAGCCACTCCCCCTTTTGAGGGCTGGGTAGCATATTCTGATGCACTCTCCACATTCTTTTAGGATTTCAAATAGTCTAGCACCTTTCATGGTCATTAAATTCACTTAATTTGGGGATTGCCCCTGTTGACTATGGCAGAATCTCCTTCCAGCCTCAAACTGTAAGCATACTTTGGGTCAGTGACTGACCTTCCACCCCAAATAGTACTGCATTTATTCATGTATGCATACAGTTGTAAAGTATTTGGAATCTTTACAGATGAATGAGACTGTGGACATGTAAAGTATATCAGTATCATAGCTGAGCAAAGGATAAATCCCTGAATGACATGTTTAAAATATCCAGACTCAGACTTGGCAAATAAAAATACAAATATTTTTCAAGTTTAAAGCAGTGTGGCATCTACAGAGCAGTTTTTTGTGTCCGTCACTTAACATGCCAGAAGAACTATTTTTTATTTTATTTCATGGGTAAAACCATTTGATGAAGTGGGTTTTACCCATCAAAGTCCTATATATTTTTGTTAGTCGCTAAGGTGCCACAGGACTACTCGCTATTTTTAAAGTTACAGGCTAACAGGGCAACCCCTCTGAAACTTTATTTTATTTTATTAGCATATGACTTGAGATCTTCTTTGTATAGCATAAACAACGAGGAGTCCTGTGACATCTTTAAAACGATTTAGTTGGGCATAAGCTTTTGAGGGCTGGAGACTATTTTGTCAGATGCATGAAGTAGAGTCTTCAGTTTGGCAGCGATATATACACACATGCAAGGAGGTTACATTACTATTCGGAGAACCAGTGCGAAGGACAATTTAAGCAAGGTGAATGTGGCCCCACTGCCAGTGGTTGATAAGAAAGTGAGAGACCAAAAGAGGGGGAAATTACTTTTTGTAATAAGCAGCCATTCCCAGCCTCTAGTCAGACCCAGTCTGATAGTGTCAAGTTAGCATACGAATGAAATGATAGTTTCATGCTGCATTCTGTTTTCGCAGTCTGTTTTGAGGAAAAAAACGTTTCCCACTAGGTGGCAGTGTTGCCCAGTAAAAGATAAATTGCTCAGTGTTGGCGAATGCTGCTTCCCCCAACTCCCGAATTCCTCCCTGGTGCCTGGTTCCTTTTGCTTCTTAATTGCTAGAAAGCAGCTTTGTAATTCATTATTAGTCTGATATCTCTGGTTATTAGTAGCAGGTTGTTGGGCTGAATCAGAGGTGGTGCCACTAAACCAGTGGTCACAACCAGTAGATTGGGATCCACTGGAAGATCTTGGAGCCTCGGACAGATAATCCTGACTGGTTTGGCCAAGAGGCTATAAAGCTGCCCCTTCCCCCACTACTGCCTGTTTCCTGCCCTTTGCCTTGGAGCTGCCTCCGTTCCCCTTCCCTCCCCCAGGAGCCTCCTGCTTCTGTGCCGAGCAAGGAAGAGAGAAGAGGGCGCTGATGTCAAGGGGCCCCTCCCAGCCTGCAGGAGCAGCCCGAGGCCGGCTGCAGCAGCTGGCACCCTAGGCGGGGTGGGGCAATCGACGCCCCTGCCTGCACGGCCGTCAATGGCCATGACACCATCACGGGACGCCCAGGCCTGCGGCGCCCTAGGCTCACTTAGGCTCACAGGCCGCCCCTGCCAGCCTGTATTCTATCTCCACAGAATGCAGGGGGGGCACAGCAGGGCTTGCGACGGAGGGAGTTTGCTGGCTGCTTTGGGGAGTGGTGCAGGGCCAGGACAGGGGTGAGCCTGCCTTAGCCCCACTGCACCACCACCCAGGAGCCACCTGAGGTGAGCAGGGCCCAGCTGAAGCCAGCTCCAAACACCTTCCCCAATCATGAATTCTCCCTCGCCCCATGCCCCTGCCCCAGAGATTTCCCTATACCCCCCCTGAATTTCCCTAACACCCCCCACAGTTTTGTGAACTATGGTGCCATACAGCCCACCTATATCCTCACACTCTCACCCCTCATCAGCCCTGACACACACACCCCGTAAATTCGAATACCCCCCCTAATTTCAATTCCTGGGGAGGCTACTGCCCTGCCCTATCCCTGAGGCCCCTGGACTCAAACTCCATTACAGAGCCTGTACCCTGAACGTCCTTCTGTACCCCAACCGCCTGCCCCAGGCTTAGCTCAGAGCCCTTCTCACACTCCAAATCCCTTAGCCCAAGACCAGATCTTGTGCCCCAACCCTCTGCCCCTGCCTGGTGGAAGGGAGGGAGGATGGGGGAAAGAGGGAGGATGGAGTGAGCAGGGGTGGGGCCTCAGAAGGGGCACAAAGGAGGCGGGGCCAGGGTATTTGGGTGTGAGGTAGATCTTGGATTGCACTTAAATTCTAAAAGTGATCTCGTGCTTAAAAAGGTTGGAGACCCCTGCATTAAACCCTCCAGAGCTGAGCAATGTTCGCAGCTGAGCAACAAATCACGCCTATCTACAAACTCGGCAGAACTCTTTATTAACAGTGATATTGAGACGGAATTGCGTCATCCAATGAGTGAGTACCTAGGAAAACTGCTCAGTTATAGACCCATGTAATTCAATTATTTGTTTCTGACTCTGAGTAGCTGAAGTGGAGTGATTTGCATATTGATGATACAGTTATCTCTCAATATGCCAATAGTTGTTCTCTGATTGCCTTCAGCCAATCATCAATTTAAGAGCAGGTGAGATAGGCATCTATCAGGGATGGTCTAGATCAGTGGTCCCCAACCTTTTGGGGCTGCCGGGCACCCGGGGGCAGGGACCAGGCATGCGCCAGGTGTCCGGGGCATATGAATGGCTCAGGCCAGGCCTGGTCACTAGGCGGGCGCACATAAATGCCATGGCGCCTGCGGGCACCATGTTGGGGACCACTGAACTAGATCAGGGATGGGCAAACATTTTTAAAAGGGGGCCACATCTTACATTTCTGAAGTGGCCCCGGGCCACTTCGGAAGGGGCAGAGCCAGGAGATTTCTCGTGATCCCTCCCCCCCAACCCTGGTTGGCCTGGAGGTGGGGGAGAGCTTGAAGTCTTCCTCCCACCCTGCAAGAGAATTGCCAACTATTTCCCTCTAGGTGCTGCAGAAGGGGGAGACCTCGTGCACTCTGCCAGACCCCCCAGTCAGGGTTGGGGAGGAAAGAGCATGTGAAACGGGTTGGGGAGGAGGGAGCATGTGGCCAGGGGCACACAGTGGCTAGGCAGAAACACCAGGTGGTTTAAAACAGCCAGCATTTCTCTCTAGCTGCCACGTGCCCTTGGCAGAGGGAAGGAGACTTCATGCACTTTCCCCATCCCCAGGTCTCGATTGACTTGGGGATGGGGGGTCTGACAGGGCAGCCACATGCAGGATCCACCAGGTTGATGGACTGAATCAAGCCCACAGAGGCCCGTTTGCACACCCCTGATCTAGACGGTGCTTAGTCCTGCCGGGAGGGTAGGGGACTGGACTTGATGCTCTTTCTACGTCCCTTCCAGTTCTAGTGTTCTGTGATTCTATCGAGACAGAACTTAAGGATTTGCATATTGCATGGTGATTATGTATCTGCCACCAGACAGGTTTGAACTAAGGATGTTAAGGATTAGTCGACTAACTAGTCCAATAAGCAAATGCTTATCAGATAGTCGATTCAACTAGTCGCTCCCCCCTTCCCATGCTGCCTCTATAGGCAGCAAAGAGGGGAGGAAGAGGGAGTACTTCAAAGCCGCAACACTGCACGGAGCCTGGGCTCTCTGCGGTGCTGCTGCTTTGAAATGCCACAGCAGGGTTTCAAAGTGGCAGCACCACATGGAGCTGACCCCGGACTCTTGTGCATTTCAAAGTGGAAGTGTCCATGTGGAGCCTGGAGTCAGTAGGGCTCTTGTACATTTCAAAGCAGGAATGCAGAGGTGCCTATCAACTAGTCAATGGAAATTTCATTGACTAGTAAATTAATCAATATTTAACATCCTTAATTTGAACCTAGGACCTTTGGGGCTTAGTGTAGGAGCTGCTACAGCTTGAGCTGTAAAGCCAACTGGCTCTCAGCTGAGGCAGTAGAGCTCGCTTGTTCTTATCTCTCGCTGTAAGTGGTCTAAGTACTGGTACATGGGACAGTGAGCCACATTAAGTGTGTGGGTTACACACCTCCCCTAGCTGCAGAAGCAGGTCCACCAGGCAGATTTGAACCTGAGATCTCTGGAGCTTAGTGTAGGAACCACTTGAGCTATCAAGCCAGCTGGCTCTCAGCTTAGGCTGTAGAGCTCCCTTATTCTTATCTCTCACTGTAAGTAGTCTAAGTGCCACTGCATGGGACAGTTGATCCACACTAGTCTGTCTACACAGTACCCTAAACTTGAAATAAGATACGCAATTTGCTTATTTCAAGGCTATTGTGAAATAGCACCAAATGTTTAAATAATTGACTATTTCGAGCCATCCCTTAAGTATCGTGCAACGAGGTTGACAGGGATGGTGAAATAGCGTTCCCATTATTTAGAAAAATATTTTGAATAATGGGAGCATTTCTAAGACACAGGGTAGCTATTTTGGGATAGCTCAGTATCCCAAAATGCCTCCGCTATGTAGCTGTATCGTAGGCGTGTGGGTTACAATTACTTATTTCTCCACTTTGAATGATATGAATCTTTCCACTCTGGTTGCTGCTTTCAGAATGTGCAGTCCATTTACCTGCCACAGATATGGCCATTTTCCATCTTTGGTGCCCACTCTTCCAGGAACCTCACCTCCCTAGATCTGAAACACACTGTTTAATTAAAAAGAAGTTACTGTTTAGAGGAAAGAGCTAGGCTAAAATTTATTGGTTAGTCTTTTTCCAGTGTATTGACCAAGTAGAGGCTATGTCTAGACTGCAGGCTTCTTTTGGAAGAACCTTTTTTCGGAAGAGATCTTCTGAAAAAACTTCTTCTGAAAGAGAGAGTCCACACTGCCAAAGCACATCAAAAAAGCAATCTGCTTTTTCACAAGGCAGCATCCATACTGAATGGATGCTATCTTGCATATAAGCTGTGATTACTATGGACAGAGTGGCCACCAGGGCACCTGTGCTTTTTCCTCTTTCCTCTTCTTTCGAAAGAACTCCCTCTTCCCCGTCCATACACACCTTTGTCCGAAAGAGCTCTTTCAGAAAAGGCTTCTTCCTTGTAGAAAAGGATTACCAAAACTGGAAAAACTTCTCAGTTCTTTCAGTTTACTTTCAGAAGAACACAACTGCAGTGTGGACATGACTCAGGTTTTGAAGGAAAAATGGCTGTTTTTCCAACAAAACTCTGTAGTGTAGACATACTCAGAATCTCTTATTTGGGAAGCAAGAATTCTACCCCAATCAAAGGTTTCCACCTCTAGCCTCTCCTCCCCAAATACACACATAACCAGCATACACATTCCAAACCCTGGAATTCCACTCCAGTCTCAGAAATCAGAATCTCACTTTAAGGACTCCAGTTCAACAACAGCTGCAGGTTTCTCTTCTCTGTCTCTCTATCCCCTTTAATTCAATCGAATGAACTCTCAAATCTTACCCCAATCACACATTTGTACACTATACAGCCAGTCCCCGAGTTGCAAACGGTCGACTTACGACCGTTTGCAGTTACAACCGAAACTGCGTACCCCGAGCGTACCACAGCGGACCTCAAGTGCGGTCGCATGTAACTCTATGAGGTCCGACTTATGAACGAACCTAGTTACAACCAATTGCTTGGTCTGTAACAGGTTTGTAAGTCGGGAAGAGGCTGCACTTTTCATTTTAGGGATCCTAAAATTCTCCTGTTTTCAGATCTCAGAAATCAGCCTTACCCCATATGTTTTCTTGTATGGAATTCCTGTTCCCAGCTACAAATGCAATAAAATCACCATGGTTTCAGGCTGTTCGCCTGGCACATGAGTTGTCAGCCTAAAGATCATGACTTTGAGGAGGCCTGTTATGCTCCCTCTCTATACAGATGAGAGGAGGTATCCCAAAACTATGTCGGGAAGGGCTCCCAAATGTTTTTTCTGATGTATCACACTGGGGTATGAAAAAGATTGAGAATCACTGACCTAAAGAGACACCGGGAGTTTGACACAAAGCTTCAGGGCTTACTGCACCATGACACAAAAAACTGCATTTGCTTCACTTAGGCTTTGTTTCTGCTTGTTCTCCATATCTGAGGGAGTTTGTAAGTGATTATTTTGGTAGTTATTTAATTCAGATCACCCCATGCCTTCATCAAGACCGTTTACTGTTCCCTTTTTGAGGCTGCAGCTAGTGTGTATAGCCTGGCTTCATAGGGGCACATCTACACAGCAGGGCTAAACTCAGAATAAGCTATGCAATTTGAGCTACGTAAGTGCATACCTTAAGTCGAAATAGCTTATTTCGGCTTTTGGCGCTGTCTACACAACAGTTATTCTGAGACAGAGCATTCTTCCCCCGACTTCCCTTACTCCTCATACAATGAGGGTTACAGAAGTCAGAGTAATTTAGTCCTCCGCTACACACAATTGCTTGTGTGTAGACGTGGACTATGTTACTTCGGAATACTGTCCATTATTCCGAAATAATGCTGCTGTGTAGACACAGCCTTGCAGATGCACAGAAGACAGAAATTATGCTTATTACCTGAGGCTTCTGGCAGATTTCTGCAGCTGCTTACCTCTCAATGAACCGCAGTAGCTTGTAAGCTACAGTTTCTAACAGAGCTCTGGAAAATTTGCTCAGACATTATGAGCAGAGCGATTTGTTCTGTTGTCGTGCAGAGTTAGTTACTCATGACTGCAGGGCGAGGGGGGATGAGCAATTTGGTTGAAACACAGAAGCTGGAGAAGCAGCTTTCACAGGAATATATTCGCCTACAGGGCGACTAGAGGCAAAGCACACTCATCGCCAACCGAAAGCTACTCATGTGCACATTCACATATGCACGAACTTATCATGTGATGCTATTCCCCACATCCTCACACATCCCTTGTTCAATGTGTGTCCACACACACGACACCATGCACACCTCGGCATTTGTTCAAATGTACACCTGCAAGAGCACACACTCCCCAACATGTTCCCACACACGTAGGCATTCCTGCAGACTCAGGCCATAGGCACCAGTTACTGTGATACCCATTAGAATTGAAGTACTTGCCTGAAAGACACGCTCCAGTGTTTTCCCAACAAGCCCCATATGTCCAGTATTAGAAGTATAGTCATTCTAACAGACGACAAAATCCTTTTACCCTAACCCTGACTCACATGCTATTTTGGAGCAACAGGCCTACATCACCCATTTTACCTGGATACATCATCCGTCTCCCATTCACGTCTCCCACATTAGCAGCAATCCATGTTTTGTGAGACAATGGGTCAGCTTCTCAGCTTTCATAAGGCACTTCTGTATGATGAAGCAAAAGCTGGGGCTCATATGGCCATCTGAAAAGGTCAGAGGGAACTCCTTAAATGGCATAGAATTTATTCCAGGCCACTTCCTCTCCATAGCCTTTGGCATAGGGGCACTGCTGATGACAGCACACCAGTGACTCTCCATGTACACATCCTAAAACACATTTATGGAGGGCCAGGCAGACACAAAGATGGGGACCCACAAAGATAGCATAAACTCACCTTTCCTCGCCCCCCCCCACCCCGCAAGTCTTGCACAAGTTGGCCAGATCCAAGGCCCAAAGACAATGCTGCCAGTGCTACTGCAGGAAAGAGTCAACTTAAATACATCTCCTACTTCAGCACAAACATGTATTGGCTGAGTAAATCTACATAATGTACATACTTTGTGTATTTATAAGATGGCCATTTCTATATCTGAGTGCTATTATCCCCATTTTACAGATGGAGGAACTGAGGCACAGAATCACTAAGGCCTGGTCTACTCTACACAGAAAGTTTGAAGTAAGAGACACAACTCCAGCTATGTAAATTATGTAGCTGGAGTTGATGTATCTCGCATCCCATTTCTGCACCATCCACACAGACTGATGGGAGCAGGGATACTGGCACTCATAGGGGTGCCCTTTGAGTTCAATCTAGCGGGTCTATACTATACCCGCTAAATCGAATTCAGAAGATCAACTGCAGCAGCATCACTCTTCCCCACAAAGTAGATGTGCCCCAAGTGACTTTGTAAAAGTCACACGGTGTTTTTGGCAGAACAGGGGAATTGAACCCAGAGCTCATCCCAACTACTGACTGCAGGTTACATGGTATAGTCTACCTTAGATCATTTGTTTCCCCAGGCAGGTTCATCTCAGATTCTAGGTGAGTTGATTCCTGAGAGTCCTAGGTTTTTTTTTTTTTTTTTTTTTTTACATGCTGTCCTGCTGGGCTGATTAAAGCAAACAGAGACCAAGAAATTGCCTGAAGTTATGCAGCGATTTAATGCTTCATCCAGGCTCTCAGAACCTTCCTCTCTCTCAAACATTTGTCCCGCTTACTTGTCCATATTGTATTTCAATATCCTGAACTCCTGCAACCTCATTCTGCCTGCTACAGATTTTTGGGGTCTTCCTGAAGGGATTTCACCTGGGGTTGGCCATTACTGACCTATCATGGCTATCTATACCTTCCTTTTCGATTAACCTGTTTCACCTTTGCTGTTAGACATTTCCTGGGACTGCTGGAATTGCTATGGTCTGTTTCCATGATCAGTGACAGAAATAGGAATGGGGGAGGCAGAAGAGGGGAAATTTAGACTGTTGGTTGAGGTACAGAACTGTATCCCCCTTGGACATGCCACTTTCATCTGTGTAGCCAATGACTGGACTGGATTATTTATCATGGAAATGAGAGGAACCTGGTGGGGTGAAACAGAAGATGGACAGTGCAATAAAGATAAGAACCCATCCCACCAGGGAACACAACTGGACTATGGCTTATTCCATTTTTATTATGGCCAAATGCTGCCTATAGTGACAAGTATATTAGGAAATACATGAAAGAGATCAGATAGTTTATAACACAGACAAGCTGAGAACAGTCTCATTGAGCTTTCTATATCTATATAAACTGAAAACTTGGGATTTTGAATCTCAGGCAGCTCCTTTTTAAATTTTTCTCTTACTCTTTCTCTTCCTTAATGGGAAAATTTCCCAATGTGGGTCAAGTGACAGCCCCTCTTCCCTTCTCCCCATCACCCTGGCAACTGTCTCCAGTACAATGACATCACACCATCTCCTAGGTTACAGTTCCTAGTGCAATGACATCATGTCATCACCATAGTGATGCTCCACAAGGCCAGGGAGAAAGTATTTTAAGTGGGTGGACTGTGGGGAGGAAAACAGAAAAAGATTTCCGTTGTGGGGTGGGGAGTAGGGCAAAAAATATGTAAGGAATGGAAAACAAAACATACTTGTGAGGAAAAAGAGAAGAGAGGAAGACAAGGAAAGGTGGGGGAGCCTGAGGGAGAAGTAATGGGGGAGAAGAAATCTAAGAACATTTTGTTTTAAAAAAACTCTGATTAATATCGACTGATAAATTATTGAGTTCAAACAGTGGCTCGAGATATCAAAGAGGGGTGAGGAGGGGTCAGGTAGCAGCAAGAGTCCCCACAGGAAATGCCAGAATTCCTATGGGAAAGCGCTGACTCGAATAGGAGTCGTTACATTATAGAGTGCATTACAGAGGTCGGGTAGCAGTGACATTAACTTGCCAGTATTTGCATTATGAGCAAGGCTCTGTCTACACTAGGAGGGTTTGATGACAGAAGTGCTGTCGAGATGCAAAAATTTGCCATCAGTCCAGTGAAACTATTTATTTTCTGCCTCCCATTGTTGGCATTTCATAGCCACTTTGCTAGCACCCTGTTGACAGACAGAGCAAAGCATTGTGGGTAAGCATCCCACAATGCAGTGCTGTGGGAAGGCAGAGCTGATCCCTGTGCTTGTTGAGGTTCCCTTGTGCCTCTGGGAGCTCTCCGTGCTGAGAAATGTCCAAACAACACAGCAGCCTCTCCAGCCCTCCCGCTGCAGCAGCAGTCTGCCTGCTGCTGTGTTCCTCGCAGGGCAGAACAGGAGCATTCCAATGATTTGTTCTTTGTTTGTTCCTCAAACAGAGCAATTCAGCTGTCAGATACTTCCTGCAGTTTTAAAAGTGTGGCGGGGCATCAGAGATCACAAAACACTGAGCACAGCCATCATGGCAGGCATTGTGAGATACTGGTGGAAGCCAGTTCTCTCGACAAAACAGAGTCCACACTGACTCTGTTGACAATAAAGAGAGGGGAAAAGAAAGAAGTCTCAGGACTGGAAGTTTTTAATCACCAAAATTGGGTTCACCCTCTCCCCCCTCACATACACAAAAGTGACATTGTAGTATAAATGCTCTCACTGTTTTGTCACCAAAAGGTAGGTTTTGGCAACAAAACATGCCACTATACACCAGGCATGGGCGTGCGCACGGGGTGTGCCAGGTGTGCCCAGACACACTCTAATGTTTCAAAGGGCCGCCCTGGTGCGCTGGGGAACGGACGCTGCGCAGGGTTTGCCACGCATGATCGGCCAAAACCAGTGGGTCTTAGGACCCCCAGTGAGGGAAGGGGGAGGCACCAGGAGGGTGCAGGGATAAGGGAAGGTGCAGGTGCCAGGGGATTCTGGGGTGAAGCAGAAGGGAGGCACCTACAGGGGAGAGACCAGCACCAGAGGAGAGAGGCAGGGCAGGTGTGTAGAGGGAGGTGTTAGAAGAGGGGATGAGGAGGGGTAGCTCACATGATCAGAGTGGGGCTACTGGAGGAGTGGGCACGGAGGGGAGAGAAGGGCTGGTGGAGGGGGGCAGGTTGCAAGAGGGCTGAGGGCAGTGAGAAGGGCAGGAGTCAGGACAGCAGAGGTGGGTGAGGGATTGGGGGAGGCAGCAGGCACCATGGGAGCTGATGGAACAAGGGGAGGAGACATGGCAGCAGAGAGTAAAGGTTTATAAGATATTTATTAATAACTTGGGTGCCACAGTGGCACATCCAAAAAAGCCACATGAACTCAGTACTGGTGCATAACACACAATTTATTGTGCTCATGGGAGGAAACTCTTAGAGGGTACACTTCCCCAGCGTCTCTACCCCCCCGAGTTAATGTCACACACATTGGGTTAATGGAACTGCAGGAGACTTGCATGGGGGAGAGGGTTGGTGAGGGCCAAACTAATCCCTGTGGATAAGAGGATGGTGGGGAAAGTCCTTGGGGGTGTGTGTCACATGACACCTTTTCTTTCTGGTCATGTATCAATATTGCCCCGAAAGTATTACCCCCAGACGCGTGGCTAATGGGGGTCAAAGAGTACATTTAAAAAAAATTCTTTGGGTGCACACCCTAATGAAATGTGCTGTGCACGCCTATGAGACCAGGCCTACTGTGCAGGGAAACAGAGAGAAAGCTCTGTTGTTCTCCTTTCCCCTTCCCTTTTGCATCCACAAAGGAACTGATATAATCTGGCAAATTATCGGTTAAAACATCCTGTTTCCATTGACCAGAAGCCCTTTCAAACCCTCGCAGAGAAGGGAATAAAGAGGCCAGTTGTACTTCTTTTCTCTTCTTTATTTTACTAAATCTTCTCCCTCGGCTTTCATATAGTTTCAAATGTTTGGGTTTGTTGAAAGTTTAACCTTAGCTCTTTGGTTAGGTTAAATTCTGGGCAATCTCAGATTGTGGGTAGTATTACCAGCAGCCTCTTCAAGCAACACAAAAATAGTTTACACCCGGAATGCTGATATTATTGATATCCCAGAGCGCCATCGGTGTACACTCTCATGTGCAAACGGTGAAGTACAAATAATAATTCCGTGCTTTCAATCTATAGGACTTGGGATAATGTCCTTGAATAAAGTTTAACTGCATCAAGAGTTAGGACCACCATAATCCTGCAGAAGCCAAGAAGTCCTGACTTAAGCTTGGAGACATACAACAATGAAATATTTATTTTTTTAACTCTGAGCTGACTTTGTGTTGTGCTGCTCTTGCATTGTGTTGTAACATCACAGATGACAATATTTTGGATGGCTATGTTCTGAAAAGCTAAGGAATAAAAGAAAGGATCCATTTATTCTCTCAAACTTCTCAGATAACATCAGGTCCTATCTATTTTGCAACCTAGTGAGCAGACACCGTAATAAAAGCCATTTTCAAAGCTGTGAGTTAAGAACAATTGTGGATACCATCTCAAGGTATAATCATTGCAAATTTTTCTAGCCAAGGAGAGCACAACCCTGCCTAACTGTTGAACTCAATTTTGCACACACACACACAGACACTACTCAAAAAGTGTCTCACGAGACCTCTTCCACTTTTTCTTCCCACAACAGGACTTAACAAAGGACAAGAAAACTCCCCAAAAAATTTGCAATGTGATCATGTGACTCTGGTTTCTACAACCAAAAGGGACATGATTCATCTCTGGTTAGAGAAACTAAGTCACAAATTCAGATCCAGATTTCAACTATCATCAGAGTTCGAAACTGGGGATCTGGGGGAGAGAATGTGGCAGTGGTGGTGTGAGAAACAGGTTTGGGGTCAGGCCTAACTTGGAAAAAAAAGCAGAACAGAAAGGTCAGTGCTACTGGAACCTGTGAAAATGTCTATACCTTTCAGCTGATGTTTTGTAACAATATTTTGTAACAATAATCAGTATCCAAACAATCTCACATCCCCCTGAACATATACTCCCACGCCAGACAGTCAGGCAAGTACAGGGTAGCCTGGTTCCCAATAACTATGTAACTAGAGACACTGCAGTAATTCCCACAAGAGCCTCATTGTGAAACTCTGCAGTCATCAGGCTGGAAATATTCCAGGCACTTAATCACAGACAGAATGAGAGTGGAGAGAGAAAATCTCTCAGAGATAAGCAGCAGCACAAGGATGGAGATGGGGAGTGAGGGAGAAAAACAGGAAAAGGAGAGGGGAGAGGAAAAGAAAGAAAATCTCACATACTATAGATGAACAGAAATAAATACCCCTCCTGAGAGACAAGGGCAGGAGAGCAGGAGCAGTCTGAATTCAGACAGGTTATGTTTGAAGGCTCCAATGGTCCCCCTCTCTTCCTGAAAAATGCCCTCAGAGAATAGCAAATTGCAAGTGCTCCCTGTCAAATTCATGCCATTTCTACAAATTGAGAGTAGGTGGCCTAGTAATGAATCACCCAAGGTTCCAAAAGCTGCCTCTAAAGAAGGAAAAGTAAAAAGGAGATCATTGTAGAGAGCCCAGCTCCAACATGAAAGGAAAAGGATGCAAGAGAGAACAGCAAGTGGGAAAAAGGAAAAACTGGGTTTCACAGGTTTGAGCTTTGAGGCTGCAGCATCTGCATGAATGGAGACCTATGTTTCATGTGAGGCTGTCATAGCTCCAAAAAAAGGTATTTTTAAAGGACACAAATGGTAGCGACATATAAGCCAGTTTCAGCTTTACAGCTGATGCCCTTTGATTTTGAGTTCCTATAAAGACAGAATACAAAACACTTCCTATGAAAGTGCCACATTTCAGCTCTTAGGCGGGGAGGAGAAATGGACTAACTAAAGAAAAGAAAATTCACTACAAGATTTTTTAACTACATTTTCTTAAGTCATAATCATGAATGAATAATACATGCAAATGGCTAATAAGTTAAAACTGCCATGGGAAATACAGTATTTTATATTTGCACATGCAAGCATAATTCAACTATTAAATATGCTCTTATGTATAACCATGCAACTAAGCAGAATTTGGTCCACCGCATATATAAAAAATCCAACTTTATACGTATGAACAATGGCAATTTAGTATGATATATTAATTTTAAAAATTAGTAAATATGGAAACTCAAACCCTCCTTTATCAGTTGCTATAGTGCCTGTGCAATTTTAAGTACTAAGAAATGTGGGTATATAACGCTAAGCATTATTAATTTTTTTCAGTAAATGTTTATTGCAATAACAGAAAGCAAAGACTCCAGAGAAAACCCCATTCCAGTTGGCCATTAGTACCCAGACATAGTTGTGACTGGCATAAGGTCAGATAAATAATTTGTGAAGTTTCCCATCAGACATGCAATACCATCAGCACTTCCTATTAAAGCCACAAGCAATCATTATAAATGTTATGAGAGATTAAGCAATATACATACCATACAAACAGAATACCTAAGCATTTCCTACATGATTAAGACTGCAATTCCAAACTGAACCCAAAACTACCTGACACTCCCATTGTGAACCTCTCATAACTGATACTAGTCACAGTGACACTTCCTAGAACAAATCTTGTGTCATGTGTCTGTGTAACATATTGTGGAAACATATTGCATGAAGGTTATGAATAGCTATGTTACATGATGGGCCAAGGATGATATGTAGCCCCAGTGGTAAATGTTGCCAGAGCTTTGCCAAAAAAGAAGAAAAGTGGGATGATTAAGGTGCACCACTCTAGGGTAAACACACTTCCAGAGAGGTACCCCCTCCGGAGGAAGCATGCTTATACTGTATCTAAAGTTTTTCCCAGAAATGAACAAGAAAAAAAGGCTTTTGATTTAGAAAGGCTAAGCTGTAAACTGATCCCCGTACGTCTTTCTGAACCAGCAAATGGACAGGGCCTGCTAGCCAAGGTAGACTTGCACAAATCAAAATAAAAATGTGACAGTTACAAGGATATTACTCTGAAAAGATATTTAACATCTCAAGGTTAACTATTTATATCATAAGAAATAGCTTAACATTTTTAACTAATTTACCTGTCATTGTTTGGGCTATTTGTTCACATTTTGCATCTTGGTTTGTGCAATTAAAAAACAAAAACTTTTGTAACTGTTGTTCTTCGAGATGCATTGCTCACATCTATTCTAAGTACATGTGTGTGCGCGCTTCATGCATGGCCACTACAAATTTGTACCTTATCTGCTACCCCTTGGGTCAGCTGCAGAAGCCTCTGGAGAGGCATTATATTTCACCCTGTAGGCCTGCAAAAGTGGCGAGGAGTCCTGTGGCACCTTATAGACTAACCAAAGTGTTGGGGCATAAGCTTTCGTGGGCAAAGACCCACTTTGTCAGATGCTTGTCTTTGCCCACGAAAGCTTATGCTCCAACAAAGTGGGTCTTTGCCCACGAAAGCTTATGCTCCAAAACTTTGGTTAGTCTATAAGGTGCCACAGGACTCCTCGCCACTTTTGCAGATTCAGAATAACACGGCGACTCCTCTGAGACTTAACACCCTGTAGACCTGATCACCCCTCAGTTCCTTTTTGCTGGCTACTCCAACAGTGGGCAAGGAAGGTGGGTATGGGAAAAATACGAACAAAAGATGAGTAACCATTTTTCTTCTTCAAATGTTTGCTCGTATCTACCTCAAGTATGTGATTGACAAGCGTTACCCAAGAGAAGGGTTCGGCGTCAATGCATAGCTGACTCGCGTACTGCAGCACCAATGTCGCACAATGGCATAGTGCGACCTGCAAGTATGCCCCGAGGGCCACATCGCACCTCTATGGATTTTTCTGAAGAGGAACATGAGTCAGGAAAGAGGCTGAAGAGGCCTGCATCTGCATAGACTGCTCCGTGAGAAGCAGTAGGGAAACCTTAATGACATCATAACCCATGCTGCGCTGTAATCTGGGAGAAGATGGGCTGTGGGAGAAGACTGGCAGTCTCTTAGTCTGGTCCGCCACCACCACGAATAACTGCGAGGATTTATGAAAGGGGCTGTCGATGTACAAGGAGAGAGTCCACCTGACTTCAAGCATGTGCAGTCCTTTTTCCTGTGAGCTCTGGTGAGGTTTAGGGTAGAAAAAAGGAAGGAAAATGTCCTCACTGGTGTTGAAACTAGAGGCCACTTTCATGAGGAAAGCCGGGGGAGGGTGAAGTTCGACAGTGGTCTTTATGGAAGACAGCGCAGGGGGTTCTGACATAAGGGCATGAAGCTCCGAATCCCATCTGGTGGAGGAGATGGCAACCAGGAATGCCACCTTCCATGAGAGGTAAAGCAGCAAACTCATGGCTCAGGGCCCACTAGCACCAAGAGGACTAAGTTGAGATCCCAAGAAGGGACTGGGCATCAGACCAGTGGATGGACCCTATCTATGCCCTGGAGGAAGCACCCAGCCAGGGGGCTTGTGAAAACAGAGTGACCAGCCTTATCCGGTGGAAAGCTGAAATAGCTGCCAAATGAACTTTCAAGTTGGTAGACCCTGGTGCTTCAGAGATACCGAGTACTCCAGCACTGAAGGCCAATAAGGGCACCAGCTTATGCTGGAAACACAAACCGGAGAAGCGTTTCCACTTAGCCAGGTATATAAGCCTAGTAGAAGGCTTCCTACTGCTGAGCTGACAGACCTGCTCAGAGTAGGCCTGCTCAGCAGAGTTCAGCCACAAAGCCGTTATGGAGAGACTGTGGGTGGCAGACGCAGCAGTGATCTTGTCTGATGAAGTCCCGGAGCAGAGGAAGTGGAATGAGCAGATTGTAGCAACAGTTCCAGGAGGACAGGGTACCATTGATGATGGGACCGGGGCGGGGCTTTCAGCTTAACATTCACCCTCTCTCTGCAGAGCTTGAGGAGCACCTTGTGGACAAGTGGAAATGGGGGAAACGTGTATAACAAGCCGGTTCGCCATGCAATCAGAAATGCAT
The DNA here is from genome assembly GCF_049634645.1 of Pelodiscus sinensis. Lineage (NCBI taxonomy): Eukaryota > Metazoa > Chordata > Testudines > Trionychidae > Pelodiscus > Pelodiscus sinensis. The sequence goes on from NC_134725.1 coordinate 7,922,583, forward strand.
CTGCTAGGGATCCCAGACAGATGCCCCAGAACAAGCAGAAATGTGGGCACTTCCAACAAAGAGGTCAAGCTGGGGAAACCTCCACTCCCAGAAAATGGTACGGAAGATGTCCAGCTGGACTGACCACTCGTGAGCGAGAAAACGGTCATTTAGGCAATTCGCCAGCTGGGTCTGGATTCCTGTGAGGTACGACACTTCCAGGTAAACAGAGTGGGCTATACACAAGTCCTACAGATCACAGAATCATAGAATACTAGGACTGGAAGGGACTTCGAGAGGTCATTGAGTTCAGTCCCCTGCCCGCATGGCAGGACCCAGCACTATCTAGACCAGGGCTACTCAACACACAGCCCATTTATTTGCAACCTGCAGTGTGGTTTGAGATTACGTGGAGCTCAACATGCGGCCCGCAGTTTGGGAGCCAAAACAAAAAGCTAGTCAATATAATGGTCTTCCATTGATATGCATTATAGAAGTTAAATTCCTGGACTATCATTGCTCATTGAGGTAAACAGGATGAAGTTTAATAAGGACAAATGCAAAGTACTTCACTTAGGAAGGAACAATCCGTTTCACACATACAGAATGGGAAGCGACTGTCTAGGAAGGAGTACGGCAGAAAGGGATCTAGGGGTTATAGTGGACCACAAACTGAATATGAGTCAACAATGTGACACTGTTGCAAAAAAAGCCAACATGATTCTGGGATGCATTAACAGGAGTGTTGTGAGCAAGACACGAGAAGTCATTCTTCCACTCTAGTCTGCGCGGATTAGGCCTCAGTTGGAGTATTGTGTCCACTTCTGGGTACCACATTTCAAAAAAGATGTGGAGAAATTGGAGAAGGTCCAGAGAAGAGCAGCAAGAATGATGAAAGGTCTAGAGAACATGACCTATAAAAGAATACTGAAAGGATTGGGCTTGTTTAGTTTGGAAAAGAGAAGATTGAGGGGGGACATGATAGCAGTGTTCAGGTATCTAAAAGGGTGTCACAAGGAGAAGGAAGGAAACTTATTCTTCTTGGTCTCTGAGGATAGAACAAGAAGCAATGGGCTTAAGCTGCAGCAAGGGAGGTTTAGGTTGGACATTCGGAAAAAGTTCCTAACTGTCAGGGTGGTCAAACACTGGAATAAATTGCCCAGGGAGGTTGTGGAATCTCCATCTCTGGAGATATTTAAGAGCAGATAAATGTCTATCAGAGATGGTCTAGACAGTACTGGGTCCTGCCATAAGAGCGGGGAATGGACTTGATGACCTCTCAAGGTCCCTTCCAGTCCTAGTATTCTATGATTCTATGATTAAAAGTGCTGTTATATGGGTGAAAATCGGGTAAATATTGCATTTTATTAATATCAGCATATATTAATATCAGTTCTGACTTAAATGGGACCAGTGTGTTGTGGTCTTGCCTTAATCATTGTATTCATGCCTATCAGTGTGAAAAGTTATTTGCATATATTTGCATATATATTTGCATGTATATGCAACCACATTTAAGTTGCGGCCCTTGGCATGTGCTGTGGGTATCATTGTGGCCCCCAGGGCTTCCAAAGTTGAGTAGCCCTGTTCTAGGCTGTTCCTGATAGATGTCTGTCTAACCTGCTCTTAAATATCTCTAGAGATGGAGATTCCACAGCCTCCCTAGGCAATTTATTCCAGTGTTTCACTACCCTGACAGGTAGGAAGTTTTTCCTAATGTCTGGCCTAAACCTCCCTTGCTGCAGTTTAAGCCCATTGCTTCTTGTCCTATCGTCAAAGGCCAAGGAGAACAATTTTTCTCCTTCCTCCTTGTGATACCCTTTTAAATACCTGAAAAACCTATCATGTCCCCTCTCAGACTTCTTTCCAAACTAAACAAGCCCAATTCTTTCAGCCTTCCTTCATAGCTCATGTTTTCTAGACCTTTAATCATTCTTGTTGCTCTTCTCTGGACCTTCTTCAACTTCTCCACCTCTTTCTTGAAATGTGGTGCCCAGAACTGGACACAATACTCCAACTGAGGTCTAAGCAGCACGGAGTAGAGCGGAAGAATGACTTCTCACAACACTCCTGTGAATGCATCCCAGAATCATGTTTGCTGTTTTTTGCAACAGCATCATACTATTGACTCGTGTTTAACTTGTGGTCCACTATGATCCCTAGTGCATGTATTTACAACCACACTTAAGTTGTGGCCCTCAGCATGTGCTGTGAGTATCATTGTGGCCCCTGAGGCTTCCAAAGTTGAGTAGCCCTGCACTAGCACATGTCTCATGCACTTTGGAGGGCTATATTGAGAGGAATTTTATCCTTAGGCTGAGCTCATTTGGTCCAGCATCAGCATTAGAGAAGTGCCAATGGTTCCTGAAACCCAGTTCTGCAAGGGGCGACGGATGGTGGATAAGCATAGAAACAGATTCACTGTCTCTGCTGTATTAAGGACAGAGAATATTCTCCATGTGGGGTGAGAAAATCACAGTCTCCAAGTTTGCTGTGTCTTAAAAATACTAGACACACAAATTCTAGCATCCTTAATGTGTACTCCAGCACATTCCCAAGTACGTCAATGAGAGTTTTGCCTGAGAGTGGGCGGAATGTAAATTGAATACGCACCTCTGTATGTGAGTCATAATATATGGATTCTTGATGTGTGTTGCTGGGGACTGAGTGTGGTGAGGGCTATAAGAGACAGTCAGGGACCATCTGCAGCAGCTTCCTGTCTCCATAGCGACCAGAGCAGTACTGAAGTAAAGATTTCACGTTACTGTTTCAGCAGCCTGAAATCAGAGATAGAAACAGGGGGCTCAGGTAGGTTTGGCTGGGAGTACCGGAGCTGCCTATAAGCCATGTTGGTTGGTCAGCATGGTGACTTACTGCAGCCACATTGGAATGCTAGCATGTTCTTAGAAGGAAAGGATGTCTCCTTGCTTAGAAGTGCTACCTCTAACTTTTTCAGTATTAGCATTTGCTGACTCTGACAGAAGTCCCATTAAGACTTCCTTGCCTACAATGATGCTCTAGCAAGAGATCTCAGGCACAGTGGAGTTGGATTTAAAGCATTTGCTGGCACTCATTTATTATACTGGTTGATACCAATAAATAAAGAGAGTCTGCCAATACTAAAGCACAGAAGTGGTCTGATATGTTGGGTTAACTCTTGTCCTGTCTTCCATATCTGAGGACTTGTAGTTCTCCTGGTTTTTCACTATTTGCCTTAGTAATTCTTTCCTTGAATTAACATTTCTTCCATTTGTGGTAATTAACATTGTATCAAAAATAATAAAAATTATATTAGGTGTCTTTATAATAAAAATTAACAGTATTTCAAGTTTACAAACATAAAGAAGGGTAGCTATGTTAGTTGGTAACTTAAGAAAACTTAAAAATTGAGTGGTCTTGTAGCACCTTAGGGTATGTCTATCCTGCAAGGCTGAAGCTGAAATAGGCTATGAAACTTGAGCTATGTCAGTTGTGTAGCTGAAGTCAAAATAGCTTATTTCAGCTTTTGGAGCTGTCTACACAGCAGGAAGTCTGAGGAAAAGCACTTACTCCTCGTAAAATGAAGGTTACAGGAGTTGGAAGTAAGAAGTTCTCCAGCTTGACATTATTTTGACATTATGTTGAAATCACTGCTTGTATTACACATGTGGACTTTGTTATTTTGGAATAATGTCAGTTATTCCAAAATAACACTGAAGTGTAGATGTACCCTACTAGCAAAAATAGATATACATGGTATCATGAGCTTTCGTGAGCAAAACTCACTTCTTTAGATGAGTGAAGCAAGAGCCACTAAAAAGGTGCAATTCTGACTCATTTTATGAACCAGAGAATAGAAAGAAAACTGTAAAGATCACATATCTAAAATTTCCAGTGATTCGTGAATAAGTCTGATTCAGAAAAAAAATCCCATAATGTATACATTCAGGTGGGAGAAGAAACAAGTACACCATTTTTCTGATGGAGTGTAAAAATATATGGTTCTGCAGTTTTTAGGCTTTTTTTATTGGATAAAGGGCATAGTCTTAACCAGCCTCTTATCCAATTTCCATTTCCATATTAATAAAATGCAATTATTTACCCGATTTCCACCCATATAATAGATTTCCACCCAGAGGAGACCATGTTCAAAGGATCCCCATGGGCCACGTGTTGAGTAGCCCTGAGCTAGTAGGACTTGCCCATTAGTGCAAAGTATCATGACTCCATCCAGATTCCCCTCACTCAGATGCTTCTTCTTTAGGAAAACTTGAATAGGGTTATTCCTTAGAAACTGAAATGTTTATCATTTCAAAAATCTGACATGTACAGGTTGAACCACTCTAATCCAGCATTCTCTGGTCCAGCAACATCTGTGATTTGGCATGATTTCAGTTAGTCAGATGTCCACTTTTAATGGGTGTGACCAAGTTTCTGGTGATCCCATAAAGTTTATTTACAGCCACCAGTCCAGGCTCTCAGTGTTCTATGCTGTTGTTTAGCTCTAATTTACCCCTCAATGTTTTCTAAGAGTCCAGAAAGCAGTGGAAGTGTTGGTAATGCTGCTAGCCAATATTGACCTTTCATGGGACAGCAAATTCTCATGTCTTGCTCACAACACTCCTGTTAATGCATCTCTGACTGGGTGTAACAGCCCTGCACTGGAAAAGCTAGGCTTAACCACGCCCACCTGGATGAAGAAGCCCTGCCTCCACATCTCTGCCGGGCATGCTCAGACTACAGCCCAGATATAAAAGCCTGGAGAGGCTGTCTGGATGGCTGATGAGGAGGAAGGAGGCATTGCCTGAGCTCCAGCAAGTGAACCACTAGTAGAACCAGCCATGGAAACCAGCCAGTGAGACATCAACGCTGCTGCAGGAGATATGGGGGAAAGACCCTGGACAGAAGCCAGTAGAGGCTGGTAGAAATTAGATCAGGATGGGATATTGTAGCCTGTTACTCTTAGCGTGCTTTGACCTCACCTCAAAAAAGATATTTTGGCTTTGGAAAGGGTTCAGAAAAGGGCAACTAAAATGATTAGGGGTTTGGAACGGGTCCCATATGAGGAGAGGGTAAAGAGACTGGGACTTTTCAGTTTAGAAAAGAGGAGACTGAGGGGGGATATGATGGAGGTCTATAAAATCATGAGTGGTGTGGAGAGGGTGCATAAAGAAAAGTTATTTATTAGTTCCCTAAATAGAACTAGAGGACACCAAATGAAATTAATGGGGAGCAGATTTAAAACTAATAAAAGAAAGTTCTTCTTCACACAGCGTGTAGTCAACCTGTGGAACTCCTTGCCAGAGGAGGCTGTGAAGGCTAGGACTATAACAGAGTTTAAAGAGAAGCTAGATAATTTCATGGAGGTTAGGTCCATAAAAGGCTATTAGCCAGGGGATAAAATGGTGTCCCTGGCCTCTGTTTGTCAGAGGCTGGAGAGGGATGGCAGGAGACAAATCGCTTGATCATTGTCTTCGGTCCACCCTCTCTGGGGAACCTGGTGCTGGCCACTGTCGGCAGACAGGATACTGGGCTAGATGGACCTTTGGTCTGACCCAGTATGGCCGTTCTTATGTTCTTATGAATTCCCCACTAAGAGAGCAGCGGACTGTGCCACTGCTAATAGGGCCTTGGGCTAGGACCTGGTGGAGTAGGGAGGGCCTGGGTCCCCTTTCCACCCCTCCAATCCCCGAGCCAGGGTGCCATTTATTACTAGCTCCGGCTGCTAGGCCGCACTGCCCTAGTGAGAAGGGTATTTACTACAGACTTCAGCTGTTAGGCTGCACTACCCAGAGAAGGGGTGTTTGCTTGAGATTCTGGTGTCTAGGCTGCACTGCCCTGGTGGGAGGGATGTGGGTGTATAACCACAGTTATGTGGCAGGGCATATGGGGTTGTTTGTGGTCCCAAGAAGCCCCAGGGACATGGCAGCTCCCCTTGGGAGAGGGGTAAGTGAGTCACCCTGTGACAGCATCCCAGAATTATGTTTGCTTTTTTTTTCAACAGTGTTACGCTGTTGATTCATATTTTGCTTATATTCCACTATGATCCCTTTCTGCAGCACTCCTTCCTAGAGAGTCGCTTCCTATTCTGTGTGTGTGAAACAGATTGTTCCTTCCTAAGGGGGGGTATGTCTACACTACAGAGTTAGTTCGAACTAACTTTCATAGGCGCTACACTAGCGCTCCACTAGTTCGAACTTAATTCGAACTAGCGAAGCGCTTAGTTCAAACTAGGGAAACCTAATTTTACGAGGATTAAGCCTAGTTCGAACTAGCTAGATTGAATTAAGGGGTGTGTAGACCCTTAATTCGAACTAGTGGGAGGCTAGCCCTCCCCAGGTTTCCCTGGTGGCCACTCTGGCCAACACCAGGGATACTCTATTGCCCCCCCTCTCGGCCCTGGACCCCTTAAAGGGGCACGGGCTGGCTACGGTGCCCGTGCCAGGTGCAAGCCTACCAGCACCCAGCCAGCAGACCCTGCACCTTGCACGGCTCAAGACAGCCACCCGATGCCCCCCAGCCCTCCCCCTCTTCCCGGGACCAGGCTGGCGGCTCCCGGGAGCTTGCCCGAGACCGCATGAGGTGGGCACCCGCCTGTGCTAGTGCAGACATCATGGACCTCGTCCACGATCTCTGCACTAGGCACAGGAAAGTGGCTGTCTAGGGCAGGAGAGCTGCCAGCCTGGCCACCCAGGAGCAGGTGTGCATGAAAATCAAGGGGGTCCACTGAGACCCCCGACCCTGAGCCCTGAGCTTACAATGGCCGTCCTGGGTCAGACCAAAGGTCCATCTAGCCCAGTAGCCTGTCTGCCGACAGCGGCCAACCCTAGGGACCCTGGAGGGGATGGACCGAAGACAGTGACCAAGCCATTTGTCTCGTGCCATCCCTCTCCAGCCTTCCACAAACCTTGGGCAGGAACACCACTCCTACCCCCTGGCTAATAGCACTCCATGGACCCAACCTCCATGACTTGATCTCACGTCCCTTTAAACTCTGTTCTAGTTCTAGCCTTCACAGCCTCCTGTAGCAAGGAGTTCCACAGGTTGACTCTTTGCTTTGTGAAGAACAACTTTCTGTTACTAGTTTGAAGCCTGCTACCCATTCCTTTCCTTTGGTGTCCTCTAGTCCTTCTTTATGGGAACTAATGAAGAACTTTTCTGTATGCACCCTCTCCACCCAACTCCTGCTTTTAGAGACCTCTCTCATATCCCCCCTCCGTCTCCCCTTTTCTAAGGTGAAAAGTCCCAGTCTCTTTAGCCTCTCTTCATATGGGACCTGTTCCCAACCCCTGATCATTGTAGTTGCCATCCCCTCTCCCAGCCTCTCTCTTCCCCTCTCCCACCTCCTTTTCCCAGTCTTCCCCAGTTTTGTTCAATAAAGACAGATTCCATTTTTGAACACAATTGTCCTTTATTTTGTACATCAAGAAAAGGGGCTAGGGAAGGGTAAGTGGAAGGAGGTGAGGGAGGAATGGGATACGAGCCCCCGATGGGGAGGACTGGACTGGCTCTGCGGGCTTCTGGTGGTGGAAGCTCTCCTGCAGCCCCCCAATTCTCCCCTCTCCCCAGATGGCAGCCTGCGGCAAGTGCAACCGGTCTGATGGCCGAGTGCTGTGATGTGCCCAGTGTGGGTACTCCGGGCACTCCAAGCCAGGACTGGTTTGCAAGCAGGGCACCCCTGAGAACTGACTGTCCTGGGTGGGGGTCGGGTCCCTTTAAGTGCAGCCCTCGGCTAGCCTGAGACAGCATCTCCACGCTCTAAGTCCTCCTCTGATGCCCTGTCGGCACTGCTTCCGGCCATCCTTAAGCCCTGTTCAGGGTCCACTTAATGTGGACATGCTAGTTCGAATTAGCAAAATGCTAATTCGAACTAGTTTTTAGTTCTAGACGCGTTAGCTCGAATTAGCTTAGTTCGAATTAACTAATTCGAACTAAGTTAGTTCGAATTAGTGCTGTAGTGTAGACGTACCCTGGAGCACTCTGCATTTGTCCTTATTAAACGTCATCCTATTTACCTCAGACCATTTCTCCAGTTTGTCCAGATCATTTTCAATTATGACCCTATCCTCCAAAGCACTTGCAACACTTGCACTTGCAAAGCACTTCCAAAGCATTTCCAACCCTTCCCAGCTTGGTAAGATTTGCAAACTTTTTTACTCTCTATGCCATTATCTAAATCATTGATGAAGATATTAAACAGAACCAGTCCCAAAACAGATCCCTATGGAACCCCACTTGTTATATCCATCCAGCATTACCATGAACCATTAACTTACTCTCTGATAGTTACGTACCCACCTTATCGTAGCCTCATCTACATTGTATTTCTCTAATTTATTGATAGGGTCATGCAAGACCGTATCTCATGCTTTACTAAAGTCTAGATATACCATGTCCATCGCTTCTCCCTTATCTACAAGGCTTGTTAACCTACCAAAGAAAGCTATCACGTTGGTTTGACATGATTTGTTCTTTACAAATCAAAACTGATGGTTACTTATCACCTTATTGTTTTTCAGATGTTGGCAGATGGATTCCTTAATTATTTGCTTCATTATTTTTCTGGAACAAAAGTTAAACTGACTGGCCTGTAGTTTCCTGGGCTGTCCTCATTTCCATTTTTGTACATGGGCACTAGATTTGCCCTTTTCTAGTCCTCTGAAATCTCTCCCATCTTCCATGACTTTCAAAGATGTTAGCTAATGCCTCTTCAATCAGTTCCTTGAGTATTCTAGGATGCATTTTATCAGGCCCTGGTTGACTTTAAGACATTTAATGTTTCTAAGTAATTTTTAACTTGTTTTTCTATTTTAACTTCTGCACCTACCTCCTTTTGTCCAGCATCCACTATTGGCAGCATCCAATCACCACCAACCTTCTTGTTGAAAACCGACACAAGTCATTATGCACTTCTGCCATTTCTACATTTTCTATTACTGTTTTTCCTTCTTCTTTGAGAAATGGGCCTTCCCTGTCCTTGGTCTTTCACTTGCTTCTAATATGTTTGTAAAATGTTTTGTTATCCTAGCTAGATAGAGCTCGTTTTGTGCCTTTGCCTTTCTAATTTTGTCCCTACATACTTATGTTATTTATTTATATTCCTCCTTTGTATTTTGATCTAGTTTCCACTTTTTGTAGGATTATTTTTTGATTTGCAGATCATTCAAAATATCCTGGTTCAGCTATGGTGGTCTCCTGCCGTATGCCTATCTTTTCTACGCAGTGGAATAATTTGCTCTTGCGCCCTTAATAATGTCCCTGAAAAACGGTCAACTCTCTTCATTTGTTTTATCCTCTTAGTTTTGCTTCCTATGGGATCTTACCTACCAGCTCCCTGAGCTTACCAAAGTCTGCCTTCTTGAAATTCAACATAATTTTCTCTAACACACAAACTTCTAGGAGAGTCTATATTTCATGTTAGTGATACTATGTGAGGCATATAAAATTTACTTTTCTAGGAAATGCTTGAACACTTAATCTTTTTCTTCTGAACAGCAAGCCTTATGAAAAATGGAAGCAAACTGGAATTATGCAGCATGTCCAGTGGTGAATCAACTTTTACCATATCTAGATCGAACAACAATCCAGTATGTTTCTAGTAGGCTTGAAATACATACTCCTGCCCTACTGACTAATCTTAGTAGTTTTCATGCTAACTAAATTGTGTTTTTCTTTTTTTTATTTTACAAATGTGCAACAGATTCAATCCTTGGGCCAGTTTCTAGACTTAATTACACATTACAACCAGCTGTTAACAAACCATGAAAAATCTTTGAACGTTTTATGTGTAAGACATGTGTGCATGGCCAATTTCAAACAGGGGCAAAATATGTCATTAAGACTGGTGTAGCAGATTGCATCAATGAAAGAGCAAATGAGTCTTGCTTACCATCACCGCCGTTACATGTGGAGCTAGTAGGCTTCTGTAGCCTGGCTTTTGACTCCTGTACAGGTATATAGCTAGGCCACATCATTTTTAATAGGAGAACACTGCAAGAGAAATCATGGGTTCTTTATGAAATTTGGAGATGGGCATTTTTCATTCTCTACGTCTTCCATTTTATGTTCATTTATAATGATCTGTTTAACATAATCCCTCTTTTCTATTGCTAATACAACCATTTCTGATGTACAAGCCATGCTTCTAAGCTTTGATCTGAGTAAATTCAACAGAAGGAAGAGAGCAAGGAAAACAGTTGGTGTGGGGGTAGTACCTTGAACAGGAAATACACGTTGTCTCATAGTAATAGAGATGTAGCCGTGTTAGTCTGATCTTGCTTAAACAAAGGAAAGGACTATGCAGCACTTTAAAGACTAACAAGATGGTTTATTAGGTGATGAGCTTTCGAGGAAGTGGGTCTGGCCCACAAAAGCTCATCACCTAATAAACCATCTTGTTAGTCTTTAATTGCTGCATAGTTCTTTACATTGTCTCATGACATTTATGCCTAGTTAGATAGGTATCCCACCTAAACCGTTATTGTTATTTATATTGGAGTAGCACATAAGTCAGATAGATTGGGGTTCCATTGTCCTAGGCTGTGTACAAATGCATAGGAAGATCTAGCCCCTCCCCTAAAAAGTTTATAATCTAAATAATAAAACAAATGGAGAGGGGGAAGGCTACAACTGGCAAAATGTAGGATACATTAATGAAAAACAGTCTGAAGCCCAATAAGCATGTCACTGCCTGGAATTTCTACACATTGTAATTCTTCTATTTCAAATAAAAGTCAAAATCTCATGAGTAAGACAAAACAGAAACACTAGGGTTAATTTATAAGCACAATAGAATAAGGCAAGATTCAGAGAAAAGACAAATAATTAACCGACAACATAAAAAATAGTATTTTTTTAAAAGATTAGAACTAACAAAATCTAATGGCTAAGCATCTCTTTTACCATATATCCAAGTGATGAACCTAAAGGGAAGGCATTTGAAGATCCTACTAAGCCACAACAGGAAATCGGGATTTGATCTACTATTAATTCTGGGAATTTACTGTCCGCTGCCGAAAGAGCCATGGGTGTAATCAGAGGGTACATCTACACTAGCCCCCTCGTTCGAACTAGGGAGGCTAATGAGGGCGACAAATTGCAAATGAAGCACGGGATTTAAATATCCCACACTTCATTAGCATGTTCCTGGGCAGTCGCCATTTTGGAAATTGACTAGTCCTGAGTAAGAAAGAGTTACTCACCTTGTGCAGTAACGGTTGTTCTTCGAGATGTGTCCCCGTGGGTGCTCCACTCTGGGTGCTGGTGCGTCCTCGCGCCGGCGACCGGAGACTTTTCTAGCTGTTTCTGCCGCGGCGCGCAGGCGCCGTGGCGCCCTCTAGTGTTGTTCGAACTGAAGGGCGCCTGCGCGCGCGCGGCTCCTCCGTTCCTTCTCTACCCACCAGAGCATCAGGCTCCAAGCAGGGGAAGGAGGGAGGGTAGTGGAGCACCCACGGGGACACATCTCGAAGAACAACCGTTACTGCACAAGGTGAGTAACTCTTTCTTCTCCTTCGAGTGGTCCCCGTGGGTGCTCCACTCTGGGTGACTACACAGCAGTTGTCGGCTCGCGGAGGTGGGTTTGGAGCCGTGTGGTAGTAACTGTAGACAGCACTGCTTGTCCAACCGCCATAGAAGATGCTATCGAGGTGGAGAGAGCATAGTGTTGTGCAAAGGAATGGTCGGATGACCAGGTAGCGGCGTTGCAAATGTCTTGTAATGGTACATTATGGAGAAAAGCGGTCGTGGCAGCCACTGCTCTAGTGGAATGAGCTGTGATAAGTCCAGGTAAATCTTTGTTATATAAAGTATAAGAGGTCTTGATGCAGGATGTAATCCATTTAGAGATTCTTTGAGATGAGACTGCTTGTCCCTTAGATCTATTCGCGTATGAGATGAAGAGTCTAGGCGAGGCCCGCCATGGTCTCGTGCGATCTATGTAAAACGCCAAAGCTCGTCGGACGTCGAGAGTGTGCCACACGGCGTGGGACGGTTCAGTGTGTGGTTTAGGAAAGAATGCAGGTAAGTGTATGGGTTCATTCACGTGGAAGGGAGAGAGTACTTTGGGTAGGAACTTAGGGTGGGGTCTAAGTACCACCCTGTCCTGTAAAAACACAGTATATGGGGGGTCAGCCATCAGAGCTGCAAGCTCACTCACCCTCCTACTGGAGGTGATGGCGACTAGGAAAGCCACCTTCATCGACAAATGAGAGAACGAGCAGGTTGCTATCGGCTCGAACGGGGGTTTTGTGAGGCTTTTGAGGACATGGTTCAGGTCCCAAATGGGGACTGGTGGACGAACCGGAGGAAAGGTGTTCTGCAGGCCTTTGAAGAAGCGCTTGGTTATTGGGTCAGCGAGGAAAGAAGAGCTTGGAGGGTGATGGTGGAAAGCTGCTATGGCTGCGGCATGGACCTTGATAGTACTAAGTGCTAGACCGGAATGTTTCAGAGAGAGTAAGTAGTCCAATAAGTCATGTATTGGAGCAAGGTGTGGTGGGTCTGCATGAGTCTGAGCATACCATAGGGAAAAACGCGTCCACTTGTAGCGGTAGGTCTTCCTAGTAGAGCATCTGCGACTATTAATTAATATGTGCCTTACTTGTTCTGAGCAGGCAGTTTCGGCATCATGGAGCCATGAAGGAGCCAAGCGTGGAGCTTCAGCCTGGTGATGTCCGGGTGAAGGGTTTGACCGTGATCTTGTGAGAGGAGGTCGCAGCGTGGAGGGAAGGGATACGGTTCTGCTATCATCATTTTGAGGAGGTAAGGATACCATGTTCGTCTGGGCCAAGCAGGTGCCACCAAAATCACGCGTGCCTGACTCAATCTGATCTTGTCTAGGACTCTGTGCAGGAGTGGGAGGGGGGGAAAGGCGTAGAGAAGGGAGGCGTTCCATGCGATGGAAAGGGCATCTCCGAGGGAATTCCTGCCCAGGGCTCCCCTGGAGCAGTAGAGGTGGCACTTGCGATTGTTCTTTGTAGCGAAAAGGTCCACTTCTGGATGGCCCCAAAGACGGAAGATCGGTGTGAGGGCGCGTTTGTCGATCTCCCACTCGTGCTGGTCCATGAATGTGCGACTTAAGGTGTCTGCTGTGACATTGAGTATTCCGGGAAGGTATACTGCAGAGGGGGTGACCCCATGGGATAGGCACCAGGTCCAAAATTTGGTGGCTTCCGAGCATAGAGAAGGGGAGCGAGCGCCACCCTGACGGTTGATGTAATACATGCATGTGGTATTGTCCGTCATAATGGTGATGGTCTTGTGAGCTATGTGCTGAGTGAAATGCTGGCATGCGTATCTGACTGCCCGTAGCTCGAGAATGTTGATGTGGAGTGCTTGCTCTACGAACGACCATTTGCCTTGGGCTGTGATGGTTCCCAGATGAGCCCCCCATCCCATGAGTGATGCGTCTGTTATGAGTGTTAGAGTAGGCGCTGGACGTTGAAAGGGGACACCGTGTAGCATGTTTTGAGGGGTTGTCCACCAGAGCATGGAGTTGATAACGCGAGGTGGGATCGCAACATGCTTGCTCATTTGGTCTCTGAAAGGTTTGTATACCGTAGCGAGCCAGGACTGAAGGGGCCTCATGTGGAGTCTGGCGAGATTGACGACGTAAGTCGTAGAGGCCATGTGCCCTAGGATTTTGAGGCAATGGCGGATCGTGACAGTAGGTGCCGCCTGTGTTGCTCGGACAAGGTCGCATATCGTTGCGAACCTGTGATCGGGAAGAGTGGCCCTTGCTGTGATTGTATCGAGGAGGGCGCCTATGAATTCCAGTTTCTGTGTGGGACGCAAAGTGGATTTTGCGTAATTTATGTGGAATCCGAGACTGAGTAGGAGGTCTATTGTGGTGTCTGTCATGGCCTTTGCCTCTTGGAAAGACGCAGCTTTTATGAGGCAATCGTCCAGGTATGGAAATATTATGATGCCTTGGCGTCGGAGGAAGGCCATTACGACTGATAGAGTCTTGGAGAATACCCTGGGAGCCGTAGAAAGGCCAAACGGGAGTACTCTGTATTGGTAATGTTGGGTACCCACTATAAATCGTAGAAAGCGTCTGTGAGCAGGATGAATTGTAATATGGAAGTACACGTCTTGAAGGTCGAGAGCCGAAAGCCAATCGTGTTGGTCGAGAGAGGGAATGATAGTTGAAAGGGTAACCATCTTGAAACGGTGGTATGCGATGTATTTGTTGAGGCGCCTGAGATCTAAAATGGGACGCCAGCCTCCTGTCTTCTTCTGGGTTAAGAAGTACGTCGAGTAGAATCCCCGGCCGCGGAATTGTGTTGGTACGTGTTCTACTGCGCCCAGTTGAATGAGGCGTGAGACTTCCTGTAGGAGTGCGGTTTCGTGAGAGGGGTCCCTGAAAGAGGGAAGGGTAGGAGGGTGGTTGGGCGGGGTAGAGGTAAAGGGGATGACGTAGCCAGACTGAACTAGATTCAAAACCCACTTGTCCGAGGTAATGAGGGACCATTGGTGGAAAAAGGCTCGGAGGGGGTAATGAAATTGTAGGGTAGCTATCGGGAGGGTCGACGGATTGGCCTCCTGGCTCTCGACCAGGCCTTCAAACCTGCTGCTTGCCAGCCGGGGGATGAGGTGTGGCATGTTGCTGTTGACGCTGAGGTCTACGGCGAAGTGGTCTTTGTTTACGGAAATCGTATTTGGGCTGTTGACGGAATGGTTCCCTGGGTCGTTGGTAAGGCTGGTATCTATTCCTTCTAAAGGGAGGAGTGTACATTCCTAGAGTTCTAAGGGTTGTACGGGAGTCCTTCATAGAATGTAGCACCTCATCGGTCTTGGATGCAAATAGATTGGTGCGATCAAAGGGTAAATCCTCGACCTTTTGTTGAAGGTCCCTAGGGACGCCAGAGGGTTGTAGCCATGACATTCGGCGTAGGACTATTGCGGAGGCTGTAATTCGAGCCGCAGTGTCTGCCACGTCCATGGCTGACTGTAAAGCTGTGCGTGAAATGGCCAGGCCCTCCTGCATAATGCTACGGAGGGTTGGGCGTTTATGCTCCGGGAGATGTTGAAGAAGGTCCTGGAGCTTCGCGTAATTGGCATTATCATAGTCTGCCAGCATAGCGGTATAATTGGCCGCTCTAAGGAGTAGTGTGGAAGAAGAATAGACCTTTCGGCCCATAATGTCCACCTTTTTGTGATCCCTGTCTTGTGGGGTTGATCTTAAATTAGGCTGTTTACCCTTGTGTCGGACCGAATCTACTACCAGGGAGTTAGGGGGTGGATGGGTGAACAGAAAGTCCATATCCTTGGGAGCGATAAAATATTTGCGGTCTATTCTCTTGTTTGTTGGTGTAATGGACGCTGGCGTTTGCCAAATGTTGTTGGCTGGGTCCATAATAGCCTCATCCATCGGGATGGCGATTCTGGTAGCTGTTGGGGGTTGAAGTGAGCGGAGAAGTCGATATTGTTTGACCTGGACCTCCTGAAGATCTTTTTCTTGAGCTAGTGCTACTCGTTTAAAGAGCTCTTGAAACTTTTTAGTGTCATCTCCCGACGGTGGGGCATCAGTGGTGACCGCTTCGTCTGGGGAGGAAGAGGAGTTATGCATCGGAGATCTGGTCTCGCCGTCAGAAAGTGAATCATGGCCATCTGAAGGAGCAGGAGAGTTTGGCTCTGTAGCGGATGTGGTAGCAGGAGGAGAGGCTGGAGGTGGCCTAGAGACTGTAGATGAGGGTCGGTGATGAGACCTCTTTGGGTGTGGACTCCACGGTTGCCATTGTGTGGCGTATGGCGGTGGTGGATATGGGTATTGGTGTGGATACCATTGGTGCGGGGGGGGAGGGTATGCGTACTGAACCGCAGGCATTTGCCAGGATGGAAGTCTTTGAGAAGGGCTGGAATGTTGTGATGAGAATCTGCTTCTAGGTTCGGTTCCGATGCCACTAGCTGAAGAATGGTGTGATCTGGTAGAATGGATGGAGGAAGCCGGGGATGGCGGTGCCGACGAGGTGTGACTCCGCACCGGGGATCGGTACCGGCTTCGGCTTTGAGAGGGTGCCGAACGGTGCGGTTTCGGCGGTGATGTCGGTGCCGACGTACCTCTCTGCACCGAGGTTTTACTGGATAGGCTTTCGGTGCGGGCTTTCTTCGGTGCAGGGCCCGGTGCCGTTAGGTGTTGTTTCGGTACCGAGCGCTCCATAGACGGTGCCGTCGGAGCCGATGACGGCTTAGGTGCCGAAGCGGCCGGTGCCGTTGCCTTTTGATTCGGCTCAGAATGAGCTCTCTTATGCGGTGCCTGCGTCTTAGACCGCGGCGCACCGGAGGTTCCCGGCATGTCCACAGTGCTCACCGGCGATCCTGAGGACATAGCTGAGGCCGGAGGGAGAGCGGACTTTGGTGTCGCGGAGGAAGAATGGGTAGGAGGCTGATCTTTCTCCATACCCTTAGCTTGCTGAGGCGAGTCGTCTGAGGAGGGACGGAGCGACTTCTCGTATAAGAGAGTCGTGAGTCTGTTGGCTCTGTCACGTCGCGCTCTGGCTGTTAGCTTAGAGCAGTGCTGGCACTTCTGCGTCTGGTGTGCCTCCCCGAGACACTTAATGCACGCAGAGTGTCCGTCGGACGCCGGCATGGCGTCCCGACATGATTCGCAGCGCTTAAAGCCCGGCGAGCCGGGCATGAAGGGCTGGGGAACAAGCGGCGAACCGCAACCGGGGAAAAACTTTTTTTTTTTTTTTTTTTTTTTTGGTTTAACTGGTTAGGGGGGGTCTAAGAACTTGGATAGTGAGGAAAGAGGGGGGTAAAAACGATAATTTTAACTGTTTTTCTCTGACAGAATTGGCAGAGAGAGAGCTCCGTCTGCTGCCGAGGACGGTAGAGAAGGAACTGAGGAGCCGCGCGCGCGCAGGCGCCCTTCAGTTCGAACAACACTAGAGGGCGCCACGGCGCCTGCGCGCCGCGGCAGAAACAGCTAGAAAAGTCTCCGGTCGCCGGCGCGAGGACGCACCAGCACCCAGAGTGGAGCACCCACGGGGACCACTCGAAGGAGAACTGCCCGTGACTACATGTGGCAGTGAAACGGGAGTTCCAAGTAACCCCTTAACTCGAATTAGCTGCTAATCCTCCTGGAATGAGGTTTAACAGCTAATTCGAGTTAAGGGGTTATTTCGAACTCCCATTTCTATGCCACGTGTAGACGTGGGCAGTTAATCCAGGGTAGTCAATTTCCAAAATGGTGACCACCTGGGAACATGCTAATGAAGCGCAGGATATTTTAATCCTGCGCTTCATTTGCAATTTCGGTCACCCTCATTAGCCTCCCTAGTTTGAACTAGGGGGCTAGTGTAGATGTACTCAGAGAGAGTCCTAAGGTGTTCTGAGTTTATTGCTCAGAAAACTTGAGAAATCCCATTCTTAATGAAAAACTGGGTATTCAAATATATTTTTATTTTTTCCAAGAGATGTGCACTTCTTACCTTGGAAGATTTTGGACTCCTACACTGAGCTCAATGACTAACCTAAAATAGTATTAATCCTGCAGATGTTTCCGAATGGTGGTTGTTGATCCATGAGTATTTCTCTGTCATTGATCATATGAAACTTCTCTTTTTCTCTAATAAATCTGCCCTTTCAGCTGAGCTCTGAGCAGTCTTATTGGTTAAGAGCTAAAATAAAGGGATATTTCATGAGCAAATCCTCCCATGCATGCCTCAAATTCCAAAGTCAGAAATTCTGTAGATTCACATAATAAAGTTTTTTAAAACATTTTGATTTCACAACTGATGTGCACAAAGCAACAGCTGAATCACAGCAACAGAGCTGGAGTTTAAGTGATCAACCCAACCACCAATTTTATCATCAAGATATAACTATCTGAAATAAATCACACAGAAAAGAGCACCTGCAACACTCATAAAGCAGTTGTAGAAGTATTCTGCTGCATTGCCCACTATTACAGGACAGCTCAGTAACCCATTGTACAGCCACTGGTCAGCTGTAAGTGGACCTTGTAGTAGTTCAGGACAGCAATATAGTAAATTCAGGATTCACTCGTGTGGCATCTTGACAGATCTCTGTCAGTGATGCTGAACATTCGGCTGCGTGTGTTTTTACAGGCTCCCTCGGTATATCAGGCCAGCTCTGTGCAGGTAGCTAGCATAACGGACTTCACGAGAGCCCCCAAAAACCACAGACAAATAAGATACAAAGGCACCCAAGTCAGGTTTATTGTTGGATGAAGTACAGTAATAGTTATTAGTAGCCAGATGGCCTCCGAGCGCCTCCGTATTTGTACCCAGGACAATGGACATGACCAGGAATGGCCTGAGGCCGGCTGGCGCCCCAGGCAGGTGGCACAATTGGTGCCCCCACCTGTATAGCCGTCAATGGCCATGACGTCATCATGACAGGAAAGCAAATAGCTTCTATTTATTGAACCACCTGGAGACAGTCTGGCAGAATAGCTTCCTCAGAACTTCAAATTCTGAATGACTTTTATGGTAAGAAAACATTTGCTAACTGATAGAGCCTTATCTCAAAAATCAGCAACAATAAAAAAAACTATCCACTTTGCACTCCTAAGCATGGAGCCATTCCGTGTGACTGATAATTTGCAAATCTCTTCAAATAAATACAGAAAGCCAATATTTAAAATGGATTTTCAATGACCTTTTCTACACTACAGAGAGAATCACATACAGTGAAACAACATATTTATCTAAAAGTCCTGAGTTTGATACATTAAAAGTCCTGAAGCCTACTATATTTAACTGATCATTGGCAACAGAAGATAACATAGTTTATAACAGCTGGCTCTTCTACTAAAAATAAACTAGATTCAGATTTTAGTTACATCAAAATTAAACCAGATTAACCCTACTAAAGTCACTTATTGCAGAATTACATGGTAAGATCAGGTCTGATCTAATGTGTCCACCAATGTAAGTATCAGCCAAAGTGACTTGGTCTTGTACACCCCTAGGCTTAAATCTGTTTGATGCCCAGCTACTTTAATGCCCCAAATCAGTATTTGAGACCTCCAAACTTTCCTAGTCACCAATACTGATCTTTAATTCCTGTTCTCAGTCACCACAAATCAGATCAAAATTACAAAAAGATATTTTACAAAATGGCAGTTTTAATAACTGAGGAAAGTAATATCAGATTTTAAAAATACCAAGGTCACCAGCTTTCATTTTTGACCTTTTGGATCACTCAGCAATAGCGTTTATCATTATCAAAGCTCTTTACCAACTTTAATAACAAAAAAATCTAAAGGGCATAATCAAATCAGTGATAGGGAAAAATGATTTGGTGATGCAAAAATAAACCAAAATTAGGAAAATTGAACAGCTATTCATGAGAACTACTCTACAACATGTCTCATTTGGCTCTTGCTTTCTACCCTTTGATTTAAAAGGTTTACTGAGATATATACTGAGGTGTATACTTTCTGCGGCAATATGAGGGCGTATACATGCCTAAGGTTCTCAAGGTGGTACATAAGTCCTTGCCACAGTGGAGAAGTTGATCTATTTTCTCAGCAAACAAACCTTGTGCGTCAAAAGGCAAGTCCTTGACCTTGGCCTGAAGTTCCCTGGGGACCGCCGACATATGGAGCCATGAAGCCCTGCACATAACAATGGCAGTCGCCGTCTTTCTAGCTGCCGCGTCCGCTGTATCGAGGGCTATGTTCAATGCTGAGCAGGAGGTCGTGTAACCCTCTTGGATAATGGCCTTGAGTAGCTGGCGTTTTGTGTCTGGAAGGTGTTCCAGTAGTTGAGCCAACTTCGCATAATTATCGAAGCTGTGGTTAGACAGCAATGCTGAGTAGTTGGCCATTCGGAGGATAGAAGTGGCCAAGGAATAGACTTTCTGCCCGAGCAGGTCAAGGCGTTTGTTGTCTTTATCCCCAGTGGTTGTCTTGTGCTGGGGGGCCTTTGTGCGTTGTTGTGCTGCGTCCACGACCAACGAGTTCGGTTGGGGATGGGTGAACAGATATTCCATCCCCATGGCCAGTACGTAATATTTATCGGCCTTTTTATTTGTTGGTGGGGCTGTGGCTGGCGTCTGCCAGATAGCGTTGGCAATCTCGAATATAGCCTCTTCGAGAGGCAGCGCAACCTTGGAAGCATGGAAAGATGGGTGTAGATTATGCAACAGATGGTGTTGCTTCTGTTGGACTTCCATAAGTTTAACATTGTGTGTGTCCGCTACTCAACGAAAAAGTTCCTGGAACTCTTTGAGGTCATCAGAAGGTGAGGTATCTCCGGTGAGGATGGCGTCATCCGGAGAAGAGGAAGCTACGTCTGTTGGAGAGGATTGCTATGGTGCCTCAACAGTGACGAACGAATCGACCGGGAATAATGGTGTCGATGGTCGTGGTGTGAATGCCAGCGGCCATCAAATCGAGGGCAGTATGAGCATCTGTAGACCTCCCTATATCTGGAATCTCGAGAGTAGGACGGGGATCTCGGTGACCTAGACCTGCGAAGAGAGCAGCAGGGGGATGGTGATCGGTAGTACATCTGATGATATCTAGATTGGGGGGGAGACACTGTGTTTCAATGGCCGATAATGTCGAGGTGGAGATGGTGGTTCCGGGGAAAAAGCTGTCGGTCCTGGACTTAGTGGTGCTCGCCCGCTCATAGAGGAGGGGGTCGGCTTCGGCGCCCCATTGAACTTGGTGCCGATATACTTCGCACCAGCTTGTCTTTATGCAACTTTCGAGCTGCTGCTTTCTGAGATGTGCCCGGCTTGTCCCCCGGGCTCACCCTCATAGCTGGTAGTGAGCGCAATGGGGAGCGACTCCTTTGAGAGGTCGTCACCAAGGGGAAAGATTGATGAGATGTAGCTGCCTGTTCTTCAGTCTGTGGCTGGAGCGCCTTATCAAATAGCAGCATTTTGAGGTGCATTTCGTGGTCATGCCACACTCTTGCTGTCAGCCTTGAACAGTGCTGACATTTCTGGGGAATATGGGTCTCCCCAAGGCACTTGATGCAGGAAGAGTGCCCATCTGACGTGGGCATAGAGTCCCAACATGTCAGACACTTCTCGAAGCCCGGTAAACCGGGCATGGTTGAAACCAGAAATAACGTTAAAAAAAATTTTTTTTTTAAACTAACAACTACAAAGAACTAATTAACTTATTAACTAAGAACTAACTAACTATATACAACTGTCCTCTCTCTAAATCCTGACAGGATGGTCGCGAGAGGGAGCTAGTACTCCGTCTGCCCCCGAAGATGGTGAGAAGGAACTGGCAGGGCTGGACCGCGCAACCAGAAACAGCGTGAAAAGCCGCAAGATGGCCGCCACGCATGCACGGTCTGGCGAATAACAGCTGAAACATCTCCAAACTGCAGCACCAGGACAGGCCCAACACCCACAGTGGAGCACCCACGGGGACACTACCCAAAGAAGAACTAACATTTACATTGTACCTCACCATAATATTTTTACCAGTAATGAACTGTCAAGGACTATTGTCCCAAAATGCACTTGGTGGACTTTTTCCTACTGACTAATTTCCGTAACTCTGATTCATGAGTCACTCTTGGGCGTGGAGAATGATTAGAACAAACAAGAGAGAAATTGTGTTTTGATACTTTAGTATAATATGAATTGAGATTAGTAATGCCAAAAATATATTCCTTGGACTGTTCTGTGCTTAAAGCCTCACATATCTCAAGCAATTAGATTAATTTTACAAAATCAAAATAATTCCTAAACTATGGAAATTATTTTCTCATCAGTCATGCCACAATGAACCTGCCTTCAATACTTAAATATGAAGAATACATGACTGAAAGAGACTTCCCTTGAAATATTTTGGGGACAGAAGCAACAAAAATCAAAAGTATCAAAGTGACACATTTTGGGTGAGCAAAGCACAATGACATTTCACATTCAAGCAGCAACTGTAGTAAAGGCATCACACATTAAAGAATTGATCTTTAATTCTTCTTCCCAGTCACCCCAAATCAGATCAGGATTACAGTACAAAAAGAGTATAACCCTCTCACATGGCAGTGTTCAGTAACCATTGATTGCATTGGTTTTTACAGTAAGAACCAAATGTAATACATTTTTAAGATTTTGAGGCTTTAAACCTTAGTGAAAAGTGTTTTTAAATTAGCTGCAACTATCTTTGGATGGCTTTTATAGCTATTTGTCAGCTCAAAATATGTCAAATGTAGCCAACTAAAGGCATTTTAGGAATGTGGCAACAAGTCCAGTAATTAACAGAAATGTGAAAGGGGTAAGGAAGACAAATTCAAAACTCCAGACCCTAATGATTTACTCCTAATACACTACTAAACACTGTTAGACATGAGACAAAGTCCATCGAAGATCAGACTAGAAGAAAAATTCTTTTTATAGCCAGGGAGCCACACCCCTTTACCTTTCATTGCCCATAAAAAGTATCAGAGCTATCAGGCAGGTCTCCTGCAGGGCCAGACTACATGAGGAATTTACCCGAGAGACATATTTGCACTAATGCGTGAAAAATTCATATTCCAAGAGACCCAGCTAATTTGAATTTAACTAGTGTGGATAGCACTAGGTTGATAAAAGAATTCATTAACCTAGCTACCACTTCTCCAGGGGATTGAGCATTTTAAGTGGAGACACATTCAAATATTTTACTCTATTGTCAGGGGTTGGCAAGAGGCCTGCCAAGCCACTGGATTAGACCTGTGGGCTGCCTGACCCAACCCAAAGGCTGCCCCCCCAGGAACCTCAGCTAGGGGGAGGGATAGCTCAATGGTTTGAGCATTGGCCTGCTAAACCCAGGGTTGTGAGTTCAATCCTTGTGGAGGCCAATTGGGGCAAAAGTTTGTCAGGGATGGTACTTGGTCCTGCTGTGAAGGCAGAGGACTGGACTCAATGACCTTTCAAGGTCCCTTCCAGTTCTAGGAGATAGGCAATCTCCATTATTAAAAAGATCAGGCAGCTGCTTCAGAGAAGCCCCATGCTGTTTTAAGCAGCTGGCTGCTCCCTGTGGCTCTGTGCCCAGGGGCCAGGAGGAAGGGAAGGCTTTGTACGCTGCCCTGCCCTCCAGCAAAATCTCTCACCTCCAATTGGCCAGATGCCTTTAGGATCTTGGATGGCTGCTGCCTCTGGCATCAAAAGCCCTACCCTCCTCCCACCAAGTCACCACCTCTTGCTGCTACAGGGCATTGCCCACACCCTCTGCATCCCATCCCCCTCCCCAGGTCACAACTGCCTGCCTCCCATGCCCTGCATCCCCTCTTTTACCCCTCCCCTAGGCCAGAATCCTCTTCTGCACCCAGATCCCTTCCTCAACCCTGCACCCCATTCTCCTATCCCAGGTTATCTCCCAAACCCCTCTGCACCCCCACCATCCCTCTCCTAGGTCACAATTCCCTTAACAGCGCTGCACCCCCTTTTATACCCTTCCTCCAGTCAGAATCCTTTCCTGCAACCATGCCCCCTCTGGGTCTTTGCACACCAAACCCCCCACCTCAAGTCACAACCCCTTTCACTAAAACTCCTTCTCAGACCCTACGCTCTCCTGCACTCCAGTCCCTTACACCAAGCTCCCTTCTGCATCTGAACTCCATCCCAGACCCTGCCCCTCTTCCACAGAAAAGGGGAAGCTGTTGTCCACTAATCAAAGTCACATAGTGCCCCCAATCGAAAAGTATCGCCAGTCCCTACTCTCTATATAAAGTTGTGACATCCTTCAAGCACTTAGACTCCCACAATATCATTGAAAAATTGAATGACCAAGTGCTATGGACTAATACCAGGGCTGAATGCAATTAGCTTACAGAGGTAAATGAAAAGGCAAAGTTATTTTTGAAACAATCTTTGATGAGAGCAAAACAAAACCTTTTTTTTTATTTCTTGTAAGTAAACCGAATTGCTGAGTACTTAGCCCAAAAAGACTCAATCATCCTGCCAAAAACATTAGTATAGTCTATCATGTTAAATCTCTCACCCAGTGTTTCCCAAATGGTGTTCCGTGGAACCCTGGGGTTCTGCAAAGTGAAAAAAAGTGTTCAGCGAGAAAATTCCATTACAATAACATTTTATGATTTTTTGTAAATATATTTAAGCATTTATGAATTTTATTTAAAACAATTTTCATTTGTGTTTGCCGTAAGTGTCCCTGTGTAATGCTAGCTTAGCCAGAGTGGGGACGATGATGCCACTACTCAGCATTGAGCTGTCAGCCAGTCAGTGGTGCAATCACCTGTTATGTACCACCGTAAATCCCCATACTCACCCTCAGGGAGTGTGGAACACATGGGTTACTGAATATTAATATACTAGCACCGTGTCAAAGTTGAAGCTTCAGCTGTCAAACCAGTTGCTATTATTAGGGGGTTCTGCAAAATATTTTCACGTTTAAAAGGATTCCGTGGCCAAATAAAATTGGCTTTAGCCAAACTGAGGAATGTAAAACAACAATTATGTATGTTGTACAAATTTTTTTTTCCAGAATTTTTTTCTAGTTTTGCATTACTGAACCACGAACAGTAATGTTAGGCCAAGAGTAATAATTTATTTTCACCTACCTGGTAAAAACTACTTGATAGTATTCTTGCTATTTCTTTAACAGAAAATGGCAGCTCTGCTCACCTGTACACAGCCCAAACTACCCATACTATAGATTTATTAGAAATTGGACTATCATGCTGAGAGGCTAGAGACATGAGTTTTTATCTAAAGGAAATGCAATGGGGAGTTTAGAAAAGTTTTCCAACAGACAGAATAGTTGCTCACCTTACATAAACATGGTTCTTAAGAGCTATGTTGTCTACGTGGATTCCATTACACATCTTCCTTCCCTGGTACTAGAATCCTACTCTTTTAGGATTCTGAACTATCAAAGGAAGAACTGAGGGACAATTCAGGCCACACTACACCCAGATAGAAAGACCTAATAACAAGCAGGATGCAGGGCCCAAACTCCAACACACAGTGCTGGCCAAAAAAAAACATGTAGCCCAAGAATGGCCATAAGGATAACACATCTTAAAGAACCATATTTACTGTAGAGAATGGGGGAAAGGGGAATCCTGCTTAGACTGCAGGAGAACCCTACCAAATGACTGTTTTGAAAAGGCATGGCCCAAGATCCATACAGTAACAGCTAGTACAGCTCCTCCTGTGGAAAGCGTTGATGTGGATAGGTGGCTCAAACCTGTTAAGGTTTGTGTTCTTATGTTTCTGCCTGACCGTTAACCCTTTCAGCAAACATGAATGACAGCATGTTCCTGATTTTGTCCTTTTAAGGCAGGACTACTCAACACCCAGACCATGGTCCATTTGGGGGGCTGGTGTGGCCCATGGTGGGATTTGGATTTACATAGGGCTCAACATACGGTGGTGGGAGCCAAAATAAAAAAAAGTAGTCAATATAATGGTCTTGTTGATAATGCGTGTTAGTAGTTAAATTCCTAGACTGTCATTGCTCATTAAAAATTCTGTCATAGGGATAGAAATCAGGTAAATATTGCATTTTATTAATATCAGAATTGACTTACATGGGGCCTATGTGTTGTGTAAGAAGCTACTTGCTTGTGCACACACACACACACACACACATGCAACCACACTTAAGTTGTAGCCCTTGGCATAGGCTGCAAGTATCATTGTGGCCCCCGGGGCTTCCAAAGTTGAGTAGCCCTATTTTAAGGTATTCAAATATCCTTAAACTTCACATATTTGATGTAGTACTAGTTGAGGCTTGAAGAAAGCTAGGATATGAATGGAACTCATTGTGGGCAGATACAGTATTTGTAATTACGCTTCAGAATAACTGTCTTTATGATACATTGTATAAGGGGAAACCTGTCCTGCAGTGTCAATTCTCCCCTACCCTCCAACGTGATGTAACAGGAGTCAAAAAGCCAGTCTTCATTGTTAGGTAGTAAAGGGAACAGGTGATTAAGTTTCTAATGTTTCAACAGAAGAATTCACCAACAATATTAATATTACACTGAGGTTACAAGATGTATCAGTGAAAAAAATTGATAAAGAACCTAGATTAGTCCATCGGGGGGGGGGGGGGGGGAATAAGTACATCTAAATTAAGAGGTGAACTAAGTTTTTAAATCAGTAGTCCAGAGGTGGCTAACTCATTAGCCGAAGAGAGCCAAAACAGCAGTGGAAAAAATGTGGAGAGCCATACCAGAAATTTTGAGCAATTTTTGTTGGGGGGGGGGGGGGGGGAAGAGCCCCCCCCCGAGTTGAGAAAAAAAGACACTGCCCCTTTTAAAAGACAAGGCTTTTTGGCCACATCAGGCTCCCATCAGCCGCCGCCATCTTGGCACACCATTTTGATTCACCACACCAGACAGTTCCCCTGCCCCAGTGAGCACAAGGATTTGGAGGCCAGGGATTGTTTCTAGGGGAGCAGAGGTAGCTTTGTGAGCCACACTTTAAGGGGGGGGGAGGAGAGAAGAGCTGCATATAGCTCATGAGCTGTGGGTTGGCCACCCCTGCAATAGTCCAATCACTAATTTACACAATTCCTTCAAAACTACATTACACTGATTGTAATCTATAGGCTTTGAAAGAGGTTATGATAAAATCTCTAAGAGCTCAAGAAAATTGTTACCTCAGGGCATTCTTTCGTATTTGAAAAGTCATTTTCTCCTATATTCCTGCAAATGTTTAAGGGAAGTAGTATCATCACCTCACATACCACCTTTCCTGTTCATAGCCCCAGACAAATTTCCTCCCAGCCAAATCCATGCCAGAGTATTCACGTATCTTCAATTATAGTCTTCCACTGTCCAAAATAACTCTGGCAGGAAGTATACTCTTCAGTCCCTGTATGGCTACTACTTCCCCACCTATTAACTTCTTAGATCACTCCTCCTCCCTCCTCAGACTACTCACAGATTACCATACAACTGCTGTCTTCTCCTAGAAACTCCTGTAACCATTTTCAAAAGCTGTGTAGCACACAAACCGTATTAAGTTTTTAGTTGCATTGTAGACAGAAATAAAAGCATTTTTAATATGGCAACAGTATAACACAAAGGACAGAGCAGCAGCTGTTAATGAGTACAACAGCACTGCACAGCAGAAAATGAGTAGAGGGGTAAGTTTGCCACTTCATGAGTAGAAGATTCTATTCTGTACATATGACATCAGTAGCTATGAGCAACTGATTAGAAAAGCAGTGTGTCAAGCAATTCCTCTCAAACTTCTGGGGCTGATTGGCTAGTTGCTAAGTTAGGGAAAAAAGTGCCTTTATTCAGCCAAGATCCAGACAGCTCAACTCTACTCTGAGGCTCTGAGGAACTGCAGGGCTCTGAGGAACTGCAGGGGCTGGCTGGACAGCACATGTTCAATATGACCTCAGACTGAATTTAAAATCAGAAGGTTAGAGGAGAGGCTCGTTACAGATAAAAATGTGGCTGAGGTAACTCCTTAGTAGCTAACACTATACAACATGAGTGCATGATAATGCTATGGTTTCATTTAAAGAAACTTAAATCAGAATTCATTAAAGGGTATAAGAAACTCAGTTGTAGCTTCTAAGGAAATAAAATCCACAAGTCGTTATGGACAGAAGCAAAAAAATTCAATTTTTTTTACCTAATTAGTAAAACTAGCAGTATTATTTAGGATCTTGTAAACATTGATCAGTAGGCTTGCATTACAACTGCACTAGCAAGTTACTGCCCTGAATATACAACTGGCAGCCCCACTAGGAAATAGGAGAGCAATGTTACATGTTTAGTTTGGATTGCTATGTTCTCCATCAGTGTATTTAGTACAATCTAAGCTTTGCAAGTTGGACATCTCTATAAATCTCTATCTTTATGAAAAGAAGACAGGACAACTCCTACAGAGATAATATTCCTGAAGCAACATTTTATTTTATTCATTTAATTCCAAAACATTTAATTTAGGAGTCCGGCATCTCAGAGTCATCCATCTTAACAAGGGCTAACAGACGTGGTGCTGTCAGAATACACAGACAACTAAACAGCCAAAGAGTTTACAAAAAATAAATTCATGATTTTTTAAAACGGCAAAAAAGGTTACAAGTATCAAAACTTTTAAGTAGATGCATTGCAGTAAATGAAAGTCTGTGCACATCATAAGATAGAGGCAAAAAAACAAGCTGCTACCAAAACCTCACATTCTGAACAGTCTGTAAACTGATAGAGAATTAAGTTGTCACTTCACACCAGCCTTTTAACTGTTTTATCAGTTAAAAGATTTTAGGTGGCTAATTTGCAGATTCAGACTAACACGGCTAACCTTCTGATACAAAGCAAAAGCGGCGAGGAGGTGCCACAGGACTCCTCGCCACTAATTTGCTTTGCATGCACAAGATCTGCTTCATACAATACTATCAAGCTTGTTTCAAATAGAAAATTTAAAGATTAAATTTCTGATTAATTCACTTTCAATTTTTCTTGCCCATATCTAAAATGCCTCCTTAATATGCATCTTTCTGCACCATTCAAATTAAACTCTGATAAACAGGCAGATTAAAAAAAACCAATCAATTTAGCAATGTTCATGAAGACATATCTAAAACTGCCTGCTGATACCATGGACCGCAGGATCTGAACATCTGTGCTGACAATACAGATAGGCTTTGAATTAGATCAGGGTGAGGAACCTTTTTTTGGATCAGAGGCTGCTAACACATGGAGGAAAAAAAAAAAACATTGGGCCCAGGCTAGTAGATTTTGTACTCCAGCCCCATAGGGGGAACAGCATGGGGACTGAGGGGCCAGTGTTGGCTCCCCAATGATGAGGGGGAGCCTTGAGCCCCAGGTGCCGGATCTATGCAAGCCTTAGGTTCCCCACCCCTGCACTATATATTTAGTGAGACTGTGGCAAGGAAATATTGTGGGAAGGAAATAGTGAAGTGGATGAAGGAGGGCTGGAATGAAAGCCCTTTAGTTATTGCCCTCTCCTGCTTCCTCATCCTGCTGGTCACTTGTCCAGAGAGTGAGGTTGTCTCGGAGTAACTGCATGATAAGAGTGGAGTCCTTGTAGGAATCCTCATTTAGTGTGTCCAGCTCAGCTATGGCATCATCAAAGGCTTGTTTGGCTAAAAGGCAGGCCTGCTCAGGTGCATTCTGGATTTCATAATAGAACACAGAGAAGTTGAGTGCCAACCCAAGCCTTATTGGGTGAGTGGGCTGCATGTGCTCTTTGCTGATTTCAAAAGCCTCTTTATAGGCAATCTCTGATGCTTCCACAACACTGTTTTTCTTCTCACCACCAGCAACTTCTGCCAAGTAGCGGTAATAATCTCCTTTCATTTTCAGATAAAAGACCTTGCTCTCATATTGGAATTCATTGCAGTTTTTGATCAAGAACTTATCCAAGAGGGCCAAAACATCATTGCAGACTATCTCCAGCTCTTTTTCGATCTTCTCCCTGTATGCTTTAACTTTTTCCAGCTTCTTCTCATTCCCATCTGCCATAGTTTTTTGCTCTATGCTGCTGATGACTCGCCAGGAAGATCGCCTAGCCCCAACCACATTTTTGTAGGCTACAGATAACAGGTTTCTATCTTCATTAGAGAGGGGTTCATTCAGCTCAGTCACCTGCAAATACACAGAAAGATCAACTTAAAACGGGTAGGCTTTGAAGAACAACATGCAACCCTCATTCAGTATTTCCACCATATCAATTTAGAAACTGCAAGGGAAAACAAATCCTTCTAGATGGGTACTAACTCAAGGTGGGGTCCTTGGTCAGTTTAACTAGAACAGAAGACCTGAGTACAAGTCAATTCCTTTAAGAAAGAAAATTCCTATGTCAGTTTAAACCTTATAAATAACTTAGGAAGGTGTTATGGTAAATGTTTACTCTTTAAAGTAGTATTAAAGAGACTTCATTAAGAACAGCAATTGAACAGTGTACTTCTAACTATTTAAGAAAATAACTGATTTGGAAAGTCTTTCCAAAAAGGCCAACACACCATACACTTTTCCTACTGAATTCAAATGTTCAATACCACTCAAAAGCTCAATACAAGGCAGTGTCAGATATTTCAATTCCTCTCCATATTCAACCCTGCTGTTGGCTCTGCTGTGTGATGAAAAGATAGTATGCATGGCCATTAGATGAGAATTAAGTTGTACTGCACCACAGCACGTTCTACATTGCCTTAAAGAGCAACATTCATACAATCTGATTAAAATTTGTCCTGTTTTCAGTTAAAATGGGGATTACAACCTGGTATTTCAAAGCAGGCCAAGGGAGAAAGTTATATAAAATGGAGTCAATTGAAAGGTTCAAAAAGGTACAAGAACATCCCATGGGAGTAAGATAAAAATTGCCTAATGAATTGTTGCAGCTTTTATGCTGACCCAAGAGGATACAGTAGTATTTTTTAAATATTGCATGATTACAATACCTTTGACTTAGTATATATTTAAATTTCTAGATCAGGGGTGGCCAACCCATTACAGGCAAAGAGCCAAAATAGTTGTGCATATAGCACAGGGGTGGCTAACACATTTAACAGAGCCAAAACAGTGGCGGAACCCCCCCCCCCCCGAAGAGCCACACCAGAATTGT
The DNA here is from genome assembly GCF_049634645.1 of Pelodiscus sinensis. Lineage (NCBI taxonomy): Eukaryota > Metazoa > Chordata > Testudines > Trionychidae > Pelodiscus > Pelodiscus sinensis. The sequence goes on from NC_134725.1 coordinate 7,953,036, forward strand.
GAAGCAAACTAATTAAACCGAGGCTTCCCCTTTAAGATGTCTGCCATCATGGGTGCCATTTTTAAAACCCTGCAGCTCCGACCCAGTAAGCACAGGGAAGCTGGAGGGGCGCAGGCAGCGGAAAAAGGGGGGACTGCCCCTTTAAGAAATGCAGTTAAAAGCTTTTTGGCCACATCAGGCTCCTGCCAGGCACTATCAACTTGGAGATGCCATTTTGAATGGCCACACCAGATGACTCCCTTGCCTTGGTGAGCACAGGGAGCCTGGGGCTGTTTTCAGGGGCACAGGGGGGCTTCACGAGCCGCACTTTTGGGGGGAAGGAGGAGAAGAACTGAGGGCTGGCCACGGCTGTTCTAGACTATAGATTAGGATTAGTTCTATTTTAGCAACAATTGGAGGTTCTTAATTGGGGGGAGTGGGCAGATGGCTCTTGGTAAATGCTAAGTGGTTTGACTTGTGAGTCTACGATACTAAGCATGCTTTATAAACAACGTATCAAAACTTGTGATACCTGAGGAAAAAGATTAACCTGGCAAAGGAAATGTTGCTTCTCATTGCTACTGAGATGCAGCCAAAATGATTTCATAACTATTAAAAGAAATTTGTATATTTACATAGCAATGCTACAAATGTAAATCTTATCATTCTTACCAAATTTAAGATAACATTTCTAGAGTACTACAGTAACCCATAAACAATCCAAGAATGGTGTCTAGTTTCAGATACAAAATTCATCTTGATGAAAAATTAGAACGGTCATAGCAAGAACGGTTGCACCATATTTAGGATCTCTGTAGAGAAAGTAACTAACGTATTTAATAGCTTGCAACCCATTCCTCCATAACGCACTGCTTCTATATCTCAGTGACTCAGTTTGAGAGGCTTGTGCTCTCTATCACTTTCCAAGGCAGCCAATGGAAAACCAGATTCCAAATGGTATCTTCATTTAAAGAGAACAAGTTTGAATAAGATAACTCAAACAAAACTAACTGTTCTGTTTGCTATTTAGAAACACTACATACAATCTTTAGCCTTAGGCCATCATATCCATAGAATGCTTCTTAAAGCTAACGTACCCCATTAGCTGCTCATCTTCTTTCTGTGGCCGTGCCTCACTCACCTACGCAGGGCTTGTATCCACTACAGGATACATGCTGCAGCGCTCAAATCCACCAGCAGTCACTTTACCAAGTCTAATGAAGACTCACTGAATTGTCTGCCAATCACTCTCCTGTACACTCTTCAGTAAGTAGATTTTAGCTGTGTTGATCTGAGTTATGCTACCATAACTCAAACTGTATAACACAGATCAGTGTTTCTCAACCTTTTTTATAAAGTACCCCCAGTACTTAACAGTTTTCAGACAATTTTTTTTCTACCATTGCAACACATTTGTTTAAACAACTTAATCGTAGCTGTGCAGGCAATGAAATTTTTGGTTGTAAAAAATACAAAAGTAAGAAAGTGTTGTAAAACTTGAAACAAAAATTCCGTATTCTCCAAATTTCAGTTGTGTTGAGAGTAGTCTGGGAGGGTACATCAAGTACCTGAGGGTACTCGTACCACTGGCTGAGAAACACTGACAGATTAACCCAGTGGTCTCCAACCTTTTTAAGCACAAGATCACTTTTAGAATTTAAGTGTAATCCAAGATCTACCTCACACTCAAATACCCTTTCCCCGCCTCCTTTGTGCCCCTTCTGAGGCCCCACCCCTGCTCACTCCATCCTTCTTCACTTTCACCAGGCTGGGGCAGCAGGTTGGGGCACAGAATCTGGTCTTAGATTAAGGGATTTGTAGTTGAGAAGGGCTCTGAGCTGATCTTGGGGCAGGCCGTTGGGAGCACCGGAAGGGGTTCTAGGTGCAGGTTCTAGAAGCGTGTTTGGATGCAGGGGGTGCTTGGGGCTAGGGCAGGGGTTTAGGGTGCAGAAGGAGGTTCATGACTGGCATAGGGTTTCAGGATGTGGGCTCCAGCTGGGCCCTGCTTACCACAGGTGGCTCCTACATGGTGGTACAGTGGGGCTAGACTGGCTCATTTCTGCCTGGCACTACACCACTCCCAAATGCAAACTCCCTCCATCCCAAGCCTTATTGTATTCCCTCTCTTCTCTGTGGAGACAGGATACAGAGTGGGAGAGGGGGCACCTTGTTATCAGCACCCTCCTCTGCCCAACAAGCAGGAGGCTCCTGAGGAGAGAGATCCAAGGCAAAGGGTAGCAGTTGTGCACCAGTGAGGGGAGGGGCAGCTAAAGCCTCTGACAAGTAAGCCTGACTGGTTTGGCTAAGAGGCTATTAAGATCTACCAGCAGATGCTGATCTACTGGCTGGTGACCACTGGATTAACCACTTTGTAGTATAAGCCACCCTCAGTTTCCCTCTCCATTCATGGTCTCTTTTCACTTCCAAATTTAAGTAGCCACAATTCCCTACAACTGTGTGAATAAAAAATACAATCATCCCAACTTATATATGTTGTAAACTTCTCCAACATGGAGCATCTACATTTTTGACATAGGTGAACCTAAGTATTTTTAATGTGTTTGATAAGTGCTTACCATAAGGGGATCCTGCTCAGAATAAAAAGATGTTATGCATTATCAAAAAAGTTATTTGATCTTCAAGTTCTACATTTCTTGCATCTAGCCCTAACACTGAAATAAATTTAAGGTTTAGGTTAAGAACATGTTGTCTTCCAATAGTGGCCAATGCCAGGTGCCCCGGAGGGCATGAAGAGAACAGGTAATCCAGGTGATCCCATCCTGTCACCCATTCCCAGCCTCTAACAAACAGAGGCTAAGGACACCATTCCTACTCATCCTGGCTAATAATCATTGATGGAACTACCCTCCATAAATTTATCTGGTTCTCCTTTGAATCTTGTTAAAGACCTAGCTTTCACAACATACTCTGGCAAGTAGGAATGTGAAGGACTTGTCGACACACTAGTCAACTAGTAGGTCCTCCCCTCATTACTGCCTCTATCAGAAAACCTCCCCCGCCCCAGGCTCCACACAGCACTGCCGCTTTGAAATGTCTCTTATAGCCTGGGGCCAGCCAGGAGTCCCAAGCTGGCCTGGGCTGCATATGGCATTTCAAAGGGGCAGTGCTGCATGGAGCCCAGGGTCTGCTGCTTTGAAATGCTTTGTGCAGCCTGACACTGAGCTCCCTATAGTGTTTCAAAACAGCAGCACTGCATGGAGCCTGTGGTCAGCTGGGAGACTTAAGAGTTGACACCAGGCTCCATGCAGCACTGCTGCTTTGAAATACCATGGGGAACCCGGAGCCAGCAGGGGGCTGCTTGAGTTCCCTGCTGACCCATGCTCCCCGCAGTGCTTTTGCCTTTGAAGTGTAGCAACAGAAGTTTAGGCAAACTGCATCAACTATTCAATTAGCCAATTAATCAAAATTTTACACTGCTACTGGCAAGGAGTTTCACAGGTTGACCATGCATTTCATAAATCTCCCATTTAGTTTTGCAGCTTTGTTGTAAACATTTTGTAAATTAGTATAATTAAGCAGTATTTTTATTTAACTAAGGTGAGGTAGACTGACCACGGATGCTTGAATGATTAATGCTTAGTTCTGCCATGAGGTAAGGGGAAAGGGACTACATGACCTCTTGAGGTCTCCAATTCTGATTCTATGGTCTGTAAATTGTTTTATGTTGAGAATAGTCCACAATCCATGAATTTAAGAATACTGCAGACAATCTAGAAAGGTAATTTTGAAAGGTCCCTTCCAATCTAATGTTTTTAAAGATACAATTCTGCAACTATAAAGTGCATTATAACACTTACTTATAAAGTGCTTACTTACACAAAGCAATTTGACAAAAACAGAGCAACTCCATCTCCAATCATAACAGAAATTCAAGTTATGGACAGACTAACTCAAGCAAAAAATATTCTAGTTAATCACTCAGGAGACTGGTGCAAAAGTCAAACTGATCAGACCAGCACAGGAAAGCTCAAAGAGTCAACAGACATCAATGAAGAAAACTTTCCTTCTAAATGGTGAGAGCTAGAACCAAGTTTGGTGTGCCGCTTCCTCTTCTCCCAACTGGAAGCAAGGTCAGGGTTTGGTTCTGCCAGGAAAATGGGATGTGCTTGAAACTGGGTAGTTTCCCATAACATGAAAAAGGTAGCAGGAGAAAAAGGGGGGCAGTGAGCACAGTGGAGAGTTATCCTGCAGTGACCACTGGGGGCAGCCACACCAACAAGAGAATGGCTAACTGGGAATGGGGCTCTACCATCTTGCCTGCCACTGCCACTGGTAGAGTGGCCTCCCTGCCTAAAACCCCTCCCCTTGCATTCTCCACATCACTTCTGCAGGCCCTCCCACCCCCACCCCCAGGAGCACCAACAGGGTCAGCTAGCCCAACCCCTGCCAACCCTTACAGGACCCACTGGTAGCCCCCGCCACCTGCACTACTGGCCTACCCAACAGGGCCGCTGTGACCAAGCCTACGTGCCCCCTTGTTTCTCCATTCCCCAGCCATCATAGTGCCAGCGGGGGAGGCTGGCACAGACCTCCTACCCTGCCCAGGCCACGCCTGCGGGGGAGGTGGTGGTGCACCTACAGTAGCCCTTCTCCTCAAGCCAGGCCTGGGAAGAGACATGGGATAGCCTGTATGATCATCTTCCCCCAGGCCTAGGGAGCACAGGCAGGGGGAGATCTTGAAGGAAGCAAATATCTTGATTTCTTGTAAAGAAAAAAGATATTTATTGTGTGGGTACTTTTTTGCTGATTTTGGCTTTATTAGGTAGCTGAAAGAGAAAGTGCTTTTGTTAGAGAAGGTTTGTTCTGCTTTTTTCAAAAATTAGAAGATTTGTCCTTGAGGACTAAGGTTGAGAAAACCTTGTACACGGTTACACTAACGGAGGAGGCCTGCGTGTCTGGGTTCATGATATGCGGGAAGCTGGCTTAAAAGCCCTCTCCTTACACACACTGGCTTCCAGGGAGCCGACTGCCATCCCACGTGTAAACGCTGAAATTTTCAGTGATTACACAGTTAAATGGATTTTAACATTCCTGTTGAAGGCTACAGATAGAACAAGGAGGAGGATTTTAACAATGCAAGCGTCAAGGAAGTGATTGGATTTTCATTCTTGAACAGGTATCAACAGTTTTTAACTACAATATTTGAGAGAAGGATTTATCAAGGATTCAGCACCCATTCCTTTAATTAAGGGAAAAGAGAACTTCCAGAACACATCTGTAACCTGCAGAGGGTGTATGGGATGGTGGATTGGGGGATGGAGGGGAGGAGAGAGGTGAGAGTGTGCATGAGAGCTTTCAGGTTGCCTATACATCAGAGAAACAAATAAAATATAAACCAAATTTCTATTTTTTGCAGGGTACCTTTAACTTATCTCACTCAGTAGTGGGCCCAACATCACTTCCCCATTGCCTTTGTCAGACATGAGGAGAATGGAATCTTGGAAGTTATATGCTGAAGCTATGCAACACCATGACCCTTCAACCTGGAATAATATTCTCTATATGTTTTAGATAAGGAATACATACAAGTGAAAACCACACACATTTCCAAATCTGTCTGTCTGTCTGTCCCCTGCCTCGCCTCCCCCATCATGGGGTTATAATTAGATTAGTTTCATGCAGAAGCTGACATGGACATGGTTACCTTCAAAATATGTACTGGTACAGTCCTCTCAACTGTGAATACAATACAGTACGTGGTACATACAGTACTTTACATCCCAAGGCTGAACTGACCATCACTATTAAAGCTCAACACCATTCTGGAAAGGCCTATTTTTCCATTAAGGGCTCATGGAGTGGAGTAAAACTACTATGTAACCTCAAGTCTCTGGATTGTCAGTGTCAACATCTGAGGGAAACGGACTCAAGATTTGCAACTCAGCAGCACCTTGTGTTTGGAGGAGGCTACTGTGCACTGCTCTTGTTCTGCTGCTCATGGCATGAGTTCTCTACATTAGCGTTTCTCAATCATTTTGATAGCAGGGAATGGCTTTCTGCCTTCTTAACGTGCGACAAATCTCAAGGACTGGCACTAATCCACAAACTGATCCTTTTGAAACACACCCTGCCTTCCTCTGATCAAGTGAAGGGAGCCTCCTTCCTGATGTCATCCTGACCCTATGTGCATGCCACTTTTTCTGTCCAATTTCCTTCTCATTTGCATGAGTTTGGAAGTTTTGGTGGGGTTGTTTGGCCCTATTTTATTGTTCACACACACTGCTGTCCTTTCAGTTAGAAGGCTGCAAGCAACAACAGGTGAATATTTAACTGGAGTCCCCAGGTTCCAAATCATACTACTGTCGTTTATTTCATTGCATGAAGAGTGAGACCATCATAAGGGTTGCAGTTCTCAAGGAGTCACTTCCTGCTTTATGCACTACAGAAATAAAATTTGCTGTAGTAGTAGACAAAACATTCTGTAATGAAGCTGTTTGCCATGCCATAGATCACTTTTCAGTCTTCCCCATGTCCCTCATCGTTAAAAAATACTGGCTTAAAGACAGAAGGAAGCTTTCTTTCCCCCTATATCCACAGCCATCTCTTGCTGGAATAGAGTGCTCTTGAGTTTCAGTTAGTAAAATACAGGCAGTCCCCGACTTACGTCGGATCCGCAGTTACGAACGGGGCCCTCTCCCTGGTCTCCAGCAGACCAGGGAGAGGAAGCAAAGCGCCAGACGCGCGTCTGGGCTGTCTGCTGCCCGCGTGTTCCGCCGCTTTGCTCCCCGTCCTTCTGGTCTGCAGACCAGGGGGACGGGGAACAAAGCAGAGCAAAGCGGCGGAACACGCAGGCAGCGGACAGCCCAGACGCATCTGGGCTGTCTGCTGCCTGCTGTTCCGCCACTTTGCTCCCCGTCCCCCTGGTCTGTAGACCAGGGGGACGGGGAGCAAAGCAGAGCAAAGCCGCGGAGCCCGAGGGCAGCAGGACAGCCACGGCACGTCTGGGCTGTCCCACTGCCCCCGTGCTCCGCGGCTTTGCTCCCGACGCCTGTGGTACAGCAGCTGGGGCGCTGCCAGTTGGTCCTGTAGCGCCGCTCTGGGTGCTACTGGACCAACCCGGCAGCACCCCAGCTGCTCTGCCCCAGGCGTCCTGATTCAGCCACTGCTGGTCAGTTTCAGCAGCGGCTGAATCAGAACGCCTGGGGCAGAGCAGCACCCTAGCTGCTCTGCCCCAGGCATCCCCAAGTCAGCCGCTGCTGAAACTGACCAGCAGTGGCTGACTACAGGAAGCCCCTGCCCCGGGCTTCCTGGAATCAGCCGCTGATCAGTTTCAGCAGCAGCTGACTTGGGGATGCCTGGGGTTCTTAAGTTGAATCTGTATGTAAGTCGGAACTGGCATCCAGATTCAGCCGCTGTTGAAACTGATCAGTTTCAGCAGCGGCTGAATCTGGACGCCAGTTCCGACTTACATACAGATTCAACTTAAGAACAAACCTACAGTCCCTATCTTGTACGTAACCCGGGGACTGCCTGTTTACCTATTACCCCATAGTCAAAAAAAAACTTCCCACATTACCGTGACTTACCATAGCCATGGTAAGAGTTAGGAATGTTCAATTGTGGTTAATCAGCTAAATGAGTAGTTGATGGAGTTTCCATCAACTATTCAGTCAGACAATAACGGGTGGGGAAGGGGACTGCAGAGCCACAGCAGGGTTAGCTCCCGGGCCCAGAAGCTAACCCTGCTGTAGCTCTGCCTTTTAAACATATTAAGAGCTGCTCATCTTGTAATACAACTAAAGGAAGAGGCGCAATGTGGGGGACCAAGCATGAGCTGGAAATCAGCTGATTCCCAACTTGTACCTGGTGCCCATGCTATAACTCTGCCTCCCACAGCAACAGTGCTGGCACCAGCTCCTGCTCTCCCCCTTGTTTCTTCTCTCTGAGAGAGGCAGCAGGTGGTAGGGGATGGTAGGGGGTGGTAGCTGCTTACATCCCTAATAGAAGTATGATAAGGAGTCAATGAAGGTGTGTGTGTTCAGGAAGTTAACTCATGCTCTTATTCAGGTGTTGTCTCGTGATTCGTTTGAACTTTTGATTAATCCAAATATAAGTAGTCAACTATTCAGTAAAGTTCGGTAAAAAATGGCCAATTATTTTCAAGCACTAGTTTATTAGAACAGTAATAAAAAATGTCATGGTCCCCAATAAGATTAGCCTTAAATGAATATACTTCATTTAAAAAGAAAAAGTCAAATATCTGAGTTATTTTAACTGAGAAAAATACAATATAAAATGAAGTTCTAATCCTCCTCCCCACCAAAAAAAATGACACCATGCTACAATCAAAAATAGGCTAGCACCTATATCAGGATATTTTTTAGTGTTTATTATTTGACAGTCAAATATTCAGCAAGTAACTGACCAGTCAACCAACCTGGCAAGCTTACATCCACACACAAAATTCACTCACCGGAGTCTACCTGTGCTTTCAACTCAGGCTAGCTTGCCTGTCTGAAGGTCTAGACAAATTCAGGTGTCGGTTTTTAGTCAAGATGGTAACCCACCCACTGTGCAGTGGGGACAGATTAACTCATTTGAGTGCATAAATTCTCCAGTGCTTTGCCACAATTTGACATCCTTCTCCCCAGATCTGACCAACCAGTGACAAATTATCCCACAACTGTCTCATTCAGAGAGGCTCAGCTTACTGTAGCACAAAGAACATGGGATAAGACCCCACAAGTCTCTGAATCACACAGGTAACTGGGAGCATCAGTGATAACACAATAACTTGGTTATAGCTCTGTACTGTGGCTGCTCATTTGTAGGTAAAGACAACTTGGATGCCAATCCCACAAGTTGATTCTGCATTGAAGATATCCTTGCTATCAAACCAACAAAAAGCATTAAACTGAGGCAGGAAAAATTACAGCCCATAGGCAAGATCTGGCATATACCACAATACTCTAGGACCACCAATGTCCTATGGCTCAATGGGACCATGAGGCAGACTCCCTGCCTGCTGTGTTCCTCATGTTCCGCGCAAAGCAGCCACATGCTAGGGCCACCGGGTCTCTCCACTGAACACCCAGTAAGGTTTCCAGATGGAGGTAGTGCATGGAGACTCTGAGCATGCCGCACAGAGATGCACATGCTGGCCCCAGCAGATGGATACTTTGATCGGCATGTGGGGGCATGGCAGGCGAGGATCCTGGCCAGAGCTTGAACCTGACACTCCAGCCCTTCCTATACCCCAACTCCCTGCCCCAAGTCACAACTCAAAGCCTCTGCATCATGCCTCTTGGTCACAATTCCCTCCCAGACTCTGCACATCCTCCTACACCCCGCTTCCAGGTCAGAATCCTCTCCTGTACCCAAACCCTTTCCCAGATCCTGCACCTTCATCTACTGTCCCAGTTTACAACCCCCTCCTTCACCCTCCTGCATCCCAATCCCTTATCCAGAGCTCCCTCCTGGTGCCCAATTTTCATCCCAGGCCCCCACATACTCTTCATTAATATAAAAGTGTAGCCCTGGACCACTCATGAAATTCTTGGAGTGGCTCCTTATCAAAACCTATTGCTCACCCCTGCACTAGACAGTCCTGCAGCAGGCAGAGGTAGCACTTTGATAAAAAGCTTCCCTGATAACAGCTCCTCCACACAGAGTACTAGCAAAAAAGATCAGTGAAAAGAGAAAAGAACCAGAAGATGTAATACTGAAATCACAAAACTGTCAACATTATGTATCAGTGGTTCCCAACCTGTAGTCCACAACTGTACTGCTGGGGTCTGTGGGCCCAATCTTTACTTCTCTTTTTCTTCTTCCCCAGGGAAGCAGGGTCTGTGAAATTTTAATAGATTAAAAAGGCATCTGTATGATCGAAAAGGCTTGGAACCACTGCCTTATATGAAAAAGGAAATGTCAAAAGCTCCCTAGAAATGTAAAGTCCTATTATATTATTTAAGTCTGAAAATGGTGTGCCTACCATATTCATTAAAATGTTAGTTTACTGAAGCATTATAAAAAGATTTTATTAAATGAATGTGCCACACCCCTTAGCAAAATGCCATTTTAGAGAGATGCATTTGACTATTTCTCATGGAGGGAACTCTAGGGTGCCGAAAGAAAATCAAACTCACTAACTGTCACACTGCAGATTTATTTTCTTCTGTCTACATATCATGGTAGGTGGAGAAAGGCTAGCATTCAGCCAAGAAGAAAAATACTCAAAAGCAGTTACTGATTGTACTATTTCTTTAACAAATATACAGTATTTCCTATAAGGTTTAAATGATTAGAATTGCTACATCAGTTAGCTTTTTACAAAACTAGCATTAACCTTGAAACGTACTGCTAAAGCCTTTAGCCTCCTATTTCTCATATACACAAACTGAAATACAAATCCTACTTCCCATCTTTAAATCTGTGGGGTGTTTTTGCACCCTCATATTACATAAATAGCCTTAAACTAAGATTTTTTCCCAATTTACGTTTGTGTGTGCACTTGTCAGCGAAACTAATATGCAAAGAAAATATTTGCCTTTCTAGAGGGGTAGAGTTATTTTAAACTATGGAAGCTTTTTGCTTAGGTTATATGTAATGAAATTAGAGGAAATGCTAATTGTAAGCACCCATGTGGTACATTCCTTGTCATTTAAAATGTAGGCTCATAAAAACCACCTAGAACACCCTTGTATATTTGAGAAGTTACATCATGTTTTAGAATGAACGCCTGCAAAAAGTATGCTTATAAGCCTCATGTCTATAAAGAAACATTTTAACTTCCATCTTAATTTTGTTTAATTATTATGCATGGATTAAAAAAGTAATCACCGCCTCTGTCAAAATTCAATGCGCTAAGTCAAATGCTGAAGTTAGAGCCCTAAAGAAATTGCATCATCTTATGCATTATTGGAGGGTAAAGGAAATACGGCAAACAAAGTAGAAAGATTGACACAAAATGTAATGTTCAAAAATAGCAAAAAATGTTTACCATTTAAAATGATCTATTAGACAAACACTAATTATCTGCATAATTTCCTGCAAGATAGTAGCTACACTCTGCTTTTGATTTTATTGTCATACATTTCAATATTTAAAAAGGGAATTCTAAATAGTAAATATTTTTCAGCTATCATTTTTATATTTCTAAATTTATCCTAATTTTACAAAGTATTTCCTGGATCACCAATAGAGGTCACTAAAACCTGTACCTAGGCTTGTCCAAATAAGTGGGGGGAGCAGAGTAAAATTAACAACAAAAGGTATTTCTAAAGGTAGTCATTCCCATTCAATTAGCAAAATCTAGTCCTGCCATTCATATAGTTTATCACTTCAAACATAATAGCTCTGTCATAGACATATCCAAGAGCACTTGTATAAGAATTATATTAGCCATATATCAAGTTGTGCTGTACTATTCTGCATAGGAAGCTGACCATACAAATCAGTACAGAACAGAATTCAATAATTTTTAAACTTTTATTGTAAGGCATGGGATAGTAACTGGGGGGTGAATGTTTTATTCTGAATCTTGGATGGATTGATTTGCCATCTTATGGACGATACCTGAAACTTAATTCTTTGGAGTGGGTAATGTCTATTTAGACAGCACCACCTCACAACAGTGCTATGAACAAGCACCTTTGGGTGCTAAACATAATATAAATTAATATGACCAGATCAGTGAGACAGAACAGATGTGCTGGAAGGATGCCAAGTGTTAACATCAATATTCAGTTTTAAAAAACTACTCTTCAGTGACTCTCACGTATTAGTAAGAGAAGTTTAGATATTAGTTTGCTTGGCTAACTTCTTACCTGTTCAGTACACATTACTGTGAAACACTCCCTTTAAAAAGGGCAGGTTTAATCTACCTTTAAATGTCATTTGGATTCACTCCAGTATTCACAACTGTGTACAGGTAGTAGTCATTATAGTAAGCAAATTCTGCTGCAGCAGGGAGGCAAAGGCAGGCAAGTCCTGGGGAGTGCAAGAGCGGCGAGCTGTGAGTGTTTATGTCCCCATAGGCCGTAATTACACGCTCTCTGAATGAAAGCTGCCCAGGTCAGGGCGTAAGGCCTCGCGCCGGTCTTAGAGGCATCTAGCAAGGCCAGGGTGCTCTTGCCCTGCTAGGCTTCCCCAGACCCACCTGTGAGCACAGCAGCGCCCTCAGCGCGCGGCTTGAAGCCCGTTCCCAGGCGAGCCCCATGGCTCCAAGGTCAAACCCAGCATCCCCAGCCCAGCGCGGGGCGATGGGGAAGGTTCCCCCGGCAAGGACACGGCAGGGGGGTCCCCCAGCCCGGGCGCTTGCGGAGAGGGGCGGCCACACGCAGCCTCTGCCCGGCGCCCCGAGCCCCGCGGCGGAGCGAGAAGGCGCCACCCGTGACTGAGGAGACACGGCGCGTGGGTCGCGGTACGGGACACCCCCGCCGCATCCTCCCCACTCACCGCCTTCATGGCGGAGGCCATGTCGTCGTATCTCTCCGCCTGCTCGGCCAGGCGGGCTCGCTGCAGCAGCTGCTCTCGGTCCCCCATCGCCGCGTCCGTAGTAGCTGCCGGGCTGGGCTCTCCGGGGCTCCCCTCGCACGCGGGGGGGGGCGGAAGGGAGAGCGGGCGCTGCCGGTGGGGCGTGTGTGTGTGTGTGTGTGTGTGTGGGGAGGGGGGTTACCGCGCTCACTCCGCGGCAGTTGGTGCCTCGCGCTCAGGGCTCGGCGGCCGTTGGCGCCTCGCGCTCGCCGGGCAGCGGCCGTTGGCGCCTCGCGCTCAGCGGCTAGCAGGCACCTCAGCGACCGTTGCGGAGCGACACACAGGCGCGCGCGCTCGGCTCCCCCTCGAGCAGGGCGTTAACAACCTCGCGCGCCTACCTCTCGACCCGCTCCGCGCCTCGCGCACTTACCCGCCCTGCGCCTGCGCCCTGTGAAGGCATGGAGGGGGCGGGGTTGAGGAGACCGCAGGGGAGGGGTGGAGGCTCTGCGCCGCCTCGTTCTATTTCTAGGTGACGTCACTTACTATAAATAGCCACCCCCCCGGACGCGACTAGGGGGCGCAGGCATGCGCACTAGGAGTGGTGCATTTTATAGCTGCAAAGGTGGAGGTGGGAGACAGGGCGGGGTCATTGCCAAGCTGCTGAGGGAAGGAGGCGGTGCTGGGTGAGGCCCACCATGCACATAGTCTCACGCGACAGGCGGTGGCTGTCAATAACCCCTTGAGAAAGGGCGTGGCTGCTAGGAAATCCACTGACCATCCCCATTTGTCAATGCCCAGGCAGGCTCCCGCTGCTCGGTAGTGCCTAACATCATACAGCAGTATTACCTGGATGCCAGCAGCAATGGTGCAAAGCCTCCTACCTTGTCTTACAAATACCTGTGATTTTTCTCCTATCCACAATTGTGCTTTGTGCAGCACGTTTCTCCTTCCCGTATGCAGTCATGACTTGTGTGGTATTTGCTCCAGTGCATTTCTCCAGCAGAGGATTGTCACTGTGTATGAGTAATAAAACACAGTTCTTCTTTCAGTGTAAGCTTTGCATTTTTCACATACTTGTGTTTCATTTCACTGAAACCGGAGGTCAGATGAAAACCCGGATATCATGTATTAGGAACCTTTAATAATTGGGTTGGTGGGAATATGTCAGTTGCATCATGCTGCATACCTAAGTGATGTCACTAATTTATATTTTAGCATATATTTTGTTTTACAGTGATTAGATATTTACAGAATTCGCTAAATGATTTACACAAAAATTACCTCTAATAGGCAATATTATAGAAGTGATGCAGATGGTGGTCCTGGCAGATGTGTAAGCTGCCACATCATTCATTTGCAAAAATTAAAATTCAATAATTAATCTATCCCAAATATACTCAGTTTGTTCATCCCTGTCACTGAAGTCAGGGCAGATCATTGGGGGAATTATTTCATTTCATCCTCCACCCGCTCCCAAAATATGCCCCTTATCACTTTCAGATATAGTTAGGTATGCCCACTGTACAGTGTTTAGTATTCTTTTGGGGCTGCATTTCCTTTATTCTTCTAATTCTTTAAATAGCTACACTGTTGTAGCCTTCAGGATAGTTAATCCACTTCCCCAAGGCTATGTCTAGACTGCAAGCCTCTTTCGAAAGAGCCTCTTTCGAAAGAGAGCGTCTAGACTGCACGTTGAACTTTCGAAAAAGCGGCTTGCTTTTTCGAAAGAAAGCATCCAGTGAGTCTGGATGCTCTCTTTCGAAGAAGCCCTATTTACATTGAAGAACGCCTTCTTTCGAAAGAGGAACTTTCGGAAGAAGGCGTTCTTCCTCGTGAAATGAGGTTTACCGCCATCGAAAGAAAAGCCGCATTCTTTCGATTTAATTGAGAAAGAACGCGGCTTGAATCTGGACGCAGGGGAAGTTTTTTCGGAAAAAGGCTACTTTTCCCGAAAAAACCCCTGAGTCTGGACACAGCCCAAGAGAGGGTAGCTGGGTCAATGGAAGAATTCTATTTGCATAGCTCCAGCTACATCAGGGGTTAGCTAGGCCTAGCTTCATATCTCAGGGGTGTGATTTTTCACAGCCTGCAGAGATGGAGCTATGCCAGAGTAAGTTCCAAGTGTTGACTTGCCCTAAGTGTAGACATACCCTGAGGCACACAGAGGTGAAAAGTGTCCAAGTTGTCCTAAAAGGTAACAGAGTTGTTAGACAATACTGCCTCCCCAGAAATGTAGGATGACATCCAGACTTTACCAACAAGAATGGGAAAAGCTCATTCATATGAGCTATAGCAAAGCATGATTCAGAATTCCAGGACTTCCCACAAGACTCAGACTCCACTCCAGGCATTTTGCATAACGCTGCAGCTCATCAGGATTCCTAGCAGAGCTGAGAAATGTTTTTCATATAAAATAGGATTCCAAGTTGTTGGCATGGTTACCACATATTTACTTACTTACTTACTGCCCGTTATGCCAATGGCGCATAGGGCAGCAACAAAGTCCTTCCACTTCTGTCGGTCACAGGCCAAAGCGCCTATTGTTCCCCAAGTGCGATGATGGTCTTTTAATTCTTGTTCTACCGTTCGGCGCCAGGTTGTTTTTGGTCTTCCTCTCTTTCTCTTCCCATCTGGTTTCCAGTGGAGTGCAATTTTCGTAATAGATCCGTCCTCTCTTCGTAACACATGACCTATCCATCGCCAGCGTCTTTTCATAATTATAGTGGCCATATCTTCTTGTTTACACTGAGACAGTAGATCTTCGTTGGAAATTTTATTTGGCCAAAATATCCTGATTATTCTTCTAAGATTCTTGGTATGGAATGTAGACAATTTAGTAAGGTCTCGTTGTATCATGCGCCAACATTCTGCTCCATAGAGAAGCACTGGAAGAACACAGCTGTTGTATAGTTTCAGCTTAGTGCGCGTGCTGTACTTTGAGGATTTCCAGATGTTATTCATACTGATAAAGGCATTTCGTGCTTTACTCAGTCTATTCTGAATATCTTGCTTACTTCCACCATCTGGGGTGATGATACTACCCAAATATACAAATCTATCAGTAAAGGGAAGATCGTTGTTATTGATCTTGATGGGGTTTGTGTTATAGTGTTCAGAGTCATGACTTCTGACTTCTTCTGGTTTATCTTAAGGCCAACTTGTGAGCTATATTTATTTAATTTATCTGTTTTATCTTGCATATGCCGATGAGTGTGAGAAAGAAGTGCCAAGTCATCGGCAAAATCCAGATCTTCAAGTGTAGAGAAAAGCATCCATCTAATGCCGGTATGCTCCTCCTCAGTCGTACATCGCATCACCCAGTCAATAACAAGATTGAAGAGCAGTGGCGACATTACGCAACCTTGACGAACTCCGGTCTTGACTTCAAACCATATATCGCTTCCTCCAACACAACAGCTATAATTTTTGTAGAAGCTCCTAATGAGCTTCACCATATGACATGGTATTGCATAGGCCCTCAAAATCTGCCATAATCTGTCTCTGTCGACACTATCGAAAGCCTTTTCAAAGTCTACAAAGTTCACGTGAAGTTGTCATTGCCATTCTGCGCTCTGTTCTATGATGTTACGCAGAGCAAAGATCTGTTCTATACAACGCCTACCTTTTCTAAAACCTGCCTGCTCCTTCCTCAGCGTTTCATTAACTGCTGTTGATATTCTACCTATGATGATTTTAGCGAGGATCTTGCTGGGTATTGACAGAAGGGTAATTCCACGCCAGTTGTTACAATCGCTGAGTGTGCCCTTCTTTGGGATCTTGATAATCACCCCTTTAGTCCAATCCTCCGGTACACAGGCTTCTGTCCAAACTGTTCTGAAAAGTGGTTCCAGTATTCCAGCTTCTATCTCTGGGTCTATTTTGAAAAGTTCTGCATTCAAGTTGTCCTTTCCTGGGGTTTTGTTGTTCTTCAGTTTCTTGATGGCTGATATAATTTCTTCTTTGGTAGGCAGATCGATGTTAATATCTAAATCTGTCTCCCTTCCACATATATTAACACCTTCTTCCGATGATTCTCTGTTAAGTATTTCTTTGAAATGTTCAGCCCAGCGTGTGTCTTGTTCCGCTTGTGTTGTGAGCAACTTTCCTTGCTTATCCTTAATGGGTGGGCTGACTATGGAATGGTACTTTCCACACACTTGCTTAGTAATTCTATACAGTTGTCCTTGTTCTCCTCGAGCCGCAGCACTTTCTGCCTCTTTTGCGAGGTCGTCGACAAAAGCACGGCGATCAGCACGTACAATTCTCTTAACTATCTTATTGGCCTCACTGTACTGTTGTTTATAACGTTCTTGTAATCTTGCTGATCGAGTGCTAATCATCTGACTCTTCAATTTACGTCTCTCCTCTATAACTTTCCAAGTGTCTGGTTGGATCCATTGCTTAGATTTTCTCTTCTCCTTATAGCCCAAGCATTCTTCAGCACTCTGATGGTATGCAGTCTTTATATTATTATAGACTGTATTGATGTTACCAACATTACTTTCTGTAACTAAATCCTGCAGCACTTGAAATCTATTTTTTACTTGTGTGACAAAACTGTATTTTATGCATGGATCCTGTAATTTTTGGATATCAAATCTTGGTTGTATATGAGATTTGTTCTGTGCCTTCCGGAGTTTAAGTCGCACCATTGCAATTACCAATTGATGGTCACTTCCAGCATCAGCCCCACATTTCACTCTCACATCCAGCAATGATCTCCTCCACATTCCATTAATGAGCAGATGATCTATCTGGTTTTTGTCTCTATCATTGGGTGAATACCATGTCAATTTATGGATATCACGGTGCGGGAACAAAGTACCTCCAACAACCAAGTTGTTGGTGTCACAGAACTCAAACAGCCTTTCTCCATTCTCATTCTTTATCCCGCATCCATGTATTCCCATTGCACGCTTGTTGTTGGTGTTGTCGCTCCCAACTTTTGCATTTAAATCACCCATGATAATCATCACGTCATGTCGAGGTGATGACTTGACTTCTACTTCTAGCTGCTCATAAAAGAGGTCTTTCACTTCATCATCGCTATCGTTGGCTGGGCTATAGCATTGGATGATGGTCATATTTACATACTTTCCCTTCATTCTCACTTTCATCAATCTGCTGTTGACAGGTTTCCATTCTATCAGACACTTTTCAATTCCTTTTTTCAAAATGATGGCTACTCCTTCTTCATGCTGATTGTCCTCTCTTCCTGAAATGGTTACCACATAGATCAGGGATTTATAGCTGAAGAGACTGGACATTTATGATGCTAAAAATCTCATTGCCACCTAAGGCAGTACTGAGGAAGTGGGTCTGGCCCACGAAAGCTCATCATCTAATAAACCATCTTATTAGTCTTTAAAGTGCTACATCGTCCTGCATTTTGCTTCAGCTACACCAGACTAACACGGCTACATTTCTATTACTGTACTTCCTTGGAATTTCAGACAGTTGTAAAACACCGAAGTGCCACATGGGGCGGGCAAGAATCCCTAGTGAAAATGTCATTTGTGCTCATTGCTCTGCTGCTACACGTTAGCAATAGGGAGAGCAAAGCTGTCTAGTTTTGCGTCTCTCGTTACTGACACAGAGCAGGCACAGTGAGGCAGATGGGGCAGAACTGCAGGGGCCATTGAGGAGGAAGTAGCAGGTGGCAGGGAAAAGCTGCCAGCAACCCCTCCCAGAATCATCCTTTCTCTCTCGCTCTCATTTTGCTGCAAAGCCAACTGTCTGGGCTGCAGGGGGTGAGAGTTTCAAGCATCCTCTGCCTTTCGAATACACTTGAGAACAGCTGCAGAAATACACGGCAGGACGAAAGCACACGATTCTGCATGCACTGGGGAAAATGGGAAGTCAGTCAAGGCAACAGCCTTAAAAAAAGTCCATACTGCTGACAGCCTCTTCATCCCTGGAGCATGCAGCCCTGCCTCAGTCCCTGCCCTACGGTAAGGAGACTCTTCTCCCTTATGACTCTGGCAAGTGGAGGGAGTAGGCCCCGCTGCTCCCCGCCCCAAGCCAATTAAGGTGGGAGCACAGGAAGCCTTCTCTCCTTTCCCCCCTAGCCCTGCGAGCAGAGCAGAGAAGGCTCATGCGCTCCCTCTCCCTAATTGGCTGGGGGCGGGGTAGCG
Organism: Pelodiscus sinensis; assembly: GCF_049634645.1. Classification (NCBI taxonomy): domain Eukaryota; kingdom Metazoa; phylum Chordata; order Testudines; family Trionychidae; genus Pelodiscus; species Pelodiscus sinensis. Next base: position 7,971,584 of record NC_134725.1, read on the forward strand.
CGAAGCCTCCTCCCGCCCTGCCACGTGCACGTGGCATTTTTCACGCTGATCGCAGGGTGGGGGGGGGGTGGAGGCAGCTTCCCCCAGGTCAATCAGGGGCTGAGGAGCTGCCTGAAACTTCCTCCGCCCTGCAAGTAGCCCGTGGCACTTCAAAGGGCCACGTGCTAGTCGCCGGGCGGGAGCAGGCTTCCCGTGCTCCCCGCCCCCGGGCTCTGATTGGCCTGTGGGTGGGAGAACATGCCAAGCCTCTTCCAGGGGCATGCGTGCCTAATCGGAAGGGGCGGGGCAACCCCACCCCCGGACCAATCATGGTCCCACCGTAGTCCCACCCCCTTCCTATTTAGGCCCCGCCCCTTCCAGGGTGGCCCTGGGGCTACCTTAAATATTTTTGAAGTGGCCCCCTGAGCAAAAATTATTGCCCATCCCTGGAGTAGGAGAAGGGCACAGAGCGGGGAGGGGAATCTATGGCCTGGGGGCTGGTTGCAGCCACCTGCCCTGCTGGATCTGGCCCTCACAGCTCAGGGCTTCCCTTCAGCATTGGGGAGCCCAAGCTAGTGCTCCAGCCTGCTCCCCCTTTTCCTGTGGGGCTGGAGCACACAAAATCTACTAGCTTAGCCCCACTCCCCCCCAGGTTCTGGTGCATGAAGTGAATGTGGGGTATGTCTTTCCCCTTCTCAGTTGGGGACCATATCAGAGAGTTTGTTTTTTGCTTCTCACTTGTGTGTGGCCCCTGAATGATTTTTCTATGTCAGCACACCCCCAATCCAAAAATGGTTCCCCACTCCTAGCACAGAAGAAAGGGGTGGGAGAAAAGGCATAGCTAACAACTGATGTGACTGAGAGGAAACCTCCCCTCCTGCAGCAGAGAATTTGAATTTGCCAGGGATGAGGAAGGTAGATGCATGAAGAGGGAGATGCAGAGGCTATGAATTGTGAAGTGTTGGGGAATGATAATGTTTTTATTGCATTCATAGGGGATTGTTTCACATCAGCTAGGACTGTAACCAATGGTGGGATCAAAACAAGATAGGCAGGGACATAGTTTAAGTGTCATAGAAAAACCAAATCTCTCCCAAACTAGGAGAGACTATAACTCAATCATATTTCTTGTCAAGCCAAACATCCCATTTTAACAACTCGTGGAGACCCCCAAGCAGTCATGGTACAATCTATAGAACTCATATTTCATCTTGATAATAATCTGTAAACCACTGGCATTGAAATTTCTTCACAACTGAAAAGGATGGACTAGAGAAGCGTGAGAAAGATTATACTGGTTCTACACAGAAACGTGAGGGGTCATGCTGTGAAAACATGTTCAGCAATGTAGGCAAGCACTTGACAGAAGGGAAGTGGATTCTGCAAGATCGACAAGGATATTGCTTGTTAGAGGAGTGAGGGGTAAGATCTGTATAGTGAAACCTTCCTGGGGTTATTGCACAATATTTAATAATAATCAGCATTCACTGTAACCTTTGTGTGTTCAAATCACAGTCCAGCCCTGAGATATGTGAAATACAGTACTGTCAGGCACTGTTCACATCACAGTCTAATAAAGAATGAATACTGTGTTTGAATTCAAGATGATGGCTTGACTTCCCTTGCCAGAATGATTCAAGGATATATACACACAGGGAGCAGTGAAGCATGCTCACTAGTGGAATGTTTGTGCAGTCGTGAACACGTAACACGTGAAGCAAAGACACTTTAACTCATAGAGGAGCTGTTCAGACCACAGAGCTCTCCATAGTCTTGTCTAGACATGAAATTTTAAAAAGATCACAGTCATGTAATTAATCAAGAGCAATTAATTAGAGTCTTGCATATGACAAAGTGGGTTCCAGCCCATGAAAGCTTATGCCCAAATAAATTTGTTAGAGTTCAAAGTTCCACAAGTACTCCTTGTTTTTGCTGAAACAGCCGAAGGTGGCTCCCCCTCTGTAACTATAGATACAAAAATAAATGAACAAGATAAGTTGTCCTCACAAATTCACTAGAGCACCCTAAGGAAAAATGGGGGGGGGGGGGGGAGGAATCTTCCTTCTATAATCAGTAACAACAAAAGGAAAAATATAGGATTTTTGCATGTGTTTTTACATTGGGGCTGAAGACATACAGTTTCCTTTGGCTTCAGATGCAGTTTTGGTGTTCAACATAACTGAAGTTAGGTGCATGGTGAACCCAGAACTGTAGCACTAAAAATCAATGGTCACTTTTTAAAAATTGGCCCAAATCTTTCCCAAGAAATCATTTTTATTGCTGTTCAAACCTTATTTTGAGTCAAAATGGAATTGTTTAATTTAAAATTCTTGATTTGGAACAATGATCTTAATTACAGAACATAACATGAAATACCTTCATGATAAGATTAATGAGGTGGGGAGACAAAAATCAAAGCACTCTGCAGCCCAACTTTTTCCAAAATGGCCTCTTACATTAGATGCCCAACTTCAGTCACACGGTGCCTGATTTTCAGAAGTGCTCCTCTGAAAATGAGGCCCAAGTTGATTCAAGCTGAGCATCAAAAACTGAGAGGCCACTTGAAAAAACTGGCTTTGGAAGCTGCCTCTTGTGTCATTTGTTTAGCATAGATCTCTGAACAACCATTTCAATCCACATGACTCCTAGCAGAGACTGCACAGGTAGGGTTGCCAGATGGTTTCAACAAAAATACTGGACACACTTGACATTACATCACAATCTACATTACAGCTTATTTAGAAAATACCAGATATTTATATGTTCTCAATTTGTTTCCCAAAAAAGCTCAAATGCTGGACTGTCCAGCTCAAAACCGGACACCTGGCAACCCTGTGCATAGAGGACCAAAACCAGGTAAATTTATGTCCCGTAGTCATGGATTTGGTGTTGCGCTGAGAAAAACTTTCATGGGAAACTGCAATGCAAGCTTCCAGCAAATGTGTCATTCCTTACCCGTAAGGCCTATCTTTGCGAGAAGGGTGACTGCTCCATCTCCATTACCCAGTCATCCCTAGGCCTGTGTGCTTGGACTCCCAAATGGTGCTGATTGTGGGAGCTAGTTGTCTTAGAAATGTGAATACTTGCCCATTTGGAAATGGATGGAGAACTTGCATTTGGTTGTGGAGAACGAACAGTAAATGGGATTCGCAGACACTGCTTATGGCAAATTTCCAACTCTTTTTCATGATCATGTAACAGAGTCAATAGGCAGAGGATGAGTTTTGTTCTCTGGGGTCACACTCACATTTTAACACAGCAATGCTGTAACTGTTTTTTTTTTCCTATTTGGGGCACAATCTTTCCTTTACAAGGCTGTGCCATGTTACAAGGGTGCAGGCATAACAGCCGTGCCAGCACGGGACAGATGCGCTGCTCCACTGAGCTCAACATGCTCAGTAGCACTTCTGACTGCTGCTTTGAACAGGAAGACCCCATTCATCCACAGCCTGCTACATTGACAGCATACACATAGAGACGGAAAGGACCTGGCTATTCCGGAAATGGGTACAGCACAGTTCATATTGTTGCAGCTTAGCTGAGCGCTGGTCTAGCATGGAAGGGAACGTGGGGCTGTAGTCCTGCCCTGCTGTTGCACAAGTGACCTGTGCTGAGGAAGATTGTTTTCCTACTAGCACACCCACCAGCAGGTAGTGCAGGATTTTTCCCTGGCTAGGCTATTGTAAACCCATTAAGTTCTGCTCTCCTTTGGTTTCTGCTGACTGTATTGTATTAACAGGCAAAACCTTTAAAAAGCCACAGAAAGAAGTCTGGGCTGCAAATTAGAGGAAATTAGAACAAGGTGAGATGCAAAGTGGATGCTTTTTAATACTGACCCACATAATCCTAGAAAACAACATTTAAATAATTTCCCTGCTTTCTCCCTCAAAGACTAGCTCCTATCAGCATTACTTTTTGTAGGGTGGGCTGATCAAGCAATAGGGGATCACTGATGCACAGTGCTGCCTCACTTGTTTTCTTTTTATATTCTTCCCATGGAACCAGTCAGTTCCAGTTCACAGAGGGGGAAATGATAGCAAATCTCTAAACTTCACCCCACTTAGAGCACCTCTTTTGGGTCAAAAGCCAGATCTGAAATTTTCTGCAAGAATGTTTTTTCCACATACCTATTCAAATGCATTTACCTCCTCAAAGTCTCCTGTGAAAACTCAGTATTATTGGGGCTATATGGATGTAAAATCTGTCTGGAGCCCAGAATGGGGTTTTGATTCAAGCTACCTGACTTCATGTGTCTTGCAGATGAATATGAAGAATCCGCTTTTTTTAATTTGTTGGGTATAACAGACCAAGCTTTAAATGATCAGCTATAAAGTTCTGGAAAAAAATTCATCTGGGAAACAACCTAAAAAATGAAATTGTCCTCTGAAAAGTATGAGTACTAAATTTGGAAACTTAATTAAACTGTGAAATAGAGCAGTTTTATTCCTGCTTTGAGTGCAAATTTCATACATTTCACTATGAAGTAGCGCCCCATGCCTGCAAATGATCCTGCCATAGGGATTTAGCTGATTTGAGATTCATTCTTGCATCTTATAAAACCATGTAAATTCTCGGATAGTTTAAAAAAACCCCCAGCAAAACAGTGAGCTGCAGTTGTAAGGCAAGAGACCAAAGGAAAATTGTCTTTAGCATTTAAGAAGGATGGTATCTCAAAACAACAATGTAGCCTGGCATGCTCAGTTCGGGGCTGGCAACAAATATAAACAGTAACTAGTTCAAGAGCCCGGCTTCGGTCCGGGGTTAGCAACCAGTAGCAGTTCACAGGCCCAGCCTCAGTTCAGGGCGGGCCACAAGCAAAGGGCAGTTCTAGGCCAAGCCCTTGCTCAGGGCATGGCAGCAGTTAAAACAAAACAAACAAACAAACAAACAAACAAACAGTAAAGAGTTCCAAAGCCAAACCCTGGTTCATGGCAGCAGACAGACAGTCTAAGGCCAGGCCTTTGTTCATGGCACAGCAGCAGTGGATGTTGGTTGCAATTCAGGCACAGCAAAGGCGCGGGGGGGGGGGAAGGGGGGGGAGGTTGCCACCCAAGAGTGAGGTGGCAGGGGAGACAAAGGCACACCCACTCCACCGTGTCCCAGCCCAGGGCCCTGGTCGAGCAGAGAAATCTGCTGCTAGCTCCGCAGCGCTGCCCAATTTCTGTCACTGCTCACAAAGCATCAGCTTTCCCTGGGCTACTTCCAAACTCCCCTGAGGCTGCACTTGGATTCGGGCGAGTCTTCTGGGCTCCGATGTGTCGGCAGCTCGGGCCAGGCAGGGAGTCCAGCTGGGTCCCCTAGGGGCCGCAGACCTGGTGGCCTGGGCCAGTTCTCAGCCTCCATTGTGTCATACTCCTCCGGCGAGCACAGAATAGAGGCTTCTGGTGCCTTTCTGGCCTCTTTGGCAGGCCTTTAATCTCCCTGGCCCCTCCTCCTGATTGAAGGTCAGGTGCTTCGTTAGGACCAGCTGTTGCCCACCAAGGCTCAGGGAGGGGTGGATCCCCCTTGCGGTCAATGGGCTGCCACTCCAACCCACTACAGGTGTCTTTAAGAAGAACATAGGAATTGCTATATAGGATCGGTCTTAATAATCCAGGGTTCTGTTCAACAGTGGCCAATACTAGATGTTTCAGAGGAAGGTGCCAGAAATATGCCTCACTACAGCACAGGCATAATTTTCCCTGTAATTGAAGGTATCACTCTCTGTTCAGTAACAGTGAAATGAACCTTCCATCCCATACCACAGAATGACAGTGGAAGATCATTCTGCTGGGATAAGTGATAAAAGGCCTTCTCTTTACCCTTTACCAGTGCCCCTTCTAAACGATAACATTAGGCAAAATCAACTCTGGATTTTACACCAGTGTCACTGTGATCACAGCGCACACTGGAAATGCCTTTGTTCACACTGGAAATGCCTCTTAGACGCAGCTTCTGGGCCTGTGTGCTTATTTTTCCATGTCGTGTGACGATTCCAGCATCTCCTCCAGAATATGCTTAGTTATTCATTTGCTTCCTGAATATTAGATGCACAAGGGAAGTGCCCATTGCTGTATTCTTGTAAGATACTGCAGCCCTGGGTATCTGTCAGACAGAGCCATCTTCTGCTGTTGCTATGGCTCAATTGCGTGCTACAGCCAATTGCAAAGGAGATGGATCTATTTGTATCTGTTGCTAAAGGCAGACCAGGATCCATACCCAATCAGGAGGCAGAAGGAAGCGAGACTGGGACTTGCTTTGAAACATCAACTCTCTAAAGGGACCCGCATTTTCTCCTCTGCATTTTATTATTTATGTAGTTTTCAAGAATAACATGTGGCCTGTGGCAGCCCTTCTGTGCTGCAAAGCTGTTTTACACAAGAGAGGGATGGTTGAACTAAACAGTGCTGAAAAGGACAGCACAAAACCAATCTGTGAAAAACACTTTTCAAAATGATTTGAAAGAGGCCCTTGGCCTCCATTACATCAAAAGACTGCTCTCCTCCTGACTACATATATACTCCAATTCATTTCAATCCCCCTCATTAAAAAAAAAAAAAAAACCCAGCCACCCGTATCTCAAGTAGACCCCTCCAAAGTGTCTCAGATTCAGAAAGTTTGGCAGCCAAGCTGGAAAAAGCAATCAAGTTCCAGTGCAGATACTGATGCTTAGGGAAAAACCATAGAGATGGACTTCCAAGAACTTCCTGCACTGCCCATAGCGGGCAGCTTCCCAGCACAAACGTGCTTGAGGCCTGGTAGAATTATGCCTTTTAAAAATATTCTTTTTATAACCACTTAATAGTCAACTTTGCAGAAAATAAGCCAAGGAGAGAAATGTCCATTCATAACCTTTATTTGCAAACTTACTTCATTACAAGAGAGTCAATATAGGCATCACGTTTTCATCAGTGAACCCCCAGCCTGGACTCTTTTGTGATCCAGGATCTTTTTTAAAAAAAATACACAATTGTGGTAAATACTTAACAAGTTAAACAATGATTTACCCCTGAGCGTTTTTAGGCCTGGGGGAAATTCAGCCGCCTCACCCATTTTCTCTCACAATTTCCATTTTCTAGCCCCAAGATGAGATACAAGGAAAAGTGTAGTGTTCCTGATCTGTGATAAGTTGAAAAAAAAAGCAATGGAGAAGGAACAGAAGCATAACAGGCTTGGGGAAAAATATCTGGACAGAGGAACTGTTAGTGTACTCCTCTGATCAAAGCTGTGAGGAGCCTCTCACGTGCCCAAAATTCAGGGTATTAGACTTGAGCTGAATACAGTTACCAGTTTCTATTAGAGGCCACATACTCCTGCAGCCTGAAGGCATGTGGGGCTACACAACCCAAAAGCTACTTTGCAAGGCAGTTGGGGACATGCAGGACCTGCTTCTCCAGTGCCCTGCACCTCAAGCAATGATTTGTTCCTGCAAAATAAATGCAAAAGCCAGGTTACAAATCCAAACGGCAGCATTCTACATTCACTCCATGCAGGTGCAAGTGCAAAGAAGTAGAGAATCAGGCCTCAAGTCTCCGTATTCTGCAGACTGCAGGAAAGGCAACCGTTGGCCCAGTTGCAAAGCCTGTGTCCATTTAGAGACGGGGCTTCAAAGTATGGATGGAAAGGGTTCAGATGGCCCCACCCTCTCAACTTCATAACAAATCTGTGATCCACCTACTCCTAGCCCAGACACACTGGCTTTCCCCATCTCATCCTCTATAATTCACTTTTATTGGGTGCTATCAATTCTAGAGTGCTCCAAAATGTGTGGGCTGCAGCACTATGGGATTTGGAGTGCCCCAGAATTCACGGAAGAGGTGAACCACAGCAACGGGAGGAGATAACTTTGTATCAGCTTTTCAAATTCTCAATCCCTAACAAGTCCACAGGGCATCCACACTCTAGATGACATTCTTTAGGTTTGACTACTCCCTTTGAACTAAGGGGCTTTTTACACAACTTCATCAATAACAAGAGATGGACCCTTGTCCAGATATATATTTGTGAATATGGGATCACCTGAACAATTTAACCTCCACAGAACCAATAACTAAATACTTGCAACCGGCTACAAGAGCTTCAAATTGTCCCAGTTAAAGTCTGTGATCTGCAAGAACATCAGGGAGCATGGCTTTTGTTGTTGCTTGTAAAGCTCTTGATAAAACTAGAGTTCAAATGAAACTGGAACCATAAGAAAAGGTCTCCTTTCCCAGACGACTTGCGTTTTCTCACTGCCTCCTTTGCCAAGAAAAGAGCAGTCATAGGAGAACTGCAGATCACCATACAAGGTACCATTGCGCACGTTACATTCGACCACCGACTGAGAATTCGAAAAGTAGCCATGCTGCCCAGTAGGTATCGCTGTTCATGGGGTCACTTAGTGGATTCTCCAGCACCTGAAAGACAAAATAAATAATCCCAACCTTCACTGTAGGCTTTCTTTAAGGATGCAGTTACCATGTATGGAGTAGCGTCTGTTTTCCGTTTGAGCAGGAAGGAAAAAGCACAGATGTGCGTGGGGGTGCACATACGTACAAAGGGAGCTGAAATCAACAGGAATTCTTGTTCTACTGCCTGAGTACTGATGGGACAAGTCATCACAGAAATGGAGAGAGTGAAAGGGGAAAACTGTTTATTCACATATGGGAGAAATGTGAAAGCTCTAGCTACAGGATTGAGAGCCCTGGAAATTGTAGAAAAGGCTCATTCATCATCAATGTCTTTTCCTAATCATCTGGTTCATGTTATTGAAAAAGGGTCACTTTTCAAGATAAAAATCTTCATCTTGCTACTCTTAGAGGCTCAAAAGGTTTTTCTATTACTGTCTTCAGAGCTGCAGCTGTCTCCCACAATGGAGCTAGAAGACATTTTAAAATAGCTTTTCAAAACATTTGTTTTAGCAGATTATATCAGTATAAGAAAAACAGAAACTGATGCTAAGCATTCTCTGTGCCAGTAAATCCGAGGCCAAGAAATAAATGTGACAGGTAGTTCAAGATGGATGTCAGATGGAAATTTCTTTGGTTGTGCTGTTTATCATCATCTGTTTCAGAAATGTGTCACCACAATTCTCAGGGCATTGTATATTTTTTTTACTATCATCCTCAGGGATGCTGCTGCCTTAAAAATCAGTGTTAAAAAGCAAGTCACCTAGTAAGGAAATGAACTTCTTTGTTTGTTTTGTTGACTATTTACTGTTGCAGCTTTTCTTTCTGCTTCTAAAATATGGCTGTTATGGGGGAGAAGAGAGAGGAGAAGAATCCCTTTTCAACGGCAGTAAAAAAACAGTTACCTTCTCGTAACTGTTGTTCTTAGAGATGTGCTGCTCAGATCCATTCCATTTAGGTGTGTGTGCACCACGTGAATAGTCATTGGAAACTTTTTCCTTAACAGTTCCCATGGAGTCAGCAGTGGAAGCCCCTAGATTAGTGCCTTCATTACACTGAATATATGCTCCTGCCAACCTGGATCCTCCTCAGTTCCTTCTTGCTGGCTACTCCCACAGAGGTGTGGGAGGATGGGTACTGGAATGGAAATGAGCAACACATCTTGAAGGATAACTGTTACAAGAAGGCAAGTAACTTTTTTCTCCAGGTGATGGCTCATATCAATTCCAAGTAGGTAACTTCCAAGCCCTACCTAAGTGGTGAGGTTGGAGTTATGGAGTGACTGACTGGAGCACTGCTCTACTGAATGCTGCATCCCCTCTGGTGTGCTGGATGATGGCATAATGACGGGTAAATGTATGCCTTGAGGACCGTAATGCCACCCTGCAGACCTCTTGTATCAGGACCTTGGCCAGAATGCTGCCAATGGAGCATGCCAGGCTGAAATCTTGGCTCACTTCTAGTACGTTCAGATGCAAGAGGTGATCCATGATGAGAGCGTCTGAGATGCAACGGGATGTCCTTGCATCTATGCTGCAACCATCAAGAACAGCTGCTCTGACTTTCAAAACAACTTCAAGCGCTTGATATAAAAGGCTAGCACCCACCGAACATCCAGCAAGTGGAGTTTCCGGTCTCCAATATTCGCATGAGACTTAGGCAGAAGACAGGAAGAAACATGTCTGAGTTGGTGTGAAATTGGACACACCCTTTGAAAAGCAGCCCAAGTGAGGTTTGAGTTGCACCTTCTCCTTATGAAAAATCAAGTGTGTGTGCGGAGGGCGGGGGAGACGGTTTGGTAGTAAGGGCTTCTAACTTTGACATCCTCCTTGCTGAGGTAATGGTGAGCAGCAAGGCAAATTTCCATCACAGGTAGAAAAGGGAGCAGCAAGTTGCCAGTGATTCAAAAGGGGAACTCATTCATCTGGAGAGGACCAGGTTAAGAACCCACAGAGGATATGTTGTCTAATTTGTGGTTATAACCACTCCAGACCTTTGAGGAAGCATCCAAGCATGGAGTTGGTGAAGATGAAAAACTCGGCTGATCCTGAGTGGAAAGCCAAAATGGCTGCAAGGTGGAGTTTGATAGACGACACTGCAAGACCATGTGGTTTCAGGAGCAGTAAGTACTCCAGGATACGTGCTATGGAAGCTTTTGAGTGGAGATGTGTGATGTATAAACCTTTCCGGCTTTGATAAGCATGTGGCCACAGGGAGGGTTTTCTGCTGCTGAACAGGACTTCTCTTACTAGCTCTGAGCACCAGAGTTCCACGGGGTTTAGCCAGGCAGCTTCCAGGCCATGAGGTGAAAGGACAGGAGGAGGTCAGGGTGATGAAGGCGACCAGATCAGAACCCAGCAGACTGATGTTATATAGGACCAAGCATGGCAGAAGTGGGACAGAGGATTCAAGAAACAGGGGGAAGGAAGGATGCAGTATGGTAGCTGGTGTCCACACCTTGCCCACACCTTCAAAAGCCCTGCCTTGAGCCCCATGATTATTTGGTTGGGACCTGGTCCTACCTGAGTGGGGGATGGGAAGGTTTGTGCCTGCCATTCATAGAATCATAGAACTGGAAGGGACCTTGAGAGGTCATCAAGTCCAGTCCCCTGCCCTCATGGCAGGACCCAGTACTGTCTAGACCAGTGGTCCCCAACATGGTGCCATTTGTGTGCGACCGCCAAGTGCTTGGGGCTGGCCTGGCCCCGGGCATGTGGTGCATGCATCGTGCTGGAGCCGTCCTGGGTGCATGGTAAGCGCCGGCCCCGGGAGCGCCACGAATTGGCCACTTGTGCCTGGGGCGCTGGCCCCGGGCGCGTGGCGCTTGGGGAGGGAGCGCCGGCCCCAGGCGCGCGGCGCTTAGGAGGAGTGCCGGCCCTGGCGCGCAGCGCTTGGTGGAGGAGGGGGCGCTGACCCCAGGCGCACAGCATTTGGAGGGGGCGCCGGTCCCCAGCGCGCGGCGCTTGCAGAGGGGGGCCCGGCCCCGGGAGCGCGGCGCTTGCAGGGGGGCCCCGCCCCCGAGCACACAGTTATGGGGGGGGGCACCCGCCCCTGGGCGTGCATGTGTCTCCGCCCTCTGGCACCCGGCAGGCGAACGGCCACCCCCCCTGGCGCCCAGCAGCCTCTCAAGGTTGGGGACCACTGGTCTAGACAATCCCTGATAGAGGTCTATCTAACCTGCTCTTAAATATCTCCAGAGATGGAGATTCCACAACCTCCCCAGGCAATTTACTCCAGTGTTAAACCACCCTGACAGTTAGGAACTTTTTCCTAATGTCCAGCCTAAACCCCCCTTGCTGCAGTTTAAGCCCCTTGCTTCTTGCCCTATCCTCAGAGGCCAAGATGAACAATTTTTCTCCTTCCTCCTTGTGACACCCTTTTAGATACCTGAAAACCCTATCATGTCCCCTCTCAGACTTCTTTCCAAACTAAACAAGCCCAATTCTTTCAGTCTTCCTTCATAGATCATGTTCTCTAGACCTTTCATCATTCTTGTTGCTCTTCTCTGGACCTTCTCCAATTTCTCCACATCTTTCTTGAAGTGTGGTGATAGGAATTTGACACAGTACTCCAATTGAGGCCTAATCAGAACAGAGAAGAGCAGAAGTATGACTTCTCTTGTCTTGCTCACAACACTCCTCTTAATGCATCCCAGAATCATGTTTGCTTTTTTTGCAGCAGCATCACACTATTGACTCATATTTAGTTTGTGGTCCACCATGCCCCCTAGATCTCTTTCTGCAGTACTCCCTCCTAGACAGTCACCTCCCATTGTGTATGCGTGAAAAGGATTGTTCCTTCCTAAGTGGAGCACTTTGCATTTGTCCTTATTAAACTTCACTCTGTTTACCTCTGACCATTTCTCCAGTTTGTCCAGATCATTTTGAATTATGACCCTTTCCTCCAAAGCACTTGCAACCCCTCCCATCTTGTTATCATCTGCCAACATAATAATCCTTCCTGCTCTTCCTTCATAGACGTCCTGGCTCAGCTGAGGAGGAGATGGGCATTGCTGCTCTTGTTGCAGCTTGAGATGTGTGTGGGGGGGTTGCCAGGGTGTGCACATCCAAAAATTTCATGGTTGCCTGGGAGTCTATTAAGCTGTACCGCCTGAAGTCTGGTCTGACAACAGGCCTGCCCTGTCAAATGGTAGGTCCTGATGGATTTTGCTGCACTTTCAGGGGCAATCCAGATGCCTGAAAACATGAGCCCCTCCTCACGGCTGTCCTGGAAGAAAATGTGTGTGTGGCAAGAGTCCACGGCGTCCAGTGAGGCCTGTAAAAAGATTTGTACCCCTGACTTTCCTTCAGCAACTATTCAGCTCTGGTGTCAGGTGGAGTCAGCTCCTTAAACTTCACCAAGGAGGCCCCAGAGTGGACGTTCTGTCGACTGAGACTAGCTTGCTGATCAGAAGCAGATCGCCAGTTGAGCAGACTTTTCTACTGAATGGGTCCATCCATTTTTAGTCTGATTTAGAAGTCGGCCCCCGCCACCCCCAGGTCTCCTTCGCATTAACCGCAACCACCAGTAAGGAGCAGGACCGAGCGGGCAAGCAGAGGTACTTATACCGATCAGAGAGCATGAAGTACTTCTGCTCAACGCCTCTAGCGGTAGGTGGGACAGACGCAGGGCTCTGCCGCAATCTTAATGTTGCTCTGGATCTTTTTGTAATCAGCAGCAGAGTTTCCCTGGGTGGCCCCTCCAGTGCCAAGATGTTCACAGGGCATCCTCAGATTCAGCCATCTCCTCTGCCTATCATCCCATGTTGCAGGCCATCTTGGGTAGCAGCTCTGTGGTCACTCAGGGTGGTCCCATGGCCAGAGCCACTACCTCACCCAAGGACTGAGATGATGAGGCCAGAGTTGGTGCCGGGTCTTCATGACTTTCTAGCTGTCTTGGTCCTCCTGACCAGTGCCAAAGGCCTCAGCACTGGCCAATGTCATGATGGCCTCGATGGGCCTTGTGACGGCAGTATCTCAGAACCCAAGGCCAAGGTTGGTCTGCGGTGGTTGGGGCCCTCGACGTTCAGAGGGCACCAACCAGGACTCCCTGGAAAGCGTCCCCCAGGCCTGCTGGCATGCCTAGGGGATCCAAAAGGGCCACAGTGCCGGTGACTGCTCTCCAAGAGGGCCAAAGCACCTCCAGTGCCTCATGTCAGTGCCTGCCTGACCGGTGTCTGACTTTCCTCGCTGGAGGAGTCTGCATCCGAGACCGACAAAGCCAACCTCGACTATGATGGAGATTGAGCAGGGATCGGTGCCACGGGTCTGGGGCCGATGATCTAGTGCTGGGGTCTGGTGCTGCTTCACTCTTGATATCAGGGACAGTGATTGTTGCCTCGACGGTGTTGGAGATCCTCACCTGGAACCCGGTGCCTGTTGCCCCTGAACAGTGCCATGACGGGGAAGCTGGGAACAGTGCCGAGCTGGGGAAGGTGACTACCTCGCTCTGGCTGGTTTGCCCCTACATGGAGCCTTGTCTCTGCCTGCTGGGGACTGGAGGGTCGTCATAGCAATCAGATCCCTGGAAGCTTCAAACGTGTCAGTGTGGAGGGCAGCTCCAACTCCTCCACCGGGCCCTGCCTTTCAGGGGCATTGCTGGGTGCAGGAACTGAGGGTCCCCTTCATGGGACCAAAGCGATCAGTGTCGATTCCTGCGCTCTCGTCGCGTAGTGTCCCTACGTAGGGCACACTGCTGCCTTGCCCCTGGTACAATTGTCTTCAGCACGAGAGTGTGTCCCTGATCAGGCTTCCTGCGCTGGAGTGTGACGGCAGTGCTTGGTCGTCTCTGCAGCCCGTGGTGCTGGGGAGCACTAGTGCCGATGGTATCTCAGGCCAGAGACCTTTGTTGGCACCGTGTTGCATACAGAGGCTGGGGCACTCGTGAGGACTGCCTTATTTACAAACTACAGCTCCACAGACAAACTAGAACTACAAACTAACAGCTACTGAACACGCAAAGGGAAGCACTTGCCCTACAAGCAGTCAGTTCTAATGACGGTCCCAGGTGGTAAAAGGGACCTGAAAAGAGGCCGGCCAGCTGGAGCATAGATTCAGCATCACGAGAGTGCCACTCCCGCGGGTTAAAAGCTTTCCAACAAGTGTGCATGCACTGTGCACACGCCTACTTGGAATCGACAGGAGCAGTCACTGGAAGAAGAAACATTTTGTAAAGAATGTCATATCTAAAGTGCCAAGGACACGAGGGGAGGGGATTCAAAATAGGGATGTAAATATCTTTTTTAAAAAGTACCTGCTAAAGCTATTAAAATGATAGCGGTTAAACATTTGTTTCAAGTTCACGCATATGACAGAATCATAAAATCATAGAATCACAGAATACAAGGACTGGAAGGTCATTGAGTCCAGTCCCCTGCTCCCATGGCAGGACCAAATACTGTCTAGACCATCCCTGATAGACATTTATCTAACCTGCTCTTAAATATCTCCACAGATGGGGATTCCACAACCTCCCTGGGCAATTTATTCCAGTGTTTGACCACCCTGACAGTTAGGAACTTTTTCTTAATGTCCAACCTAAACCTCCCTTGCTGCAGTTTAAGCCCATTGCTTCTTGTTCTATCCCCAGAGGCCAAGATGAACAAGTTTTCTCCCTCCTCCTTATGACACCCTTTTAGATACCTGAAATCGGCTATCACGTCCCCCCTCAATCTTCTCTTTTCTAAATTAAACAACCCCAGTTCTTTCAGCCTTCCTTCATAGGTCTAGACCTTTAATCATTCTTGTTGCTCTTCTCTGTACCCTTTCCAATTTCTCCACATCTTTCTTGAAATGCAGTGCCCAGAACTGGACACAATACTCCAACTGAGGCCTAACCAGCGCAGAGTACAGTGGAAGAATGACTTCTCGTGTCTTGCTCACAACACACCTGTTAATGCATCCCAGAATCATATTTGCTTTTTTTGCAACAGCATCACACTATTGACTCATATTCAGCTTGTGGTCCACTATAACCCCTAGATCCCTTTCTGCCGTACTCCTTCCTAGACAGTCGCTTCCCATTCTGTATGTGTGAAACTGACTGTTCCTTCCTAAGTGGATTGTTCCTTCCTATATTATCTTTGTCACTCTGCAGAGGTCATACTAGCACTTTAGTGAAGATTTGTGCTTCAGATATGTTATTTTTGACTTAACTGGGTCCTTCGAAAGCATCTGCAGATACATGGCAAACAGGAGGCAGTGTGCAGATGGGGACAGTGATCCCCGGAGCCCCAGCCCATACGGCAGCCATGGGAAGCTGGCTGCTCAGACACAGCCACACCAAGCACACAGAGGTTCCTGAGGTTGAAGCTGCAACAGTCTGAGCTGTGCAGTTGTGGGAGCAGGGATAGACCTTGGCTCGGTGAGGCAGACACACATCACACTCTTTCTGCAGGGGGGGCACCCCTCCACCTGGCTGGACACTACCTCAGGCAGGAGGGTGGAGTCACACATGGGGGAAGCCTTACATGCCCCTTGTTTCCCTTCCTGACAACAGAGTTGCCACAGTAACATTAGAACTCAGAGACTGGGAAAATTCCACTTCTACAGCACCCTGCCTCCTCCCCCCATCACATGACACCTCTCCTCAGCCCCAACGAAACGTTAACTACAATATATTAACGGTAAGACTAATACATATCAGTTTACCATTTACTATATGACATCCCTAATTCACACCATACAGCTGATCTTGGAAGGTGCGTACTAGGGATGTTGGATGTTATTTATTTTCGTAATTGTGTAGCCACAACAATTTTTAGCGGTTACGCTGTTACTACAATACTCTCCCCTGGGAGCACGGCCAGCAGCCAGTCTGCTCCCAGCTCCACTCCCTGGCAGCCTCCTGCCATCCTGCACCGATGACGCTGTATTGGAAGCAGGAGCAAAGGGTGGCAGGCAGAACTGGTTCACAAGGGAAGCAGGTTTAAAAATAGGCAGCCACACAGGGCGGCAACAGCCCCTGTCCTCAGGGAGTCCACCTCCCCGCAGACAGAGGCTGCTCTGGCATCCCACCTGCTCTCTCCCCACACCCTCCATGCTGCTGCCTCAGATACAGAGGCAGCAGTGTGCGGTGGGAGGGGACAGGCAGCTCTGTGGAGCCAGTACACATGGAGAGCTGGCTTAAAAGACAACTTCCCACCTGCACCGGCTCCTACCTGCCCCCTCACCCTCCGCACTGATGCCTCTTCCTATCAGAGACAGCAGCATGGCTGGGAGAGTGGGAGGAGGGGGAAGGGGCAGGCGGCTCCACGGGATCTGGTACTTGTTTGGAGCAGCTTAAAAGCCAGCTCCCCACATGCACCAGCTCCCACCTCACCTCCCACTTCTGTATCCTTGGATACAGGCTTATCGGTTAATCATTCAAACAACTATACACTAACATCCCTAGTGTGTACCCTTTAAGTACAGGCAGTCCCCGGGTTACGTACAAGATAGGGCCTGTAGGTTTGTTCTTAAGTTGAATCTGTATGTAAGTCGGAACTGGCGTCCAGATTCAGCCGCTGCTGAAACTGACCGCCAGTTCTGACTTACATACAGAATCAACTTAAGAACCCCAGGCTTCCCCAAGTCAGCTGCTGCTGAAACTGATCAGCAGCTGATTCCAGGAAGCCTGGTGCAGAGCAACTCTGCCTGGGGCTTCCTGGAGTCAGCGCTGGTCAGTTTCAGCGGCAGCTGACTTGGGGACGCCTGGGGCAGAGCAGCTGGGGTGCTGCTGGGTCGCTCCAGTAGCGCCGCTCCTCTCCTCGGCGCTACTGAAACTGACCAGCAGCGGCTGAATCAGGACACCTGGGGCAGAGCAGCTGGGGTGCTGCTGGGTTGCTCCAGTAGAGCCCAGAGCGGCGCTGTGGGACCAACCGGCAGCGCCCCAGCTGCTCTGCCACAGGCGTCCGGAGAAAAGCCTAGTCTGCTGGGAGGGGGAGGGGGCGTACTAGCTGCACCCCCCCTTCCCCGCCCCAGCAGACCAGGAAGACGCGGGCGGCGGACCGAGACGCACTGCGGTCCCGCCGCCTGGGTCCTCCGCGGCTTTGCTCCCAGTCTCCCTGGTCTGCAGACCAGCAGACCAGGGAGACGGGGAGCAAAGCCTCTGAGGACGCCAGCAGCGGGACAGCCGCGGGATGTCTGGGCTGTCCCGCTGCTGGCTTCCCCGAGGCTTTGCAAAGCCGTGGGGGGGCTCGGGCAGCGGGGCAGCCCAGGTGCACCTGGGCTGCCCCGCTGCCCGAGCCCCTCCGCGACTTTGCTCCGCGCCTTCCTGGTCTGCAGACCAGGGAGACGCGGAGAAAGCCCCGGAGTACACGGGCGGCAGGACCGCGAGGTCCCGCAGTCCGTGTCCTCCGGGGCAAGCCCCGTTCGTAACTGCGGATCCGACATAAGTCGGATCCGCGTAAGTCAGGGACCGCCTCTATACACAATCTACGGTGGTTTGAAGTACGCAGTTCTGTGCAGACCTTCCATAATGGGCACAAAGAGTGAGTTAAATGATATGTTTATCCACGAGTAGTGCGGAGAAAGTGAATAAGGAAAAGTTATTTACTTGTTCCCATAATATAAGAACTAGGGGCCAAATGAAATTAATGGGCAGCAGGCTTAAAACAAATAAAAGGAAGTTCTTCTTTACATAGCGCATGGTCAATCTGTGGAACTCCTTGCCTGAGGAGGTTGTGAAGGCTAGGACTATAACTGGGTTTAAAAGAAAACTAGATAAATTCATGGAGGTTAAGTCCATCAATGGCTATTAGCCAGGATGGGTAGGAATGGTGTCCCCAGCCTCTGTATGTCAGAGGGTGGAGATGGATGGCAGAAGAGAGATGGCTTGATCATTACTGGTTCGGTTCACTCCCTCTGGGGCACCTGGTATTGGCCACTATTGGCAGACAAGATACTGGAATGGACGGATCTTTGGTCTGACTCAGTCTGGCCATTCTTATGTTATAATAATATGGGCTGCAGGATCAGCAGCTACAGTGACACACGATTCATTTACTGAAGGGTGGATAAGCACTATACAGGAAAGAAAATCCCTCTCTAGTAGAGTATTTGGTCAACACTGCCCAGGGAATTGGCCTCTGACAACTTGCCTAGCTTGAGTTTGGAGACCTTGGAGCAGAGAGCTGTCTCTAGGCATTAAAAGAAGAAATTGCTAGGACGTGAATCGATATCTTTAATATGCAATCAGGCGCTAATCCAGCCTAAATGCCTAGTGGGACTCACATGCCAGCAGCCTGGCAAGTGCCAGACTGTGGAACTGCTTGACGTGCAGGCGGCTCATGGGCTATGAGTTCGAGACCCCTGCCTGAGACATTCAACGCCACCTTTGCCAAAGGCTCTGGCTGAAACAGCAAGCCCTTCCGCAGGTGGCTGAATCGCCCCAAAGAACTCAGCACCCTGCAGCTCCCACTGAGAAACTTCGGGCCAGACTTTCCAAAGATCCTAGCACCCAACACAGGAGCTCAGCTCTGAAAACAAATGGGAACTATGAACACTCAGCACCTATCCACATCAAGCCCTAAGTTATGTGTTTACTTTGGTGACTAATTTGAGGCAGCCAACACTGAGAATGTTAGCCAGGGGAGATTCACCTCTGGCAGAAAAGCCTAGAACTAGAATACTTGTCTGCCTTTTTCAAGCACATCCCAATGACGACTGACAGCGATGGGATGGGCTGTGGTTAAAGGACAGGATCTCTACTGCACACTCCCCAGCTGCAGCTGGAGAGCATTACGCCCCAGATGTCTCTTCCTTTGTAGTCTGAGTACATTCTCTTACCTGGCTGTGTCCCAAGCTCTGGATTTCCTCCAGATGGGATGTGGAAACAAGTGGGCACTGGGACTTGCCAAGCGCAGCCTGAGAGGAACTGAAAAAAAACAAAACAACCCATGAGAACAAATTAGGTCACCTGGCAATCGGGGGCCTCTTGGGTGTTCCTGCTGCAGTCGTTCACCACTGACCATTTACAATAGCCTCCTCACTGCAGGCCGGGGGCGGCATTTGCAGGAGAAGGTTTGGGGCACATAATGGCGAGCACTATATAAACCCACGCTCCCTCCTAGACTGGACTGAGTAAACAGATCCTGGAGCAGGTGCACTGTCACTACCAGGAGTGCTTGAGGGGACTGGTACGTAGGGGTTCTGATTTTGCTTATGTACCCAGAACACACGCTACAGCAAGGAGACATTTACCAAGGACTGTGTCTGTCCTTGAGAATAGTATAAAAACAATGGTTTTAGAGTCAAAACACACAGCTTCTGGAACTAGCCACAACATCCTTCGTGCCACCCGTGCGGTCTTTCAAGGCCTGGCAGAGAATCTCAAATCTCAGCCTGCCACTTGCTCCGCATCCAGATTTCACCTTTGGGCTTTTCCCGGGGTCCCACCTAGGGGCACCAGAAATGCTGGCGATGCTCAGAGCCCAGCAGCGTGAGCGAGGGAGAGAGGTGGTGAGTCCCGGCAGATAAGACGACTGCATCTCTCCCTTTCTCTCCTGTCAGAAGTAGCTCCAGATCCTGGCTGCTGTGTTAGCAGCTCTGTCCTCGCTGCTCCCAGGCACACCCCGCTCTGTCATTCGGCTTATAGCAGATGCAGAGCAGAGGACCCCTTGCCAGAAGCATCCCAGGCAGCCTGAGTCAGGCTCCCAATGATGCAAGCAACATCCACAATTTTCAATGAGCGTCCAAGTATTTCTATGCCCTAAACCAGAGGTGGCCAGCCAGCAGCTCTTGACCGGCATGCGGCTCTTGCTAGTTCTGAGCTACGCACTTGGACTTCTCATGTCCAGCCACTCTGCACACGTGCCCCAGTGCCTGGAGGGAGAAGCGCATGGGGGCAACTCCAGAACCCAGGCATTGGTTTAGAGTGGGGGGGGGGGGGTGTGCCTGGCTCTGGGAGAGAGGAAAGGGATTGGGTTAGAGCAGGGCGGGGGTGGGGGGACTGAAGCACCTTAAACTCAAAGTCTTCACGGATGCAGAATAAGGCAGCCAACACAGATGTCATATTTAAATTCCAGGGCAAAAAAAGAATCAGCATGTAGCTGGTCTACACAGAGTTTCTTTAAAGAAAATTCAAAGGCTATTGTTTGCCAGGCTGAAGCAATTCTTCTGAGACATGAGTCTCTCCCTTATTGTTTTTGAACCGGTCATATTTGAATTTTTAGAACTATAAAAAAGTCATAATCTTCATAAATAAAAAAAAATGAGGAAGCCATACCTGAGATCAACCAGTTGGAGTGAAACAGGCACTTCAGGTTGTGCTAATTTACTTCTCAGTTCAGTTTAATTTTTAAAAACTCACAGGACATAATAGGGCAGTCGTGTTAAATTTAAAATACATGGTGGGGATGCTTTTTTTTTAGTGTAGGACTATTACTGTATTTTTAAAGTTTCTGATGTTTGTTCCTTGTCAAGTTCTCTGAAGATCTATGGACTGTCTGTGAATTTTTTAAGTGACTAGAGACTTTTCTATTGTTTTTTGTCCAAAATGTCCTGTAATGTTATTTTTATCACTACATCTTGCGTACTATGTCTGTCTATCTATAGATAGATATAAATAAATATATAATGCATGGCTCTTTGCACTCTCTCCACTGCTATTTTGACTCATCGTCTCTAACTGGTTGGCCACCCCTGCCCTAAACCAATATGCTGGCTGGAAGATCCAGGTATTCGTACTTCATGAGGGTGAGTGGGATTTGCTACTTTAAATGCCCATCACTTGGGAGTTTTGCTCTACGTGAATCATGAGCGGGGACAAATTCACCCCTTCCAACTCAAGAGGTGAGGAAGACCCTGACAGGCTGGTCTGAACAAGCAATGGCGTAACAGAGGCACAATGCATTTACTAGCACCAACTCCCCCTCCCCAGCAGCATGACCAGATGTAAAAGCAGGCGGATGATAGTCCAATCCCTCCTCCACACTCCTATCTCACAAGGGGCCCTGCTGCAAACCACAAAGCCAGATTTGGATGCAGTCCAAGGGCTTACGACAGACTATGAACAGATGCAGGAAATCTACTGGAGTTGTTCTAATGAGCTTTCAGGCTGAGTCCAGTCAGGGTGAGCACCTTTATAATGAAACAGAAGCAGATTGAGGCTCCCTCGGTTGACCTGTAAATCTGTCCCCGCAACTGTCAGCACCCAATAATGCTCAGAGGGTGACCTGGTAAAGAGGGCATGTGGTTGGAAGTTCATTCCAGGCACTGACAGCATAAGTCACGTCCCTCTCTAGGCCTCATTTTTCTCATCTGTAAAATGGGAGCAAAGTCTTTAACCTGCTTTACCAGTAGAGCCCTACAAATCTGCAGATATCCACTTTATAATCCCAGGTATCCACATATGCTGATGTAAGTATCTGCAGATCATTTTTGCAGATGCAGATACCAATTTTGTATCCATGCAGGGCTCTACTTAGAGCAGTGTTTCTTAAACTTTTTAAGACCGAGGAACACCAAACAATATATTTTTTAAATGAGGAACACCAAGGATTTTTTGTTGAGCCAAAAAAAAAAAAAAAAAAAAAAAAAAAAAGGTTGCAGGGGAAAAAGGGCAAGGGAGAAAGTTATTGAGGGAAAAAAAGTGTCGGGGGAAAGTTATTGAGGAAAAAAAGGTTGCTTGCCCCTTTAAGGGCTGCCATTTTGAAATCTGTTGTTCTCCGCGGCACATCAGCATGCCGCAGAACCCAGTTAAAGAAACACTGACTTAGAGGGTGTTTAAGAGGCTCTTTTAATGTTTGAGATCCTCAGAGAGAAGGTGCAATATACGATATTATTCTTATTTACTACTATTATTATTATTGAGTGGGAACAACCTGAGCTTTTCCTCTAAGGCAACTATTAGCTGCAGCTACAGTGGCCCACCAAGCAAAAAGATATTTCCTCTCACCATTGGGCCAGATGACCACTGAGGTTTAGCCCATAACAATTAAGGACAATCCTCTGTGGTTTCCCCAGTCTTTATGGGCAGCATTTTCAAAAGCACCTGAGTGACTAAGGAGCCCCTTAGTCCCTAAATGCCTAAGTCACTTTTCAAAAATCTACATCGTGTGCCAATTTCAGGACACTCCCGGGAGGAACCAAAACAGGTAATAAGTCAATGGGCAGCAGTAGCAGCAGGGATAAGAGGAGGAAACTAATGGCATATGGCTTCTTGACACTGGTTATGTATCCAAGTCACGGACTGCAACAAGGAGCCATTTACCAGGCATTTCACCCAACAGCAGAACATATGTTAAAAATAAATATGATTCATTCTAGAAACAGAACGCAGTTTTACATCCAACTATCACGTCACCAGCGGCTCCCCGCTGTGATCCCTCTTGACCTTTCGTTGCTATTTAAGACGAAATGAATCTTAGCACTCGGCCTGCAGCCCTGCCCTTCTGTGCCTGCTACAATCCCCAGGCCTGGGCAATCCCAAACGAGGCAGCATGTGATCTTTAAATGCCAGTCCTGGCAAGAGCCGCAGGCACCAGGCCTGCGGGGAAAGACAGGAAACTGCCAGAAGACATTTCAGCAGGCGGTTGAGAATCCAAAGTTTTGAGTTCTTGTTCCAACCTTGACACTGACCCTCTCTGTGCCCATGGCAAGTCATGTGACCTCCCCATGCCTTGGTACCCTCATCCGTAAAATGGGGGAAATAACACTTCCCTATCTAATAGAGCTTCTGTGAGAATTAAGTGCACAGTATTTG
The DNA here is from genome assembly GCF_049634645.1 of Pelodiscus sinensis. Classification (NCBI taxonomy): domain Eukaryota; kingdom Metazoa; phylum Chordata; order Testudines; family Trionychidae; genus Pelodiscus; species Pelodiscus sinensis. The sequence goes on from NC_134725.1 coordinate 7,994,611, forward strand.
ATAAATGCTGTTATTATACAAATAGTAGGAAGAACGGAGAAGAAGGGCTGGGATTTGGAGGTTGTGGCTTCTATTTTATCCTGCAGGTCGGTAAACAGAAGCAGCTTCATGACATTTGCTCTGTGGCATCTATGGCTAGGTACCATCAGGGTGGAACCAGGGCATTTTTGCCTCTCATGAGCTGCAAAAACCAGCAGGGGAAAGCCTGCACCCACGACAGAAACCCTGGCACTGAAAGGGACAGAGCACCGCGGGAGTTCAGGGGCGGCCGGCTGCAGAAGCCTGCTGCAGGGTGCAAACTGGTCCCACTGCTGTGCAGCTCCAAAGGCTGCTTCAGGAGGATTCCCGGGCTCCACAAACCCGGCTGTCAGGATGGAGGCCGGGCCCATCCCAGTCTGGACAGACTGTGAGGAACGAGCTGGGCAAGCATTTCGGATGCTGCACCCTGTTCAGACGGGGGCGGGTGGGGTGGATTTGTACCTTCTCTGACAAATCCCTGCACGCCCCCCACCCCCAGTGCAATTCTCATGTAGCATTTCACATCTCTGTGCCCCGATGCAGATGTCAATACAAGGCCAGGGCTGGTGTGGGAAGACTCAACCTTTGCACCACGCTCCCCTTAGCCCTACCCACGGGCAGGGAACTGAACACAGGACTCCATCCTCGCTTGCGTCCGACGCCCGTTACCTGTGGGGAAGAACGGCTTCCAGGGACCCTAGCTGTCCTTCTCTAAGCACGAAACTTTCACTCTCTAAATCTGCCTGGTGCCTGACGCTGTCTGAACTGGCCGCAGGACAGCCCCCTGCAGGGACCCTGCGCATAGAAGCTCTGACACCTGCTGAAGTAAATGCCATTGTTAAGAGAGCTGCAGAGAACACGGCTCAGCCCGCAAACCTGGCCTTGCTTGTCCCGTCTGCATGACGGACCCACGGCATCCCTCCCACCCCTGCAATTATGGTCAGCCACAGTCATTAGCTGGCACCAAGCTGCTGAACAACTGGCAGTTCCTCTCCCCGCCCGCTTCCATCCCACTCCCCTTCTCAGCTCGGGAGACATGAATTCATGAAACGAGACCCTTCCAGGGAGGAAAGGGGGAAGCTGCAGAACCAGGGACGAACAAGAGGTGAGAGTGAACGGAAGGGGGGGGGGGTGGCGGGTTTACGGGCATGAGCGCCCCCCTCTGGCCGGAGGATGGGGCCCCGTGAGCCCCCCGCCTCAGTCTACCCCCTGTGCAACGTACTTAAGGGCGCAAGCTCCCCCCTCCAGATGGAGAATGGGGCCCAGCGAGCCCACTGTCTCCAAAGGTCTGGTGCGGGGGAGGGGGCGAGGAGGAAAAAAGGGGAATCCCTGTGGTCCCTATCCTGCCCCTACTTTGGGGCTCAACAGTGACACTCTTTTACTCTCGAGGTTGGTCAGACGATTACGCCGTATACAGCTGGAGTACCGTGTGTGGGAGGAGGGGAATTTAGGGGGAACCGGGCCCCAGCCCGGGGCCCTAAGGGTTCAGGGTGGTTAACCCTTACCCAGCTGACGGGGTTCCGCCCTGAAGTGCGTCAGCCCACGGGCGCCAAATGCGCTCTGCCCCAGGCTGCTTCCTATCCCCTCCCCGTGTGCCAGTCCCTCCGGATGGGCCCTTGGAGCTTACAGCTCTGTCATCCACCCGGGTTTCTCTCTCACTGCTCCAGCCTCCGGAGAGGCTCAGCCGGTTCCTCCACCTGGGTGGGGTAAAGCATCTCCCCCGGGGTGCCCAGCGGCTTCTGCAGTGCAAACCACCCTGCTGCTTCCCCCTCGGGTCCTTTTTAACCGGCCCGCCAAGGGCCATCACGGCATGTTGCTCCACCCCCTCAGCATCCCTACGTCCTGGGATGCTGGGCCCAGGGGTTGGAGCCCCACCTCCACAGGCTGCAGCAGGCCGCTGGAGGCGCAGCACTGGCAGCTGAAAGCCGCCTTTCCCCGGTGCTGCTTGGCCCCGCCCCTTTTTCGGCTGGGCTGCTGGAGCCACGCCGGGCTCTGTGCCAGCCTTGATAGGCCTGGCGCACCAGCCGCCGCTCTCCGGTGTGGTGCTGTCCCGCCACCATGCTGGGAGAGTGGGGGGAGTCCTTCCGGGCTCAGTGCGGGCCCGTTACGGGGGGGACAGACGAGGAGCAAAAGAAGGGAGAAGAGGAAGTGAGGATCCAGGAAGTGAGTGCCAAGGTTTCCCCTAAGCTGCGTGGCAGCACGGCCCCATAGCTGCTTAATGAGCCCCACCCACAGGCTCAGATCTGCTGCTGCGCACAGAGCTGCCTGGCTGGAGGAGAGACACTTTGCCCTCTGTCTCCAGCAAGGAGCTAGCCCCTCCCCTAGCTAGGCAGCTCTGTGCATGACAGCCCTGAGCCCCTGGCGGGGCTCATTAAGCAGTTGCAAGCTTAGAGGGAACTTTGGTGAGTGCCTGCTGACAGGGACGGCCTAGCCAGAGCTAGCAGCACTCAGCTGCTGAGAACCATGGGAGTTTAAATACTTAAAAGCCAGCAGCCAAGTAAGATGAACAACAAACTACTGAAGGGAGCTGGCCAGAGGAGTAGCTAAGAAGTAAGTACAGTCTCTCAGAATTGGCCAAAGGGCTTGCAGCCTGAGCCTGGTACAGGGGTAAAAATAAACCCTGGTCAAGTCCAGTGATCTAGATTTTCAGACCTATTTCCTGACCTGTCAGGAGTGGGACCCAGGAGTTCAGGTGAAGCCCAGCTTCCCTGCCTGGCACAGGTGGGAGGCTGGGGTCTGTGGAGGCAAAAAGGTCTAAGTAAAAAAAACCCAAAAAGAGTTTTCAAACCAATGAGAACTCCCAACAGAAGGCAGTTCCACTAACCTGCTGCATCAGGACTCCACAAGGAGGGACAGCTGCTCTCGCCCGAGACTCCTTCTGCACTGGGAGTTGGCTGCCTTCCGTCCAGATGTTCAGTTTGGAGGGGAAGCGACTCGTGGGAACACGGGAGCAAATTCTCCAGACAGGGGCTCGTGACAGCGTAATCTGATGTCTGTCTGGTCTCCGGGATGGCAGAGCTAAGGTGTATCCCACACCCAGCCTCAGTGCAGATAGCCGTAGGCTCTTCTCTGTTGAGAGGGGTCACTGAAGTTTTCGCTGAGCTCATCTCCTGGAACTCACTGCTCTGCAGAAAGCTACAGGGATGCAGTGAATGAGAAGTGTGACTGTATTGCTCTACAAAGAGCACCATCATCTCTTCACAGGAGAAACAGCTGCTTGGTACCTATAGTACTTCCCCCCCTTCGGCCACCTCTTTCCTGGAAAGGCGTCCCTGACAACTGACCCCCAAGCACCAGTCCAGGGGGTTGGGAGTCTGCACCCCCTGCTCAGAATGGCCAAAGCTGGTTTTGGATACTGATCACCCCCATCTATGAAAGGGGCCAAGACTCCTAACTGTTCTCACTGGGAACTAACAGCCTGATGCAAATAAGGGCCCCAAGAGGGAGGTGCCTAAGTCATACAGTCACCTCACTTCAGCTATAACAGACTCTCCCTGTGTCACCTGGATTCCAGCAACTTTGAAAAGGTCCCGTCAGCAGAATTGTCGGGACCCGGAGCTAACAGCTCCCACCCTGGCTCACAGGTCACAAGGTTCATCTCTTTCTTCTCCGAGACACCGTCGGTACGGAATGCATCTGAAAAACATAGCGCAATATTCCTGGGCACCCTAAGGTCAGTATGGTTGTGACTCCAAAAGGAAACGTGTTGGTGCTACCAGGCTCTCCCTGTTGTCATTGACGACTGAGTTCTGGTTCTGATCTTGGAAGGGTGCAGTAGAAATGCTCAGATTTTGTACGGAGTTTTGCTGGAGTGAACTATGGGCCCAGAGTCCTATGTTTGCACTGGGCTACCCCTTGTATTAGCCTGAGGAGTGGGATTCCTCAACTTATAAAGCTTTATTGTATTGCTAGCAACTCTTAGTATTCACGACCCAGAGGGTGCGGTGCACCTAGTCCAGCCTTAGTCAGGCATTTGGTAGAACGAGAGACACAGGCGCAATCTTCAGGTTTTCACTTGCCAGGCTGGGGAAGGGCAAGATGCTGGGGAAGTGGGGTGTGGGGTTGGATGGAGCATTCATGGGGGCGTGGGGTTGGAGGGAACCAGATGTCAACTTCATCAAGGCATGAGCACTGTCCACTGTGACGACACCAGCGATACCCTCCGCAGAATAGGGTCTACTATGGTCACGGTGGGATGCAGCAGTAGGGAGCAACTCTGCTACAACCTTTGTGAGACCTATTGAGTCAGCAAGGCTGCCCCACGAGAACAGAGTGCTGCTCTCATTGCGGGGAAGAGGGGACTTCGATACAAACTCCTGATAGCCACACAGTGATGACTAATAATGCAAAGAGGAGTCCTGTGTCCCACAACATCACCCTACCACATCTGCTTGATTCAATGGTGCTGAGTTACTGATCCCAAGGAAGCAGGCGCAGCTAATAGCGCCTCTCTGTCTATTAGGCGGGAACCCTAAAACAACCTTCTATCTCCCCAGACTACATCCCAAGCCCAGAGCCGGATTAAGGGGGGGGGCTAACTGGGCAGCTGCCTGGGGCGCCAACCTATGGGGGGTGGCTGATGGCAGCTGTAAAGGACGCCATGCGCCCGGGGCCCACGTGGCGCCCCTTACAGCTGCCATCAGGCGCCATGCGCCCGATAGCAGCTGTGAGGTGCGCAACGCACCAGGAGGTGGGGCCGCAGATGCGCCGTACGCCCGGGGGCAGAGCCGCGAATGCGTCGCACGCCTGCTGTCCAGACCACAGGAATGGCTCGAGCCGGCCCCGCCCAAGTCCACAGGGATGAGACCCACCTGCAGCTTGTGGAATGCAAGAGCTGCCATTGGACTGATGTTCTGTTTGGGGAGTTGAAGGCTTCTCCTTGGTCGAGCAGATGAACTTTTCCAGCCGGATTTTTTGACGACGACGGTAATTGGCAAACCAGTTATAAACCTGATTTGGCTGCAGGTTCATATCCCGGGCCAAACCCTCCTGCGAATCCAGATAACCAGGGGGAAAAGAATACACCACATGCAAATAATCATGCTCATCCCTCCAGTTTCCAAAAACAATCAGACAATATGAGCTTCCAGCTTGGGTGTGGGCTATTATTTTTGGAGGGGGGCAGGTACTTAATGAATATTGGTATGTGGCCATGGGCTGGCTCCCCAGAAGGGGAGTGGCTTGGGCAAAAGGACAGGGCTAGGGACTAGCCTCCCCCCAGATATGTCTGGGGCCAGAGGCTTTGAATTAAAAATACAGCAAAGAGCTTGCGGCTCCTGGCCCGGCTGCTACCATATTGCCTGAGGTTCCTGTACCTATTTAAAGAGCTTGTGACTCTGGCCCTTGCTGCCTGAGCCACCAGCTGGAAATTCGGTGGCATGGTCAGTGGGATATAAATAGAAAGCAGCAAGATGCAGTCCATAGGCCAGATCAAAGTGTTAGGCAGGCCAAATCTGGTCCCTGTATCACATCTTGCCCAGCCCTGTTCCAGACCCTCCTGCAGGTCCCTTTAGAACACGCATAGCTCCCACCTATTGATCTGCTCATAAAGTGGAAGCGAACAGCAACAGTTAATTTTTCTTTGATGTCCTATTTGAGAAAGGGAACCCCAAGAATCCCAATGGGTTTTTGCCCTATTTGCAATGTAGCTGATATAAATAACCACCGAACGGGGAAAAACACATTTTAAAAAACGAAGGCAATTTACCACTGGAACAGAAATTATTTTGCTCAGTGCAGGAATCTCTGGGAAAAATATTAGCCAGCATAAGACAGGCCATCAAATATCATAATTGTCCATTCTGGCCTTAAAAAAAAAATCGATGACCGGTCTTTAACACCTCTTGCGTATTACATTAGCTGAATTAACATAACTTTTGACTTAAAGCAATCAAAATTCCAGAACCACCACAGTTGAGGTAGCACATGTAACCTTTACTCTTCTCCCTTGTATATATTCATTATTATAATTTTTTATTAAATGATCATATATTTCTTTGTTAATATTTTTCTGTGTTAGTTAGATACATGAGTAGCATCTTGCAGTTTCATATTTCTAAACCAGCAGTTCTCAAACTTTTCTGTAGGCAACCCCTTTTACATAGCAAGCCTCTGAATGTGACATTCCCTTTATAAACTAAAACCACATTTTAAATATTTAACACTATTCTAAAATGCTAGAGGGGAAACTGGGTTTGGGGACAGAGGCTGGCAGCTTTCAACCTCCCCCACATAATAACCTTGTGGCTCCTTGAGGGGTCATGACCTCCTTGTTTTAAACTGACTATCCTGTCGTGACAGTGAACCCTTCTTTATTGATGCTGGCTATTTATATAATAGATTTTCCTCTCTCTCTCCAATACCTAGCTTAATAATTTAGTCTTTGGTTGGTTTAATCAGTTAATTGATTGGACGGGAAGGGGGCTGGATTGCCTTCCCCCACCACGGCTGGCCGACCCCTCATCCCCCAGCCAGTCGAGAGCATGCAAAGTCTCCCCCCACACCAAGAGCCGTGTGGCAGCTAGCGGTTCACTCTAGGCACCATGCACCCCTTGCAGAGCGAAAGCAAGGGATGAGAGACTTCGCGCTCTCCCACACTCCTGGGTCCTGATTGGCCTGGGAGTGGGGGGAACGTGCAAAATCTCCTCCCGCCCTGCAAGAAGTGCACAGCACTTAGCAGGAACCACCATTGTTCAGAACACCTGGCGGTTCACTCTACGTGCCATGTGCCCCTTGCAGGGTGGGGCACAGAGTGACAGATTTCATGCACTCCCCTGCCCCCAGAGCCTTATTGCTCTGGGGGAGCGCATGAAGTCTCCTCCCGCCACCAGAGGTGTGTAGCAACTAGAAAGAACCACCAGAACAGCTGGCAGTTCTCTGTAGGTGCGAGGTGCAGGCAAAGACTTCACATGTTGCCCCCACCCCTGGGCTTCTGGGGCAGCCTGGGGCCACTTCAAAAATTTGTAAAGTGCCCCCCCCCTTCTAAAATTATTGCCCATCCCTGCTTTGGGGGCTTGCAGGAGACAGCCTCTGGATGGAAAATTTTAGGAATGTTGCATTTTTACCTTTTAAAATAGTGAATCAGACAAGAAGTTCTGCCAAGTCCTGGTTCCTTCAGGGGCCACTTTCATCTCGGACTTTCCTACTAAGCTAAATGCACAGGCTGACAACCTGGGCTCAGAGCTGGCCCAAGGTATGGGCTGACTGGGCTACCGCCCGGGGCGCCCCATTGTAGGGGGCACCGTGCGGGCTGCTGGGCCAGGCAGGGGCGACATTGCGCATGCTCCGCGTACCAGGGGTGGTGCCACACATGCGCCAGGCCCCTGGGGGTGGAGCAATGTATGTGCTGCGCGCCCGGGGGCAGGACCATGCATGTGCCGCACGCCCCAGGCGGGGCCGCACATGCGCTGAGCGCCGGGGGATGCCACTTAGGGCTCGGGCCGGCCCTGACTGGGCTGTAAACTTTACAAGTCTAGCAAAAAAACTCAGTGCACTTTTACTATCAGAACACTTGGGGTGTGTCTACACAACAAAGTTATTTTGGAATAACGGCCATTATGCGAGCATCTACACAGCAATTCTGTTAATTCTAAATAATTTCGAAATAACAGATGGCTTATTCCAATTTCTATAAATTCATTCTACAAGGAATAACGCCTCTTCCAAAATAGCTATTTCAAAATAATGCGTGTATAGATGCTCCACTTCTGCTGTTCCAAAATAGCCTCTCACCAGGGACATTCTAAGTTATTCCTTCTGGGGTTCTTTAAAATCGAGATAGCACATCTACATTTGGGAAGCCTGCCTTTGACTTATTTTGAGGCTTCCCTGCGGTGTAGACATGCTATTTAGAAATAAGCTATTTCTGAATAACTATTCTGGAATGGTTTATTCCGAAATAACTGTGCAGTGTAGACATAGCCTCACGGTGCTTTTCACTGAGATCAATGTCTCTGCTAAATCTCATTTATCCATTTCAACACTAGAGCGGTTACCACTATTAAAACAGGGAAAACAGTTTCCCCCATCTCTTGGTCAACAGAACTACTGAATTTCTTTTGCTTAAGGTTAACAAAAATTAAAATGCACACCCTCTAGGGCAAAGATCAAACACAAGAAACTTCAGTCCAAAAGTAGCTAAAGCAATAGGTTGGATTGGAAACATTTATGTATCCTAGGTTACAGTATTTCCCCAGCCTGAGTAACACTGTGGCATACAGCATCCATACCCGCTGGTCCTTGTTTGGATTCATTGTCACCTTTGCAGCAAATCTGTGCAGCTCTTGGCGCACGTTTTCTGGATAGTTTCGATTCCTTATGCCTTCAGGACAGATGGAAACTGGTGGAGGATTCCTACGCAAATAAAGAAAATTTGATTACCAAAGTCCCAAAACTGCACCATTAAACTCAGTGAAAGTTCAGCTGTTTATTGCAAGTAGGCCAAAGCTTGACGTTAACAGTGAATCCTGTTCCCCAAGAAAAGTCTATTTTAGGATGTGAATACAACCTTTTCATTTCCATGCCCCACACCCCCAAATCATGGTGAAGGAAGAGCACCAGATCGTCCCACTCCAAATGTACCTCTTCCTGCACCGGAATTTCTGCACTGGTGTCAGGGAATCTGTGTGGTGTTTCTCCATGACTTTGTGGTAGTGGATCTCATTCCATAGTTGCACCAGTTCCTTCTTTTCTTTTGCCCTGCAATGCTAAGACAGGGGTGGGGCTGAACACACCCTTTCCAGAAAGCCAATCATTGTCTTTCACAAAGAAAGGGGGGGGGGAATCCTGAGCACCCAGAAATGTCCCAAAAGGGATTCACACTGGATGGGCTCAGCTGGTAGCCTTCCCCAAAAGTATGAGTCTTTTGCATGACTCAGGGCTACTTCTCACGCCTGCACAGGGCACCATGTGCAAGAAAAAGTCCCCGTTATGCACCTGTGGCTTTTTTAAAAGCCCATGAGTTTAGACCTGGTAAAACATCCTAAGCTAAAAGCTCTGGAGAGTGAAGTCTCTTCTCTCCACAAGACGGACACTGGCAGCCCAAGCTTCTTCACACCCTCCCACCCAGGGTTTCAATCTCACAAGGGGAGAAGCATGCAGGACCCAACCAGCCAGGCACTGAAGGACATGGTGTGCTTGCAGCAAAAGAAGGATCTTAACTCCTAACTGGTGCAGTCAAGGGCAGAAGTGGGTGCCTGGAGACGGTTACATTCCAAAAACTGCTTTCTGTTACCAACAGGTGTTTTGCCTGTGATCCCCCTACAGAGCTCAGCACCGTCTCCTCCTCCTCTCCCCAAGCGTCTGCAGGACCTCATCAGGCTAGTCTCCTACTTGTCCCTGCTGTAAGCACTAAAGTTCTGACCCCTGACATGTCTGTTATTATGTGTTGTCTGGTACTGCTGCTGGTCTCCTTGTTGTTTCACTGAAGAAGTGACCAAGAACACAGTCCTACCTCCAAAAGCCTGCAGGCTGTGTCATGCTGCCCTCGGCGGACATGGACAAGCACAAAAGCTCGGACAACACTGATGTGGGTGAGAAAATATTCCTGAAGCTTGCACCCCGTCATTGCCTCAACCAGCTTCTCCAGGCTGGGAGACATGCTCTGAAGACTGTGGCAGAGTTGGCCTGCTAGATCCAGCAGCTTGACCTGTGGAGGATCCTTGTTTTTATTCTTATTTAGCAGCGCCATGAACCGTTTCATGTTTACATTCCTCCAGGCACGTCTTCTATGTGACAAAGGAAGAGCATCTGTTGTTTGTGCTGCTAGACAAACACTCCCCTTCCCATCAAGACACATTGCAACCTTCTAATTCTATTTTACACTATATGTTAAAGTACTTAACTGCATTTCAGTAGAACTTTTTACCCAAGTTTCTCAAATTACAAAGTGTAATTAAGCCTCTCAATCATCCTGCTAGACAAGAAACATTCCAGGTTTGCAAGTGGTAAAACTGAGGCACAGACAGGTGCCATGACTTATCCCAAGAGACTGAACAGTGGAAAACTTTGTTTTCCCATCATCAACCATTAAACTTAAAAAACAAGAGCCCTTTATTCCTGAAATACAGAGCATCAGTAAAAGTTAAACATAGCAATACGTGGGATCCGTAAAATAACCATTTACAAAAATGCTCCTTCCCCAAAACATTTAGGCTGCTACATAATTATAACCACAGTCCAGGTTGTGCAAAATCTAATTATCCAGCAAAATGGGATAATCAGAAGCTTAGTCTGGAGAGGTGAGATCAAGTTACTTAACTGCCCACTGACCTGAAACATTTAAAATTCCACTGTGCAATAAATTTCAGAAACATACAACCTGCAGCTGATCATTGGCATTTTTGTAAATGCCATCTAGTGGTAACTGCTGTGCACAAGGGCTTTTGGAAGGAGTATCTACAGAATTAGCCAAATACGCTCGTCTTGAAGCAGAGAATAGACTGTAACTGGCGGAGTGCCTGAGAGTTCAGCTAAACAGATTAGACCACATGGGCAAGTTGTTTGACTCTCATGCTTTGTCTGCTCTGCACAGAAGTTGTTTTTGTATCAAGATATATAATCCTAGGTGGAGACAAGGCACAGGAATTTTTTCCCTCCATGTAGCTAGCTGGGGTGGATCTCTGGTTTAACTGGAGTGAAAATTTCAGTGTTTGATCTTTACTAGGATTTTACACTGAGGCTACGTCTACACTGGCAGCTTCTTGTGCAAGAACTGTTTTGCGGAAGAGTTCTTGTGCAAAAAGTCTTCCACAAGAGCGTGTCTACACTGCCATGTGCTTTTGTGCAAGAGATGTGCTTTTGCACAAGAACGTCTATGGCAGTGTGGACGCTTTCTTGTGCAAGAAAGCCCTGATGGCCATTTTAGCCATAGGAGTTTCTTGTGCTAGAAATTCATGTTGCCTGTCTACACTGGCCTCTTGTGCAAGTGGGGAGAAGAAAAACTCTTCCGGAAGAAGCCCTGTTTTCCAACGCTAGTCTGTAAATTTACTTGCGCAAGAATGTGCGTGCAGTGTAGACACCCAGCAAGTTTTTACTTGTGCAAGAAGCTGCCAGTACAGATGTAGCCTGAGATAGCAACATTGATGTAAGCACACAGTGACAATGCCGTAAGCCTTTTCTTGACAAGAAAAATGATGTATTTTTAAACTTGTTAAATAATCTGGATTAAAACCTGAGTGAAGACAAAGCAGTTGTAAATTTTAAACACACATTAGCAGGATAGTGTTTAATCACTGGCCCATCAATCAATCTTCTTCCCTCCCCCCGTTTGTTAATTGTGCCTTTATTTGGCTGCTTAGTACTAGTATTATCTTTTATTTTTAAATCTATTACTTGAAGATTAAGAAATTCTACTGTAGAGTTTACCTGGACTAGTTACAACATGGTCTTCACCAAGATCAACGCAGGTTAGCTTAACATGGGTTAAAAATGCACTTCTCTTTTCTCCAATGAGGACAAAGCCCTTCTTGCATTTATAGTGGTTTTGAATTGGGAGACCCTGTTTTCATTTTCATTCTCAACCTCAAATCAGTGGGTGTGGGGTTTGCTCCTGTCTGAAGTCAATAGGAATCTCTCCACTGACTCCACTGAGGAGCACTGCATCAGGCCTGCAACATGCACTGGAATTTTAAACGGGGAGTGGCTCAGCAGCATGTCCATGAGGAAGGGACAAGTAATAGCCATACAACTAGTTCATTTCAGTAATTTGTTTTGGCTTAAAAAAAAAACCCCAACGGGGCAAACACTTCATCATCATCAGACAACCACAGTCGACCCCAGGTGGTTTTGGACAAGTCACCCTAAAGAGAATTCCGCCAAACCATAGATCAAAATTAAAATACAACACCAAAAGCAAATAAAGGCATCATTAAAAAAATTACAGGTGAGGAGGGGGAGGAAGAAGCCGTCTGACAAAAGTCCACAGCCATTAACTGAGGAAGCGCGTCTGAATTTGCATTTTTTTTTTTTTTTGCAGATGGTCAAAACTGTGAAACAGTGGTGTGGGGATGAGGGGAGGAGACTCCACCTAAGGTGGAGACTAGCGGATTTTCACACCTGATGTCAATTAAAGACAAATGCGGCTTTAAAAACCCCAAACTTTGCTTCTTACCAGGGTAACTCATCGCCTCCCTCCCACCCCCCATCCCACACCAGGGCCCTATGAGGATCGGCGCCAGGGAGGCCGGTGGAGGGGCTGGGCCCATAACAGCAAGGGGGCTGTTACGCTGCACCCAGGCAGGCGCCCACCAAGGTGTGTGGAAGGGTCTGACCAGCCCGGGGAAAGTCGCTTTTCCAGACGCTTTTCCAGGGCCGGCAGAAGGGGTGCTGCTGCTGCCCACACGGGGGGGACCCCAGTAACCCCCCTTCCTTCACTGCAGCCCCCAGACTCCCGTTACCTCTGGCTCCCCTCCATTCCCGGGGGGTGGTCACCGCAGCCTGATCCCCCCAGCCCTGCCCCTGTTGCAACCCGGAGCCGCGGTACCTCCCGTGAGCGCGCGTGGGCTGCCTGGGCGCCGGCCGGGCTCCGCTCCCCCCAGCGCAAAGTTCGCGGGAAACGCCCCCATCCCCTCCCCCGCTGCAGCAGCTACCGCCCGGCGCAGATGCAATTCCCCCCTGGTCCACGGGGCCAGCCAAGAGTCACAGGTGCCGGCCAGAGCCCCGCGCCCCGGCCACAGGTACTGGAAAGTGTGTGTGGAAGGGGGGGGGGGTCTTCTGGCTTGAAGTGGTTGCCATTAGACACAAAGGGGGTTGCACTTTGGTTCATGACTCTCAGCAGCCTCACACCGAAAAGGAGTCCGGCAGCCCGGGAAAAGCGTGTGTACACACACACACCCCTCCCCCCCCCCCTCCGGGCTACATGAAAAACACTATAGCTACGTCTAGATTGGCATGATTTCCCAGAAATGCTTTTAACGGAAAAGTTTTCCGTTAAAAGCATTTGTGGAAAAGAGCGTCTAGATTGGCACGGGTGCTTTTCCGCAAAAGCACTTTTTGCGGAAAAACGTCTGTGCCAATCTAGACGTGCTTTTGCGCAAAAAAGCCCCGATCGACATTAAATCGGGGCTTTTTTGCGCAAATCTGAGCTGTCTACACTGGCTCTTTTGCGCAAAAGGGACTTTTGCCTGAATGGGAGCAGAATAGTATTTCCGCAAGAAGCACTGATTTCTTACAGTAGGAAGTCAGTGCTTTTGTGGAAATTCAAGCAGCCAGTGTAGACAGCTGGCAAGTTTTTCCGGAAAAGCGGCTGATTTTCTGGAAAAACTGGCCAGTCTAGACACAGCCCTTGGGTAGGTCTGTGCTACAGGACTAAGTCAAATTAAGATGCATAACTCCAGCTGCCTTAATTGCATAGCTGAAGTCCAAGTACACTAACTCGACTTTTGGTGCTCTGCTGACCAGAGGAAGTCAAAGGGAAAACACTCTGCCTTTGATTTCTCTTACTCCTCAGCTGTGCCTACACTGGCATGATTTTGCACAAATACTTTTAACAGAAAAACTTTTCCGTTAAAAGTATTTGCACAAGAGAGCGTCTATACTGGCATGTGCCTTTGCACAAAAGATTTGCTGTTGCGCAAAAGCATCCGTTGCAGTGTAGACGCTCTCTTATGCAAGAATGCTCCGATGGCCATTTTAACCATCGGGCTTTCTTGCGCAAGCAATTAACGTGGCTGTCTACACTGGTTCTCTTGTGCAAGAATACTTGCGCAAGAGGGCTTATCCCTGAGTGGGAGCATCACACTATTTGCACAAGAACCACTGATTTTGTACATTACAAAGTCAGTGTTCTTGCGCAAATACTCACGGCCAGTGTAGACAGGCGGCAAGATTTTGAGCAAAAGCAGCTGCTTTTGTGCAAAATCATGCCAGTCTAGATGCAGCCCTCATGTTAGCAGGACTATTGGGCTACGTCTACACTGGCGCAATCTTATGCCAGAGCTATGCAAATGAGGCTAAGTGCGGAATATCACCGAACCTCATTTGCATATCTGAGCCGCCATTTTTGTGAAAGAGGCTCTTGCACAAGGAACTGTCTACACTGCCCCTTCTTGCGCAAGAAAAGCCCTCTTGCACAATGCTGTTATTCCTGAAAATAATCAGCGTAACAGCATTGCGCCAGTGTAGACGTAGCCTTGGTGTTGACCAGAACACCCCTTTCAGTTCGAATTAGCGTGTCTTTACTAGACCTGCTAATTCCAACCCTGGAAGATCATCAGCCACAGCTTTGATCTTCTCTGTAGTGTAGATATACCAGGTTAGAGAGAAATAGGGCAGCATATTCATTCAGAGCTCAGTTTGAGGGCTCTAAGGCTATGTCTACACTGGTGGATTCTTGCGCAAGAACCTGCAGTGTGTCCACACCGTCCACCCTTCTTGGGCAAGAGCTACACTCTTTTCTTATAAGGGTAAGTTCTCTTGCACAACAGCTCTTGCGCAAGAGGGCAGTGTAGACATGCTGCAGGGGTTTCTTCCACAAGAAAGCCCTATGGCTAAAATGGCCATCGGAGCTTTCTTGCGCAAGAGAGCGTCCACACTGCCTTGGGCGCTCATGCACAAAAGCACATCTCGGACATGGCAGTGTGGACATGTTCTTGCACAAGAACCCTTGCGCAAGATGTTCTTGTGCAAGAACCCGCGAATGTAGACATAGCCTAAAAGTCTAACAGTTCTAGTGTAGAGCCGATAGTCCAGACATATAGTTTCTGAATGATAAAAACCAACAAATATGGCATGCTAGGGATTTTCTCATTTTAAAAAGGGGGTTGTTTATAAAACTAGTAATTAAACATTTCAGTGTGGCTCTCTTCTCCCCCTCCCTAAATTCCTTGCACTTAGGACATTTCAGAGAGATCATATTAAAATAAAATAATAAAATAAAATAAAATAAAATAAAAAGCTTAGTTACACTTGCAGTGGTATTGGGTAGGTAAAATTGGGGCTTTTCATAGTAATAGTAACAAGAGTTGATTAAGTAGGTGAGAACAAGGTACATGAATAGTAACTTTAAAAAAATGTTAAAAATCCGTCTTTTCTACATGAATACTATTGGACATCTGATAGTCACTCAAACAATGGTTCTTAGAAAAATCATAAATATAGTTTCAATAAAAGTGTGCCTTTTCGCCCCAAAAAGTCTCTATCATTTCTGTTCACAATCTTCCTTCTCCTTTCTCATCAGTGGCATCTTATATTTAGCTGCCTGTCATTGCGTGCTAGCTAGACTTGGATCCTGGCATCTTATATTTAGCTGTCATTGATTTGTTGCAAGACTTGGATTCCTGCCTGCAAGGGAAGGACAGCAAATAACTCCTTGATCTTGCAGTATGACACACATCTCTGGGTCCAGAGCCCAGAACAGCATGTCCTGAAAGCTTAAAAGGGCAGAGACTCAATTCAATTGAAATCTTAAGTTATTGTGACCTTTTCATGAGCATTAAAGCTTTATGCGCGCCTTAAACAATTTCTCTTCGGCAAGCCTTCATCTTCTGCACTCTCCTTCTTTCACCTAGAGCAAAATGCAGCACAATGTAGCACTTTGCATTTTGCTTCAGCTACCCCAGACTAACACGGCTACATCTCTATCACTTCTTTCACCTATTGAGCCCTGCTGATATCTACATCACGTTTTTTGCAGATCAGAATACAATTTTTTTTATTCATGCAGAGCTCTATTTACCAATACCTCAATTACAGCAGAAACAACACACCTTTTGATATTCTGCATTTTTATTTAATATATTAAAACATATAAACACTTGCGGCGAATGTATACACTGTATCTTACATATACACACAAACAGGAGATATGAGGCATGATTTTCCCTGACAAGTCCTGGGCTTACATCACCTGGTCATTTCCAAAGAGCACAGACATTTATGGGACTTTCTCATCCCTGTGACACACCTGTGGTCTCTTCCCTTCACTCAGTTTAGCTGAGCTCTGGGAAGTAGGATGTCTGTTCATGCAATGAGTACCGATGTGACAAGAAGTGTCGTGAGATACAGCACAGAATCCTCATCTCTTTTCCCAAAACCCCCTTCTGATTCTATTGAATATCAATAGAAACACTGATCAGATTATGCTGGGTTACAAGGTAAATTTACACTAAGAATGATCTAAACTGGCTGCTCTCTGCCTCTTCTTCCTCAGCACACTGCCAAGCTTTTACTTTTCTCTCCTGCAGATGCGCTCACAATCTCATGGTGCACTGGCATGCATCTTATCCAGACAGCCAGTCCAGAACAGAACAAGCCGGCCATCTTTGTTCCAGCAGAACTCGGTGAAGTCTTTCAGCAATCGATCTGCAAACTTCTCATCCCCTGTGGCGCTGGACCTCCATGTTTTTGTCAGCATGGTGTTGTAGGCCCAATTGTAACCAATGCGCTCTTCACAAAACATGTTCTGGTTGGTTGAGCTGGTGGAGTTGCGCCGCCGGCGTTGCTGCCCACAGGAAAACTTCCGCTTGGAGTAAGGTAGCTGTAGAGAAACAGTCCCTGTGGGAAACAGGCAGGGTTTTAATCTGTGGTCACATCTAGATCCTAGCACTGTCAGCTGACCCAGATGTTCCTAACCTCACTGCTACCTGCCAAGGTAACAAGGCTCAGAGACTCTTTAAAGCAGATACTCAACCTGCTGCTTTATACTAGTGATAAAAGTGAAAATGCTCTGTACTTATTTTAGGAAATGGCTTGTCTTTCCATTGCTTTGTTTGACACGAACCCTTTGTCCCAGCTGCTAGAGCTATTTGCCAGTAGATCAGCACTACTGAAAGCAAACACTAGAACCAGGAGAGCAAGAATGGCTCTCCCTTGCCTATATCCCACCCCCCACCATGGCTTATTGCCTGCCAAGCATTGCTCACCTGTGACATGGATGTACTGGGGTTTGTTCTCAGAGGGAAAGTTGAATGCAGAGGCAGAGTATTTATCTTGCACAAATCCAAATCTGGGGAAACAAAACACTAGAAAGAATGAGACTATTCCTGTTGGAACTCCTACAAGTCATGGAACAGGAAAGGGGAAAATTCTTTCCCCAGCACATATGCACATCCTCCTTATGGCCCAAAGGACAAGAGCAAAGAGGGAAGGAAGGGATCTGCAGGCTCCCTAATTCTTTCCCCCTCCCCGAGCATGGGGGCTGGGTTGGTTTCTCTCCTCACTTATGTATGGAAAAAAGGGAACCAGTAACCCAATGTGGGTTGTTCTCTGGCAGTCTGTTAAAGCTTCTGGTATGATGCATCAAGCTATAAGAACTCCTTGGTCAGGCTGGACAGCCCTGCACACAGAGATCTTCTAGCCAGCTGACTGGTTCTGCCCTGGGGAATCACCTCCCCCTCCTAGTTACTGAGCTGAAGAAAAACATTCCCCAGCACGGAAGGTTCCATTCCAAGAACCATGGGAGAGCTCGAGTTAAGCACTGTGAAACCAACTGCCAGTCAGGGACCACACTGAAGGCTTTGTAAAGACCCACGACAGGGGAAGTGACTCAGCCAGACAAAGGCGGGAAGGATCAGCACAGCCCTGGGAAGTTTATTTGTGCCTTCCAGTGAACTACACCTTTATTGGCCCTTCTTTCACGGAGCAGCATTCAAAAGAATGCCATCCATGCCTCCTCGGCTTCTTCCCATTCCCCCACTACAGGTGTCACATCCCAGTCCCCCGCTTATCAGCCACTTAAGAGATCACTCAGATTCCGATCAGGATTGTGCTAAGTGCTGTACAAAGAGAGATGACATGACCGTCTCTTTCAGAGATGCCACAATTTACCTGCTCCTAGCCTAAGAGAATAGACCTAATGTTACACCTAAGACACCCAGTAGGGTTTGTTAATGAGTGACAAGGTTCCCCCCACATACTGATTACTCATGGGCTCTATCCACCCCCTTCCCACCCACTGCCAAATGTACATTTCAAGATACTCAGAGTTGGTATATTTCAGAGGACTTCAGGAAGACACATAGCCCATGGGCTCAAGTTTATCAGTACAGTGAGCCCTCGCTACTTCGCGGTTCGACCATCGCGGATTCACGACTTCGCGGACTTTTTTCATTACATTATGTATATACGTGAATCCGCGATGGTCGAACCGCGAAGTAGCGAGGGCTCGCTGTATACATGTTAAATATGGTGTCCCTACTTCGCGGATTTTCAACTATCGCGGTCGGGTTTGGAACCTATCTACCGCGATAAACGAGGGTTCACTGTACTACCTTCAAGCTCCAAAAATCAGACTAGAGCTTTACGCCACATTCCACCATAACAACCAAAGATGGATTTAACTCATCTGCCCTGTTCGGCGCATACCTGTGTGCAATTGCCTCCTGAAGCAGATGCATGCGATCCCAATAAGTTTCAGGTTCAAAGCCTGAAACAAGAACCAAAAGGTCAACTGAAACCATTTAATCTTTACCAACCCAGAAGAAGTTTCCCCAGTCCACCTCCTCTGTGTGCTTCCCCCTATTCCTTTAAGCCACCTCCTTGGATCCTCTCAGCATCCTATTAAGAGAAGGTTTGTTTGTTTTTAAACACCAATTAATTCATGACCCAGCCCTGGATTTGGCAATTGTGACTCTGGAAGGAAGATGCCTAGAAGCTAGGAGAGGAGGTTTCACTATTTGTAGTTCTTGTGATACTATCAAAAGAATCCCGTGTTTCCACCTTGCTCACCTTTGAGCATCAGTAAGAATTTAGCAAAAACACTGAGAAATCCTGTGGCATTTTAAAGACTAAAATGTATTTGGGCATAAGCTTTCATGGGCTGAAGTGGGCTACAGCCCACAAAAGTGTATGCCTAAATTTGTTGGTCTTTAAGGTGCTACAAGGATCCTCATTGTTTTTGCCAACACAGAGTAATACAGTCACCCCTCTGAAATCACAATTTAGTTTTTGGCAAGGGAAAAGGCCTGGGGTTAAGGCCAACTCACCCCTCCCTATGAGTCCCAAAGTACAAATCATGAATATATATTTAGTGAGGGGTCAGAAAAAAAATAAGTGTGACCAGCATTTTGAGCATCACCACATTAAGCCTGTCCCACAGAGTATTCCTTGCTCTGTCTGCATTTACAGTCAGACTCCAGGAAAAAAAGCATTACTGGGGGGCAAGAACAATTGAATCAATAACATGAATTTTTAAAATCTGTAGAGTGTTCCTTTCCAGATCATCTCTCTGCACCAGCTGCACGATGCATCACTCTGTGCTGGGACTCATGAAGCTCTCTGACCTCTGGACAAGGCACTCAGAGGAGGCCTATCATTGTAGTGTCACTAGGAAGAGAGCGGTCACACTGAACAATACAGGATTGTGGTTCCTAGCACTTAATCCCATGAGCCAACGTTCCTACCCAGAAGGTAGCCGTGGCAACAAAATGAGGATGCCAGCCATGGAAGTCTGGCCAATGTAATTGCAGAGAGTTGGGAACGAACACGTGCAAGACACAAATGCAGACAGGCTAGGGGGGTGGATGGGAGCCGTTGGATTAAATATCTGATGTCATTTCTGTAGGAGCTTTCAGGTAACAGAGGCAAATGAAAGACACAACTCTGCCTGTGGGCAGGCATCCCTCACTACCACACACTTCATACCGATGCAATGATGTGGGCCCAATGCCCTGCAGTACATCTTTCCTCTTCATCTTTCTCTCATGCTGAATGAGATGTATCCTGAACAGTTGATGTGAGGAAATGGAATGGCAGGCATCTTATCCAGCTAGCTGACACATTATAGGTGGGACTCTTCATGCTACCTGCACACCCCCGAGAGGTCTCCCTTCAATAAAGTACCCACGGCTGGCTGGGGTATATTTCTTACCATCGAACAGATGTTCGCTGCCCTCCTTCAGCAAGCAGCTAACATTGAGTGGGATGAACAACTGTGCTCGAAGTGGGTCTCCATATAGGTAGCTAGGCAGTGCAAACGGACCCTCCAGGACAGGAACCAGCAAGAAACCGCAGGATGTAGCTTTCCGATGCCAACCCTGAACCTGTGAAGGATTCAAATAATGAATCACTGCATGGAAAGAAGCATTTATGTGCCTAACAGCAACTGGTCTCACCAAGAACAAATCAGCCAAGCTCAACTACCAAGGGGATTTGCCTGCGGTGTACACTGAGCATGCAACCTTCTTTATGAACAAAGCAGCAGAAATACAAGATTTCAGAATTTTATTTTTCGAGGCATGCCACATAAATCAGAAAGATCAGATGAGATTAGTTTGTTGCAGAGTAGCAGAACAAATTCTTTCAATCAACCTTCACTGCAGACAATGCAAAGGAGGTTTCCCAATCTGAGCCATTCTTTTTAGGTGACAAAGCTGAGGAACACTCCCAGATTGAGGTGTCCTTAGAGGAGCTTTTGGAACAAACCGATAAGCTAAACAACAAAGAAGTCACCAGGACCAGATGGCATTCACCCAAGTATTCTGAAGGAACTCAAACATGAAATTGCAGAGCTACTAAGTGAGGGATGTAACCTATCATTCAAATTAGTTTCTATCCCAGATGACTGCAGATAGCTAACGCAACATTTAAAAAAAAAAAAAAAAAAAAAAAAAAGGCTTCAGAGGCAATCTTGGTAAATACAGGTCTGTAAGAACGGCCTAGTTTCAATATCAGGCAAATTGACCGAACCTATAGGATTAGGTTGACACAGTGATGAACATGATGTGTTGTGAAACATCAACAAGGCTTTTGTAAAGGGAAATTATGCCTCACCAATCTATTAGAATTCTTTTGGGGGAGGGGAGGTGTCAAATAAACAGATGGACAAAGGTGATCCAGTGGACACAGTATACTTGGATTTTCAGAAAGATCTTGATAAGGTTCCTCACCACAGGCTCTTAAAGAAATTATTTAGTCATGGGATGAGAGGCAAGATCCTCTCATGGCTCGGTAACTGGTTAAAAGACACCCCTCCACCTCCACCCCCCCTCCTCAAAAAAAGACACAAATGGTCAGTTTCCAGAATGGAGAAAGGTAAATAGTGGTATCCCCTTGGGAACTGTACTAGGATCAGTACTGTTCAACATATTCCTAAATGATTTGGAAAAAGCAGTAAACAGTGACATGGGGGGAAAAACTGCAGACTATACAAAACTACTCAAGATCGTTATAACCAAAGTAGAGTGCAAGGAGTTACAAAGAGATCTTAGAAAATCAGGTGACTGGGCAACAAAATAGTAAATGAAATTCAAAGTTGATAAATGCAAAATAATGAACATTGGAAAACTTAATCCCAACTATATATACAAAATAAATTAGCTGTTACTACTCAAGAAAGATGTTGGCGTTATTGTAGATAGTTCTCTGAAAACATTTGCTCAATATTCAGCATTAAAATGTTAGGAAACATTAGGAAAGGAACAGATTAAAAGACAGAAAATATTGTAATGTCACTATATAAATCTATGGCATGCCCACACCTTGAATACTGTGTGTTATTCTGGTTGCTCCATTTAAAAAAAAAATACAATAGAATTGGAAAAGCTATAAAGAAGGACAATAAAAATGATAAAAGTAATGACTAGTTTGTAGAAAGTGAATCAGGAAGTGTTGTGTGCTTCTTTACATAATTACAAGACACAGAGGTCACCCAAATAAATTAATAAGCAGCAGGTTTAAAAACAAAGGGAAGAATTTCTCCACAAAACATGCAGGCAACCTGTGGAACTTATTTCACAAGGGATGATGTGAAAGCCAAAAGGATAGGTGGGTTCAAAAAAGTTCATTGAGAATAGGTCTCTCATTGGCTATTAGCCAAGATGGTCAGGGTACAACCCGTGTTCTGAGTGTTCCTAGCCTCTGACTGCCAGAAGCCAGGCATGGATAACAGGGGATGACTCACTCAGCGATTGCCTGTTCTGTTCATTCCTTCTGGGGCATCTGGCATTGGCCACTGTCGGCAGACAGGACACTGGGCTAGATGGACCATTGGTCTGACCTAGTATGGCCGTTCTTACGAATCCACTTGAAATGGGATATTTCTAAATAAACTTTTTTAGCCAGAGTAAAGTGAATGGCCAACAACTGCTCAACTGGAATAAAATGTCCATTTAAGGGAGGATGTGACCAATGTCAAAAGGTTGAGAATGGGGTTGACACAGTCTAGGATTTTTAAATGTCAGCCTCTTGATAAAGAAGTTGCCAAATAATGGGGAAAAAAACCCAATGAGGCGTCTGTGGCACCTTAACAACTAATATTTATTTGGGCATAAGCTTTCATGGGTAAAAACCAGTCACACGCATGGTTTTTACCCACAAAAGTTTATACCCAAATAAATGTCAGCCTTTAAGGTGCCACAGGACTCCTCATTGTTTTGGCAGACAGACTAACACGGCTGCCGCTTGGAAACAATGCTGAAGTAAACAGCAAATGTTGAGTATAGTTTCTTGTATTTTTATCCTTGGGATTTTCAGTGGGCTATTGAAAAAGTCTCTTTTCTGAACTGGGCCAACAGGCTGATTGCGCAAGGGTGCCATTAAAATTATCCTGCTGCTTTTCATTTTAAAATGTCAAGGCACACTGGGTGAAACTGCACAGGGTCAAAGTCTATACACTGGCTTGAGTGGGGCTTAAAGTGACGTCTTGACTTCATGCTGGCCCTCTGCACAGGGTGAATTTAGCCCATTAGAAGTAGGAGAGTGTATCCTCTAGATGGGATAACTAAACACACTGATGGAGTGTCTCTTGTCATTGTTGTCAAACTCAGCAACACACAGGCACGGCAGTGGCAACAGCCAATAAAAACTGTCCTTCAAAAAAAAGGTACAAACTTTACTTCTCACTGGCTTCCCGCTAGCTGCTGAATTTCTCTGCGCATGCCGGAAAGCACACACGCTTACGTCAGTTTGAGAGCATCCAGGACACAAGGACCTTACCATCTCAAAGAGAACAGCTGCCGTCACTGCCATCCAGTGCAATTTGATCTCAAAGGCAGCATTCAGCGAGAAATTGCCATGGTAGTAACAGCTGCACCACTCCAACCGGTCAGTGCGGTTATTCACATCCACGTCCAGCGTCACTGTCCGCTGCTCGGGGACTGTGGCAGCTATGTAGATACGGAGTCAGAGTATTTTAAAAAATGTATCCAGAAGGGGAAGGGAGAAGAAAGAAAATTAAAATGAGACTGATTAGTTTTCAGGCACAGATTGTTTTGCTCCCTGCCTTGCACTTTTAAGGCCAACAGAAATAGTCCAAGAATCTTGCTAATCTGCGTCAGAAGAATAGAAGAGAATTCCACCTACACAAAGGAACTCTGCTGCCCCAGTTCCCTTCCTCCAGAAAAGGTTACCCAGAACAGCCCAGTGACATCTGAAATGGGGGAGGGAGGGACTCTCTTATAGGAAGTGAAACAGTTCCCAAACCGACTGACTGAAAATGGAACCGTGTTCCAATGTGGGACAGAACTTGCCCTGGCGCATGTGTCTCTGAGGCTTTCCAAGTGTATTATAATGCTACATATCTCCATACAAATCACAACACGGAAAATGTTTACATTGGGGAGAATTCCAGAGTTTACAATGACAGCAAAAGGAAATGGAGAATGCACACAGTTTCTAGCATCCTGCAAGAGTGGCCAACAGTAATGCAATGTTAAAGGCATACATTGCAATTTTTAAAAAGACCAAATGCTAAAAAAGGTTTCTAAAGCATCATCATCTTTAGCTTATTGTGTTTAGGTAGCATTCTTTTCCTGTTACATTCCACTGTACTGCCACCCCCAGCGTTTACACTTGAAGGCAGGAGTCAGCAACCTTTCTGAAGCCAAGATTTAACCTTCCTGCCCTGGGCCATGCCACGCTCCCAGGAGGGGGGAGGGGCTCTCTCTACCACGTACCCCACTTGGTCTCCTGCCTGGGCTCCACTCCAGCTTTTTCTGTGAGGAGAGGAGGCGCAGCGCACGTGTGTTTCCCCAGAAGCCGGTTGCGGTTTGGAGCCTGGGGGCTCCGCCACCTCCTGCACAGGAAGCCAGCGCTGGCTCCAGTCTTGCAGGGGTGCAACGTTGGATTGCCAGCACAGGCTAGGGTCAGGGTGGCTGGGTGGGGAATCCGGGAAATGGGCAAAGGGGAGGGAGTGGGGATCTGGTCCATGACACTCTCATCTTCCTGCCAGAGTGTAGGTGCAAGCTGGAGATATGGGTGTCCGTGGGGGGAGGGGAATGAGGAGGATTGGGGCGCAGGGGTCTGGGCATAAGGAGGGATGCTTACCTGGCTTTGCGCCCCCACTGGCCGGCCGATGGCAGCAGCAGGGAAAGCCCGTGGCCAGCGCCTCACCGTGCTGCCGTTCCCCCAGTGGGGTGGGGCGGGGGCGGTGGGTGAAGAAAGCACCAACCTTCCCCACCAGACCGGCTCGCGGAGAGAGGCAGAGCCAGCGACTCCGTGCTGGGGGAACAGTGCTCAGAGCTGCTTGTTCTGCCTCTCGTCACAAGCCGGGTGCGGACGCCCCACGTGTAACAGAGACCAGCTGGAGCCAGGCGCTCCCGCCTGTGTCCCTCATCTCAGTCACTCCACCCCACCCCTGCACCGCAGGCTGACTGTGTGGGGGGAGGTGTCGAACTGGTAACGGCGCAGGGCGGCTCCCTGCACTCTGGGATAAGCACAGCTCCTGGCCCCACCGCCCAGGCAGCCCCACGGGAAGTAGTGCCCTCTCCCCCTTTTGTGCACTGAAGTTTGGAGCAGGATGCCCGGGCACCTCCTCCCTCCCCTCACATGCACGATGCAAGGGGAAGCGGTCAGGAGCAGCCTGCAGTGCATGCAAGTCGCTCATGGTATCACCGTAAACAAGCACAGGTGACAGAGTCTCGCAGGGGAAGGGGAAATGTGAGGCACGTGGCTTGAGCCTTCTCAGCATCCGTACCTCCAGCTCCTGTGAACTGTTTGGTGGTGGTGGTGGTGGTGGTTTTTTGTTTTTTTTTTTAGCCAAGAGAAGAAATTGCTTGCGTTTTATAGACTTCGCATTTATATGCTCCCGATTAAGGCCTGAAATTCACCCCCGAGGTGAAGGGAACTGGGGCAGGACAGAGCTCCCAGCTTTACATCCACTCTGATTCAGAGACCACTGTCTGGGAGGCTGGGTTAACAATGCAACATCAAGAGAGAGAAATAATGAACAACAATAAATGCCAGAGGTAGGTGTGAACTTGGGGAGCAACACTCAGGCTCTTTTGGAAATAAATTTCAGCACTTCCTCACAAAGATTTCTCCCCTCCAACTCCTGTCTCGGCCGGGACCTGTTAGACACACTAATGCATTCTTCTTTTTTTTGTTTTTTTTGTTCCTTTTCACTAGAGATCACTGAAACATCACTGCTGGAAGGTGGAGGGGTAGACTGGGAGTTCACTTTAAAAGTTACAATCCAACTTTTGAGGCCATGCACAGTAAGGTAAATGGTGAACCACCACAGAAACCCAGTTTGGGATGTTTGAGGGCAGCATCCCAATTAGACAAGGGTGGGGAACCTCAAGCCTGGGGGCCACATGTGGCCCCCAGCTTGCCTGGATCCAGCCCCCGAGGCTCATGTCTCTCCCCTCCCCCCCCAGCATTGGGGAGCCCATGCTGATGCCTCAGCCCCCCTCCCCATCCCCACTGCTCCACCTCGGGGCTGGAGCACACAGAATCTACGAGGCTGGGCCCCCCCTTAGGCTCTGGTGTATGATGGGAACGTGGGGAAGGTCTTTCTCCCTCTCAGTCAGGGGCCAAGTCAATGAGGGTTCGTTGGTTTGCTTCTCACTTGTGTGCAGCCTCCGGCATATTTTTCTGTGGCCCCTGACACAGAAAAGGTTCCCCAGCCCTACAATAGGAGGCAAAGTAGAAGCAGCTCAATCAGTGAGGCTGGCAGGGGCCATCTGCCAGCTCAGCCGCCAGAGACAACCACAATACACCTGCCAATCTGTATAAGTTAGCACAAGCTGAAGACTGAAATCCCTGCTCCCTTACTAAATTGTTCCTCCTCCCAGTCACTGGTAACACAGGTTTCCATCACGACTCCTAACAGTCTCACTCTAAGTTACCCCAAGCCCCTACTCACAAACCTAACAACTGTAGGCAGATGTCCATAGGAATGCCTCTGACAATCCCACAACTTCCACACTACCGCTGGATTAGCATCTTCAGCCTATCTACATTCAGGAGACGCATTCTTACAACGTGGTCCTAATCTGAAGGTATAAGGCATCTGGCTTTCCACACGGCTGGCTGACGTTAAGAGAACTCACCCGCTTCCCAACTGGGTCTTGGACCGGTAACAACTAACGAGTTACAGTGTACACTGGAGAGGAGCAGACAGGTTATTCTCCCACCACAGACTAACTACGTACATGGCTATAATTACTAGTGCATGCATGGCTATAAATCAAAAGGGACAAGGTTAGGTAGATCACAGATCAGATTTCCATTGGGAAGGGAAAGTGACAATCAGGCAAGTGATAGGGAAGTTGGCAAGAATAAGGATTTTAGGGATACATGGAGCTTGTTCCAGAGCTCCCAACACTTGCATGCTATTTTGTATCACAGGCTGACATTTAGGGAAGGTAGAAGGAGGGGGAAGTAATCAAATGCAGCCAAAGCCAAGACAGGAACAAATGAAGTCACGTGGACCGGATACCATTGGGGTTAGTGAAGCTTCCTGCCTCAGATGTACTGGTAATGCTTTTGGAGAGGGTGTCTAGAGGAGGAACAGCACAGAAGTGGTATATAAACTTGTTTCCCTCTAAGAACAGGTAACACCATCTTGTTAACTGTAGGAAATAGCCCAATTATCTTTTAGAATCATAATGAACAATAGCAGCAGTAGAGAGACACTTTTCATCCTAGCACAGCAAAACTGGTTCTGAATCGTTATCCCCATTTTATGATGGGGGAAACTGAGGAACAGAGAAGTGAAGTGGTTTACCAAAGCTGCATGGCGAATCAGAGTTGTGAGCAGAACCTAGGTCTCCTGAGCCTCTGTTCCCTGAACCACATGTTAGCTGGACAGCAGGCTGGGCTCTGGTTCACCTAGCACATGAATTATGCCAATAAGGTTTTGTACTGGCCAATATGATTGCTTTAATGTGTAGTAGGTAAAAAGCCTCCAGATCACATGTTGGCTTGAGATCACAGAATTGTTAGCTTATTGTTTTAGGCCTCTCCCCTCACTTTTCTATACATTATGCTGTTCCTCTGAGCATAGCTTTCAAAAATACAGATTGCCATACCTCAGCTCTAGAAGACACTGTTACTCTACTAGAAGAAGGATTACGCCACCTCTCTTCAGAAGAGTTACACATACATGCATTGGGGATTCTCTTTCCTTTTAAATTAGATGGGATTTTATAAGATACATCTTATAAACCTGAAGTGACGGCAATGAAGTTTCTGGCATGTTTTACAGGGAACATATAGCATATGGCAGGAGCAAGGACTCAAGCTGGCCTGGAAATGCAACAAGATGACAACAAAGCACATAGTAGGACAGCGAGTTTCACTGGCTGCTAGGGGTAGAAAACACACTGAGAGGTCTCTCTGGCACTCCGGTGAGAAGTGGTTAACACTGGAAGGAGATTTCTAGGTGGGATAATGATATCTACCCCCATTCCAGGTCCTAAATGTTCCAGATTCAAAACTCAGTTTCCTTCGCACTGCTGTAATTGTGGTCCTCAGTGTCTGACCTGGAGTTCTCCCCCATTGCTTAGGATTTCAACCTAGACTGATACCACCAGTCTCCAAGTGTCCCAGTGAAGAGGACTCTCCTACACCCCACTCGGCTCTCACAAGGATATCACCAGGGTTTCTGCCACTGGCACACACTTGCTGAGGAAGAGTGGACAAAGTTAAGTGAAATTTTGGTGCTCTGTTGACCTTACTTGTCATTGCCCGGTGTACCACCAAGGACTGAACTCCATCCTCTGGTTGTGAAAAGACCCACCGGCTCTACATGGAGATAGGAGACGAGTGTTATCTCCTCCTCAAACTCCCAAGGAGTTTGAGGAGGGTGAGAATATTTTACTTTTTTTGCTTTCAGGTAACGAGCGCAGATTGTTCCTCTCAGCCAGTGAAACCCATCCCAGAGACAAGACAGTGAGACAGCCTGCATGACAAACATATGGCCAGCATGAGATCTGCAGCCTGTGACAGGTCCACGTGAGATCATTCCCTTGGCTGGCTGCTACTCCCCTTCAAATTACTCCCTTGTACTTCACCAGATGTCATCTGTGCTCCGCATCTACCTAATAGTGCGGCTGCCTGGCTCCGTCCTCCGAAACTGCGGCTAAAGGAACTGTGCCTACTTGCATAAGAGGCTGGGCGGCTGGGAAGCCAGGGCAGGAGGAACGCTGGGATTTCTGAATGTAAGAGCTCTTCTGCCACAAATGCCACCTCGAACCATTTCCTCTGGAAAGTGGAGAAGTCGTCCATTGCTGTTGTGTGCCACATGGTGGGCTGCTGCATACCCACTGGACAAAGGCAAGAGAAACAATGGTCAGCAGACTGTGAGGGACTCCAAGAAGATCTCACCAAACTGAGTGATTGGGCAACAAAATGGCAAATGAAATTTCATGTGGATAAGTGTAAAGTAATGCACATCGGGAAAAATAACCCCAACTATACGTACAGTATGATGGGGGCTAATTTGGCTACAACAAATCAGGAAAGATCTTGGAGTTATCGTGGACAGTTCTCTGAAAACTTCCACACAGAGTGCAGCGGCGGTCAAAAAGGCAAATAGGATGCTAGGAATTATTAGGAAAGGGATAGAAAATAAGACCCAGAATATCTTACTGCCCCTGTATAAAACTATGGTACGCCCACATCTTGAATACTGTGTACAGATGTGGTCTCCTCACCTCAAAAAAGATATTTTGGCCTTGGAAAGGGTTCAGAAAAGGGCAACTAAAATGATTAAGGGTTTGGAACGGGTCCCATATGAGGAGAGGTTAAAGCGACTGGGACTTTTCAGTTTAGAAAAGAGGAGACTGAGGGGGGATATGATAGAGGTCTATAAAATCATGAGTGGCGTGGAGAGGGCTGATAAAGAAAAGTTATTTATTAGTTCCCATAATAGAAGAACTAGAGGACACCAAATGAAATTAATGGGTAGCAGGTTTAAAACTAATAAAAGAAAGTTCTTCTTCACACAGCGTGTTGTCAACCTGTGGAACTCCTTGCCAGAGGAGGCTGTGAAGGCTAGGACTATAATAGAGTTTAAAGAGAAGCTGGATAAATTCATGGAGGTTAGGTCCATAAAAGGCTATTAGCCAGGGGATAAAATGGTGTCCTTGGCCACTGTTTGGCAGAGGCTGGAGAGAGATGGCAGGAGACAAATCGCTTGATCATTGTCTTCGGTCCATCCCCTCTGGGGCACCTGGTGCTGGCCACTGTCGGTAGACAGGCTACTGGGCTAGATGGACCTTTGGTCTGACCCAGTACGGCCGTTCTTATGTTCTTATGTTAAGAACAAGGATCTCTTAGGACACAAGGTTCCCATTATGCTGCCTGTATTTCTAGAGCCTGGGTTCAGAGGAAGACGGAAATCACACATTTGCCCTCCGATTTACATCCTATGACTCAACAGTTCAAGGACATTTCAGGGCTCTTTTCTAGAGGGTATGTGTGGGTGGGGGCAGGGAATGGTTGAGTTGTCCATCTATCCTTAAATTACCCTTTAATTTTTGGTGTTAAATTCACAGAGGCTAGAGCATCTCTTTGGATGCCTGTACAAGATATCCCTCCTGCTAGCAACATTTATATAAGGGTGCTACTCTTTCAAATCCCTTCTCAAGATGCACTTCTACTGCCACACCTGCAACAACTCCTCAACATTCAAGGATGACACCAAGGAGCAAATTGGGAAAAATCTCTATAGTGACATAAAAAAAAGTCTGACCTCGTTCTGGATCCTTATCAACGACAATTTTGTAGAAGTAAAACCCATATATGAACGTGCGCAAGGCCTCTCCAGATGCATGAACAATCAGCTGCTCATCCAGCATTTTCTAAAGACAAAACAAATAAAAAGCAGCTTTCCATGGTGAACCAGGGCTCTGGGATGGGAATGGGAAGATATTAAGAAAGTGAGTCTTTCCTCTGAAGACAGCAAAAGGTCCAATTGGTAAAGATGAGAACCGCAGCAGTGCTTCCCTAAGATGTGCCAAAACCCTTGCAGGCTAGTTGTCAATAGGGTCAGAAGTCCTCATCTTCCAGAGAAATTTTATTTTTCCCCTTTAAAGTCCTTGGCTAAATAGCCTCCTTCCATTCCACCTACCACCTCCAGCAAATGCCCTCTTTGGGCTTGTCTATACCTACCCGGGGAGACACACTCTGGATATTGATTCTGCTGAGGTTTGATTTAGTGGGTCTGGTACAGACCCACCGAAGGTGCCCCCCGTGTCGAACTGTACTCCACTGGGTTGTGAGGAGAAAGGGAAGTTGGCGGGAGAGTGTCTCCCATTCAAGCTCCCACAGTGGGGCAGCCAAAGAATTTCCATTTAAGATACTTCAAATCCAGCTACGCTATTCTTGCAGCGGAAGTTGCATATTTTAAATCAAATTGCTCCCCCACTGTAGACCTGGCTTACCTTTATGTGCCTTTTTGTCTTGTAGATGGGTTTTCAAGGTGTTGCAAGGAGCCATCATACGGCTTCTGGGCTCAAAAGGAAGATCCTCTGGGCTAGCTGCTGTGGTATCTCAGCAGCAGCGAATTCTAGTGCATTTCTGAGCCTCAAAACACAACCCCTAATGTGATTTGGTAACCGGCAGTCAGTGTGAGGCTACCACCCTCATGCAACAGGGAAAATAACGCCACATACCTACTGCACATCATCATAGGATTCTGTGAACGCACATCTAAAAATCAAACCATGGAAGCAAGTATTTTTCCAAGCCAGTATCTGACTTACACAACAAACATTGCTGTGTATTTACTGCAATCCCCATTTCAAGCTAACACTTCTTGGTGGAAAGAGAAGTATAAGTGGTGAGAAAAGGTCAGGTTTCCCTGTATACATGGTACATTTTAATAAGAGGATTTTCAGTGTGTGTGTGTGTGTGTGTGTGTGTGTGTGTGTGTGTGTGTGTGTGTGTGTGTGTGTGTGTGTGTGTGTGTGTGTGTGTGTGTGTGTGTGTGTGTGTGTGTGTGTGTGTGTGTGTGAGAGAGAGAGAGAGAGAGAGAGAGAGAGAGAGAGAGAGAGAGAGAGAGATTGATTTATGCTACAGTGTCCTAAGAGACATGCTTTCTCCATGGAATGGGGCATTTCTGGCCCATCCATGTGCCCTCTTGTCAGTTCTCTCACCTGCATGATGTCAATGGCCATAGCCTGGGTTTGCACACCTTCCAGGTTATTTACCAGCCAGTGGACTACCTCAGCGCTGATGAAGCAATATGGAGAGAGGCCCTTCTGTTCAGAGAGCAGCTGGATCCCTGTACTGAATCCCAACACAAGCATATAATTAACATGAACTGAAGTCACACAGAAGGACAAAAAAAAACTTTAGAACTGCAGAAGAGAAAGACCCAGAATGAAAAATCTGAAATTCTCAGTAGCTAGAAAGCCATCAGCCTCTGAGACTGCAGACGTTTGTACTTTGCCATGGAGAATGCCCCTAAATTACTCCCTTTACAGTGACTCCTGCTTAGGGTGGGTGGGGACTGTAGCATCTGAGGTCTACATAGCCACATTCTGTACCCTAATTTCTGCAGTGACTCCTGCTGAGAGAGGCTAGAATTGAACAACACAGACTGCCCAAAAAATAAAGCTATTCCATAGACCGTGAAACTCTTCCATTGGGAGCTCACTCATCAAATTCTGCTTCCAAATCCACACACTGAGATTTTAGGGGTGTTGGGATTCAAAACTTACGTGGGGTGCTTCATGGCCTCAAGAATGTCAATCAGTGTGGAGGAAGAAGTCAGGGAGCTTGCAGAAGACTGCTGGGAGCTGGAAAGTAAACAGAAGGTGCGTTTAACAGCCACTGCAGCTGCCAGTCTAGTTTTGCAATCTTTAGGAGAGCTGCAATTTCTTCTCTACACAGGCAACAGTTGTTCCAGGTTTTATCTTCTGTTCTTGGTACATGTACCAACCATTTGCAAAAGAGAGGAGAGTCCAAACATGCAACTTTCTCCTTGGGAAACCTCCTTAGTGTGGCATGGAGCAAAGGAGGAGGAGATAGTTACCTTTAAGGGATAAATAGAGATGACTAAAGAAGAACAGTGCACATTTTTGCACTGTATTTACTCATGCTAGACAAACTCTATTTGCATGCACTGGAGCTCAGAAGCAATTCAAAGCATGCCACTGGAAAGATACTAAGATGGGAAACAGGTAGTTTATTTTTAATCCCTCTTCCCCCAGTGTTTCACCACCGGATGGGAACCCTTGGATTTCAATAACTCTCTTGATACAAATATAGGCCGCAGGGTCCCCTGTCCCTACAGAGGAGAGCAGACATTGATTTCTATGTCCAATCAAATTCTGGCTTCCTTAGAGCGCTCCACTAATAGACCATAAGAAATTACTAGAAGGAGCAGACTAACTGGTACGAGGGAAATCAGGTTCATACCCAGTCAATCCTAGACAACTGGATTATAAGGCTGGTCTTTAAGGCCACTATTCAAGGATTGCATTCTCCATCTAAGTCATGGAATACAGCCTTCACGTGGCACGTGCCTTCCTCTGCTAAGTCCCCCTGCCCCTGTTATCAGCAAGAGGAATGTACTGAACATATTACAGAACTGCTGTGTTCTCACCTGTTCTCCATGGAGCCAGCTGTGGCATATCCCTGGTCTCCTACATTCTGGGAGCTTCCAAGAGGCAGAGTGCTGCCCCTATCAGCTGACTGGCCTGTGCTGAATGACATGTTGCCATCTAGGGTGGGAGGAACCGTCTGTTCTAGAGAGACCTGTAAGAAGCATGACAAAGCAACACCTTTACACGATTCACATCACAACCCCTTTTCCCCTAACTCCTGCCTTCATAAGCCCCCCAGCTCAGACCCCTCACATGCCAAAAAGTCCTTTACATCACCATAGACATATATAACAAAGACCAGCAGAGTTTTGTTTTGGTCCCCATTGTGAAACTACGGGCTGCAATTGGGACATCAGTGTCCCAAATTGACCCAGATTAACATATCGATCAAGATTTTAAGGCAAGGTAGCAAAGCTGGCTACAGCCTGATTTGCAATGTAAAAGCTATCAAGAAAGGATTTGGGTCTAAGAGACTAAACACCGTCACAAAGCCATGGCAAGTGACAGAAAACGAACACAAGTCACTGAATGGAAGTGGTGAACAATTGAAAAGATTTTACTCTGAGACTGAAGCATGTGAATTCACCAGAGGGATTTCTCATCTGTCATTATGCAAACCAAAAACCACCACCACCACCCACTAGCAAAAAACCACCCAAACAGCCAGCCCCAAGCACACTTCTCATGCTCTCTAAAAAGAGGCCATAATACACCTCTATGATTTTTGTAGGGTAGTATCAGGAGATGGATTGGCACTGGCCCACTGCAGGGTCACTAAGCAATACTTCAGGGCACTTTCCTGCCACAGAACACTTGTACTAGACCACAGCAGACTGAATTGTTAGCCAACATTAACATAAAAAAAACTTTCAGAAAGGAACAGGAATACTGAAAAATTCAGCAAGAGGCAGGCTGTAATTATCAGCTGCCATCTGCCATTAGCACATATTGCTTAGGGAAGGACACATTCTGTAAAAAGACCACATAAGAGGAGTGGGTGAGGGAGACATGAACAGCAAAGAAAGATGTACAATAAAGGCTTATCTGCCTTGGTGACTCCACAGTGCCCAGATCCAAGCACAGGCCCGACTGAAGGCATATTGCACTCTGTGGCAGGAGTTTGACAGAGGAGGAAAACCAGCCCATAGAGCTGAAGGGGGCTTTATTCTGTGTCACCTCTCCTCCTTCCCACCGCCCAAGTTCTCACATTGCAAACTATGCCCTTTTGAGACAGCCAAAAGTGGCAGATGCTCAATATTCACGCTACAGCACACTCATGCCTCCCAACCCCAGGCTGGCTGGAGCTAGTAGTACGCTCTGAAGACGGATTACTCTAACAAATTACTAAGGTGTATGTAAATGGCATCTGACACAAATACCCCAATCACAGTGAATTCCACAACACTTCCATCGCAGAGTAACTTAACCTGAAGGAGGCCCCTTGATTTGAGTCCTTACAGCACCAGCTATCAAGGCAGATACCACAGGAGATATTTAACCAAGAATTAGACAATTCTGCCATTCTTGTTCAGGGAATGAAGTTGGAAATCAGGAATTTACTAACGTGAAAGGAGACTTCTGAGTACTTGGCAAGTAAAGGATAGCGAGGGAAGCCAACAGCCTCCCCAGGCCACTGGGCAAGGTGTGGGTGTGGGTATGGGGGGGGGGGGAGGGGGGAGTCCAGCTCCATGCTCCTGGAAGGGGTGGGCCTGAGGTCAGGATGTTAAGAGGCGGGTAATCCACTAACTGTGTAGGCACTGAGCAATCCTGGGTCAGTCCCAGCTCACACCAGGTCCAGGAGCTACCCCCACTGCACCTCTGCAGTTCAAATGTGGTAAAAGCCGGGGGCACAGATAGCCTGGCTCCTACTACATTTAAACTGCAGCCGTGCAGCAGGGGTAATTCCCGGACCTGGCATGGGCTGGGACTGACCCAGGATTGCTCAGTCCCGGCATGCACTAGGTCCAGCAGCCCGTCTACAGGGGATGGGGAGGGGGGGTCATACCAAGTCTCCCCCCTCCCCCCACGGTCAGGGGCTGTTGCCAAAGTAGCCTCAACCAGCCCAGGCTGCTGCTGACGGGCTGGTTTGAGCAGCCTCCTCCTCCTCCTCTGCCACCCCCACGCTGCTGGCTGTTGATAGAAGTGGCAACGCTGTGGGAGGGGACAGGCATCACCGTGGAGACGGTGCTGAGGAGAATCAGTTTAGTCGGCTCCTCCCAGCAGTGGTTCCTGCTTCCCCCCACTTGCGACCTCTGGTGAAGAGAGAGCAAGGGGGGCAAGTAATCGACTACCACATACATCGCTAGCCTGAGGTGGAAGGGGTGCTCCCCACGCATCCTCAGAGCCCAGGGCTCCAGCTGCCACTGCTGCTTTGAAACGCTGGGCCCTGGGGAAACTCCCTCCCCCCCCCCCCACAACTTCATCAGGCCTGAGGATAACTAGGAAAAGTGCAGGAGTATCCAAAACACAACACAAATACAGAGCTGTGGATGGAAATAAGAGCATTCACCAGCAGCCCCTTTGTATTAATTACCATCCTTTTAGTGCAGTCCTTTTAGTAAACACATCTCACCACTGCAGAAACCAGTGAGCAGGCCTGGCTTCCTCAGTTACAAATGCAGGATCTGAGATGCGCTTCATTGTTTCCCTCCAGATGCTAGGGATGGAAAGATCTGATTCAAAACTGACCTGTGGGTAGAAGGTCGAAGCTGTGCGCGGGCTGCGAACAAACTCCATAAAGAAGGCCCCATCCTGCAGGGATCAGAGGAAGCAGGAGCAGTAGCAGTGGCAGCAGTGGCAGGACCAAGGAGGTGAAGAAAAGCACAGACAGCATTGTGCAAGTGTGCAATCCACAGGGAGGGAGTGAAAACCCCCAAAAGACACCTCCATCCAGACCAGCAGGCACACCAGAGTTCAGAGCATAAGCAGCAATCCGTCTCTGCTGAGACTTCCCTCCTCCCTGCTACAGATGCCCCAAGTCAATCATGTTAAGAGCATCACACTGTGATCCTGGACCTGCCCAAGAATACACAGCTCTGAGCACAGGCTCAAATTCTATTAAGGTATGTCTACACAGCAGCATTATTTTGGAATAGCGGCCGTTATTCCGAAATAACAATGCCAGCGTCTACATGGCAATTCCATTATTTCAAAATAAATTCAAAATAACAGCTTATTCCAACTTCAGTAAACCTCATTCCATGAGGAATAATGTCTCTTCCGAAACTGCTATTTTGAAATAGCTTCCGTGTGGATGCTCCACTGCTGCTACTTTGAACAGCCCTGGGAAAGAGCTATTTCAAAGTAATTACTCCCCAGTGACTCCTGCGGCTCAAATCAAGCTAGCTCGTCCACATTAGGGAAGCCTGTCTCAGACTAATTATGAGGCTTCCTCATAGTGTAGATGCGCTATTTTGAAATAAGCTATTTTTGAGTATTTGTTCAGGAATAGCTTATTCGGAAATAAGTGTACAGTGTAGACGTACCAGGAGAGAGGGAGAGAAGCTATTTCATCAAGGTCAATGCATGCACAAATTAAACCTGCCCTCCTCCTCCTACATGCATACCTGGCATGGACTCTTCCCTTACTGCTAACAAAGGTCTAGGGCCAAGAGACTCTTCCCACAAAAGAGGTAGCAACGGGCTCGCTCTAGGTTTTCTTGTTCTTGCCTTCTGTAGGCACGTTCTTTTCTCCACTCTAAAGTTACTAAACTGGATTTGTACCTGGGGTACATGTTCCCATCACTTATGTCTTCCGGGACTTCACTACATGGTTATAAACATACTCACCTTCACTGGTACAGACACCTGGCGGGTGAGCGCTGGCCCCAAACACACGTTAACATCAGCAACATTACAAACTTCCAGGTGTTCCCCAAAGGTTTTTTGTACCAAGCTGACTCAAATAAACCCCTCGTGGTTGCCTGAGAACAGCCTACTGAGTTGGTCCGGCAGCCCAGGAATTCAGACTGCTCTCTCTGTCAGCACTTCGACGACAGATCCCTGGGCTAGCAGCAAGGGTGCCTTGCATGCCAGGTGGATGGCTCTTAGCTCTAGGACAGTTGTGATGCATGAGGTCAGGTGTTCCAGAAGTCTTTTAGATGAGGCTGCAGTTGCTCAAAAGGTTTGCTATTATCCAAAAATCTTTCATATACTGCAGGTTGAACCTCTCTAGTCCAGACCATCAGGACATGACCAGTTCTGAACCAGAGAATTTTCTGGACGACGGGAGGTCAGTACTGTCTAGAAGCATTACTAACACTTCCACAGCTTACATGGTTGTTAGAGGATGTTGAGGAGTAAATTAGAGCTAAATAACAGCACCAAACACTGAGAGCCAGGACTAGTGGCCACAAACAAACTTTATGGGACCACAGGAAGCGTGCCCACACCCATGAAAAGTGGACATCTAGCTAACTAAAATAATTCTGGGCCACGGATGTTTCTGGACCAGAGAGGTTCAACCTGTAATGGAAACATTGGTATTTTCACATTCACAGGTTTAAATGTAAGTTTCTCTATAAATGCCTTCGATTAGAGTTTTTAAAGAAACAGCTTATCACTTGAGTATCTAAGCACTACCAGTGACGGATGAACTTATCTCAACTTGAAGATTTAGTGTAAATTAAGAACAGATTTTTAACATGGTCATTTTGTTATGGCCAGTAGCATTTTTGCTTAGAGTGATGTCTCATATGTAGCATGAAACACTTTGCCAATGGAATCAGCAGGAATCTGACAGCCAGTTATTCCTTCCTCCATCTGTAGAGCATGCTCATTCCCCAGATTACTGTCCTCTCCCACATCCTGCTATGCAAAATAGTGCAAAAAGTAGTGTGATTTTTGATTAGGGAAGAGAAGTTATTGCAGGTTGGACCTCTCTGGCTCCCTGGGGACCTGACTGACCCGGAGTGAGAGATTTTTCTGGACCATGGCAGGTCATTTTTGGTCTCCTCTACCACCAGCCTCCTCTCCAGTTTGTCTCCACTCCTGGCCCAGCCATAGATGTTGCTGGACCAGAGAGTTCCAGTGTAGGGAGGAGATTTTATAACAAATTAGGACCTGAAGATCTCCTTCAATCTTCACATTCTGCCAAGTTTAACTGTCCTAACCCTCTCTTCTCACACAGCCGTGCGAGGTCCAGGTCTCCAACAGAAATGGGTGTTTTAGTGAAAAGGTAAAAATTTCAACTGGCAAGATCTCCAAGGGGATGCTGTCAATGCCCTGGTTACGCTACCATCAGCACGCTCTTAATGGTCAGTACCAGAGCTTCAAAGGGGCCTCTCTCAGGCTGTCAGCTGCCCCCTGGCAGTTGGCTTTCCAGGAGGACTGGGGACATGAGTTGCACTCTTCCTTTCAGTCCAAAGAGGCTTGCAGAGCTCTCAAAGAGGAACAATGTTAAGCTGGCATCTCTAGCTTTGTTGACTCTGCTGAGCAAAGGGATGATATGATCCATTGCTCAGGTCTACATCCCTCTCCTTAACAAAACAGGAACGCAGAGAGGCCATCATCAAGTGGCAGTTTAGCTTCCCAAAAGAGGCAGGTTTTAAGTCTCCAGAGATTTAGCTTCGGCCATTGTGTTACAGCCCCTGTACAAGGGGGCGTGTTTCCGTGTGTGGGCGCTGTCTAAAATAAAGCAAAACAAATTGTGTGCTGCCTGACATTGGCCAACAAGACTAACTTAGCACCGAGACACAGGCTGACGCTTTTCTATCTGGCTGCCACGGGTATTACAAAAGAACAGAGGGGCACTTGGCTCTGCACCACCCTTTTGGCCTTAGGGAATAAGGGCCTTTAGGATACAGTTGCAGACAAACAGATGTTGCTGGTTTAAAAAAAAAAAAGTCTGACCTCCTGCCCATGGCACATACAAGCATGGAGTCTGCATGTACAAACACTCCAAGTATGGTGTACTCCTAGAGAGAATCTCCTGAAATTGTCACCTAGAGACCAGGCCAGAGGGCTGTTACCTTGCGTGGGCTGTCCACACACGTGGGAGTGACGGCAATGCTTCCACTCTCGGAAGGTTGGGCTGAGCTCTTACCAGCCAACACTGACGCTTGCTGCTCCCCCAGGGTCCTAAAACAAACCAAGAAAAAGCCATAAAGATGGTTCTACAGTGCCCAACGTTGGCCTATATGCTGGCTGAAGGCCATTGGTTTGGGAGGAAACGTTGCTGTGCTTTCTAGACAGATGTCTGCCCCTACACTCAAGCTCAAAGGGAATCTATCAGCTATTTAGAAAAAGATGTTTACACCCCATATACACAATACCCTGGTGCTCGGATTCTACCAATTGCTTTTCCCAGCACAGAGTACTTTTTCCCCTTGAATATGTCCAAAGCTCTGTCCTTGTTTTCAGTGGTGTTTCTGGTATCAGCACTCCTGGAATTTACTCACCGTCATCCCTAAACTACTGCTGGTAACACACTTACTTAGCCTCAATTTTACAGTCATTTTAGGCAGACACTCTTGTGCAAATGCAGCATGCTCTCAGCCCTCCTACAGCACTTTCCATAGAGATGTGCAGAGGGAATAGCATTAGACTTTATAAAATGTGACTGGCTCTGCCGTCTTATGATGGGAGTCGTTAAGAGTGAAAAGCTGAGCATTTTGTTTAAGGGGAAAAATGACAGTTGGGGCTGGAAAAATATACTATTTCAGGCTTTTTTTTTTTTAAACATGATCTTACAGACTGGGGTCAGCAACCTATGGCTCGGTAGGGAACCCAATACGGCTCTTTTGCCATTCCCAAAGTACATGCAACTTTTTAAATGAAAATGAAACAAATTCAAATTCCAGCTGCGGTGGCCTGGCCAACAGGGCCCCAATTGCAGTCCAGGTCCCCTCTGGCTGCAGTGTTCTGTCCCTGGCCCTGGGGCAGGCCCTGCGGTCCAACCCTCATCTGGCCACAAGAAGGGCAGGCGGTGGCCCCTCTTTTGCTGCAGCATGGGTGGGACAGAAGTCCACAATCCAGCTGCTGAGACCCTGGCCTGGCCCCTTGTTCAGCCACTGCTGCCCAGAGGCAGCAGCTCAGCCATGGCCAAGTAGGGCAATCCATCCCCAGGATCCCCCCCCCCCCCCGATACTCTTTCCCACCCCAGTGC
Source organism: Pelodiscus sinensis (assembly GCF_049634645.1). Lineage (NCBI taxonomy): Eukaryota > Metazoa > Chordata > Testudines > Trionychidae > Pelodiscus > Pelodiscus sinensis. The sequence continues at coordinate 8,034,445 of NC_134725.1, forward strand.
GGTGCCCTGCCTCCTGCCCTTTCCAACCTCCTGCCCTGAGCCCCTCAAATCCCAACCCTCACTCCTGCACCCCCACATCCACAAACTGCACCTCCAGCAGCAGCAGAAGTCTATGAGTACAAAGTTTCATTCATGCGATTATTAATATTATTGATAATTGGCATGATGCTTAAGTTGTCTATTTTCAGTCATGCAAATGGGCATTCTGATACTGGCTCTGTTTTCCACTTATTAGGAATTTTGATGTTGTTTGGCTCTTTGGTTTAAAAAGGCTGCTGACCCCTGCTATAGATGATTTCTGTCTGAGCTGATGAATCTCAAATATGGACATTCAGTCACAACAGAACCTGTATGAACTGATGCACACATTTTTCTGATACAAGAAAAGATTCACTGTTGTTCACATAAAATAAACCCCCACCCCACAATGTATTGCTAAACCCAACACAAAAAACAGAGGAAAGAGGGTAAGTGGGAGGTTTGAGGCTGTCCCTCAAATCTTAAATGCAGGCATGATTTAAAACAGGATCGCTCACTTACTAAGCTGTACCAATGAAAAATGCACTGTACCAGCACAAGCTGTCTATTCTAGAAGGTTTGCATTGGTGTAGCTACAATTCTGGCATTAGAAAATGCAACACACTAAAGCTGGTCCAATAAACAGGGAAGGTAGCTCATAAAGCTAACATTCATAAACAGTTAACCAGCAGTCTATCCTATGCTGTATGACCTATGACTTCAAAAATCGTTTTGCAAAACTCCTCTCCCCGCTGGTGTCTCCTCGTCAAGGACTTCAATCAATTCTTTCCTCCTGTGGAAAGGTGCATGCCAGTGTGTGCATAAAACAGATTAGCAGGAGTAGGTGTTAACAAGGAGTTAGAATGTCTGCAATAATGGGACTTACTCTCAAATCCACCCAGAGCACTAAGAGTAGAACAGACTCTAGCAAAGGTACAGACTCTGTGGGTGCTCCAGGGATAGAGCACCAATGAGGGGAAGGGAATTATGACCCACCAGCAGTCAAGCATCCTCTCACTCCCCTACCCACCAGTGCCTCTCACTTGCCTGTGACCCCAAGGAACAACTCCTCCTCCCCCCTCCCAGCATCTCCTGCCTGCTAACAACCTGGCACTTCAGGAAGAAGGGTGGGGAGGAGAAGGGGAAGAGGCTTGGGGGAAGAGGCGGAATAGGAGCAGGGCAGAAAGAGTCAGGGTGAATGATGGAGGGAAGGGGTGAAATGGGGACAGGATCCAGGACAGATGGAGGGGAGGGTTGAGCACATCCCAGCTAAAGCGGAAGTCAGCACCTATGAACTAGTGTTGATCACCAGAGTGGAATTTGGAAGAACACTGGCAAATCCCTCTCTTCCTGTGTTGCAGTAACTTTCCTGACATCTCTTCTGAAGGGGTTTCAGTTCATAATGAAAACATTTTGAATATTTTAAGTATACCCATTAATCTATTAGTATTAATTAGGAGAGTCGAAATAAAAAACTCATTGTGTCATTAGAGATCTGAGTTTTAATCCATAAAAATCACTACACTTTGGGATCTGGCTCGCTTACAGACGGCTTCTCTCCCACACACTACATCCGAGGAGCTACGTCTGTCAGTTGTCGATGAGTACAACCAGACTGGGAGCAGGGTGTCCTCAGCAAGGGTCTGGAAATAGTTTTGTTTGCACTGAGACTGGCACAGCCTTCCTATTGGCTTTTCCTTAACACATCACACACATTCCCATATGATGTCTGATGCTCTCAGAACAGAAATGGAAAGGAAACATCCTTGAGCTACGCTCTCACTAGGGACATAAGCAAGCCTGAATATGGACGCCTTTTGGGAGTGTAGTTGAGACCTGCTGGTGTTCTAACTCAGGGATGTTAACACTATATTACTGGACTCTACAAAGCGCATCCCCCAAACGCTTTATGAACAATTCTATGAAAAGCAGAGTTAGGTGTTCTATCCTGCCAGCTGGATCGAAGGATCCCCACCATGGAGTTCCTTCCCTCTGAACTGCTAGTGCCAGAGATGGTCATCCTACAGAGCCTGGTGTAGCCAAGACTTTTTAGCCACTTCTTACCCCTCCAACCCACTTCCCTCATTTTTCTCCCAATGGATAGGGAATTCGTTTGGGGCAGAGCCAGTATTGCTGCCCCTATCAAGGGGCACAAACACATCTCATGTGTCAGGCACTAAGATGCCACGGTGATGATCTCTTTGAGGGTTACTAATAGAATCTTACCTCTCCCCTACCCTGGCATCTGTATAGACATAACCATGCCCATCCCACTGAAAAGCGTGGCATTTCCTCACCATTGTCACTTCTCAGGGAGCAAAATCTGAGGGGCTCCCTATGTTTGATGATTAATTCCCCAATGCCATGAGCCCAGGCCAGGTAGGTGCTCTGTGATAAGAGCGTGTATTAAGTTGAGTGTTCAGACTCACTTCTGACTGGCTTCCATTTCCAACAGGGCTGAGAGGGCTGAGGTTCCCTTCTTCCCAACAGGAGGCCCAGAAGGCTCCAGAGAGTGAGCAGAGATTGGGCCAGACATCTGCAAGCCTTTCATAGCAGCCCCTTTCTAGGAAAAACAAAACAGGAGAGGACAATAGGAGTCAAGGCCTCCAAGGCTCAGCAGAATAACAATAAAGTCACACCTTATAATCAGTGGTAATACTTTAGAGACAGCACCTAACAAGTAGAGCGAGGACATCTCTACATGGGGACACTGACTGAAATAGCCATTCGAGAAGAGCTTCCCTTTGGGACACTTTTCCAAAACAAAAGTGACTTTGTTCTGGAAGAACTACTGTGCGCACAAAATGGAGTAATTATTTCAGAATTTATTCCAGAACAGTATCTCCACACAGGTGAGTTATTCTGAAACAGGTTTGCAGGTCAATTTCTCCCTTGCAGACAAAACCTCAGATGGGAAAAATAACTAGATCCCCCGAATTAGCAAAGTTACTAAACTCAGCCTCCTTCACTTATACATTAGGCTCCCTACCCTAAGCAGGCCAGGGCTCTTTGGGTGAATTTCATACATTTGTATACAATAGTTGAGGGCTACTCAACATGGCCGCACGTGGCCTGTGCCCTGTTTGTTTGCAGCTCGCGGTGCAGTTTGGGTTTACATGGGACTCAACATGTGGCCTGTGGATGGGAGCCAGAACAAAAAAAAGTAGTCAATATAATGGTCTTCTGTTGATATGCATTTTTGTAGTTAAATTCCTGGACTGTTGTTGCTCATTCAGAGTGCTGTCAGATGGGTGGAAATTGGGTAACTATTGCATTTTATTAATATCTGCAGACCTGACATAAATGGGGCCTGCATGCTGTGTAGTCTTGCTCTAATCTTTGTATTGACACCCGGCAGTGTGAAAAGCTATATGCAACCACAATTAAGTTGCAGCCCTTGGCATGTGCTGCGAGTATCGTTGTGGCTCCAGGGCTTCCAAAGCTGAGTAGCTCTGCAATAGTTAATAGTGTTGAGAGTCACCACATTACAATTACAGGCAATGGATCCACCAACCAGTGTGATTTCCTCTGCTCAAGCTGTTGAGTGTAGTACACAGCCTGCGCAGTTAGGAAAAGTAAACTGTTCCATTCCATGGAGGACTGGGATCTTTTGAGCACCATTCCCTTAGACGCAGGGTGCACAGTGCCCCCATATCCACCCTTGCCACAGGACAAAACAATGCAAGAGTCCTTCAGTGGATGGTGGTTCCCAACTTACGTCTTCCTTCAGCAGCAGACTGTCTCTGCGCAGAAAGCAACGCCGCCAATAGCAATAGCACAGTGATGCTTACACAATGGAGAAACTCGCTATAGGGGTAGAAGTGCTTCAGAAATTCAGCCTCATACTCTACGAAGTTTTAGTTACAACACTGACTCACCCTGATCATCCGGTCTGACCGATGGCGCCGACGAATGCGATTCAAACCCTCCACAAAGCGGATGAAGCCATCCAGGAGCTGCCATTCCTCTTCGTCAGAGCGAGGCTTGTCTCCATACACATCACAGTGGGCTTCGCCTTCCGTAATGCGTTTTGTGGCACTGATACATGCTGGGAGCAGCAGAAAACGGGTCCTCCAGAATTTCAGTGACTCAATAAGGCTGGAGAAATGGTGGAGAGAAGACAGACAGGGTATAGCATTTGTCACAGCTGCAAACGAGTTGTGTATTAATGGAGTTAATACTCGATTGCATCCATGGTTTGAATGGATCTCATGGTTCTGCCATTAAGCATCCAATGATCTACATGAGAAGGGGCAGTCAGCAGACGAATGTCAGGGGAGGTATTTTACCAACTAGCACATTGAAACAGTTCAGAAAAATCTAATTTCCAGGTTGATCATGTCTTGTCGACCTTTACTTTGAATGTAATCCATTAGGCAATGTTGTAACTAGGGATGTAAAATCCCATTTAATTGGTTAAATGTTAAGTTCTTATATAAGTTTAAATGGTTAACTGATTAAATGGGGGCCAGCGGGAAGCTGGTGGCCTCACTAGGGGAGGGGTGGAACGGAAGTGGTAGGGAAGATGGGGGAAAAGGGCTGCCAGGGAAGCTAGAAGCCAGCAGCCTCCACTCCCCACCATGCTGCCACTTCCATCCAGTGCAAGCCTGTAGCCTCCCAGCCTGGGAGCTCACATAGCCTGGGAGCCAGCAGCCCTTCCCTTCATGTGAAACTGCCAACTCCCAGCTCACACCAGCTGGGAGCCAGCGAGGGGCTGAAGCAGCCCTCTGTCCACAGTGGACCATGGGCAGAGGGCTGCACCCAGGTAACCATTACCCATTTACCTCCCTAGCTGTAAGAAGGTTTTACAGCAAAAAGCAAAGGAAAAGAAGTTTGAGAGATACAGGCTAAGGCACAGAGGATTTCAGGTCTCCAATGAAATGGAAAGATACCAGGAGGCTGGCTCATTTGACAGAGGATAGAGGAAAAGGGACTCATTGCCTCTGGGGATACTCAGAAAGGGACAAAAAGAAGGCCAGTCTGAAATAGGCAGAGGGGAGGGAGTAGAATCAAGTAAAGTCTGTGACTTGAGCAAAGGAGGAACATTTAAAGGAGGAACATTTTAAATTATATCCAGAAATGAATGAGAAAGTCAGAGAAACCACCCAAGGGGGGCAAAACATCCTCATAATTCTTTGCATGCACAGGGGATGGGGGAGGGTAAGAAACAGAACACAAATACCATTAAGAGTGAGACTTTGCACCACAAACCAGGCAATGGAAAAATGGTGCTATGCAAAATTCAAATGAGGGTTACAGAGCTGATATTAGCATATCACTGAAAGCAGGTCAAACACTCCCTCAAGAACCTTGTCACTAGCGCTACTCTTTACAGAGAAAAATTTTGGTTCAGTTGTAGGTCAAAAGGAAAAAAAAATAGGACAAAGAGCAATTACGGTGGAAAATGAGATCTCTCACCTGAAATCTTCAGAGCCAGCAGAGCAGATATACTGGTCTAGGTAATTCCACTTGTACTCTTCCAGACGCTCGTGGGAGAACTCAACCCAGCAGGAGACAAATTCAGAGTCAGAGTGCGAAGGGCACAAGCTGTAGGTATAGTTTATCTGAGCAGATTCGTATGGATATCTGTCAAAGACAAAGCAAGGCTCACCATTCCTGGCATGATCAATGGCATCTCTTCCTCGTACTACAAGGCACGGAACGCAAGTACAGGCAAGAGGAGAGAAAGCAAGTCTGCTGGAGATCTTACTTGATTGGAGAGATACTCACTTTGGCAGGTATCGAGTGACAGTAATTATTTTGTCTTTTAAGGTGACTTTGTGGAAGGTGCGGCCCATGCTTAGCCAGTACTGATCTTCCTCCTCAGGTAGGTTTCGTGACACAAGGCCTAAAGGTAACATATTAAGAGAACATCTTTCTGTGTACCTAATATAGCAGTCACAGCTTTATTGCACAAGCTACACTAATACAATAACATTTCATGAACAAGCTTCCAAACATGACTTAGAAACTCAGAGACAACTTTAATACCGTTTCTTTGAGGAAGACATGCTACTGGAAGTGTTGGGCATGTAACCAACGGGCTGATAATTTTGTCATCCTTTCCCATCCTTCTCTGTGCTTCACTCCTAGAGCTAATCCCTTCCAAGTGAGTCTCACCTCTGCTTCCCATCCTATGAAGGGTAATAGTTCTAGTTCCTAGCCTTACACATTCCCCTCCTTCAAGCTTCCCCTCACTTCAACTTTGTCCAAAAGACATCAACAGATATTGCAAAACAAACCCTGTACTTAGACTGGGATGCCAAAATGGGAAAGGAGACCACATGACCCTCACATAATATTGAGCCCATCTACACTGGGCATTAAACTGCATGAGCTGAACCGTGGTTTTAAGGCAAAGTTCTGGCTAACGCTGCCCACTCTGGACTGGACAGAGGACTGCGAAAGCTGTTGGGGGAACGGGGACGGGAGTGAAGGAAAAACAGGACAGGATGTATTGTGGAGAAAAGGGGCTACAGAGTGAGCGACACTCACCTCGACTGTACAGGGGGCTGCTGCTAAGAGGGGGCGGTACAGCGGTAGATGGTTTCTGTGGTTTGGGATGCACAATGATTTGATATCCTTGCATGAGACGCTGACAAATGAACTCCTCAAACACTTGTTGGGCTGTCATCTGCACACCTTCCTCGTCTCTCCTGAGCACCAGAGGTTAATCACAAGACCAAACAGCATAAGAGACTGACCACACACTTGCTCATTTCCAATTTTCCCAAGTGAGGCCTCGTTCCTGCAACAGAATCTGTGCAGGTGGAGCCTAGTGCCTTGCAAGATCAGGATGAAAGACATCTGCATTTCTATCATTCCTAGCAACAGTGCGCGGGGGGGGTGGCTATTACCAAACCACCTAAAAAGAACAAGTTAGTCATTTTATAAATACTTAGAATAAGAGTCAGTCTGACCATCAAGATTAATTTACAAACAGCAGCAGCTAAACTTTGGACAGTGGTATTTTTCAGCACTCGTACTATTTAGCAAATATACTCATAATGATACACACTTCTATAGCAGTGTTTCTCAACTTTTTTTTTTTAAATAAAAGTACCCCTTTAAAAAAAAGTACCCCTTAAACAAAATTAGAAGTACCCCTAGTACCTACAGTTTTCAGAGAGAGACAATTTTTTTCTAGCATTGCAACACATTTGTTTAAACAACTTAATCATAGCCCCTTAATATCAGCAGTAGACATAGTGCAGGAAGTGTTGTGCATGTAACCGATGGGCTGATGATGACAAAATTATTTCCCATTTCTTCTCTGTGCTTCACTTCTGATGATGAAATTTTTGGGTATAAAAAAGGACAAATAATAAAGCGCCGTAAAACTTACAACAAAAATTCAGTTTTCCCCAAATTTCAGTTGTGTTGACGTACCCCCCAGACTTCTCTCGAGTACCCCTAATGGTACTCGTACCACTGATTGAGAAACATTGTTCTGTTGGGCTTGTCAGAGTCTCAAAGCAGCTTATCAATAGGAATTAAAACTCAAACACCTTTAAAATGGGGATAACATTTTCCTACCTCAGAAAAAAGCAATTTAAGGTACGAAGCCAATCAAAGATTGGTTCATCATTGTCACTTGCTATCAAAGCCCAGAGAATAAAACCCAGATGCCCTCATGCCAAGTGCTGTGCTACAGCCAACAGCCTTATCCCCTGCTTCTTCTCATCATCGACATCAAGCTCTTAGAGTGGCAGCCATATCTCCAAGCAGATTTACTTCAGTACTGCCATTTATTATACCTACATGTGTAAGTTTTCAATATCTCATTGGTGAATTGTCTCCGTCTTCCCTAATAGGAAATTAGCCATCATAGCTCTGTTCTGAAGCTTCACAGTATGTGGGAAGTTTCAGTGATGCTAAAAGGAAGATGCATGGTTTTGGGAAGAGTGACCCTGTTATCGGGTAGCTACTGCACAGCTGCAAGAGAATTGCAGAGTGTCTTTTGGTTTATCACACCAAGGAGATTTTCCTTCCAAATTTCTCCCAACAAAGCATCTCTGGAAATATGGCAGAGTAGTTAATTTAAAAATAAAATAAAATAGATATTCAGGATATCAGGGCATTTATCACAAAAATTATGGAGAGGAGGGGAGGAAAGTCTTTTAAAATGAACAGCCCTGCCAAGTTTTGTCCCCAAACTAAATTTCAAAACTTAACATGGAGGCAAAACCGATCGATATTACCAGTTGGAAAGGTGCAAAGCTGCAATCTACAAAGAAAGTCTACGTATTCCACTGCTAACCACCTTGGCAACTCTATTCTCACTACCATATGAAAGTCCCTCCATGTTCATATTCTACCACATTATCCCTGCTTGGGATTACCTGGAATCTCTTGGTTCAGTGCAAGAGATTGTACTGGAGGAAGTGTTGGCACAAACCTGTCAATGTCAGCTTCTGGGAGCAGATCATAGCAGCCCTCAGTGTAGTCATTTTGCAAGCTCTGGCGGTCTGGGAAGTAGTCCGTGGTCAGTGGAAGGCATGCGGGAGTAGTGAGAGATTTCCAGTCCACCCCAACTGTACAACAGAAGCCTGGCACTACGGGGGGAGCAGACAGTGTCAGAACTGCCTCGTTGCATCATGGGGAGAAGAAAATGGGGGCATGTGCGGACACACATGAAAAATTAAGGGCAGGGAGGGAGAAGGAGGATGTGTGAAGAGAGGAAAGTAAAATAAATATGTGAAAGATATGAAAGTCACCAGGGAGGGGGTGGATGGGGAGGGAAGGAAGGCAAGTAAGAGAGAAAAAGGGGAGGGAGAGAAAGACAGTTTGTTAAACAATGCAGTGCACATGCTAATTCAATCCCATCATGCAAATGGGATTCAAAGTTAATACCTTAAAATTATCTGTTGATTGTAAGCTAGAGCTGAAATATAGTTGCTGTGCTGCTGAGGTTACTGCAGATCAGGTGCAATTTCATATTATTAAACATATAAAGAAAAAAAATCAACATTCCAAGTCTGGACAAGCAAATCAGACCAGCTCCTCCTCCTAGTTGATTGTAGAGGAGAGGTTGGAGAGGGAAAGAATGAAAGCCTGTTTCTGGGATAGGTAGCATACAACAGCCAAAAAGAGAACATTTCTACAGTTATAAAAATAGAAGACAGCCAGAAGAATGGGAACAAAGGGGAAAAAATAGTATCTTGTAATCTGCTTTACCCCCTCCCTCCTAAATTTAGGCTATTAGTGTAAGAGTCTAGCGATCTCAACACACAGATAATTCAACATCAAACAATCTACTGTCAGCCAACTGTCAAGGGGGTACCTGAGTGAACTTGCCCTACAAGCTCTGGGTGACTGCAGTTAAACAAATCATTGTTGCAGAGATCTCACGGATAAAGTTGTTTCATTTTACCGTGAACATTTTAACATTAACAAGGGGGAAATTTGTGTCAGTTCCGTGCAACAATGACAGACAGCTGCACAAAATGTTCTCTGAAGCAGAGCCATGCCCTCGCTCTTGTAAGAGATGGAGGCATGTATGTATCTTGTACATAAACTGTTGCCTTCCTTCTGTTTTCATTAGATTGTCCTGGTGGCACCACACAGAACCTTTAAGGTTCAGAGGCAGATTAGAAGAGTCCAGCAGCCTCTTCAGCACTTGATGTAAAAATTATGTGCAGAGAATGAATTCAAGAAATGATGACGCTGATAGAATGAATTCTTAGGCAGGAACAAGTAAAGCCACAATATATTAGGGCTCAATGGAGAGCCACTGACAATCACAGGAAAGCAGAATGTAACCCTCACTGCTTCCATATACTCAGGCCATAACTAACCTACAGCTGCAGTGCTGTAGTTTAATATTGCATCAACAGAAGAGATTAGATTATGTACATAGATGGAACACTCTCTGAGAGGTGGCAGTTAACATAACACAAGAATTCTTCCATCATCCTAACTATGGCACTCAGATATGAAATTTTTCATAGCCCTTAGCAACACAGCCACAACTAGTCTAATTTTTTAATGCATAGATCAGGCCTCACTGGATTCCCAAGTCTTTGCTCACCAACCCTGGAGCCTCTCTATGTGCACACACTCCATCCCTCACCTACACAGGCCTTCTACCCAGCCCTCCCTTCCCGCTTACTCGGATCCAGAGAGGTGGAAACAGCATCTTCCAATGAATCTTTGTTCTGGGTTTTTAAAATCATCCCTGCGAAAAGCAGACACGTATTTTATTACAAGTGATCATTTATGAACATTCATTCCTCTTCCTTCCAAGAGAAATTCAGACAAAAACCGGAAAAGCTCGGTGTAATTGTCTAACACATCTCCCCAATCTCCAGATAGTCAGGGCACTGCAGAACATAAAACGTATAAATAAAGCAAACACCTTTAAATTCAAACTAAATCCAGATAAAGTGGTTCAGTACTAACAAGGATACCATGGTGATGGGCACCTTTATAAATGCTTGCTATAGAAAATAATTGAGAGTTACTCAATTATTTAATCTTGCTAATCTCTAGATTTCACCCTGAAAGGCTAACCCATTCTTTCCTAATTTTGGCACTTTTTTGAACATGCGGGATGTTTTGGATCAGATTTTTCCTTCTTAGTTAAGGAAAAAAGTGAGAAGAGCTAATACATACATAATGTATAGAGGAAAACGAGTGTTAAAGTTAGTAACAATTTAAAAGTATTTATATAGCAAAGGAGGAAAATAAGATGTCCAATAACAGAATATATGATGGGGAATTTCAAGATAGTGCTGATGTTTTAGACACAGATTAGCACTACTGATTGCTTTCTGGGGGGGGGGGGGAAGCTGGCTCTTTGGATTCAGCCAGTATCGCTAGAGACCTGCATGGGTTAAAACAAACAAACAAAAAAGGTATTGGCATCTGTATCTGTGGAAGAGTGCATGGATATCAGCACTGACGTCCATGGATGTGGATATCCATGTACATAAAGAACCCAGATTTGCAGGGCTCTAAATATAGCTCTATCTAGCTGCCTAGGCACTTACTGAGCTGGAAATCTGGAAAGTGATAACCCTCTAAGAATTATTGCAATAGAGTATCTCTGTAAAAACAAACCATGGCTAAAATACTTTTCAGGGGAAATATTTGTGGATATCAGAAGAAACCAAGTTCCTGAAAATACGACCGTTCATTCATTATTTTTCAACTTGTCAACTGTACTTGTCTACACTATTTTAACAAAAAAGGGGAGGGGGTAGGAGGAAGGGAAGAGAACATGCCCAAGATCAAGAGGGAAAAATTATAACTGTTGTGGGCATTTTCAGACTGAGTCACATTTTCCTCTCCATTGTGCCAGATTTGATCAAAACTAGTATTGAGTTAAACCTGGTTACTACTGATTTATGCCAATGCAACTGTCTGCAGAATTTGACACCTTTGTGTTTAACTATAGTGCTACTGAGATTAACTCAACTCAGAGTTCAGGTAGCGTGGAGAACGCATACTAGGCACTGGTTCTAAATATTTGACAGGGGCTGATTTTCAAAGTTGGAGCCTGCCATTTTAGCCAATGAGTGAAAATGCAAGAAAAAAAACAGATGTCTTGTACATTATATAGCAATTTACTTTAACAACAGATGGGTTTTTGATTCTACGATGATGCTAGGAAATCAGAAAAGGATGCAAGGACAAGTTGCCAATACTCTTGCGTCAAACCCATTAATGACAGTCGGCCATCCAGTTAGGAAAATGCAATAAGACTTGTTTTCTCTAAACTGCCATTGCTGGACAATACAAATAACATGCTGACTGCCAATATAAACAGTAGGTGTAATGTTTTTTATTAAAGAGGCATATGTTGCAAAACCTGGGTGAACTATTCTGTAATCAATAGAAAGAAGCCCTGATATGATTAACTGAAAAAAAAATCATGGTTGGAAAGATCAATTCTAAATCATAGATGATTCATGCAATAGGAAAGGGAAGAACAGGCTATGTGAGTCATAGCCATTCAGTAGTGGCTTCAGCTTATTAGAGAGTACAGTTACGAAGAGATGCTAATAGGGAATTTTAAGAAGAATGGTAGCTACAGACATAATTTTGCATAAGAATCACATGTAGAGGCCATTACAAACATGCTGAAGCTTCTAAAATCAAGATGGTTGAAAAAGGAAAACATTTTTATTGCTAGAAAGTAGACACACACGTGGCACAAATTATATACAAGTATATGAAGTGCAATTCAACAACTCCCAGAATAAAAATAAGAAATCAATTTGGAAGTAAAAAAAAAAAAAATAATAAAATAGTGTTAAAATGAAACTCACAGAAGGACATGAAGAGGAAACAACTTTACAGTGACTAGTTAACTGGTAATGATTTCCACACATTTATAGGTGCAAAAAGTGTTACTGGCAGTAAATTTGCTAGCAAATAATCTCAGCCACTGTAATGTGCTGGGGACGTGTGTGTAATAATTGCAAAAATCGTAACTATACATTGAAAGGTAAAAATTCAAAATGAATCTGAAATTAGGAGAGAGCAAAGGGAGTCTAAATATTCTGTTCAAAGTGTTGGAAAATTCTACTACTGATCATGTTTCATCTACATAGCAGATGTGTGTTTATGGCCTAGCTTTTCAAAGTATTGGTTACTGCAAAATAAATGCTTCATTTGGCAAATTTGTTTTACCGCCTTTAAAAGATTCAGAAGAACTTTTGAAATCTTCAGTAACAGAGGTCTCGGTAGAAGAAATGCACTCCTAATAATTTGCAATTTAGTGTTTAAAAGTCCATTCCTTAATTATAGATTTTTATCCAATTGTTCACACAGGCCCAAATCCAAAAAAAAGCAATTAATCACATTTAGTAATCTTACACACAAGGAGTGCCATGCTTAAAGTTAGGAATCTGTGTAGCTGTTTTGTTGGCTCCAGGCCATAAAGGATCTGCAACCCAGCACCTACTATTCAAAATGCAAAACCCTATTTGCAACTTATCTCAAAGGCTGTAGCTCACTACTAATTACCAGAGACTTTATTCTGAGAATTATTAGAAAGAGGGAATCATTTCAAATGAGAAACTCCTACTAAAATACATATTCAGATGCATTTTACTTTATCACAAGGAGAACACCCAACATAGTACTGCTCAATAAAGCACACAATGAAACAGAAATTTTTGTTTCCCTCCTCCACCATGTCCGGACACCAGGGCTTTTATACATTCAATGGAACAGATTGCCTTACTTTCAATGGAACTCTGTAAGAGCTTATTTGTTAAGCACAAATAAAAAAAATGGATTTTTTTAATACCAGGAAGTGCAAAAAATATAACCAGAGGAGTGGAAACAAAATAATAGAAGGGGATAGGAACATAAATGGCTCAATGTACAGTTGTATATTACTTTAGAGCTATTAAAGAGCTGTACTCTGTAGCTCTTGGTTCCAGGCTATTATTTTGCCACTGCTATCTGCTTACATGGCTTCCTCCTATAGATTCATATCCCCAGTCTTTTCGTACTTCTACCTAAAATCCCCAAGCCTGCTCTGTTGACTGGTACCTTATTACCTGAACCATTACTGCTGACCAAGTTGCTTGTAAACTCATCCATTCCACTGAAATTCAGGAAGGAGATGCTGTCACCTGGATGACGAGAAGTGATGTGCCTGGAGAGAACAAAATGCTGGCAGAATGAGAGAGAGTATTGTTTCTTGGTAATGAATCAGAGCTGGGTCTACTCGTTTAAATCAAAACTCTGATGCTATAACAACCTGGAGTCTAAGATCAGCTGTTGGTGAAATCAATGCTCCATTCAAACACACAGGGATCAGGACTGACCTTGGAGGGATCTTAGGAGATTCTGGACCAATGCAAAAATTGGTCAATACAATTTGGTACCTGATCTCTAGTAGCGACCAGTACTGTATTCTCACAGAATGATGGATTTCACAGATGACAAACTACCTAATGCATCCACTGGACAACAGACAGCTAAAAAGGATGAAGAAGATTCCCATGGAATGCACAGGCCCAACTTTAAAAAAAATGGAATTTCCAAGCACACTCAAATCTATCATAGACCTATTCATGTTCAATAAGGAGGAACCAACTGAGAATGTGAAAGTCGGAAAGCATGAGCTTAGTAATAATAATTTAACATATAAAAGGAGAGGCTTTTTATGAAGTATCATGCAGTGTGTATAGATTTCTTTTTTAAAAAGCAAAATTTGGGAACTAAAACTTGGTGAGCATTGTATAATGAGAGCGAACATTCAAATTCACCATGAGTGGGAGAAGAGGAGAGAATTTAAAAGACATCATTAGTCAAAGGTGAGACTAAAACTTGTTTGGAAAAGAAAACTGCAAGGAAAAGGGACCAGTGTGACTTTCTGAAAAACTGCTTAAAATTGGAAAGTGAAAAACCCCTGTACTAGAAATAGAAAAAGGAGAGGAAACCAAAAAAGGAGGAGAGAGTACATCACAGTTAGGGCTTGAAATGATGTGACGGAGCAGCAAAATGTAAAAGTTAATGTCAGACGAGATGAAGGGGGAACAATAAGGACTTTAACAAAGACATAAGAGAAACTAATTCTTAGAAGGAAAAAGACCCATTCAAGTTAGTGATTGAGGAAAGAGATTACGTTAGAGACAATTTTGAAGTATATTAACCATTAAAAAAATGTAACAAGAAAAAAAATGAGAAACGCGAATACAGAAAATAAAGATCTTGTTAGCAGATGTAGATAAAAAGTGAGTAAGGATATAGGTTGGTGTGAGGAGTGCAACTGTGAAGCTCAGCAGACAAACCCATCACTAAACCTAGACTAGCTTCCATTCTATGCATAGTAAATACTGAATGATTTACTGCAGATTGCCCCCAGTTGTGAGCAGAACATGCTGATTCTGCAGGTCTGTATAAAATTCCCAATATACAGTACAGTAGTTTGGTGCATTGAATTAGGTGTGTAGGTAAACAGAAAAGCTTTAAGAATAGGTAGCCATTTTTTCTGGGGACTGTCAACTGCTACCCAGGTAACTACAGGCAGTCCCCAGGTTACGTACAAGATAGGGACTGTAGGTTTGTTCTTAAGTTGAATTTGTATGTAAGTCGGAACTGGTACATATTGTAGGGGAAACTCTAGCCAAACATTTCTCCAGAGCTCAGTTTTATTCTCCCACACCTCACTTCCCTCAGTCCTTTATTCTCAAGCTGAGGTGTCTGCTGAGAAAAGCCGCTCCGTGTCTCCCTGGTCTGCTGGGGAAGGGGCGCTAGCTTCGCGTTTCCCTGGTCTGCTGGGGGGAAGCAGCTAGTGCGGGGTTGCCTCACCCCGTTTGTAAGTAGGGATCTGATGTAAGTCGGATCCATGTAACCCGGGGACTGCCTGTAGTTAACCAATAAGTGACTGCTTATCAGTTAATGGTCCCCGTTAACTGCATCCCCTGCTCCCCCACATGCTCTGCATTCAAAACTCAGACTGGCAGGACAGCTGAGTCCAAGCCCACGGGTCTGAGAAATTTTAAATGAAGAGCGCAGGGAAGCCACCTACCACCCTGTGCTGCTGCCTCTGTATCAGTTCTGGTACCCTGCAGCCAGAGGCTGCTGCCTCTGATACATATTTCCCTGTCCTGTCAAACATGGCTTTATTTCTCACCAACTCTCAGAAGTGGGGGACAAAAAACAGGTCAGTAGACAAAATCCTTCTCTGTGCTTGAAATATACTTTTCTGGAATGGCAAGTTATAGCTCTCGAGACAGGGACTGCTTCCCTGCACCAAGAAGTAAGGCAGTTAACGAAGGGTTGGGGCATCTACTGTGGCAATTTCCAGGATGAGACCAAGGCAATATGCTGGGTGATTATGGGTCTCAGACATTCAGCAAGAAGGAACCTAAATACGTGGGGAAATACGTCTTATTTCATGCTTGCTCTTATGCCATAATTTTTGTCAGGCATAAGGCCCTATGTACACAGCACTGATACTGCAAAATATGCATCTCCTGAATCTCTGGGGGGGTTTTATCCAATGTGTCCAGCCCTACACACATTTACTTTTAACACAGAGCAATTCCTTTACTTGGGCGATGGCCTTACCTGCCAGTTGCCTCATGGTAGGCTAGCTCCAGCAGCTCCGCGGAGGAGTGTGTCAGATCCTGCTGCCCACTGCCCTGCATTTCTGCCATGTTCTGACGAGTTTGGTGGTGTATCTGGATTGCTTCCCCTGATGGACCTATGCAAATATATATTTAACACTTTCACCCAAAACTTTTTTGCTTTATTTTGCCCCAATCGGTCCCCAACTTCTTCTGTCTACAGCAGAAGCACAGCTAAGTGGAGGATTAAAATGGCCCTGCGGAATGCTGTCCTCTCAATCTACAGGAGGTAGAAAATATTCAGTATTTTATTTGCTTTCTAAAACATGTGGACACACTTTTTGGATGATCTTTTTGCTTGACTCAGGGCAAAGCATAGCGTAGTTCAGAATTTGTATCCCAAACCTGGAACACAAAGGTGTACACTTCATAACAATTAACTTGTTGAGATCAGTTGTAGACTCTCCAGAATCTCCTGTCTAGCAAACGCCACCAACACTTCACATCTGCTGCAGACAATAAAAAAGGAGAACTCTGGGCAACCATATCCACCATCTTCCATAAACTTGCGCCATGGTATCCAAGCACTGAGGACACCAGAAGAGGACAACATTCCCAAGAGACAACAGAGCAACGAGTTGTGTCAGCTTTTGGCTCAGTCCTCACTGTGGTGCGTTCTCTCTCAGGAAACCAGAAGTTACCTTTGGCAGGTAGTTTGGAGCAGTGCCCTTCCCATGCTAACGCTCAAAGTGCCCAGGAAAGGAATGAGTGACAAAAAAACCCAAAAACAACCTCCCTGTAACATAGACTCACCCACAGGAAAAGTGTGCATCCAGCGCCTCCTATTAGATGTGAGTTTCATGGGCATACGGGATGGTGCAAAGGGATTTATTAGTGCCCGCTGTGGTGTATACCCCCCAGGACGAATGTGCAGCATGGATTCTGCACTGCCTACATGGAACCTCCCTGGTGCGCTGGAGTCTCGCTGCTGTGTCTCTAGCATGTTCTCAAGGACATCTGCAAAATATAATTTTCAATTAACATAAGACCAAAAACAAGGGCCATGTGAAGAGTGTGCACTAGTTAGTACAATAAGGGCCCCTAGGACAAGTGGGAATCTGTTGAGGGAGGCTGGAGGAGGAAGGTGGCACTAATCTAGAAAGTACACCAGACAAGACTGAACTAGGAGGTTCTGCCTTTAAAATAGAAATGGAAGAGCTAACAGAGTACCTCATGGGCATAGCTTTAGCATAAAATGGGAAGGGGAAGGAGACGGAGAAACTTATGACACACACACGGGCTATATCACAGAACTGTTAAGAAACCAATAATAGTAGCTAGCTCTTAACATTTTTCATCTCTAGATGCTAAAGTTCATTACAAAAGATAAATAGTATCATCTCCAGTTCTCAGTGGAGAAACAGACTCACTGTGGAAGTGACTTGCCTACAATCACATTTGGTCTAGGGTAGAAATCAGAATAAAAACCAAGTCTTCTCCCTCCCTCCCCTCCCCCTCGTCCTCTAATGTCCAGTCCCCCAGATGGTCTCCTTAAAAGTAAAGGAATACCTGGTCTACTAGCATTTTTATTTACACATTTGCTTGATATAAGGAAAGTACTGGAGTATTTAATCAGCAAAAGTGTTAGTCAGTTTTAATAGGATAGTAGGCAGTTACAGGCCAGCATGTCTGACTCCTATCACAGAGCAGATACTGGAGAGAAATGAAATGGCAAGACCTCAGTGAAAAGGAAAGCGTAAACAGCCTTCATTAAGAAGAGACAGAGTTAAAAAAATCTGACTGATTTCTTCTAAAGAGCACTGAAAGTACTGGACAAGGGCGCAAGAGGATGCAGTTTACCTTGTTTTCAGTAGGGCCTAGAAGAAGGCACCACATGCTATCAGTGGACAGGAGTAATAAAAAGGACAGGCCCCAGTGCTAACATAGCAAAACAGCTCTGTTAGCTGGCAGGAGGAAGGATCCAGAAAGTCAGTTATGACAGTAAATCCTCATGGAGCGGAGTTATAAATGGGGTCCCACAGGACTCACTGCTGAAAGCAAATTCTGCTACATAGATCAGTAAGTGGCTTGAAAAATGGAGCATGAGTTGCACATGTTCATATTGCAGATGATCCAAAACCAGAAGGGGACCAAGACGACCATGATTTTCCGCAAATGCTTTTAACGGAAAAGTTTTTTGATAAAAGCATTTGTGGAAAAGTGCGTCTAGATTGGCACGGACGCTTTTCCGCAAAAGCACTTTTTGCGGAAAAGCGTCGTGTCAATCTAGACGCACTTTTCCGCAAAAAAGCACCGATGGCCATTTTTGCGATCGGGGCTTTTTTGCGCAAAACAAATCTGAGCTGTCTACACTGGCCTTTTTGTGCAAAATCTTTAAGCAAAAGGGACTTTTGCCGAAACGGAAGCAGCATAGTATTTCTGCAAGAAGCACTTCTGCAAGAAGTAGGAAGTCAGTGTTCTTGCAGAAATTCAAGCGGTCAGTGTAAATAGCTGGCAAGTTTTTCCGCAAAAGCAACTGATTTTGCGGAAAAGCTTGCCAGTCTAGACACAGCCTAGATGTATTAACAGATGTTAATAGAGAAGGGAAATGGGTAACTCAGGATCAATGCCTATATATGGTAAGCGGTAAGAACACAAACCGGGAACTGGAGATGCATAACAAGGAGAGACGGCTCCGAACTAGGAGCACAGAGGTGTGCAAAAAGCTGCCACATGAATGCTGAAGTGAAACTTGCCCCCTCTGTGCAGCTTTGGAAGAGACTGACATGAACTCAGGACCTCCCCCTCGCTAGCCCCCAATCAACGAGTACAGCTCCATTCGTGCCTCAGTCTGACCTCGGGTGCTGGTGTAGCCCAAAGAGCTGCTGACTTCATACTGATGCAAATGAGGCCGTGGGATCATCAGGATGTTGGAGATCTTCCCCAGGGAGCTGTCATCGGAAGCCTGGCTCCTCACCTCCTCTGGGAGCAGGATGCGGCTCTGCAGGGAAGGGCTGGATGACACATCATAAGAGCTCGAGCTCTTTCTGGTGCGGCTCTCTCTCTCTCTTGCAGACCTACTAAGGGACAGACAGGTTCAGTATCACTCAAGTGAAATCCCATTTCCTGGGGAAATTAAGAGGGTCCAACAACTCCACACTCATGCCCACTGATGTGGGGGGGGGGGCACAAATGCCTGGGAACCCAGTGATTCTGAAGAGCTGGGAGCTCCTGGCTGCCGCTGCAGCTACAGAGGTGGAAGCTGGAGCTCTGGTCCCTTTAAATCGCTAACAATACTTCGGTGCATACTCCAGGCTCTCTGGCATGCTCTAGGCAACCCTGAGGGCTGCCTGGGGGAAATGAGTACCAGCCCCCACCCCTTCTGGGGGCACAGAGCAGGGCCCCTCCTGCCTTTCCCAGGGGCCTGGCAAGACTATCTGCCCCTTCGTGCCCACTTATTCAGGAACCTGTAGACCAATAACTGAAGACAGCCTCTGTGGTACAGGGAAAGTGTGTGCATCTTTGACTACATAAGTGAAATGGCGTATTTGCCTTCCCTAGCTAGCATATTAAATAGTTGTGCTACAGCACAGGATACTAAAGACTATAGGGATCTCCTAGGCAGGCAACAGTGCTGCAAAGGAAGCACACTCAGCACCTCCCACAATTCTGCAGCTAAGGAAATGATGGGATCTGGAAGGAACCAAGGCCCCAGCCTTACACATCTTGGAGTTCTAGAGTTCCCTTAAAACAATAAACGTCCTTAAAATGTACTGGCATCATTCCAAGCTGAGCTCCATCCACTCATGACATGAGTGAATCAATCCACATATGAAGGTTTTTGCATACGCAGTGTCTCTAGACAGATACAATGCCCTCTAAGCCCCGGAGGGAAGATATAGAACTGATGACAGGCTAAAGTAGCCCCCTTCAGGCCCATCTCCATGAAACTGCACCGGGAACTTGGGGAGATTGAATGTATTTAGCCAAAACAAAAGCATTTGGCCAGGACATCAGGATGAAGACCCTACTCAGAAGAAATGCAATGGAATTCCCAGTGATCTCATGCCATGAGCTCTATTTCAATTCATTTCCAGAAATTAACACTTTCAGTTGTCAAGAGATTCTATACTCCCTACCCACCCTGTCTGGTATCAAATGAGAGGACAGAGCATCCGTCTCTGAACGACCATTTCTACTTCTAGCAGCTCCAGTGTGTTCTTCAAAACTATGAAACCAACCCCCTATTTAGCTTGCAAAATCTGAAAGGAGCACAGGGAAAGAAGATACAGCTGCGATAGCATTTTATACATTGGGAAATGCACTAAAATGGTGAAGACGAACCAGAATCAGTTTGCTCAAAAGCTTCCTACCTGAAAGTAGTACATCGCTGGGCTCGGGAAGGGCCAGGCAGTCTGAACACTTGGGCATCATAGCCATCATAATCCACTTGAATGGGAAGCGCGTTCTCAGCCTCTTTAGGAGTCCCCAATGCTGGACACAGAACATAAATACTGGAGTCTCATTTATAATTACTGATTAAGCGCCAAGATTGCTGGACAAGTGAGATGCAGCCAGCTATCAATTCAGAGATAAGGAACTGTCCCAAATGATGCAGTAAGGAGCTGCATATAAAAAAGTTTTATGAACCAAACAACTGTAACAGATCCATTAGTTCAACTGGGAAAGAAATTGTCTAGGAACCTTAATTTTAGACCCACTATTCACTCCTTCCTTACAAATAGGGAATGACTGAATGCATGAAATGTTGTGACCATCTCTAATCTGGAAGTGCAAGCATGAGAAATGACCTCATGTAGGAGGACAAAATAATTCCTCCTTCTGTTCACACGCACACCCTGGAAAATGGTGGTAACTCAGGATGAAAATCCTGGGATTAGTAATTTGGCATAGATGGCATGCTGGCAATGCCAGTACCACGACCTCAAGCAAGGCAGTTAAGGCCCATCCTTCACATGAGCTTGGCCCATACACCAACTTGATACCATCTCCTCCGGCCGTGAACAAGTAGTAAGGGCTAAGAACCTACCCCATTGATCATGTGCCGTGAAGTCAACTTAGATACCAATACCAGCACCCCAGACTACCCAAGTCTTGTTTTGCTGTCCCCTTTCACACTTATCTCCTTTTCAATCCCATCAATAGTGATTTTGTTCTAGTGTCATTGCCATGTGAGCCATTTATATCAACTGGATCGTTCCACGACTGAATTACTCACAGGGGTCTCGACTGTTTTTCACTTTCTCTGTCAGCAACTGGAGGAGCACGCATAGGAAAGGTGATAAAGAAAACAGAACAGGTCAGCATGTTCTAAGGATATTGGACTCCAGAGTGACTGTGTGTCAGACTTAATACTTGTTCTCAAACTGCAGGGTTCACTTTGCTAACTCAAATCAAGCAGTCATACCTAGTCACAACCCCCAAAGATATTGTCTATTCCTCCCTTGTCTCTTTTCCCTCATATTTTCCCATGACAAAAGGGGGCTTTCTAATAAGTCACATTAGCCAGAACAATTCACTTTTAAATTCTATGGACTACCCTTCAGCCCTATACTGGGAAGTGCAAATCTTCAAAACTAGCCCCACAATCGCATCTATCAAACCAAGGTTACATCTATACAGCAAAGGTGTAACTGCAGTGTGGAAACCGATCTGGGTAAAAGTAGCAGCAAGGATATTGCAATAAGGGCTTCCACAAAGGATAGCTGGCAACATACAGGCCTGCTGGGGACTCTGGGTACATACTTGGGTTGCTGGCCTATTCTGGGTTTCAGGATACTATGTTTACACTGCTAAATAAAAGTTGGCCTGTGTGTGGCCTACACCATGCTACTATTACACCTTAATTTGCAGAGCAGATATACATCCAAGAGTCACAGCTTTGAATGCAATAGCTAGCACAGACATTAGTCAGTCACCACTGAGAGCTAGAAGGGGGCTCTGATGCCTGTCACCAAAAGAATTGTAAGTATTTTTGTATGATATGAAAGTAGGCTTTCCTTTAGGTCTCAAATTGTGAATTAATACGGACTGGGGGTGCTTTGGAAAAGATAAGGACTGCTGAGGTTTCGTGCTCAAAGGAGACACCAGTTTGTGCAGGACGCACAAAGAGATCCCCAGCAGCGAACCTACCTTCCTTCCTGCCAGCTTAATCCGTGGCGTGAAGCTGTTACAGAGGAGCTGGCTTTTGGAGGTGTAGAAACTGGAAAGCAAAAGCCAAAAGCTTAACTTTTAGGAAAGGGACATTTTAAATAAAAACATTTGAGTAATTGCTTAGTCACTGGCCTCTACAGACCAAGGGAAGAATTTTGAAAGAGGCTCTTTCTGGAAGAGATGGAGACATTGGGAAAAATTCTGGTAGATGGTTACAAAGGCAGCACTTGAGTTCAAGAAGAACTCCATAAAGGCCCCACTTCAGACTCTCAATTGCAACTTAACACAGAGTTACTTCAATAACTGAACTCTTTACCTTCATCTTTTCCCAGAAAACTGTCCATTTCCATGACCTTTTGCGAGGTGTGATGCTAGAAGCTATTTATGACTCTCTCCCTAATCTACTCATCACTAGTGATCTCACCGTAACGCTTATAAACTGCTTCCCACTCAAGTCTCTCTCATCTGAATCTGGTTGCAATATGTATCTTGCAGTAAGAAATATTTCATATGAGAAGTTCCAGGGATTCTGGAACAATTTTTATAGTGAACGTACTGAGAGCCAATGAACCAAACTATAAAAGCCTATATACAACAGAAGCCACTTCAAGACAGGAGGTACATCAGTAACCCCAGCAATCATAGTTTCAGCACCTATACCAGAGAAAGATGACCAGAAGATCAATTTACTTGCAGAACATAAGCAAGCTGTGTGAGTGGTTACTGGTCTTTGTTGTATGGCTTGGTGTCCTGACATGAAAAAGAAAACTCTCTTACACTAGCAGCAGCTATATGGATATTGTTGAAGGTGTGCCGGAGTATGTGTAGGGAGAAGGGAGTATTCAACCTCTGGCCTGGCCTCTTAAGTATTAAGAGAATATTCTCTTTTAATAAGAGTTCAGAGTACTTAAAATTCTTGAAACAATGGACTAAACCCAGACCATGCCTTGCGGGAGAGCACATGATATTATAGGCGTTAGTGTTCCACCAGAATCCTGTATCTGCTCCAATCTTGAGCCACTTCGCCCCTATTTTCCTTATCTATATCTGCTTAGTCAGGATTTACTGCTGAGTTTGTTGAAGCAACATGACTAGTCTATTCTGATTTGTTTAATTCCCTGTTTGCGCCTAAGCAAACTTAGAAGGCAGAAGTGAGTTATTCAGATGTGGAGCCTCAGAGTACAATTCCCTCCTTTACACATTGCTCTGCAACTTTTGAATTGTTGGATGTATGCACTTTGCTGTGTCTGTGCTTTGCAAGCTTAGCAGGAGTAACTGACAACACAGAATGAAGAGCTCAGCAGTTCACTGGAAAAGAAAACGTAGCATGAAAGCTCAGTACAGTAAAATTCCGATGGTCCGGCACCTGTTGGTCTGGCACTCCTGATGGTCCGGCACCATCAGGAACCCGGAAGTGCTCCGGGCAGCCGGACCATTGGAGCTGCTCTGCCCCCAGCTTCCCAGATTCAGCCGCTGCTAAAACTGACCAGCAGCTGAATCGGGGAATCCGGGGCAGAGCAGCTGGAGTGCTGCCAGGTAGGTCCCGTAGCGCTGCCCCTCCGGGCTGCGGGATCAACCTGGCAGCACCGCAGCTGTCCCCGATTCAGCCGCTGTTGAAACTGACCAGCGGCTGACTCCGGGAAGCCCAGGGCAGAGCAACTCTGCCTCGGGCTTCCTGGAGTCAGTCGCTGATCAGTATCAGCAGCGGCTGACTTGGGGACACTTGGGGTAGAGCAGCTGGGGTGCTGCCGGGTTGGTCCAGTAGTGCCGAGGAGTGGCGCTGCGGGACCAACCCGGCAGCACCCCAGCTGTTCTGCCCCAGGCGTCCCCAGGAGCAGCTGGGGTGCTGCCAGGTAGGTCTCGCCGCGCCAAGGGTCAGCGCTATTGGACCAACCGCTAGCACTCCAGCTGCTCTGCTGCAGGCGTCCCAGATTCAGCCACTGCTGAAACTGACCAGCAGCGGCTGAATCAGGGACGCCTGAGGCAGAGCCAGACTATCGGAAGGGGGGGCTACGAGGGGTCTGAAGTGGTAGCCCCCCCTTTCGATAGTCCGGCAAATCTGATAATCCGGCACCCCCTGGGTCCTAAAGGTGCCAGATTATCGGAAGTTTACTGTATTAGCTAATTCTTACCCAGATCCTCAATACCACACCTACCTATGATTTATCCAGTGTGGAATATTGTAGTCATCTAAGCGAGAATCCCCAGGACCACTGCGATTGTGCAGCTAAGAGACAAGAGAGTTCACAGGTGCAATAATTACTCTGAGATTTGTCCAACAAATCACGTAAGCAGCTCATAACAAATCACATTTCAGAGGAGCCAAGATTCTGTTACCTTGAAGAGCGGTACAGCATGCAGTGGTTGCTCCCCCATGCATACTAAATCTACACCAATCCCTGAAAACAAAGAAACAGGAGGGTTTAGCTACATGATATCCAGAACTGTTGCTATTGGCCTAACCCAAACAGTTCACAAGTCTAGTTAAAGTTATATAAATCTGCTGTATTTGAACTAAATTTTTAAACCTGATTACAATAAACTGCTGATGATCCCATGCTTTCTTCACATTAACCACTACCAAGCAGAACTTGCCTTTTTTGTAAGCAGGCTGCTTTTTCTAGTCTGCATTTACTTCCATGACAGTGATCTACAATGCCAAAAGTTATGGAAGCAGAGGTGCAGCCAAGTGTTGTTACTGCTGTGGTTTATACATACAGAACCAGGCAGAGAGATGGGAAGAGTTTCCTCTAGATTAGGAGTGGGCAATAATTTTTGGACACTCCAACAATTCAGAAAGTGGTCAAGGGCCGTACTTTCCTATGGAGAAAGCCTGTGATGGAGGTTGGGTACAGAGGGGAGTTTGGGTGAAGGAGAAGGTTGGGGTGCAAGATCTGGGAGGAGATTGAGAGATGGAGGTGGAGTGATGGTGGTGGGGGGCACAGGATCTGGGAGGGGTTTGTGACATGGAGGTGGAGTGGTGGAGGGGGCGCAGGATCTGGGAGGGGTTTGTGACAGAGGTGGAGTGGTGGTGGGGGGGCGCGCAGGATCTGGGAGGGGATTGTGACCTGGGGCAGAAGAGCATGCAGGGATTTGAGTTGTGACCAGGAGTAGGGGATTGGGGTGCAAAGTCTGGAAGGGGCAATGGGTTCAGGAGCAGAGATGCAGAGGGTTTGAGTTGCATGGGGTAGGGATCCAGAAGGGAGTCTGACGGAGGGGGGAATGGAGGGCTGGGCTGCTACAGGCAGGTTCTGGCCAAGAGATATTTACCTGGGCGGCTCCCAGGGAGTAGCCCAGCTGAATCCTCATCTGGGGTTCCTGCTCTCCGTGCCCCTGTGCTGGCTGCAAGGGCCATGTGAGCTGAGTCTAAACGCTGGGAGTCTGGGGAAAGGGGTACTTTGCACACTGCCTGTCTTGCAAATAGGCAGCTCCCATTGGTCAGAAATCAGACGATGGGAGCTGGTGAGGGCAGCACACAAAGCCTCTTCCATCCCTCCAGGCTCGCAATGTTCAGAGAGCTGCTCTGAGTGTATAGCTGGGATGGAGTAGAAAGGAGCCTGGCAGGAGACTCCCACAGGCCGGATTTTGCCCACCTCTGCCCCCTACACGAATGCATCTCATAAAATTGTCTTTCAAGGGAAAGTTCCTCATAGCCTGATTTTAAGAAGTGCCAAGCATTCTCCAATCCCAGAGAAGTTAACCGGCACAGCAAGTGCCCAGCACATTTAAAAATTTGCCCACTATTGCACTTAATACGGAAATAAGTGTTGCGTCTATTAACTGCCTTCAAGATGGACACATGGCCATTTAATGGTGGCTTTTGAAAAGCTAAGGAAGGCAATGGACCTGGGTGAAATTAAGCTGTCTGTGTACACTGAAGTTGTAAAAACATTGCCAGTTAGTTTAAAAAAAAAAAAAAACTATTTTACCATTGTCTATCATACGCTGTTTGGTCAGGATCATGAGGAGACGGTCCACTTCAAACACACCCACTCCAGGTGTGATAACCACAGACATCTGTCCAGTCCGGTCAAAATTGCGGTTTATATAATGCTTGTCAAACACTGAGATAAATCAGAATCAAGGAACAGACATATTTTAAAAGAAAGTTATGATAAAGATTTCATAAGTGCTCAAAAAAATGACTTATTACTGGTGGTACTAGAAAGGAATCTTCCTCAAACACAGGAGTACATCTAGTTAGTGCCTATAAAGCCCTGACCAATAATGTGTTCCCCCTGATTCTGAAAGGCATGGTGGACTGGCAGTAGAGATAGGAAGGAGGACAAAGGTGTATGTGTACATATACACGGGTGCCTTTCCTATCAGCTAGTGTTTGCTTTATTGTCACTTAGAAAAGATGTCAAAGGCAGTGAGCAACAGGATCAAATAATATGGTATGCCTCTCTACACAAAAATAAAGCCACTGCCTTATAGTTTCTGGAGATTCTGATGTATAGGAACCCCCAGATAAGTATTTTATTTTCCTTTGTCTCAATATGTAAGCTTTGCAGTTGGTTCCAAGAACCTGAACGGCCCAACTTCAAATGTGTCATCTTTAATACCAGTTCTCACTGACAGATACAGAGGAGTTACTGAATGAAGGAAGTTACAGCTGCCTTCCCCTCCCTGTTTTCACAGACAACAGCACTCCACAGAAGTTTATAGACTGTAAGGGTATGTCTAGACTACAAGCTTTTGTTGACAGAAATTTTGTTGACAAATACTGGCAACAAAGAGTGTCTAGACTACATCCAGTTCTGTCGATAAAGCAAGCCACTTTGTCAACATGGCAGTGTAGATGCAAAGGACAGTGTAGATGCAATAACTCCTTGTGTTGACAGAACTCTGTCGACAAAAGGTGTTATTCCTCGTAGAATGAGGTTTACAGCCATCGACAAAACTGCTGAGTTCTGTCGACATTATGTTGATAGAACTCAGAGACAGTATAGACACAGGTATAGTTTTGTCGACAAAAGTCCCCTTTTGTCAACAAAACTCTGTAGTCTAGACACACCCTAGATTTCTAAGATCCTGCCTCTTTATGTATTGCACCAATTTATTCTTCACTACTCACCATTAAATGAAAGATTTATGGCCTCCAGGTAGTTCCCTTGTGCTGAGGTAGAATTATATCCTTGGGGAAAGCCATCTGGACAAGAGATTAAAAGAAAAACAATTAATATATGCAGACAAATGGACATTTCCTCTGCTTTGGAGTTATTCTATGCCTCTCCCCTATGCAAAATCAGAATGTCTGATTCCTAAGTCATGTCAGACAAATGCACAGGAAACAGGGAGGCAACAAGAATGCCATTTATGGCACAAGCATTGAAACAGGCAACCTCAATGTAGAGTATTGCTAGACCAAGAGCTAGAAGTTTTATAGGTAAGTTTCATTAAGAAAGAAAAAAGTCTATGGAAGATTTCCTACCTGCATGTTCCAGTCGCACTAGCACTGGGTACTGAATAAAAAGTTTTTTAATGGTCACAAGCAATGACGTCCACTCTTCTCGCCTCTCATTCTGAACTACAACCCTGAAAGACACACAATTTGTGAAGCGCACCGAAGGAAGGAGAACATAAGGCTTCTCAGATGAAGTTATGAAGAGAGAAAGAAGGATGTATAAACTACAGTTTAAGGAAATGAGTGCTAGAGACGAGAGTGAATACTTCTACTACTCTGTTTCCCAGATGAGATAGATACCATACATCTCTCTACTATGTTCATTAGTACCCATTCATACACACAATGTGCTAGATGCTGTACAAATATCAAGGCAGGCAAGGTCCCTGCCTTGAAGACCTTGCAGTCTGATGTCTCAAACAGATTTTACATGTAAGGCAGATTTTACATGTTCAATGCTTTATATGGTAAAGCATTATTTATTTTTTGAAGTAGGAACAGGCATTCTAGGCTAGACTAACTTTACCAGCTGGTGAAAGCTTCAATTACTCAAACGCTCAATTGGAAATACAATCAAAGTTTCTGTTCTAGCACGTCGCAAAGGGTTCATCTGTTCTTTGGCTATTCAAACAAGTGAAAATTCTCAAAGCAGCCAAGCCTTACATGAAATGCTACCATTAGCACTTATCCAGAGAAAACCTTGAAGCCTCCGAAGCTTGTCATCGATTTCTATAACTCAGTAGCAGTTTGTGGTGTACCATCCACTCAAAGATGATTCAGCCGATGCAAGTGTTCCAACAGGTATGAGATCGGGGGGGAGGGGGGGGGAGGGGAATTGGTCAGATTGCCAGGATTCAGAAAGAGACGTTCCTTCATTACACTAAGAACTTGCCATTGTGATTCATTCTAGCAGGAAGCGGGTTTCATTAACGAGAATTACATATGCATTAGGGATACAGGTTAACCAGTAAGCATTAGGTTTACTGGGTAACTAGTTGGACAGCCAGCTACGCCAGGCTCGGAGCTGCTCTAGCTACATCAGGACAGCAGGCAAGGCCACATTCACATCCAGCTGGTGGAACCCTAGCTCCAGCCATGCTGGAGCGGCCCAGGTGGGCTGGAAGGGCCCCCGCAACCCTGTGCCTGCCTGCCAACTGTATATTGGTTAAACAGCGCAATATTAACTACTTTAACTACTTCAATGGATATTTACATCCTTAACATACGTGGTGTTCAAAAATATCCCTTAAAAACCCAAAACCATCACAGAGGAAAACATACTTGTAGAAATCTTCATAAAATCTTCCCTCATGATCCTGGCGAATTGAGGCACGATGTATCTCAGGAAACTCATCTGAAATGGAGAGGGAAGCAAAGGTGAAGATGCCCCATTCAGAGATCTTACTACCTTTTTCAGTAAAGGGAAGTTAGAAAGTACATCTAATTGACCCAGAAAAATCAGGTTGCTAGGAAAATATTAAATTGTGTTTAAAAATGCCATCATAAGTGTCTTTCTACAAGAGGAATAAGTACTATGGAGACAATCTGCATATATGCCCTACATCCTCTCATATTAGGCTTTCCTCAGAAGATGCATGCAGGGACTGATCAAGCACCCATTGTGTTTGGCACAGGACTCCTGAGAACAGAAAGTGCTTCCTCCTAGCACAAGAAGGGCAGCTTTGCTCACCTTTTGACATATACTTGAGTTATGGTACAAGAAAATAAGGGTATTTGCAAGTTTACAGATACACTGAACCCATCTCGCTCCTACTTTCTAGAGCAGAACAAGGACTTAACAAATCCTAAAAACAGACTCAAAGTTGTGCAAGTTGTACACATGTAATATGAAAACACAGAGGAATATATAGATTAGGAATGTAAAACCCTGTTCAATTGCTTATCCAGTTAAAAGTATTATTTAATCAGTTTGCTAATGGTGAGGGGGAATGGGCGAGTTGCACCGGCCAGGATGCCGAAGAAGTCCCTGCCTGCAGCGAACCAGAGCGCCCACAGGCAGAGGGCATCCTGCAGGGCTGGAGTAGCCCCTTGCCTGCAGCGAATAGAGAGCTGCTCCCAGCCCACCCCCCAACCCCTGGCTATCCTTAACTGGTAAGCCTCACCCATTAAGGTATCCACTGCAACACATGCCTAATGAACTCTACAACACAGAACCCAATAATGGAGTTGGCACAAACTACTGTTAGCTAACACCAACCTCCAAGAGATGTGGGGCAGACTAAAAAGGCAAGAGTATGAGGGGTGGAGGAAAGAAGGAGGAGCAAGAGGAGAGGAAAAAAAAATATTCAATTGTTTCTTACCTACAGACTTTGTATCATAAAAAGTTCTAGAAAAAAGAACCACTGTCACTTCATGGCTGCAGTTTTTCTCCTGTGCAAGAAGAAAAGAAAAAAGGTTCTCCCTGAAATCACAAACTCATCAGTATGTAATTAATAGTGCACATACAGAAGAGAATAGGGAGCAGAGATTATCATGAACAAAAGAAGAAGAACAGACAGACATACCTGTAATCAACAATGTACACAGTATATAACACTGCTGTTTAAATTCTGTATATAGTACCAAGCTAGCAGTAGGTCATCAGAGGCATATTTCTCACCATTCTCTTAAACCCTACTTCTTACCTATGCAACAAACACATTAATGAACTAGAGAGCATCTTAATCAGATCTCCCAGTCTCCTTTGAGAAGGGAGATATGGGCCAGGTGAGGAATTACTGAGATATCCAAGTGAGAATATTCATATGGCAACTTCTCCCCTCATTCCCAATCTTAAAACAAAATAAACTTTCAAAAAAAACAAAGAGTTTCCAGTTGCTTAAAGTCTTACACAGCTCCAATGTTTACACAATGTTTTATAACACTGCAACAAAGAAGCATGGAGATAACTCGAAGGTACACACATCCCACCTTCTGGAAACCTGGCAATGTCAGTTACAATTTCCATGTATTTGACATGTTCAAGATTTAGAGCTCTGATTATTTAAATTTCTCCTTCCCCTCTAATTTGTTCATTTCACACTCACTCTCACCTTAAG
Source organism: Pelodiscus sinensis (assembly GCF_049634645.1). NCBI lineage: Eukaryota > Metazoa > Chordata > Testudines > Trionychidae > Pelodiscus > Pelodiscus sinensis. The sequence goes on from NC_134725.1 coordinate 8,065,137, forward strand.
TGTCTTATCCAGAACTGCTGCAATTTCCTTATTTAAAAGTATAGCTGTCAAGTGATTAAAACATTAATTTCACACTGTTAAACAAAAAAATTAAATGTTTATTTAAATGTTTTGGATGTTTTCTATATTTTCAAAAGAATTGTTTTCAATTATAACAAAATATAAAGTGAGCACTGTACGCCTGTATTTACTTTATTACAAATATTTGCACTGTAGAAAAAAGAAATAGCATTTTTCAATATACAAGTACTGTAGTGCAATCTCTTTATCATGAAAGTTGAACTTACAAATGTAGACAAAAAAGTGGCCAAAAAAATCTGCATTTAAAAATAAAACAATGTAAAAAAAAACCTTTAGCTCTTACAAGTCCACTCAGTCCTACTTTTTGTTCAGCCAATTGCTTAGACAAACAAGTTTGTTTACATTTGCAGGAGATAATGTTGCCCTCTTCATGTTTACATCACCTGATAGTGAGAATAGGCATTCACATGGCATTGTTGTAGCCAGTTTCTCAACTTATTTACATGCCACATGTGCAAAGGATTCATATGTTCCTTCATGCTTCAACCTCCAATTCAGAGGACACTTGTCCACGCATATGATGGTCCAAAGCAATGCAGACAAAAGCATGTTCATTTTCATCACCTGAGTCAAAAGATTGATTTTCATCACCAGCAGAAGACTGATTTTCTTTTCCAGTGATGTGGAGTCTGCAATTTCTGCAAAGTCTTGCTCTTTTAGGACTTCTGAAAACATGCGCCAAAATGCCAAGATTTTGTAAGGTACCTCAGATTCTTGAAACTTGGATTGAGCATTATAGCTTTCTTTGGCAATCTCACATTGGTACCTTCTTTGTGTTTTATTAAACCTGCAGTGAAAGTGTTCTTGAAACAAACATGTGCTGAGTTATCATCTAAGACTATCATAACATGAAAGATATGGCAGAAAGCACGTAAAACAAAGCAGGAGACATACAATCCTCCCCCAAGGAGTTCAGCCACATGAGTTATATTTTAAAGACCATCATCAGCATTGAAGTATGCCCTCCAGAATGGTGGCTGAAGCATGAAGGGACATATGAATATTTTGCATTTCTAGCACGCAAGTACCTTGCAAGGCCAGCTTGAAAGTGCCATGTGAACACAGTTCTCACTTTCAGATGACATTGTACGTAAGAAGCAGGCAGCAACATCTCCCATAAATTTAAACATTCTTGTTTCTTTAAGTGATTACTTGGGGAAAAAAGTATACAGCTGTAAGTTGCACTTTCATGATAAGAGATTACATTACAGAATTTGTGAGAAGTGAAGCAAAAAACATTATTTCTTTCATTTATCATTTTTACAGTGCAACTATTTGTAATAAAAAAAGTGAAGTGAGCACTGTGCACTTTGTAACTGAAATCAGTATATTTGGAAATGCAGAAAAACATCTAAAAATATTTAGTACGTTTCAATTGGTATTGTATTTTTAACAGTGCAAATGAAACAGCAATTCATTGTGCTTATTTTTTATTTGCAATTAATTTTGAGTTAATTAAATGCATTTAATGGACAGCCCTAATTTAAACAACTTTTTGGTGTGAATGCCCTTGTTTATCAAGTTCCATGGTTAAGGAGTCACTGCCACTGGAAATTCAGTAAATGTATAAAAAAAAATATAAAAGATTCCTTGTCCTTTTAAAAGAAGGTTTTACACAAAACTGCAACAGTACCTTCCATTTCGTGAAGAGATCTGCAAGGAAACCATTCACAGCTTTCTCAAAGTACAAGTCCCCTGGGAGAGGGGAAAAAAAGAAACACAAAAGCATCAGAAAGCTGCCAGTATTGCTTATTAACCTCAAAACAGGTGGGCATGTGTTAAACTTACCTTGGGGGTTCCGGTACAATTACATGACGAAGGACAATAAACCAGGGTAAGATTTTAGATGATGTTAACTTAAAGCTTTAGTGTCAATGATAATTGATTCTTAACTTCATATTCCCAATGCATTGTGTATTTACAAGACAGGATATTAAAATTATGCAAGCGAAAAGTTCTGTCCATACCATAGATATCAAAATCCCACATTTCACAGCTCATCTGGATAAAGATGTAAACCATGGCAGACGTGGAGCGGAATACCACCTGCAGAAGAGAGAGTCGTGAGTGGGGGAATGCCTGCTGAAGACTCCATAAGGCTATTAAGAAGGAAACTGTTTTGCTCTTGATCAGTTAGCCCAACCTTCTCTAACATCGGTGTTAGCTATTACTAGAACTCTGTGTCTGTTACATGCATTGCAGAAGTCATCAATTCCCTGACTCTGAGGCCAACTGCACCAGCCAACTGCTCAGGCAGCCCCCAATGGCCTATCCCAGAGATTGCAGGTGTCATAAGACCTTGGCAACATTTTGGTGCAACCCCTGGCAGCTGATGGCCTCAGCCACCTGGTCCTGCCCACAAGCAGTACTTCCGGTTCCCCCATGAGTGTTGTTCTTTCCCACCCCCAAGATTTAGTCAGCAGGTTTAGTACTATAAGTCACAGACAGATTACCAGTCATTAATTTCTGTTTATTGCCCATGACATTTACTAAGAATACCCATGACTAAATCGTATACTTAACTATTAAGTTACGCATAATCGCTGCCTACGATGCAGACCATATTGCACTCTGTGTCTCTAAAATGCTTGCTTTTCAAAGTCCAGAGTAATTCGTAATACAGTTCATTTCATTGCACCAAGTGTTAAGCAGGTGCTCTCTGAAACTTATTTTTCTCCATATCCTTCATAGCCAACTGCATGTGCCACTATTAATTTGTGAATGAACAATAATTAAAAGGATCTTCCAAAGGCTTCACTTGAAGTATCTGTCAATGCAGGCCTGGGCAAAATATGGCCCACGGGCCGCATTCAGCCCACCAAGCCACCAGATCTGACCTGCGGATGCTGCAGGAGCCCTAGGCAGGCTTCTCACTTGCATCACCCAACCCACACACCACTCAGAAATGCAGCTGTGGGGTGGTTTCACTTTAAAAACTGAGCTCGGAGGGGAGGGGAAAAACTTTAGCAGCTGTTCTCACCTCCAGCACAAGCCCATTGGCTGGCTCCTGGCCAGAAAGTGACTAATGGGAGCCACCTGTTTCAATAACAGCCAGAGAGGAAGCACAAGGGGCTTGAATGTGGGGCAGGCAGGAAGGCTGATTCAGTAACGGGCTGCTGGCTGATAAGTCTCCTACCCAGAGCCTACGTCTGGCACCCCAACCTCTCCCTTCCACGACTTTCTGCCCCACTACTCCAAATACCAAAATCCTCCGCCCCTCCTCCCCCGCACTCATACCCCCTCCCAGATCCGGCACCCCAGTCCCCTGCCCCAGATCACAGTCCCTTCTTGCCCAAGCTCACAACCCAACCCCCTGCACCTATCCAGTGCTCCAGGTCACAACCGCCTCCTTCACCCAAACTCCCTCCCTTATCTCAAGCTCCCTTCTGCACCCAGCCTCCATCCCAGACCCGCACCGCCTCCATTAATATCATGAAAGAGTGCAGCCCTTGACCGCCTCCCAAATTCTTGGTGTGCGCCTTCCCCCCCATGAAAAATTATTGCCCGCCCGTGTTAATGGGACAGTACATTGTCCTTTGGTAAAATTCCACTTTGTTCAGAGTTTACATTTCAGCTTCTAAGTTATCCTTCCTGCTAGTTCAGAAAACAAAAAACAATGAATGAAAGTTTTGTGCTCACAGCAACCTCAGTCCAAAGAGCAAAGAAGATCATCAAAAAGACAAACAAGGCCAATATCACACAGTAATGTACTAAACAACCATCCTGCTACAGCCGTAACACTAACTCCACGAGAGCTCTGGTGCTAGAGCACCCCAATGGAAAAAGTTAGCGAGTGCTCAGCACCCAACAGCAGCCAAGCTCCCTCCTTTGCCCTTCCTCCCCCCAGCACTCCTGCTTTACAGGCAGCCATGCTGGTCTTCTCCCTCCCTCCTAGTGCCTCCCATTGCTATGAAACAGCTGTTTCAGGGTGTTCAGAGGCTCCAGGAGAGAGGGGAAGGAGTGAGAAAACAGTATGCTAGGGAGAAGCTATGGAAAGAGACGGGGTGGTGTTGGAGCAGGGGTGAGAAAGAGGTGAGGTGGGGTTGGAGTGGGGGAGGCAGGTTGAGCCTCTCACCCCCCCAGCTAGAGCAGAAGTTGGCACCAGTGTTCTGGATAAACTGAGTGCTTGGGATTCAAACTCTGCCCAGCTGATTAGTGGAGCACCCACAGCCTTGGTGCACATGACAAAATTTATCATGCACATGGATGAAAAGAATTAAGAGTGAACACTGGTTTGGCCCCTATGATTACAGCCAACGGTGCAGAGAGCAGACACCACTTTAGAAGCCCTGAAACATCTGCTGAAAGAAAAGGAGAAAAAAAATTAAAGCCTTACCCGGGTATCTTCACTGATGTAGCCACATGTGACCTTCTCACTCTTAACCCACAGCTCTCCTGCTTGTGCCCTGTAAGCAAAACAGAAAGGAATTCAAGGAAAAAATTAAGCCTTTGTAAAGAATGCTGGTATGGAGACTAAAGAACTACACCCCATGTTCCAAAGAGATAGGACAAACATTGCATTCAACTGGGACGTAAATATCGTCCTTAAATATCTCTTGATAAACTCCATCAAAACAAAACATACTTTAAATTGCTACCCCATGTGACACCAGTGCCAAGTGACTTCCCACTACAGCTCCTACCACAATCACTCCCACCTGCCACCTCAACACCAATCCAAAAGAACCCCCCTTCTCCCTCTCAAATACCTTCTCACAATAGTATTCAAGTATCACCACATACCAAAGACAATCTGTGTGACATTCACCTAAACCAAATGAGTAGATTTATTCCATCACTAGCTTCCATCGCTTAGAAAAATCAGAACAAGTTTCCCAATGACATCAAGAAGACCATTCAAACATGGACCTTTAAGGTCTTCTGTATACTGCTCAGAATTTCTGATGCAGGTTTGTATTTATCAAGTGAAATTAATTCCTTTTAAATCCAGATCAGAAATGAGCATCCTGTAAACACCTATGATGTAACCAAAGCATTATGCCACTGAATAACAAAGCATTTGATACACTCTTGCATGACCCTTTTATGAATAAACTAGGGCCATGCTTTGGGAAAGCCTCTAATGGGCCCCCGCCACTTTCTCTACCTAAAAGCTCTGTTGCCACCGAGCCCCATGGCTCCCATTGGCTCCAGTTTGCCATTTCCAGCCAAAGGGAGCCTCAGGACACAGCCAGGCTCAACAGAACTCCAAACAGGGTCTGTGTTATTCAGAAAGTGAGACAAAACAATCACAATGGTCTCTTCTGACTATTTAATAGATCTGTGGATTATACAGATAAATTGGGGGAAAAGGGGATACTTACACATTTGAGATGGCAAGAGGGATGTATTAGACAATAAAATTTTTCAGAGATTTGAGTCCAGAAAAATATACCTTCCCTTTTTTCATTCTCACATCGAGCATGCTGAGCTCACTGGTCTAATGGCACAGGCAACTGGTACATTTTTTGTACCTGGGCAGGATGGAAGCTTTCTGCCTTGACATTTTCATTAATTAATGGCTAGACCACCATACCTTTAGCTCCACAAACCCCCAAAGCATTTCTCTTTTCAATTATTTGTGCAGTCAGATATTTCTACATATAAATACTTCTCTACATTGACTCATCAGAATAAAGCAGGGCAATTCACTCACCGGATACCTGCAAATTCCACCTTTTGGGTGACATAAGCACATGTGCTGACCTAAAAGAGAAGAGTTATAGATCATGGAAAAAGTAACCAGACTGATTCACAGGAAACAGTTGTAGAATACTAAGACCCAGATCCCTCTCTCCAAACCCCAACTCCAATATTAGAGGCCACTTAGCACATTTACAATTAATATCTCAAGCTATAGAATATCCCGTTAGGGCTTTTGTAAGTAAATGGACAACACAGCTGAATATAGCAGAGAGCCACCAGAGTAAGAGAAACAGCTATATTATCTAGTACACTGCTCATCTGATTGGACACTGGCTGCACTCCTGAAATGTGGAAATTCTCAGCTGTCGTTTAACAAGTGGCAATGTCATGAAACAATAAATTATAGCACATTTTTGCCGGAAGTTCACTTGAACCCAACCTTTCCCAAATATTCTTTGTTCTATCAAAAGAATTTAGAACATGATGAATATCTCTTAACCCTTTTGGCTTGTAGTGATCCATGGGAATGAACAATTTTTCCAGAAAAAGACATGGTGAAGCAATCTAATTTACTCACAGTTCCCAACCAAGACCCACTTACTAGTGCATGGTAAGCACTGATACAGGTTACTCAGAAGCAATGCCTTTGTGCATTTCCTCAGTTGTACATCAGCTATGCATAAAAGTCATATTCATCATGCCTTCTGTTTCTTGGCAGCGAGACAAGGCAGTGTCCCTCCATCCCCCGCATTACAGCTATAGTTCTTACCAAGCTTTTTTTCAGTCGCCACATATCCCCACGCCCAATGTACTGATCCTTAAAGGTCAGCTCAACCAGGTCAAGAGTCACATCCTTTAAAAAAAATTAAAAAAAAAAAAATCAACACATAGATTTCAGTGTGCATTGCCAATATAACACCTCATGAAACATGAAAGGCCCTTTTAAAGCAAGTAAATGCTCTCTAGAGGGAAGGCCTAACAGTACAACTACTGAAAAAGTTCATATGGCTGGAATGCAGAGATAATTGTGAGTGGCAGGCTGCCATATTCTGGGAATTAGTGAAGTCAGCAAACTTCAAAGTAAAGGTCTAAGCACACTCCCTAGCCTCCCAGCACTGAGCTGAAGCACAAAAGAAATTTTTTTTTTTTTGTAAAAAACTACCATAAAAAGCCTTTATTCTAACTCTAAGGCAAATAAGAAATCTAATGGATTCCCATTTGTGCTAAGTTAGGGTAGTCAATAGGCAAACCATAGGCTTTTGACAAACCCCAAAAATCTCTCTCTACTTATTATCATTGTTATGTTTTTTATTTTCTTCTCTGAAGTTTGGATCTTGACAAAAATAACTGACTACCTCCTTGCTAAGTACTGAGGCAGAGGGAATTATTATTCATGGTTATAATGTTACATACCTTTGGGTCGACAACATTCACATGAACATCTTGGTATGGCCTCAATCGGAATACCTGAGCTACAGTCTGGTCCACACTTATAGTTTCTGTCATTGGGACGAGGAAAAATGGAGAATACTTATTCCCATTTAATCAATCCCATGCAATAGCCTCAATGAAAGAATGGGTCCTGCTTATGGTCATACAAAGCAAGCTGTTACTTTGACATATTTTAGAAAAGCAAAGATTTGACAAGTTACAATAGGGAGAGTCATTAAAAAAACCCTCTAACCTAGACATTGTGGGTAATTTCACTATGATTTCCTCTGTTAAGCCTTATAGTCACATTACAAGAGTCTGGAGTCCTACCTTTTTGCAAATCTTCCTTAAGTGACTTCACTTGAAGGAGCAGAGGGCTGGAACACAAGAGAGACAAGGCGAACAATGACATGAAGAAACCAGTTAACTATCCTGCTGTCACCATGGAGAATTTGAATTCACCCATCACAGTAAAGGCAGCTAGTTGTACTGCACTGGAGATAAACTAGAACATAAACTAGAACATTAACAATATTCACTTAACAGAAAAGATACTCAGAACCTGACAATATCCAAAAGAACCAATTAAAACATCACTTATGCTTGGTCTGATAAAGAACAGTAATAACCAAATAGAGCTAATGCTAATATTAAGGATGTAAAATCCTGTTAAATTAGTTAACTGGTTAAACATGAAGCTTACTTCACATTTAACCAGTTAACCAATTAAGGGAGGCCGCTCCATCCCTCTCCCTCTGTGGCTGGACTGGAGCGGCCCACCGCCACTGAATGCAGCCCTCTTGGACCCACTGCAGATAGGGGCTGTTCCTTCTTGTGACACATTGGAACTCGCCCAGAGCAGCCTCTGCCTACAACATTTCTGGGCCCACCATAGACAAAGAGCTACTCCAATCCCCACAAGTTAACCAGAACAGCTAATCATCACCTATTAAGGGTGATGCTCACCAGTTGACCATTCACATCCTTAATTAATATATAAATATATTTCTCAGGATCCATGGGATTAAAGAATCATTACTCTATAACAGCATGAAAATAAATACCAGGAGAATAAAGGCCTGAGAAACTACTTCAAGTAAAGCTGTTACTCATCCCAAGTATGGCCAGGAAATTCTGTAAGGCCATTTGATAAAGTCACCTCTTCATTTCCTTTCAAACAGAAAAGCATAGCTGCGTTCTTCAGCAAAATATCTATACTGCATACGCAGTAGTCCCTCAGGGTGTGTCTAGACCACAGGGTTTTGTCGACAAAAGTGGACTTTTGTTGACAAAACTATACCTGCATCTACACTGCCGCCTAGTTCTGTTGACATAACATCAACAGAACTCAGCAGTTTTGTTGACAGCTGTAAATCTCATTCTACGAGGAATAACGCCTTTTGTCGACAGAGTTCTGTTGACAGAAGGCATTGCATCTACACTGTCCTTTGCATCTACACTGTCATGTCGACAAAGCAGCTTCCTTTGTCAACAGAACTGGTTGTAATCTAGATGCTCTTTGTCGACAGAAGCCTGTAGTCTAGACGTACCCTCAATGTCTACTCACTCTTCAAATTGTTACACACTAAAGGAAAGAGAGATTAGTATCTTAGGTGTCGCAGCTAAACTTGACTGATATTAGCAGAAAGACAATTCACCTGTACTCGTCATTGGGGTGTGCAATCTCAACAACATCTCCTAGCTTGATATGAAGAAACACTTTGGGGTTCACCATTAGTTCATCATCTGGAAGACAAAAAGAAAACTTCAGTGAGGCAGACTGCAATCAACAGATAAAAATGAAAACACAGGTAATTAACAATGCATACGTGCTGCATATCCATCTGTTAATTAACACACTGTAAATCCTTAACTCTGACCAAACTGAAGAAACAGGATAATTCTATGGAGGGAGGCAGGGAAAAGACCTTTCTACAGTTCACAGTCATAGGATTGTCATACAATATTGGTTTGTGAGAGGAACTAGTCTCAGCTTACTAACCCAAATCTCCACTCTCCTTTTGCTTTTCTCTGTTCAAAAAGACTGGTATGGAGACAATGAATTACAAAGGACTATTAACAGAACTTAATTAACATGCTGCGATTGTGATCCCAAAGTGACAGAGAGTAAACAAAACAAAGAGACTGGACAACGAAACATCTAAATCTCCAGAAAGTACATTTAGGAAATGCTGGTTTTGAATCCTATTTAACTTATGACCAACATGACCAAGACTTTGATCAAGGGAGGAGCAAGAGGTATCTGATCAGATCTCTCTCAGGAAGCCATCAATCTTCTTGACTGATCAGTAGAAAATATTCCTGGATAAATGGAAGGCTCCATCTCCACACAACTTCAAAAAGAAATAAAGTGGAAAACCTGTCACAGGTCCTGCTAGCGAGACCCACATAATCTGAGTCCACGTGCAACAACAGAATTGAGCCACTACAGCCTCTCTCTATTCTGTGGCTAAGCAAGAGGCAATAGGGATAGCAAAAAAGGAAAACAAAATGACAAAAGAAAAACTGAAAAGGTGTTAAAGCTATTTTATGTCACAGAAGCTAATATTGTACAGAAGTGTGAACTGGCACTTGTGCATTTTAGTTCGTATTCTACTATCAATGATATTTCCACCTTCTGACCAGTGACACAGTAGATTACTCAAAAGTTCCTCCCTTAAAATTTTGTTTGAAAAAGCTTAACAAAAATGGAAGCCAGCTTCCTTACAGTTCATTAAAATATTATAGAAAACTGCCAGTTATATCACTGATCATGAAATGAGCAGCCCCCAAAACACTTATGAACCAATGGATACTGACCACTGCCACCAAAGCCCTTCTTGTGTATGACGAGTTTGTAGACCTTGTTGGTTCTCATTTTGAATCCTGGTTCTTCTCAGCTACTCCAAGCAAAGCAGACAGATGACATCCTGTCTCCTTGGTAAGTAAAAACAACACAAAGAAACTTACTCCTTTTCTTATTATAAAGCTCTTGACAGCACTATATTTCAAGAATTAGCCCTATAGGTTCCAGTCTCACAGAGAAACACCAGGAACACTCCACAACTCCACAGAAAATGCACCTGCATCAGTTCCATAGCTACCTAAGATCTCCTACTTGCCAATATGCTTAACTCTGGTCACATCAGGGTTGTTATAACTTATTATTATGATAGAATTTTGGTCTTTCACGTAAAAAAAATAACCACACCTTGAATTAGAGAAGAATTTCTATGAGCGGTTGAAAATGCAGCCTGATTCAGGAGCACTCACCCACACATTCTCTGCAGAGAGTAACATTCAAGTCTAAAGCTTGAATAAAAATGCTGCAGCTTTTCTGAGCTGCAAACTCACCCTAACCCCCCCCCCCCCGCCCAGATTGACGCCCCACACCAATGACTATACCTAGGGTCAATAATATCTCATCCCCGGGACTTAATCCCTTGCAGAATGACAACTCCCTGGTCAGCAAAGGCCACCCTCCCCTTCCCAGCCAGCGCTGCAGGAATCATGAAAACCCCCAAGCCGGGGGGTCCAGTCTCCTTTGGTCGAAGGCTCCACCTTAGCCAGGGGGATGAGCCCCCTTTGGGAGCAGACCCGCCCCCACCCACCAGGGACGCTGGAGGGAAGCTGGTGCAATTGCCTGAGCATGGTCTCCCCACCCCCGAAGGGAGGCAAATCCCCCTCCTCCCAGTGGAGAAGGAGGGGAGCCACAAGCACATACTACCCCCCCCCCCCGGCCAAATGCGAAGGGGTGGGGGAGGGGAAAAGCCACCCCCACTTGCCCAGTCTCACTGGCCCGGGCGGGGGGGGAGGGGTGACTCCCGCGCAGCTGCCTCACTTCCTCATCCGGGACTTGTGGCGGACAGCGCGTGTCACGTGACCACCGCCCGGTGCGGCGGCGGATAAGAGACCGGAGGGGAACAAGCGGCTTCTACTGACAGGGCCGCTTCACCGCGGGTCTCAGGGACGGGAACGCCGCCCAGCAGGAGCAGCCCCTCCGGGTGGGGCCAATTCCCCCCCCCCCCCCCCCCCCCCCCCCCCCCCGTGAGCCGAGGCCGCGCCTGGGAAATGCAGCCCGCGGGGGACTGTCTCTGACGCGCCTGACCAGGTGAGAGCGGGACGGTTTTCGTCGTTACACCGCCCCTGGGCAGCGTGGGGGCCCGTTCCTCCAGCCCCCGGGCCTTGGGGAAGGCGGGTTGTCCTGGGGCACGGCTCTAGCGGGGTAGCGAGGCCGCCTTTACAGTGTAGACAGTCCTGTAGCCCCAGAGCAGGCTGAGTACGCTCAGACCCTGGGGACCCCAGTGAGTCTATTACACCAGGGTATTCTGGCAGATCTGGTTGCTGTTAGGGTGAACTTACATATTCAGTTTTGAAATGTGAAAAAAACATAAACAAGAGGTTGCCAGACCGCTGTCAGGACTAAAAAATGAGTTGTTTCCCATCCATCATTTCTTCATAGTTCCTCTTTGCTTTCTCTCAGTTCTTTCCCTCCCCCTGGCTCCCTCCAGATCCTTTTCCCCTGCAACCAGATTAGGCTGTTTACTAGCAGAGACCAAATCCTGCCAACTGATCATGGTGGACCCTACTCTTGTATAGAAATTAATTGTCTTCATTAGGGCGTAATGGTGTCCCCACATGGATAGATTCCCAGGAATGAGTAAAAGAAAGTAACTTCAAGAAATAATGGGACTGATACTATTGTGGGACCAACAAGAGCCCTGATGATCTTAGGGATCAGAAAAAGGAATGAGGAGAAATGCCAGAGTTTCACTTTTAGTATGTAAGCTCTTTGAGACCAGAGCTGTAATTTATCATATAGTTATGCAGTACCTGCTGTGAGGGGGCTGTAGGTGGGTTGGTTTTTAGAGGTATGAATAGAAGCTAAATGTTCTAAATAATCATTGTGAAGTGTCCGGTAAAAGGCCAAATTTGCTCCTGCTTGTCTCAGTAGGAATTATGCCAATGCTTTCAATGGAAAATGGCTTGAACCCTAAATCTGGGTATACGTGATATGTCTTCTTTGAGGAATGCTAGCAAAACCAGCAAAATAAATTTTTTCATGCCTTTCTTCATTTCTGAAAGAGAGTCAGACTTTGGATGGATTTTTAAGTTTTCTGATGTCTCTTCATCCACACATGCTGCATATAATAGGACACATGTCGTTTTAGTGCATAAGCTGGCAGGTATTCCACTATATCATGCCTCTAAATAGCATGATGTTAGTGTTTCTGCCCATCTGCTTGGTGGTAGGCGACAAGGCGTCTACATGGGATGGTGCTGCTGGTTTTCTGCATGTCACTGGTGTGAGGGGACAGCGGGAGAGGCACACTAGTCCCGCAGGGCTGGGGTGTGGGAAGGAATATTAAGAGTGCCTGATAGGAACGGGGCGGGGGGGGGGTGCTTGGAAGAATTGCAGCAGCTGAGGGAGGGAGGTGCCTAGAAGAGCCCGCCGGGCTGACGTGCGGAGGGAGGTGCGTGGTAGAGCCGTGGCGGAATGAGGGAGGAAGGTTCCTGGGAGAAGCCGACGCGCGGAGGGAGGCGCTTGGAAGAGCCCGCCGGGAGTCTTGGGAGGCGCACGGACGCGCAAGCGAGGCCGGGCGTTGGCCCGCGGTGAGCGAGCGGCAGCCAATGGCTGGGCGAGGAAGTGATGTGACCATAGAGCGGAGGGGGGGGGCAGTGGAAAGAGCGGCGCTCGGTGGAAGACGCGAGGCTGGCGGCGGCCTGAGCCCGCTCAGGTAAAGGGGCGCCGCGCGCCCCTCCCCCACCCCGTCGCGCTTCTGTCGCACTCTAGGCCGGGGGGGGCCTTGGCTTGGGCCTGTCCCCCCCCCCCACTGCTGAGCTGGCCGCTCCCGATAGGGAGGGACCTGGCACCCCCAGAAAGGGGGGCTGCCCGTGGGGGGGGGGCGGGACCTAGCACCAAGGGGGCCCTTTCTGGGGGGGATGTGGAGACGTGGCAGCCCCGGGGGGGGGGGGGCGCTGAGCTCGGCTGCCTGGGGCGGGGCCCCTTGTGGCAGGGGGGCGGTTCTTCCCTCTGGGGGGCCTGTGGGGCTGCCACTAGTGAGTGTGTCAATGGGCACAGGGCCCTCTGCACCCTTCCCGGGGTGATGAGAGCAGCACCAGCTTGATGGCCTATTACTTCCCTTGAGATGCCTGCGGTAAAGACTATGAAGGGTACTCGGGAGAAGTCTGGGGGGCACGTCCACACATCTGAAATTTGGAGAAAACTGAATTTTTGTTTTAAGTTTTACAGCACTTTATTATTTTTGTACTTTTTACACCCAAAAATGTCATCGCCCGCCCAGCTACCATTACGTTGTTTAAACAAATATATTGCAATGGTACAGGGCTGGCCTTACCATGAGGTGAACTGAGGCGGCCCCCTCAGGTGCCAGACTTTGGGGGGATGCCACTAGGACCCAGAGTATTGAGACCTTTCAAAGTTTTAGCCACTTGAGGGCATCATTTGAGCTCCCCTCCTTAGGTGCCAAAATGTTGTGGGTCAGCCCTGCAATGATAGGAGAAAAAATGTGTCTGAAACTGTAGGTTCTCAGGGTACTTTTTTAAAGGGGTACTTTAGTTTAGAAAAGGTCGAAAAACACTGCTCCAGATACTGCTGGCTAGTAAATACTTTTTTTCCCTCTGCATTACCTCTCCTCCCATTTCCTACAGACACTCAGATACTCTACACAGCCTCAGTTTCAGGCTAAAGGCTTGTCTCCACTACTGGGTGGATTAATGCTGTGGCAGTTGATCCATAGGGGACTGATTTAAGAGGTCTAACTGAAGACCCACTAAATCAATCAGTCCTCATTCTCCCCATAGACTCCAGTACTCCACCCAAACAAGATGAGTAAGGGGAGTTGATGGGAGAATTTCTTCTGTCAATCCAGCATAGGATGGACCTGTGGTAAGTAGATCTAAGCTATGTAATTTGAATTGCATTAGTAATGCAACTCAAATTGTATAACCTAGATCAACTTGTCATAGAATACTAGTACTGGAAGGGACCTCAAGAGGTCATTGAATCTAGTCCTCTGCCTTCATGGCAGGACCTTGTCCTTGTAATGTAGACTTTCCCTAACCTAAGAAGTGATGTTGAGTAAGGAGAAACTTACAATGTGAGAAGAGAAATCTTGCTCTTGTTTTGTGCTGCACTTACTGTTGTGTTCAGTAATTCCTTACTTACCAGGAATTTAATTGGAACATAGCTTGTTGAACACACACATTTGAAGCTCTTATTGCTCCTCTGCTTTTGTTTCTTATTTAAGTCAGTTACAATAAAATATTGCCATACTACATTTGATGTTACTTATTATTTATTCAGGCTCAGGTTAATACTGAAAGATTCTGACTAAATATTTTGGCTTGCTGATTGAAGGGGCCTCCTTCTGTGAGTACCTTAAAAAGAGATCAAACTTCTAAATACCTGTTTTTCTTTTTGGTGCTTCTGCTTTTTGGTGTATGCATCTTTGTCACAGACAACAACAAAACAGTGATTAATTTTGTGTATGTGTGTGCCTGTGAAGTGATTTGGTATTGTCTTTATTTTTAGAGTGAATTTTGAAAGGCACAGTCTTCATCTGCCCTGATGCTATCATCTGGAGTAGAGTCCCAAGAGAAAAGCCACCCCCATCCCCTTGATTCCTCCATGTCTGCTGTGGTACAGGAATTGTACAACGGATTGCCAGTCAGCATCTCCACTGAGATTACTCCTGGATCTGATGCTAATGTTAGACTAGATGCAAAACCTGAAGCATCAACACTTGTGCTAGCACATAATAGTAGTTTGCTGTCTGAGTGCCACAGAATTTGTGGGGTAGAAAATTGCCCCAAGGAAACTGATAATCTGGATAATGGGGGCAAGCTTATATCTCAGGAAGTGGTGGGATCTCTTTCTGAAGAGTCTATGGAGTCTAGAAATCTTGCTGAGAATGAAGAGGCCAAAACTGGAATTTTGGGAAAGCAGGACATCTGTGCTAATAGGAGCCAGAAGGAAGAGAGAGGCTCTGTTAAAAAAACACAAGATGTTCAGCAAGAGCTTGTTGGATATTGTTCTTTAGCCTCTGAAGAAAAGCGGTGGTTGAGACAGGTAAGAGACATTTGTTTCAGTGAATGTTTGTACATAGTTTCTAGCAGAGGAATTTGTTTGGCATTCAGTGTCAGTGTGCTTTTTGTTCTCTTCAGTCATGTTCTTATAGCATCTTTTTGTATGAATAATTGTTTGGCTCTTCATTGTTTCATTTTTACTAAACTCATGCCTGAATTGACTACCTGCCTTTTAAACAGTATCTTTATTTGCACTTGAAGAAATATTCCTAGAATGTTATTTAGCTGGTGTGTAGCAATGTATAGAGCAAAATCTTAAAGAACAAAAAAGTATGCCCTGTGTTCCCCCCCCCCCAAAAAAAAACTTAACAGATGCCAAATATGTCTCTTCCCAACTATTGAGGATGATACATTGAAATCTAAAATGTCATAATACATTAGGTTTCTTTGGTGTCTTATAATATGTATTAAAGGGGTTTAAATGTACAGATTATGTAACTTAACAGTTATAGCTGCAGTTTTCTTTTTCCTAAGCAGAATTTCTTCCCAAAATCCCCTATCACTTTAAAAGTTTGTGTGGGAGAGGAGTTATAAGTGAAAGCTTGGTATTTTGTTTTATAAAATTAAGTTCTAACTACTCTTCTTGCTTTTTGACTGGGAATAGTGAACAAACCCTATTTCCTACCAGCAAAAGTAGGGGTACCCAAACTACAAAGCCAATAGTAGGAGTTCTAAATTTTTTTTAAATTAGCATGTTTTCAATGGGAGACATTTTCAGTTTTCGTTTTAAGCCAGGATGGTTCTTTACAGTTCAATAAAAGCTGATTTCATAGTGAAATCTCCCTGAACATATGACTAATCTTACTACTTTTTTTTGGAAGTTCTTATTTTCCAGTTCTGACTCTTTTGATCAGTGGTGCATTTTCTCACTATTTCTCTGGCTTTGGCTTTGAATAATTTCAAATCAATGTGGAGGACAAGATAACTACATAACTTTGTTCTAGATTGACGACAAAATTCCAAAATCCATTTCACCAAGGGAAAGAAAGTCTGTCTTAGTTTCTCCATGAGCTGAAAATATTGGACAGTACTGTTGTGAATTGAATGCTATTTTCTTTTGAAAATTTAAGTGATATGGGCTTAATCATGTCCAGTATCTGCTAAAGTTGTAGTGCACACTAGCCAGAACTTACCCCAAGGGACAAAATAGAAAAACTGCTTCTTCCATGAAGAGTCTGTCTCCTTCACTCATCATTGCCAATTAAATATAATAGAACTCTGCTAGTGTGGATACATTTATAATTAATATGCACAAAGGCAATACTCTCTCTCCATTTCTCAGCAAGGATTTATTAGTAGAATACTGTAGTTAAGGCTCATATTTACTGCAACTTCATTATTTTACAGAATATACTAGCGAACATAGTAGTACATGAATTATCATTTTATCGATAATAAAGGATGTTTAAGAATTTTGATCTGCTTATCAGTTTTGGAGCATGACTACACTTAAAAATTGTGCATGACTACATTTAAAAATTGTGGTTAGTTTATTGCTGGCAAGTTACTAAATATAATTGCCATCTAGCTGATGCCTTAAGAAGGAAACTGATCTAGTGGTTCAAAACCAAGATACGGTGTTACAAGGCCTGGATTCTGTTCTTAGCTTTGCAACTTATTTGCTGCCACACTTAGGATAAGTCACTTAGTCTTTCTTTTATCTTACCAGTATTGTAAGCAGTATTGAAACAGTGTTTGCAATAGGAATGTTTAAAAGGGGTAACTGGGTAAATGTGTAACCATTGAAAACTCAGCAGTTAGTTACCTGCACCCACGGTGTGGAGTGACCCTACTCCTGGGAGCCAGCTGCAAGTGCTTATTAGTTAAATGTTCACAACCCTAGTTTGAAAGCACTTTGAGGTCTCTGTGGAAAGTGGTGTAGAAATGGGTAGTAATTAACTATTTTTTTGAGGAACATATAGTTGGTCACATTCTAATGCCTTCATTAATGAATTCACTTTCATAGGCATCTGGTGAAAACTACTCAACTAAGTGTAATTAAAGAAACTAAACACTAGCAAATGCTTTCTTTACATGTATGGTGATATCTAGATTGAATGTGATACTTAATACTGCTATGTGATCACATTATTACAGTATTTGGTTGAGCACAAAAAGCTGTCATTGAGGATGAAGAATGGCTTTACAACTTCTGTTTCACATGCTCATTTCCTTTGCCATCCTAGTGAAGAGGACTTTAAACTAGGTTTGATGGAGACAGGTGACCACAGCCCACAAGTAGGCAAGAAACATGAGAGATGGCTCAGAAATGGGAGGGAGCATGGGCTATAATAGCACAGATAAAGGAGGGACAAGGTAGAACTACGGGGCAAAATTAGTAAGTATCTTAGATGCCTTCAGATACTTAGAGGCTCTTGAGTCCTTGACCTATGCTCAGGCCTGTAAGTACAAGTCTAGTGGCTTTGTCCAAACTAGGGGCCCTGAGAGCAGGTCAGGCAGCAATATGAACAGTGTCCCACAGTCAATAAGCCCCAGGCACTGGTTCAGGGCAGACAGAAGAGCAAAGCAGTCTCAGTTAGTGAAGCCTTGGTTCAGGATGGGGCAGCAAGTGGAGGCAGTTCCCCAGGCAGGAATGGGGAAGGAGAGACTGCAATCATGTATGTGGGGTAGCAGGGGGGGATGCAGGCCCTTCCTACTTCACCAAGTCCTGGCCCAGGGACCTAGCAATGGCAGCTCTGGCTGCCATGAAGGCCTGCAGAGATCCAACCCACAACACACTGATACACTCTAAAATGTTATGAGATCAGCCTTACAGTTGTCAGCTTCCCCCTGGGCCACTGCCTAACTCCCCCTCAGCATCTGTCTGGTTCAGTGCTGGCTGCTGGTTCTCAGGATTTTGGTAGTCTGAATCCTTGGGCAAGGTGTAGAAGATCTTCTTCAGAGCCTGGGCGTGGTGGTCCAGGCCAGTCCTCAGCCTCTCCAAGGTCCAAGTGGGCAGGCTTCTGCTTCCTGTGAGGGCTGAGACACCACTGAACTCTTGGGCAAGGCTTTTATCTTCCCTGCACCACCCCTTGGCTTCCAGGGAGTTAAATGGGCAGACCATGGCTTGGCCCACGCGGGCTCAGAGGAGGCTTCTTACCTCTCAGGGTCAGTGAGCCACCACCTATGCTCACAACAGATGCCTATATTCAAATGCAAGAAGTATAGGGAATAATTAAGAACTTGCTGTGTTTGTTTATTAGCACTTCTATCACATAGTTTGTATCACAGAGACTTGGTAGGATAACATGATTGAAGGGTACAGCTTGCTCAGGAGGGATAGGCAGGAAAAAAGATGTTGCCCTGTATATTAAAAATGAATACACTTGGATTGAGGTGAAGATGGAAGTGGAAGGCAGGGTGGGAGGAAGTGACCATGAAATCAGAGTTCATGATTCTAAGGAATGGTAAAAGGGAGAACAGCATAATGAAGACAATGGATTTCAGGAAGGCAGATTTTAATAAACTCAGAGCTGGTAGGTAAGTCCCATGGGAAGCAAGACTAAGAGGAAAAAACAACTGGAGAATTGGCAGTTTTTAAAAGGGACATTAACTGTGTACAAAAGGTAGAAAGTATGGCAGGAGATCACCCTGGATCAACTGGAAGCTCTTATACGATCTAAAAATCAAAGGAATTGTATAAAGTAGAAACTGGGTCAAAATACAAAGGATGAATATAAGCAAACACAGCTATCCAGGGGAAAGATTAGAAAGTATATTAGTAACAAGCAGAAGACCAAGGACAGAGTTGGCCCATTGCTCAGTGAAGAGGGAGAAACAACAGGAAACTTGGAAATGGCAGAGGTGTTTAATGATTTTTGTTCTGGTTTTCATCAAGAAGATGGATCAGGATGGGATGCCTAACCTAGTGAATGCTGGTGTAAATGGGGTCAGTTTAGAAGTTAAAATTTAAAAAATTACTGAAGTTAGATCTCTGCAAGTCACCAGGGCCTGATGAAATGCATCATAGAATACTCAGGGATCTGAGCCTTTAGCTATCATCTTTGAAAAGTCATGGAAGTCAGGAGAGATTCCAGAAGATGGGAAATATAGTGCCCATCTATAAAAAGGGGAATAAGATCAACCCAGGCAACTATAGACCAGTCAGTTTAAATTCTGTGCTAGGGAAGATAATGGAGCAAGTAATTAAGGAATATGTCTGAAAACATCTGGAAGATAAGGTGATAGGTTACAGCCAGCATGGATTTGCAAAGAGCAAATCATGTCAAGCCAATCTGATGGCTTTCTTTGATAGGATACCAAGCCTTGTGAATAAGAGAAAAGCAGTGCATGTGGTATTCCTAGACTTAGTAAGGTATTTGACCCAGTCTTGCATGACCTTATCAATGAACTAGAGTTTAAAGAGAATCTAGATTAAATTCATGGAGGTTAGGTCCGTAAAAGGCTACTAGCCAGGGGGTAGGAATGGTGTCCTTGGCCTCTGTTTGTCAGAGGTTGGAGATGGATGGCACGAGACAAATTACTTGATCATTGTCTTTGGTTCACCCCCTCTGGGGCACTTGGTGCTGGCCACTGTCAGCAGACAGGCTACTGGGCTAGATGGACCTTTGGTCTGACCCAGTATGGCCGTTCTTATGAAAGAGTTTTAGGGGTAATAGTGGACAAGTTAAACATGAGTCAACAGTGACACCATTGCAAAAAAAGCAAACATGATTCTGGGATACATTAACAGTGTTGTGAGCAAGATAGGAGAAGTCATTCTTCTGCTCTACTCTGTGCTGATTAAGTCTCAATTGGAATATTATGTCCCGTTCTGGGCACCACACTTCAAGAAAGATGTTGAGAAATTGGAGACGGTCCAGAGAAGAGCAATAAAATGATTAAAGATCTAGAAAACATGAGCTTATGGGGGAAGACTGAAAGAATTGGGCTTCTTTAGTTGAGAAGAGAAGACTGAGAGGGGACATGATAGATAGCGGTTTTCAACTAAAAGAGTGTTACAAAGAGGAGGGAGGAAAAATTGTTCTAGGCCTCTGAGGATAGGATAAGAATCTATGGTCTTAAATTGCAGAAAAAGAAGTTTAAGAATATAAGATTAGCCATAATGGGTCGGCCCAAAGGTTTATCCACCCCAATACCCTGTCTGCTGACAGTGGCCAATGTGAGGTGTCCCAGAGGGAGTGAATCAAACAAGTAATGATCAAGCGATCTCTCTCCTGTGATCCATCCCCCACCCTCTGACAAAAGGAGGCTAGGGACACCATTTCTTACCCATACTGGCTAATAGCCATTAATGGACTTAACTAGATAAATTAATGGAAGTTCTCTTTTAAACTCTGTTCTAGTTCTAGCCTTCACAACCTCCTCAGGCAAGGAGTTCCACAGATTGGCTATGTGCTGTGTGAAGAAGAACTTTCTGTTTGTTTAAATCCTGCTGCCCATTAATTTCATGTGGTGGCCTCTAGTTCTTATATTATGGGAACAAGTAACTTTTCCTTATTCACTTTCTCCATACAACTCATGTGGATAAACATATCATTTAACTCACTATTTGTGCCCATTATGGAAGGTCTGCACAGAACTGCATACTTCAAACCACCTTAGATTGTGCATGCTTAAAGGGTACACACTAGGGATGTTAGTGTATAGTTTAAATGATTAACTGATAAGCCTGTATCAGAGGCAACCAAGGCGGGGGAAGTTGGGGGGGGGGGGTGAGGTGGGAGCTGGCTTTTAAGTTGCTCCAAATGAGTACCAAATCCTATGGAGCCACCTGCCCCTCACCCCCCAGCCATGCTGCTGTCTCTGATAGGAAGAGGCATCAGTGCGGAGGGTGAGGGGGCAGGTAGGAGCCGGTGCAGGTGTGAAGTTGGCTTTTAAGCCAGCTCTCCATGTGTGCTGGCTCCACAGAGCTGCCTGTCCCCTCCCACCGCAGCCTCTGTATCAGAGGCAGCAGCACGGAGGGTGTGGGGAGAGAGCAGGCAGGATGCCAGAGTTCTGCCTGCCACCCTTTGCTCCTGCCTCTGATACAGACGCATCAGTGCAGGATGGCAGGAGGCTCCCTGGGAGTGGAGCTGGGAGCACACTGGCTGCTGGCTATGCCCTCAGGGGAGATTATTGTAGTAACAGCGTAACCACTAAACATTGTTGTGGCTACGCAATTACTAAAATAACATCCAACATCCCTAGTATGCACCTTCTAAGATCAGCTGTATGGTGTGAATTAGGGATGTAATATATTAAATGGCTAAATGGTAAACTGATATGTATTAGTCTTAACGTTAATATATTATAGTTAACGTTTCATTGGGGCTGAGGAGAGGTGTCACTTTCTCCACACCACTTGTGATTTTACAGACATCTATCATATCCCGCCTTAGTCTTCTCTTTTCCAAGCTGAAAAGTCCCAGTCTCTTTAGTCTCTCCTCCTATGGGACCTGTTCCAAACCCCTAATCATTTTAGTTGCCCTTCTCTGAACCATTTCTAATGCCAGTGTATCTTTTTTGAGATGAGACAACATCTGTATGCAGTATTCAAGATGTGGGCGTATCATGGATTTATAGAAGGGCAATACAGTGTTCTCCATCTTATATTCTCTATCCCTTTTTTAATTATTCCTAACATCCTGTTCAATTTTTTTTTTTTTTTTTTTTTTTTTTTTTTTTTGGCGGCTGCTGCTGCACACTGCTTGGACGTCTTCAGGGAACATCCACAATGACTCCAAGATCTTTCCTGATTAGTTGTAGCTAAATTAGCCTCCATTATATTATACGTATAGATGGGGGTTATTTTTTTCCAATGTGCATTACTTTACATTTATCCACATTAAATTTCATTTGCCGTTTTGTTGCCCAGTCACTCAGTTTGGTGAGATCTTTTTGAAGTTCTTCACCGTCTTCTTTGGTCTTAAATACTTTGATCAGTTTAGTATAACCTGCAAACTTTCCCACCTCATTGTTTACACCTTTCTCCAGATCATTTATGAATAAGTTAAATAGGATTGGTCTTAGGACTGACCCTTGGGGAACACCATTAGCTACACCTCTCAATTCTGAAAATTTATCATGTATTCCTACCCTTTGTTTCCTGTCTTTTAACCAGTTCTCAGTCCATGAAAGGATCTTCCCTCTTATCCATGACAACTTAATTTACTTAAGAGCCTTTGAGGAACCTTGGCAAAGGCTTTCTGGAAAGCTAAGTACACTATATCTACTGGATCCCCCTTGTCCACATGTATGTTGACCCCTTCAGAGAACTCTAATAGATTAGTAAGACATGATTTCCTTTTACAGACACCATGTTGACTTTTGCCCAATAAATTATTTTCTGTGTCTGAGAATTTTATTCTATACTGTTGTTTCAACTGATTTGCCCGGTACTGATTAGTTTAGGTTGGACACGAGGAAAATCTTCCTGTCAGGGTAGTTAAACACTGGAATAAATTGTCTGGGGGGGTTGTGGAATCTCCATCGCTGGAGATACTGACAAGCAGATTAGAGACACCTATCAGGGATAATCATTCTAGACAGTGCTTGTTTCTGCTATGAGGGCAGGGGATTGAACTCATAAGAATGGCCATACTGGGTCAGACCAAAGATCCATCTAGCCCAGTCTCCTGTCTTCTGACAGTGGCCAATGCCAGTGCCCCAAAGGGGTGGACCAAAGACAATGATCAAACAGATTGTCTCCTGCCATCCTTCTCCAGCCTTTGACAAATAGAGGCCAAGGGCACCATTCCTTACCCCACAGTTAATAGCCTTTTATGGACCTAACCTCCATGAATTTATCTTTTTTTTTTTTTTTTTTTTTTTAACTCTGTTATAGTCAGAGGGACTTGACCTCTTGATGTTCCTTCCAGCTCTAGTATTCTGTGATTCTAATTTTTTCCCATGGTTCATCAGTAGTCCAAGATAAGACTTTGAATTCTTTTCTAAAATTTGTGGTTAGTTTTAAGTTTGAATTAAGTTCTCAAATGTGTTTTTGAGCCAGACAAGGATGAATAGATGTGAGTGCTAATGAAGATACTGTCAGAAAACAGCATGTTTTTCGTAGACTTTAACCTGGAGCTGCTGTCTCCTTGCTCAGCCATTCCAGATCTTACTCTCAGGATTTTGTTAATCTTGAGTGCATGCTCAATGATTATAGATCTGTTTAAATATCCAACATCCAAGTTAGTGGCTGTTGACGCTGTACTCTTTTTAAATGGATGACTGGATATTAGGTTACCAGGCTGCTCATTGACCCTTCTGGGTAGAAAATGAGCCTCTACCCCAGCGGTTCCCAACCTTTTCCAGATGGGGACCCATTTTGACAATTCAGGAAGACTTGGTGACCCAGGGCAATTCAAAAAATGTGTGACTGGCTCCTTAAGAGCCACCTGGGGAGACACCTGGTGACCCTTTTGAAATGTAATGGCAACCCATATTTGGGTCCTGACCCATAGGTTGGGAAACTCTAGGCAATTCTGTAGAGCCCTCCTCTTAATGGAGGATGGTCCTAGGGATAACCTTCTTAGTCCTGAGACATGGTTCCCCACACTTCTCCCTAGTCCATCTAACCAGTACAGGGAGACTCCAGTACATCTGTTCCATGTAAATTTCTTGAACTGTCCATATTTCAGTGGTGCATTTTAAAGAAGTGTGCCATTCTTAGAAACAGTAGTATCTAAAGAATGTGTACTCCTGTGTGTGTTCCTTCATCCCTCAACAAAATTTAGGAAACGTAGTGCATAAAACTATTCATGTAATAGTAAATTGGTAGCGTTAAAGTACTCAGAAAATGAAGAGATTAAGGTTTTGATAGTTAACTATTCCAAATAGAAACTGGTAACTCAGTGAGTAGGGTAATTTCTGCATATTTTTTTCACCTGTACAAGGGATTCTATTAAGGGGAATTATGATTGATTATGATTGATTTGGGGTTTAATGAATGATTATCATTCTGTTTCATATTGGGACACTTTTCATTGTATTTAAATCTACTTACTGCTCTAGGTGCTACTTTGCCAAGACTTTATTGGTGTTCAGTTTAAATCTTCTCTGGACATACCTCTCTCCCTGAGGATAGGAAAGACCAATATGGTATCTTCAACAGTGTTTCAGAAAGGAAGGAAAGTTTCCATGCTAAGTGCTTACAGTTTGTTTATTTGCCTTTATTAACCTTCCTAAATGTGTTTGAATGTGTGACTTTCTCCCTCCATTTCACCCCCAAAATCTACTTTCTACGTCCAGAGCAAGGACTGGTTGAGCAGGTACAGTCCCTGAAGTTTAGTAATAGTCTCTGAAAACTATTATTAGTCAGTCTCGGGTGTTGCTGGTATCTTAGTGACTTGTTCCTTTATTTCAGGAGGACCCTCAGATAAACCAGAGTGGGAAAGAAGTTTCAAGAATTTGCTGCACTGAAATGGCAGAGCCTCTGAAGAGTAAAGGTGCATATTTCAAATATTTAGCTTGTTTTTTTCCTCAAGATCCTCTTTATTTCAGAGTGTAGTGTGAATGATTGCAAGAATAGCTCCTCTGATCTTTTTGGTAGTGGGAGTTGGTATTTTATAAGGAGAGATTGTGTGAAAGGGGTCACAATACAAAAGTTGGGAGAACCAGCAGTGTAGAACAATAGCAAGCTTACTCCAATGCTCTTTCCTGGCCTTGTGCTCATGTGACTGAAATGCTTTGATGAAGAGCGTGTGTGTTAAGAAGTTCTTAGTCTGAAATACTTGTTGATTCCAGTGTAGATGCTCTTGTTAATCAGTGGGGGTTTTTTATTAATCAGTGGGGTTTTTTTATAACCTTATTTCTAAAAAAACCCAACATACATGAAAATATGGATGGTAGAGAGGTGGAAACAAAACAAACAATGAATGACTCCATCACCAGGTAACATGTTAGAATATGCAATTTCCAAACTTGGTATTCCTGTTAATGATCCATTCCTGTATGCTTCTGACCACAAATGCTTTGATCACTTTACCTTCATCTGATGGGTATTCTCTCTCTCCTGTTCTATCTTGTATTCTCAGTTATGACAGATTCTGTTGGCATCATATTAACAGAACTCAAATTTCAAATAGATTATTTGGTCTGTGTATGCATGCAATTTGGTTGCTGCAGATGTATCTGTTTGCAGCTGTTCTGTGAATTCTTGTCATTAAGTTTGAGCAAATAAAGAAATTGAAAATTCTATCCCAAATCTTGTGACTTCCCTTTGAACAAAACTATCTCTGTAATGACCAGAAGTAAACACAAAATGAAATTTGTTGTGGAAATAACTCTCATTAAGATGTGTTCTGATGCAGGTAGTTTTAATTTGAGAATTTTCCATGATGCACCATATATTTTGCCATGAAGTTTTACTAAATTCATAAAATGCCAGGTAGAAAAACTGCTTCATTGTACGTGTTTATAATTGACCACCTAGCATAGGAAAGAGTGCAATGAAGAGTACATCTATGCTGCAATGTTATTTCGGGATTTTGGAGTATCCTGAAATAGCTATCCCATGTCTTCACAGCAAGCCCATTACTTCAGACTCCCTGTTACTCCTTGTAGAATGAGGTTAAGGGATGTTTCGGAATTGTGCTTTATTTCAAAATTTGGCACTGTGTAGATGGCGGCAAGTGACAAAATAAGCAAATTGAGCTATGCAAATTGCGTATCTTATTTCAGACACACTCCCAAAGAGACCAAGGAGGGCTGTTGCATGTTTTGCATGGTACCAAGGCAGGGGCCTTCAATCTTATAAATCTCAGAAGGTGGTTGGGAGAAGGAATTATAGTGGTGTTAAATCAGGTAGGTTCCAGATTATGGAATTTGTTTTTTTAAAAAGTCAGCAGATCTTGGATTTATCTACTTCAAAAAAAATTAAAGTTAAGAAACCCTTATACTTGCCGCTCTAATAGTCAAGTCAGAAAATGTTCAGTTAAGATTGCACATGCAGCCTTTAATTCTATGCCTTCTGTATATACACTGATAACATTTCTGAATTATGTACAGTGTTTTTTTTAAACCCTGTTAAAATCTTGGTCTTCACAACATCCTCTGCAAGAAGGAGTGTGCTGTATGAAGAAAAGCTTCCTTTTGTTTTAAACTTGCTGCTTATTTATTAGGCTACTCCTAGTTCTAATGTTCTGGGAACAAGTAAATAACTTATTCACTTCTCCACACAGGTCATGATTTTATAGACCTCCATAATATCCCCCCTTAGAAAAGAGGTGACTAAATTGAAAAGTCCAAGTCTTTTTAATCTCTCTTCATATGGTACCCATTTCAAACCCCAAATCATTTTTGTTGCCCTCTTTCTGAACCTTTTTCAATGCCGATATATCTTTTTTTTGAGATGAGGCAACCACATCTGTATGCAGTATTCAAGATGTGGGCATACCATGGTTTTATATAGAGGCAATAAAATATTCTGTCTTATTCTCTATCCTTTTTTATTGCTTCCTAACATGTATGTATGGAATAAACTATACATATATAGTATACCATATTTAAGAATAAAGCCTAAGGTAATCATGAATTTTTTGTGCATGCTTGAGCTACATACTTTTCTAGCCAAAATAGTTTACAGCTGACTGCCTCATCCATTTAATTTCACAAAAGAAAGCTTTATTGCTTATAGGGAACTGCAAAAAGCCCAAGACTGTTTCTACTAAATGTTATGCTGTTTGGACAGGACTCTCTCTATGAAATTGTCCATTTTCTTCTCTCATTGTCTTGGTATATCTCACCAGTTTTATCAACCTGTGGCACCTAAGTTCCAGGAAAGATGGTTAATTCTCTGTGCAAGTGACTAAAGAACAATATGTCTAGTTGGTCAAAGGGTTACTGAACCTGAACAGCATTTTGATATCTGTAAATGACACCTGAGCAGCTGGCATGCATACACAAAGGAGAAACCAGTACAAAAGGAGGAAGGAACCATGACACGGGCTCATAAAATGAAATTCTACTGTCATGATAAACTAGCTAAACACACCAACAGTTAATAGGCTCAAAAAAGAGGACCCTTCATCTCTATTTTGTAATTGCACATCAGGTTTTTGATCAACTCTCACTGGATTTAGTTATGTCAAGATTGAGCAAAAAGTCACCTAGATTTCTTTCCAGGAAAAGGAACACCAAGGGAATTAATATTTAGTCCAAGCGAGAATTTCAGCTTTTTTGTCTTGCCACCTGTGTTCATACTCTGCAAAATTATACAATCAGCAAGAAGAGGACCAAGGTGATTCTGATTGTCTTAGTGGCCAAAGAACCTTGATCTTCTGATCTGATTAGTCTATTGTTCTGTCTGTTCCTTTCTTCAGGAGAATTTATACATTTTGTAAGTCCAGTTCTGAGCCTGAGTGAGAAAAGTGATGTTTAGCTACACGGCACTCGAAGAAAAGAAATAATTGAAAAGGGACAGGCTGGCCTCCTTCACCACCTTACCTACATCACATGAGGTTGCCCAGCACTCTCTAGTCTAGAATCTGGTCATGGGTTCAAGAACCAATAAGTTCAGTTATGCAGTGCATGTCAAACCAAATATGTGTTCTGAAGTCCCTAGAACAGGACTTGACAATATATCTAAAATATCCAATTGTAAAATCCCACATTGCAACCCTATTCGGTGCACTGGATTCAACAGAAGATAAAACTTTGTTCTGTCCTGACACCAGAAAGATAGAAATGATGGCTAATTAATCTTTGACGTGTATTGCCACAGGTGACTCTAAGTGAGCCGTGGCCTACCCTATTTGCTTCCAGGCTCACCCCAGCCAACTCATCCAGCGCTCTAGCAGGGGAGTGGAGCTGGGGTTTACCCCGCTCTGCAAAGTACTGCTGTCAAGGAACAGGATCTGGGAACTGGGGCTTACTGCACTCAGCCAGGTGGAGGCAATTATTCCAGCATTGCCCACCCACCTGAAATCAGGGCTCTCCCAAATGAGCCCTTCTGGCTACGCCACTGGTATGTGGAATATTGCACTAGTGCAGAATCTTCTGTAGGTGTCAGAATGGCACTCCAAATATACAGTACATCTTGGTACAGTCTGATCTTACAGTATCTTCATTTTGTACCAGCTGCCTGGTGATCCAGGTAGCCTTTTAGGTGTCTGTACCTGAGTGGATCAAAGTGAGTGGATCAAACTTCTAAAGCTTGAATTCTTACACTCCTTCAAGGCTAGCTCCTTTACCTGTAAGAGCTGTGACGGCTCTATGGGCAGATACGCACTGCAGTACTTATAAGGGAAATTGTAAGGCATGCAATTGAACCTCTACTCATATGTTTACTAGTTCTTTAAGATAGACCTGCAAGCTTCATTGGATGCTTTCCTTGGTGGAGGAGTTCTGCACACGGTGGCACTTTCCAGGTATTAAGTAGTGACGGAGAATAAATAGAATGCTAAGTGTATTCATGGAGCATGAGATATCTTTGACAGTCTTAGCATAACATACTGAACACCTGTACTAAAAGGTCTTGGATTCCTAATCCAGATTTACCAAAGTAGGAAAAAATTTCAAATGAAACGAGTGGAAGGAGACAGGGGTTAATTGGCACATAAGTAGAGGCTGCTAAAAGGAAAATCCTTCTTTTCCAGAGTGGGAGAAGGTAATAAAGGGAGTGCCTGAGAGGGGGAGGGGGAAAGCTTACAGAGAAATAAAAATTCAAAACATTCTTGAAATAGTTGCTCCATTGCAAAATTTCATTTAAACTGTGCATACATGTCTTCCTCTAGTTCCTTGTCTGCACAAGAATAGTAGTAGCCAGTACAAAAGTTATAGTAAGAGGAGACTTTTTAATCTTCCCATTAAACAGTTAGGGGAGTAAATTAATTCCCCTCAGATGATTTAAATACACATCTTGTCTACTTGTGTTAATTTGCAGTTCTTCAGAGAAAAATGCTACTGAAAATAAGCACTGCCACTAATTTTATAGAACTCAAAGATCTCTGGCTCTGAACTCTGGAATGTCAGCAACCTGAAAATACAGAATATTGGATCCATACTAGTTTTGCTCAGAATCCATGGGTTTTACAGTTAAGATTCAATGAGAATTTTGATATGTTGCAAAACAGAGTGATGGTGGGGTTTGTCAAAGTTATCATTAAGTATTAGCAACTGTACTGCTCATAACTGTATATTAAATGTTGAGTAATGAAGAAAGTAAGATGGAACTGTTTTTAATTTAGTGTGCAGTACTAAATTTTTATTTTTTTCTTGTGCAGAAGAAAACCAAACAAATGTACAGGTGACACCTGAAATTCTGCCAAAGCCCACTGAAGAAATACAAGGTATGAAGGCTGTTGGGACTAGGATATTTAGTAAAGCAGGACACGGGAATTACAGAGTGAGTAAAGGTCTTCCAACTGAGACAAATGAATGCCCAGATATAGACATTATCACGGCCAGTGGTGAGGTTTCAGAAACCAGTACTTTATTTTCCATAGAGCCTTTAACAGTTGTGGAGACTGGCTCAACAAAAGAATATCCTCACGAAGAAAAAGAATATAAAGGATTAACAACCTGTACTACTATATCATTGACCACAAGGGATTGTACAATCTCTTATTCGGAGACTGGAGAAATAGGCTTGTTTAGATCAAGCCATGTTAATGGAAGTAATATAACACCTGCCAGTTACCAGACTTATGAGCAAGATGAAGAAAACAACCCTCATAACTACAGTGCTTTTCATATATCTCAAAGTAGTGAAGTTGATATACCTCTCTCAAAAGAAAGTTCTGAAGCTTTAAGGGCTCCACTGAAGAGTTTGTGTGGTCTGGATTCTGAAAATATGCCACTAGAAGAGAACACTGAGTTCTGTGAAATACAGGAAGCATATCTTGCTAATGAAAGAGAGAGACCAAGTTGTAATGGTGGTAGTCAAAGAACTGAATTTCTGAAGAACTGGATCTCCAGACCTGTGATGGAAGAACAGCTCTCTCCAGTCCAGAGTGGAGAAATAGCCACTGATAAGGCTGAACAATTGGAAATGGATAGTTGCACTGACCATTCACCCAGTTGTGGTTATGGGAAAGTTGCTGAAATCAGGAGAGAAACTGCAACGAAGAACAGTTGTGACATGAATAATGGGCATGACGTTCATTCAGAGAGCTCTGATTTGCCAATTCCTAGTTCTGTTGCTTCATCAGCAGAATTTCCACCAGGAGACTTAATCTCTTCAGAAATTAACTTTAAAAAGGATGGGAACCAGTGGCAAATAGGTATTAATGATGTATGTTGGGGTGGTGTAGTAAAACGATGTACAAAGGAAAATAACACTTTATTGGTGAATACAAAAAACCTTGTCAGTATTAAGACTGGAGACTTGCATACATGTTCTAGTAATGGCTACAATAAATATGCAAACTCTCTTCCCACTGTTCATGACTCTCTGGACTATGGCACCAAGTTGGATGATGTTTTTCTTGAAGCACCACTGGTTGAAAAAGAAGTTAGCAGCAGTTCAGTGATAGAAGATCTGGATAATAGTTCTGAAAAAACTCCAGAAGCAATTAGTGTTAATGTCAACCTGCCTACGTACAAAGAAACAAACTTTACTTGCACATCAAGTGAAGCTCTTGGTCATGATGCAAAAGAATCAAGAGTACCTCTGGGGCTTCCAAGTGAACCTTATTATGGTAATGCCGATGCAGTTTCAAACAGAGATTTGTGCCTGGACAGGCTACCTAAAAACATGCCCCTCCTTGCTTCTGCAAAGCTGGAAGCACAATCTGTGGGCCTTCAGCTTAAGAATGAAGAATTGTCTTTAGCAAATCATAGTTTCAATATTACTTATGTAACAAGTAAAGGTTCCCAGAAAAGTATGAACTCTGTACTGAGGCGTACAAAGAAGATTGTCACCAATATGGAAAATGAAAAAAGTGACACGTGTATTCATAATGACCAGTATATGGAATACCACTGTTCAGCTGTTAAGGACTGTTTCATCTTATCTGATGGTACCAGCTTGGATAATGCTATGCTGAACAAGGATTCTTTTAAAGCTCAGATTGAGTTGAAGACTGAAAAAGCTACTTGCTTGGAAACACAACAGTTACTTGTACCTAATGATGAAAAAGCAGTCAGCCTTCCTGAGGAGAACATTCATTTAGCATGTGAATCTGTTCCTCGTGCAGATGATTGGAATTGCAATTGTGTGTTTAAGAAGATGCCAAATTATACTTCCGCAGCAGAAAGGTTGTTGCATTCAGCTGGCATTCTTGATGATCTAATAATGGACTCATTGGAAGTGAAGAGTTCAAATACAAATATTGAGGTAGAAAGCTTGAAACGCTATGATGATGCTTGTGAAAATACAAAGGAAAGGCTAGATTCTGACAACATAGAAAAAATTACTGTTACGGGTAAGGGACAAGAACAGATTAACTCTTGTGCATTACAGAAAGATGAAAAGGATAAAATAGAAATTCTGGATAGTGTAAACGCTTACAAAGACAGTCACCATGATGAGGCCAGTGAGCAGTCAGTCAGCACAGATGTGAACAAAAGCAAGGATCAAGATGGACACCAAATATACAACACAACAGTGGTCCTGGGAGAGAGAGAACTAAAGATGTACAAGACGA
This sequence comes from Pelodiscus sinensis, assembly GCF_049634645.1. NCBI lineage: Eukaryota > Metazoa > Chordata > Testudines > Trionychidae > Pelodiscus > Pelodiscus sinensis. The sequence continues at coordinate 8,096,933 of NC_134725.1, forward strand.
CTGCATTACCTTGTGAATACCATCTCTCTGAAGACACTGTTTCAAAGAGTGATGCAGACTCCAGTATTCCAAGTCACAAAACATGTTCTAAGCAATCCTTTGATTTAGAATTGTCATGTTTTCAACATTCAGAGCAACTAAATGATACTGTTTGTCAGGTTGAAAATCAAAATCTTGCGTGTCAAATTGAGCTTATTGGACCAGTTTCTCACAAGCAAAATGAAACCCGGGTATCAAATGAAGTTCTAGAGTTCCAACACTGTGACTTGGACAACTCAAAGCACATATCAAACACTGGTGTGCAAACTATAACAAGTTCAGTGGAACAACCTGTGAGAGCAATCTGCTCCAAGGAAAATGAATTGTTAACTCTAAAAGATGAAAAGAGAACTCGATTGATTCATGAGTTTTTAGAAGAAAAGATTTTTCAAGGACCTTACCAAAAAATTATGGTAGATACAGACTTATCAGAATATACAGTCATCAGTGATTCATCAGAAGCAAAGAAAGTAGAATTAAAAGAATCCAATAATGTAGGTGCCGGTTCCAGGGAAGATCATGGAATTTTTAAAGACAGTACAGTAAATGCAGACCATTCAGAATACACAGACTCTGTCAGTAGTGCAAAGGAGGATCAAAAAGAATATACAATACTGGTAGAAAATTCCAAACTTTCTCCATTAGTGAACATTGGTAGCTTGGTTATGGATCCAGAAAATAAAATTAAGACCATTGTTGATTCCTTTTCTGTCTTTCTTTCAGCCTCCAAGAGTCTTTCATGTGTGCCAGAAGAAACAGCTATCATTCCAGGAATCAGAAGAGAAACCTGCTTACTGTTGGATTCTGCAGTAAATCATAGAATTGTAGAAATAAAGAAAACTTGTCCTCAGTCAGGATTTGTGACTTTTACAGTTGCTGATGGTCCAGAGAGCAAGAACCCAGTGCAGTCAGAAGAATTCTGTGTGAACCAAGAGCTTTCCAGTGCTAAAGATGTAATTTCTGAAACCCCTTTAGCTCTGAGCTCAGAAATCTGCCTACCACAAAGAGATGAACTGCTTGCAACATCTTGGAATGTACAAATAGCTGACCAGGATTCATCTTCAACGAATGCCCTCTGTAATGACTACTCTGCTACAGACCCTCTTGTGCAGACACTTGAGAGAAGAACTGATAGCAGTGACAGCTCATCTGAAGCGAGAGAGAAAGCAATTAGCTCCCTAAATGAAGTTAAATTAGAAGTGTATACGGCAAGTCATGCTCGCAGCAGTGAGAGTTCTGTAAGTGCAGGGGATAGCGAGTCAGTTGTAAAAGAGATGGATGTAACTTCATCTGATAATAGTGATTGTGTCGCCGATCACTCAGAATTAGTAAGTGTTAAGTTGCTTTCAGAAACTGTAGACAGTTATCTGGAGTCTAAAGACTTAATTAACAGTGAGACATCAGACATCCATCAGACAACAGATAGCAGGAAGCCATCAAAAAATGACACAGAAGCATCTTTAAAATGTCTCGATTTCAGTGAAGTGTGTCAGTCTTATGAATTAAGTTCACACAGCAAAGACAACAGCAATGAAGTTAGAGACTCAATGAAGACTCCACATGACTCAGTCAGTGCAGAAAATGAGGTGCCTGATGCAGAAAGACTGGCGTTCACCTACTTTGTCCAAGCTCTTAAGCAACAGATGTGTGAAGAAACTGAAGTATGTCCAGCTCGAAACTTTCTACTCCATGTGGGACACATGCAGCAAATACAGGAGTCAAAAGACCAAGAGTCAGCAAAAATCCCATTTCAGGGCAGTGTGGTGTATGATACTGAGTCTTTAGAAGCTTCAGATGAATTGGTGGTATCTTCAGTAGTCACGAAGACTGAAAGTCCTAGAAAGCAGTTCTTTGCTGCCATAAGCAGTATTAGTGATGATAAACAAATATATAGCACTTTACAAGAAGTCAAAAGGCCAAAGATTTCTAAGAATGATGATTCAGAGCATATGAAGACTATGACCTCAGAAGTGGAAAGCCTGAGTGTTCATTTAGGGTCTCGCATTGAATTGTCAGCAGATAATACCCCTCTTGTTCCTTTTCCTCTCTCACTACCACAAGCTAAAAGCTTTGCTAAGGATGATGAAATCCATGGTGCCTTTAGAAACACATGCAAATCAAAAAGACTTTTCCCAGTAAAGCAGCAGACAAAAAGGAAGTGCGTAAAAACTCCCACATGGGATGAACTTAAAACTGTGAGAGAGAATAAAAAAGTTAAAAGCTCAGCTTTTAAAAGGAATTCCCCTGATGCTGTTCCTATGCAAGAACACAACCTTCTCAGCCCTATATATTTTGCACGTACACGATCAGCAAAGAAAGTAGAAATAGCCAGGAGATTGAACCTCATGTCAAAGAAGAAAGCCAATAAGTGCAGTTTGTTGAACCGTTTGAAACTTAGTAAATGTACCAAAGAACCAACACTACTAAGCAGACTGTCTACAATGGCCAGTAATTTACTGGCCTTACCCAAAAGCAGCCACAAGTTAAAGACTCTGCAATGTTCCTCTGAACTACCAATGATTGAAAGGTCCAGACAAACTAGATCTAAAAGACTACTAGAAGTTTTTTCATGCATTAACATGAAGATAAAATCTCAGCAGGGTGATGGCTTGTGCACCAAAATGTTCAGCTTTCAGCCATTGGCACTTTATCCTGTAGTCTCTTCCAAAATGTACATTTTAGACTTAAGTAGCAACATTCCATCAGTCTTCAATACTCCCATTTCCCCAATTTCTTTTCACATAAATTTGGACTTTGATTCTTTGATAAACCTCACAGGGATTACATCCCAACATTGTGTACCTGATAGACCAGCTTTAGGAGAGGCACTAGTACATCCGTGTCAGCCTTCAAAATGGACTTTCTCTTTCCTCCTGCCCCAAAGCTGCTCAGATATAACAGCTTTCAGGGAAGACACCAAACTCAGTAATGAGCTGCACTCTTCTGGTCTGTCTCTAACCACCACAGAGGCTGTAACCTCTAGTGATAATTGTAGGAGAAATCCCATAGCTAAAAGAGCAGGGTGCTCCATGCTTGGCCTTCACACAGTGCTAGCACTTTCTTCCCCTCAATGTTACAGGATCTGGACAAGAAGAAGAAATGTAACCAGTCGAATTCCTACTGTCCAGAGACTTTTTATATCGCAAATCACACAGGGCTTGACAGGGTTAAGGTCTCCAAATTCCGTATCAGATGACCTCTTCTCTTCATTGCCCAACTCACTGGGCAAGGTACTTGCCTTATGGATCCAGCATGGCCCTTCTGCCTGTCCCTCCGAATTCACTCCTCTCCATTCCAATCACTGCAAGTGGCAGCCAAGTCTGGGCATCGAGAGCAGGTAAAAATCCATCAACTTCTTTCTGAGAATAAATACATAGTGTATATAGTTGCAGCTTTTTTTGGGGAGGAGAGGGATATTAGCGCTTAGAGTAGAGGGTCAGTTTCCAGTAGTCCATGTATAATCTTGCACACTCCACTGAAGAAATGGTTCAGTAGAAAACACTTCCAGACAGAACTGCCTCCCTTGGATGAATTTGAATACATTGTCATTGGTTTCTTTAATGATCTTCTCTTCTGGCAGGACCATTATCTCATCACCTTCTCTCTCCCTGCAATACGTACACCTCATAGTCCCAGCATATATATTGCAGAAATGTGAGCTACTTCATTAAACTCTGTTCCAAATGACTGCAGAGTTTCTGGATTTTTGAAGCAGGAAGGGGGTTTTTTTTTTTTTTTGTTCAGATGCATGGACTAACTATTAAGCTTGAGCAATGGACAAGATGGGTTTACCGAGCTGTGCAAGCTTTAAATCTGAACAGAAAGGAATAATTGTATTGTACCCAGTTAAACTTTTAATTGCATTCTAATAATTGTTCTACATTAATTTTTAACTATAACCAGTTTTGTATGACTATTCCATTTACTATTTCTTCAAGATGTACTGCTGGCATAAGTGCAGCTCCACCAAGATCACTGAATGGTCTTGGCCGCCTTATCAAACTATTCTTCCCTCATTTATATTTAAAGCCCTTCTTCCCCCCACCCCCACCCCACCCCCCGGCTGCTAATTGCATGAGAAGAAAGGTGGATTTTTTTTACATGGGGAAAGAGGAAAAATGGGCCTTTGATTCTGCAGCTGGTACAAGCTTTGTGTGTGAACTTTCTGTGCCTCAGTTGTCCATCTATAGTTGTCCTAATTATAGAATAATTCTGCTGCATAACCACACAGTGGTGGGCTGTTTGAGAGGTACTCAAATACTACAGTTATGAGAATTGTAGAAAAGCCTATAAAATAAACTGAATTATTTTGCCTGTCACTGAGCTATAAAGAAATGTTGAATTTGGCTTATCATTTTCCAATGTTCCCTCTAACTTTTTCCATTCATGTGTGAAATAAATGTTATGTGGACCAAGGCATATGCAACTGTGCACCAGCAGTAGAAACAAATGCTGCCATCTGTGGGCACTCTGCTAATCAGTTGGGTCGCATTTGAATCTCTCCTTGGCAGACACCCAGGCTGTCCCCTTACTGGGAACACTATCTGTGTCCCTGTTGTTGGCATAAACAGAAATCTTGCTAGAGAAATAACTATATGAATTTCACTGTCTGTGATCTAGACACCTCAAAGTTCAAAGTGGCACTTGCTGGCCAGAGCTAGTCAATTATTTAATCCACTAATGTCAAGACCTTGGTGGACCAAGAGAATTTACAAAATTGCATTTATAAATTTTTTTTTATACTCGTTCAAATAAAGCATAAGCTTTTAAAATAGAACTCCTGAGAATAAAAGAATGGAGATGAATGATACCTGATGGAACCAATTTTATAATCAGTCATCCTGTGGAGCTGTGTTCTTTCTGCCAGACCTTGAGGCTGTATTTCAAGTACAGATTTCCATAATACAGATTTATAATTGTGTTGGAGTGACCAGGTCCAGCTACAGTTTGAGAACTGAGCAGAGTTGGTAACTCTTTATCACCACCACCATCCTAAGAAAAATGTAAACCTTTTTATAACCTGTATATCAGGTGAGTTTTTATTATATTGAGTTGAGATGTACCATTTGGCATGGGAAGTTAATGCTGAATGGAGCCCTTGATAATTTAGTTCTATGGGCATCAGTCTTTATCCCACACAAATCAGGCTCCCTATTAGTCATTTAACATAAGTGAAAAGTTAACCTTTGGCTCTAAAGGCTACTTTAAAAAAATCACTCTTTTTTTTTTTTTTTTTTTTTTTAACTAATTGAGAGAAGCCAAGTTAAACCGAACTACTTCTCGGAACAGATAACAAGAGTCTGAAATGCAGTATGCTGACTCTAGCTTAAGAAATAAGATGCTATTAAAGTCAGGAAAAATTGTTGGTGACTCTTTATCCCATTCACAGCTTCTTTAAAGAGAAGTCATTGCAGCATGCTATAATTGGAAAGGGTAATGCTCAATAAACTCATGTAGAGCACAGAAAAAATTAGCTATTTTAAAAGTAGAATCTATATGGCATTTTGAAGGATTTGGTCATAAGAAAATGTGGGCGGAAAAGGCAGCTGATATATGTAAAACAAAGGCTATGAAATACAATTTTAAAAATAAGCTTGCAAAAATGTTCTAAATTTGGATAAACTAGTAAGCTTTTCAATTTTTTTTAAAGGGGTGCAATCTCTAAATTGGGCTGAAGTGCAAGGGGGAACAGATTCTTGTAGCAATTTCTTGCTTTATAGATAAATATTTGTTGTAATATATACCACTGTCAAGTAACCATCTTCTTGCCCACAGTTAAAAGGATCAAAAAATATTTTGCTAGTCTAATATTCATCCATCCCCATCAGGAGAGGATTTGACTTTATCTATCATAGTCCTGAGCTTCACACAGACCTTTCCTTGTGATGAAAGTTGCCTTCCAGTTGGATTCTTTCATTTTAACTTTGGCACTTTCATAACTGAAAACGCAGTGAACATTGGAATGGTTTTCCTTTCCTGTGAAGCTCCTTGCTACCTGGTAGTTATCAGAAGTTTTACTTTAATTAACCTTATTCCACATTACTCTCAGAAAGGCAGTAAACTTTTAGGGGAGTGGAACATTTTATCACTCGTACCTGACTTTTTTTTTTTTTACTGCATGAAGCAGAATATTTTGTTACCAACAGGTGAGATTTTGATGCACAAACTACCAGTTCAAATTCTAGCACTAACAGACTAGTAGTGACTAGAATACTGGCAGAGAAAAAGCACTGTACATCTGGCACTTGTATACCTGATGATTCTCTCCCTCTCCTTCCCCCTCCCCCCCCACACGTATAACTGCTTTTCATAACTTTCTACTGTTGCTATGCTGCCTGTAACTTATGGCAAAAGTATATAAGATCCTTAACAGATTGGCGTACTTACAAAACAAAGTCTCCACTTTATAACCTTATGGTTGACTATTTCACGATCAGCCCATGGAGAGAATAAATAAGGGACTTTAGGTCTGGTGTACACTACAGAGTTACTTTGAAAGAAGGCAGCTTATGTCAACCTAACTATGGAAGCATTTGCACTTAAATTTTTTGCTCCTGCTGACACAACTTCCCTGCTTGACAACTTGATAACTCCACTTCTCCAATCAGCATGGTCACATTTGAAGTATTTAGGTAAACCCAGTGTCAATGTAGACCCTGCATTATTTACCTTACTGTTACTGGCTTTTAGGAGCTGTCCCACTGTGCCCCATACTGGCAGTACAGTTGATACAGCATTCCTGGGGAGAACACACACCACTGACACAAGGAACAAAGTGTAGACACGAACAAGAAATGTTGTTACTATGGTGGCTGTATGCCAATGTAGATTAGGTTGATTTCATTTTGTAGTGTTGATATGACTTAATCTTAACAAATGAAGTCAAGGCTGTTCCAGATTACTGAAGAACTTAATTTTTCTCTTGTTACGCTAATTGTGTGCATACAAAAAATAGGCATAGTCCTTAATTGATATCCAAGTCTCTTCTATAAAGAGCATTCCAACAAGAATAAAGGGGGTTGTGGATTTAATCTTGTGGAAACCCTTTGTTGTACTTTGCAAAGTTTGTTGAGGCTTTTTTAACTTAAATTTACTTTTCAAACAGTCACAAAAACATCTTGGAATAGAGAATCCAGGCTCTCTTGAAACCATTTTCAGCTTGCAGACTAAAACATGTTCTCTCCTCTTCTGATTTTTTTTCTGAGTTTCTTCATCTTACTTCTCCATTAAGTGAAAATAGGTACTTTTCTCCTGAGTAATATGTCAAAAAATCTTAGGCCTTAATGACAAATACAGCTTGCATTGGGTTTTTTATGGGATGGGGTAGAGAGAAAGGGTACCTTGACAGTTTGACATTTCTGTACCTCTTGGCATCTAAATTATACTAACGAAGTCTTTCCTCCTGTTTATGGTATAATCCTGACTTCTGCCTTTTTATTTGTTTTTGAACCAGTTATGTTGTGTTACCACACATGACTGTCCTGGGACCCAAAGCTGCAAGGACCACGGGTGTGGACATAAGGTAAGAAGAGTCTTACCCTGTGATAGTTACTACATATGGTGGGAATGTGAGTGTTTCTAATGGGCATCATCCCCACATTCTGGCAGTTTGTCTTTTTGGGTTTTGGCAGATCCCTTTAAGCATTTGTCTGTCTCAGCCTCCGTGTAACAACAGATTCTAAATGGCCAACATATGAATGTATTTATTTATGTACACACAACAGTAGATGATTGTATGTTGCAAATATAGCTTCTTTCAGCCCTTCTGTGCTGCTTGTCATGATAAATTAAATTATTGTGGTCCATTTTCTCACCCTAGATATTTGGTTAGCTCTGGAAGAAGATAAAGACTTCAAACATTGGTATTTCTTCAGATATACCTTTTGATGCTTATGTGGGAGAACAAACTCCCTTTAAATATATCCAGTAAACAAAGGAAATGGTTACAGCAGTCCACTCAATATGTCCTAGATTCTATAATGCTGTCACAATAAAAATCCAGCATTAACCTAATATTCTCTTTCTTCCCCTCCCTCCCCCTCGTCTTTTCATCTAACCCCTTCCCCCAAATTTGTAGGCTGGAACATTCGCTCTCTGATTGGCTACCAAAATCTTGCATGTTTCCAGAATTGGCAATATCTCCACTCAGGCTTTCAGTACCTGAATTTCAGGTCCATCCCTTTGATGCCCTCGATGCTTCTCTCTCACTATGTCCCACATCCCAGAGGGACACTGAACTGAAAAAAGTAAGTGGTTTCTTGTCTTTACTAGTAGAAGTAGGCAACTAGTCTTTGTGTACACAGTAAGAGTAGCTTTGTTAAATTTATATTCTAATGTTGCTCTGCAACTAGACAAGGTTTAGGGTTTAAGTTGAGCGTGGGCCTTTGTTCCCCAGGCACCCAGGACCTGGATCACTATAAAGGCAGAGTTTTTACCACTGACAGAGCTCCTTGCATTCCAATTTGTGCTAGTCCTGCATTAATTGGAGTAGTTGCTGCTGAAGTGGAAAGATAAGCAAAACATAAAGGATTAGAGGACCTGAGAGAAAAAAATTCTCAGACTTCTTTCCTCATTACCTTTCCAGAAACTCCTTGGTATATTGTACTGACAAAATTGATTTTTTTTTTAAAGCCAAATGGAACCACTGTAACCATCTAATCTGTTGTTCTAAGTTGTAGAATTTGTCCATGATTCCTATATTGCTCCAATACTGTGTGCTCAAATTAGAGCATTTCTTCAAGAAAGATACCCGGCTTTGATTTTAAAGAAACTTGGAGGTGAAGCAGCATCACATTTCCTGCTGAATGGCTTGCTGTTTCATATACTTTTAGTTAAAATGTATGTACATTTGTATTGCCCAAAACAAATACATTTTGTTGAAAAATAAAGTAGTTTACTGCAAAATTTCCCTGGTATGTGGCCTACCTTAGCTTCATATAGTGTTATACTTACACATGCTCAAAATGGAGACCCCAAGTGGGAGAGAACACTACTGATAGGTAAGCAGTTGCTCCTTTATTTTATATTTTTCTCTTTCTAAAGGCAGAGCCAGAAAAGAAGCCAAAGAGAGTTTCTCAGATCCGCATCCGAAAGACTGTTCCCAAGCCAGATCCTAACCTTACCCCCATGGGACTCCCCAGACGAAAAAGGTGAGAGGTCTCTCTTAACTGGACAATGATACTGGGATTAGCCACTTCTAAGAAGTGCACTGCATTGTATCATCACCATTCTACTAAATGGGTTTTCTCTGCTTGCCCAGTTAGGCTTTTCCTGGTTGGGTGGTCTTGGTACTCAGTTTCTCCATAAGCCATGGTTAAGAGTTCTGTGTTGCCTGTGTAGAAGAATGAGGTAGTCGATAGCTGTCTCCAAACTAATAGACTGTTACTGAAGACAAAAATCAATTTTCATGAATCAGAAACAAGGATGAATGAACTTTAATTACTCCAGGTAATATATAGCATAAATATGAAACTCTTTAGAAACAGCAATGGAATGAGTTGGCTAGAAAGAAAATGGAATTCCTTTTACAGTCTAGCCTTGAATAACTCAAGTAGCCATAGGTATATTAGAAAACAGTCCTACTACAGTTCAGGGAGGGAAAACAGATTACCTTCCCAAATCCCTTGCCAGCTCAAATTATTCTGAGATTGCAGAAAAAAAATCTTTACTTCTCCTGGCTGTCCAACAGGATGTTGGAAAACCAAAGTTCGTGTTAATTTGGTCATTGTGCCAGATACCTCCACAAATTTTTCAGTGTACTTGACTCTGACCTGTTCGTGTCCAGGACTTCTGTTGAAAAGCAAAAGTGGCAAGTTGGTAGATGGTTGATTGACTTGAGGAAAACCCATTCTGTCAGATTTCATTTGAAATTGCATCAAAAGAATTACCATTGTCACATGCATCTGACGAAGTGGGTCTTTGCCCACGAAAGCTTATGCTCCTACACTTCAGTTAGTCTATAAGGTGCCACAGGACTCCTCGTCGCATTGTCAATAGTCAAATTTAAAACCAAGACTCAAGAAATGCAATCCATTATTTAACCTTCTGGAACATTGAAGTGGGTCCGCTCCCCCCCCCCCCCCCCCCCCCCCCCCCCCATCCTCTGTTTTTCATAAATAGGGTCTGCTTAAGTTGCGGTGAAATCACGTATTTTTCATGGGTTGGTCATGGCATAAATAGCAAATTTCACAGAAATGTTTAGACAAAACGTGATTTCCTTCTCCCACACACACTACTTTTCTCAAAGTGGAGGCTCCAGCCAGCCACCAGTCTGTGCTCCGTCTTCAAAACTGAGTGGCCAGAGACCATGATTTTCACAGCCACAAACTTGGTAGACGTTCATAATTCAAGAGGCAGTGATCTGTGAGGTATTTTTCTTTTTGCCTTCGGTTATCATTAGTTAGAAATGTTACTTCATGCTGGAAGGAACACTCATCCTTGTGGAAATGGTAGGTCACAATCCATTACTTTCTGAAGCATCATTTGTAAGATTCTTAGATCTCCTTTTAAAACTCATTTACAAATTAATGTATGGAGTTTAAGGTGAGAAGGAAAACCTGACTTTTTCTCCCCTTCTCTCTCCACCCCCCGGTCATGTTGCCTATATAGGGGGAGATGGTTCTAAAACTCTCCTTGCTTCATTCACTATTTGCTTTCCAGGCTGAAGAAGAAAGAATTTAGTTTAGAAGAAATTTACACAAACAAGAACTACAAGTCCCCTCCAATGACCAGGTTTGTTGCACACACCAATAGGGGGGATGTGGCATATGTAATTGAACTGGTTGGAGATATGAAACTGTCTTTTTGGAAATAGAGAAAAATAAGTGCCCTTCAGAACAAAGTTGAATTGATGACTCTGATTTGAATTGCTGTAGAAAGGTAATTCAGAAAACATTGAAAATCTGTCCTTAATCTGTGAGTGATTGGGAGTAGGGAGTTTACAGTCTCTCAAATTGAGAACAAACTCTGGTCATCTGAAGTGGGCTGTGCCCACAAGTTCATGATCCCATCTACATGTTTTGTTAGTCTATCAAGTGCTACCAGGCCATTTGTTGTTTTTTGAGAACTTATAGTTGTTGAAGGTTTAAATGTCACTACTTTGTATTAACTTATTTGCATTCATTTCAATATTTAGTCAAGATACAATACCCATTATTACAAAATTAAAAAACAAACAAGATTCTCCAAAATTATATTCCATTGGACTATAGGGGCTGGATAAACGCCATGTAGACCTCAGTGCAAAATACCAAGAATGCCGCTTTACAGGCAATTTTATTTGTGTGGGGTTTTTTAATCCTTTTATGTAGATCTAAATGCCTCTGTTCCTTACAATAAAAATCTTTGGTTTGAGCTTTTGGACTAAAAATGACAGATTCCAACTGGATATCTATGCACCAACAAGAAACTCTACAGAAAATGTACTAACAGCTAGTGATGGGAAACTATTTCTAAAGATAAGTGGTCATTAGTTAGAAACATGAGCTCCGTATTGTGAGGTCTCAGAAGGGTCATTGATTGTAAAAGTTAGAAATGTAAAAGTCCCGAGTCATCTAGTCATTTCTCTGTCACTGCAGGATGGTTCCTTTCATGTCTATGAATGAAAAATAGCTTTTTCTGACATTCTAACTTCTATCCTTTATCTTTCCCAGATGTCTGGAAACCATCTTTGAGGAGCCCAAGGAGAAAAATGGATCTTTGATCTCTATCAGCCAGCAGAAGAGGAAGCGGATTCTGGAGTTTCAGGACTTCACTATTCCCCGGAAGAGGAAGACACGAAGCAGAGTCAAAGTGGCGGGTAGTTTCACACGAGCCAAAAAGGCTGCAGTGCAGGGCAGAGAGATAGATGCCCTCCTTGTTCAGAAACTAATGGATCTTGATGCCTTCTTTGCAGAGGAGGATGAAAAGGAGCAATCATCTGGAAGCTGAGGGAAGAATTGAGCAGGAAATGGCTTAGTTCCTTTAATGCTTTGATCCACTTGGGAGGGATCTGCCTGTCTCTCCAGACCTTACCAACCACTCAGTTCTAATACCTGATGATCAGTTGTTGGCTGCCACCCCCTTTGAGGTGCTAGTGTGTATGTACACTATAATGTGCTCTTCCTCCCCAGCCTCTTTAGAAATTATGGCTAATGTTTAAACACCTCCTGCAGGTGTGATGAGGAGAATAAAGGAGGAAATAGTACATTTTCCATGACACTAGGATTCTAAATACACCTGAAACTTTTGCACATTTGAGACTGCTGTTTACTGCAGTGGCTTGTCCAGACAACTTGATGACAGAGAGGGTACTGGGACAGAGCTGAGTTCAGGTAGCTGGGTTCTTGAGACCACAGGATTCTTAAATTAAAGAAAAGTAGTTTGGGGAGGGGGAGGGTTAACTTCTTCCATGTCTCTGTGCCCAGAAGTTTTCTTCTGATTGTTGTCCTTCCTGCACTCAGTCAGCAGCAGCCATATGTAACCAGGTCTTACATAAGTTGCACTTTGTATGTGTTTTTCTTCATTTGCTGCATGAAAGGCGCCTTGTACTCTTACTTATGTTGGACTTTTATAAAATCACACAATAAGAAAAATAATACTAAATGCTAAGCTCTAGCCAATTGTAGAATGGATTTGTTAAACCTGGTTTGCTGGTGCTTTGCTTTTGGAGGGAAAGGGGGAAGGATCAGTAGTAGCAAGAGGACATAATTAATGTTCAGTTAGCAAAAGTACCCTCAGATATATGGCACCAGGAATTTCAGTGTGAGGTTTTAATTCTGACAGAAAAGGATCTCAACAAATCAAGCAGGTTTTTTAATCTCATTTTTCTACCATTTTAACTTAGCATTCTAGTTTGGGATAGAGCTTCATGTAGCTTTTATAATTAGAAATTAGTGTGCAGCAGTGTTGTATATAATAGCTAGTGTTATACAAAGAGGAGGATTGGGTGAATCTAATGCTTAGAAAGTGTTTGGATTTTTTTAATATTTAAGGCCATTAGTAATCTGAAGTAGCATTGGGAAGTCTCAGCCATACTTTAGAGGGATCAGTGCTCCCCTCTCAGATCCTTACTTGAAGCTGTGATTCAGGTAATTTCTGTTCTCCAGTGCCTACAGAAGTTATTCAGGCGAAGTTTAATGACATGATGTCATTGCTGATATGCTCAAATGTTAACAGTTCCATTCTTTCTTCTCCCTGCCACTTGTAACTTGCACTTTTTTACCTTTGTACCCCCTACAGCAACTCTCTATTTACCTTCCAAATCCGTGTCAGACATCTAAAGCAAATGAGCTTTGTGATCTAGTCCAAACATGAGGTTGAAAATACCTTGTTCTATCTTTTGCTGCTCTGCCAGCTTCTATTTATTTATTTATTTTGTCCTGACCAGAACTTAAATTCAAGAACTTTGAACAAGCAGGAAATGTCAGGTATCACCATGTGAGACTTCAGGGAATAAGTTCTAGGTTTGTTCTGTTCCTAGTTCATTTGCTGGGATTCTTCCACAGTTTACACCATTGTTGTGGAGGCTGATCATCGTCACCCAGTGAGGAAAATTGAAATAGAGACATGCAAACTACCACTTTGATGGTTTTATGCTGGCGGAGGCAGACTTTGGCTCTATTGATGTATGATTTTTTTGGGGGGGGCTACTACTGTGCAGGTCCAGTTAATAGTAGCCTCAACATGATACCTTAGTCTATCCTTACCATATTCCGATAGGGATCCCTGAAAGTATCTCTTCATAGTACTGTGGACATTGTCTTCTGAAATGTTTTTTAATCTCCCCATACATTCATGACTTCAGCACTGATATTAACTGACTGGAACAGGGGTGGCCAAGCCGCAGCTCTCAAACCACATGCGGTATTTGCTAGTTCTGAGCCACACGCCTGGACTGCTCTACACACACGCCCTAGTGCCCAAAGGGAGAAGTGCGTGGCAATGGCAGTGGACCCAGGCATTGGGTTAAAGCATGCGGAGGGCTAGGGCTGCCAGGCTCTGGGGGAGAAGGGGAAATTGGGTTAGCAGGGAGGGCTGGAGATGCCTGGCTCTGCAGGAGGGAGAGGGTATTGGGTTAGAGCAGGGCTCTGGGTGTGCCTAGCTCTGGGGGAGAGGAGGAGGATTGGGTTGGGGGGAAGGGAGCTGAAGCACCTTAAATCAAAGTCTTTATGGATGCAGAATAAAGCAACCAACACAGATGTACTATTTAAATTCCAGGGCAAAAAAAAAAAAAAAAAAAAAATCAGCATGTACCTGGTCTACACAGTTTCTTTCAAGAAAATTCAAAGGTGGCTTTCCAGGCTGAAGCAATTCTTCTGAGACATGAGTCTCTCCCTTCTTGTCATATTTGCAGTCTGAAATTTTAGAACTATAAAAAAGCCATAATTTTTGTAAGATTAAAAAAAAAAGGAAACCATACCAGAGATCAACCAGCTGGAATGAAACCAGCACTTCAGATTGGTGTTAATTTAAAAAACTCATAGGATGTAATAGGGCAGTAGTGTTAAATTTACAATACAGGGGTGAGGGGGTGGGGTTTTTTTTTAAATTTGATGTTTGTTCCATGTCAAGTTCTCTGACGATCTAGGGACTGTCTGTGAAAATAAATGTATAATAGCTGGCTCTTTGCACACTCTCCACCACTATTTTGGCTCTTCATCTCTAACTGATTGGCCATCCCTGGACTAGAAGCTGCAGTAGGGGACTTGGCTCTAATATTTATGCCACAGTGTGAGATTTCATGACAAACCATTTCAAAGTGAAGTACCGTATTTTCCGGCGTATAAGACAACTTTTGATGTTAAAAAACATCCCCCAAAAATCGGGGGTCGTCTTATACGCTGGGTATACAGCTTTGCGGCTTTGCAAAGCCTTGGCGGAAGCCAGCGGCGGGGCGTCCTCAGAGGCTTTGCTCCCGGTGTCTCTGGTCTGCTGGGGACCGTCTCTAGCAGACCAGGGACAGCGGGAGCAAAGCCGGGGAGGCGGAGGGCGCTGGGGTATAAGACGAAACCCTATCTTTTAACTAAAAAATTAGGGGGTCGTCTTATATGCCCAGTAGCCTTATACGCCAGAAAATACGGTAATGCTAAGGTGGAGTGCTAATGAGGGAACTTCTGGCTCTATAGTAGAGTGGGCTGTAATTATAGTGTGGATTTACAAAGCAGCTGAGAGAATGGGAAGAAAACTCAGGTCCAAGCATCATTCTGCCCTTTTAGCATGTGCTTTGAAACTTTTTTTTGTCTGCTTCTTTCTTTTCAGCCTTGTTTATTTTCACAAAAAGCTTTTTGTAGCTATAACTGAGGGGGGCACAATGAAAATATTCAGCTCTATTTCACTTACAAACACTGGAACTGTTTAGTTCTGATTCCTCAACGTACCATATTCCCAAATTTTTTAAGACTAACATGTCAGCATTATCATGATCAAGGATTTTTTTTATAGCTGTGTAATAAAGATTGTAAACTAGATACCACCCCCTCTCCCCATCAGGTGGTCCTACTTTAATCATGCTTTTATGCTTCACTGCAACTTCAGTTCCAATTTGCTGTATTCTTGGACCAGCCTTGTTCTGTTTGTGGCAGCAGCTTATACTGTGAGGGACAGGAGTGCAATGACTAGGGATATCAGACTCCAGTCTGAGCAGCTTCTGTCCCATATACACTCTTTATGAAAGAAACAGGGAGGATGCAAACTTTTGGGTATGGATTCTCTTTTTTCCTAGCATAGAGAAGTATACACTTTTTCCTAAGATGGCGCCACCCCAGTGAGCTCTGTGAATTACTGTGAGTGCATTTAAAAGGATATTTTCAGAGCTGTCCCCCTTGTAACTATCAGGAAAGAGCCCAGCAGTGCAGGCTGCGTGTCTGCCTTGGGATCGAGGGGAGCAGTTTTACTGAAATCAAACTTCAGTGCTCTTATCCAGCCGCACACTGTGTGGCAAAGGCGCCCTGGTGCATATTAAAGAGTTCCTCTGACCCAGTATGCCTGAGACTTGCATATACTTGAGTTTTGATGCTTTCTGGATATGGTTTGTGGCAAGCCACTGTCATTTGCCATATCCTAGTCAGAGTTGGGATCTTGGGTGTGTGGGTAGATAGCATCTGTTCTTCAGCACAAGGACTGACAACTGCCTGGATGAGATGTCTGTCTGAGATCATCATGTTAATAAATAGCTCAGTGGAAATTTTTACTTTGTAACATTGGCCTCTGTCATGCCTCTGCAGATTAGTTTGTTTGTGAATTTAAAATTCCACTGATTTTTTTTTCTTTGTGTTTAATTTATGGAAATAAAATGTTTTTGAGAACCTTTCAATTGTTTACTAAAAACTTTGGGTTTTTATTCAAAATAAAGTGCTATTTGTGCCTTGACTTCATGTTTCCCCCAGGTGAAAGGGGGATATGTCTCCCAGCGAAGCTGTGAAAATGAATTCATTGTCTGTAAAGTGTTCTGAAATACTTGAATGAAAATGCAAATATTGCTTCTCTTAAGCCAGTAGCTGTGTTAGGCATCTGTGTAACATTTTCATACATGTATGGTGAACAAAGGCCATGCAGGCTTCCATACAATGCAAACAATTGAGTCTTCACAGTGGTGTTTAGTGCTTGGGTAAGGGAGTGTGGTGCGTTCTTAGTTCTGAAGTTTTCCTTTTTATGAATTCTCCAACACTGACAAGTGCACGATGGCCTGCATGAATTCTGTATTACAGTCCTGGATTCATTTGTATTTTTCCTCTCCTGTCCTAACCAGAGGTTCCATGTTGCAACCCTCATCATACCAAAGACTTCACTGATTAGCTGGGTTAGCTGTTGTGTTCTACTGCTCCTCGTGCCTGTCCCAAAGAAGGTGGGGAAGGAACTAGTGACTCAAACAGTCGTCCTACAACTTTATACCTCAGTGCTCACCAGTAGCTCGGGATCTGCTGATAGATCTCAAAGCCTTTGACAAGTGATCCTTGCAGGCAGGCCAGAGGAGGGGTGCTGATGTCAAGGTACCCCCTCCCACTCTGTGTCCTGTCTCCACAGAGCAGAGAGGGGGCACAGCAGGACTTGGAATGGGATTTGCTAGCTGCTTTGAGGAGCGGTGCAGGGCCAGGGTAAGGGTGAGCTGCCTTAGCCCCACTGTTCTGCCACCTGAGGTAAGCCGGGCCCAGCTAGAGCCCATATCCTGAAACCCTACCCCAGTCATGACCCCTCCCCCTTACATCCCAAACCCCTGCCTTATCCCTGAGCACCTCTGCATCCAAATGCCTTCTCAGAGCCTGCACCTAGAACCCCCTCAGCACCCCAACAGCCTGCCCCAGGCTTAATTCAGAGACCCTCACACTCCAAATCCCTTAATCTAAGACTAGATCCTGTGCCCCAGCCTGGTGAAAGTGAGGAATGATGCAGTGAGCCTCAGAAGGGGCACAAAGGAGGTGGGGCAAAGATATTTGGGTGTGAGGTAGATCTTGGATTACACTTAAATTGTAAAAGTGATCTTGTGCTTAAAAAGGTTGGAGACCCCTGCACTACCCAACAGTTAATGTTTGGATGACAAGTACTAAGGTATCTTAAATCCCTGCCTATGTGAGACTGAACAGTCATACAGAATTCATAACCCACAAGCAATTAGAAACAATTAACTAGGCCTGCTCTTCATATACTGCAATCTCTGGAAGAAACCTGGCTGTTGATCTTAACCTAAAAATTAATGACTTTGATAGAGATTTGTTGCTCTAAAGCAGGGGTGGGGAACCAAAGGCCTAGGGGCCAGATGTGGTCCCTGCATTGCCTGGATCAGGCCCTGGGGCTTGGAGATCCCCCGCCCCAGCATTGAGGGGCCTGCACTGGTGCTCCAGGGCTTTCCACCTCCTGCTCTCCACCCCCTCAAGGCTGGAGCACACAATCTACTAGGCTAGGCCCCCCTAGGCTCTGGTGTGTGAGGGGAACATGGGGGCTACATCTACACTGGCAGCTTCTTCTGGAAGAACAGCCGTTCTTCTGCAAAAACTTGCTGGCTGTCTACAGTGTTCTTCCAGAAGTAAATTTACAGTCTAGCGTTGAAAAACAAGGCTTTTCCGGAAGAGTTATTCCTCTCCCCACGAGGAAGAAGCCCTCTTGCACAAGAGCTCTTCCACAAGAAGCCAGTGTAGACAGGCACCTTGAATTTCTTGTGCAAGAAACCCCTATGGTTAAAATGGCCATCAGAGCTTTCTCGCGCAAGAGAGCATCTACACTGGCATGGATGCTCTTGTGCAAAAGCACATGGCAGTGTAGATGCTCTCTTGTGGAAGAGTTTTTTGCACACGTACTCTTCCGCAAAAGAGTTCTTCCAGAAGAAGCTGCCAGCGTAGACGTAGCTGGGGAGTGTCTTTCTCCTTTTTCTGTGGGTCAGCAGCCCCCAATGCAGAAAAGGTTCCCCATCTTTGTTCTAAAGCCTAGAATCTAGTCATTCCCGCAGAAAACTTGTTTTTCTACTCTGTACTGTGGATCTCATAACAAAGTACCTCCAGCATTCTAGACCCTAACTGCATAGAAAATGTGTTGCTACTAAATCCAAACTATGTAAAATGTTATTAATACTTACATTCTACAGTTGTCTTACTGTTTTCTACTGGTTTAAGGATTCTCAGCAGTGGAAATCAAAGTGCAGTGCTACAACAGTCCATTAGATGGTGCATGAACTCCAAGGAAGGAAGTGGGGGCATGAGGAAGCCAAAACATTCATTCATGAGATTGGAATGAACAGATCCAGGCCCGGAGTGGGCCCTTGTGTGTGCTGCAATTCAATGGCTACCGTATTTTACACCTTTCCCAGATGCCACAGACATTGCGCTCTGTTTGGTTTCCCAGACATGTAGGGATCTTTCACTCTCCAGCCTTCCCTGGGAAGGCAAGCGAGTTGGATTACAGCACCTGCTCACTGCGCTCGCCCATCAAATCCGACAAGGGGGCCAAGGAACAGGATAGTCAGAAGTGGAGATAATACTTAGTAGCCAGGGACACACATGCAGCCAGTAGCAGGTCCGGTTCTTAGGAGGAATGCAAATGGATTTGCACATTGCTCTTGTCCACAGACACTGCCCCCCCCTTCCCCAGTTCTGATTGGGCATTGGCCAATGGAAGTGCAGAGCCAGTGTTCAGGGTGGGGTATGACACAAAGCCCCCGCCATGCCTTGCAGCTGGATCTGCTGCTTCTGGGGAACAGCATGGTCCACAGTGCCAGGACAGGCAGGAAGCTGCCTTAGCACCCCCATTGATCATCTGGTCCCCCTAGCATACAGCAAAGTAATCCAGTGCCTGGCATTCCCTGACTCAGTGCTGGGCTACGACCCATAGCTTGAAAATCACTGCCCTAGGGTTTGGATGCATACACATTAGATTATTCTCCAACATGAGAAATACCCTGCTAAGTGCTGCTTTTCTGTACCAGAATGGAACTCCGCTGCTATTCCTTTCCCATCCATCTCCACCTCCTATTAATAATACACAGAACCTGGTTCTGATGGTAGAAACAACTTAGTCATTACAGAGTGTTAATTTGCCGAGAGATAAATGCAAAATGTATTGATTCATTTGGTACATGTTCTTGGTTGGTCATACAAACAGAAGAGAAATAAACCAGAAATAAATACACGTATTGCTTGTCTGTGCTAGAGGAAAATATAAAGGTAGTGCAGCGTAGCTAGCTGAAGCAAGATACATGCATTCAAAAGTAATATTGCAGTTATCCCAGATGTTTTCAATGGAAATGTAGTATAAATAAAGCAAGTTAGAGGAACAAAGCAATAACCTGTGTGCTGTATATGGCCAGCAGAAGAAGGAATTATTATTCCTAAACCTGATGTTGCCTACAGTGTAGCCTCTGACCTCCCTGCAAAGATGATAAATTGTGCAGGGTTGGGATTAAACTGAAGCTACTAAAGAGTTTTAATTGCTGGCAGCTACTCTTCTGAGGCTGCTTGCCAAGTCTCAAAATTTTGCTGTCCAGTCTGTACTGCTCTATGTGATGCCATGCTTCACACAAAGCAGAGTAAATGTAAGTAACAAACAGCACTTCTGGACAGGAAATGGCAGTGACATTTGAGCATTTTCAGCATCGCTAGTCCAGTAGTCATGGTGGGGAAAGAGGGAGCATATATATTAGTAGGAGTATGGCAACTGCACGGTTCATTTTTTCAGTATTTGAACATGATATCTGTCTTGCTGTTATGAAACTGCAAATAGCCAGTCTTCAGTGTGAAAGCCGTTTTGGTATCTCTTGGTTTCAGCTTGGGTGGTGGTGATGGATATCTTGCGGCACTTCTGTCTGTTGCATCAGTAGACGTGTCTGCCTATTTAAGATGTGCAGATATCCTGTTTGCAGAATTCTAAGATGTCTATAAATCAAAATATAGTTTTAATTAAAAACTGTCAACTATAAAATCACTGTTCTGCCTGAACAGATTGTTCCTATTACACCTGACATCACTTAAAAAGACTCATACTAGCTTCTCAGGTTATTTCCAGTTTTCTTACTCTGCCTTTAATAGCCATTTTTATATAGTTGGTTTCATGGTTTTGTGGCTAGCCAGTTACATGCCTTGCTGTTGGTCTCAGCAGCTTTTTACAAGGCTTTTATAGTCATTTAAAATTTTCTAGCCATACTATTGAAAAGTTTTTTCATCATTCAGTATGACACAGTCCTTTTTTAAGGATAATTAACATTTTAAATGTAAAAAACCTGATCCCTTTTCCCAAAGCTAGGCATCTCGTAGTAAGAAATAAGTGACTTCTTGTGCCCCTAGCTATAGAACTGGTCTCTGGAAGTCAAGGGGCAAAATCACAGCTGGTACTAATGGGCCAGTCTTCAATAAACTTGTGCCTGCTTTACACTATCATTAATCTTGTGGCCAAATTCAGGCTATAATTTGCTTAGCTATTCAGTGTACAGTATTCACTGTCTCCCCATAGTGTAGGAATCTTTTAAAATCTGCAGTGAATGAGTGTTACTGCAGAAGTGCTGCTCTTCACCGGGAGCTGGTAGCAATGATTATTTTAACGTCATCTGTGGGGAAACGCCCTGAAACATTCGCATACCGATGCCTAGAGGCAGGAGTTGCTGTAAGGAATTTTGGCTTTGGGGGAACCCCCTAGCAGCTGCTGAAGTAGAAAAAAAAGAGTTTATCAGCTACTGCCCAGCTGGAGTTGAAGCAAATACGCTTCTAAGGTTGTCTCCTAAACCAAACACAAACTACTTCACATTACCTGCATGTGTGCAATTAAACACAGATTCTGCCAGCTGGAAGAAGGCTTTTCCAAGGATAGACCGATAGGCCTGGTGGTCTGTGAGAACAAGATAGTGAGTGGCATCTTTAAAAAGCAGATCACTTTCTCCATACTCCTGAGAATTAAACAGATGGAACTTGGAATCCAGATTCATTGCCAGAGATTCCTAAACAGAAAAGACAAGAAAATTAGAAAGCAGAAAATGAAATAGGTGAAACAGGTGAATTTTCAGCAATGTGGGAACCTCACAGAGAGAGGTGTAGAGGGTTCTGCTACTGCAAGTCTTATTTGAGGCCTTTGCAGTCACTTGCAAGTTATCATATTGTCCGTCAGAGAATCACAGTGGAGTGTTTCTCAGCAAGAACATGATCATGATGTTACTGGTGCTGAAACTCCTTTTTAATGAATGTGAATGGTCTTTTCATTGGTCTCCTGTACAGTCTTTAGAGCTGGCTGTGGAGGCGCTTGGTTTGTTTTTCATTTTGTTGGAAGGCTTTGAGTTCCGGGCGTTGATGGAGTTTCCTGTAGCATGTAAGCCAAACTGAACCATCTTTCCCATCGTCTCCCTTACCTGAGATTTCATTAGGAAGTTGTAGATCTTGGTCATAGTCACTGGCCGTGTCATGACAATGTTAGGGGGAACAGGACCCAGGTTACAATCTGCCCAGTCTGTGACTGCAACACGTCTTCCATCCGGACACAGCAGCTCAAAGTCATTTAGAGTATAACCCTTAGCCCAACCTGAGCTCCGCAGGACTGCAAAAGGAGATGGAGAGGCAAGTAGAGGTCAGTTCAATAAATCCTGTGCCCTATCCTGTCTGCTGGATCTCAGTTGAGACAAGGCCAAATCCCGTGTAAAGTGTTTGCAACTGGAAAGGAAGGAAAACTTGTAACCCTATTTGAGTCCTCATCCACTGCCCTAGCCCAATGAAAGTCAATGAGGGTAGGGGAGAGTGAGCAACAGAAGGGTTGTGTCTAGACGGGCCAATTTTTCTGGAAAATCAGCCACTTTTCCAGAAAAACTTGCCAGCTGTCTACACTGGCCGCTTGAATTTCCACAAAAGCTCTGACTTCCTACTGTCT
Organism: Pelodiscus sinensis; assembly: GCF_049634645.1. Lineage (NCBI taxonomy): Eukaryota > Metazoa > Chordata > Testudines > Trionychidae > Pelodiscus > Pelodiscus sinensis. The sequence continues at coordinate 8,119,280 of NC_134725.1, forward strand.
GAAATCAGCACTTCTTGTGCAAATACTATGCTGCTCCCGTTCAGGCAAAAGTCCCTTTTGCACAAAGCTTTTCCGCAAAAGGGCCAATGTAGACAGCTCAGATTTGTCTTCTGCAAAAAAGCCGCAATGGTGAAAATGGCGATCGGGGCTTTTTTGTGGAAAAGCGCGTCTAGATTGGCCACGGACGCTTCTCTGCAAAAAGTGCTTTTGCGGAAAAGCGTCCGTGCCAATCTAGACGCTCTGTTCCGCAAATGCTTTTAATGGAAAACTTTTCCGTTAAAAGCATTTCCGGAAAATCATGCCAATCTAGACGCAGCCAGGGAGTGAGAGAGAATGGAGTTGGGAGAGGTGGCATTAGAGAAGAGGTGGGGGCAGCAGTCTTTGATTTTGTGCATTTAGCAACCCAGCTCAGCACAGCTGAGGAGACTAGCTCTAATTTCTTTCCTTTCACTCTCTTCATCTTGGCCTGGCCCCTATTCCTGGCCTAAATTTAAATCAGCCTACATCAGCAATTGCCGTCCCAAACAAAGCTGCTATGCTAGAAGCAATCAGCACTATGTGATCTGATCTGCCCCCACTTCTTTCTGCTCCAGGCACGTCCCCTCCCTGCTGCCCTACAATCTGGACACACCTGTATGTGGTGAAGCGAGATCAGGTGGTGTAGAATCATCTCTGCCAGATCCACATCACCTAATGATTTCTTTACGTTAGGTTAATCCTCAGATGCCTCTGTAGGGCAACTTTCCACCTACTTTGTGTTGCTGACACAGCACAAGGCAGAGGAAGTTATGGCCAAGAATCTAACCCATAGTCTGAGTCACTCCTGCTGTGCCCAGAAAGTACACTTTGCCACAGTTCTCTACAGAGGATATATAGCGCGTACGCTGGTGTTTCTGTAGGGAGGCTTTGTATTTCAGTGACTGTTGGCTGCATGTGATTTAACTCGAAGCTTCACTTTCTATTTAGTTAAAGAACATTGCAGTTGTCAATGTATATTAAAGCTGTAACAGCCCATCAGTTCATCTTAACCTGCAGCTGGAAAAACCTTAAAGGTACGTCTAGACTATGGCACTATTTTGGGATACTAAAAGTATCCCAAAATAGCAACGCCACATCTTTAAAAGTGGCTGCTATTTCCCAAAATAGTGGGCACGCTAGTCCAGCGTCCTTGTAACCCGTGTTCCGTGAGGGTTAAGGGATTTGATGGAATAGCGCCCTATTTTGAAATGTGGTACTCTCTACGGAGCGGCGATACCTGGGTGGTCGACAAATAACTTTGATGACGGCAGGGGAGCGGCCAGACTATCGCGCTGAGCCAACAAACAGCTGATCAGCTGTTTGTCGGCTCAGCACAGCAGCCATGCAAATTTAAATGAAGCGGCGATTATTTAAATCGCCACTTCATTTTACTATGTCCGGTAGCCTAATCTACATGTCTCTGTCGCCAGAGGCATGTAGTCTAGACGTACCTCTAGAGCAGAGCCACATGGAATAGCCTGCCCAGCAGATTCAGGTTCCTGCTGGGCTGCTGGCTGGGAGCTGCCAAGATAAGAGTCTCCCAGCCATAGCCTGCCTCTGGCTCACACACCCTCTCTTCCTCTCCTCCCCTCCCCACCAACTATCTGCCCCAGGTCACCAGCCCCTCCTGCCCTATATCATCACCCAAACCCTCTGTGTCCCCTCTCCTCATCTCCTCCAAGTCACAACTCCCTCCCTGACTCTGCACCCCCTCCTACCTTCCTCCTCCAGGCCAGAATCCTCTCCTGCACCCATAATCCCTCCTGGAACCTGCACCCGCAAGCCCCAGTTCCAGATCATAACCCCCTCCTTCACCCAAACTCCCTCTCAGACCCCACACCCCATCCTGCATCCCAGTCCTCTATCCCAAGCACCCTTCTGCTCCCAGTCTCTATCCCAGACCCCGTGCTCCCTCCATACATGTGTGGCCCATGACCACTATCCAAAATCTTGGTGTGGCCCCCCACTAAAAATTATTGCCCACCCCTGCTCTAGCATCTATTGCGATATCTTGTACCTCACTGCCCTGATTTTCTTCTTCTCTGGTCAAGCATAAAGGAATACAACGCCTGCAGCTACCTCTGGATGAGGCACTTTCCAAGTCATCTTCTTCCTTATCTGCCTGCATTCACTGATTATGACTCTCTTCCCCTCCAAACTAAGTTGTAACTAAATTTCATGTTTCATCAGTGCATTCAGACACAGAAGGGTGCTTGTCACTTTAAACCCAGGCCAAACAGCTGTGTGCTCAGATTAGACCTTTGGCATATGGAGGTTTCGGAACCATGATCATTGTGTGGGAAGAAACTTTGGTACCCGCTGAAATTCTCAAAGGATGGGACAAACAGCATCTCACTCTTAATATTCTTGAGCAGGTTATGATGTTCCAGGAAAGCCACGTCCCCAAAATTCCTTCCATTGGGACTGCCAACTAGACACCTAGCACAGGGGAAAGCAATAGGTTATCATGATATCGGCTTGAGAGACGGGAACTTCACCAGGTGATGGAAGGGTTTAGTGCAAGTTTGAATCTAGTCTGGGGCCCAGGTTGCCAAAAGGCACCACCATGTGCTGAAACAATGCTGGATAATCCTTGTGAAAAGAGTTAGTGGCCTCAGTGCAGGTCTTGGTGAATTAATGTCACTGTGACGGAGTGTACCAACCCTGCACTGAACAAGGGCGAGTAGAGCGAGGCTATTGGGCGGAATACGTCCCGCCCCCGGGGCACTGCTGGGCATGTTCCCAGTGCAGCCCGGGTATACAGACCTGCAGAACAGATCAGTTGGGGCTGACCTCAGGAGGGGAAGGAGCTCCTGCCGAAGCACCAGAGCAGCTGCCGCTACCGGCAGGGCAAGAGCCGGAGGACCAGCCGACCCCGCAGCTACAGCCACTGTGCCGATCTCTGCCGCCCCTCCGGCGACAGCTTGCAGCCAACCGTCACTGCATCAGCTGCCACCATGCCAGCAGCCACCACCAAACCCTACACCACTGCCGCACCAGACCTATGGCCACTGCCATGTCAGCCAACACCACTACCGCAGCTGGATCTGCACAGTCAGGTGGGGCCTACGCCGGCTGGGACGATGGGGTAGGAAGCAGCCCAAGGCGGGGAACAGGAGGTGTCCCAGCGGGCTTGGTGTGTTTCAGGAAAACCCGCCGCCAAGCCAGTGGTGGGAACCTCCCACCACTGATAGGGCCCTAGGCTGGAGCCCAGAGGAGAGGGAGGGTCCGGGAATCCCTACCCACCCCCTTTCTCCTAGCTCCCGGTCTCGGAGCTGATCCACAGTGATGAGGCCTCTGGGCCTGCGGAACGGTGACTAGGCCGGGCGGAGAGGGAATCGGAGTAAGGCGCCCCGTGACAGTTACAAATAATTATTTGCCTCCTTGCTGGCAATCTCAGCAAACAGGCCCAAGTCCCAGTGGGCAGGGGGACTGAATAACCTCATTCCTAAAATCTGATTCCAAAACTGGAGTTGAGGCATATTGGCAGGGCAAGTTTAAAGAACCTTGCAGTACCAGAATGTGTCTCAATTTCTGTCACTGGGGCTGCAAAACGAATGCCATTCAGCTACATTATAAATACATAGACGGGCACAGTCTATTGATGCTTTCTCTATTTTCAGTGATTTGATATTCTCTTTCCACTAGGTGGTGGGGAATGATTCCTTGCCTAGAAAAATGTCATGCAAATCCTCTACTATTTCTTGCTCAAATTCCACCCCGGCTGTGCTGGCTAACCCGGTGGAGCAATTGTTAACCCTTCAGTGGGTCTCAGAGTAGGCTTACGTGTGAGCACCAATATCATTAGTGGATTATGAATTAAGATTCATTTCCTTAATTTGTCATTAGAAATGGCGATATAACTTTTAAATCAGCAGCTGAGCAGTCCCATCGCAATAGACATAAAACACACTGGCCCAAAGGCAATCTCTAGGACACCAGCAGGCAATAGAAATGAGCCATTTCTGGGTAGTCTTCTAAGCAGCATCCTTGCCTCAGACAGGGATTTACCTGAGTGCACCCATGTTTCCATAGTAGCGTTCATTATGATTCCCAGCACACCTGCTGGTCACTTTTGCCCCTTCCATCTCATCTTCTCCAATACAGACTTTGCATAAATTCCCACCTGCTCCTGGCATACAACCCTTCCAAAAGTAACTCTGGTAAGCTAAGAGAAGGAAGAGACGAGGTTAGTCAACGTAGGGCATTTCAAAATACGTTCTTTCCTAATACAGGATAGGGACTGGGACTGTACTTCCCCATTTGTAAGATGAGCTGCATTTTCAGAACCTGTTTCCTTGTCTCACCCAGCTACTAAGATAAGAAGACCAGACACATTATCTACTAAGGATGCTCTAAGACCTACAGTAAAAGGCTTCACAAATTTAACTCCTGCTTTGGTGAGGGAGAATGGCAGACAGCAAATAAATAAAACTAAACCTTGCAGGTATTCAAGGCTGCCTGTGTTTGTGGGGGAATACTGACTGTGTCCCGTTATCTACCGACAGGGAGCCTGTTTACCTGCCAACAGCTGGATGTTTTAATTAGAAATCCTGAGGGTAATAGGGGCACTCTGCTCAGATCCGAACACTTAAACCTTCTGATCTGTTAGAGACTGAATCTGCCAACCTTCAGAACATGGTGCAAGATGCTTTTGATCAGGTATTAGAGCATAGGTTTTAAAGCTGGGTGTGGAGAACAGCTGTAGGAAAGGATGGCTCTCTGTCTATGGGCAGTATTTAATGTTGTTGAACACATTGCGGTGATAGGCACATTATGAATAACTACAGCTGTCCAGGTCATTAGCAGTGCTCCCCTAGAAATCCATTAGACTTGGGGTATGTCTACACTGCACGGCTATTTCAGGATACTGGAGGTGGTGGCGTCTTCACAAGCCGCCCGTTATTCCAAAATATTTTTTGAAATAACAGGCGCGCTATTTTGGTATCCCAGTAACCCTCGTTGCACAGGGGCTAAGGGGTGTCAAAATTTTGTGCCGTGTAGACACATCAAATTTCGAAATAGCCTGTTTCGAAATTAAATCGGATGCGTAATTTGCATATCTTCTTTCTAGTTTAGAGTGCTGTGTAGATGCACCCTCAGTGAGTACGTTGGAGGGAAGTAGTGGAATAACGGTGAGTGATTGAATTCTTCTATTCTCCCTCCCACCTTCCTTCCCATGCCCCCTTGGCAGCCTCCTATGTCCACTTGGTAGATATCCTGGTGCAGTTCTTACCAGAGCCGATATCACAGTTCACAGTGTTGTTCTCCAGAGCCCCCACTGTGTACCTGGAGAGGAGCAGCCACCCCCCAGGACTGTACAGGTGACTGTGGCAGGAGCGACGTCCCCTCAGGTTATGGATATTTAGATGCCTGGCATTCTTCTTTGCCAGCGCTACAGCATAGACAGGTGGCAGTTCTGTGTGACAGCGACAACACCCAGTGAGACTGAGACAGACAGCAAGACATGTTGGACAGGAACAGTCTCCAAGTTTCAGAACCTGTGGAATCCTCCCTAAAATGACACTCCTGCCCCCCCCCCCTCCCCGCTCCTCTACTGAGCTCTTTCAGTTGCAGGGAACTGACGGCTGTTTCGCCTTCTGAACCACAAAAATCTAGTCCTGGCGCTGCTGCCTTGGACAGCTACGGCTCTAGCCCCCAGACAGACAGAGTCTCCTTCTTCCAGAACATAAGAACATCAGAACGGCCACACGGGGTCAGACCAAAGGTCCATCCAGCCCAGTGTCCTGTCTGCCCACAGTGGCCAATACCAGGTGTCCCAGAGGGAGGGAACACAACAGGGAATCCTCACGTGATCCCTCCCCTGTCACCCATTTACAGGCAAACAGAGGCTAGGGACACCATTCCTACCCATGCTGGCTAATAGCCATTGATGGACCTAACCTCCAGGTATCTTTCTAGAGCCAGTGCACACTAGGGATACAATAGTGTAGTCGATTAATCGATAAGCAAAAGCATATAGGTTAATGCTATAGACTGCATTTTCCTCTCCCCCTCTCCCTGCCAGTCAATTTTTTACCAGGCTGGCCAGCAGCCCAGCTCGGTCCTGGCTTGCACTGGGTCTGGGACCTACCCCCACTGCAGCTCTGCATTTAAAGTGTATTAGGAGCCAGGCGGGCCGATGGCCTGCCTCAGTCCTGGCTCATGCTGGGTTTGATACCTACCCCAGTTTCAGCTCTGCTCTTCAAGTGTATCAAGAGTCAGGCGGGCAGGCAGCCCAGCTCAGTTCTGGGTCGCATCAGGTCTGGGAGCTGAGACTCGCCCTAGGCAGGGGCTGCAGCCCCCCATGCTGCTGCCTCTTTATCAGAAGCAGCAGCACAAGGTGACAGGCAGCTGGTCCATGAGGGGAGCTGGTTTTCAAACTAGCTCCCCTTGCAGACCAGCTCCCACCTGGCTCCCCATGTGCTGCCTCTGATACGCTGGCTGCCATCCCCACCCCCAGGGACTATAGAATAGTCGACTAACTGATAAAATGTCATGAAGTTACTCGACTATTCAGTTAACCGATATTTAACATCCCTAGTGCATGCTCAATCCTTATACTAGCATAAATCCAAACAGCTTAAGCTCAGGGCAAGCTTCCACCATTACTTCTACAGAGAGCAAAAGCTTCTCTTCCTGCCTCCCAACCTATCTTGTCCCTAAAGGAGACTTGTTTGAAAGCGTTGGGGTTGTGGGGTTTTTTTTACCTGAAGTTCGAGAGTCTTCTGTCTGATGACATCCCGGCTCAGTGGGGGTAAAGTATGAGCCAGCAGAGCCCTACAGTTGCTGTCAGCCACTCGGGTGAGTAGCCAGGTCTTAGGAATCCTGTTTTATTGCCGGAGATTTGCCTGAGCATCCCAATGGATCCACTTAATTATAAAGTAGAAACCCAGGCCTTTGCCTGTTCAGAAATCCTTCATTACCTTTATCTGCAAGGAGAGTCAGCTTCTTTGTTCTCCCAGCAGCTGGGGCACATGCCTCTTCTGGGCAAGAGAGATGAAGAAGAGCAAAGTGAGATTTGAAAACCCCAAAACACAAGAGCTGGTGCCCTGCGCTCAGTGGTGCAGGTACTAGATACCAACCCTCATGTGACGGCACAGTCGGGGTTCCCCCGATCCTGCACCCCTGTAGCTGCCAGAACAGTCTCCACCAGCCGGCAGAAGAGAGAGGGTTTATTGATTTTCCAGAATACAGCCCAGCATAGATGTGATGTGCCAATAGGTGTGGGGCTAGGATGCCCCAGACCCCTTAAGGCAGGATGCCTAAGGCCCTAGTCTCTAAGCCCCCTCCTTAGGCTGTCTCCATCATGTTTCCAGCCCCCGACTAACTCTTCCTCCCCCCTACATACTTCCTTTGTTCCAACCTCCTTCCCTCTCCCCAGTCAGAACAGGTCAGGGCAGTGTCTGGCCCCGTGCTGGGCCGTGCTCACAGACAGGGCCAATAGGGGACTGCCCCATCCTAGCCACTAGCAAGATGTCCCACCACATCACACCTCATCATTAAAGAATTGTTTATGGGAAAGATAAATCTGGAGAGACTAATCAAGGGACGGCTTGTGGCCAATGCGGGCTCACATTTCCAGCATAGAAAAATGTACTCATAACGTGCACATGGCTTGTGGGTAAGGCACGGACCCCTCAGTGCAGGGTCTGATGACACTGACTCCTCCCTGAGACTGAGGGACCCAGCTCAGCGAGACCAGGAACTGGAATATGGGAAGGTTTCCTTCCTTCTTCCTTTCCCAGCCATGCTGAATTAGGGAAGGGTTTACATTCTGGTGCATTCCCTCTTCCCAAAATAGATGTGGCGTTCTGGACTGAGCAGGTGCAGAAAAAGTCTTTCCACTCACTGCGAAAGGTATGTGTCTCCACCGTGTCAGCCACAGCGGTGGCTGGTTCAGCTGGCTTGCGCTTTGGGGCTGCAAAATTGCAGTGTCCATCTCTGTGTTCAGTAGGAGGATTCCAGAGCCCTGGTTCCAGCCAGAGACTGAATGTCTACTCTGAAATTTTATAGCCATGCAGCTTGAGTGAATTGGCATGGGCCAGCCACAGGTTTTTCACTGCAGTGTAAATTTACCCCCAAGAGTGCCTGGTGAGATTTACTGGCCTGCTACATTCTGCTTTCTCAAAGCTAACAATTTAGCACCCTGTCCACTAATTTCTATAATCCTTTGCACCGACAGCATCTTATCCAAGGCTTGTGAAGCACTTCAAACACTCTGTTGAGATTTGTAGCACCTCTCTGGAGGCAGGTTAGTATAACTGCTCCCTTTTATAGTTGGGGAAACTGAGGCATAGAATAAGTAACTTGCCCAAGAGCTCAAAGACAGTCGGTGGAAGAGCTGGGAAGAGTATAAAGCTCTCTTGACTCCCATTCCCCTGCCTTTGCAGCTAGGCACTCAACTGTGTAACAATTTTCCCAGGTTTCTAATGATAGTTATTTTTGAATCCCTCCCCTGCTGTCCCCCCCACTTGTGCCTTAGGGATTGTCATGGAGCAGAAAACTCACCGTAACATTCTGCAGCTACTGACACCAGCCCACATACCCCAGCAACGTAGGCATGCGTGGCATCCAGCGTGGCTACATCGGCCTCGTTGCTCTGCCAACAACATCACAAAGTAATACCTTGCACTGTGCCAGATACTGCAACCCTTTGGGGGCCCCGGTATGAAATTTATGAATGGCTTATTGTGTTCTCCTCCATGAAGGAAGGTTGCCACAGTTCCTTTAGGAGCTAGCAATTGTAGGGAGTTATTAAGGTGAGTCACTAAGATTATTCGACTCTAGAGAGGTACCATCCCTGGGGGGAATTTTTGGGGGGACTAATTCAATCTGGTTTTGTTTTTTGTTTTTTTCAGAGATTCAAACAAAGGTTTTTGGCATCAGAAACTTTCAGCCTTTTAATTCTGCATAGGGCAGGGCCTTATGGAAGGGTTTTAAAAGACTGGCTTACTAGGACTGATGGGTGACCTCTAATGAGCTTCTATCATGCATATAGGAATGCTTGGGTAGAGGGAGGGTTATAGACTCTCTCTACTATTTTAACCCATGTTTGAATGTATTTTGCTTAGTGAAGACTGGCTAATAACTGTGACACTGTGGTGTAGCCTCGGGAGAAGGGGTCCAGCACCAAATCAGACGTGCTGGAGGAATTACAGTTTGGTGCAGAGGAACTGCAAGCCCGAACTCTCAGTATGGAGGGAGAGAGATGAAAAGAAGTGATGGCTGAGAGCCTGAGGTCTTAAGTAGATGCCCTTGAAAACCAGGATAGGTGATGGTCCAAGGCACAGTTCACTCAGACATTGTGATGGTGACAACTTAGGGTACGTCTAGACCAGTGTTTCCCAAATGATGCTCCGTGGAACCCTGGGAAGCGAACGTAAGGGTTCAGCGAGAACCTGAACACTCCCCTCCCCCCGCCCATAAAGAGACAGAGGAGCCCAGCGCGCAAAGACGCTGGCTCCTTCCCCGCTCCTCTTTCAGACATCTCCCGCGTCCCCCGCTGCCGCTCTGCTTTTACCACCGGACCTAGCAGCAGCAACAGCTGCTTGTCCCACTTCTGCCCGATCAACCCAAGATCCCTCTCCCGCGCCCCCTGCTGCCGCTCTGCTTTTACCACCGGAAAAAGCAGAGTGGCAGCGGGGGACATGGGAGAGGGATCTTGGGTTGATCGGGCAGAAGTGGGACAAGCAGCTGTTGCTGCTGCTAGGTCCCTTGGTAAAGGCAGCATGTGTGTGTGGGGGGGGGGGGGAGTACTATCAGTGAGGGGAACATCGGAACTCCTACTCACTGTGAGGATCAGAACAAGTCCCCATACACACTGTGAGGACACGTGGCTCCTGTGTGTGACTTTAAGTTTAAGAATTCAATCTAATATCAAAATTCCCCATAGATCGTTGGTTAAAAGAAGGAACTTTAAAGAGAAAAGTGAGTACTTCAAACTCCAATATTTTTACTGAAACCAGCAATGAAAATACTGAGGCAGCTCAAGTTAATTATGAAAAATTTCAGCTGACTAATAAGAAACGCAGGTATTGTGAGGACTATTTGGCATTTGGATTCACAAACAATGGAAATGAAGATGCTCCAGGTGCCCAGTGTGTAGTGTGCAACAAAATATTATCTAATAGTTTAGTACCTGCTAAATTGCAAAGACATTTTGAAACAAATCATCCAGAATTCAAAGATAAAGACATTAGTTTTTTTAAGCAAAAGCTTGAATCGCTTGAAAAAAGTAAACTCTTCATGTCAAAAATTGCCAAATCTGATAATGAAAATGCAACAGAGGCATCTTACAAAATAAGCTATCGTATATCGCTCGCCGAAGAAGCACCAACTATTGGGGAATCACTCATAAAACCATGTGCAAAAGATATTGTGATGTGTATGTTGGATCAGGAGTCTAGTAAAAAAGTTGAGGCTGTGCCACTATCAAACAATACTGTCACGTCGTATTCACGATCTTGCTGCTGACATCGAGAAGGAGCTCATTTTTCGGCTGCATTTGTGTGATGCATATGCATTACAATTAGACGAGTCCACTGACGTTGCAGGTCTTGCAGTTCTGCTTGTATTTGTCCGTTATGATTTTAATAGTTCTATTGAAGAAGACTTACTTTTATGTGAATTTTTGCAAACCAATACAACTGGTGAGAATATATTCAATTGTATCAATAACTTTATGAAAACACATCAAATAAGCTGGGAAAAATGTATTGATGTGCGCAGTGATGGTGCCAAAGCAATGGTAGGAACAGTGGCTGGCGCTGTAACATGAATAAAAAATGTAGCACCAAACTGCACCAGCAGTCACTGCATTCTCCACAGACATGCTCTGGTAGTTAAGAATATTTCTCCCTCTCTTAAAAATGTGTTGGACGAAGCAGTACAGATTATTAATTATATAAAAACTCGACCATTACAATCAAGACTGTTCAAAATTATGTGTGAAGATATAGGTAGTCAGCACACAGCCCTGCTTCTACATATAGAAGTCAGGTGGCTATCACGAGGAAAAGTGCTGGTTAGACTATCTGAATTGCATCATGAGCTCTCCGCAAATCTGATGGATCACAAATTCCAACTGTCTGATCGTTTAACAGACTGTTTGTGGTTATCTAGAGTTGCGTATCTTGCAGACCTCTTTACAAAACTAAATGAAGTAAATCTGTCGCTGCAAGGAAAGAATGTAAATATTTTTAATGCGAAAGACAAAATTTTGTCATTGTCACGGAAGCTACAGTTTTGGATCTCGTCTGTAGGACGAAATGATTTGGATTATTTACCAACTCTGAATTATTTCCTTGAAGAAAATGGATACAAACTTGATGAAGATATTCGCAGCAACATTGCAGATCTTCTCCGCGATTTATACACGAACATCATTAAGTATTTTCCAAACGTCAATGACCACAATAACTGGATTTGAAATCCATTAAGTTTAACAGAAAAGCCAGTCAGTTTTTCTACACAAGATTATGAAAACCTAATTGAAATCGTTTCAGATGGCCAATTAATAAAAAAATTTAAAGAAGTTTCTCTGATTACATTTTGGGGTGACTTGTGTCAAAGTCAAGAATATTCATCTTTATCAAGACGCGCAATTCGTCAGCTGTTACCCTTTGCCAGTACATACTTGTGCGAAACTGGGTTCTCGAACTATGCAGCAATGAAAATGAAATACAGAAATCGACTGAATGCTGCGCCAGATATGCGAATCCAACTTTCTAGTATTAAACCAAATATAGAAAGAATTTGCCAAGAAAAGAAGAAAAAACACTCTTCGCATTGAAAACTATGAATATAATTAATATTATTTGATAGTTTTATTTTTTGTACATATTTAATATGATTTTTGTTGACTATAAATGAATGGTGTTATATTCAATATGTTGAATTTAAATGAATGGTGATCTCATGACCGTATTTAGCATCTTATCACTACCAATTGTGGTGTACTGGCAGTCTGTGTGTGTTTGAGTGTTGTTGTTTTTTTTAATCCCTTGCTGAAATTTTCTGAGTGTGAAAGGGTTCCGTGGTCAAAAAAAATTGGGAAACACTGGTCTAGACAACAGGGTTTTGTCGACAGAGGCTTTGTCGACAGATACTGTTGACAAAGCCTCTGTCGACAAAGAGCGTCTAGACTGCATCCAGTTTTGTCAACAAAGCAAGCGCTTTGTCAACATGACAGTGTAGAGGCAAAGGGCAGTATAGATGCAGTAACACTTTCTGTCGACAGAACTCTGTCGACAAAAGGCATTATTCCTCGTAGAATGAGTTTACCGCTGTCGACAAAACTGCTGCGTTCTGTCAACATAACGTCGACAGAACTAAGCGGCAGTATAGACGCAGGTATAGTTTTGTCAACAAAAGTCCACTTTTGTCAACAAAATCTGTAGTATAGATACACCCTTAGAGCCTACGTAACCAGTGCACCTCTCTCCCATCCCCCTGTGGCTGGGAAGGCTTGAGACCCCTCTGTCATATTCCCTGCAGTGTCTCTGACGATTGGTTTATTTCCATTGCCCCCAGCTGCTCAGGGAAAGGGCAGAGAAGCCTTTGTCTCGCATAGGTACTCCACACAGCAGCGGTGGCCAAACTGCAGCTTGTGAGCAACATGTGGTTCTTTTATAGTTCAAGTGCGGCTCATGGGCCCTCTGCCGGGTGGCAGGGAAGAGGCGACCAATGCCTGATGAGCGGGAGATGGCAATTTAAAAGGTTTGCCCCCCTCCAACAGCTTGACTCACGCCCCTGCCCCGGCCGTGCTCCCCTCTTACCCTGAGCAGTCCTCCCAGCTGTGTGCCATTTCCCCTCCCCACAGCTGCACCTCCCAGCTTCCCAGTTCCAGCAGCTGCCCAGCGGTGACTGAGTAGGGTCAACAAATCCTGGCAAAAAACCTGGAGTGTAGCATGTGACCCCTCCCCCCAGGTGTCACCCCTGGCTTCTGCCCAGCTGGGAGGTGGGTTTCCCAGCTTCAACATATTCTTCCCTCCCCTAGCCCTGGGCATGTTGTGCCCCAACCCCCAGCAGGCACACCCCAGGCCTGGAACTCCCGCTGAGCGTTGTGTGTGTCTCAGGGGGTCAGCAAGCTTGGCCGCCCCCCGCCACAGAGGTTCTTACCTTGATCAGTTTGATGCAGCTGGTCATTGAAGTTGCTTGGACACAGACCAGCGGGTGAGACTTGATGCTCAAGGCCCACTCCTCACACTTGCGGAGCTCGGCGCGGCTGATGCAGCACCAGCGCACCACACTGTTGTCCAGCGAGCTCCCTGCAGCAGCCGGAAAGAGCACCACGGGGTTAGCGCCGACCCACACTGAGCTGCCTCTACCAACTGGCTGCTTTGGGCCTGCATCCTTGTGGTGGGAGGAATCATGGGCGGGGGCTCTTTGCCTCATTCCCTCTCACCTTCATGACCTAGTCCTTTCAGGAGGGCCACGTAATCCAGGCCAAGGACATGGGAGATCTCTGCTTTGCCCTCGAGGAGCTGCAAGTGCTGGGTGGCGTCACGGAATAGCAGGTTCTTCCCCCTGAATGGCGCTGAAGCGAAGAGCTCAAACTTGTCCCTTTCTTTTCCCTTCTGCCCAAAGAGATGCTAGGAAAAGTACAACGGCTTTAGCTGCCCATCTGCTCTGTAACTAGCAGCCTTGTTCCTAACCCTCCCCCATCTCAGAATTCTAACATGCCCTGGGCACCGGCAAGCCCCGCATGCATCTGCCTCTTGTGTTGGTTTCCAGCCCTGCATGATCGTGGACCCAGCTATTTGAGGAACTGCTGCTTCTCCTGCCCCATCCTGTTGATGGCAATTGACTGGCATGCACATGTTCTGCTCCAGCCAGGCAGCGTGCTGTCTGTAAGCATCCAAGCAAAAGCTGCAGACTACAGCATAAGACACATCAGTTTGGGGGTAAATTATTCACTAAGCCTGGGCTGTTCCCAGGGCAGAATACGGAGGTCTGTAGGAACTTTCTTAAATCTGGTGTAGTCAATGTTCAGTTTTGGAGGCATTCGAGATGCCTGGAGGCTGAAGCAACAAGTGCTGTTTATCCACTAGGGAATGTGAATAATGGGGATGGAGAAATAATCAGGGACTTGCACCCAAAAGTCCCCAAATCATATGGCATATTCCCTAAGAATTCACATCAGTGGGGCACTTGGGGGCCAGTGGGGAGGAGACCCTGTGTGTTTCTTCTTCCAATTTCAATGGTCTGGCCTCTTCCCCCCTCTACTGCTCACTGTGACCTGAGCTTCTAGGAGTGAAACAAACTAGAGCTAGAGGAGACCTAGCTAGTCTTCCCAGGGCCAATGCAGGATGATTCCCGTCAGGGCTTTGTCCCTGTAATTTCAACTATCTCCAAGAGATGGCGCTTTGCCCACTTTGTTTAGGAGACAATTACAGAGTCTAATTGATGCTGCTGTCAAGAAGTTTCTTCCTGATTATTCATCCTGTATTTTCCCTTGCATAATTGTTAGCCAAGATTCCTTGTTACTTCCTCTTGCATAACTTCTCCCTCCTGAGCAGTTGCAGCCTTGTGTACTCAGATGTTGTTACACTGTCCCCATTTACTCATCACCTACTGGGGCTACACCCAGCATCTGCTTCAGGGCATCAGCAAAGCACAGGTGATAGTCTGAGGTGGGAGAAACTGACTTGGAGGGAATAGAGTTTGGGGCTGCAGCACCATAACCTGATGGCAAACCTGTTCTACATGGGGGATGGGGAAGAGAGAAGAGGAAGAGATATCTGGGAGCTGATGGCTGTGGCTGAGCAAAAAACTAGGCACAATGCTGTGGCCAGATCTACACTAACAGGGGAGGTGGAAGCAAGATGTGCAATTCCAGCTGTTAATTACGTATCATTAACAAACGATCCTGTCAGCTTCCTTTCCTCCTCACGCAAGCAGGAGTACCAGCAGCCGGCGGCAGAGCCAGCTTGAGCCATTCCTGCACCCTGGGCAGCAAGCATGAGACACATGCACAGAGCACATCTTACAGCTGCAATCGGACGCGCGGCGCCTGAGGGCAGCTGGAAGGGGCACCGTGCGGCCAGGCGCGCGGTGTCCCTTACAGCTGCCATCAAGCACCCGCAATAGGTTGGCACCCCAGGCAGCTGCCCGGCTAGCCCCCCCTTTACTCCGGTCCTGGCCGGTGGGTGCACCTTCTAAGTTTGATTTAGCAAGTCTTAACTAGTCTCACTAAATCGAACTCCTTAAGATCCATCGTGGCAGCATCGAACTTCTACGGAGTGAAAACGTGGCCTAATTCCATATGACCAGTTTCAGAGAGATAGCTGTGTTAGACTGTCTCCGCAAAAACAATGAGGAATCCTGTGGCACCTTACAGATGAAAATGTATTTTAAGCTTTTGTGGGCTGCCACTAATTTTGTCAGATGCATGAAGTAGAAGCGTCAGTGAGGCAGGTAGGTTAATTCAAGTAGGGTGGATGTGGCCCACTTCCAACAGTTGATAAGAAGGCAACTAAAGGGGGAAATGTACTTTTTTGTAATGAGCGAGCCAAATTTGAAAGGGTTTGAATAAGGACTGAGAATGGCTAGCTCATTACAAAAAGTAATTTCGCCCTTTAAAAAAACAACACAAACAACCCAGAGTTGTGTGGCACCCTAAAGACTAAGATTTATCTGGCCATAATCTTCCATGGGCATCTGATGAAGTGGATCTTTGCCTATGAAAGCTGATGCCCAAATAAATCTGTTTAGTCTTTAAGATGCCAGAGGATTCCTCATTTTTGCCGATACAGAGTAACAGGACTACCCTGCAGAGACTTTTCCCTTTTAAGTATGTTCACCTTCTAGTAACGTAACACTCCCACTTCTGTATCTATAAATCCCTGCTGTACAGAAGCTTCCACCTCATGCATCTGACAAAGTGGGCTACAGCCCATAAAGGCATAGGCACTAATTCTGTATGCATCCCATGAAGATGCTGCCAGAAGTTGGCTGAAGTGTAAAGCTCCCTCTGTGTGAATCTTCTCTGAGTGCTGCTGCCCATGTGAGCAAATAAGTGGTTCCTGTATCCACAGATTGGGTCCATGTCCACACTGTTAAATTACCTCCCCCAATACATGGCATTACTGCTTTCCAAGCATTCCCTCTTAAATATGTTTCAGATCAGTTTCCCCCTCCCCCCCCCCCCGCAGATTTGAGACCAGGTTTGCAATGGGGAATGAGACTCCTTTTCCCAGAGAGAGAGGGGGTAGGAGTAGATGCTGGAGTCAGACTTTCCTGGTAAATGCTAGATGCTGCCATTGAATATATGCATTGATAGTTCCCAGAGGCCCCAAACAGGATCAAGCACTGATTGTGCTACATGTGTACAAAAACAGCCCCTTCCTCACTGCCTTTAGCCTCACAGTCCCACAAATATGTAGAGGCCCAACTTCCATTGACTTCAGGGAGAGCAGATACCTAAATACCTTTTCAGATAGTAAAGTTCAGATCCTAAAGTTTTCCGCCCTCACCACATTAGCAGCAAATGGAGGAATGTAGTGAGAGCAAAGATCTCTCTGTATTTCCTCTACACTTAATGGCGGAGACATCCACTCTTGCCCTGTCTCTCCCAGGTGTAGTACTTTGGTACTGTGATCTAAAACTGCATGCACACACACTCTCTCTCCAATAGCCTTTGGAACGCTCCCCTTGGTACTTGTCCTAGCAGATGGCAACATTGGATGTCCCAGAGCAGCCTCAATACCTGCAGTCTAGCTCTTACCAGCTACAGCCAGAGAGAGCTTGGAACCTGATAGGCAGTTCCAAATTACCTGTATCATGGTGAGAAATTTCTTGGTGATCTTCTGGAAGTTGTGGCGGCTGACGATGGCACGCCCAGGCCCACGACCCAGGTTACAAGTGCCATAGGCGCTCAGCTTCTCCGTGGATCCATCGGGACACAGGAGCTCATATTCCTCTTGCTCTGAATCTAAAATAAGGCTGCTATCAAAGCTGTGAAGTAAAACCCAGCCTGGCACAAGGAGAGAGCATTTGTCCAGCCTGCACCCCCACAGGGTAGTGAGTGCCAGCTGTCAGCAGGGAACATTTCTCTCGGTGCTGCTCCCCTTACCGATGAAGGATGTTAAAGCAGAAGGACTTTGGCTGGGCAATTTGAGATGCAGCAATAATTTTAAAAGTGGCTTTAAAGAACAAACAAACTGCAAGATCCCTGCAAATGATGTGCCAAAAAAAAAATTTTGGGGTCAGGGAAAAAGCCTGACTAATGAAAACTGCTCCTCTGGCAGAGGTACCTGTGGAATTTTAAAGGGTCTCTCATTCTAAATTATCGGCCATGCTGTAGAAATAGCAACTGTGTCTTCAACCGGCTGAGAACCAAGGCAACCATCTAAAACGGAAAGGTTTGGTGGTTCCACCAGAATGTCTCCTGTGAGCCCCCAACCTTGTGCTCTCCATTTTGCTCCGACCCTTGGACTTCTGAGGCTGCCCCAGGGCTGGCACTGGCAACCTCATTAGGAAGGCAGGATAAGGGACACCTGGAAGGTACTGAAGTGGGCTGGGTTCGGAGTGGCCTAGGGTAGGGGTTCTCAAACTTGTGATACCGCGACCCCCCTCTCAGTTGCTCGCGACCTCCCTCTACGTTGTTTGCGATCCCCCTCTCAGTTGCTCGCGACCCCCCAAGGGGTCAGGACCCACAGTTTGAGAAACGCTGGCCTAGGGGATAGGACATTCATCTGGGGAGGGCAGGGTTCAAGTCCCTCCCCCGCAGGAGCAGCCAAACAGAGTGGCTTCCCTAGATTCAATTCAAATTGGAATCGACAATGCATTAGGCATCTATCCCCAAAACGTCCATGTGGAAAAGAAGACATGTGGCAGGCCAGCAGAAATCAGACTACTTGGCATTACCTGTGCCATTCATTATTATTAAGTGATCTAGGAAAGCAACATCTGCCACCCCACGCTTCAGGCACCTGCAGAGAGATTTAACACAATTCATTAGCACTGAACCCTGCTTTTCTCCTCCTCCCGCTGCTTCTTCCCTCACAGCCACTTCTAATTCAAGCAGGGCATGGGGGTGAGGTCACCTGAAGGCTCCCTCTGAGTCGTAGAAGGGCTCGCTGCTGCTGGTCTCACAGAAGTGGTTCTTGTTCCTGACGTAGGATTTTGGTCCTTGACAGAGAGCACAGAGCTGAGGGGACGTGACACCGACCCCGGGGATGCAGCTGGCATTGAAATATTGACTGATCACTACAGACACAAGAAAAACAGTCAAACAGCAAAGGCAAGAAGAGAGAAAAGTAGCGTTTCAAATGTGCTACTTGTACAAAAGTCTTGAGTGGGGATGGTTTGGTTGTCAAAGCTTCAGGTATAAAATACTCCCTGAAACTTTTACTACAGGGTCAAATTGCGGTTGGGTCGAGTCTGTCCATCTTCTTTCTGTAAGAGTTAAATTCAGTTTTGTGCATTTACTGTACATGGGTCCCTATCCTTAAAAACTAGTGCCCTGTCTGCTCTGTAGTTCAGTAAAGAATCTGAGGCACTTTCTGTAAGAACCTCGGGTCTCTGACCAGCCTCGCCTCACTGTAGTGTACTTGCTATACCCCAGCTCATTGCTGCTTTCCACAGCAAAGGTGGCTGCGCTTCATTGGTACCAGGCAGCCATAAGATCCAATCCTCCCTTTTGGTGAGATTTGGGTGCAAGGGGAGTGCAAGATCAGGCCCATCATCTGTGAAAGGCTTTGAGATCCTTTTGGAATGAAAGGCACAATAGAAAGGTACGACAACATGCTGTAAAAGCTGCAGCCTCCCACTAAACACAGAACAAATGTTTCCTATTGCACTTGCTTAACATTTTCTGTTGCGAGTGATCACTGGAAAGGCTTTGGCAGAAGACAGCTGGCCCAAGTGGCCAAACTACCCCAAGAGGATATCTGGTCAACAACCCAGAGGTGCTTTGGTGTTGGTCTGTTCCATATAGATCAGCAGATGTTACATTTTTCACCACTTCACTCTCTTTTACATGGGAAGGACATTGGCCCCGTGGGATCTGTCACCATCCACTCACCCACCTTGGCTCAGAGGCTGATCCTCATTCCAATGGAGCTCATTTCTAGCCAGGAGGAAGCCCAGTGGGATATTCCAGCCTGATGTCCATCTGGCTCCGTTGTGGCAGCTACGCACCCCCCTGAGCCTCTGAATGTCCAATGATCCTCGTCGGGCAACGGCCACAGCAAACACACAGTTTCCTAGTAATGGTGAAGTGGAGACACCCAAAAGATCACCACCCCTTAAGTAAACTTAAGACACCTGCCCCCTGCGCATCTCTGTGCTGGGACTAAGGAAAAAGTCTCAAATAAAAGGTAAGACAAGCAGTTACCAGCACAAACAGAGAAAGGGGAGTTAGTCTGAAAGGAACATTCAGTGGCTGTCAAAAAAGCAAACAGAATGTTAGGAGTCATTAAAAAAGGAACAGAGAATAAGACGGAGAATATCTTATTGCCGCTATATAAAACCATGGTACGCCCACATCTTGAATACTGTGTACAGATGTGGGTGCCTCACCTAAAAAAAGATATGTTGGCACGGGAAAAGGTTCAGAAAAAGGCAACAAAAGTGATTAGGGGTTTGGAACGGGTCCCATGTGAAGGGAGATTAAAAAGACTGGGACTTTTCAGCTTACAAAAGAGGAGACGAAGTGGGGATATGATAGAGGTCTATAAAATCATGACTGGTATGGAAAATGTGAATAACGAAAAGTTATTTACTTGTTCCCAGAACATTAGAACTAGGAGTAACCTAATAAATAAGCAGCAGGTTTAAAAAGAACAAAGGAAGCTTTTCTTCACTCCGTACACAGTCAACCTGTGGAACTCCTTGCCAGAGGATGTGGTGAAGGCTAGAACTTTAACAGCGTTCAAAAAGGAGCTAGATAGATTCATGGAGGCTAGGTACATCAATGGCTATTAGCCAGGATGGGTAGGAATGGTGTCCCTTGCCTCTATTTGTCTGGAAATGAGTGACAGGGGAGGGGCCACATGAGGATTCCCTGTTGTGTTCCCTCCTTCTGGGGCATCTGGTGTTGACCACTGTTGGCAGAGAGGACACTGGGCTAGATGGGCCTTTGGTCTGACCCAGTCTGGCCATTCTTATGTCGGTTATATCAATGCCCAGTTTGCCATGACACTGCCAACGTGCAAAGCCAGGAATAAAGAACTGGATGGGAAACATCTATCAGGCAAGCTGTCCATCAACCCAAGGTCAGTGTGGTCTTGTTCGCATGAAGCATTGCACTGGGCCCTTGCGCCATCTAGTAGGTATCCTGTCACTCCTGGTTCTTTCACAGCTTAATAGCTCCGATTTCCGTGATCATTCCAATCTTCAGCCAGAAATTTTCCCGTCTGTAATTTCATCCTGTTTCTCGCAGTTATTGCCTGGATATCTTTCTAACCGAACGCCCTTCAGATGTAGTCAGTCATGCAATATTAGTTTTGGCCAGGCCAGGCTTTAGTTCTCATTCCTTCCTTGTAAGTCATCGTCCTCCCACCCATTGCTCAGTGCTAGCGTTCTTCTCCTTCCCACTTGGAAATGTTTTTCAGAAGGGCTCTGTTTATAAGGGGAAAAGGTATCTTGGCTGGGAACACCAGTGTGCATTGGGAAGCGGCTCTCTAGAGACCGAGAAAGGGGTTGGTTATTGGCACTGGGGAGAGGCTGGGAGGATGGAAAATGTTATTAAAATGCAGGATGTTATTGGCATTTTATTTCTCTCAAAACGCTTTGCAAACATACATCAAGCTTCTCAAAACCTCTTTGAAATAAGTGAGGGCTCTATGGTTAGTGCTACTGAGACACTGAGATGGAGCAAATTACTTAATGTCATCTAATGAACCACTGTCCAAAGCAGAATAGAACCTGATTCTCAGCTCTAACCACTATGGATTCTTCCTCTCACAAAGGATAGGATTTCTGTATCGCTCCAATATTTCCTATATTGCTCTGCTCCGAAGTTATCCATAGTAGTGCTTTCTCTGTTACGTTCCATCTTAAGGTGTGTCTACACAGCAGGGCTTAACTCAAAATAAGCTACCCAAATTGAACTACTTCAATTGCGTATCTCAGTGGTCCCCAACCATCTGAGGCTGCTGGATGCCAGGGGGCGTGACCGTTCACCTGCCGGGCGCCTGAGGGCGGGGACACTTGTGCGCCCGGGGGCGGGGCTCCCCGCAAGCGCCGCGCGCCCGGAGCCGCCCCCCGCCCCCCAAGCGCCGCGCGCCCAGAGCACAGGTGGCTAATTCGCGCCCAGGACCGGCCCCCCACTCCAAGCGCCACGCACCCGGGGCCGGCCCCCCCCTCCAAACACCCGGGGCCGGTCCCTCCTCCCCTCCAAGTGCCCGGAGCCAGCACCCCCCCCAAGTACCGCGTGCCCAGAGCACGGGCGGCTAATTCACGGCGCTCCTGGGGCCAGCTCTCACCGTGTGCCATGCGCTCGGGCCAGCTCCGGCACCATGCATGCGCCACATGCCTGGGGCCGGGCCAGCCCCAAGCACTTGGTGGGCGCACACAAAGGGCCCCACAGGCACCATGGCGCCCACGGGCACTGTGTTGGGGACCACTGGCGTATCTTATTTTGAAATAGTTTATTTTGAAATATGGTGCATCTACACAGCACTCATTTCAAAGTAGAGCACTCTTCCTGCGACTTCCCTTACTCCTCATGCAATGAGGATTACAGGAGTCAGAGAAAGAAGTCCTCCAGCTTGACAGTATTTTAATACTCTTTTGAAATAACTGCCTGCTGTGTAGACACGGACTAAGTTATTTCGGAATAGCACTAGTTATTCTGAAAGAGTGTTGCAGTATAGACGTACCTTAGTGGCAACATGAGGTTACAGGGAAGGTATTTTAGATATAAGCATTTGTCTGCTAACCTACCTTCCTCATAGATCTCTTTTGCTACCACAGTTAAGCCGTACAGCTTCACTGCAGAATAAACATCTCCAGCATCCAAAGAGACAGCATCTGCTTTGTTCACCTTTTAAAAAATAAAAAATCCATGTAAGCGACTCTTTCCACTCCCGGGAACAAAAGTGACTTGAAGACTAGAGCTCTCACCACAGACTTTTTGCAACACTTGCCTCAGATTTAGTTGGATCCCTATTAATCATCATGATTGAATGTCACCTTGAAGTGATTGACTTTATGTCTGCGTCACTATGCATCCTGAATGAAGCCTGAATATCCCTGGCAAGCCTAATTGGGCAGAATGGCATCCCTTCTGCACCTTACGTTTGGTCCCTCCACTCCAAGGATGAAATCCTGGTTCTGCTGAAGTCAAGAGCAAGAGTTTCATTGACTTCAGTGAGGTCTAGATTTCACCCCATATCTTTTTTTCTTTCCTTTTCCACAAACACTGGCTGAGTATTCTCCCCACTATGCATCCCCCAAAATCATTCATATACTTCTGGTCTGGGTTCCTTCCTTAATCATACTGCCTGCAGCCTTTCTACTGTGTATTTCAGAGAGTTTGTTCATCCCTACAGAAAGAGATCTGGGAATCATAGTGGACCACAGGCCAAATACAAGCAATAGTGTGACACTGTTGCAAAAAAAGCAAACATGATTCTGGGATGCATTCACAGGTGTGTTGTGAGCAAGACACGAGAAGTCATTCTTCTGCTCTGCTCTGCGCTGGTTAGGCCTCAGTTGGAGTATTGTGTTCAGTTCTGGGAACCACATTTCAAGGAAGATGTGGAGAAACTGAAAAAGATCCAGAGAAGAGCAGCAAGAATGATGAAAGGTCTAGAAAACGTGAGCTATGAGGGAAGACTGAAAGAATTGGGCTTGTTTAGTTTAGAAAAGAGAAGACTGAGGTGGGACATGAGAGCAGTTTTCAAGTCCCTAGAAGAGTGTTACAAGGAGGAGGGAGAAAAATTGTTTTCCTTGGCCTCTGAGGATAGGACAAGAAGCAATGGGCTTAAACTGCAACAAGGGAGGTTTATGTTGGACATCAGGAAAAACTTCCTAGCTGTCAGGATGGTTAAAAACTGCAATAAATTGCCTAGGCAGGTTATGGAATCTTCATCTCTGGAGATATTTAAGAGCAGGCTAGACAGACATCTATCAGGGATGAGCTAGATGGTGCTTGGTCCTGCCATGAAGGCAGGGGACTGGACTTGATGACCTCTCGAGGTCCCTTCCAGGCCTAGTGTTCTATGAGTCTATGATGTGTCTGTTTGTTCAAGAACTCCTCCTAAACAGTAAGAGTTAAATTTGATAAGCAGCTTCCTCTTATCATAACTTAAAGCAAGATCAGGGTTTGGGTGTGCCAGGAAAACAGGATGTGCCTGGAACGAGATTTCTGTATGGTTTTATGAGAAGCAAAGAGACAATCACCTGGCATATGAGAGGAGTAGACTGGGGGTGTCTCCCTGGGACTGTCCCAGTCCCGAGTCTCCCACCCTTTAGGGGGGGTGTCCTTTAGGGAGGATGGGGAATCAAAAACTCTCTCCAGCCTCCGATTCATACAGGAACATTGATGTCTGTTCCTCTTCATCAGGGAGCAAGGGGAAAGTGCATAGTTGGCTGCATTCTTTGCAATGGCTGGCGTGTGCACGGGGCAGACAAATCTGGCTCTGCCCCTCCCTCAGCTGCATAGGGGGGAGTTTCAGTGGCCATGAAGAGGTACTTTTATTTGGCACTAAGCTGCTGCCATGAGAGAGGGCGGGGTAGTCCTCTCTCCCTGGGGCAACCTGCAGACTGAACCCCTCCTCCCCAGCCCCACCCCAGAGCAATGATTCAAATGAAGCATGGTCCAAAACCATGACCACCAGACCAAGTAAGTAGCATCCCCTGCCCAAAACATTTCCACATTGGCTTCTAGCCTCTTGCCCTGCCCCCCCCAACTCGAAGGCTCTGCACCCCCCACACCACCAGCCCCCTGCCTTGAGTGACCCAGGCAATGCCTGGTAAGTCTTCCATAGAGTAATCGATAAATAAGGAGCTCAGGACCGAATGAAGAGATGGCGACGAAGTTCGTCCCTGACCGGAGGAGTTGTTGTTCTTTCCAAGTCAGAGCTGGGATCCCCTGGGGAAAGCAGAGCTATGGATGAGTCCCTTTTCCCAGGCAGGTTTCGGATACATTAGCAGAACTGTACTACTAGGAAGACCAGGGCTACATTCTCCTTTCTCCCCAGAGGAATTTAAATGCACTTAGCAGTGTGAGAAGTGCCATCCCCTCAGTGACACTTAATAACACACCAGTCACTTCACCGCCTCGTGTCATATAAATGATCATTCCAAGACTCTTTGTCTTTGGAAAAAGGACAGCTCTCTGGTTCAGGAAAGATTAGCTAGTGGTTAAAAATGAAGAGGCGGAGACAAATTGTAAAACTGAACTAGAACTGAAACCTTAAAGCGCTGGGGACTATCTCAGTATGTCTTCCTGCTTTTGCAGCTCTATAGAAGAGAGACAAATTTTGCTCATTTGCTCCCTCACAACTTTATTTCATTGGGATTGCAAGGGAATGACAGAGATTCTGCTTGGGATCCATGTTAGCTGTATCACTGATAAGTGGTTATCGCCTGGATTCTTCTTGCCTGCTGTGCTTTGTCACACGTGAAATACCAACGTCATCATTGCCTAGATTTCACTTCCCAATGGATTGTCTCCTTCCCCCCTGCCAAAGAATTTGACTTTGGGGAAAGGGGTGAAGATAAACTCTGGGATTCTCTCTACAGACTCACCCTGATTTTGTCGATGCAGTCATGAGTATTTTGAGCTCGGATGCAGGAAACCCTAGTAAAGGAGTTGACTGTAGCCAATGGTAGGACAACCAGGAGCACTTTAGATAACTCAGCACACTTCCTCTGCTCCAGGTCAGACAGGGTGCACCATCTGAACTTCTTCCCTGCAGGGTAAGAAGGCAAGAGACATGCTCTTTAAATGAGGAGGGGAGATTTAGAAGAAGGGAACCCGAGGGAGGAAACTGACCAACTATAGCTGATTTTACTTTTTGTTCTTTAACCGAGAAAAGACTGTTTTCTAGGATCAGGGTACCAAAAGAAGGAAAGTGTTGTCTTTAACTGGAACAGTATTTCCTGACTATTTGCCTCTGACTATCCCTTCAGTGCTAGGATTTTGTTTTTAATTTGAGGCCCATATTTAAAGCACTAGTTCCATAAACATCCCCCTGGATCTAACAGTGAATTTGAAACCTATGCTCCAATCAGCAGCCGTCTGCAACAATCAGATACTATATTTAATATGCTGAATCAAAACCTGACATCCAAACACCACAAAACTTTGGACTTGAGATCATGATGGGTATTTCAAGGCTTGGGCCTGTTTTTCTATTTAAACAACATAACTGCCTAAGGCTATGTCTAGACTGCAGGCTTCTTTCGGAAGAAGCTTTTCTGGAAGAGATCTTCCAAAAAAAAATCTTCCGAAAGAGCATCCACACTGCAAAAGCGCATCAAAAAAGCGATCTGCTTTTTGACAGATTGCATCCACACTGAATGGATGCTATCTCACATGTAAGCTGTGATTATTATGGGTGGAATGGCCACCAGGGCACCTGTGCTTTTCCTCTTTCCTCTTTTTGCGAAAGCACTCCCTCTTCCCTGTCCATACATGCCTTTTACTGAAAGAGCTCTTTCTGAAAAAGGCTTCTTCCTTATAGAAAGAGATTTGCCAATGTCAGAAAAACCCCTTAGTTCTTTCAATTTTTTTTCAAAAGAACACAATTACAGTGTGGATATTATCGAAGTTTTTCAGAAAAAACGCTTTTTCCAGAAAATAATCTGTATTGTAAACATACTCTAAGAGTCCCCTAGATAATGAAAAATTGTTTCCAGGACTTTCCTTTGGTTAGAGAAGTTTGCTTCACTTGTTTAAATCTGCCAAGAGGGAACGAAACCAGGATAAGCTTGTAAATTCTCAATGTTAAGTTCTCAGACTATTTGACAGATATTAATCCTTGCCACTCCACCATGCTGCCATGAAATAGGCAGGAAATTCTATCATAATTTCATAGATGAGGTTCAGAGAGGTTACATGCCTTTCCCAAGATGACAGTGATAAGCAGTGCCAGAGCTGGAATTGGAATTCAATTTTTGTCTGTTTCTCGTGAAAGCAGCCCATAGAGCAGAATGGAGCATCATGAACAAGAAAATAGACTAGTGATAGAGATGCAGCCGTGTTAGTCTGGTGTAGCTGAAACAAAATACAGGACTATGTAGCACTTTAAAGACTAACAAGATGGTAATTTAGGTGATGGGCTTTCGTGGGCCAGACCCACTTCCTCAGATCAATATGTAGAAGAAAATCGGCACAACCATATACAGGCAGTCCCCGGGTTACATGGATCCGACTTACATCGGATCCCTACTTACAAACGGGGTGAAGCAACCCCGCACTAGCTGCTTCCCCCCAGCAGACCAGGGAGACGCGAAGCTAGCGCCCCCTCCAGCAGACCAGGGAGATGCAGAGCGGCTTTTCTCAGCAGACACCTCAGCTTGAGAATAAAGGACTGAGGGAAGTGAGGTGTGGGAGAATAAAACTGAGCTCTGGAGAAATGTTTGGCTAGAGTTTCCCCTACAATATGTACCAGTTCCAACTTACATACAAATTCAACTTAAGAACAAACCTACAGTCCCTATCTTGTACATAACCCGGGGACTGCCCATATACCAAAGTGATACAATCAAAAAAAATGAAGGCATGTGAAATTGACAAATCAAATTTTAGGACAGAGTGGGGGTGAGGGGGGAAGGTTAGTGTCTCTGAGGTAATGACATAGGAGTGATAATAGGGGAAGTTTCTGTGAGGTAATGACATAGGGGTGATAATTGGGCCATCTTTTTGCACTTGGATAGAAAGATGACGTCTGTCGGAATCTGTGCAAGTTTTTTCATATGGTTGAATAGTACCTCATAGACACTAACCTTTCCCCCTTTGATTCTATCACTATTTGGTATATATGGTTGTGCCGATTTTCTTCCACATATTGATCTGAGGAAGTGGGTCTGGCCCACGAAAGCTCATCACCTAATAAACCATCTTGTTAGTCTTTAAAGTGCTACATAGTTCTGCCTTTTGTTTCAAGAAAATAGACTGACAGCCATGTTTTCACTAACATGATTTAAAGCAGGATTTTGCAGCTAGTCAAGTTACGATGGTTCACGAGTCATCAAGAACTCCAGACTCACCTTATTCCAGAGTTAATGGGGGCAGAAATGACACTGTCAGGAAAAAGGGTGACTATTGTTTTAAATATGTGTGTTCCAGATCAGTAGTAGAACTGAACTGATACTAAAAAGCAGTGACAAGATAGAGAACTAGCTATTAAATTGACCACATTCATTCAGGCTAGAGTCCTACATAAAACTGATTAAACATTTCCCTAGCTTCTGCGGTGGGACTAGTGGGAGGAAACTCAGGTGTAGAGGTTACCGTATTAGTCTGTGAATCACACAATTCTGAGTTCTGTTCTGAGTTTTGCCATGGATAACAGAATCCGAGGCAGACCCAGATTTCCTATTTGTGCTGCTTTGTAGGGGTGACACACACCTTAACTAACGTGTGAAAGCATTCTGAGGGCATCACATGTCCTGTGGGCACACGTGGAAAGAAGCCAATGAAGTCTGATCTCTGATTATTTCCATATGTGTTCAGTCTTAGTAAGTACAAAATATTGTCATTTCTGACATAATGCAGACTATAAACAACTTTTCAATAACCTCTCATGCATAGACATAATTTTTCGTAATATTTTTTCATTCTTGTACAATTCTAATTTTGCTTTGACAATGGTCTATCTCTTTTTAATATAGTATGTTCTCATAGAAATGTATTTAATAATTTAATCAGCACCCATGTCCTGTACATTATCTTTGTAGCCACAGGCAAAGTCTTCCTTGGTGATATTCAGCAAAGAAGACAATTAGCTATGAAGCTAATTTAGTTATAGATGTAGTCCCCAGTCCTGCAACCTAAATACACAAGATTAATTTTGTGTATTTTAGTAAACTCCCTTGAAGTCAATGAGATAAATTTTATGAATGAGGTTAAGGACTTGCATTAATGTTTATAGGATTGGGACCTAAATTGGCCTACAACTGCCAGTAAATTTTCACTTAGGGTGTGTCTAGACTACAGGGTTTTGTTGACAGAAGTGGACTTTTGTTGACAAAACTGTGTCTACACTACTGCTGAGCAGTTTTGTCGATGGCGGTAAACCTCATTCCACGAGGAATAATGCCATTTGTCGACAGAACTGGATGTAATCTAGATGCTCTTTGTTGACAGAAGCTTTGTCAACAGTATTTATCAACAAAGCCTCTGTCGACAAAAGCCTGTAGTCTAGACATACCCTTATATTAATTCTAGAGCTTAAAGTATTGTGCACGGAGTAAATACTGTTTACTGTACTGTGCACTCTTAATTTAAATTACTTTCATGGATATTTCTCCAGAATACATTGTCAAACTTGGTAGAAACAAATCCATTGTGTTTGGAATTGTAAAAAATAGTGATATGCAAAATAACACATGATCTGAAGAGAGGATCCAGTATATACAAAATATCCTGTAATTAAAGACTGGATCAAATGAATTCAAAGAGTTTATATTCAACTTTTGGCCATTGTAGCTTCCTGACTTCTAAGAAAACAATGAAGTTATATAGCTAAGTGTTTGTTTCCCCCCCCCTCCCCCCCCCCCCAGAAATCAATAGTGTTTTGTTTTAAAATGTATGGCTTTAATCCCTTAAACTAACAACACTTTCAGAAGATGCCAAACCCCAAACTTTGAAGTTCAGCTGGATCCAACCTTAGTTTCTGAGCTGTGCAGAGTTGTTGACTTGAGTCCCACGACTCGAACTTGAGTCCAACTTAAGTCGCCTAGATGACTCAACTTGAGACCTGACTTGGGTTCATTGTTTGTGACTTGAGACTCGACTTGAGATTTGCTAATTTTGTTAAATCGACTTGGTGAAAAAAATGTCAGAAAATGCCGATATGTACAAAAGTGACATGACATTTTTAAAATTAAGACTTGAGACTTGACTTAGGACTTAATTCGAAAGTGACTTTAGGGACTCAAGACTCGACTTGAGACTTGAACTGTAGTGACTTGAGACTCCACTTGGACTTGACAATGGTGACTTGAAGATGTCCCATTCCAAACACACAAAGGCTATATCTACACTGCTGCCCCACTGTACCACAGTAGCAAAGACATTTTGTACTTTGATGAAAGGGGCTTTTCTATCAATATAGGTAATCTACCTCTTCTTCTATCCAGCTAGTTTTATTTATGCTGAAAGTTAGATTGATATGCTTAGGACAAGACACTTTTCACCATCCTAAACTATGCCAGTAAGTTGACCTAAGTATTAGAAAGAGGCTAGGCCTAAATTCTTGCACTGTTTTACAGCTAGAGAACAAACAGATCCCATCAAATACTCCAAGCAAACAAGGAAGTGCCAAGAAACAACTGCATTCTGTTGTTTCAAAGGTCATTAATGAAGTCAGCATCTGCCACAGATCGAACAGGGAGACTCAAACCAGATGAGAACTGAAGTAATCAAAATAGGCACAGACCTAACAGCAATCATTTTGTACCATAAGAAGAAAGAAAAAAAAAAGACCAAGCATAAAATACATGTTCCTGTTCCGACGACTAACATCCTTCTCCCTCCCTCTGTACCAGCCTTACCTGAAGAGAGCAGGGTGAAAATAGCTAGGACAAGTATGGTGGCTGTGGCTGTCTTCATGATGGCAAAGTGCAGCACTTATCCCACTCTGTACCCGAGGCCTTTTCTTCTTGCCTCATACCAGGGATTCCAATGGAATGACGGGAGCTGCTAATAAAAAACAAATGGATTTAGGCATCAACACAAGAAACCAAAGGAGGCGGGGGGAAGGTGGGGACACCCGGAGAAGACTGAAAAAGGGACGGTGTATCTGAGTAGGAAGAAGGAATGGCAACCATCCATGAGGAGAGAGGAGGATTAAGAAGGAGCAAGATGCCTATTCCTGGGCACAGATGGAAAGCATTAGTGTATTTTCTGCTGTACCATTAGCACGTCTCTGGTGGAGATTCAGTCCTGGCAACATTCAGGCAGACACAATGTGGGAGTATGTATGCAGTACCCCGGTGCCTGATTTTTTTTTTAAATCAATCCAAAAGCTTCCAGAAGCAATTTTAGGCTCACAAACACCATGTGGATCTTGAACTGAACTTTCCAGTGTTCTGCCTCTTCTTGTGACAGTCGGTACCATTATACAGACTCTTTTTACCAACTAGATTTTGTACAAAGTATGCCCCGAGAGAGAGAATTTGAAAACTCATCCACTGAACATTATTATCCTGTAAAAATATGGGTGGCAATGTTGTGTGTGAAGTTATAAAATACTTTTGTATAATACAACTTCCGAGTCTGGGGAAACCAGAACTAGCTACCCCACCTCTTAACAAGCCGCCTGTTATTTTGAAATATTATTTCACATTATTTCCACGTGGGTTAAGGGATGTCTCGAAATAGTGTGTTATTTTAAAGTTTGGTGCTATGTAGATACACCACATTTCAAAATAAGCAATTTCCAAATAGGTTCGACATAAGATATGCAATTTGCATAGCAGAAATTGCATATCTTATTTCAAGTTTAGGGTGCTGTGTAGATGCACGCTTAGCTTGTTAAATGAGAGATTAGTTACATGTTCCCCTTTATTTTCTTATAGCCACATTCTGACTTTTATGCCTCATTATTTGTAATCACCTAATCTTTCTTTCTATCATTAATAAACTTGTTTTATCATTTTTTCAAAGCCAGTGTGTTTGGATAGAAGTGTTTGGGAAACTCTATTAGAGAAAACAAGATTTGTGCATCTCATTTTCTATTAATGAAATGGTGGACTTTCTGTGAGCATGTATTGCCTAGGGTGTATGGGGCAGTGTTTCCTGTTTCCACAGCGTACCTGTGTGGTTTCTCAGGAGAAATTCAAATGCCATCCACCTGAATAGCAGAGTGGCCTGCAGCTAGGTTTTGTGTTTCTATTGGTTGTGCACATTCGCACACACTTCGGTGCACATAAAAAAATTGTTCTGCTCATAGATGGAAGAAATCTGCACGTAAATGGAAAAGATTAGAGGAAACATTGGTACTGGGCAGTAAATAACTCTCAGTTCTGGGACAAGTCTGGAACTTGGAATTTGCTGATTAAGAACTGTAATATAATTCATGAGTGGCTGGCCAGAGAACTCAAACAATATAGATGGGAATGATTTTCAGGCTGGAGAGAAGATTGTGGGGACAGACCAGGGATAGCTGCCCTCACAGCATAGCAGTGTCTAAGTCACACCAGATGGAGAAGTGAGGGGACACAATTGTCTGTCTGTCCATGTAGTATCCTGGGTAACATTACAGTGCTCTCAGAAGAAGTTGTGATGTCTGAATTTAAATCTCTGTCCAATACCTACCTGGCATTTTTCACTGTGTGGTGTCCATTCCAGCTTAGCAGCATGAAGCATTATTAATTCAGGATGGTGCTTTTCATCTGTAAAATACCGTAAATTAGCAAATATAACCCACATCCATGTTTAACACTTACTCATGTATTACCTGCGGTTTTTCTATCGCATGTAAAAAAAAAATTAGATTAACTGAGGATGTACATAACCTGCAGAGACTTCTGCCGCTTTCATAAAAGGCTGATTTTATCATGTTGGTCTTGTCTTCTTTTAATATGAGTAAAAATCAGCTTGCATGTATACATATACATGTATACCCCACTTGAAGTGGGGGGCGTGGTTGGTAAAAACATGGATAACCCACGGGTTTTATTCACTAATTCACAGTACTTTACAAATAGTAAGAAGCTGACTTTTGTGCTGTCTTTTCCTACGCAGTTATTTTGATTGCTTATGCAAACTGGATATTTGTGTATGTAGAGTTACTAAGTATATAAAGAAAGATAATTGTGTAAAAACATCTGCATAACTGCGGCTTTCACTCTTTGAAAATCAGAACCTGTGTGATTAATCCTCACAACTGCTCTGTGTAAGTCACAATGTAGTAGTGGTTGAAGATTGTTAGTGAGAACAGCACATGAGAAATAAATTAAACCTGTGCTATTAGGAAAAGAAATAGTGACAAAAACATATCTGTAACAAAAAACAACAAAATACATAGATTTTCATAAGACATAGAAGATACACTTGAATCTAATCACATTTTTGCTTTTAAAATTATTAGGTCTTCTCCTTTTTCAGTGGTCATCTTTAGGTCCACTGAAAAGGTAAGAATTATCTTCATCTCACAGATGGAAATTGACATTCAGAGACTTGTTCAGATCACAGGGCCATACATCTCTGAGGGCCACTGCCAAAAAATTATGTTTTTAAAAAATGTTTATATCATCTGTATAATTACAAGCAATTCTACCTTAAAAGGCTCAGATTCTCAAAGGTATTTAGGGTATGTTTACATACCGTTGCTATATAACTTCAGCCCTATAGTGTAGATAGATACTTCTTGCCTTGATGGAAGGGGTTTTTCCATCAACCTAGTTAATCCATCTTTATGAGAAGTGATAGCTATGTGTGATGAAAAAATTCTTGGCTGTGTCTCCACAGAGTAAACATAACTTTCAGGGCATGAAATATTTTACAGTCTTGAGTGATGTAGCTAAGTTAAAATAATTGTAAAAATGTCATTAGGCTCCTTTGAAATAAGGAACCTACATATCTCTAAAATCTGGGCAAAACTGATTTCCTTGTGCCTACCTGGGTGTTCAAGCCAGAGCAGTTACTTTTACTTACTTTCTTGTCTCTTGCTGTTGGACATTAAAGTATGAATGTCATTTGGATCTAGGTTTCTCTGTATTATGTACTGTCCCTTCTCTGAGCACATAGAATGAAGGGTTACCCATCAGTCATTCTAGATGGGATATGATTACCCCTATTAGTTGCTCTCAAGACCATCATGCTTATATCACAAACAGAGATTCAGCAGAGGGGTGTGTCATTCATTGTCACAGAACTGAGCTCATACATAAGCTATTGCTATTAGGGATTTCTTCAATCCCCTTTGCTATTACTTGGCAGGGTATGATACATACATTCCAGTTCCTGTGCTCTGAAGAAAGAAAGCTAAGTCCCTAGGGTTGGGTTGGTTTTGTTTTTTTCATGCAGTTTACCCTAACCCAACCCTCACCTTAGCTTGTTAAGTGAAAAATTAGTTACATCTTACCAGTGCTTTTTTTGTAAGAAAAATGGTGCTGGCGCTTCAGGCTCAAACTTGTTGAACCAAAAAAAAAAAAAAAAAAAGCTGCGTGGGGGCTGAAATGCGATCATGGCTCCTTTAAGAGCTGAAATGCTGTGCTGGGAGCTGGAAAAAAAAATCTTGAGTCCCAAGAAGGCTTCCCATCAAGAGACAAGCTGCTCCAGGAAAACAGGTGCTGGAATGCATGGGGAAAATGCCATTCCTTTTCTGTGTGCTGGGAAAATAGGGGATGGAACACCGTTCCGGGAAGTACCGTCACAAAAAAAAACGCTCCATCTAACTTTTATTTTTAGTGCCAGATTCTGAATGTTATGCCTCATAACTTTGTAATCAACTAATCTTTCTTTCTGTCATTAATAAACTTGTTTTATTATTTTATCTGTCCCCACACACTTCCTTCCGCTCCACTAATGCATTTCCCTACTACTCTGTCCTACCCTCCCCAGCTAATGTGCTCCTTCTACTCATTCATTTTCCCAGTGCTCCCCATTCCCCACTTCTTCCTTTTGCATGTCTGCATTAGGACTACACTGATCTTTCCTCTATTCTTCCACAATAGATACTATATATCGTATTTGTTAAAGCATAAGCTTTCATGGGAAGCAGGCCAGTCTTTGCTTACAGTCCCCCAACCCGAAACAAATACTCACCAACAACAACATAGCACACCACAGAAACACTAATCTAGGAACCAATCCCTGCAATAAACCTTGTTGTCAACTCTGTCCACATATCTACCCTAGTGACACCATCAAGGCTCCTAACTGTAACCAGTTGGACACGACACTCCTCCCTTCTCTTCACTGCCGAGTAGTTGGATGAACATACCACTCCGCTCTTCCTCTTTTCCTTGACCCTGGCTTTCTTATCTACAGATTGTTCGCTGTCAAACTCTGCCTACTTGTTTTTCCCTTTGATATTTTCATTCCCTCTGCTCCTTGTTTCCCGCCCCCTTCTCTTTTTCTTCCCCCCCCCCCTTTTCCTTCTCCCCTATTTATTTTGGGTCTGCACATCCTAAACTCAAAACTCCAGTAATCTGAAGAAGTGGGCTGTGCCCAGGAAAGCTCATGATCCCATCTACATCTTTTGTTCGTCTATAAAGTGCTACCAGATCTTTTGTTGTTTTTTAAGTTTAATATGATTTATGTTAGGCTTTTTACTATAGTTTCTTGTTACTTAATGCCATGAGGCCAAACTTTGCCTAGAAATCATATTGCTTAATGTATGCTTAAGAATATGTATGTAGCCTATGGAATGAGTGTGAATGAGTGTGATGTGTGAATGAGGAACCAAAGGCTGTTTAGGATCTGTAAGGCAAACAGACACCCTGCAAAGTGTCGAGTGGCCAGGAAAATCTCTACAAGATGTAACAACACAGCAGAAACCTGAGACTGGCCCAGAGAATGTAAAGCAGCCTGCAGATCCAAAGGGATCTCCCAAGGAACCTCATGGCTGAGTCTCCAGGAAGCTGATGCCTGGCCAGCATTCCAGCCACCTGCAAAATCAAAAGGAATCTACAACGCACTTGCAGCCTGCCTCCAAACTGCCAGCATGATGTATGTGTGTGAATATCTCCTTACCCTTAAGAATCTGTACCCCAAAAGCAATACTGCTCCAGCCCATCCTTTGTCCAAGTTTGTTCCTCAGCAGGACTGAGGAAGTACAACACTAACCACATCGGTCATACCATCAAAGGCCCATTCACCTGCACACCTGCTAATGTGATCTATGCCATCATGTGCCAGCAATACCCCTCAGCCATGTACATTGAACAAATTGAACTGTCTCCAGGCAAAAGAATAACTGGACACAAATAAGACATCTAGAACAATAACATTCAAAGACCAGTAGGAGAGCACTTCAACTCCTGAAACACTCAGGCTACGTCTACACTGGCCCCTTTTTCGAAAGGGGCATGCTAATTTTAAACTTCGGAATAGGGAAATCCGCGGGGGATTTAAATATCCCCCGCGGATTTAAATAAAGATGTCCGCCGCTTTTTTCCGGCTTGGGGAAAAGCCGGAAAAAAGCGTCTAGACTGGCCCGATCCTCCGGAATAAAGCCCTTTTCCGGAGGATCTCTTATTCCTACCTCTATCATATCCCCTCTCAGTCTCTTCTTTTCTAAGCTGAAAAGTCCCAGTCTCTTTAGCCTCTCTTCATATGGGACCTGTTCCAAACCCCTGATCATTTTAGTTGCCCTCCCCTCTCCCACCCTCTGTCTTCCCTTCTCCCACCTCCTTTTCCCAGTCTCCCCGAGTTTTGTTCAATAAAGAGAGTTTCTATTTTTGAACACACGTGTCCTTTATTTTGTACATGAGGAAGAGGGGCTAGGGAGGGGTAAGTGGAAGGAGGTGAGGGAGGAATGGGGTACGAGCCCCCGATGGGGAGGACTGGGCTGACTCTGTGGGCTCCTCGGGTTGGAAGCTCTCCTGAAGCCCCTCGATTGACACCCCCCCTCCGGATGGCAGCCTGTGGCAAGTGCAGCCAGGCTGATGGCTGAGTGCTGTGATGTGCCAAGTGTGGGCACTCAGGGCACTCCAAGCCAGGACTGCTTTGCTGTCCCTCATCAAGTTAGACAAGCGAGCGGGGAATCCCTGAGAACTGTCTGTCCGGGGTGGGGGTCAGGTCCCTTTAAGCACAGCCCTCGGCTAGCCTGAGACAGCAGCTCCACGCTATAAGTCCTAATCTGATGCCCTGCCAGCACTGCTTCCGGCCATCCTTAACCTTGGTTCAGGGTCCACTCAATGTGGACATGCTAATTCAAATTAGTTTTTTGGTCTAGATGCACTAGTTCGAATTAGCTTAGTTCGAATTAACTAATTTGAATTAAGTTAGTTCGAATTAGTGCTGTAGTGTAGACATACCCTCAGTTACAGACTTGAAAATTACCAAACTTGAGCAAAAAAACTTGAAAAACAGCCTGCAGTGTGAACTGCTGAGCTGGAATTCATGTGCTAATTTGACACCATCAGAATGGGTCTCAATAGGAATGGGGAATGGCTAGCTCACTATAATAATAAGTAATTTTCCCCTTTTGGTATTCTGACCTTCTTATCCCTGTTGTAAGTGACTGAATTAACCTCATTAGCACTGATGTA
The DNA here is from genome assembly GCF_049634645.1 of Pelodiscus sinensis. Classification (NCBI taxonomy): domain Eukaryota; kingdom Metazoa; phylum Chordata; order Testudines; family Trionychidae; genus Pelodiscus; species Pelodiscus sinensis. The sequence goes on from NC_134725.1 coordinate 8,155,646, forward strand.
ACATTCCCAACTCTGCATGTCTGTATAAATCTCTGTCAACTGACGCTTACACTTCATGCATTTGAAAAAGTGAGAGAGCAGCCCACAAAAGCTTTTGCCCTAATAAATTTGTTAAGTCTTTACGGTGCCACAGGACTCATTGGCTACGTCTACACTGGCATGATTTTGCACAAGAACTCTTTTGTAGAAGAATTCTTGTGCAAAAACTCTTCCAGAGAAGAGCATCTACACTGGCACATGCCTTTGCGCAAGAGATGTGCTTTTACGCAAGAGGATCCGTGCCAGTGTAGACGCTCTCTTGCCATTTTAACCATAGGGCTTTCTTGTGCAAGAAATTCATGTTGCCTGTCTACACTGGCCTCTTGTGCAAGAACAGTTGTGCAAGAGGGCTTATTCCTGGGCAGAAGTGTCATAGTTCTTGCGCAAGAAGCACTGATTTCATACATTAGAACCGTGGTCACCAACCAGTAGATCACGATCTACCGGTAGATCTCAGGGGCTCTAAGAGAAGCTCTTGAGCCCTCTCTGAACTGCGCGCCTGCGTAGTACATTTACATTAGATTTCCTCATTTGAGCAGCAGCTACTTACTGAGCAACAACACAGGCGAGCAGCTGCGAGGAATGGTGGGAGCTGGGAGATTGGGAGGGCTGAAACACCCCAGCCAGCTGACTGTGGCTTTCAGCTGAAAGAGGCTGCCCCGCGCTCCAGCTGATCGGCGGCTTCTCCTCTGCGCCTGCCCACGTGGAGCTTGGTGCACCCTGGCTGAGCGTCATGGCCAGCTGGCCAGCCAGCCACTTCTCTTCCCTCCAGCCCGGCTGCCCTGCGCTCAGCCCAGGGAGGCTGCGTCTAGCTCCAGCTGTGCTGAAGCAAGCTTCCCAGGCTGAGTGCAGGATCACAGTTGCCCATCTGATGGATTGTATACGAATAGCAATCTCAGACTACAACCCAGACTTCAAGACACTGGCAGATACTGTTCAGTCACAGGTGTCACACTGAGACTTTGTTATTGGAAGAAAAAATATATAATTATCGATACTTGATTTTAGATTTACAAAATAGCAGAGAACAAAATGTATAACTGTAAATGCTTCATTTGACATTTAAATAGCATGAATTAAAAACAGACCGTTTATTTCATAACTATGAACATGTGATTTTAATTTTATATACAGGCAGTCCCCGAGTTACGCGGATCCGACTTATGTCGGATCCGCAGTTACGAACAGGGCCATCTCCCTAGTCTCCAGCAGACCAGGGAGAGAAAGCAAAGCGGCGGAACACATGGGCAGCGGACAGGGCTGTCCACTGCCCACGCGCTCCGAGGCTTGGCTCTGCTTTGCCCCCCCCCCCCCTTGGTCTGCAGACCAGGGGGAGGGGGGGCAAAGCAGAGCCAAGCCACGGAGCGCCCGGCCAGCTGACAGCCCAGAGCATCTGTGCTGTCAGCTGATCGCGCGCTCCGCGGCTTGGCTCTGCTTGGCTCTGCTTTGCCCCCCCCCCCTCCCCCTGGTCTGCAGACCAGGAGGAGGGGGGGGGAGCAAAGCAGAGCAAAGCCGCGGAGCACACGGGCAGCGGACAGCCACGGCGCGTCTAGGCTGTCCCGCTGCCCCTGTGCTCCGTGGCTTTGCTCCAGACACCTGTGGTACAGCAGCTGGGGCGCTGCCAGTTGGTCCCGTAGCGCCGCTCTGGGCGCTACTGGACCAACGGGGCAGCACCCCAGCTGTTCTGCCCGAGGCGTCCTGATTCAGCCACTGCTGGTCAGATTCAGCAGCGGCTGAATCAGGACGCCTGGGGCAGAGCAGCTTGGGTGCTACTGGGTTGGTCCAGTAGCGCCGAGGAGCGGCGGCGCTACTGGACCAACCCAGCAGCACCCAAGCTGCTCTGCCCCAGGCGTCCCCAAGTCAGCCGCTGCTGAAACTGACCAGTGGCTGACTACAGGAAGCCCCTGCCCCGGGCTTCCTGGAATCAGCCGCTGATCAGTTTCAGCAGCAGCTGACTTGGGGATGCCTGGGGTTCTTAAGTTGAATCTGGACGCCAGTTCCGACTTACATACAGATTCAACTTAAGAACAAACCTACAGTCCCTATCTTGTACGTAACCCGGGGGACTGCCTGTATTGCATAATTTAAAAATAAACTGTTTAACAGAGTGTATAAGGGCTTGGAATAGCAAGTGATGGACAGGAGAATAGAGAGGGCGGGGCTTCAAGGAAGGGGCGGGGTGGTAGATCTTCGCCTGTTCTGAGACTTAAAAAGTGATCTTGGGTGTAAAAAGGTTGGAGACCACTGCATTAGAACGTCAGTGTTCTTGTGCAAGAACTCATGGCCAGTGTAGACGGGCAGCAAGTTTTGGTGCAAAAGCGGTTGCTTTTGCGCAAGATCACACCAATGTAGACACAGCCGTTGTGTTTTGCAGAATCAGACTAACACAGCTAATTCTCTGAAACATATACCATATTTAAAGAAGACATCTGAAGAAGTGGGCTGTGCCCACGAATGCTCATGACACTTTCTACATGTTTTGTTAGTCTCTAAGGTGCTGCAGGACTAGTCCTTGTTTTTTTAAAGTTTTTTTTTCTATTACAGACTAACACGGGTACCCCTCTGAAACGTATACCATATTTGTTTCCTTGTAATCTTTCCCACTGTCCTAGTTCTAAGGCTAGCTCCACCTCTGAACTCTCTTTGGATAGCTGCTCAGTTCCAAGTCTCCTCTCTGTACCACTCCCAGAGTAGAGCTATGTGGTGTTTCCCACCCTTGGAGTGGGACTGTCCCTACCAAAACTGGTTTGTCTGGGTTCACACCAGCTGGCTCTTCTCTTTGGAAGCTCATACCTAGCAGCAAATACAAGGATGAGACAAATTTCCCAACCCAACATGTTGTTTAATCTTAATGATATGAAGAAAATCCCACAGCTGAGGGAAAAGGCTTTCCAAATAAGAGCTCTACAAACTATAAACCTCTGGAGGCTGGGTGTCAGTCTCAAAAACCTGTCGACCCCGTAAGTACCGGTAAGTAAGTCCTCCTTCACAGGGCCCAAGTCACTCCTTGGGTAATCTGTATGTCGAGTCCAACAGGTCCTGAATGATGGCATTAGAATTAATGGCTTTTGGATTATATCTCAAGTATTTGTTACAATATGTATTCACCATCACACCTTCCTTCTTGGGTGCTCTTCCTGATGGCCCTGCTCTTGCATAACCTCAATATATATATATATATATATATATATATATATATATATATATATATATATATATATATATATATATATATACACACACAATAAACATCATAATTACCAAGTCAACTCATAATATGCATACATTATTACTCCAAATCCCTCACACCCATCTCTCTGATATACACCTTATATTTAGCTTAGGCTAAGGCGGTATGCCAGCTAGACCTGTGGGTTCCCTTTCCAGCTCAGCCACTCACCTATTACATGATCTCATGCCAATTCTATCCCCTTTCTGCCCCAGTTTTTGTACAACAGATCTAATACTGACCCAGCCCTAGGAGGAAAAGTGCAGGAAGGCGTTCCAAGCCCTAATGAGAACTTGCGAAATGGTCTCAGATCTTAGTACATGAATAGGGCCTAACAAACTCAAGGTCCATCTTGGTCAATTTCATGGTTGTAGGATTTTTTAAAATAATACCTTTCATGCTTTCAGCTCTTTACGTGGTGCTGTGATTGTGGGGATCCTGGCCCCAATATGAGTTGTGGATGGCTTCAAGGTTATTATAAAGGAGCAAAGCTGTCCCTACCAATGCAGATGCTCTAAGCAGCCCAACACTGGCAGGTACAAAAGTTGTGGGGGCAGCATGATCAGAGGGAGAGGGTGGCTCAAGTGATGTGACTGCAGGTAAGAGGACTCACAAGGAGCAGAGGGTGGCTGCGCACTCAGCTGGAGAGAAGCAGCACTTTGAAGGGGAAACTGCTGTTTCTCTCCAGCTGCTGGTGGCATCGTTGCCCCTGTTCCTCCTGAGTCGTCCTACTCATATTTGTGCTGCTCACCGCTGCTTGGTGAGGGGCGACTGGGTGCAGCCAGCAAGGGGTGTGTGTGGCCAGGTGGTGAGGCAGGAGGCCAGAGCTGATGCAGGGCCTGCAGGGAGGGCAGCCAGTGAATGGGGCTGTTCCCTGGAGCCCATGTGCAGCACACAGCTGCGTAGGGCACCATGGAATTTTGAGCAATTTGGGGCTTCAAATTACATGGTGCCCTACATAGCCGCATGATTTGAGTATTGGTAGGGACAGCCCTGTGGGGGAGGCTGCAGTACTGCTACCCTTAATTCTGCCCTGCTGCAGACTTTCGGAACAGGCATAAGCATCTGGTGCATAAGGCAGGGGAAGGCTTTGCCCTCCCCTACAGCCAGCCCGACCCGGCCTACATCAGCCAGCCCAGCCCAACCGGGCCTAGCCTCTCCTCTCAGCGCTGGAGAGGCTAGGTCGGGCAGCACACCCTCCTCCCTTCCCCAGTGCTCTGGAGGTGGAGATACTAGGCCAGGCCACACAGCACGTCCTTCTCTGGGACTCGGGAAGCTGGGCCTGCCCATTTTCCTTCCCACGGTTGGGAGAGGGGAGCACCCATGTGGCACACTGTCCTGCCACCCCGTGGGGGGGGGGGGGTGAAGATGGGAAAGGGGAGGAGCCTCAGCAGAAAGGGTGGGGCTGGGGCCTTGCCTGGGAGGGTGCAGAGCTGCCCCCCCTGCAGCAGCAGCAGCAGCGGAAAAGGCGCAAGGGCAGGGTACGGCAGTGCCCCCCTCCTGCACTACTGCTGCTGGGAGCGGCCCCCAGGGCCCAGCCCGCACCCCTGCTCCCATGGGCCGCGCAGCCCCCTTGAAACTCCCCTCACCCCCTGCACCCCGGGGCCGCGTGGGGGGGGGATGGGACCCGCCTTTCATGACCTGGGATGGGGGGGGGGGCCTAGAACGCGCGAGGGCAAAAGGCCACGCCCCCCGGCAGGTTCACAAGCGCCTCGCGGCCCCGCCCCCTCTCCCCAGGCCCCGCCCCTCTCCCCCAGGCCCCGCCCCTTTGCGGCTCTGGCTGCGCCGCCTCGCCCGCCCACCAGGGGGCGGTGCCAACGCGGCCGCCCCGCGCTCCCCGCTCGCGCGCGGCATTTCGCGGCAAGATGGCGGCGTCCGTGCGGCGGGTGTGCGGGGCTGCGCTGCGGAGCGGCAGGTACGGCGCGCGGGGCGGGGGGGCCGCTCTGAGGAGGGGGCGGGGCCGAGCTCCATCCCCCCCCCCCGCCGTCACCGTCACCCCGCGCGCGTGCCTGGGCCGGGCCTGACCCCCCCGAGCGCGGGCAGCTGAGAGCACCGGGCCTGACCCCCCCCACAGCCAGGGCACCGGGCCTGACCCCCCCACCCTTCAGCCAGGGCACCGGGGCTGGCTCCCCTCCCCCCACAGCCAGGGGCCATCGCCCTTACCTGGGCTCCAGCCACATTCCCCGTGTGATGTTTTATGAAGGCTGAAGGGGTTCGGCAGAGCCGCTCTGCAGAGCCGTATCCCTCTACAGCGGTGCTGCCCAATTTTATTTGGCCACGGATCCCTTTTAAATGCGAAAGAATTTTGCGGAACCCCTAGTAACAGTCTAATATATGAAGCTGAAAAGGGAGACCACAAATAAGGATAATAATAAACAAATGCTAAATAAGGGCATGAGACCAGCATTTAGTTTAATTGCATATATTTAAAAACAAAAATCACATAATATTAGTTGTTATTATTTTATTTAATCATAAAATGTTACTGTAATGGAATTGTCTCATGGAACCCTTGTTTTCACTTTGTGGAACCCCAGGTTTCCACGGAACCCCATTTGGGAAACACTGCTCTAAAGTGTGAGAGAGCCCCTTTCCCTGACTGTGATATAGGGAAAGAGGTGCATGTGCACCTTTAGAGTTTCAGCACTGCCCTGCCTTGAGGTGTTTTCGTAATTGGTGGGACACAGGAGTGTTCTTGTCATGGGGTGTTGGCGATTATATGGAAGAAAAATGCGTATAAGCGTCCAAGCCACAGTCTGCAAAAATTATCTGTGAATATGCAGGGCTCTACACTGGGGGTCGGACTAAGGCCCGGAGGGGTGTGTATACATACACGTACACACACACTCTCTCTCTCTCTCCCCCTCCCCCTTTACCTTCCCCTCCTGGAGCATGGTAGAAGAGAGCCACACTGGCAGTTGTGTGGAGTCTTCCTGGAGTTGCCAATCCTCCACTGGCCTTCGGCTAGGTGTAGAGGCAGGGGAGCGGGGACATGGCCAGGAGCAGCTTTTATGGGCTGGTGGAGGGTCGGTCCACTGTGACTTCCTCCTGTTGGGATCTGGTAGGTAGGTGGGCTCCAAGTGACCTGTGGAGCTGCCTCGGGACTGCTCAGGTCCCTCTCTTGGGGCAAGTGAAGAGTCTGCCGTGGCCCCCAACAGTTGCCAGCCTGGCTCGTAGAGTGGCCAGACTTGCTGAAAGCCACACCCTTCGACAGCCAGAACTGGGTAAGAGAGTTAGCTTCAGAGGGGTGGCACAGATACTGAGCAGGAGGGGCAGGAGCCAGGTGGCTACTTTTCCTTACTGTTCTGGGTCACACAATGGTAAGAAGGTGTCTTTAGAGTCTGAATCTGTTGTAAGTATTTTGGCCAGTGCTTATAACTATATTGTTGAAGGTTATAGAATATAGCAATATGTGCTTATATCTGTACTTTGAAAGTTACCAACTACAAGTGGTCTTTGGGACTCGTAAAAGAATGTTTTTGTGACAACTTAAGGAAAATATTTTACATCAAAGTGTCTATACTATGGCCAGAGCTATAGTTTAACTTTTGATTGACTTAGATGTGTTGCTCAGTTGTGTGAAAATTTGGCACCCAAAGTGCTGCACTAAAGTTGACTTAAGGCTCAGGGTGGATGCAATTAGGTCGGTGGAAGAATGGCTGTGTTGACCTAAGTACCACCTTTTGGAGAGGTGGATTGATTGCACTGATGGAAATCCATCTTCCATTGATATAGTAGTCTAAACTGCGCAGCTATCACAGCACAGTTCCAACAACAATAGCTGTAGTGTAGACATGGTCTATAGCAGAGCTACTCAACTTTGGAAGCCCAAGGGGCCACAATGATACTTACAGCAGATACCGAGGGATGCAACTTAGGTGTGGTTGCATGTACATGCAAATATATGCAAATAGCTTCTTTCACACCGATGGGCATAAATACAAAGATTAAGGCAAGACTACACAACACGCAGTCCCCATTTAAGTCAGTTAGTCTGATATTAATAAAATGCAATATTTACCCAATTTCCATCCATATGACAGCACTTTTAATGAGCAATGACAGTCCAGGAATTTAACTACTAAAATGCATCTCAACAGATGACCATTATATTGACGTGTTCCCAGAGGAGGCCATGTTCAAAAGATCCCACCCGCTGGCCACATGTGGAGGCCCACGTAAACCTCAACCACATCGCAGGCCACAAACAAACGGGCTGCGTGTTGAGTAGCTCTGGTACATAGTGCTACAGGTTCATAGCTGTGCTTCTGTAGCACCTGGAATAGACATGACCTCAATTTTCACACAGTCAGAGTAGAACAAGAGAGAGCCTATTTTGGGGTCTCTGGATAATTTCAATAAAGAAGAGTTCTAGGTGTAAAGTGTGCCGATGTGTAGGACTCGGTCCTGAAGCCAAAAATTGATGAGTCCTCTATTGGGGACATGAACATACTGAAACAACAATTAAATGTCTCTAGTAGGGACAACGACTTGTTTCATAATAAGACACTTTTGAATTCAGTGTGGGTATCAAGCCAAAAGAACACAAAGATCTCAGAGAGAGAGCTGCAAAGAGGCATCACTCATGGCACCCACAGTCTCTGGATCAGTAGGTTGTGCTAACTTCTGCAAGAGCTCTGTCCTCATGAAGCTTGGCTTGTTAGCACTAGAACATTCTGCTATCATTTTCTAATAACTTGGACCTACAGTCCCATCCAGTGGCAGCATATGGTGTGACAAAGCTTCAAGAACATGTTTATTTATAGACTTTGAAGGGCATATTTCTCCTGCTCCCCCTCTCAGATGTCTGCTTTTCAGATGCACAGTTATGGAATAGCTTAAAATGTAAATTTTAAATATCCTTCTTAAAAGAAGCTTCTCACTGTCCTGGCTTGTTAAGAGCTTCACTCTATGTTCAGAGTGGTAGAGCCACTTGGCATCATGATTCAAAAATGCCAAGGTGACAAGGGACGATACAGAATCTCAGCCCTGGATAGTCTGTAGAACGATTCTAAAAATAAAGGAACAAGATGTTTCCCAAGACTTATAATGCAAGCAACACATCTAACTTCTGTATTTGAGCCTCTGTCAAATTAGTCATCAACAAAGACGTTCCCATTTGACAGCTGTTTGTGACCTATTTGAGATTAAATGTTTTGGGGGCCAAATGATCACACTACAGATCTACCAACAGAGTTGGCAAGAGGCCATTTGATTTGACCATAGTGACTGAACTCCTTTCTCCATTGTAAACATTCCCTCCAGATCAAAGTTAATGCTTGTTGCCTTGGTGTTGGAAAGTCTCCAGGGCCCATGTTCTATCCCTGGCATGATCCAAATTAATTAAGGAGTTATGGGTATCCAGTGTGTGCATGAGGAAGAGAATAAGGGCTTCTGGGCATTCATTCAGCTTCTCTCACCAGTTTGTTTTGTTTTTTTAGGAGAGAACTTTGCAAACAGGCTATAGAAAGTTTGGGCCAGGGCAGTACAGGCTGTCCCCGAGTTACGCGGATCCGACTTATGTCGGATCCGCAGTTACGAACGGGGTTTTTTCGCCCTGGAGGACGGGAGCGGCGGGACGCCCAGATGAGCCGCGGTCCCGCCGCCCGTGTCCTCTGGGGCGAGAAAAGCTGCTCCGCATCTACCTGGTATGCTGGGGGGGGGAGTCCCCCCCAGCAGACCAGGGAGACGCTGAGCAAAGCCGCGGAGCACGCGGGCAGCGGGACAGCCCAGATGCACCGCGGCTGTCCCGCAGCTGGCGTCCTCTGAGGCTTTGCTCCCCATCTCCCTGGTCTGCTGGAGACCAGCAGACCAGGGAGACGCAGAGCAAAGCCGCGGAGGACCCGGGCAGTGGGACCGCGGTGCGTCTCGTCCGCCGCCCGCGTCTCCCTGCTCTGCTGGGGGGGGCACAGCTAGTGCACCCCCCGCCCCCCAGCAGACCAGGCTTTTCTCCGGACACCTGTGGTAGAGCAGCTGGGGCGCTGCCGGTTGGTCCAATAGCGCCGAGGAGTGGCACTACTGGAGCAACCCAGCAGCACCCCAGCTGCTCTGCCCCAGGCGTCCCCAAGTAAGCCGCTGCTGAAACTGACCAGCGCTGACTACAGGAAGCCCGAGGCAGAGTTGCTCTGCCTCAGGCTTCCTGGAATCAGCCGCTGATCAGTTTCAGCAGCAGCTGACTTGGGGATGCCTGAGGTTCTTAAGTTGAATCTGTATGTAAGAACTGGCGTCCAGATTCAGCCTGTTGAAACTGATCAGCGGCTGATTCCAGGAAGCCCGGGGCAGAGCAACTCTGCCTCGGGCTTCCTGTAGTCAGCCGCTGGTCAGTTTCAGCAGCGGCTGAATCTGGATGCCAGTTCCGACTTACATACAGATTCAACTTAAGAACAAACCTACAGTCCCTATCTTGTACGTAACCCGGGGACTGCCTGTATATAAAACAGAAGATTACATTAGAATTAAAAAAGTAAACCAACTGTAACAAAATATTGAAAAATATTAACTGTAATAAATCTTGCTCTAAACAGCACTGCAAATAAAAACATAGTATGAAACAATTTGTAATCCAACTCACAGACGTGCTGGAAATAGAACAAAATACATAGGTGATGATTAATAAATTGTCTTGGGAAGGATGCACCAGAGATCCATGCACAATATCCTCCTTAAAGGCAGAATCTCTTTAATAATACTAACATAACTTGGAATAATGTTTTGTTAGAAAAAAAGATAAACTGGATTAAACATTAAATTAACCCAAATCTTGTGAGAGTAATTGACATAATTTCCTAGAGATGGTGAAAAACGGTTAGAGTAGGCTAGGAGGTAAGAGATTCATTAGGAATTTTGTTATGATCTTTGATATATTTTCTTTTTATGGGTCTGCTTCTGAATATATAGCTTCTAAATGTGTTTGTTTAATTGTGTACAGTTATATGATAAAATATGTTCATATTTAAACACCTGTCTCTTTTGTGTTATATATAGTTTGCTAATGGATTATAGTTTCTCCTGGAACAAGAACCTATCTCTGAGGAAGACGCTGGTCCTCTGGAAACAGCAACCTTTCAGGGCCTTTTTCACTGGTATGTGAGGGATCTTTTTCTTCTGTGTACTTTCAGTTGAAGGGGCTCTCTCCAAATACAGCTGTTGGAAATGGAGATGATAGGTGATTACAAATAGGTCTTATAGGGGCACAATGACCTAGTGATTAAAGCAAGACTGTATTCAGTTTCTGGCTGTCCCATGAACTTACTGTATAAGTTTGCAAAAGTCACTTAACACATGTGTGCTTCCATTTTTCCTATGTATAAAATAAGAATATTTACCCATTTCCATAGGAGTTTTGATAAGGCTTACTCTTTAAGTTCTGTGAAATCTTTGGGTAGAGGATACCATAGCAATGCAAAGTATTACATTAGTCTGTGAAAGGAAGAAATGTTGAATGAATGCACATTGGTAGCAGTCGAATCTCTTTTTACCTGCTACATTGCATAAGCATGAAATTGTTATAGACATAGTAGAAATAATGTGTATCTATTGCTCTTGGAATCAGTGTCTTTGTTTCTAGTGTATTTTCTCCTGTAAAAGTGATGAATCTCCACATCTCACTATAGAAACTGTCCATGCAGAAGATAGATAAAACTTTGATTGGCCTCATTGCCTAATAATGGGGAAGGAGAATTATGTACTTAAACAGCAAGCGTGTTTCATACAAATTGTCTGGGCCTCTATTGTAAGCTTCCCCAATCATGGCAAACAGCTTCTTTTCTCTTGCCCTTGCTCTGCCGTGACCTGCAGAGGAGTAGATTGAAATGATGGCAGTTCTAATATTCTGGGACTAACAAACACAGCTGCAAAAGAGCTTTCTCCAGAGCACTGCTCTACCTCTGCTAGACAGGAAAAATGGAATTGATCTCACTTTTAACAATGTAGGGAACTGATTCCCCAGAAAGTAGAAATACTTTCATTGGGGTGGAGTTGAGGATATTTTAGTTACTTGACGGCAGCATGTGTTTTTTCTTTTTTCCATATTTGTCCACTCAAGCTCATCTGAAGAAGTGGGTTTTGCCCTCGAAAGCTCATGATACCATATGTGTATATTTGTTCGTCTCTAAAGTGTCCCAGGACTACTCATTCTTCTGAGTTGTTTTTGGCACTCTTCAGTCCCTATGATCCTCAGAGCTTTCCATCATTGTCACCTTGCTTTCCACCTGAGGACTAATGTCATGTTTATAGACAGGCCCACCAACGGGGGGAGATAAAGGGAGCAACTTTCTCAGGCTCTGGGGATTCAAAAGGGCCCAGGCTTCCACTGCTGTGGCAGTGGCCAGAGGCCTGGGCCCTTTAAATTGCTGCCAGAGATCTGTGCAGCACACTCCAGTCAGCTCTTAGTGTGACTGGGAGGATGCGGCGTGATTTGGGCAGCACTGAGGGCTGGTTGCCCCCACCTTGCCCCTTCCACCCAAGGCCTTACCCCTTCCAAAAGTACAAAGCTGCCTCTCCTACCTTGTCTGGCATCCCAGAAAGTCTGTAGGCCCACCATTACAGAGCTAGCTACACCTTTTACCCCTCTTTGGCCTGTGAGTGCTTAGAGAACTTAGGTCTTGGTTCTCTAGCTTTTACCTCTCTCTGAGTGGAATCTAGTGATTTGCCCCATCTTAAACTGGTTCCTAGGGAACAATTCTGTGCATCAGCCCGGCTTACCACACAGCCCTGACTGTATTCAGTATCTGCAGTTCTTTTCTTGGGAACTTTGTGAACAGTGTAGGATAGTGACCATCCAGCCTTTTTAAACAGAAGTATTGTTTAACCTTAACCGGAGGAACAAAGTATCACAAAGTACCTGCATCTGACGAAGTGGGTCTTTGCCCATGAAAGCTTATGCTCCTACACTTCAGTTAGTCTATAAGGTGCCACAGGACTCCTCGTCGTTTTTGCAGATTCAGACTAACACGGCTACCCCTCTGATACTTATCACATGAAAGAGGATTTTAGAACAACAAAAAGTCTATACTCATGTCCATCTTAGCTAGAGTTCTCCACAGGCTTATTTTACCCTGGACTTTGAACCTCAGCAAACTGAGTTCAGTGTAGCTCTTCCTTGTTCTTGAGTGATTGCCTCTATAAATTCAGACAAAGTTCTTTGTTCTGTCTTCTCATAGGCTTTTACTCACTGTCCCAAAACCTCTGGAAGGGGTCAAGCTGGAGCATCGAAGTAAACAGCTCTTGCACTGTCTCTTAAATGTTTGCTGGGAAGTGCATCTCAGGATCTATGCTCCCCTAACAATATTGTTATTGAATTAACTCATTATAACCATACAGTAGACTTCACAATAATCAGATCAACATATATTCATAATTTATTACATGCAGTTTCAAATTAATCTCAAGTATCACTTCTGGAATGCATTGGTGTTGCTTTGTAGTCTTCCAGAGAGGATACTGCTATGTAATGCAAAGCTCTCCCTCTCTTTCTCGGGACCTGTGTGGTTCATTGCAGTGCTTCTCATCTTGGTGAGTAGAAGACTGGGCATCAAACATTCATCTGCATAGCAGGATGAAGCACTGACCATAAAGCCATAGGAACGAGATATTCCATGCTTACCTCTTTTTCTAGCTGAGTTGATTGAAGCACAAGGAAATTAAGATATGCAAATCAAAGAATAAGCTAGTGTCTGAATCTTTCTTATTGCATAGTACCTTACTAGTGTATAAACGTTCGCTCTAGAATACATTGCCTTTTAAATTACAAATACTTGGCCATTTAGTGTACTCTGAGAAATTTTTAAAGGGCTGGTATTGGCAGTGTCCTGTTTCCACAAATACAAAAGCTCAGCACTATTCTTTTGATACCTGTTTTAGAACCAGTCCAAGTAGTTGAGTCAACATTTTGTAAGAAGCTTGGAATGAGATTGGGTTATACATGATCCTCATCTTTCTGTAGACTGGTTTATTGATTTGTTTTGACCTGCTTTGGTAACTGATTGCTTGTGAATAACTATGACAAAAAGGCTGTATCCCACTCATTGAGCCAAATCTGTCTATCTTGTAGCTCTTGCTGGACAGAAATTGTGAAGATGTAAGAGTCTATAGGGATGTAGTTTGAGAGCTTTGTGTAATAGAGCATAATCATAGAAAGTGAATCTGACAGATAAAATGAAGTGGTTTATCAGTGTGAACCCTTCATAGAGGATAGTTCTGAGTTTTATGCTGTGAAGTAGATGATTTAGTGTGAGGACATGAGGCTTAACATATCATGAATAATATGAAGAAAGCAGCAGATTAGCAAGTGAAACCTGTTTGATTTGTATATATTGCTTTAAAAAAATACATCCCTCATTTAATGAAGTGGGTTTTTACCCACGAAAGCTAATGACCTAATACATTTATTAGTATCTCAACTACCACAGAGAATGCTTGTTGTTTTTCAATTGTAGACTAATATGGCTTCCTCTCTGAGACTTTATATCTGTCTCAAGACAGGACATAAATCGTGACCTTGAAGTGAGACTTTAGCCATGTGATAGCAAATAAATGGACTCAAGACAGGGAGGGAAAATTGTCTTTCCAGAGTATAGGTAAATTCCAGCAGTAGTTTCCATGAAGCTGGAGAAATTATTAAGATTCAGTGGCATGTACAGAATGATGCCTGCCCTTTTTGCTTCCCCTCTGCATATGGCTCTCTCGCTTTGAGGACAAATATTACATTGTTTGATTAGGAAGTCTGATAAATCCTTGTCATGCAGATATCAGAAACAAAATGATAGTCTTTACAACTGGAAGGTGTGTATGTGTGTTGAGAAACATGCTATGTAATATAACAATCAAATCTCTTATTCACAAGGTGTGACCTTATTACAGAGAAAACAAGGCAATGTCATATATTGGTATGTGTGCTGGTTTTACTGAAAAAGATAAGAATGGCCATACCGACCCATTGTTTATCTAACCCAGGGGTGGGCAAGTTACCTCTCATGGGCCAAATCTGGCCTCCCAAGCCACCAGATCCACCCATCGACACCCTTCTGGGACCCTCAGGCATGTAGCAGCTGCTGATTTAAGCACAGGGCTGCTCCAGGTACCTCTCTGCTCTGGAGGGAGGGGGAAGCTTCGTGTGATATCCCTGCCCCCAGCCCAATTTTCAGTTCCTATTGGCCAGAAACAACCAGCCAATAGGAATTGACCCTGTCCAATTTTCTTAACTCCTATTGGCTGGAAACAACCAGCCAATAGGAGCTGAGAGATTGGCCTGGGGGGGTGGGTCCCGCAAGCACCTTCCTCTCCCAAAAATGATAATCACATGGTGGGAACAGCCTGCAGCTTTAAGGGATGCGGGGCTGCAGCAGACAGGGAGTCCAGCCTGCCTTGGGGGTGCTGCAGGGCAGCCCAGCTTGCCATGCTCCCATCTCTACTGGGGTGTGCCGTGCTCCCAGCCCTGCCAAATGGCCCCAGTGGGGCACGTCCAGCAGCCACAGGGCTCCCACACTCTGGCACTCCACCAGGACTCTCTGGTCCTGGGACATCTGTAGTCTTCCCAGACCACGGATGTTGCCAGACCAGAGAATCCTGGTTTACAGAGTTTCAACCTGTACTTTTTTTGGTTTATTGCCTTTATCCAAGGATTGAATAAATAGAAATCAGTTATCTAAGTATCTCTTTGACTTCTCTCTACTTTGTTGGGTATGTAATTACTGCCTTATTTTTCCATAATCCCTGCCATATAGTTTGGAACCATTCCTATAGTTTTGGACACTTTATTTTTGTCCCAGTGGAAGGTTATCAGTAATTTAGCAGTTACGAGCTGGAGAAAGATCAATTCTTTTCTTTGTGCATAACAAGGGCCACAAGGAAGCCCTAGGAAGATTATCAAAGGATCATTTGGTAATAAATATCGCACAGCTTGCTATTTGTAACCCACTACTGCATTCCAGCGCCCTCTAACAATTGGTCTGCATACACAAATCCTCTCTGCCACAATTCTCCAGAATTTCTCCTCTTTTAGTCAATGCCAAACTTAGGAAATAAGTGGCTTGTGCTTTATTTACCTTCACATACATTTGTATAGCTGCTTCCAGCTCCCACTGGCTGCAGATTGCCGTTCCTTGCCAATGGGAGCTGTGGGAAGGGGAGTCCTGGTCCGTGCCATTCCTTGCAGCTCCCATTGGCCAGGCATGGCTATCCATGGCTAATGGGATCTGCAACTGGCTTTACCTGTGGACATGCAGTTAGATAAAGCACCAGCGGCCCTCTGGGGCTAACCCTGGCAATCTGCATCTGGCTCATGGGCCACTACTGCCCATCCCTGGACCGCACACACATCTTTAACTTGGCTGGTACCTCTGAAACAGTATCTTAAAGAAATTTAGTTTTAACATTCTACAAACTGCCATTGCAGGTCCTCTTTTCTAGATCAACCTCTTCTCCTCTAGGGCAGGGGGTTCCCAAACTTTTTGACACGGGGACCAGTAAATCCATTCACGAGCTTTTGGAGAACTGGTTGCATTCATTTGCATATTTGCATATTTATTAAGTAAATGATGAATATTCAAATAAATTGTTTCTGGTATTCCCAAAGCCCCCAGTGCCAGCTTTAGAAAAGCTTTTGATACAGTCACCCACAATATTCTTGCCAGCAAGTTAAGAGAATATGGATTGGATAAATGGACTGTAAGATGGATAGAAAGCTGGCTAGATCAGGGTTTCCCAAACTTTTTACTTTAGTTGAAACCTGTTTTTTTTCAGTACTGTTTTTTGCCCCGCCCAAAAATATAAACACATATAAAAAAAGAATTAAAGATGAATAAATTTTCAGCGTCTCACCCTGCTGGCAGGGCTTGGCGGACCCGGCACTGCATGGGCACTCCACAAGGCGGGAGCAGGAGCAGATTGGTATCTGGCTAGGAGGGAGGGTGCAAGGAGGGGTAGGGTTGCCAGGTGTCTGGTTTTGTACCGGACACACCAGTATTTGAGGGTTCTGTCTGGGAAACAAATTGAGAAAATACCGAACATATAAAATGTCTGGTATTTTCTAATTAGGTAAGTTTTATTATTATTAGGTGTATTAGTCCGTAGCTGCGAACTGCCTGGCTGGTAGATGTGCTCACGCTGCATGAGTGTTGTCTACCGGCCAGACACTTCGCAAGTACTCAAGAGAGGGTATGGGGGTGGGGCAAAATGGAATCCCCGGGGCCGGACTCACTCGTGTGCCCGGGTCAGTCCCGCTTCCCGCCGGCCGATTCGCTCTCCCCTCCTCCTCCCACTTCTCCTCCCGATCTCCCCAGTCCATTCCTGCTGCCCCTGTCCCCACCGATCTCCCCCAGCCAGCCCCGCTGCCCCTGACGACCCCCCTGACTAGGCCCACTCTCCCGACCCCCTCCCAGCCAGCCGATTCTCCCCCGCTTCTCCTCCCGATCTCCCCTGGCCAGCCCCACTGCTCCCGTCCAGCCCTGCTTCCGGTGGCTGGTTCTCCCGTCCTCCTCCTCTGGATCTCCCCCAGAGGGTAACCTTTGTTAAAGGATGTGTATACATTTCAGAATGGTGTGGATTCTTTTAAATTAATCCATAATAACCTAGTAGTATTTACACAGCTATAATTTTTTTGTTCAGTTAAGTTTCAGTGTTTGGGATTTTAATAACCCCAGTCCATTACTATTCAGTACAAATGATTTCTTGCTGATAGTGATAGAGGAGGGAGTGTTGCAGCAGGGTCTTATGTCCTAATCTGTATCCAGAGTAGGAAAATTCCACTTATCCTGGTGGGCTGCCCCTGATTAGGAGTCTAGAAGAGAACTGAAGTAACTTATATGTTTGATCTTTTCTATATGGAGTTGTGACATTACCCTGAAGTTCTGAACTAATTGATATGCTGTTTCTTCTTCTTCAGATGTGCCTAGACAAAAGCTTTCCTTAGTTCCTTGCTCAGCTGACTGCTGGGCTCCAGTCACTCTTGTTATTTTTAGGGAACAGGATGTTCCGTTCAACTCAGCAGCACTGAACATGGCACCATTGCCAGAATAGGTGACAAGATTGTAAAAATGTGTCACTTAGGAGTTTGAAAACTCCTTTAGTTCTTTAATTCTTTATATTTAGTTCTTTATGCGGAGATGGAGGATCATCCTGAAAAAATAACATACCCTAAATTTAGGCATAGTCTGTTGTGCTGCCATTCCAAAGATTGGATCTCACATTCCCTAAATTAGAAGTATTGTAGTATTCATGCTGGGGAGTGTTATGAAGATAAAACTTTCCAGTCAGTCTTGAGCAACTGGAATTCCAGGTATTAATTTTTTACCTATGAAGCTCTGAATGGTTTGGAATCTGGTTACTTGAGAGAATTTCTTCTCAAAATCATACTGTCACAGCTGAAATCAAGAGACTCTGGCTCAAGAGTCTTTACTGAAGATACATAGGAGGGAGCTCTTGTTTGGCAGTTGCTTGGACTTTGAAACTTGCTATTCTTTTATTCCACCAGAGCCTAGATTTGTTAACTTGTGGGCACACTGCAAAGCCTGTCTTTTTTTCCACTTTGGTTTTAGGGATGGTGGGCAGCTGAGTATCACAGGGCTTTGATGGATATCCTTTTGTGTATGGGCCAGTCATATACAGGAAGTCCCCGACTTACGCGGATCCGACTTATGTCGGATCCGCACTTACGAACGGGGCTTTTCTCGCCCCGGAGCTCACAGGCGGCGGGTCGCCGCCACCCGTGTACTCCGGGGCGAGAAAAGCTTCTCCCGGTCTCCCTGGTCTGCTAGGGGGGTCCAGCAAAGCCGCTGGACCCCCCCCAGCAGACCAGGGAGACCCGAGCAAAGCCGCCGCCTGGGCGGCTTTGCTCGTTTGCCCGGGAGCAAAGCTGCCCAGGCGGCGGGACCCCCGCTGCCTGGGCGGCTTTGCTCCTGTCCCCCTGGTCTGCTGAGGGGGTCCAGCGGCTTTGCTGGACCCCCCCAGCAGATCAGGGAGACAGGATGAAAGCCACACAGGTGGCGGGGTCCCTCCGCCTGTGCGGCTTTGCTCGGGTCTCCCTGGTGCGCTGGGGGGGACTCCCCCCAACACCCCAGGGAGACAGGAGCAAAGCCGCACGGGCAGCGGGGTCCCTCCGCCTGTGCAGCTTTGCTCGGGTCTCCCTGTTGCGCTGGGGGGGACTCCCCCCAACACCCCAGGGAGACAGGAGCAAAGCCGCACGGGCAGCGGGGTCCCTCCGCCTGTGCGGCTTTGCTCGGGTCTCCCTGGTCTGCTGGGGGGGGGAGAGGACACAGCTAGTGCGCCCCCCCCCCCCCCCCCCAGCAGACCAGGCTTTTGTTGCGGGATGCCTTGGGTAGAGCAGCTGGGGTGCTGCCGGGTTGGTCCTGTGGGAACCTACCGGGCAGCGCCCCAGCTGTTCTGTCCCAGGCTCCAGATTCAGCAGTTGTTGAAACTGATCAGGCTGATTCCAGGAAGCTGGGGGCAGAGCAACTCTGCCTCCGGCTTCCTGTAGTCAGCCCCTGCTCAGTTTCAGTGGCAGCAGCTGAATCTGGAGCCAGTTCCGACTTACATACAAATTCAACTTAAGAACAAACCTACAGTCCCTATCTTGTACGTAACCCGGGGACTGCCTGTATATTTACTAAGGCAGGTGCTCTGAGTGTAGGTTGAATGGCTATATATATTTTTATAAATTTAAGGAGATAATTACATTAAATTCCTCCCCCAAAAAAACTAACAACAATTCTAAATTGTCCCCGTCTTTTACTGAATGTCTTCCTCGTGATGTAAACTTTCTTCCTAGAACTTTGTAGTTTTAATGCAACATTCCTTATTTTTTCCAAGAGTATCCAAAATTAAGATTTATTTTATTTTCACTTAAGTACATTATATGGGGCTACGATTCTGCCATGGATATTTTTAGTAAAAATCACAGAAAGATCATGGGCAATAAAGAAAAAACTCATGGAAGCCTGTGACCTGTTCCTGACTTTTACTAAAAATATCTGACAAAATGGGGGAGCTGCTGAGTAACTGGGGGCCCAGCTTGGTACCCTGGGTCCCCATACCACTAGTGGGGGTTTGGAGCTCCAGGGTGCCCCACTGCCCAACTCTGGGAACTGCAGGGTCTGGCTGCTTATGGTGGCTAGGACCCCGTGCCATCTGTGCCGGCAGAGAGCAGCAGGATACCCTCTCACCATCAGGAGCAGTTGGGGTACCCCTCCCTGCTGGCAAGCGGCAGAGGAATCTGGCTACTCCCTGCTTCGGTAGACTGAAGTCATAGAGTTCTTCGGAAGTCATGGATTCCATGATTTCCACAACCTCCATGACAAAGTTGTAGCCTTAATTATATACAGAGACAAATTTTAAGGCACGTTGATCAGACAACATGTTTTTAGATTTAAGACTGCATGCATAAAAATGAAATTAACTAAAGTAAACAAGATTTCAATAAGGCAAAAACTTTATAGATGGTACCATTTATACTGGGCAAAGAAACACGATAAGCATTGGATGTTAGTGGAGCATCTGGGCACTAAAAATGATAGATACTAGGTTAGTTGTGTTTTGCTCATTAAAACTTCACAGATATTGATAAACCATCCAACCATTATCTTGCCACATTGCTAAAAAGGGATTTGGTGCTTTTCAGATGCCTAATGATTCAGCATGCTCCGTTTCTGAAATAACATATTAATGTGTAGGTGAGACCTAAACTGTGGGGCCCACCCAGGGCTGTTTGTTGACTTCGGTGGGAGTAGGATTGGGCTCTGGTGGTTATTACAATACTGAGATTCACCAGGCTAGCATGAAACAACTTCTGTAATACTGTTCTGGTTACCCAGAATTCAACCACACAGGTCCCTTAAAGAAGCCCAGTCTTTGGCATCGATCTAGACACCCAAGCCAAGTAAAGTTCTACCAATCCTAAAGGATCAGACATATGACCCAGGTCAATGAATATTTGAGATCTCACCCCGAAAAACATGCATACATCCAATTTTATTAATCAATCTAATATTTATTTAAAAAGAAATGAGAGTATTGGTTGCAAGAGATCAGAATGCATAGAGACACTTATACAGTTCTGAGTTCTGATTCATAGGAGAGATGTCGAGTTTTGTACAGTAGTTGCAAGGCGTTTTTACAGAATGAGTCCATAGGTTATAGTCAGGGCCAGATTAAGAAAGGGGTATTCTACCGCCCTCCCAGCCCAGGCAGCCCAGCCCCTTCCCAAACCCTAAAACCTTCTCCAACCTTACTCCCCAACCTGAGCTCCCTCTTACACCCAAACTCCTGCCCAGACACCACATCCCCACCCCAGTCTCCTGCTGTGAGTCTCCACCCATCCTCCCGATCCCTTGACCACAGCATAGAGCCCCTTGTACTCCAAATGCCTCACCTCTAGCCTCATTCCAGAGTCCACACCCACTCCCGCACCTTCTTGCCTCTGTGACGGCGCGTTGGGGGTCCCCCGTCTTCTGCACCCCGAAATGGCACAAACAGACTCCACCAGCCAGTGGAATCAATGATGTAGATATTGGGATAGACAGTACGCTTATTAAGTTTGCAGATGATACCAAACTGGGTGGGGTTGCGACTTCTTTGGAGGATAGGGACATAATTCAGAATGACCTTAGCAAGTTAGAGAAATGGTCGGAGGTAAACAGGATGAGGTTTAATAAAGAGAAATGCAAAGTGCTCCACTTAGGAAGGAACAATCAGTTCCATACATACAAGATGGGAAGCGACTGTCTAGGAAGGAGCATGGCGGAAAGGGATCTAGGGGTCATAGTGGACCACAAGTTGAATATGAGTCAACAGTGTGATGCTGTTGCAAAAAAAGCAAATATGATTCTAGGTTGTATCAACAGGTGTGTTGTAAGCAAAACTCGTGAAGTCATTCTGCCGCTCTACTCTGCACTAGTTAGGCCTCAGCTGGAGTACTGTGTCCAGTTCTGGGCGCCACATTTCAAGAAAGATGTGGAGAAATTGGAAAGGGTACAGAGAAGAGCGACAAGAATGATTAAAGGTTTAGAGAACATGACCTATGAAGCCAGGCTTCATGAACTGGGCTTGTTTAGTTTGGAAAAAAGAAGATTAAGGGGGGACATGATAGCGGCTTTCAAATATCTAAAAGGGTGTCACAAGGAGGAAGGAGAAAATTTGTTCCTCTTGGTTTCTGAGGACAGGACAAGGAGTAATGGGCTTAAAGTGCAGCAGGGGAGGTTTAGATTGGACATTAGGAAAAAATTCCTAACTGTCAGGGTGGTCAAATATTGGAATAAATTGCCAAGGGAGGTGGTGGAATCTCCCTCTCTGGAGATATTTAAGAACAGGTTAGATAGACATCTGTCAGGGATGGTGTAGACGGAGCTTGATCCTGCCTTGAGGGCGGGGGGCTGGACTCGATGACCTCTCGAGGTCCCTTCCAGTCCTATGATTCTATGATTCTATGATTCTATGGTTTATTGCTTCTCCACGATACAGCATAGCACAGATGTAATCTGCTTACAGGAACTGGGGCTAAGAGGCCTCAGTGCCCCGTTGAGATGGGGCGATCCCAGCCCCCTCCCCAGTTCCTTCTTCCCTGCTTTCCAGCCAGGAACTAACTCCACCTCTCCAAGCCCTGCCCCAGCCAGGGCAGCATTCCACCTCCCTTTGTTTCTCCCCATGGGGGGTTGGTTCAACCGGTATGGAGTCACCTTTGCATAATAAGGTTTTCCCTGCTGGGTCTTGCTCCAGACAGAAGAGGTCACCACAGCCCAGCAAGTACCCCCACTACGTCACAGCCTCTATCCACAACCTTCTCCTGCACAGAGCCCCTCATTTTTGGCCCCATCCTAGAGTTTAGGAGGCCCCACAAAATTTAGTAGCTCTGGGCTCACAGAAGAGTTAAACCAGCTCTGGTTATAGTCCAGTGTCCAAGTACAAACAGATGAACATCATACCTAATGGACTGAAGGTGAAGAACCCACTCCAATCTACATACCCTACAGTCTACAGCCAGAGATTATGCCACACTCTCTCAGAGAAACTGAGGAACCAGTTAATCAGCTTACTGTGCAACAAACAAAAGAAAATCAAGGAGGAGCTCTCAACATTAGAGACACTCATAAAAAAACTAAGCTTCCACATATACTTCCTCTTGGCTGGACTTTACAGCAAGCCACCTACAATGCTCACTTCACCTCCCTTCAGAGGAAAAAGGACAATAAACTATCCAAACTCCTACACGCCTCTGGATATTTCAAGTATGGGTGGGCCCTACTTCATGCCTTCT
The DNA here is from genome assembly GCF_049634645.1 of Pelodiscus sinensis. Classification (NCBI taxonomy): domain Eukaryota; kingdom Metazoa; phylum Chordata; order Testudines; family Trionychidae; genus Pelodiscus; species Pelodiscus sinensis. The sequence continues at coordinate 8,178,157 of NC_134725.1, forward strand.
GAAGGGGCGGGGTCTTGGGTGGAAGGGGCAAGGCCTATGGCAGTCAGTCCTTAGCACTACACAAAGCATGGTGCTGGGCCCCCCTCCAGCCCTCAAAGCCACATAGAGTGCCTGGCAGGACACTGTGGTGCTCTGGGGGCAATTCAAAGGGGCAGTGGTAGTGGCCAGGAGCTCCGGGTCATTTTGAAATGCCAGTCCCTGGGGCAGTTACCCCCTTAACCTGCCCAGGGTGGACCTGGTCAGTATAATGCCAGCATCAGGCTTCATCTAACTTGTATGTCTTGGATTTGTACTGGAAATGCTACTGAAAGGCCAAAATCCCAATAATATGTATGTAAGATCTTGACCACAGTTTCTGTTAAAAATCGTTCACATATGCCCAAACTGGATGGGCCTGGTCTGAACCTGAGGTCTAGCTAACAATGAACAAAACATGGCTAAAAGTGTAACAGAGATAAGCAAAGACAGGCCTTGTTTGTACAACTAGATATGAAACAAGTTGAGACAGCATAACCGCAGGTGCAGGGCTGTAGTTGGGGCCTTACTGTGAACTATAGACACATAACTCTTTGAGAGTGGCCTCAAAAGTCTTCCTTACAAGTTCAGGAGGAGATAGCAGTGTATCCTCCCCAAATACCAGCCAGCATTCAGGGAGGGGAGACAGGCAACATGCCAACTTGAGTAAAAATATCTGTCCCTCACAGATGCCAGTCCAGTCGAAAGGGGTGTGATCGATATACAAATTGCCAGTGCTGTGTATTGTTTACTTTTCTCTTTGTTTTAAGACCACAAAGGGATGTATCTGCAAGCAAATCTATTTAAGAGATGCCACTCATCATTTTTATAAACCTGAAATCAGGATTTAATCTGCTTGCTGCAAAATGACACACAAGTCAGAACACCTGTTTATTAGCATACATGTAAACCTTAGTCTGTCGGCTTATTGAGCTAATTTTGTCTTGCTGCTAGAACCTGTCCAGGGGATCAGGAACTCCCACCCCATCACTTCTCTCTGCCCATTGGCACCCTATATAATCTATAGTAAGCCATTGTTTGGCAGCCTCACTGAGCCTGACAAACTAAGTGACACTCCGCCAGGGCTGTGTGTAATAAACCCTCATGCTTGGATCTACCTGGTGTCGAACTTCTATTCCTTCATCTGCCAGCTCTTTTCCTCAAGCATCAGTAATGGGCACTGTTTGCATCAGGCCCTAGCCAAAAAATCCGTGAGAGAAGGTTTTCATATGTTACAGAGTGTCACTTCTGATCTGGGGGTTGGGGATCATCAGTGCTTTAAATCACAAGCATCCTTTCAGGAAGTGGCTGCTGGTGGCACAGATCAGCAATGACCCATCTTTGTGAATGTGCATCCTCACTAACATGGCCTGGTGTGTCAGTGGGACATGGCTGCATGCATACCCAGTAACACTGTCGGCATCTGATCTGACCTTCCCCTCTGTAACTTGGTCTTGACTCTGTAACTGTCCCGTTTGCTACAGATCTGCTTCCTTTTTTTGTTAGACAGGAGAAAGCTTCATGCTGCACCAGTAGTGCGAACGTTCCGACTGCGCCCTTTCTACTTTCTGGTGGCTACAGGCGGGGGATATGTGGGATACACACAATATGAGAAGTACAGGGTGGAGCAGCTGGAGAAAATGGGCATTGAGGCACCAATCAAGATTGCAAGTGAATGGGAGGTAAGATCTTTGTGATGGGCTTGTACCACACTCCACGTTTCGCTACACTTTTCCGCTCCCTTTCAACAAGGAAGAAATCGGATTGTGTTCTGTTGCCAGAATTGACAGAATACATAAAGGGCTTTTCTTTATCTCTCACTCCTGCCTGTAAACCCGATGTAATGACATGTTATAAACTGCAGGTGTCTCTTAACTACAGTCAACATATTTCCTGCACCAGTGGCTGTAAAGGATGCAGTTTGTCAGTTTCTTTTTTAAATTGTGCATTAGGGATAAAATTAAGAGATGATTGATGGGCATAGAAGAGCATAAGGTGTGGGGTTTGCAGTAATTCTGGAGGAACTTCCATTCTTCAATTTTTGTACTAAGTAGAAGAGATGTTCTCATGCTTCAGCCTTTGAACAGTCAATCTTACAATGATCATAAGTTGGTAGCATATCTGAAGATTTAATGTGCTTTCAAAATTTCCTAACTCTTGTGTATCGAATTGGAATCCAGCATAAAAGCTGCCCAAAGCCATCCCTGGCTATTTTTGTATTAAAGCAGGAAATAGTCAGTTACATATCTTGTAGTAGGAACAAAAAACAGGACTATGTAGCACTTTAAAGACTAACAAGATGGTTTATTAGGTGATGAGCTTTCGTGGGCCAAAGTGGGTCTGGCCCACGAAAGCTCATCACCTAATAAGCCATCTTGTTAGTCTTTAAAGTGCTATATAGTCCTGTTTTTTGTTCCAGCTACACCAGACTAACACGGCTACATTTCTATCACTATTCTATATGTTGTAGTAGTAGCATTCTGTGGTTGCATATATGAGCATTGAAAAACATACTGTGATGAGTTTGCTATCCTGCGCCACTTTGTTTACTTGCTAATGGCTTTTCCAAAACGGGCCCTTGGCCCACTGTGAGGAATACTACTCTAACTCCTAAACCTAGGTATGGTTGTATTCTCAGTTCTGCCACTGACTTGAAGTATGATCTTTGTCAAGTTACATCATCTCTCTGTTCATTTCTTCCTCTTTGAATGTATGGGTAATTCTTGTTTCCCTCATTAGAAAGTTGAGGTTGAATTAATATTTGTGAAAAGCTTTAGGATCCTTGCATATGGAATGTACCATGACAATGCAAACATGATTACTATTCAGAATGAATATGAAATCTTATCTAAATTTCTTGTGAACACCTGCTGAGAACTCTTTCCCACAGAACAATATCTTTTAATCTCTAGTGATTCTAGATCATCCACACAGGTGGTTCCTTCTCTACTCTTCAGGATTATCATGGTGTTTTTATACCAGTGGTCCCCAACCTTTAGAGGCTCCCGGGCGCCTAGGGGCGGGGCCACTCACGCGCTGGGCGCCCGGGGGCAGGGCCGCATGTCCTGGGGCATGCCAGGGGCGGGGATGTTCCCCAGGGCCGGGGCCGCCCAAGCGCCTTGTGCCTTGCGCCCGCATGTGCCCCGGGGCTGAGGCCGCCCGAGCGCTGCGCACCAAGCGCCGGTGCGTGTCACGCGCCTGGAGCCGGCGCCTCCAGTGCGCCGCACGCCGCGGGCAGGGCCGCCCCAGGTTGTCAGTGGGCGCACACAAATGCCCCGGCGGGCGCCATGGCGCCCGTGGGCACCGCGTTGGGGACCACTGCTTTATACGTTGTTGTGGGACTGAAGTATTAATATCAGGTGCATGGACATGTTCTGTAGTAACCTAAATGATCCATTTGTAGCAAAAATCTGAGAAAAATTACACAAACCTATATAGCTGGCATATCATGTACAGAATGTTAAAAGCATTATACAGTTCCACGCTGACCTGTTTAGAATACCTGTATTAGGTTTGTTTTGTTGCAAAACATATGCCGTTTCTGAAAATGAGGAATTGATACCAGTGTCTGACATACTCCTCTGCATCAGTCTAACCTGTATCATCCATCTTTTCCTCGTCTTTTCTGAGTGCTTAGTCAGTTGGTGTGGTGGTTTTCTGTTTTGGGCATATGTACTTTAGAGACTAGACTGGAATCTTTACACTGACTTTTACCTGGGACCCAAGTTAGATTTGATCCAAAGAATCCAGATGTTAACACTTTGGATTGTAACAGTTTGTGAGGAATTTATCTGCAGTTCTGTCCTCCATGCTTTCCTTTCCAACCTGCTTGAGTTTATTTAGAATAGGACTAGTAAAAGATTTTGTGGCTTTACATACCATAAATGAGACTTGTACGTTTCTGTGGGGTAGTTGTATGTAAAAGGACACTGTTTGAACTGTTTTTCATAGATTTAAAAAACATATTGTTGAGAACCCACTGGAAATGTGAAATTGGAACAATTCCATACCTGAGCTGTTTTTCTTCCATTGTGTTAATACATGGGCCTGGGGTTTGGGGGGTTGCTGTTAAGTTCTGACCTTCAAACATAGATTTAGCTTTAGATAAGACTAGTACTAAAGGATTTATTTGTGTAGGGGAGGAATCGCATAAAGAGTTTGACATGTAAGCAGGATTCCAGGTGAGTAGGTACATGCACGCACAGAGAGCAAGCACAAGTTTTCCCACTCCCTTTCAGATACCTACTTTTTTCGCTGATGCTTCATTGTATGTTTTCATGGAGTGGGGAGAAGAAGACTGCCAAATGGGAAAAATCTAGAGAGAGAAACATTTTCAGGCTTCAAAGAGAGTGTTACAATCAGTGGGGGGTTTAAAGAAAATAATAGCTATATTGTGCCTTGTGGTTTTGCATTATTGCCCTTCTGTGCATGTTTGATATCTTTGGAAGCTAACTTTGAAAGGGAGGAGAGGGGTATCTCTTTGTTTATAAAGCCAGGGAAAGGGCATATGCACAGCTTATAGAAAAAGCATGAATGAGAAAGTCATCTGAAGTTCTGTAGTACTGGACTGGGGAAAGAAGCTGTTGTGCATACTCTTCACTTCTGAACAGTATTGATTCCACAGGTCCTGGGTTGTGTGTTTGAAGAGACCTAAGTCAAAGTGTCCTATGTTGTATTCTTTGATAGTTCCATGTAGAAGGAGATTCTCTTCTGCGGGAATGACAGCTAAGTGAAGTAATATATTCAGGCCCAGCTAGTATAGAGGTAAAACCTAATCTCTATGTACATATTTGGCCCCCATAACCGTAACGTTTGCCCCTTCCAAGTATCTAAAAATAGTTCCTGTTTGTAGTATGGTCCATGGGCTGGCACCATGAAAAATAAAACTCCTTTTAAAAATATTAGATCTATATTTTTTCAGTTAAAAAATAAATCAGTAATTTTGGCACAAAAGCTAGCGACACGGTGATTTTTCTCACAAAGACAACAGCGTAAATGTATATTTATAGTCAGGTCCAAAAAGCATTTAAACATACAGGAGACTAAGTATGTAACTTAATGCTAAACACTTCATATCTGTGTCACCAGTATGTGCTGACATAAAATTCTAATAATAAAAGTATATTGAAGCAGTTATCTAATTTCAAGTATTACTATCATTTTTACTTCAAATACAATTATTTTTATCTTCCTTCGATATATAGGTTTCCACTGTGGAAGACTCACTTGATAACTTAACATTACTTTTTTTTTTTTTTTTTTTTGCTGTGTACAAGGTGAATCCATTGATCAACGTAAGAAAATAAATACCTTCCTAAAATTATTAATGTTTGCTAGAATGACACATTTTGATTTCTAAATTTAGTTGTTTTAATTCTCATATGGAAATCTTCTCCTTGAAGTGATGTGTGTTTTAGGTGGTAACTGGCGAGATGCTGATATGGAAGGGAAGTGTTTTGGGTGGTGATCTGACCAGATGCTTATTACAAGTGCTAGATTCTGTGAAAACATACAGGTAGATGTGGTCTCTCCTAAAATAGTTTGGTGCTAAATTCTGTTCTGCAAAAAAATAAGCTATAATTTGTGCCTCAATGATTATGTCTACTTGAACTCTTTTAGCATATAATGTCATGTCATGTAATATAATATGTCAATATTGATTTGTTTTGATCAACAAAAAAGTAGAGTTGGAATATCAAAAAATGAAACTGGTTAGAAGCATTCTCTTCCCTCTGCCTCTCATGTATGTCTTGAAAATGTTCATGAAGGATGTCTGATTAACATTTGCCTCTGAACACAAATGCTTAAATATTGTTTTCAAAAGTTTGTCGTCGTCTTGTGATTATCTTTCTTCCAGACACTAAATCAGTCTTGATTGAAAGACCTGTATGCCATAGGTAGTTTTTTCAAAGTTGAAATTTTGCATATCTCGTTTGTTTTCTCACCAATGATGTTGCACATCGTTGAAGCTAGGACAGTCATTCTCAGTAACTGGTTCTCATGCATTAGTGCCGTGCTGGTCTCTTGAAGACGTCACTGCAGGAAAGTTAATATGCTATTTTTCAATGACTTTTTTAAAATCATCACAGTGTTCCTATTTATATTTGTTTATAACATCTTTGTGAGGGAGAGGAAGGACTGAAACAATATTTAACTTAATTTGAGCCTTACATTTTTCATGCATTGCCACCATTTATGACAGAAGGGCAGGGAACCAATTCACTCACTAGTTAGCATGTCTTTTGCTGTGATTACTAAAGGGGATTAGCTTTCATTTAATTAGATGAGGCAATGCAGAGAGTATGAATGAAATAGGTAGAGATTTATCATATAGGTGGAAAAAGGAATTTGAGGCAGTAAGCGCAAATCTATCTGGGAACATTTCCTGGCCAAGGCCTCTTGTGTGCTCAGCATCCTGGATATATGGTATCCAGGAGCAATTCCACTGTCTTCCTTCTCAGTAGATACTATGGCATTGTTGATATACAGATAGTATAATTTGCACAGGGAAACCTTGGCCAAAGAGTGGGTTTGGGTAAATAGTGTGAGGAGATGGGTAGAGTTTAAATAGAGGAGATTCCTTACTGTTGTCCTTTATTTGCTTCCTCTGTTCTTATCTAATTTCTTTTGCAATACTATTTTTTTGCAATACTGTTTTTGTGAAACGGGGTCTGGAGTGACTGCCATAATAAGATCAGCTCAACCAAGACTCAGCTTTAGCGAGACCACAGTGAACCTTAGGGCATGGCACTAGATTATAGTTACATCTGGTATCATATGTGGCAAAGAGTAGAGTGACAGTCGCCACATTTAGGGGTAAGCTTAGCATCACAGCCCAGTATCAGAGGGGTAGCCGTGTTAGTCTGAATCTGCAAAAGCGACGAGGAGTCCTGTGGCACCTTATAGACTAACTGAAGTGTAAGAGCATAAGCTTTCATGGTCATGCATCTGACGAAGTGGGTCTTTGCCCACGAAAGCTTATGCTCCTACACTTCAGTTAGTCTATAAGGTGCCACAGGACTCCTCGCCACCATCACAGCCTAGGACTTTTAAAAGTGCTTAAAGTTAGATCCCTGAATCCGTGCTTAGGGACCTGTTTTACTTACAAAAATGGTGAGCGCCATTATTTCCTGCTGAGGTGGATGGGTAGCAGAGGGTCAGTTCTAGGTAGCTGCTTGTGGACCAGTGTGGAAGCATTAGTACCATTTCTGTAAGGCAGCACATGCGGTGTTCTGTGGTGGGAGATACTGAATCAGAGACCAGGGTGTCTCAAGAAAGAATCCATGAAAAATCTTCCGCCTGTGTTAGTTCATATCCTGGCTCTTCTACTTGTGAAGAGTGAAATCCTATCCCTAGACCAGCTGGCCTGTTATATTTCATACTTTCTCCTCTGCTTGAGTGCTATATGGGCAGATGTCTAATTACAGAAAAAAATCTTTGATTTGATTTCTTATTAGTGTTATTCAGAAAGTTCAAATTTCAAGGGAGGGGGAAAGGAATGATGAGGTAACGTGGCAAACATTTTGCCTGTAATTTCCCCTGCATTTTTCAGGTAGTCCTGAAAGTTGTAGAGTTCAGTGTCATGTTCAGACTATGTTTTCAGATGGATCGTTTTTGCTATAGTGTCTCTTCCATGGCACAAGATCCTTTCTGTTGAAATGTGTGTAATTGGGATTATGGAGCAATCTATCTGAATGTTCTGACAGGTCTTATAATATTGTATGCACTCTTTGACGTGGGACATCAGCATTTCTGGTAACATGTCAGGAAACAGCAACAAAATATACAAACTGGATCATTTGACATGCATGCTGTCTGTTGTCCAACTGGTATGAAATGTAATCCCTGATCTGGAGAATTGCTCAGTAGTTAGCTATTTCTGGTGCTTTGTCCACTGTAAATTTTGAATTTTGCAAGTAATATGGTTGCTTGGAAGTTCCATGATCAACAGACATTACAGTCAGAAACTTTCTCTGGTGTTCAGATTAAACTGTCTTAATATGTTTTCAGGTGGTAATTTGGTAGCATAGTATCCGGGCCTCTGTTATGAAACAAGCCCCTGGTATGAGTCTGCCGTTTTGTAAATGTGGTGCTAGGAAGCCATCATCTACGGGAACTGAGCGACAGTGTTGTCATGTGTCTTATCCCCCTCCTGTTTAGTTTCCTTTCAGTTTTTCCTGCCTTGTCTCCTCCTCTTAAAGGGGAAAAAGACAGGCAGGGGCTTTGTGAGAATGCAAATACTGTTGATGATATTGGGACGCCCTTAACAGTTCCCACCCTGAAGTCTGAATGGCTGAAACATGAGCTGGACAGGAGGACCAGCTGCTTAAGGCTGCTTCTTAAAGCAAAGAGCAGGTCTGGTCTAGTAGACAGACTGTGAACCAGCCATTGGGGATCTGAAAAGCTGTTCTCCGGGAACTTGCCCTCTGAATGTTTTAGAGGCTCATTTTGGCTGTCAACTAACAGCAACAGGTGAAATACATACACCTACTGTGTGGACGGGGAAAAGGTTAATTGATTATAGTGAAATGTATTTTTTCCTGCTGAGGGGTGTTGGCTATATTTACTGTCTATGATCTAAACTGTTAGAAACTGTATATGAGATGATTGATCTGTGGCTTGTTTGATATAAGAGGAGGAATACAACTCAGAAATCCTGATAAAGTGAACTTTTTTGGGGAAGGGAGGCACTATGAGTGAGTACTTTTAAAAGTATAGAAAGATGTATAGGCAGCTGAATTATTACTTTCTATGGGGGGATGGTAGGGTGACAAAACAAATTAACCCTCTCTCTTATTTCTATGTCTTGCAGCTTGCATAGACAGTTTTCTTTGTCTAGCAGAGTGCTGGTCTGGTCAGATTGAATGTCTCTCCAGAAGGCGGGGAGGTATGGGAGATATAGTGACTGCTGAGTGCAGGATGATCATGATTGGGCTTTGGTGTCCTTTTGGGTTTAGTGGTGGGTCTCTCAGACTCATTCTGCTCTCCACAAGAAGCCATCCAGCCAAAAACAAAACTGTCTTAAGTTTTGCATACTTGCTGGGCTTGTTCTGTTGAAGAGAGTATTAAACTTCATGCATGCAGCTCTCTGCAGTATAGCAGACTCCTACTTAACATCCAGTTTCACCGCCAGGAAATAGGAGGAGTAGTGTAGAACCAGAAGGTCTCAAACAACTGATCTTAGAAACAGGACCATGGCTTGGAGCTAATGGGGTGGGAACATGGACACATTAGGGCATGATTTCTGCAGGGCAGGGATGAGGGTTTTTTTTTTCTCTTGGCTCAACAGTGTTCCACGCATGTTAGGAACACTTATGTCAGTTACTTTCCATTGTTTTGTTCCTTTGTCTTAGAAAGTATTTGAAAAACAAAACAAAAAACTCAGATCAATGTCACATTTCAATAGATTAAAAACAAGAAGTCTGTGAAGGAACTGAAACAAACTTCATTCAAAATCAGCCTCTGTAGCTGCCAGGAGTTATTCAGCGAAGGTAAGCATTTTTAGATTTCCAAATATAGATGGGAGAGGCCTAACTTTTAAAGAGCACCAATTCTGTAGTCACTTTCTTCTTGGGTTTTTAGGCTAGATGAAAAAGGAATTGATGCAGTTCTGCTGATCTGAGTAACTGGTGCTGACAGAGTTAATAGTCCCTTTGTTGAAAATAGCCCCAGCCCCCAGTCTGAAGTATTTGTTCATTTAGGATTGTATGTAGGTCTCTGAATTGTATGTGAGGCCTCACGGCTTTCTTTAAGTTTCCAGCTCAGGATTTTAGGGCGCTTAACAGAGAATTTATTTTTAGTAGAAAGATCTAAAGCAATCATTCCTTTCTCCTTAGGCTTCCATTTTAGATATCTGTATTCTACATGGGAATTGGCTTTATGAACATCTTAGGTAAAACACATTTTATCAGATATGAAATATGCTCATATAGAACCGTAGCGATAATTATATTACAAAATATTTAGAGTGCCATAAATGTACATGTTGCTTTAAGACAGGAGATAAGACCTGTTTTGCCCCCAAAAGGAGAAAAAGGATTGTTTACCAAAAGCTTTATGCAGTCTTCAAAGCTGAATAAACTAATGCTTTATGGCCACTCTAAAAAGCTGATTTCTTTCTCTGTTTGTTGAGAAGTGCAAATATCAATTTAAAGGAAACTAATTATGCAAATCTTTCTCTTAGTAGGGGGAATCCCAGGAAGCATGCTTGAGATAAAAAAATGGGGGAGAGAATCCTAAAAACTAGAGATGGAAAAAGACAGGACAGGGCATCTAGCACATTTTGCAGTCAATGCCTAGATACTCACAAAGAGAGGTAAGGTTTATATACCTGCCAGCAGAAATCTGGGGAGTGAAATACACAGCATTAAAAATCGAGTACTTCAACAGCCAATCTACGGCGTTTTCACAAATGCCCCAAAGCACTGCTTTGTTAGCTCTTAGAATAGCAGGATTCCTGATTGGGCTATTGAGGAAATCATTTGTTTCTCCTGCTGGATTTCCCCAGAATAATAAAGTGATGAGGAAGGGACAGAGATGATAATATTTTGTGCATGTAAGTTTAAACAGAAGATTGTGACTGTGGCCAGGGAAAGTAATGAAACTATTGATGCCTGTCACTAAGAGCAAGTCTCTTCTTTATTAGTGTGATGGGGGTGTTGAAATACAGTAGCCATGCCTTGGTTGCTTGGTTCTTTCTTTTGTCCTGTGTGTATGGCATACACTTAACCATGCAGCTTTTGCCAACAGTTTGTTAAATCAAACCATAGATTTTAAATGGCAAAATTGTTAACAAGCGAGGAAAGTGGGAAGAGGAGAGGCTGCTAGCACCCAAACTAGATAATTCTAACCCAGCCCTGGGTGCTCAAGTTGTTTCCATTTAACATATAGTTGAGTGTTTAATCCGGCCACTGATTCCTGTAAAACTCCAGGCTTAGTGTTTTTGGAGTCCTGAGGGAAAGGCTTGGGGAAATAATGAGAAGACAAGTAATTAAATGGGGTCGCTGGATTTGATGCTTACACGAGCTGATGGAGCAGAGCGGAGTTGCATAGCTAACAGATTGGCTGTTTGTTGTTAGACAATTCTCCTTGGGAGGTTTACAGTGCAGATGGTCATTACTTCCTTTATTCACTTAATAATGAATTCTGGATGAGTTCAAGGATGTGTGAGTGATTTGGGGTGTAGCCCCAGGCCCTCCATAGAGAAGAGCGTTAGACTCTGAGGGCCCATCAGGGAAGCTAGTAAGAGAGGCTTTGCAGCAGTATCCTGAGATGTGGGAGGAAGTCCAGGTGTAAATCTGTCACGTTCATCTTTCAGCTGCGCGAGGGGGATTCAGTGATTGATGCCCAGTCTTGTCAGGCCAGTTCCTTCCTTTACCCTTTATGGAGAGAGTAGGGTTGGCATCGTCCAGGATTCAGTAATTTCTTCTTTCTTTCATTGCCCACATCTTCAGATTCTGAGCAGCGAAAGGCTCCTGTATCCATAAACCCTCCTGTACAGTAGCTGCTGGCATGGCAGCTTGCCATGTATGTTTGTATGTCAGTATTTAAGCGGGTCTCAGCCAAGGGGAGAGGCAGGCTCTTATCCATGGGTAATAAGTCAGGTATTTGTGACCTAATGAGTATAATGGGGTCAGTAGAACAGAACCTCAGAGAAATGTAAAGCTTCTTACTTAGCGATGACTTGCGTGTAGCTAGGGAGAAGTATGGCTTTTATAGCACTGAAATCCAGCTCTTTCTCTGGAAACTTAATCTAGGAAGGTATATCTGTCTTGCCATGATTTTTACCCCAAAGGGCAGGTAGACCTCACCACATGGTCCCTTTCCATCAACTTTATATGGATTTGCAATCGCATCAGCATTAAACAATGGAATTATATTTTCAGTGTTTGTTCATTTCTGCGCTTGCATCTGGCTGTTTAATTCACTCCGTTCTTTTTTAAAGTCGTGGAGACAAACCCCTGCCTTGATCTAGGGTGTGTTAAGTTCTTTGAAAAGAAAGAGGTGATTGGGCTGCTAGATTGTTCTGAAATGTATATTTACCTCACCTACTTTTGAAGGGAGAGTACAATAAATGGTGAGTGAAGATGAAATTACTGTTTTCTCTGGCCTTTCCCTCATCCATGGCAAATGAGAAGAGGGGGTGGGGTCCTTTGGAGAACTAGGTTAGCTTCACAACAAAGTGGAAACCGCTATGCAGGTTCCTTGTCTGTAGGAGTCCCTGCATGTCTGGAATGTGAGGAGGAGGAGGAGGAGATATGGTTTGTTAGGCAGCTCTGGCTCATCTCTTGGCCTGACCAGAAATACAGAGATGTATTTTTCCCTTGTCTCACATACTGGAACTTGCATGTGTGCTGAGTATTTCCTGTGATCTTGATGGTGAAAATAGCGTCTGCTGTGGCTGACGTGTTTTTAAAGGGACACTGTTATTTTTAAATCCCATTTACGTTGAAAACTTTCACCTGTTGTTAGTATTAGTAGCTCCTAACATTCTTGTCTGTGAAAATATCCAGCTATTTTCCCTTTTTTTTCTTTGTGAATTTTGACACTGTTTCTTTCTACATAATCAATTTCCACTGTTTGGGTATATCACACAGCAACAGGAGAGAGAGAAGCATTGTAAAACATAGGACATGATTATAAAACCATAAAAACTGTCAGAGGAACACAGGAGGGGAAAATAGATAGGCGCATAGAGCCCTGAACTACTTTTAACTCTGTTAGAACTAATAAGAGTTCAATTTTCTAGTGGCTTTTTAATGTACAGTTATAAAAAAAATCATTCTATGCATGAATCTTGTAACAAACCCATGATAAAGAACTGGTTTCTGATAAGCTTCTATTAAATGAATTTCTTCCTGAAAGATGTTCTCGGGCTGGCATTAAATGTATTTCCAAATGTTGCCATCTGTCCTTTCCTCCCCCACATTTTCTCTCTACCCTCAGCACAATATATAAGCTCCTGTCCAAACTTGGGTTAATGCAGCAAAGTCTTTAATGATCACTCCACATCACATGTGGGACTAGTAGGGTGGGCATGCTTTGGAGATACTTAACTGATGTCTACCTAAGGTTTCACATAAAACATTAGTGTTTAACCATGTTGCTTAAATATTGAAACACAATGTTTCTGGTATTGAACTTGACACAGAAGTCAGGTATAAGTTCAGTTCTGTTCTCTGGCTCCTCATTCCTATTGCTGCCAGTTTCCCTCTTTAACAGAACACGTGAAGCCAGGAGACATAGGAGCATCAGTTTTTAGTCAACAGCTTTCAGGTATTATTTATAGAATGGAAAAGAACTTCTCACCCTATGAATACTCTGAAAACTGTGCTGGGCAAAATGGGACGTGCAGCCTTCGTGGCTGCAAAAATCCATCTTGCCTCTGTAGTCCTACCAGTTTGGCTTCTGAGTCCTGCTGGATGTAAAAATTATTGAAGTGCTGTGCACTATATAAAGTATTGAACTTCTGCAGTGCCTGTTTCTCAACCTGGCACTGGAACATTTTTGTTTCATGGTAGGGATGTATCTCTGTAAAGGAATGTTCTTTCCCTTTTTCTGTCTTTGCCCGCTCCCTTGCTGGACAATGTGGGATGGAAAGGGTGTTCCCGAGATGGGTGTTGATCTCTGACTGGGTTGCATAAGAAAGATACTCCCGCCCTTTCCTCTTCTCTGTTCCCAGAGCTGGACAGTGTGGGAAGCAAAAGGTTTTCTTGCAGAGTGAATGCCTACATACCCATCTGGTCGCTCAGTAGCCTGGAACTGATCTAGCTGCAGTTACTGCAGTGCAGAATTGAAGCTATGAGTTATTTCCCTCCTCGTCTCCGCCATCGCTCCTCCTCCTCCTCCCAGCCTCGCATTCAGGCTAGCTCTTGGGATAACTGTGCAAGGCCAGCAGGCTGCAGATCTGATAATAGTGCATTCATTCCCAGCAGCCTGAGACTGCAGGGTGTTCGTCTGGGAGTGGAGCTTCGATGGCCACCTTGGCTAGAGGGGAGCAGGGGCTGCTTGGAGGCAGAGGTTGCTTTTGTTGCGCACAAAGCTGCTGTTGCAGAGGGATGCTGATGTGTGACACAATGCCTGTTTGTTTGCAATAGCTGGGATCCTCGTAGCCGAGTTGCAAGTGGGGAAGAGACAGAGAGGGAAGCCGGAGAAAAACCAGCAGGGAAATTAGGAGCTGTGACGTCGTGTCCTCCCTTCCGTGCCGAAGCGAGCAAGGGAAGGGGAGGTAGAGGAAAAAAAAAGAGAGAGAGACTGAGACTGAGACTTGCGACCACCGCCATCCTGATGATGTGTCAGTCAAACACCCTGCAGGGACCAGATCTGCACACAGGGAAATGGTGAGATGCTGTAAAGATTTGTCTAACTCTGCTCCTTCTTGCTACAACCTCCGCAAAGTTATTCATGTCCGAAGGCTACGTTCAGGGAACAGCGGCAGCTGTGCCGGGGAGCAGCACCCTCCGCTGGAGAGTCCAGGTCCAGCTGGCTCTGCCAGGGACACACCAAATAGGAGGGCCCGCTTCAGGTACAGTTCAGTGTTTTCTGCTTTGCAGGATGGCGGCCAAAGGGAGAGATGAGACAGGGAGGGTAGGTGAGCAGCTGGAATGCCTGCCATCTGCAAATCCTTTGTCTGCCCTAATTACTATAAATCTCCTTTTGTGCTGAATTGGTGAGGGAGGAGTTTCTGTTGTACAACAAGAGAAATGACAAGGTTCCCTTTCTCTTCCGGTCCTCCCTCTAATCAATGCGGGAGCAAAAAAATCTAGAAGGGGATTCCTCTAACACCAGGCCAAGGCGGTGGGAAGGAAGGGGGTTTTACAGCAAGCTACCAGGATGCAGCTCTGCAGGGATTGGTTCGTAATCCTCTGCAGTGAAGGGAGGGAGAAAGTAATGGGAGGGAAGGAGTAGTACTTTGTCCTCAAACTCTTGGAGAGGCCATTTCTCTGTTAGGCTCTTGGGCTCTAGCAGATGAGGATGAGAGGGAGGAGAAGTGGCAGGTGAGTTATCTCTTATTCCTGTGCTGTGCACTGGTCTCGCCTCATGCTGCGAAGGGCTGCTGTTATGCTACCGAGACAGTGCTTCAGCTACTCAGGTTTTCTGGCACTCCAGCAAACTGCCATTCTCTGGCTTTGGAGGAGATAATGTTAGCTTATGCTGTAAATCAGTGAGCCAAAGACACCACCTTCCGTCTGCCTGGTGACAGCTGCAGCTGCTCAGGTGATGTTTTAATTTTGGGCCCAAGTCCTGAAAAGGGAAATTGTCTCTTTCTAGTCTCCCACCTCCTTTCTCTCTCTTTCAAAGAGAACTGTAGAATGTGTTACAGCTCTTCAGTTTGTTCCATCCTGCCAGGGACAGGACTGCTCCTCTAAATAACTTGTAGTAGGAGCCTTCTCCTTCCAGTCTGCATGAATGTAATCATGCTCATCACTCTGGTGCCTTCAAAGATACAGGGAGAAGAATTGCTCCCCAGCAGTTACCACAGTACCAAACTGACGTGGATGTTTTGTCCTGGGTCAGGTGGACATTACCCTAATGATGTGACCCAGTTAATGAGGCCCGAAGTGTTCAATAGCTGGCCAAAAGGTACCCTGGGGAGACGAAAGAAGAAAGGAATTAGGAAAGTTTGCCCAGGGAAAACATAAGACCAGCCATACTGGGTCAGACCAAAGGTCCATCTAGCCCAGTATCCTGTCTGCTGACAGTGGCCAATGCCAGGTGCCCCAGAGGGAGGGAACACAACAGGGAATCCTCATGTGATCCCTCCCCTGTCACCCACCTCCAGACAAACAGGATAGGGACACCATTCCTACCCATCCTGGCTAATAGCCATTGATGAACCTAACCTCCAGGAATCTATTTAGCTCTTTTTTGAACCCTGTTAAAGTTCTGGCCTTCACCGCATCCTCTGGCAAGGAGTTCCACAGGTTGACTATGCACTGAGTGAAGAAAAACTTCCTTCTGTTTGTTTTAAACCTGCTGCCTATTAACAATAGGAGGGCTCAAACAGGGCATAAACAGCAGGAATTAGATATCTCATGGAAGCAAGAATGGGATGTGGAGATTATCCATGCTGAGTCACTCGTTCAGCTCTGGCCCAGTCAGGCAATAACCACAAATCATAGTACATTCGCCATCTGACATCATGGTATGTGAAATAAGTTTCTTCCTTTTTTGGACATCAGAAAAAAACCATGTGAACGCAGTTGCTTAAGAGGCCAAAGTTTGAATAGACCACAGTTTCTCACTACCCTGCTACACTAGTAGTATGTGTGATTTAGTTTTTATTTCATCTGTCTCAGACTGAGGTGCCCAATAAGTCATTAACACTTGAAAAGATAATTGCCTTTCGACTTCAGTTATGTTGCCAGTGCATACTAATGCCCCAATCCCACTTCTCTTTGTCCCTGAAGTGTTCAATAGCTGGCCAGAAAGGACCAACTGCTAGCGAGCCTGCTGCAAGAGTACCTCAGTTTGATTTCAGTGGCTCTTGTGATCCTGTATAGGGCATAGACACAATACGGTCAGTATGTCCAGCAGGGTACCATCTGTTGTTGACCACTTCTGCTGTCTTCTGCTTCTGGGGATCACTTAGAGACCAGGAAGTTCAGGTGTGGTTCCCTCTTGCGGGTGCTGCAGCTAAAGATAGGCAGGAGAGATAAGCAAGTGTATACACTTCCCTTTCCCTTAGCAGCAGCAAATTGTACTTATGTACTGCAGCTGCCTGTCCCAACAAATGAAAATCTAGATCAAGTCAGTTTCATCCCCCACCCTCACCCCTGCTGTTGCATGCAGAAACAGCACTGTGATGGAATTTCTGAAATTCGTGATTCCATAATGCCACTCCTGGTTGAAATTCTGGTGCCACATATCAAATTCATCATTGCCCTGGGTTTATGGCTGTTTCACTGGAGTATCATCTGTTCTTTCTGCAACACTTGCCTAACACTTTTGCCCTAAATGGGGATTTTATTCCTAGAATCCTAGATTGCTAGCTTTCAAAGCGCTCTGCGGTGCTGGTTCCTTTTAACTCTCCAAGAGCAGGAGAGTGAAGTGGTTACTTATCCTTCTGGTGTTTGGAAGACGTTCTTGGTTTTTCACCCTTTGGGTGTTCCGTAACTTACAATATATGTTACAGTGTTAGCTGGATGGACCAGTTGCGGCCTTGTTTTCACCTGTATCTCAGCCTTTGTCTAATGCAAAAAGTTTTGCTTTCAATTAATTTTGTAGTAGGCATGTATGATGGGAAGTCCTATGCCAATGAGCCCTAGCTAGGCTCTGGGCAGCTCATATTCATTTTCTTGGTGAACTGGCCTGGTGTTTTGGGGAAGGAGGAAGTTTGAACCAAAGTCAGGGAGCAGGGAGTTGCAGGATCTCTGTGTAAATAAAACTGACAGGCATTGAACAAATTCTGTCAGGAACTGTGCTTCTGGGGCTGAGCTGGCTGACCCTCTTGTGTGTGTATGTGATCCTACAGGTTGCAATTCCCCCAGCTGGCCCTGAGGCGGAGGTTGGGCCAGCTGAGCTGTATGTCTAGGCCTGCTCTGAAACTCCGTTCTTGGCCTTTGACTATTCTCTATTATCTTCTGCCTTTCGGTGCTCTTAAACCCTTGACCAGAGCGGGATGGAGGCCTGTGAGCAGGGTAAGTGTGAGCAGGTCTCTACTTGTAACAAGCCTGTGGGCAAATGTTCTATTACAATGGAGGACAGCTGCCGGGAGCAGGGTGGGAAGGTAGGAAGGGGAAGAGACTTATGTTAGAACTGAAGACAGCACAGTGCTGATCACTGGCACTAAAGCAGAACTGTGCAGTTCATGTCTTCCTCTCCCCCCAAGCGTGTGGGTTTTTTTGTTTGTTTGTTTGTTTGTGGTAAAGCTTTAGAGATGTATAATTCTCCTTTTAGAGGCCAGTGATGAATTTTTGGTAGCATAGAATTTGTGTATGACCCCTGAGAACCAAGTTTCCAACAAGGGGACTCAATAGAAAAGGTTGCATTCATTCCGACAGTAACACTCATAAATATCAGAACTAGGGCTAAGGCAGACGAAGTCTCTTCCCCATCCCTTTCCATAGCTATATTCCTGAGGTCTTTCCTCTGCTGCAGTTTTTGCATGAGACAGGTTGGCTGTTCAGTTTCTTCTTGGTTAACTAGAATCTTGTCTGCCCAAGGATGTACTAATGTGGATGCACCCGACTCAAATGATGAAATTTAGGAGGTTTTAGGACATGGACCTGCACACATCTGATTATGATGGGCAAACATCATCTAAACATTGCTCTTGCAAACTTGTACAAATGTGCTGCTCTTGAACGGATACCATTTCAACAGCTACACAAAAAACAGAGACTACTTGAAATCAGTTGCAAAAGTGAAATATGAATTCTCAGGCACTGCACCTGTCCCCAAGTTATCTTGCTGTTTTTTGTAGTTTTGCAGTCACGTTTTCCTATCTTTTTATAAAAAGAATCTCTTCTGTGGCTATGGGGAAAACCACACAAAGAAGTGAAACTGACTCTGTCCAAGGGCTATCCAATGTGGAAAATAAATACACAAGGGAAAAAAGCAATATTTCCCTGTAATTCTTCTATCATCGTGGTCTAAAGCAGGGGTGGGGAACCTAAGGCCGAGGGGCTAGATGCGGCCCCCAGATTGCTTGGATCAGGGTTCCTCCCCAGCATTCCTTCCTTTCCGCACTGGCACTCCCTCTCTCTTCCCTTCCCCCACCACCTTCCCCATTGGGACTGGAACACACCAAATCTACCAGCCTGGGCCTCACTTGTGTGCAGTCCCTGATCGATTTCTCTATGAGTCAGCATCCCCCCATACAAAAAAGGTTCCCCACCCATGGGAAAGTGTTGCCTATAACAATAGTTGGTTTCACAAGTTTCAGTCTGAAGTAAGATTTAGGTGGCAGTTTGTGTCTCTGCTTTTCAAATGGTTGAATTTTATTTGTAAGCATCATCCATAGCACAGTCAAAACTCAGAATGCTGGACTGGTCTGAGTGACGAGGTGAGTGAAATATCATCCATTTTCAGGTAAAATAAACTTGCTTATTAGAGCACACAGCTTGAAGAGCAGCTTTCAGGAGGTGTTTGTTCTTATTTATTGCTGCATGCTACAGGTCCTAACACAGAGAGATACCCTTTCTCTAAGGAAGGAAAGGAGAGAACCATTTTACTCGAGAGTTGGAAATAGGCAGCCACTCTGGTTCTGCAAACTTACTAGGGGTTTTCAGAAAACAGCGTCCTGTGTAAAACTTATTTCAGAGGGGTTCCAGTCTTCCTTTTTATCTTTGGGATTACAGCAATACCAAGTACCACGAACGGGCACATTTTTTGGAATGACCAAACAATAAGGCTTGGGGTACATACTGTTCTTGTACTGACAAAGCTATCATTTGGGGTGTGGGTTTTTTGTGTTTGTGTCCACTATAGTTATACATGGGTATGAGCCCTAGTATGGGCCGTTATGCCAGTAGAAATGTGCAATATGTAGACATAGTTTATTCCTCTTTATGGTACTGGTATAAATTGCACTGGTATAAGCACCATATAACTGCATCCATGCCAGAGGAGTTGTACTGCTGTAATTATACCAGCATACTTGAAAGCAGTATATCTTTCATGCGTAGACAAGGCCCTTTTTAATTCCAGAAATTGACTGGATTGGGAGAAGTCAGACAGACAGTTGGCATTTTAATGCAGACAGAAATATGCTGGGATGGTTCACAAAAATAAATATATTAGTAATGTTTCACTGCCTTCAGTTAGTGCTGGCTGTAATATAAAGTCCCAAATGCACTGCTTCTCTCTATACCACCTAGGAGCAATTAGCTCACCTATGAAGCTTCAGCATACATGGGGAAGAGGGTACATGAATTGTAGCATCTTCTGTGTTGCAGTTGGAATAATGGGTTTGTGTTTTTATTATTTGCCTTGCAGCAACAAAAACAACAGGAATTATGTTGGCAAAATGGATTTCTCTCTCTCTCTCTCTCTCTCAGAACAAAGGACACATCCAGTTTAATTGACTTTACTTTCACTATAGGGGTTTACATTAAGCTCTTTCTGGTACCCCACCCCTACACATCAGCATGAGGGGGCAGGGAGAATAAATTTCTGGGCTTGGTTTATTGAAGACTTCAGGGTACATGCATCCTTGGTGTAACCCCACTGAAGTGAATGGAGTCACAGTGGGAATGAATTGGACACTTCCATTTTGGGGGCAAATGGAAGAAGTGCTAAGAGCAGTGGAAAGAACAGGCTGTCATTCCTTCCTCTCTAGGTTTCTTTGTACAAATCTGTACCAACACGATTGCTTTCACGAGCCTGGGGTCGTTTGAACCAGGTTGACCTGCCCACCTGGCTTCGGAAGCCTGTGTACAGCCTATATATCTGGACATTTGGTGTGAACATGAAGGAAGCAGCTGTTGAAGATCTTCATCACTACAGAAACCTCAGCGAGTTCTTCCGCAGGAAGCTGAAACCTCAGTCCCGGCCAGTCTGCTGCTATCACAGTGTGGTGAGGAGGAGGGAAGGAGGGGTTTGCAATGTTAGTTTTTCTCCAGAGCAGGGGTGAAAGTAACTTAAGTTTCTTACTGGTACTGTCGTTTCGCACCCTCTGGGGGAGGCTCAGGGCAAGGGGGTGGGGTCTGTGATATGATGATACCTGTAAGAAATGTAAGTGTGGGGGCCTCAGGGCAGGGGGGGATGTGAGAGGGTAGCAGAAGTGAGGGCAGGAGCTTGGGGGTGAGGAGGAGCTCAATGAAGAGATGGGGGGTGCAGGAGTCAGGGTTGGGGATGTGGGGGGTTCAGGAGTCAGAGCATGAGAGCTAGAAGTGTTAAGGGCTTGGAGCAGGAGGGATATGTGAATGCAGGGCTCAGGGCAAGGAGCTGGGTGAGTGCGGGGGGTGGGGAGGATGGGCAAGGGTGCCTATGCAGGGCATTAGGGGGCTGTAGCCACACATACTGGGTCCCTGTTGCTTTTCTTGTCCTTGCACTATCATGGAAAGTGGGGTGCACAGCCTGCTGCCTTCCTCTCCCTCCTGGCTGCCCAGGGAAAGAGCAGAAGAGGAATGCATGCAGTCCTGCACTTTCACCTCCGTCTCTGATAGTCAGAAAAGGGACAAGAAAAGCAACAGGAACCCAGTATGTGCGGCTGCAGTCCCTCCCCACCCCCTCCCCCACCCCCATCCCACTCCCCTGAAATGATGGAGGGGAGGCTCAGTCCTGGGGCAGTCCCAAGGAGGGGGGTTGCATCCCCAAACAGCCCCTTTAACCTACCTGGCTGCCTGCTGCTAAGCACCGCAGCCTGCAGTAAGCCCTGGGAACTCAGCTGGGAAAAGCACTAAGTGCCCCAACTGGCCAGCTTCTTGCTGGAGCAGTGCATCAGAGCACACCAGCTTACTTTCATCTCTGCTCCACAAGAGCTACACATTGATGTGTAAATGCCCCCATACCTCCCTGGAGAGGTTATATAAAGGAGAAGAGAATAAATATGTGGAATTTGGGGGGTTCACATCATTAGTGGACTTGTACTTCTGATGGCTAAGAGTGAGCGATTCTCACTACTGTCTTTTGTTGTTGTTGTTCCTTGTAGATCAGTCCCTCAGATGGAAAGATTCTGAACTTTGGACAAGTAAAAAACTGTGAAGTGGAGCAGGTAAAGGGTGTCACCTATTCACTGGAGTCCTTCCTGGGGCCATGCACCAGCATAGAAGACATGCAGTTCAGCCAAAGTAAGCTGCTTCTACCCTGTTTCTCTCTGTCATTTCATTGTTGGCAGGAATTGCCGGGGAAAGGTGAATCATAGCTATCTGTAAAGCCCTGCACATCTGAAGGAATCCACTTTATATCTGCGGCTATCTGCATATGTGAATATGAATGCGGGTATCTGTGGCTTATAACTATAGATATGAACAAATTTTGTATCTAGAAGCCTGAAAATTTGTGAATATCTGCTTTATATCCACAGTTGTCCATGGCTCGTTTTTCAGATACGGATGTGGGTACGGATTTTGTGTCTGCACATGGGTCTTGCTGTTAGCTCTCAAATCTTTGCCAGCAGCAGAACTTTGCTAGCTTCCTAACAGTCAGGGTGGTTAAACTCTGGAATAAGTTGCCTAGGGAGGTTGTGGAATCTCCCATCACTGGAGATATTTAAGAGCAAGTTGGACAGACACCTGTCAGGGAGGATCTGGACAGAGCTTGGTCCTGCCATGAGGGCAGAGGACTGGACTCGATGACCTCTCAAGGTCCCTTCCAGTTCTAGTGTTCTATGGTTCTATCAGCAACTCTGATTCATTCAAACTCGGATTGAGGAATAATGGGTGGGGTGTAATGTTCCATGTTGGATTCCTCTATCTCCACAATAGCTTCTCCCTCTCTTGTAATTTGAGCCTCTGATTCAGCCCTTTTTCCTAGATTTTCACTTCTCAGTTATATTGGCAGTGCAGTTATATTGGCTGGATTATGGGTAACTTCAAAGTCTGTGACCGTAATGTAGCTACTCCTGCGGGGAGGCTGAAACATACCCAGATGTTTGGCTAGCAGAGACTGACGCTGTGGGAAGTAGATTACAGTGAATGTTTGAAGCAGCACCACCATATAGAGGCTGATCTCTGCTGTCATGCCTAGAGAGGCTCCATGGAGCCTGCATGCTCTGTATCATTTCCCCCTCCGCTCCCCCATCCAAATATCAGCCTCCAGTTTACATGAACTCTTGGGAGTTAAAGAACCTTGTCAGTTCAGCTTGGCGTAAAATATATATTTTTGTAAAATCGAATTAACAAAATATGGCAGAAGCCTTCTCCTGCAGCATTTACAACCCAAACACTGACAGGTCTGATTCCACTCTAAGGATGTTAAATGTTGACTAATTGAATAATCGAATAGTTGATGCATTTTGCATCGACTATTTGATTAGTCGATAGGGCACCTCCACCTTTGAAGTGTAGCAACAGTCTGGCCCCAGGCTTCAAGTAGCGCTGCCACTTTCAAATACCCCCTCCTGTGCCACCACTTTCTGATAGAGCAGCAAGGTGCAGGGAAGCGACTAGTCAACTCATCCTTCACATCCCTTCCACTGTCCATGCTGAGGGTAGTGGAAAAGTGAACAGCATCAGTAGTGAGAAATAAATAATATTTCTGTAATTCTTCCTGTTCTTACTAATCAAAAGGTTGTTACTATCACAAGTAGGAAAATGACTGGTTTTTAGTGGCCGAATGTGTAGCCTCAGTGCATGCTCAAAATTGAAGACATTCAAGGAATTAATTCTAAAGCTGACTCATTTCCTTACCATGTACCATGAAAGGGAGTTGCATGGTCTCAACAAGTGTGTTCACTGAGGGCGATTATATTTGGAATTCTGTAGCTGATTCATGCATGGAATTTCTTTTGCCAGTTAATACCCCCAGGGCTGTATGCTCTGCTGTTAACACTGGTTTTCTAAGTATCATAGTACATTTCTCATTGTATCACATTATGTTCTCTCATGGAGTCTTTGGTTTGTTCTCTTTATCCCCTTTTCCTCTGCAGCCTCATCCTCCAACTCATTCCAGACCCAGCTAGTCACAAAGGAGGGGAACGAGCTCTATCACTGTGTCATCTACCTGGCCCCTGGAGATTATCACTGTTTCCACTCGCCCACTGACTGGAGAGTGTCGCACAGACGCCACTTCCCAGGTAGATTCTATTTCCATAAACAAGAAGGGGAAACCGCAGGTGTAAAATCAGGAGAATTCCTGAGAGACGCTTCAGTCCGAACACCTGAACTGTGATGTGCTAGAGAGCCAGAGAGCAGCCATTTGTCATAAAAAGCACATTGAGCTGAATTCAGTGCTAATGAATTTCAGGGCTTTGTAGCCTGCCAATTTAACTCAACTAATCAATGCTGAAGATGAGTAAGTTGGCCTCTCAAGAGACCTAATTATTTCAACTAAACGCAGAGGTAGGGAGAGCTAGATCTGTTTCCAGCAGACTTTACCGAAATGGTGTTTTAAGAATGCCAGCCAGCATCTTGAGTGGGAGCAAGGCTATTCCCCACCCACCACAGTAAACTGCCCTGCCATTGGTAAAGATGATGCCCCAGAAGGCCTGCACATCAGATTCAGAAGATGACACTAAGCACAGTCACTTGATTTGAATTGGGGTTATGGAGTTTTGCCCCCCTCCTTCGCAGTCATGCACCGTAGCCCAGCAGATGGAAATTCATTTTTTTAATTACCCAGGAACAGAGAGAGGAGTTGGACTTGGTTTCAGATGCTATGTGTGAGAGGGAGACAAGACCTGGCAAGAAAGTTGATCTGCCAAGCTTCAGCCTGAAGCTAAGCTTTGTGTCTGGGTAAACCCTTTAAGCCAGTGGTTTCTTAAGAAAGTGCTGCAGGAGATCCATTATAATAGAGCATCGTGCATAGGGGTACAGCCACTAGTAAAACACTTCAGAGCAGTGTGTGCACCCCTGTGTTGTGTGACTGGATGGAAGTCTTTATGGTTATCGGGATTCATTCTCTTTTAGAATGCTAGCTCCATTTATTAATCATTCATGTTCACATCCGGCCAGGTGTAGAGACTCAGATCTCAAGTGCTACAGCACCACTTCTTCACACATTGCAAAGGGCAGTTGAGAGTGATAGCTGGGGGTGGGGTTTTTCTTTTGTAGCTTTTGGTGAGCTAATCCAGTGAGCTCATTCCTTTGTGTCCTTAGACTGTATAGGTAGAGCTGTTGTGTGGAGTGCTCAGAAAGAGACTTGTTCTGTTTTGAGTTCATTAGATAGCTGGGTTCTTTCTTGGTGGTAGCAGTGTTTCAGGGCATGTAATGATGACGCTGTGAACTCTGAAAGATGGCATTAAGGTGAAATACTGTGGTCTGAACACACAGCAAAAATAAATTAGGTTTATGCATCATTTGTGGAGGGGTGTTTAAAGCCAGAAACTACAGCATATAATATTTTCCCTTCATTCAACATCTATTTCTAGGGGACATACCATGACCTTGGACATGCTGGATGATAGAGTAGGCCTATCAGCTAAAAAAGTGTAAATTTTATCTACTCTCCACCTTGTATATTTACAGTACAGCTGGAAACCTCAGCTAGCCTCATTCCTCTCAAAGCCCAGTTTCAGGCTGCAGTGTAGATATATCCTTAGCAACCGGTTTTTTGCCACTGCATGGTGCAATAGAAACTCTGTGCATCTTCTGATCTTGGTAATACTTAGCATTTGTCTTACTTCTTAGAAATGAGGTTTAATTTGGCCCTTCTTTGTTGGTCTCTAAATTATTATACCTTAAATCTATCAAAATACTGCTGCAAGAACAGAGAACATTTCATCTTGCTCTTCCTGTTTACGACAGGCTCCCTGATGTCTGTGAATCCCGGTGTTGCCCGCTGGATCAAGGAACTCTTCTGCCATAATGAGCGGGTTGTTCTTACTGGTGATTGGAAACATGGCTTTTTCTCCCTGACAGCAGTAGGAGCCACAAATGTAGGCTCCATCCGCATCTACTTTGACCGGGTGAGTATCACGTCACTAGTCTGCATCCTGCCTTTGACATCTCACTTTGTTAGTGAGTGCTCTATGACTCAGGGGTGGGCAATAATTTTCACAGGGGTCCACTTAATGAATTTTGGTAGGTAATCATGGGCGGGCTGGCTGGCAGGTGAGAGGCTGAGGACTGGCCTCCTTCCATAGTTGTCTGGGGCCAGAAGCTTTGAATTAAAAACACACTGTCTTCCAGCCCTGTCGCTACTGTGTTGCCTGGGATTGCTGCAGTGATTTAAAGGGCTTGTTGCTCTGCCCGGGTAGCATTGTGACCAGGAGAGCCAGGAGCCATTTTAATAAGATCTGGCTGCCTGAACTACCACCTGGAAATTAGGTGGCACGGGCAGCAGGCTACAACTAGAAAGCAGCCAGATGCAGTCCACAGGCTGGATCCAAGTGCTAGGCAGGCCACATCTTGCCCAGCTCTGATATAACTAATGTCAGAAACAAGGCATTGTTGGTTAATTATTTGATTTCCTCATAACTAATATAAAGCTAAAGTTAAAACTTGGAAGATTTCTACCAAGTATTACTCTATAAACACTATTTTTCATTAGCTTAATGTGATCCTGGGCCAACATGTAAAGGGGGAAGTGTATGCTGTGCAGATCTTGTCTTCCACTTTGTATTTAGCTCTATTGTATGTTACTAATGAAACTGTAGCCTAGGCATAGGAAGTTGTCAAATCTAGTAAAATAGATGGAGCATACTAAAATCCAAAATCACATTCCTTTCTCTCTTATGTGTAGGATTTGCACACTAACAGCCCCAGTTACTCCAAAGGCTCTTACAATGACTTCAGCTACATAACCAACAATAACAAGGAGGGCATCCCTATGAGGAAAGGAGAACATTTAGGAGAATTTAACCTGGGCTCAACCATTGTGTTAATCTTCGAGGCACCAAAGGACTTCAACTTTCACCTCAAACCTGGACAGAAAATCCGCTTTGGAGAGGCCCTGGGCTCCCTATAGAAGCCACAAGAGGATTTTATACCCCAAAGGCAACTCAAACAAGACAAATGTTTCACTAATGGAAAATATCACTCAGCAGGACCTGGGTGAGGAAAATATTAGGCAACATGGTTGTGTAAAACTGGGGTAGGAGTATTTGCCCTATATCACATACCCATGTTGACAGGAGTAAAATAATCAGATGATCCATATACATATCAGGTACATATGCCTTTAAGAATGTTGACCAGGGTGGTTTCTGTCCCACTCTGTGCCTAAAGTCTTTCACACTCTCCCAGTCAATGTGTTCCATTCATACAGAGCCTGTACGGTCCTACTGGGCCTGTCTGCACTCTGGAACTGCCCTGGGGAGGGGTGAAGGCAGAGAGATTAAGCTACCTTTAAAGGGACACTGATAGGTTGACATAGACCCAAGTTTTCAATTCTGTAAAACAAAGTTGCAGACCCCAGAAGTGTCTAATACAGACATGACATCAAAGTATGGGAAATAGGAAGTCACAGTGCCTAGTCTACTTTCATTGTTCAACCTAGGTGAAATGCATAATGTAAACTAATGGCACCAGTGATGATACAAGTACATCAGATTCAAATTCTGTTTAATATACTGGTAGCAGATATGGAAACTTAATTTTTAAATGCCTTTAACCTGTCATTGTCCCTTTTAACATTGGACTTTGCACTGGATTTTAAACCTGAAAACTGTGTCTACATTCCATGTGGTTGAACTTCTCATCTTTTTGAAAAAAGTGTATTTTTTTAGCTTGCAGCAGTCTGACTGCTGCATACTCTCCCTGATCCATAGTTTTACTTTTGCCATTCCAGGCCTTAAGGATTTTGTGTATACAAATGGCAATTATTACTCTTCTCAGTTATCCAGAAACTACTGAGGAATTAAGCTTGTGACAAAATAATAACAGGTAGTTAAGGGATTTGCTCCCTTCACATTGCAGGGGCGAAGTGTCCATCAATACAGTACTCCCCTTCACCACCACAGTGAGGCTGCAAAGTAGATTTCCCTTTCTGCTGTACATGTGCTGTTTGTTGTCATAACCTGCAGAGTTTGTCATTGAGTTTTTGGTGCGGAAATTTCTCTATGTACAAAATAATGTGAAATACATCCAGGCCTGTTTTTCAGTGCACAGAGTGAAATGCCATGGGCACTGACTGTGTATTAAAAACCATTCTGGTCCTTTGGGACAATCTAAGGTTGCTTCCTCAGTGCACTAACTTGCTTTCCTATCCTTTAGTTGACTTGCAAATATTTGTTTAACTTAAATGCCAAACTTCCATTTTTCTTTTGCACTCTTAGCTGGTGCCCTCTCTGAAGTTTCATCCTGCAGTAACTTCAGTCTGTGTAGATTCATACCAAGCAGGGTTAGAATGGACATAGTAACAACCCCCTTTGTCACCAAATGGAACATAACACTAAGAAGAGTTTTAAGCTTCACATTGCCAATAATGGGATTGACAGCAACTGGTGCCAAAAGTGTTGAACAACTCACGGCTGCAATGTACTGCTTGTTCTTACTGAATAAATTCTATTTTGCGCCAAAGAAGTCTCTTGCATGTAAGTTAATAGGAGACCCAGAGCTTAAAGGACCAGACTAGGTCCTTACATCTTCCTGAAAGATCTTACACACTTTCCCACCTTGAACCTTGTGCATAGATGCTCATCAGAGGCACTAGTGTTTCCTTTAAAGAGCTGCCTGCAGTTCCAAGGGGAAAACAAAATTTAGAATTAATTAGAAGTGAGACTGCATGCTATGCCTTTTAATCCTGTGTAAAGGATAATCTGCCTTGCCCAGGTGTGTTCGAGAAAACAGGAGTTTTTGAAAAGTGTGTGCAAATGGCTAATCCCTCTATGCTTGGCAATAGAAAAGAAAAGCTCAGTGTCTAGATCTTAACTATTTTGCCTACTCTAGGTCAATGTATGAGAGAACTAGTCTTTTGGCTCCCTGAATCAGCATTTCTTTGTTAAATGGTCTGCAGAAGCTTAAAATGGCTGTTTACTTCCTCCTCCCTCCCTCCCTCTACTTTGTCCTGCTCCTTAGTGGTTGGAGGTTCAGAGCTCATGGATTAGTACATCACACTGTTCTTGGTTCAGCTAGGCAAGAATCTTTAAGGCTTGGGAAGAGATCTCTATTTGCAGAGGGCTTAATGGGAAGCCATGCAGCTTAGGGAAGCATTGATCAGTGTGAAACTTATGAACATTAACTCTTCAACAGTCTTAGCAGCATTGATTAGCTCCTTAGTTGGCAGGGGAATTTAAGTATAAATAGAGCCTGTCACTCTATACAAGGAATGATGAGTGCATCTTTGCACAGCAGAGTATTATGATATTCACCATAGTTGTAACAAAGTGAGTCAGCAGCTCCAATATTATTTGAAAGAGAGGAGGAATGTCTCCCATATACATGCAGCAAAAGGAAATACATACATTTAACTGATTGAAGAGAACTAAGCCAAACCTCTGAGTCAAAGATTGTGTACATTAGGCCTATGTCCTCTGTAATCAAAACAGCCAGCCCATCATGCCATTAAGCAAGAACAATTGTTTAGAGGTTTTAGGCTTGTTACATATGCAGAGCCATGCGAATATCCTGCACACGGAGGATGTAGCACTGCAGACACTCTCTCTCTTCTAGCAGCACTTTTGTGAGTGTGTTGATCTGCACTTCCAACTGCAAGAGACAATGAAGAGGAATTGTTTGTGAAAACTGGAATTCTTCACTCCAGAAAGTGGGGCTGTAGGTGTTCTGACTGCTGAATGGCTTTTGCTCTACCCCACTTGAATAGCAGAGTCAAGTTACAGGACTGGGTTATTCCTCTTATGCAATTTGATTGTGAGAAAAATGTGACTAGTTTAACTTTGCTCATGGTACCCTGTGGCCGCTTCTTCTACTGTTTCTCACTAGTCCCTTTGCTCAGAACAGTTTCCATTCTTTTACCCACCCTGCTGTTACTCATCTCACAACTGCCTCCTAGTGTAGTCTGCCTTTGTTTCACAATCATCCAAGTTATTCAATCTGTACATGGCAGGGCCTTGTTCTCCATGGTACCATGTGTCATTTTTACTCAGCCTTATGGGACTGGCCTTCACCCTACTACTTGTCCACATACCTGATCCAGCTCCTCTTGAACATGCTGCACATCTTGCTCCACTTCCCCTGGGCCTACCGTACTCATTTCTAGCCATTTGTGCAGAATGCGTGCCTGCCGCTGGCATGACCTGAGGGAACATATCAAATGATTCCTGTTGTGAATAGGATCGCACCAAACAGGTGGAGCACAGAAGGCACATTATACATTTAACTCATTCACACCATGCCCAGGATGATCACTCCCCCTTAAGTCTTGTTCCACTCTGAAATGTGACTTAACGGGGGATTGTGGGGTTATAGATTTATTTCTAACTACCAATTCCACAAAATCAGGCTGGGATTTGAGAACCAAGCTGGGGTCTTTTCTCCTCATGAATTCAAAGTCTGAAGGCTACTCAGTTATAACAATTTCACTGCACTGACTTCAGATTATGCCCTTGGTGATATCATTATGGCCACATTTTCTTCAGTAGTTGCCACAGATAACAGGAAACAATGGTCAAGGATGCACAAAAACAACTCCCTCCAATCTGTATTGGCAGGGCAGATCTTAAACGAAAACCCCCACAACTCTTACTCTGTCAACAGTTGTGATTGAATAGGCCTAGGAGACAGATCTACTGAGTAGCTCAGAACTACACTTCCACACAGAAACAGAACACTGGATTAAGAGCATTGAATGAAGCCAGCTAAGAGGAACTTCATTACATACTTGAGCTCCTGCTTGCTGTCATGGTAATGCTGCATTTGCTGCCGTATGTGTTGGAGTTCTGCTTCCAACTGTTTCCTCAGCTTTGCTCCCTCCAGGGAATCACCTTGCCTGCTCTTACTTTCGTCTGAAACCAAACAAAGCACACACATGGATGCAGTTGAGGTTGTTTCCTGCTTCCTCCTCTCTGGAAACAGACTAGTTTGTAGGCAAAAACTACCACTGTGCCCTGCCTCTGGATCTTCTCACTGCTACCATGTGATGTGCTAACTGGGGCCTAACAGACTTTCTCCATTTGTGAGCCTAACTCTGAAACATTTATAAAATGATCCAATCATCTCTCAATAAATATTGATGGGAAAAGAGAAACAAAGCCCAGCTCAGCCTGTTACATAAAATGATTTATATGCTTCAGTAAAAGTGAGTTAGCCCAAGCAAGGAGGCATTCTGCAATAACTCAAGGGCTATGTTACTGTCATGTCTGATGTGCGTGACAAAGTCAAACAGACCAGTACCAGTGTGGGAAGTTAGGCCACTCTAGTGAGCAGAGTAACGAGAAGATGGACTAGTACATACATTACTCAGCATCTCAGGTCTTTAGGGGAAAAAAAAAGACTGGGGAGAATGGAGATGGGTGAACTGAAGGAAGCAAGCACATCATGGGCTTCACTGGCCCACTGTTGAGATGTCCTGACTAAAAAGAGTCAGAGGATGGAACACCGGTGGAGTCAGAGGGGAACACCACCACCTCCACTAGCTCTAGCTAAATCCCAAATACCCCTGGAGATGAAAAACCTTGGTTCCTGCTTTCACCCATTTTTTCGTGTATCATTTTTTTCACCAACTTATTTCTTGCTCCGTTTACTAAGGCTGCCCCTTGCGCAACAGTGCTGTGAGCCTGAGACCAAAGAACTAAAAAGATGCAGGTGCAACTTTGCTAGGTCGTGAAATGTATCAAGTGCTGGGCCTGTGTTTCTCCAGCAGCAAGGCTGCAAATACAAATCAGTACCAAAGCCAGAAGATGCATTTTCTCTATGCTGTTCTCTCTCTCCCTTTGTGTGTATGTGTCTGTTCTGTTTGAAAGGACACAAGATCAGATTTTAAAATTAACTGTAGCTCCAGCCCTTCTCTACTAGTTTTCATCATTCCCCCAAAAAGGACAAGTTATCGCCCTCTTTAATGCCATCTAAAAGAATCTTCAAAATGGGGATGGACAGAATCCTTAAAAAAAATTATTCAGCCAAAGAGAATAAGGGATATTGTTTAAACAAAAGACACAATATATTACATACATTTCAAACGCTTTAACTGTTCTGATTTTTTCTGTATCTTTCATAAAAGGATTTTCAATGGCATGTTTGGCCTGGTATTAGGCATGCTGGAGTCTCTGTATTTGAAACACTGATTAGATTAACTGTTCAGTGTTGTATAGTAAGAGAGTTGAGTAAATTCCTTTCATGCTCTGGACCTATTTATTTTATCACAGACTTGACATACCACCATTCTAGCATCTCTTCTCATGCTAGCTACAGAATGGTTCTTCACCTTTGCCTGGAACATGACCCACAAGAGGTTAACGGAGCCTAAGCCAAACTTCCCAGCACACAGTATCCTACGCGGCCTGTATTAG
This sequence comes from Pelodiscus sinensis, assembly GCF_049634645.1. NCBI lineage: Eukaryota > Metazoa > Chordata > Testudines > Trionychidae > Pelodiscus > Pelodiscus sinensis. Next base: position 8,210,123 of record NC_134725.1, read on the forward strand.
TATTACACATATTGGGGCAGGCTCAGTGCTGCCTGGGGGATGGCTACTGTAGTTTATTGCTGAGAACATACCTGCAGGTTTTGGCTTGCTCTCTTTTCCTGCTACATCTTTGGGTAGCAGATGTGCCTGCGAGTCTAGCTGCTTCCTCTCCTCCGCAGTGACCTGTTCAGGGTCTTGTAGAAAAGTTTCCAGGTGACCTTTCAGGGACTGACCTTCATTCTACAAAGGCAGGAGTACAATAAGGCAATACCAATTCAGCCATCACCACTCTGAAATAGGATTCAGGTGAGCAGGGCCACAGAGGGCTTTAAACCAGAACTCTATGTACATGGCCTAAAATATTTAGGCCAGGTCTACACTAGGAAGCAATATCAAACTAAGGTACGCAATAGTTGATGTACTTTCATCTGAGTTATAGCAGCCTCTCCAGTGCAGGGGGTCAATAGGAGAAACTCTCCTGTCAACGCCCTTTACTCTTAACGCTTGGGTGAGGTAGCAGGATTGAGGGGAGCATGTTTAATGGTTAATTTAGCCGGTTTTTACTAGAGACACAAAGTCGACCCCCTGGAGATCAATCCCTGCAGCACCTAATCTCCTGGTGAGCATAGACAAAGCGTGAGCCTTCCTTCCATTGACCTCTGCAGTCAACCTTGCTCCTTATCTGAGATTTCATGGAGTCAGCTTTCCCATCTCTTCTGGAGGGTAAACAACTCCTCCACTCCACCACTTAGTAAAGTAATCTAAATGCTGTTCAATTGTTTGCAGAATTCCATTCCCCCTCCCCATCCCTTTGTTTGCTAAAGTAATCTGCAGAGGAAGAAGCTGTGATTACATCTAGTGAGTCTCAACTAGATTTCATCTGGCTGCAGCTACCCTGAACCCTTTAATACAGCAGCACTCAGCTGCCAACAGCTAGTCACAACATCTTGCTGAGAGGATCAGGAGCAGGAAAGAGGAGCATTCTATTACAATCCCACATTCATGAATAAGCCAAAAAGCAAATTGCTGCTTCAGATTGTCACTGCAGTGATTGTGGCATGTGAAGGAGATAAACCTGATGTGCATTGAGAGCCTATTAATTAGTTCTATTAAAAGGCAAGACTTGGGGCTAGGAGACGCATAGGCCAGCTCAGGCAAGAAGGGGAAAGCCCTACATAAAAGTCAGACAGTAAGGCAGCATCAGCCAACTCCAGTTGCTTGGAATTCTAGGAGCATAAGCTTTCGTGGGCAAAGACCCACTTCGTCAGATGCATGCTCCTACACTTCAGTTAGTCTATAAGGTGCCACAGGACTCTTCGTCGCTTTTGCAGATTCAGACTAACACGGCTACCCCTCTGATACTTGGAATTCTAGTTAGTTCTGCATAAAACTCACCTTTTCGGATTCACCTCTCAAACGTGACATGAAGGACGAAGGAGGCAAGAGCACTGGCTTTGGACTTGTTTGAGCAGGATGGCACGTGACAGGCATCCAAGATGATACACCAGGCAGAGGGGTAGGCACAGGAAGGGGGCTTGAGGTGTAACTAGTGCTATCCAGCTGGGACAGCTGATTACACCTGCTTTGCTCTGTTTGATTTGAGGTGAGTAGAGCCTCAGCCTGGGCCCTATGTTTGCTCATGGATGTTTGCAGCAAAGGCACCTCCAGTCCCTCCAGTCTAGAAGGAAAGAGAAAGGTTTGTAACTTTCAGACAGCCCATAGTCACCTTTTAGTCAATCCAGAATAGACAGAAGGGCAACACAACAATTTTGACCATTCACACTAGTGGAGGTTATTCTACTGCAAAGATTCAGGCCCATAAGCCACCTGAAAAATACTGTTCATGTGGCTTAGCAACCTTGCTATCAATCTGACACAATCATCAGAAGCTATGAAGATTCTGCTAGGAAAAACATCAGTGCTAAGGGGTAATGGCAACCTGGTTAGGACCCTATATTAACTTCTTTATCAGGCAACAAACCTGGAACAACAAACACAATCATCAAAGATCAAAAAAGCATCCAACAGAGATGGTGTCTGGTATCTCCCATCCTGGAGAACTTCAACCTGAAGCTCTCCGCATTTTTTTTAAACAGAAAAGCATCCTGGGAGTGTATTTCTACCTCATTTTGGTCCCAACTGTGGGACCTGATCCAGGTTTAATCACCACGGAGAATGGCTCAAGAGCAAGCTGTACTACTTGCTATGAAAAGTGGAGTTCCAAGAGTGCTTGGAGAAGAGCCTACTAAATACTTTGAACAAAGCTTTCCTGCTTTCAACAAAGCTTTTGCTTCTCCAGCATGTGCAGCTTCAACCCATTCATTTCCGAGAGAAGTGACAGCATGTCTGCTGGCTCCTGGAACATCCTTAGCACCGTAAATCACCCTCAGAAGAGTGATTGCAAAAATGAATTCCTTGCTCTGCCCCTGTGGAAAGTAGGGGTCAGTTCTGGTGTGTTTCTTGACTAACAAACACTTCTTATTCCTCTTAGCTCCACAGAGCAAATTCAGTCCAGGCAAGGGGAGAAGGATTCTATTCTAGCTCAGACATCATTAACAACATTGTGGATGACGTTCTAATGGCAAGGCTAAAATTAAATTCCCAGGGCAAGTGAGGGCAGGGTTTTAGGAACCATGGCCCAGAAAATACCCAGTGTGACACTCAACTTCCAGGTTAAGGTGCAGAGTTGGGCAGTTAGTAAAAAAAATCACTTTTTGCTTGTAAACTGAACCCATACATTCTAGAAATAAATGAGACTCTACACGCAACTCCAAAGCCTTTAAACTAGTAGAATTTGCACCTCTTTTGCTGGTTTTTAGATGAATTACCTAAATTCAAACTTTCCCTCAAATGTATGTACTGGTGAAAATAAGCTCTTAACTCATAGTAGGGTAACTCTTCTGACTGCACCATTACTCTTTTCCATTTGATAAGAGATTTGAAGCTTTTAATGTCACTGTGCTGCCCATCATGTTGCACAGAAGAGACATCTATATAAAGCAAGACTGCAGCACAACGCAATACATCTCAGTTCACATTGACATGATACATTCAGTTGTGCTCCTGCCACACTAACAGGGTCACACTTGAGTGTTCTTACCCACTGAATGGTATTCCCAACAAGCCCTCTCTCTCCAGAGACTGCAATAGGAAGTCAGGTCTACGCGGCTGTAATCTTCCCTGACGGATGGTGTTTCTGAGAAAACAAGGGCAATTTGCTAAGATCACATCCTTGACTGAAGCAGCTTTCCAAAATCTCTCCTCCCCCACCATGCTCCTGTCCCTGCAAAATACATATGCATAATAAAATCACCAGCAATGCTGGGGTGAGGTTTATAGGAAATAAGCTTTCAGAAAGCACACAGTTCCCTTTTCCCATGAAGTAGGGGAGAAGATGGACTGATTTCAGCACAGCTTAGTGAGAAGCTCACTGTGGACAGAGGAGTTCTGTGGTGATAGTTCTATTCCTACAAATACTTTGCAGGCATTCCTGTTTGATTTCCCTCTCAGATGACCAGGACTCCAGTAATCCATGATAATGCAATGAGGAAGTTCTACTGGGAGGTTATTAAGATGGGCAGGGCTGAGATAGGATCGGGCTGCCAAGGAAGTGTGAGGTCATCAGCCCTTCCATTATTCATGGGCAGCTGCATGCATTATGCATCAGCTCTGTTATAAATCTCAGCATTAACAGACGTACCATGAGGCATCAGGAAAGAAAGGGAAACGGTGTGAAGATTCACAGCAGCCACCAGGTAGCTTAGGATTTAAGCAATGCATCTCAGAAATGCAACACAAGGATAGTGCAGAATGTGCTGAAATGTACACTCACAGCTCACTAAGCATTGAATGCCTGGCAGCAGAGAGGAACGGCAAATCATCAGTTTTCAAGGGCTGTGGCACAGAGCACAGAATTGCTGCCTTCGCTGCATCTCCTCCTGCCCCAGAGTTGGCATCAGGCATGGGAACTTTAAATGTCACTCTCTTCTTCAGAGAAGGTAGAAGGGAGAGAGGTTTGTCTAGGCTCCGACAGAGAGCCTTTTGTTTCCAAAGTAGGGCACAACGAGACACTGTCTGGTGAAGGCTGTAGGCTGCCTGCCAAGCACAAAGAACAGCAGATCATTTGATGGATGCGAGTAGGAGGAAACAGCACCATGGCACCCTGGAAGGAGGGCTCTCCAAGGCAGGCATGAGGCAGGGAAGTAGCTAGTTTAACAGGCTGGTCTCTGGCCACTGGGTCTCGCTTGTGTCTAAACTGATCTCATATTTGGGGTCAGGAAGGAATTCTCTCCCTCATCGCCCCTCCCCCATCAGATTGGTAGAGACCTCAAGTGCTTTTTACCTTCCTCTGCAGCACGGGACAGAGTTTAAAATACTGTAAGTGGTGAATTCTCTGGAACTTAAAGTCTTTAACGCATGATTTGAAAGCTTCAGTAACTCAGCCAGAGGTTCCTCATCTATTGCTGGAGGGTGTGTGTGTGAGTGAAGGTCTCTGACCTCCTGCATGGTGCAGGACAGACTAGATGCTCCAGATGAGATCTGCTAGCATTAGAGTCTATGAGTTCTTGATGCTGGAATTACAGTCCTGGACCTGTTGTGCTCCAATATAGACAGTTATCAGCCCCCTCAGGGGCACAAAGACCAGTGCATCAGGCCACACATTAGCAGGGAGGGGTGTGAGCCCCCTCCACCTTGAAAATTAGAAACAGGCAAGGAAGCCTGGCCAGAGAGGAACTTGGGTCCCTTCCAAATGCTAGGCGTCATTCCCAAAGTACTATGGTCCCTGCAGCCACAAATGTTGTAAGTTAGTACCAACTTTTTCTTTATCATTTACAGGGAATTCTGTTTCCAAATACAATGGGGCTTTCAGCTTCCTGGGGCTGCTCTGCCTCTAATCCACACAAGCCCCAGGCTCCATGGCTGGCACTCCCAGACTCCCTTTGTGTAGCTGTGGCATAGCCATCACATTGGAAGGAGTCGAGTGAAGAACAGACTAGAACTGGGTTTGATGCAGCATCTTCCCAGGTATCCAAAATGCTTTACATTGGCACAGCCTCCCAGAGCACAGAGACCCTGGCAGGCAGAGCTCTCACCTCGCTGGGCCCTGTGCATAACTGTTGGGCAGGTGGTGCTGGTCATTCCCAAAGTAGCCTCCAAGAAAGGCTCCCAGTTGGCAGCACCTGTCTCGAGTGCTACAGTGCCAGCTGAGCAAATGGATAGTGAGTTGTGCTGGGAAATGAGGACAGAGAGGTACCTATAGCTCAGATCAGTGATGAACCTAAAACCTGAAATCCCACCTCATTCCAGGGAAGGTGCAATGCCCAGCACAGAGCAATGATGTGAGACTCCTTTACCTTCAGCTGGTGCTGGGCTTGAAGCTGCCCCCGGAACTGCTTCATGCCAGCCGTGTACCTCAAGATCTGGGTCACACCCTCTCTCAACAGGGCTGCACGGTAAACCCCTACCGCTTTTTCAATGCGGCCTTTCTTCCGCTGCTGCTCCCGGACAAACCCCAGCCAGGCATCAAACACCTGCAGTAAAGAGAATGAACCGCAAGCTGCAAGAGTAATGCTGCAAGAGTTATTACCTGTGCACCAAAAACTCCCCCTGCAGATCCCAAGTCCCTCCACAGGACAGTAACAACCAGAGAGGCTAATCTCTGTCCTAAAGGGGCAGGAGATGGGGTGAGGAAACGAGCCAGAATTAGACAGAGGAGGGAGATTTTTATCTGAGGAGGAGAACCATGGGCCAAAAAGATACCCAATACCTCAGAGCAGCACAGGAAACACTGAAGATGAAACTGAGAGGAAATGGTCCCTGACCTGCCTGCCCCATGGAGCTGACTTCACATGCACATGCAGTGCAGACCCCAAAGTGTACCATACGCACTCCTTACCTTTCCCTGTAGTGAGAGTGACCAGTGCCACAGCGCCCGCACTGTCTCCTGCCGTTCCCATTGCTTCTGCAACAGCTGTTAGTAGAAGTCACACAGCACCTGGTTAGGGATTTATGTGCTAGACCCCACAGATTTCAGAAGATGAAGCAATGTGATTTACAGAGATGGAGATAGCAGTGGGAGAATGCATCCCTTCCCTGTGCTTTCAGCTGCTTCCTAAGGGCCACACACATTGCACATAGGCTCAAGGACCCTGCCTATAGAGAGGCTGAAATACATTAACCTTTCTGTTTTGAAAGCAAAAAGGATTAACTCTTTAGCCTGCTGTGCTGCCACTCACCACCCATGGGAAATTTCCACTAGCAATAAGAAAGATTTGCTGAATACCATTAACTGGGGGTGGCTTTTTCTTGGAACACTGCCCACCCTTGCACACTGTAGCCCGACAGACCCACACAGGTAAGTAATGCAGACTTCCCTGAAATCCATCCCTCTTCTTTAGGCTGAGGAGGTTACCTAAGGCCATTGGAAACCCTCCCCCCCCATGCTAATGAAGTCACCAGCCCAGAAGATATTTGGACACACGCTTGCGTACTCCCCCCATCCCTTTGGATTTTGGTGCAGCTGATGGAGTCTGAAGGAGGAAGCAGGACAGGGCCAGGAGGTGGCTCAATGTCGGTCTCTGTGGCATAGTTCCTCACCTGTCTCTTCCAGCAGGAAAAGCAAGCAGAGCAGAGTCTCCAAGCCATCAGCTGGTCTCCCCGTCTCTGCAGGAGCTGTCAGGGAATCAGCACAGTAAGTCATACTGACAGGCACATGTCCCATATCCAAGCCAGCTGGCAGGAAAGCCAAACAGAGAACCACCCATAATCACCTTCCATTAGCATTAGTGACAGCCAGACATCATCAGTAAGACAGCGTTCAACAGTCCATTCTTCACCAAACTGCCAGAGCCCAGCATGGATTTCCCTTACCAAAAGCCAATATGGGTCTCTCTCAGCTCTTCCCAATCTTACTCTACCAAGTGAGAATGCTCTGCACCCCCTTCTCCCAAGGGCTTTATGCTGAGACAGGTGATGTGCAAAGATGCTAACTCCTCCACAATGCACAAGGCTCGCACAATCCTCTCTAGCTTAGACTGTTGAAATGAGCAGTCTGTAAAACTGTCCCTCTAGATCAGTGTTTCCCAGTTTTATTTGGCCATGGAACCCTTTTCAGCTTTTCAGAATGTCAAGGAACCTCTAGGTTTGTCAAGAAAGAAAGGGGGGGGGGGAGAAGGGGGATCCCACCAGTGCGTGAAAATCACGTTCCTTCCCCAAAACCCCACCCCTTCCTTGAGGCCCCATCCTCTGTTCCCCTCCTCTCCATCACTTGCTATCCCCAGCCCTTATACACTCTCACTGGGTTGAGACAGGAAGCGCGGGCTCTGGGGTGGGAATGAGGGATTTAGGTGTGGGAAGGGGTGAGAGGTGCTAGCTCTGGGAGGGAATTTGTATGCAGGAGGAGGTGGAAAAGGGGATGCTGGCTTGGAGAGGGGGCTCCAGGCTGAGGAGTGTTGGGTTCAGGTGGAAGGTTGGGGTGCTGAGCAAGCCACAGGCTTGGGGATGTGAGGGTGCAAGAGTTTGGGTTGGATATGTGAGGGGCTCAGGGGAAGGAGGTTGTGAGTATGGCGGGCTCAGGACACAGATTTGTGGATGGTGCAGAAGTGTTGTAGCAGACTGAGGATGTGGGGATGCAGGAGTTTGGGGATGTAAGAGGCTCAGGACAGGGGTTCCATTGTATGATAGGCTCAGATTTGGGGTCAGGTGGTGCAGAAGTGTTAGGATGCTGCAGTGAAATGGGGGTTTGGCCCCAATTGGGGGCTTGTTGGCCTGGCTTCATTTTGAAATAAAATATGTCACACTCAAAAGGTTTTAGCATTGTCTTTATTTATGAGAGGGGCGGGGAACCTGTTCTAAGTCAGGAGTCAGTGACCCACAGAAAAGTCAGTTGGGGCCACACAAGTGAGATACAAAAAAAAACCCTCCAAAACCCCCAAGCCTCACTAATGCGGTCCCAACTGTGCTGGTGGGGGCAGGGGACAAGGTGCTAGATGGTGCTGAGAGAGGGTGCTGCTGGGGTTGGTGGCAGGATGCTGGCACAGGTGGCTGGGTGCTGGAGTCAGGTACATGGTCCTGCTGGGCACTGGGGTGGATGGCAGGGTGCTGGGGCTAGGGCCAGGGCCATGGTGCTGCTGAGTGCTAGGGTGGATAGCAGGGGGCTGGGGACAGGGTGCTGGGGACAGTGTTGGTTGGGCAGGGGGAGGGGAGGAGATTTGGGCAGGGGACAGGGGCAGCTGGGACCAGTATCTGGCAATTCTGCAACACCTCTGGGTTCTGGGAAGTGTGTAACTGCACTTCCCCACCTCAAACAGCTAGCATGAGCACTGCCTGAACATCAGGGGCTGTTGCACCCCAGGAACTTACTTCCACGATGCCTTCCTGTGCCAGGGGGGGGGGGGGAGGGAGAAGAGAAGGGTGCAGGGAGTCCTAGGGCAGAGCGCGCTGCCTGCACAGTTGGAGCTGCGGAGCCCTGGATCTCCTGACCTCTCGCTCCCCCACCATGCAGAAAGGCCACAGAACTAAGTTGCCAGATGCCACAGCCCCAGCCGTTCAGGTAGCACGCACTGGCTCCCTCCCCGCTGTGGGTCACGTGGGATCACCCCTGTCCGACACCCCCCCTACTATGCTGGCCGGGAGCAACTGTTCCCCTCTGTCCTCGCCTCGCTACGCCTCTGTTGCCAGAGAGGAATGGGAAACAAGCATGCTGTTTCTGTAAGAAGCTGGTTAGCCAGCGCTCTCTCTTTCAGAGGGGGGCAGGGAGTGCCGGCTCCTCGCGCAACCCCAACTTTTGCTTTGCAGAACCCCAGGGTTCCACAGAACACCAGTTGGGAAACACTGATCTAGAGGGACAGCTACTGCTGAGAGGGCTTTCTCCCTCAGACTAGAGCTTCCATGTCCATGATCCCTGCTCCTCCTTACCATCTTCCCTATGCACCGCCTATGAAACTGCTTCCATTTTGCCAGGCACTCTTGCAGCAGTTGCCTCTGGTGGTGTTGAGCTGCAGTGTTGAGCTGGACTCTCAGCACTAAAGACCTTGTGGTGAATTCCTTCCAGTGAAGAAATATAGCCCGTAAGCGCACTGTGAAGAGAAGACACATGAACCAAGGAACTGAAAAGATACCCATTTCTATCTCAGTCAAGAGCATCCAAGCCACCAGCTCTTCAGTTTCCAGGTTTGTAGGCCCTGAGAAATATTGTTAAACAACAGTATTTCACCTGGAAGGAAGGGTGCTCTTGCAGCGAAAGCACAGGATAGGGTGTCAAAAGACCTGCAATGTCTTTTCAGCTCTGCCAACAATTTCAGTTATAACCTCAGACAAGCAACTTGACTGTTCTGTGCCTCAGTTTCCTCACTTGGAAAAAGGGGATAATATCACCTCACCCCTATAGGGGGAGCTATGACGTTAAGACACAAATGTATTAACTGTTTTGTAAGTCTTGGATGGGTATTAGTTACTTTTAACCAAGATTTTCCTGAACCTCTTGATATTTGTTTGGCCCTCATCACTGCTATTTAAGCCTCATAACAATTAATGGATTTTATCCTAACAAAATCCTTGCAAGCAGCAAGCGTTAGCCCTACTTTATAAATGAGGTACTGAGGGTACCATTTAATGACTGGCAGATTGTATTGCCCTATGCAGTAGTCCATCCCTCCTATCGTAGGAAGGATCTTGTAATTTGTAGTATGTTAGTCAATCCAAGACACCCATTATATTGCAAAAAATCCTGTAGAACAAAATCACTAACACACCATCCTCATCTCATCTATGAAGACCAAATGCAACTTCTCGCATTCACACAGTAACAAATTCGTGTCAGAATTCACGCAATGAAGCTAGCCACAGCTCTAACACAGTGACTAGCTCCTTTGGAGAGCACTTTACATTCTTCAGTCCCCAGGCTCACCCATATCCAAACACTTCCTGGCCTCCCTCAGAGCTGCTGCCTCCTGCTGACGGCAGTACACCCGCACACAGGTAGTGTCCCTCCACTGGAGAAGCACCTAGGGAGTTAGAGCAGAGAGACAGGATATAAACGGATACCTCAGTACTCTTTGGAGATTAGAGTGGAAGTCAAGTGCCCCACATCTTCACTACCACAAACACACCCTCTCACCCCATCACAGTCAACTGCTGCAGGTGTGGGAAAATCCTCCACTAATGGGAATTCCATACCCCACAGCAGAGTTCCCACAAGCAGCCATTCAACTGTGGGTCCAATTTGCATTTCTTGAAGGGGTCTTCCTCCCACAGCCAAAGCCGATATGCTATTCCCTTCTGAGAAATGGAATTGAATGTTGACTCCTCCACAGCCAGTGCCCCAGAGGCCCTGCTGAGATAGGCAGATACTCAGTGCAGGCTGTTCCTGAAGTTCTGCATCGTTCTTTGTAATGGCTGCAATGTACTACTGCTTGGACTAATTCTATTTCCTGGCTAAACACATACCCTATGTCCCCTCATCACATCCCACCTTCAAGAGAGTTGATCTCCTGTAGTGCTGTTCTGCCTGCACAGCTTTCTTTGCTTCACCCACAAGGGCAACAGTATTTTCTCTCCAGGTATTCAGCATCTGTCTAAGGACGAAGTGGGAAACAGAAACCTAGGGATCAAGAGTGATTTCACCACATACTTTTCCCCACTTCTTGGAAGCTGGCTTGGCCTTTGGCACCTTTCTATTCATGACAAGAACCCAAAAAATTGCAGTATCCACACATCCACCTTTGTTTCTAGCGTTTTAAACAAAGCCAAGCACCTGACAGCATGCCTCCAAGTGCAGTCAGGCACTTAAACAATTGCAAAATACAGCTCTCAGCTGGCACAAAAACCTAAAGTGACTGCAGTTAATGCAGGATGATCAATGCCCTTCCTGGTCCTGCCAGATTTAAGAAACAAGACAAAGTGCATCTGCTCCTCGAGCACTGAGACTAAGACCGTAGCAGAGTCCATTCACTGCAAGGGCAAGAGGTCGTTCGCTAACAATATGTTTATCAGGGACTGAACCTACATTTGTTCTGAGTTACGGCTCCAGCAGGTACCACAAAACCAGTTCTGCCACATGGAGAAGGCTTTGAAACAGAACAAAAGATGCTTTAGGAGAGTGGTTTATAACATAACAGGCACAGCCCCCCAGGGATTTCTTGATGCCAACTGGCACAGAGGGCTCTGCAGGGTTATGTGCACAATAGCTCACCAAAGCAGTGGCATGTGATGTCTCTACAGAGGACCAATAGCGCTCTGGTCATCGTCACTGCAAAATGTATGCAGAGACCACATTTGAGGTTGGAAGAGACCTTAGGAGATCTAGTTCAACCTCCTGCTCAAAGCAGGACCATCCCCAACTAAAGCAGAGTTACTTATCTAGTGAAAATTAGGTTCTTAAGATCTTGGAAGGCAAGTCACCAGGTGACATACTCTGAGATGTTCCTTAGTGGCAGGAGACAGCATACACTTATATCTGTCTGGTCATTTGTGTACCATATATCTGATGCTCCATGCCTACCTGCATACTGAGCCACAGGCAAAAGGAGAGAGACTGAAATCTACAAGAACAGAAATCTAACGATGAAAAACAATACAGGGAGGAGGGTGCCTTGTTTATGAATAAAGACAAAAGATGGGACTGGTTTGTGTCTGGGAATGGACAGGGATACAGCTGGTCCTTTCCTAGGAGATAAGCTAACAGCATGTGTCATGAGTGGAGGGTCTCAGCCAACCTGGCTGTAAGGCACTCAAGGATGAGCATTATTCTACAAGATGAGAGAACATCTGGTTAATTAAGTCTAAGCTCTAAAATATATCACAATTTTACTTCATACGTAATCATTTGTTTCCAGTACTTCTAATTACTATTATTTCAGTCCCTATGCTTCGTGAAATAACTTACACTTGATTTTACTATGCACGTATATAAATGCTAGTGTCAAGAGGAGCAGTGATTAGAGGTGAAACTGATAAACAGAGGTGTACTGTTTTGTTGGAAGCACCAATCTGAATACTGTGAGTATCCAATGCAACAGGAGCTGGATACACCAGGGAGACACTTGGGTCTGGTCTACACTAGACCAGGCAGGTCAGCTTAAGGTACGCCATCCAGCTATGCAAAATGCATAGTTGGATTCAGCTTAAGCAGATTCATAGTTGGATTCAGCTTAAGCAGAACTACTGCAGCCTCTACACTGTGGGAGGCTGAGAGCACACACGCCCATCTGCTTCCCTTACTCCTCACAGAATGAGGAGCACAGGATGCCAGCGAGGGCTGCCCTCGGCATATGATGGGGGGGGGAAGGTGTCTACACTAGACTTACTGAATCAAACACTAGATGATAGTCCTCCAGAGGGGCAATCTTCTCCAGAGTGTAGAGGTGCCCTTGGAGGCCTCAAGGACTGGAGAGAGACGTGGGCTGGTGGGGCTTAGAAAGGAGTGCTTGTCCATGGAGCTAACCTTTGGGAAGCACAGAAAAGGCTTCCAGATACTAAAGGCAGGTAGTAGCAAGGGGACTCACAACCCTGCGTATCCACAAGAAGGTCGTGGCCAGCATCAAGTCCAATGAGGATGTTACCATCCCTTCAGTTCGGCTGAGATGCAGACAGACAGTGAATCAGGGCGAGTTAGTTCCCAGTGTCATACACTCAGGGAATGTGCCAGTCAAGGAGGCCTCGGCCATGCTGACTGCACTGCAGCTGCTTTTTCCTAGAGCTGCACAGGGATGGGCAGGCTTACCGCAACAGCGCCCTCCTATGCGCGTCTTCCTTTTCAGCGCCCTGGCGCAGAACGCTCTGTATGTTTTGCTGGTAACTCTGCAAGAGAAGCAGTGCTGAAGTGAGACTCGGCACAGCTATTAGATAACCGTAGGAGAGGAGTTTTCTGGGGAACTCTCCAGAGCTGCTATTCAGGAGCAGATGCAAAAGCTGCCACCAGAGTTCAGCATTTCTCTTGTGGCTCACAACAGCAGCAATGATACACTAGTAACATGAGGTTTGTCACTGGCAGCTACCTACAGATCACATATACGCAGCTACACAAGCCAGGAGAGATCTCGGACCTGAGTACTATAGGAACACAGTGCTTCACCAAAGGAGCCTCTCCAGTAGTGACAGCAGCAGTAGGCCTCACTCACTATGTGGGCCCTAAAGCACTTAAGCAGATCTGACAATCCAGCCTCTGGGTAGAGGGTATAAACAACAGCCATGAAACAAACATAATCCTCCTACCTTCCAGGCAGCTAGGACTCTGCCCAGTAGTGAGTGCTGATAATGAATGTCTGCTTGCACCAATGTCTTCCACTTCTTAGACCGATGTTCCACATACTACAAGCAAAAAAGAAAAAAAAATCAGAGTGTGTGTAGGGGAAGGGGGGGGGGGGGGAGGGAGGAGAAAGACAAGACAAGTCACTCCCTAAGATTCCCAACCTCCAAGGAAGCATCACTTCCATAGAGCAGTGTGTCTTGCATGAACTGGGTACCAAATCAGGCTGCTGCCTCAATTTCCCCCTTCAGGTTCACAAACTGCCACCAAGCCTCTTGTCCAAGTTAAACACCACCCCTCCTTTTTGGGGGGCTCGTCTATTAAAACAATTCCAATGTCATCGGAACCTGGAACCACTCTGTCCCCTACTCAACAGTTTCTTCAGCTGCTCATTCCAAAACCCAGCTTCTGCTGCTATTTCCAGAAGTGTCCTCTCAAGACTGTGCCCACTACAGCTTCTGCCCCCTCTTTACTCTACAGGTCATTTCAGCCAGACATTTCCCTCTGGCCAATATGGAGAATCCTCCCCTTGCTCCATTTTCTCACTGTTCCTCTATAGATCTGCTGAGAGCACTTCCCCAATGGTCTCTCTTCCAGTTACCCTTGTATTTGGGATTCAAGCCTCAATTCACTCTCAGAACTCTGAGCTGAGCCAGGCAGAGCTCTACTCTCTGGAGAAACTTCCCCATGGCCTTTCCTAGCCCCTGATCTTCCTCTCTGTGGTGGAAAAGGATCTCATAGGAGCCACAAGCTGGTATCACATGATGCCAAGTCTTGTCACCCAAGCACCAAAGTACAACTAAATCTATTATGTGGGATCTGGTGACATAGCATACGTAGGGCAGAACTCCAATTCCAGCCCTCCTTCCATGATGAGCAAATACGTCTTCCAAGAGTAACAAGGGAACTGCACAGTATTCAGATACCAGAATTTCTTTACTAATCTAAGGATAATTTAGGGAAAAGAGACCAGCAATCAGATTGTTCAAAAGAAGGGATGTGCAGTGCTGACTGTTCCCCCTTGCATAAGGAAATCAGAGATTTCTTCATGGCTTGCTTTGGTACCAGAGATTATGGTAGTTCTAATGGGAAAGTTAAGACAACAGAAATGCAATCCTGCCTATGACCCCCCCCGCAAAACAGGTATATAGTCCTGCTCCTCCAACCACTCGATCAGCAAAATCTTTATCTCCTAGGAAAAGGCAATAATCCCTCAGGCTGATATTCCGAATAGCATCTGACCCTCCTTGTGAAATACCAGCCCCAAGCGAGGCTGAAATTTTCTCGCGGTCTCAGTTAGCTGCTTCATATAAAGTGGCAGGATAAGATAAAATAGTAGGATAATCTAAATGAACCCACCAGTCATTTCCCTCAGCACTGGCCTGGTTCCCCTGACTTTCTTGCTTTGCATAGAGCAACATGTTGCAATGTGTGTACCAAGGAATGCCACTCCAAACCCAGCAATTCTGTTGGCACCAAAAGCTTTGGTGGCACTACCTGACTGCCAGTGATGGATGTTAAATGAATACGCAATCAGTCCAGGTGGCACTTGATTTGCAAGGAGACTATGAGCTTTTAGGATTTGCCATGATGATGGCGGCGCCCCTACTCAGTGTACCTGGAGCATGCTGGGTTGCTATTTCCCAGCCAGCAGCGTGCATGGTCTAGAATGGATGTAGGAGCATGGGAGCACTCTGCTCCTATACAGGGAACACCAGGCTCCCCTTGAAGGAACAGTCTTTACTGGGGACAGATTGGTTAAAACTTTTTTTTTGCTACTATCCAATTCGCAAGAGATGTTACAAATTGAAGGAGGTCTGTTCTGGAACCGGTCCGGTTCAATATCTTCATCAACAATTTAAATGAGAGCATAGAGAGTATGCTTATTATGTTTGCATATGATACCAAGCTGGGAGGAGTGGCAAGTGCTTTGGAGGATAGGCTCATAATTCAAAATGATCTGGATGAACTGGAGAAATGGTCTGCGGGAAACAGGATGAAGTTTAATAAGGACAAATGAAAAGTGCTTCACTTAGGAAGGAACAATCCACTTCACACATACAGAATGGGAAGTGATGGTCTAGAAAGGAGTCCTGCAGAAAGGGATCTAGGGGTCATAGTGGACCTCAAGCTAAATATGAGCCAGCAGTGTGACGCTGTTGCAAAAAAACAAACCAAAAAACCACACCACACACAATCCTGGGATGCATGAACAGGAGTGTTGCCAGCAAGATACGAGAAGTCATTCTTCCACTCTCCTCTGCGCTGATTAGGCCTCAACCGGAGTATGTGTCCAGTTCTGGGCAACACATTTCAAGAAAGATTTGGAGAAGTTCCAGAGAAGGGCAACAAGAACGATTATAAGTCTAGAAAACATGAGCTATAAGGGAAGACTGAAAGAACTGGGCTTGTTTACTTTGGAAAGGAGAAGACTGAGAGGGGGACGTGATCGTAGTTTTCA
The DNA here is from genome assembly GCF_049634645.1 of Pelodiscus sinensis. Taxonomy (NCBI): domain Eukaryota; kingdom Metazoa; phylum Chordata; order Testudines; family Trionychidae; genus Pelodiscus; species Pelodiscus sinensis. The sequence goes on from NC_134725.1 coordinate 8,225,809, forward strand.
GGTATCTAAAAGGGTGTCACAGGGAGGAGGGGAAAAATTATTCTCCTTAGCCTCAGATGATAGGACAAGAAGCAATGGGCTTAAATTGCAGCAAAGGGGGGGTTAGGCTGCACATCGGGAAAAACTTCCTACCTGTCAGGGTGGTTAAGCAGTGGAATAAATTGTGTGGGGAGGTTGTGGAATCTCCATCACTGGAGATATTTATTGAAGAGTGGGTTACACAGACATCTGTCAGGGATGATCTAGATCAGTGGTTCCCAAACTTTTCGGCATCTTGCCCCCTTTTTGATTTTTGAGAAACCCTCACGCCCCAGCCCAGCCCCAATAGCAGCAAAACTTGTTGAGCAAAACTTAGGGGGCGGATTGACGGAGGGGGATGGGTCACCCCGTGCCCCCCCTGGAATTTCTTCATGTCCCCCCCAGGGGGGGGCACACCCCCCAGTTTGGGAACCCATGATCTAGATGGTGCATAGTCCTGCCATGAGAGCAGGGGACTGGACTCAACCTCTCAAAGTCCCTTCCAATACTATGATTCTAAGGTTGCCAGCAGGTTCTGTGAACTGGGAATAATGTTTCATGCAGGTGCCAATTATGGAGCTAAAGACTGGTACAAAACTTAACTGTCTTATTTCCAAAAAGGGTTATTTAATGGAAACCTTCCTGAGAACAGAAACAACTATGTGGTATTTCCCAGCAGTTCCCCTCAGGGTCCAGAGTACGCAAGTGATGCTCCGAGAAGCACAGAGAGTGTAATGGTGGGGGAAGCACGCACGCACACAAACTGTCCCAGAACCACTGACTGGATAACCCCTCCACTGAGCCGCAGTCCTGCCATCCCACCCCAGATAACATTCTGTGATCAGGAGAGCCGTGTCGGACAAAGAACTCCCTCTCACCTCCTCACAGTAATCCTATGCCTCCCTTATTGCAGTGTTTTACCCCTCTTTGAAAGGAACAGTGTCTGGTTAGGACAGCCCAAGGTTAACCAGTATGATGAGTATACAGTGTTTTAGTTAAGCAGCTACATGATAAGCACAAGTAATCTATATGTAGAGAGTTCTGCATCCTCCTCTGTTATCTGCTCAGATTCTTACCTTTCTCCACTTGCTCCAAGACCACTGCAGGCGCTTTGAATAATGAAACCTTGCAGCCTTCATCTCTTTGGCCCTCCTAAAGGAAAAAAGAGACTAGACAGTTCTCTTACTGATCTAGGCATATTGTGCTTCTCTAGCATGAGGCCTGACTCCACATTTGCAATTATGCTGGGAAAGTAATATTAAATATGTAAACACTAGCACATTTACATGGGGTTGCTTGAGTCCTTAATTTTTTTTAAATAAAAGGAAAATGTACATGATTTAAATGATTGTATTTTTCAAAAATAGTGTTATTTGTATGACGTTAATTTTTTATTATGGCTTTTGTAAAAAGGGGATTGTTAAAATGTTTCCATTTAATTATTTTTAGTAATTTTTTTAAATGGGAATTCCATCAAGTTTATTTTAATGCATCCCTATAAACTGCTATGTTTATCATCATTTGCTTTGTTTTAACAAAAAGGGGCTGTAGTCAATGTGGTTTACAAAACATTTTCTTCTAATTTACAAATCTTAAGCATTGCTTTAGCTGTGCCAAAACAGAGCACTACTCCAAAACTCTCCATTTTATCTCTTTTCTGTAAGGTTTACTGAGAAGCAATCCTATCACAGGTCCATCCTATTTTTCTGGTTCCTCTTGGTTCAGTCCTTAAAGGTCTTATGGGTACTGTCATATCATAATCCCCCAGGGGACCTCAGAGCAGGACGTTGTGATACATGGTACCTATAAGGAAATTTAAATGTGGGGTGGAGTATGGGGGCTCAAGAGGGGGTTGAGGAGTGTTGGGATGTGGGAGGGCCTCAGGGCAGAGAATGTGGATTTGGGAGATGCAGGAATCAGGGCAGAGGTTGGTGTGTATGGTGGATGCAGGAATCAGGGAGTGAGGAAGGGCTCAGGGCATGGAACTAGGGGATGCAGGAGTCAGGGCTGGAGGAATGATGAGGGGCTCAGGGCAGGGGGCAGGAGGGTAAGAGAGGTCAAGGTTGGGGGTTAGGAGAAGCTACGGGTAGCCACAGGGGAGGTGGGGAGCCTAACCTCTCCCTCAGATTCATACCAGGGCTGTGTGCTCTTCTCTTTCCTGTCCCTGTCCAGGAGCGAGACTAATGCACAGCTCATCTGCCCCCTGTACTCCCCAGCCAGAGTGAGGAATACAGAAAACTGTGCACTCTTCCCTTGCTCCCTGAAGGGGAACAGCCTGAAACGTCCCCGTACAAATGTATGTATGGGCGCTTCAGCCCCGCCCACCCCCCCACCCTCACTAAGGGCACCTAGAGAGTGGGAGGCTTGGGGCTGGGACAGTTCTGAACTTGGGGGGAGGAGGGGGAGAACAAGCCCCCAACCAACCCCTTTCATCTGCTTGGAGATTCTGTCTCTTTTCTGTGTGGTTTTATGATAAGCAATCCCATTACAGGCATAGCCCATTGTTCTAGCACAGCCAAGCCCTGACCTTACTAAGTTATAAGAGAAGGCTGCCTACCAAATTCAGTGGACCTAACTCTTATAGTTTAGGACAGGACAGGCAAGATATGGCCTGCAGCCACATCTGCCCTGCCAAAACTTTTGATCTGGCCCTCGACTGCCCCACAGCACAGAGCAATGCTGATCAAAGTGGCTAGCTGCTCCATGTTGCTCTGTGCTATGGGGAATGAGGGGAAGGCTTCAGCATGCAGCCCCAAGCCCCACCAAAATCTCTCAGTTCCTATAGCCGGAAACTGCCTAATGGGAGCTAAGAGATTTTGCTGGGGGTGAGGCCACAGCATAATTTTTCAGCTCCCATTGGCTGGTTTCTGACCAATAAGAGCTGAGAGAGTATGCTGAGGGCAGGAGCAGTTGTGAAGCCTCTCCCACCCTCCCCCATTCCTACAGTGCAGAGAGCCACATGCCCAGCCAGCCAGCGGTCTGGGGCTTCTGGGGGAGGGGGGCCGGAGGGAAGAGGGAGGGAAGGACAGCCTGCCTGAGAGGTATGCACCTCCCAAGCCAGAGCCTGCCTCTAGCACCCCAGCCCCACTCCTTCCCCTCCCTCTCCCCCCCCCCGCATGCTTCCTAAATCCTCCCCCAGGCCAGAATCCTTCTCCTACATCCATACTGCCCACCCCTGGTTTAGGAGAAATTCTTGAACAGACACAGACAGACAAACTCTCTATACTATATACTAGAATTGGGATGTACTAACAGTTTCTAACACACATGAGGAGTCAGTGTTGGTATTAATCAAACTTGTTTGCGAAAGAGACCGATTCGGACATTGAATCAAGATCAGTCTCCCTTTCAAGCTGCCTCTTACTCTGATCTTATCTCCTGAATGTTTTTCTTCCAGAGATGAAAAGTGTTCCACAGCAGTAGGTGGCAGTAATGATCACGGGCAAGAGCCATGCCCTCTTGCTCCTCCAAACAGACCACTGTTCTCCTGCGCCAGGAGCCCCAGAAACGAACTAACACCTGCTGCTCACAGTGGTGAACGGCCTGCAACGGATAGGAGAAAACTGGTGAACTCATGATATAAGTTGTAATAAGCAGCAGGGAAAGCTTCCTCAGAGCAAGTGATGGGCACTAGAAATTGTCTCATATGGGCCCCAACCAAACAAGTGGAATACCAAAGGGTGCACGCCCATCTTGTGTTGCTCATGTTCACAGGAAGTGATCAGGAAACCATTCAATCTACCCCTTGGCAAGGCTGAAAGGGAAGTGCTGCATTTACCACTAGCTCTCTCCTCCGGTTCTCCTGCTGCTCACATGCACTCAGCCACCACGTGTCAAATACCTGTCTCATCAACAATTCCCTGCAAGCAAGAATGAAGAACATCAGTGGAACCAATTAACTCTTTCAGACAGGTCAGGGACTGATGGAATTCAAATTATGACAATGCCAGTCTGTCCAGATTGAAATCATGTGTTATGCGGCTACTTTGATTTTATAGCACCAGGCTAGACTGCTTTAGGACTCACCTATACCTCTTTATCCTATGTTTTTAAAAAAAAGTTAGCTACACACAGAAGTATACCGTCCATTCCAATGCTGCTTGAAATCTCACTTAGACTACTGGATATTGAGAACATTCCTCCTCCTGCTGAATTTGCTACAATTTCTTACTTCCACCCACAGTATTCCACAGATTATTCTAATTTCCAGTCACCTTAACAATGTATCTGAAAGCAAATGATACAATCTAACCCCATGAAACTTCTTCAAAAGCTTTAGACTCAATCCTGCCACCTCAACAGACAGACAAATCATGCCCTGTGATTTGTCATGTTTAGAGACAGGTTCAACAACTTTGTTTTAGTTACAAATTTAGCAAATGCTGTAAAATGGACTTGCAGAAAAGTATCAAGACACAAAACTTACAGGAGAATGAACTTAGCAGAGTTGTCTAAGTACTGGACCAAATGGCCTCCTGTTCTATTCATTCCTTAGCCAGTGCCTCACTACGAAACCTTGAGCAAGTTATTTAATCTGGTTGCCTCAGTTTCTTCTCCTGTAAAATGGAATAATAGACTTGCCTACCTCCCTCACAATAGTATCAGTGGGTGTGTTTGTGAAGTGCTTGAAAATGTAAAGCAGTGATTTCAAAATGTGGGTCTTGAGGGTTGCAGATGATACTAAGTTGGGAGGGGATGCAAGTGCTTTGGAGGATAGGCTCATAATTCAAAATGATCTGGACAAACCGGAGAAATGGTCTGAGGTAAATAGGATGAAATTCAATAAGGACAAATGCAAAGTACTCTGCTTAGCAAGGAACAATTAGTTTCACACATACAGATTGGGAAGTGATTGTACTGCTGAAAGGGATCTAAAGTTATAGAGGACCACAAGTTAAATATGAGGTCAACAGTGTGAAACTGTTGCAAGAAAAGCAAACATGATTCTTGAGTACATTAACAGGAGTGTTGTAAGGAAGATATGAGAAGCAATTCTTCCACTCTAATTAGGTCTCAGCTGTGGTATTCTGGGCACCACATTTCAGGAGAGATGTGGAGAAATTGGAGAAGGTCCAGAGAAGAGCAACAAAAATGACTAACGCTCTAGAAAATGCAACACAAGAGGGAACACTAAAAGAACTGGGTTTGTTCAGTTTGGAAGAGAGTAGACTGAGAAGAGACAAGATAGCAGCTTTCAAATACCTAAAAGGGTGCTACAAGGAGGAGGCAGAAAAATTATTCTCTTTAATGTTTTATGATAGGACAAGAAGCAATGGACTTACACTGCACCAAGGGAGATTTAGGTTGGACATTAAGAAAAACTCACTCACTGTCAGGGTGGTTAAACACTGGAGTAAATTGCCTAGGGAGGTTGTGGAATCACCATCCCTGGAGATATTTAAGAGCAAGTTAGACATCTGTCAGGACTTGGTCCTGCCACGAGGGGAGGAGAATGGGCTCAATGACCTTTTGAGGGCCCTTCCAGTTCTAGTGTTTTATGATTCTGTAGTAAGGTTCAGCCTACTGTTGTGCTGGAGGGTGTTGCCAGCTGTCACAGGGGCAAGCAATCACAGACCTTGTTGAAACTGATGGTCATGCTGCCCACCAGTTTCTCTGCTCATTCAGAGTAAATGGAAGTAGTACATAAGATCTTCAAGGAGCAGGAAACAGAAGATGCCACCTAAGGTCCTGGAGAGTACAGGAAGGTCAAAGCAATAACTCAAAGCAATAACTTATAAATAACCGTCTGCGGGGAAGGAGCAGCACCCCCACTGGGACCCCTGAGGACAGGGGCTGCTTCACAGCAGCGTCCCCTCTCACACCTCCGGCTGCCTCTCAGAGGCAGGGGGGTAGGTGGCACTTCTGCTTTTGAAATGTACAAGCGCCCAGAAGGAGTCCTCCTGGGCTCCTGTACATTTCAAAAGCGAAAGTGCCTTCAATGGGAACAGCCCCAGCCTCCCCTGCCCCCACCCCCACTCATGTGGACAGTTTCCCCCGCACTAGCATCTGCTCCCCACCCCGCTGCCTCTCTCTGATAGGAGGAGGGCGGGCGACTAGTCAAGTCACTACTCGACTATCCACTAAACATTTCCTTATTGGATAGTCCAACTAGTCATTAACATCCCTAACTCTTCTGGAAGCAGAGGCAAAAACCACGTATCAGCTGCTTTGTGCAATAACCAATTTGCCTATAATCAACTCATTCAGCCTCCTGAGCTAGAAAAATAAGGGCTTTGGGCATGCTCTTTATCTTGATCTCCAGCACACCACAATTGCAATCCAACCTAGCCAAAACCAACTCCTCTAGTTGCTTTCAGAAGAGCAGCTGCCCTCAAAACTCAATCTAAGCCTACATGCATCTCTTCTAAAAAGCAAGACATCTTCTAACAGTACCATGGCTCTCCTGTGTCTTGTTTTTAATCTGTGCAGCCTGACTTCTGATGGCAGAAATTTATCAACCTAGGACATAATCATTTCTAGACTATACAAAAAATTGAAGAGCCAGGTGGGAACAGGGACCAGATATGCTGGAAAGAAAGTGTTTTCTTCTTTCTTAAGGAAAAAATGCTTCCCAGGAAGGCAGACACTGTAGAAATCTAGGTCTGGACACTGCCGATCTGTGGAGAAGCTGTGCTTTGTCATGTACTTTCTAATCAGAAAGCTGGAACAACACTTAAGTTTAGTTGCATCTCACTCCAGCCACTCAGCCAGGGCGGAATTCAAGTAAATCACAAGAGTCCACATAAATTCTTTTAAAATCTCTAAAGAGTAATATACTCAGCTTTTCCCCCTATCATTGCAGAAGTGAAAAGATGCTAATGAGAATATAAAATGGTACATTTGTTTAGTGCAACACACTGTACAAACCATTAACCAACCACAACACCCAGTGAAGTAGCCTAGTGATTTCATTATCCCTGTTTCACAGGTAGGGAAACAGAGGTTAGTGGCCTAATTTTCAGAGGTCTCAACTTCTGTTTATTTTAGTGAAAGATGGGAGTGCTAAGCTCCTCTGGAGAAGGAACGTCATTAGTGACTTGTCAAGGCAACAAACAATGCAAGAATTTCTCTGTACAGAAACTGGAACCAGAATAACTACATTGGTTAGAGTTTAATTATTTTAATGCAAGTCTGCAGTTAGATACTTATTTCGCATTTAGAGCGCATTTCACTGCAACCAACATTGACTTTTACTCATTTAAGTTATACATTTGGGACTTGTCTATACACACATGCTGTTCTAGTTTAACAAACTGTGATGGCATTTAGTTATGAGTACAAACTTGCATGGACACAGAACTAGCTTAAACTTGGCTTATACCAATTTAGCTTGCTTATGATAAATACAGCCCTTGGAAAAGGACAGGATCAAACTGAAATGAAGTAAAGCTTTAAACCAATGCAGAGTGCCATGCACACAATTTTATCACAGTAAACAAAGATGTGAATTGTAACCAATGCGATTCCAGGTGCAGTGGTTCTTTACATGCAGACAAGCTCCAAGTCAGTATCAGAGCCAAAATGAAACATCATGGATTCCTGCCTCTGTCCCATCTGAATTCATTAGGTCACATTACCACAAAATTTCAGCCAAATTCTGTTATCCAAAGTAATATAACTGTTTCTGCAAGGGACTCTATGCATTCCAACTTGTGGGATACAATAACCCCTGGTATCAATATCAAAGGGAACAGCATAAGGGAATGCACAAGGCAGCTACTGATGAACAAGAGAACATAAGAACAGCCACAGGGTCAGACTAATGGTCCATCTAGCCCAGTAACCTGTCCTGGGACAGTGGCCAATGCCAGATGCTAGAGAGAGCATGAATAGAAGCAGCAAGTGATTGATCCCTTGTTTGCCCATTTCCAACTTCTGGAAAGGTACCCCATCCCTGCCCATCCTGGCTAATAGCCTTTGATGGGCCTATCATCCATGAATTTATCTAGTTGTTTTTTGAATTTCATCTGCCATTTTGTTGCCGAGTCATCCAGTTTTCACTCTTTTTGTAGTTCTTCACAATCTTCCAGCGAAGTATGTATCATCTGCAAATTTTGCCACCTGTTTACCCCCTTTTCCACTATGGTCACTATTATAAAGCAGTCTGGCTATATTCACCTTTTGGAGCAGATTTGTGCTCTACTTAGGACTAAAATAAAAAATTGCATCTCCTCTTGTGGGTTCCAGGACTAGCTGTAGCAGAAATGTAAGGAATCAAAAAACTTGATCTGTGCATCTGTGTCACTTTATCTGTGATACTTTATCCTGAGGTGACATGTACCCAACTCAATATAAGCATAATTGAAATCCCCCATCATCATTGAGGTTTTTTAAAATTTTAATAGCCTCTCCCATCTCCCTAAGAATTTATTTAACTCATTAACATCATCCTGGTCAGGTGGTCGGAAATATATCCTTCCTGTTAGTCTTATGATTATTATTATTTTATTATTAGAGCATGACAGGTCCCAGTAAGTAATATTATCTTTTTATGAGGTGACCCAAGAGGATTTTACAATAGAATCATAGAATACTAGAACTGCAAGGGACCTCAAAAGATCAAGTCCAGTACCCTGCCCTCATGGCAGGACCAAGCACTGTGTAGATCATCCCTGATGTCTGTCTAACCTGCTCTCAAAACCTTCAGAGATGGAAATTCCACAACTTTCCTAGGCAATTTATTCCAGTGTTTAACCACCCTGACAGGGAGTTGTTCCGGAAGTCCAACCTAAACCTCCCTTGCTGCAATTTAAGTCCATTGCTTCTTGTCCTATCCTCAGAGGCCAAGGAGAACAATTTTTCTCCCTCTTTGTAACCCTCTTTTAAACATTTTTGTCCATTAGTTACACGACACTGGTTGCTGCGGTCCAATGTGCATACTCTTTTTAAAGTCAGTCCAAAAGAACAATCCATTGTACCTATGAAAGCAAGATGCTGTTTCCTTCATCACTCTCCAGCAGTGCTGATGGTTCTTAAACCTCTTCCAAGCTTGGAAGATGACAGGCAAGATCACTCTTCCATAATGAGTGTCAGCTTCGGCATACTGCATCTATACAGCAAATGACAGACTTGGTTTCATTTTAGAATAGTGTTTCCCCTTCCCAATGGAGTACCACAGCAAGTGTTATGGCAGCTAGTTTCTCTAATCCACACCTCTCAGGGAAGGAAGTAGAAAAGCAATTCCACTCAACTAACTCAACAGTTCCAGCTCATTCTGGAGGCTGTGCTGAGAACAAAGTAATATTTCATAACACAGCTTACAATGTTGGCACTACTAGAAACTTGGGGGCAGGCAAATTATGACCCACAGGCCACATTCAGCTTGCTAAGCCACCACATCTGGCATGCAGCTCAGGATAAGCCTCAGCCAGGGTCTCTGCCTGCCCCATCCCTGTGCACAGTGCTCAGAGCAGCCAGTTGTGGGGGGCCATGTGCTTCTGTGAGTACTGCGAGCCTGGGGAGAGGGCAGGGGGGAGGCTTTCATACAGTGCTCCTGTCCCCAGCACAATCTTGCAGCTCCCATTGTTTGGGGAAGTACCCCTTCTCTCCTTCTCCCAGATTCCCAGCATTCAGAGAAGCACATAGTCCCCACATCAGCAGTGTGGGGGCGGGGCAGGGAGCCTGTTTAAGGAACCTGTTAGGCAGCTAGCCAGGAGGCATTTAGATAAGTGTCTCCTGGCCACAGCATGCCTCTGACACCCCACCCCTCTCTGCTCCCTTTTTCACCCCTACTCCACATAATCCAAACCCTCTGTACCACCCAATGTAACCCGAATCCCCTCCCAGACTCTACACCACTTCCTACACCGCTCCTTTAGATTACAACTCCCTCCCAGACCTTGCATCCCAATCTCCTACCGCCAGTCACAATTCAAATCCTTGGACCCCCTCCAGCACCTTTGTCGTAGGTCACAAATCCCTCTCAGACCCTGCACCTCCTCCCTCCCAAACTCCTTCTGCTGGTCGGAATCCTCTTCTGCACCCATACCTCTTCCCAGACCCTGCACCCTTTCCTCTACCTCAGTCCCCTGCCCAGACACAATCTTCTCTTCCATCCAAACACCCTCCCAGACCCACAACTCCTCCTGCATCCCTTACCTCCAACTCCCTTCTGCACTCAACCTCCATCCCAAACCTCATGAGAGAGTGCTGCCCTGACCATCTACCAAATTCTTGGCATAGCCCCCACATCAAAATTACTGCTCATCCCTTAACTAAATAATAATAGTAATAATGATAATAAATTAATAAGGGCTTCCTCCTTTCCAGAAATGCCAGCACCAACATTAACATGCTTTGGTTCCCAGAGAAGGGCTCTGTTTGGGTGATGTACAACTCTTTATAACCAGCTACAGGACATGGGGATTTTATCCTGTGAATTTACTGCACCACGGACATGACAGACACATTCACCCATCCTTTGACCGGTGCAAGTAGCTTTCTTATTTATCCAGCTTTTATAATAATTTGGGTTATATCGTGTGTAATAGCTACTTAAACATGACAGATACCTGCCTATGTCTTCTCCACTTGGCATTCCTTAACCATATCCTGACAGACTTCTGCAGAAGCCTTACCCTGAAATAAAAATATAAAACTCAAGTATTAGCAAACAACCTTCCTCTATATGAAAGAACAGCTTAAGCTACATATAAAACTTAGTGTCTTAAACAATCTGTCTCAATCAAGAAATAATCATGTTACATTAAAATGCTTTATGTATGCCATACAGATTCCTCCCTGCCCACCAAAAGAAAGGCATCAAGAGCAGAAGTTACATATTTATCTAAAACCACAATGTAGGCAGGTACAAGTGCAAGAGTTTCTTCTACTGCTTCATAACTATGCACTCAGACCTGGAGTAAGTACCTTTGGGTTTAAAGAGGAATTTAAAACCTCTATGGCTGTTAACACTTGCCCAAAAAAATGCTCAAGGCTTCTATGATGGTAGAACTTAGGGAGACAGGGTAGATATTTTACCAGCCTGTTTTCTAGCCTTGCTCATGTGGAAGCAGGCTCTTTGCTGGCCAGGCCTCTCGCGCGTATTGCCATCCAAGCAAAAGGTCAACTTCCCCTTGATAAAAACCCTTACACTATGTAACTTAAAGGTCAGCGATGAACAGGAACCAAAACCAGACCTAAAAAGTTCATGTAAAGTTCATGCTGGTTGTGCTGACTATGCCATGCCCGATAAGGCAGGAAAGGAAAAACAGGAAACCATCTCACCCCCTTACCCCTGTCACTTAGCAGACAGGGTCTGCTAGCCTATCACAAAAAGTGCGCAAAAGCTCTCTATAAAACAGCTACCCCTCCTATATCAAATTGAGGAATCCCAAATAAACATTGGATGGCAGAATACGAGCCAGGCCCAAGGACTGATCACCCGAAGGCCACCTCCCGCTCACCAAACCAGAGTTCCTGTAGAGCGTAACGTATACCAACTATGCTGTTGTTGCTGTTGTACTTTGTGTTTTTTCTAAGTGTGAGTATTGCTATCTAAACTTAGTTAAAAGTTTTGTTAAGTAGTATTGTTAAGAGTTTTAGATAAGTAATTAGACTTATGAGTAAGATTAATGTAAACATAACTGTTGATAATCCCTGGTCCCTTATTGACAACTATTGGGACTTAGAAAAAGCTCAGGGAATTTTCATTTATTGTATTGCACTTTGCTTATTGCTCCTACTAATAGTTATTTGGCGGCCACGCATGTAAGAGACTAATAAAGAAAAACTATAACTGGAAGTATTCTAATAAAAGTTTAAAAGATATTTAGTAATAGTTTGCCTGTTTCTGCGCCTTCCTGGGACTAGCCACATTTCCGAACCTTCTACTTTTAACCACAGCTCAGTGCAGGTCTATGCAACCTGGTGGCAAAACTACCTGTGCCATGTCTACACTAGTACTCCAACCTCTCATGGGAGGAGTTTTTTTGTTTTGTTTTTTAAATAAACTAGCCTAGACAATGGTTATGGCTTTGCAACACCAATTTCCCTCCCATGTTTCTCAAATGAAATTTGGTCCAGAACTAGGACACTCTTCATAATGGGTCAGGATGATCTCACATATTGAAGCATTACCAGATTTAAAACTAAAACCAAGAGCTGCTGAGTTTCAGCTCTTTAATTGTATCTGGAAATATATTTCCCTGAAGCACCTGTAGTGGTTTCGAGCTGCTAGCGTCAGGGACTGCTGACGCTCTTCTTCCTCCTGTTCCAGCCGATACTTCCAGCGATTCCAAAAACTCTGCAGCAACTGGAGCAAAACAGCAGAGGAAAGAAAAACATAGGATACAAGAGAAGGAGAATCCAAAAGAATGACAATGTAAATATCCTGCTATTACGGTATTCTGGAGGCAGAGTTATTTAAAGTTTTCTGTGCTGCTCTAGACAACCAATCTAAAAAGCACACGCCTGACAATTCTGTTATCTTCCAGCTGTTCTGAATGTCTTTAAACATCTGAACACAGAATAGTTGCTATATCCAGTGGATGCCACACTGCGTGCTCTGCTGAGCTTATTTTAACCACTTCATGTTTTTTGTCATGGGGTTACAGCCAATTGTTCCCTCTACATATAGGGAGACTAAGTCTTCTTGGCTACACTGAGGTTCACAATGGGACTGCATGACAGACATATGGGCCTAGTTATATGTTGACTGATCCTAGACTTAAACAGGAAATATATTTTGAAACTGCTGGAAGCAAAGGAATAACAAATTGACTGGAGCAATAGTTCTTAACTGCCAGGCTGCAGCAGCTGCCAGAACTGAAGCCAGCTGTCTGTGGCAGCTAAGCTCTAGCAGCCATGGTGGCCGATTTTGCCTGGCGGCAGCACTGAAACTAAAACAGAAGCAGGAGGCTCCTCCCTCTCTTTTCCCACACAGGTAAGATGGCAACCCAACCAGGGTCCACCTCTACCCATAGGGGCATGAGACACGCTTAGGAAGGGAAGGGGTGTGCACCACCAGCGGCTGCTCCACTTGCCCAAATGGCAAGTAATAGCCAAGCTCCCTAGAGAGAGCAGCCTCGCTCTGGGGAGTGCGGGGGTGGGATCAAAGGGGTATTGGGTGAAGCATGACTGGGTCACAAGGCAAGAGGGTATTGGCATGGTCTGTAGCGATCAGAGGTGAAAGGGTCAAAGGACATGAAGTGTAGGGGTGGGAGTGAAAGGGTGTTAGACACTGGGAAGCAAGGGGCTGGACTGGGGCTAGGTGGACAAATAACATTTTATTTGCCTATTTGCATAACGACTATGCAAATAAAGTTTTGCCACTCTGCCAGAAGTTTGTGAATGGGTTTGCCAGTCCATGGTATTAAAAAAGGTTGGGAACCCCTGCACTAGAAAACACTTCTTAGGAACAGGTTTGAGAAGGGGGGAGGTTCAGAAAAAGGTCTCATACACGCAGCCTAAAACAAGACTACACCCACCATTACTTGATGCTGCTGATGAGCCAAATTTCTTCTCATTTGCTGGAGACGAGCATTTATAACATTCTTCCGCAGGGCATTAAATCCAAAGTGCTGTGAAAACAATCAGAAGAATTTGACTTATCTTTCGCTGTGTAGTCTGAATAACCAATCAGGCAAAGGCTGATTACCTTAGTACCAGCTGCTCTTTACATTGAACCCTGCTTTATTGCTACATGATATGGTCAATGGTAATAATGGATACATAACCAAACCTGAGTGCCTCTTTAGTTGGAGAGTTTAGCAGCTAAACTAAACCAACCCCTTCCTACAATTTCTTCGAGTCATCCAGCTCTCCCTTGCTGTGTCACCAATCACTGCCCAGGCTCCTTCGCAAGCCCTTTCTCAAATGATCTCCCGGGATAGGATAGTTTTGCTAACCACACTTAGTACCAATGTGCAGGGTGTACAGACTGCATCATAGCAGCATTTGACTGGATGCAGGAGAGTGCAGCTCACAGTCAGCGTTGTGTGCCATTAGCATGCACCTCACTTCACGTATCCTTGCTTTAAGTGTGTGTCACTTTAGTAATACTAGTATGAAAAAGCGCTACACAGATGGAAACTCGTCTAATCTGGCAACTTTGCACATGGACTACAGCGAACACAATGTCTCTCAAGCCACACAGAGAACTTCAATGGGCTGCATGTGGCCCTCAGGCTGCAGGTTGCCCATCACAGTCTTGTCTCTCTCTGAACTACAAATCCCAGAATGCCTCAATTCTGGACTGAATTGGAAGAATTATATCCTTCCTTAAAGGGCCAGCACTTCCTGTTACATTACTGCTATTATTTCCAAAATATCCCAATGGCTTTAGCTTTGTTTTGTGGATGATCATTCTGCCTCACACTACAGAAAAATACCTGTTCCAACAAGACAAAGCCACCGTGAACACCAGATATGAGGAATTCATTTCTGTTGGGAAGTGCTTTTAAGGATAAAGGGGTGCTTTTAAGGATAAAGAAAATAAAGATTAACTCCTATCCCTTCCCCAGTGAAAGATACTTATAGGATCACACTGGTGGCTGGTATATGATGGCATTATCAATAGAGGGAAGGTTTTCAGTCTTCAAGAGGAAAGTACAGACATGGAGTTTTAGCACAGCAGTGTAAACAAGGACAAAGCCAATTTATCTTGGGGCATTAATTTTCATGCATAGTAGTAAAGGTAAGAAAAAAAGGAGGGAAATGTTATTTAAGAGTGAAAGGGCCAGGGAATGTATGAAGGACCACTTAGTCTAATTTCTTTCCTGATTGGAACAATAACTTGATCTCTTCTGGAGCAGAAAGATATGCCTCAGATTAAATTTCCCCATCAAGATACAAGTGTCAGTCCTCTACCCTATTTAAGGTAAGCACCAATGTGGACACAAGAACAAATCAAATGGCCGTCAACAAATTTAGGCTTGAAATTAGATTAAGTCTTCTAACCATCAGAAGAGAGATGTTCTGGAACAGACTTTCAAGGGAAGCAGTGGGGGCAAAAAGCCTAAATGGCTTCAAGACTGGCTTAGATAAGTTCATAGAGAGCATGGCAAGATGAGACAGTCTGCAATAATATGTAGCCAGTCTGCAAATGCTAGTAGCAAAAAATCTCTAATGCACATTGATGGGCCAGTAGATGGGGAGGTCTCTGAATTACTAGAAAGGATTCTTTCCTAGGTATCTGGCTGGGAGATCATGCTCACAAGATCAATCTGAGCTCCTCCTTCTGACAATTATTTCACAGTCCCAGGAAGGGGCACCGAAACATGAGCCTGCCCAAGCCCCTCCACCTAGGGCAGGGCCAAAGCTCAAGAGCTTCAGGCCCAAGTAGGGGACCTACAACCTGAGCCCCCCCAACCCAGAGTTGAAGCCCTTCTGCTTCAGTCCCACGTGATGTGGCTTGGGTTTTGGCCCTGGGCCCCAGCAAGTCTAAGTCAGCCCTGGTGACCCCATAAAAATGTGCTTCTGATCCACTTTGGGGTTCCAACCCACAGTTTGAGAACTATTTGGCTAGATGATCATAATGGACCCTTCTGGCCTTATGAATCTATCTTCTCTGCACACAACATGCTGAGTAAGACAGTCTGGCAGGTTCCATGACAATCTGAATCTGTGCACATAGTATCTGATCTGAACAGCTCATGGAAGGAAATATTATGCCTACCATCTAGCCCATAACATACTCACCAATCAAGATGAATACACATGGCTAGGTGCAACTCTGGGAAAAATCATTCCAAATAGCCTAGATTACCGCTCACCTGAGATATTACAAAGCTCTTACCAAAAGATGGTGTCGGTGATGTTTTTCTGCAAGCTCATGCTGCCAGGTCTCTTCCATACACAGTACAACATCTGTCATCAAGTTAAAAAGAAAATGTCTTTTACATAGAAGTCCCTGTGAATATAAAGAGACACAACATACCCTTCTCCTTCAGTGACAGGCACTGAATTCCAGTCCAAACCCGCTTTAGCATTGGGATTTCTGCACCGGTATGTACACACATTTTGGCTGCCGTGAAGCTATTATACGCGAGTCTGATTTAAAAAGATGCATTTCTTGTCTGGTGTCAGCCATACGCTAGTCTCTACAGGTTTTAGCTAATGTGTTCCAGTTGCTAGTCTTGCTCCTTTCCAGTGCCCATTCACTATGGACTAATATGCACCTTTCTAATGAAAAGCCAGCCATTCCTGCTTCTTATAAATGCTGCTTCCTACGTTATTGTTTACCTACCCCATCTACCCACAGAATTCTCTCGAACCTGGCCACCACTGCGGAAACATATACAAAGGATACAGTACTTCCAGTGTGTGAACACTCTCCGTAAGATAACCCTTGTTGCTAGCTCACTAATACGCTCCTTGTAGACTTGCATACTTCTCCTGTGCTCCCAGGCATGCCGCCAGCCAGAGAAACATTGCTGAAGCACACAAACTTGGTGATGTTGTTGAGCTAGCTCTACAATAAGAGACACAAGTTACAAATTATCAGCTCTCTGCTCCTGCATTGTTTGTGTCAGGAGGCAATGATGTGCAAACTCTAGGTCCTCAAGTAACCAAATTTTCAGTACCAGCAAGGGATAATGAGAATTTTACCAAGAATTTTACCACCAGCTATTACCTGACATTGTTTTGGTTATTCAAGAAATCCTTGTGGGGACTGATATTAGCTCTGAAAATGGCTGCATGCTTCTTCCTTTCAGGTATCCCAACCAGAGTACTCGCTACAGAGTGTAAGTCTTGGTCAGAAGGGCAATAAAGTGTTTCCTTTCTAAGACCATATCTACCCTCTCTCCACAATAAGGCAACAGTAGGTTTTTTTCTGGATGCACCAGTACACAATTCACACAATCATCACTAGCCAAGGCCACAGCTCTTCAGGCCCTGAACTACCAATCAGAAGCATCAAAGTGTCTCCTAAAAGCGAAAATGTATGAATTTTCCTACAGTGGCAATGAGTTGTTTTGATTCTGAGGCACTATTCTGTTCCATCTCTGCATTCAAATATAGTATCCACCAACAAAAAGTGGAATAAGGACCAGCAGGAGAATTCTAGACCAGCCAGCTTACTTTCAGTACCCAAAATGAAAATGGACCAAACAATCAAATTGCAAGCATCTAGAAGAAAACAAGATAAGTAACAGTCAACCTGAATTTGTCAAGGACAAATCATGTCACACTAAGCTACTATTCTTCTTTGAAGAGATAACAAGCTTTATGGCCAGTGGGAAAGCATATCAGATGTCATATCTCAACATTTGATACTGTCAGCACCTCAAACGAACTAAGGAAATATAGGGTAGACAAATCTATTATAAGGTTGGTAGACAACTGAGAGGACAGCTCAATTGTGAGCCATTGATAACTAAAGGTATATGGGGGTCCTGAAGACATCTGTCGTGTGTGTGGTTCTATTCATAAATGATTTGGATAATGCTATAGCAAGAGTATACTTGTAAAATCTGCAGATGATACCAAGCTAGGAGAGGTTGCAAGCCTTTTGGAGGACAAGATTAAAATTCAAAATGATCTTGAAAAACTAGAGAAATGATCTGAATGGAATAGGATGAAATTCAATAAGGACCAATGGAAAAAACTCCACTTGCAAAGGAATAATTGTACAAATTAAAAAAGTGGATATGACAGCCTAGGAAGGAGTACTGCAGAAAAAAAATCAGGAGAAGATAGTGGCTCACAAGCTAAAAATGGGTCATCAATGTAATACTGTCCCAAAAAAAGTGAACATCATTCTGGGATATACTAGCAACAGTGTTGTACGCAAGACACAAGAGGTAATTCGATCCACCCCACTTAGCACTGATAAGACCTCAGCTAGAGTACTGTGTTCAGTTCTGGACACTATAACTCAGGAAAGGGCTAGAAAACGTGACCTATGAGGGAAGATTTAAAAAACTGAGACTGTTTAGTGTGGAGGACAGAAGTGGTGAAATGGGGGAACATGCTAACACAACCTTTTATATACTTGTAAACTCTTATTACAAGGAGGCAGATGAGAAACTGTTCTCCTTACCCATCAAGGACAGGACAAGTAGTAATTAATTTAAATTACAGTAAGGAAGTTTTAAACATTAGGGAAAACTTCTTAAGTAGAAGGGCAGTTAAAACACCTAAACAAATTACCTAGGGATATTTAAAACCTCCAGTGATGGAGATTCCACAAAATAGGTTAGACAAACCCCTGTCAGAGCTAGTCTAAATACTTCGTTCTATTTCAGTACAGCAGGCTGAACTAAACCTATTGAGGTCCCTTTCAGTCCTATATTACTACGATTTTCACTTACTGTCCTGATGCTTTTTTTTTCTTTGAAGTTGCAAGTGCCCCAACCAGGCCTTCATGCATCTTCTCAGCTCCCAGCGCTGATGATGATTCACCGCCCAGGCCTCCTTCTGCTTGTTTTGCTGGATGTGCAAATATAGCTCTATCCACTGTTGCCAGGCCTGACAGTACAAATTAGAAAAAAAGTGAGGAGAGGGTCAATCAAGAGTAAGCAGAAGGAAGTGAAGGTGTATTGAGGGCATAGGGAAGAACGGAGGAAGAAGAAAAGAAAGCACAAAAGCAACCGAGAAGTAAAACATATCAAATAGAGACCCAGAGACAGAAATAAAAAAGGAGCTATGGAGAATGAAGTTTTCATGAAGCAATCATTTATTTTCAGTTGACATTTCCAGTCTATCTAGGACAGCAGTCTCCAACCTTTTTACACCCAAGATCACTTTAAATCTCAGAACAAGCCAAGATCTACAGTCCCATCCCTCCCCCACGACCTCGCCCCTTCTTTGAAGCCCCACCCTCTGTTCTCCTCTTCATCACTTGCTATCCCCAGCCTTTATACACTATCAGGGTACAGCTACACTGCTGCTTTTTTTCCCCGATTCTTCCGTAGGAAGAGTTTTTTCCAACATTTGGCCTGTCTAGACTAGGCCACATGTCAGAAAAACTCCTTCTTTCGGAAGTCCCCTTATTCCTTGTAGAATGAGGAATACAGGGGTTACCGAAAGAGCGTGTTTGTTCTTCCACTTTTTTTTTTTTTGTGGAAGAGCAAACACGTCCCTGAATGCAGAAGAGTTTTTCCAGGATCTCTCTGGAATCCTGGAAAAACTCCTGAAGTCTAGCCATACCCTCACTGGGTTGAGACAGGATGTGTGGGCTCTGAGGTGAAAATGAGGGATTTAGGTGTGGGAAGGGGAGAGAGGTGCAAACTCTGGGAGGGAATTTGGATGCAGGAGGAGGTGGAGAAGGGGATGCTGGCTCAGGAGGAGGCTCCAGGCTGGGGAGTGTTGGGGTCAGGTGGAGGGTAAGGGTACTGAGCAAGCCACAGGCTTGTGGCCGTGAGAGTGCAGGAGTTTGGGTTGGGGTATGTGAGGGGCTCAGGGTAGGGAGGCTGGGAGTATGATGGGCTTAGGACACAGATTTGCAGTGTGTGGATGGTGCTGGAGTGTTGTGGCAGAAGACTGAGGATGTGGGGGTGCAGGAGTTTGGGGATGTGAGAGACTCAAGACAGGGGATTCCAGTGTATGATAGGCTCAGATATGGGGCCTGGGGGGATGCAGGAGTGTTATGATGCTGCGGCCAGATGGGGGCTTGGCCCCACATGGGGGTTTGTTGATCAGGCTTCATTTTTAAATAAAATATTATGTCAAACAAAAAGTTTCAGCATTGTCTTTATTTGAGAGAAGGGCGGGGAACCTGTTTTGAGTCAGGGATCAGTGACCCACCGAAAAGTCAGCTGGGGCCACAGCAGTGAGATGCAAAAAAAAAAAAAAAACCTCCTCCAAAACCCGCCCAAGCCTCACTAATGTGGCCCCCCAACTGTGCTGATGGGAACAGGGGACATGGTACTGCGGAAGGGTGCTAGTGGGTGCTGGGGCGGGGGACAGGGTGCCAGCGGGAGTGGAATACAAGGAGTCCCCAGCATGCGCCTCCTCTGGGGACTCCGACTCCCTCTCCGCCACAGAGGAGGGAAGCTCTGGTGTGCACCTCCTCTGGGAACCCCTCCCCTCTGGCCATGCAGCAAGTGCCTGGCATGCCACCGACGTGGGTTGTGGTACCGTGTCGGCTGTTTGGGGGAAGGGAGAGCAGCCAGTGCACTTCCTGAAATCCTAGAAGTGGCGCACAGCTCCAGACTTCCTTCCACCCCGCAGGAAATGGGAAGCCCCAAACCTCTTGTGATCGACTGGTAGAGCCCTCCCAATCAACCAATAGATCAACAGGTTGGTGACCATGGATCTAGGACAAGACTTTCATTTACCTCACCTTCCCTCTCATTTCCACCCTGGCTTTTCCTATGTATGTACAGCCCAACTCCTCACTTGTCAACAGCTTTGAGTTAAGGCTTCTACACCCAAAGCATACTGCAATGAGGAAAGTTGCAAGAGAACAGGAAATGTCAGGGTCAGTCTTACAGCAGCCTGAAAAATCTTAAACTAAAACTTATTCCTCTTTTAAAGGGCACAATTCTACTGTCCGAGAACTAACAGTAGGCTCCCAAATGCAACCTTTTCATTTAAAGATTGATTAAGATGAAGGAGGCTGGTATCTAAAAGCCCCAATTATTTAGTTTCCCAAATAATGGGACCAGTCTCCCTGGCAAAGTGCTGATGCCATCTGCAGGGTTGCCATCTTCCAGTTAGATTAGAACTCAGGCCACACCCCACCCAAGTGGGAGGAGAACAAGTGCCTTCTTCTACATCCATGACAGCAACCACCACTCTTCCAGGGAATGGTTGAACAATTCCAGAGCAAAGGAAATCAAATATATCAGTTTGATTAACTATTTTCACTTTGGATTTCACAGAAGATAAACTGTCTATTGTATGGTGAGAGTCCAACAGTCACTTCACTTTTGCTGCAAAGTGAATATAAATGATCCAGTGAGGAAGAGGAGATGACTGACTTGTTTTGGCCATGTTTGAAACACTAATAAAAATAATTTTCCCTCGACCTCTTATTAATCGATTGTTTTAAAATGGGGAGCTCCCCCCCCCAGCACTGGCTCCTGCTCCCCTCCCGCTGCCTGATAGAGGCAGCAAGGGGGGGGGAAGTGATTAGTTCAGTCATTAGTAAACTATCCGATAAGCATATGCTTATCGGATAGTCGACTAGTCATTTACATTCCTACACATCATGTCTTTTTAATGATTCTATAAAGTTTCTGGTAGCTTCCTGGACTTGTTGTAAAGAATCATAATTCCCTGTGGCCACACAGTTCCTTAGAAATTCACTGAATTTAGAAAAGCTTCAATGTTGCTTTTATTCCTGCATTATAGAGAAGAATCTTTGAGGACCCCAAGGGGAGACAACCTGGGGAATGTTCTATTTTACTTACATTACTGAGCAGCAATTTACAGGTAAGACCTTGCCTCGGGAAAGCATACCAGCATGAATATCTGGAAGGGTACGGTCAAACCCATAGCTTGCATCACCCATTCTGTGAACATCCATTCTCTGAGGGTACGTCTAGACTACATGGCTCCATCAACGGAGCCATGTAAACTAGTTTACCCGACATAGTCAGTGAAGCGGAGATTTAAATAATCCCCACTTCATTAAAATAAAAATGGCTGCCGCGCTGTGCCAACAATCAGCTGATCCAGCACAGTGCGGCAGTCTAGACGCGGATCGGTCGACAAGGAAAGCCTTTGTCAACCGCTCCTGTAGACCTCATTTCACGAGGCATAAGGGAGCAGTCGACAAAGGCTTCCCTTGTCGACCGATCCATGTCTAGACTGCCGCACTGTGCCGGGTCAGCTGATTGTTGGCACAGCGCAGCGGCCATTTTTATTTTAATGAAGCAGGGATTATTTAAATCCCTGCTTCATGGACTATATCAGGTAAACTAGTTTACATGGCTCCGTCAACATACCCTGACTGTCCCTAATTTGGGATCACCTGTGGTCCAGATCTTAGCGGGGGGGGGGGAAGAGAAGAGAGGGGAAAGAGCAGCAGCACAGCAACACTCTGCAGGAAGCTTTTCCTTGCTGCTCCCAAAGTGGTGAGGTGGTGGTGGGGGAGGGGAACATGGAGCATCAGGTAAGTACCCTCCCTCATCCTTTTCACTTCCTCCCTATCCCAGTAAAATCTTTAATCTGGCAAACCCTGCTTCCCACAGTTGACGGATTAAAGAGCTTCAAGTTTATTGCAGTGTACAAAGGGATTATTGAGGGTGTAAAATTGTTTATTCCTTTGCTAGTTATTAACAACCATGTGTTATTTCAGGTACAAAGCGCTGGGATTGAAGGACTTACCCGAAACTGCAGGCTCTGGGCCCAGTGCTGCAGAGCCAGAGTCTTCATCTTACAGTTAGCATACTTCTGGTGCAGTCGTCTTGTCCACACTTTCCATGACACACTGCCAAAAATATTTAAGACACATTCATTCTGCAGTCTAGTACAAAGAATTAACCTCTTCTTATCAGGCTCAACATACACGTTACTGATCAACTTCCTTCTAGATGGAGTCATTTGGTAGAGTGAGGGGGAGGAGAGAAAGCAGCTGAGACAAAATCAAAGGTGAACTGGCAAGATTTAGTGTGGGAGCAGATAATGAGATAGAGAAGGTGTTTGTGGTTAACATGTAACTGTTTCATGTCCATTCTCACCGTAGAGTGCTTGTTTCCCTGAAAGCCAACGCCTCAGACTGCATCCTATGCTTGGTCCTGCGAACATCAATGTAGATCAGCCAATGCTGCCAGGTCCAGCGCAGCTTCTGCTTCTCCGCTGTGCACAGCAAAAGTTGCATCATTTTTTTAAAAATGACATACAAGTATTTGAAACAAAAGACAGAACCATGCAGCACTTTAAAGACTAACAAGATGGTTTATTAGGTAATGAGTTTTCCTGGGTCAGACCCACTTCCTCAGATCAAATAGTGGAAGAAAATTGGCATAATCAAAAAAAGTGAACACATAAAATTGAAAAATCAGATTTTAGAACAGAGGTGTCGTGTGGGGGGGAGGTTACTGTCTAGTGTTTTTTGATTGTATCCCTTTGATATATATGGTCATGTCAATTTTCTTCCACAATTTGATCTGAGGAAGTGGGTCTGGCCCACGAAAGCTCATCACCTAATAAACCATCTTGTTAGTCTTTAAAGTGCTGCATAGTCCTGTCTTTTGTTTCAGCAAGACCAGAATAACACGGCTACATTTCTATTACTATTATACAAGTATTTGGTATTTTTTAAAAACATCAGCCTTACATTGCCACCTATAGGGAAAGCCTAAAACTGCAGTCACTCCATGAGCTGGGGACAGAAAAAAAAAAAAGGCTCAAATAAGGCTTGCCTCACAAGGAAATTGTCTAAAGTAGCTACTCCTCAATAGCTGTCTGCCCAGACATGCTTATTCTAGAACAAGAGTGACCATATGGAGGCTTACTATGAAACACCTATTGGGCTTTAAATTCACATACTGATTTAGTGAGGAATAATTGATGTAGACACGCCCCTTAGCTGCTGGCAGAGCAATGGAGATGGGCTGAAGATAAGATTTGAAATGACAATAGCTTCACATAGCTAACATGTTTAATTACTTTATTCAAGCTGCAAAATTCCTTTGGGCACATACTGCAACTTTAGACTCAGTGGCTACATCTAGACTACATCTCTCTGTCGATAGAGGGATATAAATGAGGCACTTCTAAACTGCAAATGAAGTGGCGATTTAAATATCCCACGCTTCATTTGCATTATCACGTCATGGTGCTCTTTTGAATAAGCGCCATTTCGAAAGTAAAACCGCGGTCTAGACATGGTTCTTTTGAAAACTCCATTTTTGAGGAGTACAGGATCTTTCAAAAAAGCCTGCCATTTTCAAAAGAAAAGAACGGTTACTTAACTGTAACTGTTGTTCTTCAAGATGTGTTGCTCATGTCCATTCGAAGTAGGTGCGCGCACCGCGTGCACCACGTCTTCCGGAGCATTTTCCCTACCAGTACCCGTAGCGCCGGCAGGGCGCCCCCTGGAGTGGCGCCACCATGGCGGGGCATACGTACCCCTGCCGGCGCTGCCCCACCTCAGTTCCTTCTTTCCAGACACTCCGACGAAGGGGAGGTAGGGTGGGAGTCGAATGGACATGAGCAACACATCTCGAAGAACAACAGTTACAGGTAAGTAACCGTTCTTTTCTTCTTCGAGTGGTTGCTCATGTCCATTCAAAGTAGGTGACTTCCAAGCCAACCCCACATACGGAGGAGGGGTCGGAGCAGTCAAACCACAGGTGTCATAGTAAAGGTGAATAAACGGAACAGATTTATTCAAACAGATAAACACCAAGAAGGCATAAGCCAATAACAGTGAAAACTCAACATATTTACACCACAGAATTGAGGACAGCAGAGCCCACCCCTGTGTCCTCCCTGGCCTGTTGTGCTAGCACATAGTGCGCTGTAAAGATATGTAGGGACGACCATGTGGCCGCCCTGCAAATTTCTGTAATCGGTATCTGAGCCCCAAACGCTACCGAGGATGCCTGCGCCCTGGTAGAATGTGCTGTAACCCTGGGAGGGATCTTGCTAGCCAGTTGATAACATTCCCTGATACATTCTGCGACCCAGTTTGACAACCTCTATGTTGAAATAGGCAACCCTTTTACCCTGCCCCCAAAAGCAACAAACAACTGCTGGGATCTGCGAAAGGGTTTGGTTCTATCAATATAGAACTCTAGTGCCCGCTTAGCATCCTGGAAATGGAGCACCCACTCCTTGGGGGAGGTGTGGGGCTTCGGGAAGAAAACCGGGAGATAAATCTCCTGGGACAAGTGGAATGGTGACACCACCACTTTGGGAGGAAGGCCGGATGAGGGCGGAGCCTCACATTACTATGTGAAAAGACAAGGTAGGGCGGATCTATAGTCAGCGCCCGTAGTTCAGAAACCCTACGAGCAGACGTAATAGCCACGATGAAAGCAACCTTCCACAAGAGGTGCTTCAGGGAGCACATAACCAACGGCTCGAAAGGGGGCAACATAAGCCTGTGGAGGACTGCGTTTAGGTCCCAGGCGGGGAGAGGGACCCTCACTGAGGGATACAATTTTTCCAGGCCGGTAAGGAATCTTTTAACCACCGGGTCAGAGAAGAGGGAAACTCCTGCCGTACCCACATGGAAGGCGGAGAGAGATGCCACGTGGACTTTAATAGAAGAAAAAGAGAGGCCACTGGACCGAAGCTCAAAAAGATAGTCTAAGACAGTCGGGACAGGGGCCGAGGAAGGGTGCACTCCTCTTCGGGACGCCCAAGACAAGAAGCGCCGCCACTTGGCAGCGTACGACCGTCTGGTAGAGGGCTTCCTGCTACTGAGGAGTACCATCTGAACCTCCTGGGAACACTCCCTTTCCGGTTCGTTCAGCCACAGATAAACCATGCCGTTAGGTGGAGAAACCTGAGATCTGAGTGAACCATGGTCCCCCCGTCCCAGGGTTGAGTTAGAAGGTCCCGGACTGGAGGGAGTGCAAACAGGTCTAGGAGGGGATAACCCCACCTGCGGAAAACCTGATGCAGGATAGAGTCTTTGAGTGACCACTCGTGGGCTCCGAAGGATCTGCTCAGTGTGTCTGCTAACAGATTCTTGCACCCCGGGAGATACTCCGCCTGTGGCGTGATATCGTGTTTCACATACAGATGCCAGAGTAGCAGAGCCTCTCTGCAGAGGGGAGGCGACCGAGCCCCACCCCTGCTTGTTGAGGTAAAAGACAGCTGCTGTATTGTCCAAACGAACCAGGATCGAGCGGCAAGAGAGTCTTGGCAGGAAGGCTTTGCAGGCTGTTCTCACCGCTCACAATTCCCGGACGTTTATGTGAAGGGACCGTTCTGTCGGGGACCAATGACCCCGAGTCCTGTGCCGCTTCAGGTGTGCTCCCCTGCCCAGGTTGGAGGCATCGGTGACCAGCGTGAGGGAGGGGGGAGGAACACTGAAAGGTACCGCACTGCGTACAACGTCCTCCTGGGTCCACCATTATAGGGAGGCCAGGACCTCTGGGGGCACTGTTATGACTGAATCCCAAAGGCCCCGGGACTGGCTGAAGGCCTTTGCCAACCACGCCTGCAGAGGCCTCATCCTCATTCTAGCGTGGCGTACCGTGTACGTGCATGCAGCCATATGACCCAGGAGCCGCGAACATACGCGGGGGGTCGTGATAGGGTACCGGGTTAACCCGGAAATCAACTCCACTATGGAGAGGAATCTGCTCCTGTGGAGGAATGCTCTTGCTACCCTTGCGTCGAGGAGGGCCCCCACAAACTCGAGATGCTGAGAAGGGGGTAGGAATGACTTCTCCTCGTTCAGCATGAGCCCGAGCTTTAGAAAGAGGGCCTTCGTGAGTGACACGTGAGCGTTTACCTGCTCGTAAGAGACCTCAGATTAGCCAATCGTCAAGGTACGGGAACACGTGCACCCCTTGCTTGCGGAGAAACACCGCAACCACAGCCATGCACTTGGTGAATACGCTTAGTGCCGTTGACAGGCCAAAAGGGAGCATCCTAAACTGAAAATGGTGTTGGCCAACCGTAAACCTGAGAAACCTCCTGTGGCTGGTTCTGATTGCCACATGGAAGTACACATCCTGGAGATCGAGGATTGCGTACCAGTCTCCTAACTGTAGCACTGGGATGACCGAGGCTAAGGTCACCACTCTGAATGTGTTTTACGACCGCCTTGTTCAGATCTCTAAGGTCCAAGATGGGACGAGCTCCTCCCTTTGGTTTGGGGACAACAAAATACCGGGAGTAGAATCCCCTTCCGCAGAGGAGTGGGGGAACCTCTTCCACTGCTTCTTTTGCGAGGAGCACGGACACCTCCTGGCACAGGATGTGTTCGTGAGGGGTGTCCCTGAAAGGGGACGGGGAAGGGGGGTTTGAAGGCAGTGGGCCCAAGAAGGGGATGGTATAGCCTCTGTTTACTATTGCTAGTACCCAGGCGTCTGATGTGATTAGTGCCCTTACATGGGCAAAAAGGGATAGCCTGGCCCCAAACGGGGGACCAGGGTGGGAGACTGGTGCGTAACCCTCGAAGAGGGCATCAAAATTGAGGCTTGCCCTGATGGGAAGGGCCGTGGGGACCTCCCCGCTGGTTATCTGTCCTGGGGCGACGACGGCGACCCCTAGAGCCCTGGGGGTGCGCAACCAACCTGGCACCTCCACCGGAGGCGTGGGAGCGTCGCCTCCAGTAATCCCCACGAGGGACTTGGGGCTGCGCTCTCCCCTGTTGCCTATAGGGCAGCTGACGACGCTGCGGGGCAGGCGTGTGAATGCCCAAGGACTTCAGGGTAGACCTTGTGTCCTTTAGCGTATGGAGCCTAGAGTCGGTGTGCTCCGAGAACAAAGTTTTGCCCTCAAATGGCAAGTCCTGAATCGTATTTTGTACGTCGGGGGGAATCCCCGAGACATGTAGCCAGGCACCCCAGCGCATAACCACGCCAGATGCCATAGTACGGGCTGCCGAGTCAACTGTGTCCAGGGACGCCTGGAGAGCGGTTCGGGCAATAACCTTCCCCTCGGAAGCGATGGCTGCGAACTCCTGACGATCGTCAGCCGGAAGCCTGTCCCTGAATTTCTCCGCAGCCTGCCAGGTATTGAAGGCATACCGGCTCAACATCGCCTGTTGATTTGCGATGCGGAGTTGCAGCGCACCTGTGGCGTAAACCTTGCGGCCCATCAAATCCAGCCGCTTAGGCTCTCTCGCCTTTGGAGATGGGCCAGGCTGGGGAAGTCTTTCCTTTTGGGCCGTGGCCTGCACGACCAAGGACCCCGGGGCGGGCTGCGAATACAGATGCTCATGCCCCGTGTGAGGGACATAATAGCGCCTCTCAACCCCTTTTAAGGTAGGGGTCAAGGTCACCGGCGTCTGCCACAGGGCATTAGTAATCTTGGCCACCGTTTTGTTTAGCGGTAAGGCCAGGCGTGCGGGTGCGTCATCGGCAATGATGTCCACCATTGGATCCACGTCCTGTACAACGGGTTCCACCGGGACATTCAAATTGGATGCCATGTGCCGGAGTAATTCCTGATGCGTGCAGGCATCCATGGTAGGCAGACTTGGTGGATCTGCTAGGACCTCATCAGGGGACGATGACGAGGATGAGTCCTGTATTGAGGCCGGATCGATGGTCGGTGCCGACTGTGGTGCCAGCTGGACGTCCTGCACTGCCTGTGGGCCCGGCCGTGGCACTGAGACTCCTGCCGCTAGGTCGTGCTGCGGTGCCCCGTGCGGGGAGGAGGGAGGTCGAGACAGCGACGCTGAGGGCTGTGATCGGCGACCTGAAGCCTCCGACACCAGAGAAGGCGGCACAGGGACCTGCCACTGATGGTAGGCCCACGGAGTCCAAAAGGGCACTGCGGATTCGGGGGCCAAGTTTGCTGAGAATGGTCCCGCCAGTGTCGGGAATGGGACCTGCGGGTTGAGGACGCTCCCGAGGACCCCGAACAGATGGAAGTTGCGTCCGAATCTGAGGAGTAGTCGGACTCCAACTAGGGCGGAGCTATAGAAGAGTGCAGGGCAAACCTAGCCATAGACTCCGGCTTGCCGGCATGAGTACGGCGGGGGCGGAGGTGCTGTGGTACCGGGGGACCTATGCCCGGTACTGGGAGATTTTCTGCCAGTTGCGGCACCAGGGGACCCATGCCCGGTGCCGGAACAGTTGATGCTGCTGGTTGCGGCACTGGGGTGCCGAGGCCCGGTGCCGGGAGAGTGACCACCTGCAGTTGTGGCACCGGGGTGCTGAAGCCCGGTGTCGAGACCATTGGCGGTTGTGGCACCGGAGTGCCCAGGCCCGGTGCCAGCGGGAACGTTGTCGATAGCCGCGGTACCGGGGTGCCTAGGCCCGGTGCCAGGAGTTATTGCTGCTGTACACAGTACCGGGGGACCCAAGCCCAGTATCGGACACGGTGCTGAGGGCACAGCTGCACCAGTCAGGCTCGGTGCTGCGTGCCCTGGCTAGCGCACTGGCAAAGTCCACAAGGTCGGTGCCGGTGTTTGTGATGGCGCGGAGACGGACGCCAGTTCCAGGCCAGGTGCCGTGGAGGACAGCGGTGCCGCAGCGGACGTCACATGGCTGTGAGAGTACGGTACCGGCGCCGCCAAACGAGGGGCTGGTAGGGAGGTCAGTGGCGCTGAGGGTCGAGCACGGCCCGAAGCTGAACGGGACTGGCGACCCAGCGTCGAGAGTTGCACCGCCATGCCCAGACACTTTAGACAACTGTTGTGTGGGTCGCCTCTGGGCATAAACTTCCCGCAGGCCGCGCCCGGGTACCGCTAGGGAAATCGCTCCGGAAGACGCGGTGCACGCAGTGCGCACACCTACTTCGAATGGACATGAGCAACCACTCGAAGAAGAACCACGTCTAGACCGCGGTTTTACATTCAAAATGGCGCTTGTTCGAAAGAGTGCCAGGACGCTATTATGCAAATGCAGCGCAGGCTATTTAAATTCCTGCTTCATTTGCACTTTCAAAATGCCTCATTTACATCCCTCTGTCGACAGAGATTTTATGGAGAGATCAGTGTTTCTCAAACTGGGGGATCCTGATGCAAAAAGGAGTTGTGTGGGAAGTTCCAAGCAGTGTTCCCTGTAAACTTTGCAACTGCGTGTCTGCTAAAAAAAGATTCAAAAGATGCCCTGCTGATTAGCAGAGCATCCAAAGCTAGTTTTTGTTTCTGCTGGTGGTGTACATGAAAATTTATTCCACAGAGATATGGAAAAAAACACACATGGATAGAAAAGATTAAAGAAAACATTGGCCCCAAGGTTATTTTAGGGGGAAATCATGGTATTGCCACCCTTATGTCTGTGCTAACCCTAGCAGTTGGCACTGTCTTTAGAGCTGGGCTCCCATCCAGCAGCCATTGCTCTCCGGCTGCCCAGCCCTGCAGGCAGCACTGCCACTAGCAGCAGCACAGAAGCAAGGTTAGAAATACCACAACTCCCACTACGATAACTTTGTGACTACCCCCTCCAACTCCTTTTTGGGTCAGGACCCCCACAGTTACAACACTACAAAATTTTAAATTTAAACAGCTGAATCAAGAAATTTTCTATTATTAAAACGGACCATGAAATTGAC
Organism: Pelodiscus sinensis; assembly: GCF_049634645.1. Classification (NCBI taxonomy): domain Eukaryota; kingdom Metazoa; phylum Chordata; order Testudines; family Trionychidae; genus Pelodiscus; species Pelodiscus sinensis. The sequence continues at coordinate 8,255,851 of NC_134725.1, forward strand.
CAAAATGAACCATAAATATGGTAGGGCTCTAACCCAGTAGTGTGATACCTTTTTTCAACCATGACCCCCATATACTCAAGATAATTTGAGCAGTGTGGCACAGTGCTTCGACCCGGGCAGCCAGGGGCTGGGCCCGGCCGTTGGTAGCCCCGCAGCACAGCACAGAGCTTAGATCCAGCCAGGTGCTGGGCCCAGCTGTTGGCGGCCCCACAGGAAGACATCCGTGACCCCCACTGGTTGCACCACTGCTCTAACCCATTGTGCTGGACTCTAGACAACCTTGTTTCTTAAACTGAGTTCCGGAGAACACTGGTGTTCTGGAGAACTCACAGGTGTGCCGTGACCATTTGAGGAAAAATAACGGCCGTTAGAGCCACTGAGACACAGCAGGTGGTGTGAAGGGCGGAAGAGGTGAGCGAGTGATGACGCAGCAGGAAATGAGGTGGGGCTACCGACATTCCTCCTCCCGGGCTGCTGCGCCCGGCTTGCAATTGCCTGGGAAAGGTCCATGCCACGATTGCGCCCCTTGCCAGAGGGAGGAGCATTGCAGGGCCAGCAGCAGGACCAGCTCTGATTGGCTGTCTCTGCTGCTGGTGTGGGGATCCTGTCTGCTAGGGGAGAGAACTGACCTATAGCCGCCACCTCAACTGGGTCTTTGCACCACTGCCTTTAGCCCTCACTTGTTACCCAGGACACCTGAGGGGGGCCATATACAATGTTCCTTCTTTGTTGGACAACTTTTTTTTATTTAATGGATAGCGATTGACAGGTTATGTCTGGGATATTTAGATTAAAAAAGATGTTCCACTTTTCAAAAGATAATTAAAAAGATACTTAAATTATCATTGGGCAATGAGCGAATATTGTCATTGTCAATAAAAGTGTTTAAGGGGCAAGGTGCGTGTGTTTTTTTTTTTTTTTTGCTTAACAAAATTCCTTGGCATTCCTCGGTCTTAAAAAGTTTAAGAAACACTGTTATATAGGGCTTCTTCAGTAGTTCTCAAAGCGCTTTACAAAGGAATATTATCCCCTTTTTAGTGGGGACATCAAGGCACAGTTTGCTGAGGATAGGAAGTTTCCCAACAAGTCAGGACCACAACATAGGTCTCCTGAGTCACAGTCCCATGTTCTATCCATTAGGATAAATTATTTTCCTCTCAATCCCACAGAACAAACCTATAGCCCAAGACTGATTATGTTGATTTGGACTATTATTAATGAGTAATTACTGAAAAAGTATCTTTCCCCAAACACAAGTCGGTTAATTTTATGCTATGTAATATTGAAAATCAAATAGAAAACATATGTCTCTATGGCAACATTTTCCAAGAACTCGTGAACAAAAATTTAACACTTTTTAAAAGGGATTACTTCTTTTTCACTTTGACTCATTAGTGGGATTTTTTTTGTTTGTTTTTGTGAACCAACTAATTTGTGTTCATTTAATATGTGGCATTAATATTTAAAATCATTGCTTAGAGCTACTGGTAAAATTAGAACCTTCTCTTCAATGTTGTAAATTCTAAGGTTTTATAATCAACACCTTGAGATGCTATTTGATTCTTTCTGAAAGTGGAGTACAGTTGCATGTTAATGCATGGCCTCCTCCTTGTCTGGAGATGGGCAAACAAATATTTTGCATTTATCTTCTTGCCCTCCATGCTGAAGGATCCCCAAATGCTTTACAAACTATAGCTAGATCCTAGACCCTGTACCTCACCAAATAATCTGGCTTGGAATAGATTTGGGGAGGACAGAAAACTCTCACCCCTGGCCTCACTTTCTCAGCTGCCACTTAGGCTGAAAGGACACATTTATTTCCACAACTGTTGGAACCCCCCCTTCACAACAAGGTGGGTGAGTTTCTTTTGAGTTTACTATATCCAGTATTAGGTGATAGTCTGTAGCTTTCCAGAGTTGCACCTGTTTACGACCACCACATGTTGCATGGGACAGAAATCTTGACTTTAAAAATACAGCTAGATTTCAAAGGAACCACTACACCTTTGTCTTAGTCACTAGAAGCTGAGACCATTACAGGCACGCAAGCGGGGCAAGCATTTGCAAAGAAAACTTTTTCTCTTCTAGTGCATCTAGCATTCACATCCCCATTGCAGGGGGAATTCTCCAGCAGAGTCATAGATCAGAGAACGTATGCTTGCAAGGAATATTTGAGTCCTCGATTGTATAGCTCCCAACATAGCTAAAGTTGGAACGCTATTATATTGTGAAAACATTATGAGTTTCATTTCACTTGTGACACGTACTGAAATAACAGAGGATTCAGAAGAAAGTGGGTAAAAATAAACAGACGCAGAAAGAAAGCCAGAGCTGACTCCTACATCAGCTAAGGGGCTGGGGAACTCCACCAATAATGGATTGTAGTGAAAATATCCATTCAAATACATATTGTATCAATGAACAAACCCACAACAAACCTAAGAACACACTGAGTGTCCCTTTGGCTTTTCCACTAGGATCCCTTAATAGCTATCTGCATAGTACAATGGATCAAGTAATCTCCCCTGCTAACCTCAGGCAGACAGCCATCTGCACATAAGATTCATAGAATCCAATGACAGAAGGGACTATTGGGATCATCTAGTTTCATCTCCTTGTTACACAGGTCACTGAACTTCCCCAAAATAATTCGCAGAATAGATCTTTTAGAAAAACACCCAAGCTGGATTTAAAAATTACCAGTGATGGGAGTAATTTACACTTGCACACTGGAGTCAGAGAGGTAAATACACAAACATGTACAGGAAACGGATTTGTTCTCACATAACACTTGAAAAACTGACATTATGTGATCCTATAAAAAACTGCTGCCCGTCCTCTCTCACCATGAGACTCTGCGACACAATATTTGTGCCTTTTTTTCCGTTGATGGCACATAAAAGTCTTCCAGGCTTGAAATACAAGGTTGTACAGGAAATATCTGAACAACAGAAAAAGATATTAAAATTGGATATTGTACTAAGAAGGGCAACAAAAATAGTTCAACAAAATTAAAGGAGAGATTGAAAAGACTGCAATTGTTCATGTTAGAAAAGAGACTAAGAGAGGATAGGATAGAGGTAGAGATGTAAAAGTGTAACTGTTTAAATGGTTTCTATTACGGTTACACATTGACTCCCTGGAAGCCCCGGCTCCATTGGGGTCTCTGCCATGTAACTTTTAGTCTGCAGAACTTGCAATACAGCTGGCTCCCCAGGAGCAGGGCTGACATGGGCTGCAGGCCTCACGCCCAGGAAGGTTTCGCTGCAGGCTCTATAGTATAAAGCTTATATATAAGCTTTGAGATCAAGCTGTATTCTTATATAAGCTTTATACTGCAGAGTCCGCAGCACGCGTAACCTCTAAGATTTTTAGCAGTTACTTTTTTTAAACAACTTTTTACATCTCTAGACAGAGGTCTATATAATCATCATTGGTGTGGAGAAAGTGAACAACAAAGTGTTATTTACCCCTTCACAGGAGACAAGAACCAAGAATTATGCAATTAAATTCATAGATATCAGGTTTAAAACAAATATATGGAAGTACCCAGAATTGCACGATCAGTCTTGGGAACCCATAATCAGATGTTGTGAAGGCCAAAAGAATGACCAGGTTCAAAAAAGAATTAGATAAATTAATGGTCTATCGATGGATTAGCCAAGATGGCCAGGATGTAACCCTATGACAGGGTAGGCAATTTTTGCCTGGGGGCCACTTCAAAAATTTCTGAAGTAGCTCCAGACCACCCCGGAAGGGCAGGGCCTAAACAGGAAGGGGTGGGGGAGCCCTTTTGCCCCCCCCTTAAACTTGGTCAGAAGCTGGGACTTGACAACAGGGAATGGATCACTTGATAAACTGCCATTCCATTCATTCATTCCTTAGCATTGGCCATCATTGGAAGATAGGATACTACACAAGATGAACCATTGGTCTGATCTACTACGACCATGCTTACATTCATATGTTAAAAAAATTAAATAATTCCATCATAAGCTTCAGTGCAATCTAGCCTGTTCCTGTACAATATACCTAGTCTCAATTGCTCTGGAATGGGCAGGAGAGATTCCTATCACATAGCAGCTTCTAGCAAGACTTTAGTCAGATTCTGAAAGAAGTGCCTTGCAGCACAAAATCTGGATTTTCTTCTGACATTCAATGGAAAAGTTATGATGGCACAAGCAAAATGAGGGTTCTTAACATCAGAGGGGAAAAAGTCTTGGATCAACCTTGATTATCTTTTGGGCTAACCTATTTGGCAAAAGCAGCATCTTCACAGTGATTTTTTTTTAGTGAGCATGTGTGGACCAGACTCTCAATCACTCATCCATCCCGGTCTCAGTCTACCTTTAAATAATTACACTGCCCCATATTGAGACATTAACAGCAGGATTCTGAAAACTCTCAAACTGAAGAGCACTTCACAGAGAGCATGTAAAAATGGGACAGAACTCTTAGGATACACATCAAACTACTCGCTCCGAGACAAGAAAGAAAGAAAGAAACCTCTTTGTTCCTGTGAACGGTAGCCAAAAAAGCCTTTTGAGCAAGAGACAAGAGTATAAAAAGCTTTGAGGTTACAGCAAGTGATTGATGGGAAGGTATAAAGGAACTATGAGGTTCCTCAGGACAGATAAAAGCCTCTTGAAAAGGATATTTAATTTGCCCCTTCATAAATAATATAAGCAGAAGAGGATCTAAAATGCCTGTTTCACTAATAACAGGCTCAGAGTTTGTCAACATGGAAGATAATCTGGGAGCAAGACAGATCAAGTTCCCAAATCTTAGTCAATGTGTAACAGCAGACAAGAGCTATACCAACTACTGTACATTCTGACACAATAAAAGAAGAACACAAGAGATATGTACCCAGCTACCCATTCACTCCTTACTTCTAGGTCAAATAACAGCATATGTCAAGAGAATCTGGCCATTTACAAGAGTAATATCAATATGAACATGTTTAGAGAGCCATCTAAATTAATTACCGTAAAATCTCGAGTATAATGCACACCTACCTTTTAAACGTCAGAATCCGAGAATAAACTGAACTTTTATCTATAATTCGTATCCCAACTTCGCCGTATTTTGTCTTGCCTTTTTGTATTGCCGGGTAATCACATGTGAGTGCACGAGTATATAGTGCACGGCGTTTCCATGCTCTCTTTAGGATGCCATGAGTTGTCAGCGATCTTACACAACCGCTGAAAAACTTAAAGTTGTTAGATATGCTCAGGCTCATGGCAACAGAGCTGCCAGCCATGAATTTGATGACATAGCAGAGTCTAACATTCGGCTTTGGAGACGGCAGAAAGAGCACCTGCAAGCACTGCCTCGGATGAAGATGGCTAAGCGAGGTAAAGGCGCTGCATATCCTGAGTTGGAGGCCAAGCTGAATGAATGGATTGAGGAGCGTAGACAGCAAGGCAGTGGTGTTAGCATTGCGGAGGTTAGAATGAAGGCTTTGACCATTGCCAAAACGTGCACTAACATAGCCAGGTTTAAAGCTTCGTATGGCTGGTGCGATCAGTTCATGAATCGCCATGGCTTATTGGTCCGCCACCAAACAACAATCGTACAAAAGCTACCTATGGTCTCAGACACCAAGTTACTACAGTTCCAAAAGTTTATCGTAAAACTACACAAGCATCACTGCTACGACCTTTCATTAATTGGTAATGAAGATCAGACACCATTAAATTTTGATAATCCCTATGACAGAACACTTGAAGTGAAAGGTGCCTAGACCATCTCCATTGCTACCACAGGCCATGAAAAGTCTAGGTTTACCGTAATGCTTGCTTGCATGGCCAACAGAACGAAGCTGCCTCCTTATATCGTGTTCAAGCACAAGACAATGCCAAAGAATGTTATATTCCCAAACACTGTTCATGTGCATGTTCACCCTAAAAGCTGGATTGACGAAGCTTTAATGCTTGATTGGCTACAGACATTTTGGGCGAAGTGGACAGGTGGACTTATGAGAAAGCGGTCTCTAATAGTTTCGGATGCATTTTGGTGTCATCGTATGCTATCCGTCAAGAAAAGGCTTCAGCAGGACAAAACAGACTTGGCAATTATTCCTGGTGGAATGACCAAAATGTTGCAGCCGCTTGATGTGACAGTTAACAACCCAATGAAAGATGCACTATGCAGGAAATGGAAAACCTGGTTATTGGAAGGTGAACATATTTACTACGGTGGATGTATGCAAACATCGACACTGCAAGATGTTACCCAGTGGATAGGGGATGTCTGGCTTGAACTTGATCCCACTATAAGGAAGGGGTTTCTGAAATGCAGCATCTTTAATACTATGGATGGCAGCGAGGACGATGCCCTGTGGATGGATCCGAGAGACGATAAATCGGCCGAGGGCGAATTACCGGAATGCGAAGATGACAATGATTTGTATTACCTGGATGAAGATGTCGAGGGCTATACCCTGGAAGATATTGCTTGTCTGATCGAGGAAGATTCTAACAAAAGTGAATTCAAGGGCTTCAAAGATGACTGGAAGATCAATTAACATATTTGCTTGTTTGCGCTGCAGTGTTGATTTCATTTGTTTAACTTACATTTTGAAACTATATAGTTGCTTGTCGATGCTAATAAAATTCAACTCAACCTCTGGTTTCCAGCGGTTAATTAACTGTCGCAGAACCACCAAATGAAAACTTAAAAAAAAAACTCCCATGGATAATGCGCACCCCAACTTTGACACTAAAAAACGGGGAAAAAGTGTGCATTATACTCACAATTTTATGGTACTGATTCCTGAAAATCAAGAAATGTAATTCATACAAGGTGAATAGTTTTCTGAAGACAGCTGAGCTTTGACATCTAATTTTATCTTAGGACAAGGAAAGAAAGCATACTGTTTCTTGGATGAAAGGTGAGTAAAAAGGAAGGAAGAAAAAGTTTTAAATAAGTGAGAAACGCACTATGTTGTCTTTCCTCACCTAATAATGCTGCTGAAGTAGTTTACTGACATACACATCACTCTCCAAGACCCAAGGAGAATTTTTCACACCACTGTGGACACAATACAAAGTCATTTCACAGACCTGTAATGGCAGTCAGCTCTGATGCCAAGCTTCCACTCTCTGCAAACAATCCACCATTCCTCCTTCCACTCGCCAAAAGTTTTTTGCATAATCTTCCGATCATAATGACATCTGCAGTGTTCAAAGATTTTGTGAATGAGAAGATTCGTTTAACAAAAATAGTAATTGCAAATACATTTTAAAGGAAATTCTCATTATATCTCTCCTTTTTCCAGTGTTAGCGTCTTAACCCAAACCTATCTAACCATAACAAAACTTTGCCCTTGCATTCCATATTTAATCTGAGGATCTAAAAGTGCTTTATGATACAATTAACTGAGCATCACACAACCCTTAAAAATAATTACCCCTCTTTTAAAATTGAGAAAAAATAAAGAGACCTTAGTGACCAAAATCAGTCAGCTGATGACAGCTCTGGAAATAGAACTCATCTCAAGCTATGCTAGACCTTCAAACCATTAGACAATATTGCTACATTTCCATCTCTAATCAGTATTTGTTCACATGATTTTTTTCAAAAGCTAACTTTTGTTTTAGTTTTTAAAAGTATATTTGTAATTAATTTTAATACAGGTTTATATTGTTCTAAAATATACCCACTATGCTCTGACACAAGTTATTCATAATTTAAAATTCCAAAAAGGGGATGATTAAAAACCTTAGACAACATTCATTATATATGCACCTCATGCTAACAGTGTGGAACATTTAGTTGCACAGTATAGAATTTTATGAATGAGCTACTGCCTCTAATTTTATTAACCTAATCCTCTAGCACAAGCCATAAAGATTTTTTCTTTTAGATCCAGAGATCCTAAGTTACATTTCCACAGATGACCAAGGCAAGGGACAGTATTACACGAATATTCATGTAAACACTAATCTAATCAAAATTCAGGTGGGATGAAGTTTGGAACAGAAGAACTGGGACTCAGATAAGGGATTTCAAAGAACAAGGTTCTCCATAATTAGAAATAACAATGACTAGTATATCTACTGTTCCTACCTGAGAGTACGGCTAGACTACAGGCTTTTGTCGACAGAGGCTTTGTTGACAGATATTGTCGACAAAGCTTCTGTCGACAAAGAGCGTCTAGACTGCATCCAATTCTGTCGACAAAGCAAGCCACTTTGTCGACTTGAGAGTGGACGCAAAGGACAGTGTAAATGCAATAATGCCTTCTGTCGACAGAATTCTGTCGACAAAAGGTGTTATTCCTCGTAGAATGAGGTTTACCGCCATTGACAAAACTGCTGAGTTCTGTCGATGTCATGTCAACAGAACTCGGCGGTAGCGTAGACGCAGGTATAGTTTTGTTGACAAAAGTCCACTTTTGTCGACAAAACTCTGTAGTCTAGACACACTCTGAGACAGCACAATTATGATTTCACTTAAACATTACTCCTGGGGAATGATCACTGGCCAAAACAACATAGCTAATATCTGAAAAATGTAAAGTTGTGCTTGGCGCAATTGTGAACAATTTTCTCAAGTCTCTTATCTATGTATATGTTTCATAGAGATTAGAAAAATGGAAAGACCAACCTAAAAATAAAACAAGCAAGCTAGAGAGCTAAGTAAACAATGGGCCCAGTCTTGAATCTCTTGCTCACAGGAAGAATCCCACTGAGTTAATAGGGGCCCTCAAATACGTAAGGACTGCATGATTAGGTTCTATATGACCTGCCCTCCCCAAAGGAAAAAAAAAGCATATATTACAATATAAACCTACCTACTCCATCAAACCAAGCTAAGCCAAGTCATTCCAAGCAAAAGCAGGAAAAAATGAAAGAGCCATAGGTTATTCTTTCACATTGACTGAAATGTTAAGAGGAGAGTAGAAAACCAGGGTAATATGGGATCTGGACAGTCCAGGAGCTACATCTCTGGAGCAAAAGGGACATTTGTTCCCCAAATGCTCTTCAAGGGGCCCCAAATTACTGCCACAAAAGTCAAAATACGTACACTTGGTACAGCCTTCATGCTTTATTTAAATTATAAATCATAGCAAAATACTGATCTCATTGCCAAATTTCACCTTTTAAATTCTTAAAATCCAAGCTTTCCAGGGATCTGCCTCCCTCTTTGGTAAGTTGTTTGTTTTTTAAATAACATTCAAAGATACAAAAGTACCCACTTGCTTCCCCAATAATGTGACCCTAAATTTGGTCCTGAATTTGGGAAAAATTCTCTTTTAGTTTACAATAAAGTTATTTTGGTTTAATTTAGCTGGCTGACCTCTAGATTTTTAAAAGATTATTTTAATTCATTCCCCAGATTTCATATACTGGATCAGCACATTGCCAAAGCAAGTAAACCAAACCCAAAATATGGGGCAGGGGAAGGTAAGAAAACTGGTTTTGGCTCAGATGACAACTTGTGTTTGGCCAGCTAATACTGTCTTGATAAAAGAATTTATATTCTTCATAGTGAAATGAAATGGGATAACTTAGGGGCTGATCTAATACTGAAGTCAATACAAGTCTGCTATTCCTTTAAGAACTGTATTATGCCCATACAACAAAGACAAACAGGAGCAAACACACAAAGCAAATCAAAATAGGAAGAAATTCCAAAGACAGTTGTTTTTTCAGTAGTCATTTAAAACCAAACTAAAGAATCTATTGCCATAGCAGTTCAAAAATCACATATGCGAAAGCATTTGTGAACACTCATTAAGAATATCCTTATATACTGCAGGATGAAATGAACTAAATGAACTATTGGGACTTTCCCATCTTTCCTGTCTATAATATTATAATTTTTAAGAGACTTACAATTAAAATGAAAGGCCAAATTCTTCATTGGTGTAAATCTGGCATGTCTGCGCGGAAACCAATGCAATTGCTCTGGATTTACAGATAAAGTAAATTTTGGACACAACTATTTAAGAATAATGTTCAGAAACAGATCTCAATTTCAAAAGGTAGCTGCCAATATATTCCTGCAAAGCAGGTATCCCTTTGCTTACCCATATAAATGTTACATAAGAACGGCCGTACTGGGTCAGACCAAAGGTCCATCTAGCCCAGTAGCCTGGCTGCCAACAGTGGCCAGCACCAGGTGCCCCAAAGGGGGTGGATCAAAGACAATAATCAAGTGATTTGTCTCCTGCCATCCCTCTCCAGACTCTGACATATGTTCAGCCATATCAAGGTAGAATCTTATTCTCTGGAGATGCAGTTACCTGGCTTTGGAAGGAAGAACTTGTCCAAATGTCTTTTTCGCCCACAAATAGAGGAACTTTCTAGCCAGGTGTCTGGAATGCAAACACAGGTTATTTGCCTTTCTGCTTTTTCATACTCAAGCTCTGTTCATTTTCAGGCAATGCTTTTGGAGGTGGAGTCTCAGAAGCATGATCTACTATACATTTGAGAGTTTGTGTGTCTGTCCAAGTGTCCGTCTGTTCACGAACCCTTCCTAACTAGGGTGACCTTATTTCCCCATGCTCAATAAGGGACACCAAAGGGGGGGGGGGGGGGGGAAGGGCCCACCAGCACTCAGGGCTTTAGCCCCAAGAGGGGGATGCTCTCTCAATCTATGTATTTTAGAAATGTGCATCTGTCTGTTCCATGAGTTCATTAAATGTGCATCTGTCTGTTTCATGAGTTAAACAGTAAGACTTAGGACCATAACATTTGGTATGCACATTCTGCTTATCCCAACTTAAAGCAAGGTCAAGGTTTGGTTATGCCAGAAAAATGGGATATGCCCAGAATATGACTGTTTTCCATCACATGAAAAAGGAGAGGGCTGAACGAAGAGACAGTCATACTGCAGAGGGGAGATATATACTGAAGAGTAACCAGAGGGAGCCAGCCACACTAGCAAGACAGAGCTGCCACACTGCCAGCCACCAGAGCAGATATGGGGCTCTCTTGCCCCAAACCTATCCTCCCCAGCTCTAGGCCGCAGTGCCAGATCGGGAGGGAGGAATGGGGGGGGCGGAGGGAACCCCACTGGCCACCAACCCTGCCATAATGGCCCACACCATGACCATCACCTGAGCATGGCAGAGCAGCCCCATCCCCTCCCCATTAGAAGTGTCAGGGGAACCAGAAACCACAGCCCATGAGCAGAGACCAGGGGTCCGAGCAACCACCAGAGGGGGACTGGGTATGCTGGTCAGCCCTCCCTCACCAGGAACTACTGATCGGGGGGGCTGGGCAGTGCAGCCCCAGGCCCCTGTGAGGAGCTGCCAGGCACTGCAAACCCTGCTTGCTGGAAGGAGCTGCAGCTGAGGTAGCACCACCCTTGCCATCACAGATAGCCCCAGTAATCACCTCCAACCCCTAGGATCCTGGTCTGAGCTCCCCTGCCTCCCATCCTCTGACCTGACACCTGCACTCCTCACTGCCTGTCCTGGGCCTCCACAAGGACCCCGGCAACACCAGACAAATCCTCTCAACTACTATATATTTGAGAAAGAGTTTGTCTGTGTGCCTATCTTTCCCCCAGCTGCGGGACATGTACCATTCCCTGGCTATGCCTGCTCCAGCAGCCATGGACAGGCGCTTCTCACCAAGCTGCTGCAGTAAAAAAGCCATCCTCTCATCCTGGGGAAATCTGTATACTGAACCCCTCATCGAGCCCCACTTCAGAGCAATGATTTAAATGAAGAAAAGCAAAAATTATTTGAGTTAAGGACCTGAGCCACAGAGGGTAAATCATTTAATACATAATAATTACAATATACAACACCAGAGTTCCAATCCTGCACAGACTTACACACTTATTTAACTTAATTATGTGAGTTGCCCCATTAACTTAAGCACACTTATAATTGCAAGACCATGGGCCTAATCAAGGCACACTTAGCTGGGAAACCCACTTATCCAAGTTGGCCCCTCTGGAACCTATTTACATCTAATGATACTAAACAATGACAGTTGCTTAATTGAAGCAAAATACAGGACTATGTAGCACTTTAAAGACTAACATGATGAGCTTTCGTGGGCCAGACCCACTTCCTCAGCTCAAATAGTGGAAGAAAACAGTCACAACCATATATACCAAAGGATACAATTTTTAAAAAATGAACACATATGAAAAGGACAAATCAAATTTCAGAACCGAAGGGGAATGCGGGGGGGGGGGGGGGGGTAAATGTCTGTGAGCTAATGATATTAGAGGTGATAATTGGGGAAGCTATCTTTGTAATGGGTAAGATAACTAGAGTGTTTGTTGAGACCCACGCGTAAAGTGTCGAATTTTAGCATGAATGACAGTTCAGAGGATTCCCTTTCAAGTGCAGATTTAAAAGGTCTTTGAAACAGGATGCAGGTGATTAAGTCGTTGAGACAACGTCCTTTCTGGTTGAAATGGCAAGAAACTGTTTTCTCTTTGTGATCCTGTCTAATATCTGTTTTGTGGGCTACATTTCTATCACCGTTGCTTAATTGGTATGCCTTCAGGTGATTTAATGGAATTTAAGCCGTTCTGTGTTTCATTCATATTGGAACTCACTTCTGATCCCATAAAAGAACGGCTTTTTTTATGCAATTTATAGAGTCGGGGTTAGATCACAAAACTAAGAGCTAAAATGCTTGCATAGATTTCTGTAATCCTCTTGTAACTATTTGAGCCATCTACTCACTGTTTTTCCCCCCCCACCTCCATTTTTCCTCTTTTTTCCCCTACTTCCCCTTTCCCCCCCTTTTTTATTCTTGGAATTGGACTTCTAATACTCCAGTCTTCTGAAGAAGTGAGTTGTGTCCATGAAAAATGATGCTTTCTACATTTTGTTAGTCTTTAAGGTGCTACTAGACCATTTGTTGTTTAAGTTTTTCCTGTTACAGACTAACTCAGCTACCCCTCTAAAGCTGTAATTACATTGTTATTCATATGGATTTTGTTTAGAGGAACAGCAAAAGAGGTGAGCAAATTCCTCATAAAGCAAACCATTCAAAATCCATCAGCAGCCACAGTGAGGATAACACCTATAGTACTAGAGACATTAATTAACAGTTAAAATGTTAATCAGTTAAATGCTAAGCTTAATCAGTTAACCCTGGAGCAGCCCCTTCCCTGCCCACAGGATGATAGGCCACAGTTAGGGGAGGGACTACTTCACCCTTAGCCCAGGCCTCAGGAGGCAGGAGCTGCTCTGGCCCCATTTCCATTATGGCCTCTGTAGGTGGGGCTGCTCCAGCCCCAGCCAAGATCTAATTAGTCATGATGGTTAACCCGTTACATAGTAAGAATGCTGATAAGCTGCCTGATTACCGGGTAACCTTTTGCATTCCTACATAGCACTACTTATTTTGGTATTAGTGAGCACCATTCTCCTGGAAATCAGAAACAGCAGGGCTGTGTCTAGACTGGCCAGTTTTTCCGGAAAATCAGCCACTTTTCCAGAAAAATTTGCCAGCTGTCTACACTGGCTGCTTGAATTTCCGCAAAAGCACTGACTTCCTACTGTAAGAAATCAGTGCTTTTTGCGGAAATACTATGCTGTTCCCGTTCGGGCAAAAGTCCCTTTTGTGCAAAAATTTTGTGCAAAAGGGCCAGTGTAGACAACTGAGATTTGTTTTGCGCAAAAAAGGCCTGATCGCGAAAATGGCGATCAGGGCTTTTTGGCACAAAAGCGCGTCTAGATTGGCCACGGACGCTTTTCTGCAAAAAGTGCTTTTGCGGAAAAGCGTCCGAGCCAATCTAGACGCTCTTTTCCGAAAATGCTTTTAATGGAAAACTTTTCAGTTAAAAGCATTTCCGGAAAATCATGCCAGTCTAGACGTAGCCCAGGTGTTATTACTCCTATTTAACAGATAGTGAACTCTCCATCTCTAGAGATTTTTAAATCCTGGCTTGACAAATCCCTGGCTGGGATGATCTAGTTGGGATTGGTCCTGCTTTGGGGAGGAGGCTGGACTCGATCTCCTGAGGTCTCTTCCAGCCCTAGGATTCTATGAAAAACTGAGCCACAAAGAGGATAAGTGACGTTCCCAAGATCACTCAGCAAATCAATGGAAGACCTGCTTTAACCACTAGACAATGCTACTTCTTTTAGTAGGATTAAGAAAACAAAGTAAACAAACCACAGTTTTCACCTGATGCGGAGTTCTTTTAACCTCCCACCGCGGTTCCAAGTGTATGTAACCCGATACGGAGCCTGATGACTCCCATTCCAAGACGGAGTTCCACCAGGCTGGGGAGTAACCAATCGTCCAAACACACGGACTTTGGGAGTATGCAATTTCTGGGCTGCATTTGTCTTGAAAGATCTTAAACGTAAAAGGAAAAAGAAAAAGAAATGTCACTTGTAAGATCAGATTCACTATTAGCAGATGGTAGTGTGTCTATGAGACGTCAACCATACTACAATATCACACTAACATCACATATAAAGTTAATACTTGCAGACAGGGCTCGCCAAGCGGTGGCAAGCCCCACTCGCCAGCCGCACGGAATCGCACACTGCGCATGCGCAGACCGCGCTGCACGGTCACACAGGGCTAAAATCTAGTCACCACGGGCGAGAAGATTGCCCTAATTGTCGAGCCATGCTTGCAGACCATATTTTACGTTTCATTTTATTAATTTTTATGTTCCAAAAACAGTCTCTTGAAATTTTTCAGTTATTCCCCAAATGCAGCAATAATATATGGCGATGGCAATATGGTGGTCCAACCGTAATCATCCCATTCATGAGTCAACAGTGTGATGCTGTTGCAAAAAAGCAAATATGATTCTTGGATGCATTAACAATAGTGTGTGAGCAAGACACGATGAGTCATTATTCCGCTCTACTCTGCACTGCTCAGGCCTCATTTAGACTAGTGTGTCCAGTTCCAGGCACCACATTTCAAGAAAGATGTGGAGAAACTGGAGAAGGGCCAGAGAAGAGCAACAAGAATGATTAAAGGTCTAGAGCTCATGACCTATGAAGGAAGACTGAAAGAACTGGGTTTGTTTAGTTTGGAAAGGGGAAAACAGAGGGGACATGATACCGGTTTTCCAATATTTAAAAGGATGTCACAAGGAGGAGGGAGAAAGATTGTTTTTCTTGGCCTCTGAGGATAGGACAAGAAGCAATGGGCTTAAACTGCAGCAAGGGAGGTTTAGGCTGGACATTAGGAAAAAATTCCTAACTGTCAGGGTGGTTAAACACTGGAATAAATTGCCTAGGGAGGCTGTGGAATCTCCACCCCTGGAGATATTTAAGAGCAGGTTAGATAGACCTCTATCAGGGATGGTCTAGATGGTACTGTTTCCTGCCGTGAGGGCAGGGGACTGAACTCGATGTCCTCTCAAGATCCCTTCCAGTTCTAGTGTTCTATGATTCATATTTCCTCTTTCTTTTAAAAGACACATGGAAAAGGAAAAAGAAGGGTTTGTGTCTTCTTTCAAATTTAAAGACCTCAAATTTTTGTGTAGGTGGTTTTAAACTGGTTTTTCTTCTCACTCTTACTTTCAGAATAAAATACCACCACCTAGTACTTTAACTATTTTTGCTGAAAGCTTCCTATTAGCATACTTAAGTGGGAGCTCTCTCAACCTTCAGTTAAAGGGCAAGAAGCATTTTATTTTTCACAAAAAGATGCTTTCTCTTAGTTGTGCATTGAAATGTGACCTAAATATGTTTCTTAAATAATTATACATAAATAATAATTTTAAGACGTCTGACTAAAAATCCCTTCTTGTCTCTTGGTACTTGTGATGTGACAGTCCTAATTCTCCAGCATTCCATGCAGTCTTACAGGAAAGATGGTGCAGAGTAGAATTTCTAACTTGAAAAATATGAACTTTTCGGAAAAAAAATTTTTTTTTTTTTTCAAACCTTTATTCATCATAAAGAAGCTAAACTAGGCAAAACGTTTTTTACCTTTGGCAGGTCATCTTTAAAGAGACTGTCTTAGTCAAAGTGCAGTTCCATTATGAAGAGTGACTTTAAAAATGGTGTAATGGGATTCCAGGTTTAGTGTTCCAGATCGACTTTATGATACCAAACAGTTTAAGACCAACTACAACTTTCTGAACCAGTTACATCCCTATATGCAAGAGACTAGTTGATTACCTGATAAGCATTTACTTAATATGATAGTCAAGCAAGAGTCGCCCGTGGCTGTTGTACATTTCAAGGGGAGAAGTGTAGGTTCCTGGTTGCCCTCTTCCTTTGAAATGCACAAGAGCTGCAGGAGATTCTTAATACATTTCAAAGGGAGAGGCATAGCAGAATAGCAAGCTCCTCCTTTATCAACTAATCAAGTAGTTGATGGAAATTCCATTGACTACTAGATTAGTTGATTAATTGAAATTTAACATCCTTAGTTGCAGCCAAGTTCCCTTCTTAGAAGCAAACACTGCTTCCACCCTCCTGATTTGAACATTAGAACCATTTGAGCTCCCAAATAGGTAACAGAGGCTTCATCTATACAAATAAAGAGGAACAATTTTCGAACAGATGTCTATAAAACATTGTTAATAGCACCTTCTGAGTGACATACACAAGTAATAACTTTTTTAAATCCAAGGGAATTGGCATGGTATAATAACAAAATAATATAATTGCATCCTTTGACAAGGGAATGCCTATGCGCCATTCCTCACCTGCCCCTTGACTTTTTCTCCATTTTTTCCTCCAATCTTGGGTCCTTTACAATCAACTTCACTGCTCTGTCTGCAATGGAATCTCATATGTTAGCAGTCAAACACCTTTGGATAATATATAAGAATTATTTTGAGTTACTTTGATGAATCAGTGGTGCTCACATGACATGTACATTTTGTATAATTTCTTAGGTGCACCACAGCCACTTCTTGTACAAACTCCCAATAATAAAATAGTATACAAAATTTCTATATGTTCTACTGGTCAGAATGATGGACTGCAGAACAGTCATGACACACTGATTTTATCAAGCTGATTTCAATAGACCTAGTTAAATAAGTGTCTATATCACTGTAGTCCTTTTGGTGCTGCTGGGCGCCATGCGCCCAGGGGCCACGCAGGCGCCGCGCGCCGAGGGGCGGGGGCCGCACATGCGCCGCGCACCCAGGGGCGGGGGGCATGAATGGCTCGGGCTGGCCCTGGTCACTAGGCAGGTGTACATAAATGACCCAGAGGGCGCCATGGCACCTGTGGGCACCACATTGGGGACCACTGCCATATCACAATATGGTCCTAACATCAATGTGCTCAACAGACAGGTTTAGTCAAATAATTCAACTCAGAATTTTTAGTGATCCTGGCCCATATGTATTTTGTTGATTGCACATATGGAAAAGAATATGAAACATAAAAAAAGATCGGTAACTAATACAAAAAGAGCAATGTGATTGGCTGATAGGGATGACATGACATTTTGATAAAGACCAATAAAGTACACAAGTCTTATTTGTTTTCTTTATAATAAGCTGCATTCCTCAAGACAGTGAATTTATAGAGGATTATTCTGCTTTTCTGGTGATTAAAGTCAAGGAGCCTTTGGATTTGTTCTTTAAAGAATGATCAAATCATGCCAGACAAATAATACTGCCTGTACTTATCGCTCTTTGAAAAAAAATACTTTCTTAAATTAAGCGGAGCAAAATACATTTTTGTAGACTATTAGTTTGGAAAATTTAGGGGTTTTTTTTTTTTGCATCCTTAGAATAGTTTTTTTTGTTTAAGTTTGCTTGCTTTTGCTTGTACTTTTTCGAGGCTAATTTTGTCCAGTTTTGATTAACTGAAAAATACCTTCCAGATTGTGACTTTTTATTTCAAATTTCCACTCAGAGAACAGTCTTGGCTAAGTTCATAAACTCCATGACAATCAAGAGTTATCATGAAACACTGGGTCACCCCAATGATAATATTAGTCAAGATTACTTAACTCTTCAGACAACAAAGAACGTCTAAATAGAACTAATCTATCATCTAATAAACCATCTTGTTAGTCTTTAAAGTGCTACATAGTCCTGTATTTTGTTTCAGCTACACCAGACTAACACGGCTACATTTCTATCACTATAAATAGAACTGCTGCTGAATAACCAAATCCTGGTATTTATATGAACCTAGGTCCTGGTATTAGGATATACTAGTTATGACTCAAGATAGAAGGTATCAGAAATTAGATGAAACTGCCTCAAACACAAATGAAGAAAACAGAATATCAAAAACAACTAGCCCCCTTGTTTCTGTAATGACCTCAATACAAAAGGACTCCTAGCCTCAACAGCCAGACTATGCATATACACGCACGCGCGCACACTCTCTAGAACTATGATAGAAATGTAGCCATGTTAGTCTAAGGTAGCTGAAACAAAATACAGGACTATGTACCACTTTAAAGACTAACAAGATGGTTTATTAGGTGATGAGCTTTCGTGGGCCAGACCCACTTCCTCAGATCAAATAGTGGAAGAAAATAGTCACAACCATCTATACCAAAGTGATACAATAAAAAAAAAGAACACATATGAAAAAGAAATCAAATTTCAGAACAGAAGGGGGATGCGGAGGGGTGGGGGGGAGGTAAATATCTGTGAGCTAATGATATTAGCTCAACGACTTAATTACCTGCATCCTGCTTCAAAAGCCTTTTAAAACTGCACTTGAAAGGGAATCCTCTGAACTGTTATTCATGCTAAAAATCGACTTTACGCCGGGGTCTTAAAGACTCTAGTTATCTTACCCATTACAAAGATAGCTTCCCCAATTATCACCTCTAATATCATTAGCTCACAGACATTTACCTTCCCCCCTCCGCCCCACATCCTCCTTCTGTTCTGAAATTTGATTTGTCCTTTTCATATGTATTCTTTTTTTTAATTGTATCCTTTGGTATATATGGTTGTGACTATTTTCTTCCACTATTTGATCTGAGGAAGTGTGTCTGGCCCACGAAAGCTCATCATCTAATAAACCATCTCGTTAGTCTTTAAAGTGCTACATAGTCCTGTACTATAGAACTACATAGTAATGCTCTAAGCCCTTGTAATAAACACAATTAAGTAATCATATTTGAGGCCCTGGCTGTAAGATAACAGTAGCAACCTATCCAGTAACCTATGTGGACATTTGTATTCTGCTAGTCTCTATGGTGTTTGTGCTTTCCCCATTTAAAGGGCTATAAATGGTAAATACAAATCTAATGTTTTTATACCATGCAAACAGTTTTTGAAAAAGGCAACACACACACCCCGAGGTGCCACACGGCACCCCCTCCCACACACACACACACCCCGAGGTGCCACACGGCACCCCCCCCCACACACACACACACCCCGAGGTGCCACACGGCACCTCCCCCCCAACACACACACACACACACCCCCCGAGGTGCCACACGGCACCCCCACACACACACACACCCCGAGGTGCCACACGGCACCCCCCCCACACACACACACACCCCGAGGTGCCACACAGCACCTCCCCCACACACACACGGCACCCCCCCCACACACACACACACCCCGAGGTGCCACACAGCACCTCCCCCACACACACACGGCACCTCCCCCCCACATACACACACACCCCCCGAGGTGCCACACGGCACCTCCACACACACACAGCACCAACACACACACCCCCCCCCGAGGTGCCACACGGCACCCCCACACACACACACACCCCGAGGTGCCACACGGCACCCCCACACACACACACACCCCGAGGTGCCACACGGCACCCCACACACACAAACACTCCCCGAGGTGCCACACGGCACCCCCCCACACACACACACTCCCCGAGGTGCCACACGGCACCCTCCCACACACATACACTCCCCGAGGTGCCACACGGCACCCCCCCACACACACACACTCCCCGAGGTGCCACACGGCACCCCCCCACACACACACACTCCCCCGAGGTGCCACACGGCACCCCCCCCACACACACACTCCCCCGAGGTGCCACACGGCACCCCCCCACACACACACACCCCCCGAGGTGCCACACGGCACCCCCCCCCACACACACACCCCCCGAGGTGCCACACGGCACCCCCCCCGCACACACACACACCCCCCGAGGTGCCACACGGCACCCCCCCCCACACACACACACCCCGAGGTGCCACACGGCACCCCCACACACACACACACACACCCCGAGGTGCCACACGGCACCCCCCCACACACACACACACACCCCGAGGTGCCACACGGCACCCCCCCACACACACACACACACCCCGAGGTGCCACACGGCACCCCCCCCACACACACACACCCCGAGGTGCCACACGGCACCCCCCCCACACACACACACCCCGAGGTGCCACACGGCACCCCCACACACACACACACACCCCGAGGTGCCACACGGCACCCCCCCCCACACACACACACTCCCCGAGGTGCCACACGGCACCCCCCCCCACACACACACACACCCCGAGGTGCCACACGGCACCCCCCCCCATACACACACACCCCGAGGTGCCACACGGCACCCCCCCCACACACACACCCCGAGGTGCCACACGGCACCTCCCCCACACACACACACCCCGAGGTGCCACACGGCACCCCCCCCCACACACACACCCCGAGGTGCCACACGGCACCCCCCCACACACACACACCCCGAGGTGCCACACGGCACCCCCCCCCACACACACACCCCGAGGTGCCACACGGCACCCCCCCCCACACACACACCCCGAGGTGCCACACGGCACCCCCCCCACACACACACACACCCCGAGGTGCCACACGGCACCCCCCCACACACACACACACCCCGAGGTGCCACACGGCACCCCCCCCACACACACACACACCCCGAGGTGCCACACGGCACCCCCCCACACACACACACACACCCCGAGGTGCCACACGGCACCCCCCCATACACACACACCCCGAGGTGCCACACGGCACCCCCCCACACACACACACACCCCGAGGTGCCACACGGCACCCCCCCCACACACACACACACCCCGAGGTGCCACACGGCACCCCCCCATACACACACACCCCGAGGTGCCACACGGCACCCCCCCCACACACACACACCCCGAGGTGCCACACGGCACCCCCCCACACACACACACACACGGCACCCCCCTCCCACACACACACACACACACACACACACACACACACACACGGCCCGAGGCACCACACCGCCCTAGCGCCGCCCACTCACAGGACCGGGCAGGGGGGCAAAGCGCCCCCGCCCTAGCGCCCCCCCGTCTGTGGAACCGGCGAGCCCGCCCCCGGGGGGCTCTTCATCGCTCCCGCCGCCGAGCGGCGCCGACCCGGGACCAACCCCAGCGAGCGGCTCTTCCCGCGCCGCCCGCGAGCGCCCCGCCCCTATCACCATGGAGACCAGGGCAGCAGCGGGCGCCCAGCCCTCGCCTCTGAGCCGACGCCTACGTTACAGCGACCTCTAGCGCCTGGGAGGAGCTCGCGCACAAGTCCCGTCGCGTCCCCTGGCCTGCTGCTCCCACGTGGCTATTGGCTATTGTGAACCAGAAGGCCCGGCAGCCCCTGGGCAAAGGACGTGATCTGAACACCCAGCTCCTGTTCTGAGTAACCTCAGACAAGCCCATGAATGGCCCAGTCTCTGGGAACACCCGAGCATGTCCCAACTCCAGCCCCAAACTAGCAGCAGGTTAGCAGTGGTACATGCAAGCAGAGCTTGCAATAGCATTCTGCCCTTCCAGCACCAGATAAACTGATCCTTACAGCACCTCTGCAGAGCTAGCCAATAGAATCAGAGCTGGGAAGAGAGCACACATGACTAAGATGATCTAGGGCAGAAGTAGGGTGTGGTACACAAGATGATTTTGAGTGGCACATGCAAAGAAAGCCTAATGGCTTGCGGATCAAGCTCAGCTCTCCCACCCTTCGCTGTTCCCCCCCTTCCCCAACCCCACAATGGGGAGCCTGTGCTTGTGATCCAGCATCTAGCTCCCACAAGATTGGAATCAGTACCAGCTTCCTGTGGGGGCCAACCCCTTCCAGCTAGCACACAGCAGTGGCCGTAAGCACTCTCAGGGTGGGAGGGTCAGTTCCTGGCAGGTGTCAGAGTCCAATCTCTCGCCAGTGTGGGGGTGTGGGAAGAGAACAGCCCAGCTGAGTGAGGGGGGACAATGGGACAGAAGATGTCAGGCCAATCAATCACTGATCACATTATGGTCACCCAGCATAGTGTCACCGGCTCAGCCATCTCCAAAGCTGGATGTAGTGGTGATGCACATTGAGCATGCAGCGGTGGAAGTCAGCTAAAATGCTGAAGGAGGTCTGGGCTTTGGGGACTAGGAGCGGTACATGTGCTTCTTCCAGCGCTGCCTGCAGATCCTGCCCAGGGCTTCTGTTCCTGGAGACCAGCAGGTACCAGCCAACCTGCTCCTGTCCCCTTTCCTGGACAGACACCTACGAGCATCCTGTGCCTGACCCCTCTCCCCTGGCCAGACACTCACCAGCACCATTCTCCTATCTACTCTCCCTCAGGATCATACTAAATGGTAAGATCTGCATCTTTATTGATTTATTAATGAAGCTGCTAAAATGTAAGTAGGATTATTATTGACTTTTAGAAAATTTCATTGGCACACAGATCCATAAATAGAAGTGATTATGTTCAATCCTGGCATGCCACTTCTGAAAGGTTGCCAACTCCTTTTCTAAGGACTTTGGGATTGAAAACTGTTACACTAACATAAACTAATTATTTATTCAGTTCATATATTTATTATTTCTTACTGGTTTTGAGAAGACAGGTCATTCGGAATGACTCTCTGTGCTAATCATGTACTTAATCTGACAGGGTCTTTCTTTCTAAACCTAATAATGTTTCTCTCAGACCATTTGCTAATCTTCATACCCAAAATGTCACGTCCATTCATTAACCCAGAGAACTCCTATACTTCAGTACAGGCAAAATTTCCAAGAGTTTTTGCCAAGAGAGAAGCCATCTGCCAATATCCAAATAAAGAATTTTGGAGCCCTGTGCACTATGGCAATTGAGGAAATCCCACCTTCCCTGCCACTAGGTCCCAGAGAAGGTGTTGAAAAGCAAGTCTCCCCACATTCAACATGTAGTGACTATTCTATACTGCTGGCATAGCTCCCTACTCCGGTTTTTTGGGGAGGGGGGGGTTTTGGCTTTCTGCACATTATTTAAGTAGGCCCTCCACCTCACCCCTTTTCTATACTACTGTGTGATTTGTTTTGGTTTTCCGACTGCACTCAGAAACCCTCCAGAGGGTACAAGTGCACTAAGTGCTTTTTAATTAATCTGGACCATCTTCTGTAAAAATCTTCATGACATTGCTTTGAAACTTGCTTTCTCAGTGCAAGATATATTAAAGAGTACAGTCCTGAAGCCTTTATGCACACAAAATTCCCATTGAAATAAATGTTATCTGCCTAAAAACTGTAAAATCAGTCCAAATTCAGCATAAAAGGGTGCAGTGTATCTTGATACAGTATTGCATTATGTTAATCATCTTTTTGCCATAGCTGTAGAAAGAGAAAAATGTAGTCTTTCATGTATATTGCTGCTTTCTAGAATGTGTGGCTACCTCCTGTTTTGTAATATGTTTTAAGAAATTATAAAATAGCAGTCTTGCTTAGGATGCAGAGATATTTACAAAAGCTACAGTTAAACTAGACGTCTACGTCTACACTGGCCCCTTTTCCGGAAGGGGCATGTTAATTTCAGCCATCGTAGTAGGGAAATGCGCGGGGGATTTAAATATCCCCCGCGGCATTTAAATAAAAATGTCCGCCGCTTTTTTCCGGCTTTTAGAAAAGCCTACTTTGAAGTAGGAATAAGACCCTCCGGAAAAGGGCGCTTTTTCCGGAGGATCGGGGCCAGTGTAGACGCTCTTTTCCGGCTTTTCTAAAAGCCGGAAAAAAGCGGCGGACATTTTTATTTAAATGCCGCGGGGGATATTTAAATCCCCCGCACATTTCCCTACTACGATGGCTGAAATTAACATGCCCCTTCCGGAAAAGGGGCCAGTGTAGACGTAGCCCATAAGTTTGCAATCCATTTCAAAGGACATAAGAACACAAAGGTCCATCCAGTCCATCTCATCCAACAGTGGCCAATGCCAGATGCCCCAGAGGGGGTGAAAAGAACAGGAAATCATCAAATGAACCCTCTCACATCACCAATTTAAATTTTCAGACCCTGACAAACAGAGGCTAGGGACACCATTCCTACCCATTCTGGTTAATAAGTATTGATGGACCTAACCTCCATGAATGTATCTAAAGTATTTTACAAAATCAATTAAAAAAAAATCCATAGATAGGTTAGTAATCTACACTGTCTTTGTTTCAGTACTCCTTTCCCCCTCACATTACAAGTTTTTTTTCCTTATAGAAAGCTGATTTTCTATAAAGGTTCAGAAAAGGACAACGAAAATTATTTGGGGTTTGGAACGAGTCTCATATGAAGAGAGATTAAAAAAAGGAGATTACGGAGCGATATGATCAGGGCTGGACTAAGGGATGGGCGAGCTGGGCAGCTGCCCGGGGCGCCAACTGATGGGGGGCGCCTGATGGCAGCTGTAAGGGGCATGCGGCGTCCCTTATAGCTGCCATCAGGCGCCGCGCACCCGGCTCCCGTAGCACCAGCCCCCCCATGCCCATGGCACTGGCCAGCAGCGCCCTTCCCGCCACAGCCGCAGGGCCCTTATTCCCACAATCTAAGAACTAGGGGTCACTAAATGAAATTAATAGGCAGCATATTTAAAACAAAGAAAAGGAAGTTTTTCTTCACTCAATGCACAGTCAACCTGTGGAAGCCCTTGCCAAAGGATGTTGTGAAGTCTAACAGGGTTCCAAAAAAGAGCTAGATATATTCATAGAGTTTTGGTCCATCATTGGTTATTAGCCAGGATGGGTAGGGATGGTGTCCCTAGCCTCTGTTTGTCTGGAAATGGATGACCGGAGAGGGATCAGATGATAGGGTTGTCAGGTGTCTGATTTTGAACTGGACAATCCATTATTTGAGCTTTCTGTCCAGGAAACAAATGGAGAAAATAGAAATGAGAAACTATAAATGTCCGGTATTTTGTAAATAAGATGTAATGTAGATTGTGATGTAATGTCGAGCGATCTGGTATTTTTGTTGAAACCATCTGGCAACCCTATCAGCTGATGATTATCTGTTGTGTTCCCTTTTCTCTGGGGCATTTGGAATTGGCCACTGGGCTAGATGGACCTTTGGTCTGACCCTCTATGACCTTATGACTTAAATAGAATTCGAGTGGGTAGGAAAGATGCCCCTAGGCTCTGTGCTGGGCCCGCCCCCCAAAAGCAGCCCACCTACAAACAAGGAAAACAAGACGCCTGTGCAGCAGCTCAGCACTCGCGCTGCTGCCTATCAAGTCCCTATCAGTGTGCACGTGGCCCTTAGCCACAGCCCCTCCCCCGCAGCATGGGCAGCATCGCAGGGCTGGCCGCTGGCAGTGCCTGAGCAGTCCTCGCCATCGGTCAAAACCATCCGTTGTCTGTGGGGAGGGCTATAAACAGAAATCCGTGATTCTCTCTTGTTGCTCAATTGAAGGAGGCGAGACGTCGCCCTTCCGTGGAAAGCTGCGCTTTTCAGTCAGGCAACACAGCGGGCAGCCCCGCCGGGGCCGCCGGGCCGCGCCTGCGCGGTGACTA
Organism: Pelodiscus sinensis; assembly: GCF_049634645.1. Lineage (NCBI taxonomy): Eukaryota > Metazoa > Chordata > Testudines > Trionychidae > Pelodiscus > Pelodiscus sinensis. The sequence goes on from NC_134725.1 coordinate 8,281,492, forward strand.
TTAAAGGGGGCGGTGAGCCGACTCCAGGTTACGGTGGCCGAGAGGAGACAGAGTGCGAGAGTCGGGTAAATCGGGAGAGGGCGCGCGAGTAAACTGGAGGAGGAAGAAGAGGGGGAGCGGCGGCGGCGCGAGCCTGGGGCCGGCGAGCGGCCGGGCGCGGAAGGCGGGAGCGAGCCCTGTGTGGCGGGCGGGGGGAGGGGCGGCGAGAAGCCGGTCCCCAGCAAGGCCTGGTGGTGAGGAGCGGAGGGGACCTCGCCTGCCGCGCGGTGAGTCCCCCTGGGCCCGCCCGGGCGTTACCTGCGCTCGGCGGGCTGCTTCCTGGGCCTCCGCGCAGACCTGTGGCCGGGCTGGGGGGATGCTCAGTCGGGTCCTCTCAGCCATGGGGGGGGGGGGGGAGGGGCTGCCTTGGCGACCGTGCGTCAGGCGTCCCTCATCCCCATCCTCGTTCTTCACTTCCCCACGGCAAGCTTGGGAGCGGCCGAGAACACACAATACCCGGGTGGATGAGCTGCTATTGGCCGTGATGATTATGGGGGGGGGGGGGAGATGTGTGTGGGGGGGGGTTAATAAAATTGTTGCTTATTATTATTATTTATTTATTTTAACAGTGCTGGAAGCAGAGGGATCTGCTCTGCGACCCATGGTTTGGGGACCTGGACCGTTCCATGGTATGCATATTTATCTGTGGTCCTGTACGGTGCAAAATGGGGTGCAAGTGACTCTCTCAGACAGCTTGCGTAGGGGCCTAGGACTGCCCGGCCTGAGGGAAGGGGGCTTCCTATCCAGTCCTTCTCTTTCATGAGCTTTTCCTTCTGTACGCTAATTCTATCCCTATGATGATCTTTGTGGCTCTGAAGCAATTTAAGAGCTCTGTTTTGAACCACAGAGGAATTCAGGCACCTAAGCTAAATTGAAAGCACTTGTTCTAGGAACTAGACTCTCTTACTGCCAGTTATGGTTTAGATATACAGAACAACCAAAACATCAGTCAAAAGCTGTTATGGAATGTGATTGTTAGCTGTAAGTTGGTGACAGTGTTCCAAAACCTGTAAGGAAGGTGTACCGTAAAACCTTCAATTATACTGCCTATTTTATTAACATAATTCTGTATTTTTAATTAGGTCAATAATCAAAGGCTTTCAAATAGACATGGATAAGAGAGGGGCTATAGGAGAAGTTGAAAATGGAGACTCTTTTCTTGACTTGGACAGAATAACAGTAAAATCTCATCGTTACACAAAAGTAAGCTAACTTTTTTCTTTAAGTGTTTTTATTAAGCAGACTTAGAGATGGATTGAAACAGTATCAAATTTTAGAAGAAAACGTATCCTACTTTCCTCATAAGGTCAGTCTAGAGTAGATTTGAAGGTGTGATTGATGGCATCTTTTTAAAGGTCTAGTATAGAAAGGGACTTCTGTGTTAAATGGACCCCCACCTCACTATATAG